>NC_034176.2:45764785-47027285 GCF_002021735.2 Oncorhynchus kisutch
AGAGAGAGAGAGAGAGAGAGAGAGAGAGAGGGATAGAGAGAGAGAGAGAGAGAGAGAGAGAGAGAGAGAGAGGGAGGGAGGGATAGAGAAAGAGAGGGATAGAGAAAGAGAGAGAGAGGGAGGGAGGGTATAGTAGAGAGAGAGAGAGGGATAGAGAGAGAGAGAGAGAGGGATAGAGAGAGAGAGAGGAGAGGAGGGAGGGAGGGAGGGAGGGAGGGATAGAGAAAGAGAGAGAGAGAGAGAGAGAGAGAGGGATAGAGAAAGAGAGAGAGAGAGAGAGAGAGAGAGAGGGATAGAGAAAGAGAGAGAGAGAGAGAGAGCGCAAAGGAGCAGGAGAAAGAGGGAGAAGGTGTAGGGGTAGAAAAGATCACAAAATTAAATGATGGTGAAATAAACATTTTTATTTTAAAGTATAAACAGAAAAGGGACATGTTCCATTCAAAATTGACTTATTACAAACTGACATAGAAGGAAGAATATGAAACATATTCATGAAGACCTCTCAAAACACTGATCCTTCACTTATGAGTGAATAGGGTTCCATTTCTGATGCGCCCCTATTTGTCTAAATACTCTGGTCCTGCTATAGTCACTTACGCTGCATGGGGGTGTGAGCCATGGGTGGGGAGGCGGCGACAGAGGGGTTGGCTGGAGGGGGTGGAGGTGTGCTGGTGGCCCCTTCCCCGTCAGACATGGGCCCTGATGCCTTGCGTACAACGCCAAACAGGTCTGACAGCTTGGTGGCTGGGGGGGGGGGGGGGGGGATATGAATGAACTGAAAAAGAAACTGAATAGATTCACACAGAAGACGGCATGCCAAAAATAAGGATAGCGCAGGCAGAAACAGAATCCCTGCATGCGTCCATTGGGACTATGATGCCTCAAGGTTGCGGTTCTGTCCACACTTTGTCCACACGAGGGAGACAGTGAGCTGCTATACACACAAACACATTGTGGGCGGAATAGGGATGGCTCCAAATCAAAAGACAGGAGAGGGGGATGGTCGGGTGGAGATGGAGAGGGGAGGAGTGAATGATGAGATGCATCAGATCAGTGTGTGCATCTTTAAATCTCTCTACATGGATGCCACAGACAGCTATGCTTTTAGGCTAATAGTTAAGTTTAGTCACTGAGTTGAATGTGACAGACAGTGTGGTGTATCTAGTCATCTTTTCCTAATACAGACTTTATTCACAACAGTCTAAGGACAGGACTGTGTTTGACATTTATATTGGCCTTTGAAATCCTTGGGTGGGCCGGGCCGCCTAAGCGTTTTTCCAAATAGATTTTCTTGATGGACAAACGCTTTCAGTATGAACGTAGCCCTCATTTCCTGCAGCCAATGACCAAAAGTGCCCTCTTTGGCTTCATGGGTGGAATGTTACTAATATTTTTCATGATTTCATAATGAATAAAATTATTAAGAAAACGGATGAAAATCCAGTGTTTCTATGTCGAAAAGTTTTGATATATTTCAGTGTTCTGTGATGTATATAAAGTGTAATATTGGGATGAAAACTTTAAACCGAATACATTTCAACTCTATATCTGACATGGTACATGGTGTCTTTTTTTAAACACATGACCATGTGTGTGAGTTGTATACTTCTCTTTCAAAGTAGATTTGTTTAAGACTACCCTGATTTAGCCCACTGCAGTAAAAGGTTAAACGACATAACCCAGAAATAAAATTTGTAGAGAAGATAATCGACCTATATATTTTTTCAATAATATAATCTTTGAGAACTAACAATCACCAAAATTAGTTAGACAGTCAGAGAAAATTAAAAAACATTACTAAAACAATACTTTTTGCAGTATTGAAATTGTTATGTTAAAAACAGCATTAGCCATTTGCATAGAATCGCAGAAAATTAGCTTTAAAAAAGACAAATGTTCTCTTGGCTCCATGGCAGAATATGTAGAATAGCAGGAAATTTGCAACATTTTCTCTCGGCTCCATGGCAAAATGTGTAGATTCACAGGAAGGTAGTTTTAAAACTGGAAACACTTCTCAGCTCCGTGGAGAAATTTGTAGAATTGCAGGAAATTGGCTTGAAAAATACATATATAAAAAATCTCTACATTTCTTCACACAAGATGGGGGGGGGGGCCTCTAAAATGTTCTCTAAAATTCAGCCGCGCCGCCCATTGCCACGCCCCTGCCATGCCCAACACCTAAGCCCCTTTTTTGTCACACAAGCCTAGGGTTGCAAAGGGAGTGTATTTTAGTGGCAACTTTCAAAGTAAATTACCTGAATTTTGGTAACTTTCAAAGTTTTTTGAATTTTATAAAATTACATCTAGTGGGCTTTTTGGGTCCTTCAGATCACAGTTGTCAGTTATTATCTCTGGCCCTTATTATGTGAACAAAATAAGTAATTGTTAAATAAAATTTTTAATGACAAAGCAGTTAAACATTATCCTAAATATAACCATCAACTTAGTGAATGTCATTGGTTTTTAATATGAGGGTTTCTGCATGAAATATCCTTTATATACATACTGTATACTGAAAAAAATATATCAAATGTACCATGCAACAATTTCAACGATTTTACTGCGTGACAGTTCATATAAGAAAATCAGTCAATTGAAATAAAAAACGAATCAATGGATTTCACAGTTTGAAGCGGCTTATGGTAGAGAAATGGACATTAAATTCTCTGGCAACAGTTCTGGTGGACATTCCTGCAGTCAGCATGCCAATAGCACACTCCCTCAAATCTTGAGACATCTGTTGCATTGTGTTGTGTGACAAACCTGCATATTTTAGAGTGGCCTTTTATTGTCCCCAGCACAAGGTGTGTAATGATCATGCGATTTAATCAGCTTCTTGATTGATATGCCACACCTGTCAGGTGGATGGATTATATTGACAAAGGAGAAATGTTCACTAACAGATGTAAACAAATTTGAGCACAACATTTGAAAGAAATAAGGTTTTTGTGCATATGGAAAAATTATGGGATATTTAATTTCAGCTCATGAAACATGGGACCAACACTTTACATGTTGCGTTGATGTTTTTGCTCAGTATATGTATGTATGTATGTATGTATGTATGTATGTATGTATGTATGTATGTATGTATGTATGTATGTATGTATGTATGTATGTACTATATATATTTTACTAATACTAATATTATTTTACTAATATGTATTTGTTGTCATTGATGTTTTGGTGTCAAACTGGTGGCAGTTGTGAAAAATAGTCAAAAGCTGGAAGAGTTGCAGAGTTAATTTACAGGATGCCATTGTGTGGCCTGTGTGCACATTTATGCCTGAGTCTAAATGGTTTTGAATCCGGCCCCAAAAAATTCTGAAAATAAAGATGTTGATTAGATACTTTTTATATTAACTGAATTATGTGATTAGATGCTTTTTTAATATCATAATTTTCTCTTGAAGCATATGGTCTATCTACTAGAAACTCCGACAATATGGACACAGATATATATACAGTGCCTTGCGAAAGTATTCGCCCCCCTTGAACTTTGCGACCTTTTGCCACATTTCAGGCTTCAAACATAAAGATATAAAACTGTATTTTTTTGTGAAGAATCAACAACAAGTGGGACACAATCATGAAGTGGAACGACATTTATTGGATATTTCAAACTTTTTTAACAAATCAAAAACTGAAAAATTGGGCGTGCAAAATTATTCAGCCCCTTTACTTTCAGTGCAGCAAATCTCTCCAGAAGTTCAGTGAGGATCTCTGAATGATCCAATGTTGACCTAAATGACTAATGATGATAAATAAAATCCACCTGTGTGTAATCAAGTCTCCGTATAAATGCACCTGCACTGTGATAGTCTCAGAGGTCCGTTAAAAGCGCAGAGAGCATCATGAAGAACAAGGAACACACCAGGCAGGTCCGAGATACTGTTGTGAAGAAGTTTAAAGCCGAATTTGGATACAAAAAGATTTCCCAAGCTTTAAACATCCCAAGGAGCACTGTGCAAGCGATAATATTGAAATGGAAGGAGTATCAGACCACTGCAAATCTACCAAGACCTGGCCGTCCCTCTAAACTTTCAGCTCATACAAGGAGAAGACTGATCAGAGATGCAGCCAAGAGGCCCATGATCACTCTGGATGAACTGCAGAGATCTACAGCTGAGGTGGGAGACTCTGTCCATAGGACAACAATCAGTCGTATATTGCACAAATCTGGCCTTTATGGAAGAGTGGCAAGAAGAAAGCCATTTCTTAAAGATATCCATAAAAAGTGTTGTTTAAAGTTTGCCACAAGCCACCTGGGAGACACACTAAACATGTGGAAGAAGGTGCTCTTGTCAGATGAAACCAAAATTGAACTTTTTGGCAACAATGCAAAACGTTATGTTTGGCGTAAAAGCAACACAGCTCATCACCCTGAACACACCATCCCCACTGTCAAACATGGTGGTGGCAGCATCATGGTTTGGGCCTGCTTTTCTTCAGCAGGGACAGGGAAGATGGTTAAAATTGATGGGAAGATGGATGGAGCCAAATACAGGACCATTCTGGAAGAAAACCTGATGGAGTCTGCAAAAGACCTGAGACTGGGACGGAGATTTGTCTTCCAACAAGACAATGATCCAAAACATAAAGCAAAATCTACAATGGAATGGTTCAAAAATAAACATATCCAGGTGTTAGAATGGCCAAGTCAAAGTCCAGACCTGAATCCAATCGAGAATCTGTGGAAAGAACTGAAAACTGCTGTTCACAAATGCTCTCCATCCAACCTCACTGAGCTCGAGCTGTTTTGCAAGGAGGAATGGGAAAAAATGTCAGTCTCTCGATGTGCAAAACTGATAGAGACATACCCCAAGCGACTTACAGCTGTAATCGCAGCAAAAGGTGGCGCTACAAAGTATTAACTTAAGGGGGCTGAATAATTTTGCACGCCCAATTTTTCCGTTTTTGATTTGTTAAAAACGTTTGAAATATCCAATAAATGTCGTTCCACTTCATGATTGTGTCCCACTTGTTGTTGATTCTTCACAAAAAAAATACAGTTTTATATCTTTGTTTGAAGCCTGAAATGTGGCAAAAGGTCGCAAAGTTCAAGGGGGCCGAATACTTTCGCAAGGCACTGTATATACGTATGAATGCTTTTAAAATGGTTATTAAAGCGTAAATTACCAAAGTTACCATAGATTGCCATGCATTTTCTGTTAATGACCAAAATCAACACAGATTCTGGTAACTTCGGTAGATTACCGGTAGCTTTGCAACCCTAGTCAAGCCACTCATCATTCAAGGTTTCAGTGTTCTAAAAAGATGATATGATGGTGAGTGTACACACAGTGGGGTTGTGTTAGCCCTAAGTCTTGTGTGTCTGAGCGTCTATACGGAAGTGGGTATGTGTGTGTGTGTGCGTCACACTGCACTTCGGGGTGTGCTGACTTACAGTACACAGCGGGCGAGGAGACCTGGGGCTGTGGGGCAAAGGTGTCAGGCTGGGACTCGGTCTTTACTGAACTGTCTATACTCTTCCCTGATCACACACACACACACACACACACACGACAGATTAATGAGAAGAGATAGAGGGAAAAGAAGGAGAGGGTGAATGAATGAAAGAATGAACTAATACAAGAAAGAAACACAAGATTGAGCAGGTGGATGGAAACAAAGGGATAAAAAAACCTGCTGATGATTTCCGAGCTTTAATCAAGTTTATGTTCTGTAAACAGTAGAACAGGTGTATTATTATACGTATTTGAAGGCAGTGTGTGTGTGTGTGCGCATGTGTGTGCGTGAGGAATTAAACACCTCCCAATGTCTTTTCCATTTCCCCTTAGGCCTATGTTGTGGTAAGATGTCAATAAGGTACCTGATTGGTTATGTGGTTTATTGGGAAGTTAATGGTCAGGCTGTCACCCATATAATTATGATTACAGTGATAATGACTATGGATGTGTCCCACCCTATTCCCTATACACAGATTATATAACATTAGGAACACCTTCCTAATATTGAGTTTGCACCCTTCCCCTCTGCCCTCAGGAACGGCCTCAATTTGTCGAGGCATGGACTCGACAAGCTGTTGAATGCGCTCCTCAGGGATGATGGTCCATGCTGACTCCCACAGTTGTGTCAAGTTGGCCGGTGGACCATTCTTGAAACACAGGGGAAACTGTTGAGTGTGTCTTGCCCATTCACCCTCTGAATGGCACACACACACACAATCCATGTCTCAACGCATGAAAATCCTTCTTTAACCTGTCTCCTCCAACATTCATCTACACGGATTGAAGTGGATTTAACAAATGACATCAAAAAGGGATAGTAGCTTTCACCTGGAGTCACCTGGTCAGTCTGTCATGGAAAGAGCAGACATTCTAAATGTGTTGTACACTCAGTGTATATGCACTACATTTGACCATGGCTCTGGGCACTATGTAGGCAATAGGGTGTAATTTCGGAAGCGGACCATGATAACTGGGAATAGCAGTAACACAGATTAATACCGGCATCTGTGACCTAGACATATCTGTCTACAGCACAGGCTTTCCAACCAAGCACAATGCCATTCCTCTGACTGCTTGGAACTAGTGATCTGTCTACTGTCTAACACAGTAATACTGTCGAATACAGTAGACAGGAGGAAGCGCAGCACGTGATCTCCTATTCAGAGAGTAAAGACGAACATACCAGGAACATACCGTACCATACAGATATATAGT
The DNA here is from genome assembly GCF_002021735.2 of Oncorhynchus kisutch. Classification (NCBI taxonomy): domain Eukaryota; kingdom Metazoa; phylum Chordata; class Actinopteri; order Salmoniformes; family Salmonidae; genus Oncorhynchus; species Oncorhynchus kisutch. Next base: position 45,771,472 of record NC_034176.2, read on the forward strand.
GTACTGTAGTACAGGAGGCGGTATTCTGCCCAGTTCAACAGTCCACAAACCCAAAATAAACTATGAGCAAATCCAGTTCACTTTACATACCAGCCGACTCTTCATTGTCTCTTCACAATCGCAAGCACGCATGAACACACACAAACACACACAAACATTATACGCACACACACACAGACATACCCTTACAATCTAAGACACACGCACCCTTACAATCTAAGAAATCCAAAACACACACAACCAGATAGCCTATTAAAACGAGCACGAGCACAAATCCAACCAAACTCCCATGCCGTACTCTCTCTCAGCTCAGTCGAGTAGATTCATTTCATGATCACATCAGACTAAAGCAGTGAGACTTACACTACAGTAACAGCACATCTATTAGCGCTCTAGTGCGATGTACCCCAGGTGGCGCTGCTACAGAAATGTGTCTCCAACTCCTCCACACGGCTCTGTTTCCTGCCACAGGCTAAATATATACACAAGGTGCCCTTGGCCTGCTGCTGCGGGGGGCTACTAGTGCAGGGAGCTGGATACCTGGCAGTAGCACAGAGAAGGACGGTACAAAACAGCCCACTCTTACTTTGGGGGCTAGGATGTTGGGGTTGGAGCATAAAAGGAAGGTACAATACAATATGTCAGGGGTCATCAACTAGATTCAGCCGCGGGGCCGTTTGGTTCTTGAACGATGGTCTGGGGGGGGACGGAACATAATTACAAATCATTTGTAGCTTGCAAATTGACCGCGAGAAGCCTAAACGTTGGACTAAAACATAATCATTTCAAACCGTTGCTTACATTTGTGTACGGTCATATGTCTCTGTATTATGTGCGGGAACACTTGGGAAGAGATTTCTTCAATTAAAATCATTTGGAGCTGATTTCCTGAGGGTTTCGACAGTCTTTTATGTCTAACATATTGTCGGGCCGCCAGTTGGGAAACCCTGTAATACTTCACACTGGGACCAGCACAATAGTGACCTGCTTTAGGGAGATCTTATTGTTCTCAGCTCATGAACACGCGCATACACACCAGATTGGCAGATCTGTACAGTGTGTATTCCTTGGATTTCTTCACATTCTATTGTGTTGCAAAGTGGGATTAAAGTTGATTTAATTGAGAGAGAAAAAAATTCAATGATCTACACAAAATACTTTGTCATGTCAATGTGAGAGAGAAAAATTAGATTTAAAAAAAATACTTTGATTAGATAAGTATTCACCCACCTGAGTCAATGCATGTCAGAAACACCTTCGGCAGCGATCTTCTTGAGTTAGTCTAAGAGCTTTTCACACTTGGATTGTGCAATATTTCCAAACGTTTCCTTTGAAAAATTCTTCAAGCTGTGTCTAGGTGTTGGGGTTCATGGCTAAACAGCCATTTTCAAGTCTTTCATAGATTTCATTTTATATATATATATATTTTTATATATTAGGTTTCCCCATTAGCCAACGCCAATGGTGACAGCTTGTCTTACTGGGGTCCGACACAAAGAAAAATACAGTACAGACAAAAGACTACAATTTACATACATCAACATGTACTGTAGTGTGTGCATCTATCAGTCACACATACTGTACATGCCAGTACATACACACAACAAGTAGCTCACATTGGGGAGAGGCGTTGTGACGTGAGATGTTGCTTTATTTGTTTTTTTTAACCAGGTTTGCTGTTCACTTGAGCTAAACGAGATGGAAGGGAGTTCCATACACTCATGGCTCTGTATAATACTGTACGTCTTCTTGAATTTGTTCTGGACCTGGGGACTGTGAAAAGACCCCAGGTGGCTTGTCTAGTGGTAAGTGTGTGTGTGTGTCAGTGCAAACAACTAGGAAGTGATGCAGTCAGTCTTTCCTCAACTCTTAGCCAAGAGAGACTGGCATGCATAGTACTAATATTAGGCCTCTTATTTCAATGAAGAGCAAGACATGAGGCTCTGTTCTCTGTTTTCAAGCAGATTTAAGTCAAAACTGTAACTCTGCCACTCAGGAACATTCACTGTCTTCTTGGTAAGCAACTCCAGTGTAGATTTGGCGACAGGGTCTAGCAGTGGTTTCACACACAACGAAATGCTGCACTCACGGGTGATGACCTGCTTTTGAGCAGCTCCTCTTTGTACAGTGGCTCAGAAGGACACGCATACACAACAAACCCATCCACACAGATCTTATTTCAAACCACATGATATTGTCTCTCTCTACACTCAGCTCCTGTGTACTCTACTGGGTACAGTGCGCTACCTTGACCGGTCTCTCTACTGTCTCCTAGGGTCTCCAGTTCTTACCTTTGACATCTTCGTCCTCCACCGTGTTGCTGCTGTCAGATGATTCCTACGGAGGGGAGGGAGAAGCACCATCAGAGAGGAACACACTCGAGACACACACGTACGTGCAGGCACACAAATACACCCACACATTCACACACCCACGCGGCTATTGAAACACACACTTCTTTAAGAACACACAAAACATGCAAATCGCTAACTCAATTGCAACTCTTGTTATTGCTTCGTTAAATCAAATCCACGTTCAATTAATTAAAATCAATGAATCAATGAATCAAATGACAGACAAACCACCTTTGGGATGAGTGTAAGTTTAGTCAACGTCTCATATCTGTCTTAGAGGGACCAACAAGGATTGAGGTATTCAGATATAGGATCTTCATTTGAGCCAGTTTGCTACAGCAGGAAAATAATCCTGCAGCAACAGGAAATGTGAATTATTATGTGGATTATAGTTAACGAAAATACTTGTGGTTGCTAGATTTTTTCGTAAGGGAAAATCAAGTCTGAAATGTCAAAGTAGAAATTACAAACTTCAGAAGCCTTTTTAAATCTCAAATACACTACAAGGAAAAAATGTCCTGCATTGCAGGAAAGTTCTCCTGCTATAAGGTTATCAAATTAAGATCCTACTGTAGGAGACACCGAACAGTATTCAGGATGACTCACAGAGACACAGTAAACAATGAACAGACCTTGACTTCGACAAAAAAGCAGACCATGACTTCAATAAATTACATTACATCTGACAAAAGCATTTAGCTGAAAGCGTGAACCTGTTTCCTGTCAGTAAACTCACCCATGGGCATCCCACAGAAAGCTGCATCACTTCAGGATCTAACCTCTAACTCTTTACCTCAGCTTGACCCCCTCCCTCCTCCCATCCACCTTCTAGTCCCCCTGCTGCCTAATCCCATCAACATGTGTGTGCTTGTGTGTGTGTGTGTGTGTGTGTCTCTCTAATACCGCCAGAGTATGGGTGTTAACATAGCCTTGCCTTGCCTGAGGAAACATGAATTCCCAGCTACAGCTTCCAACTATTCGCCCCTTCTGATCACTTCCACTCCCATAGATATAGAATCCCCACCTATCACAGAACATTGACCTGAATGGGGATACCCGTTTTAGTCATTCCATTTCTATCTTCACTCCCACTTCATCTGTCTATGTCTGTGCAGCCTGCCACTAGATAGAGATGTGAGGGCAGGCCACAGAGATACATGAATTATATGTGGCAGGCATCAATGTGGCATCCATTCACCAATCTATTCTCTTCCATTACACTACTAGCCTAAGCTGTTTCTCTCTGCGAAATGCTGTATCTCTCCCCTGACCTGCCAGAGGAAAAGTTTGAGACTTTTTCCAATATGGCACCATATTCCCTATACAGTGCACTACTTTTGACCAATGCCCTATGAACCATGGTCAAAAGTAGTGCACAATGTTGGGAATGGGGTGCCATTTGGGATGCAAGCCTAAGGAGCTCTGGTTTCCAATTAGTGGATTAAATGGGCCTATTCCCCAGCATGATAGGATATGGATACTGGGCCCTCATTTGGAAACACTTTTACACTGGAGAATTCCACAGAGTGTCGTGTGAGAAAGAGAGAAGAGGTCACCTGTGTGTGTGTGTGTGTGTGTGTGTGTGTGTGTGTGTGTGTGTGTGTGTTGTTCTTCCCCCTCCCAGACATAGGATGTGCAACAAATGGCACACTATTCCCTATATAGTGCACAACTTTTGACTAGAGTCTTCAAAAGTAGTGCACTACAAGGTGAAAAGGGTGCCATTTGGGATGCAAGGCATAGCTCTATTGCATAGGCTACATACAGAACACGAAAAGAGACTGTCACTGACAAACAGATCAGACAGATTGATAGATAGATAGACATAAGGAAATAGTCATGAAACCAGCTGAAACATATAGCCTACATTACAAACATAAACACTGTACAAGCTCACAATGCCAACCCTAGCCTGGTCAAGCAGACCGAGTGACTGTTTCATTCCACTTAACAGAATGTGTGAGCTATTGCAAGATTAGGCTGGTTCCAATGGGCACTCCATGTCATTTCAACATGGATAATTGGGTAATATTTAGTTGAGACATTGATCAATGAGATTACAACCTATATTCAGTTTGGTTGTCAACGCAACCAAATATCAACATTTAAAGGAGATGTACCGTATCTACAGCTTGGATAGTTCCATCTGTGCCACTGACTTAGTCTGGCTTTAATTTGTCTACACATTAATCATTGATATGTTGGATTCATGTCTCCATCTCAACCAAAAATCTAAGTTAAAGAACTGGACTAAATCAAATCAACCTTTTAATACACTTCAAATAAAGTACTTTGATTTTGTCCTATTTTTTTAAAAGATTTTTGGTTGACATGGAGACGTGATTAGAACATATCAGTTATTCATTTGTACAAACTGGAATTAAAGCCAGACTAAGTCAGTGGCACAGATGGAACTATATCCAAGCAGTGGATGCATCTCCTTCAAATGCGTTGACAACCAAAAAGATCACTAAGGATCATTGCATTTTAAATCAACTAGAGCTTGAAACCCTTGGCCGATTGTATTGTCAATTTTTGTTGAATTCTGGGTTGAATTGAAACAACCGCTGTTGATGAGCAAACGCTATACAGACGTAATTTGCTCTGAAAAAGCTATTATTTGGAATGACTTCGAAAGCAACATTGAATCTATTTAGTTTTTAAGTCGAGATCTCGTAACAATCACTCTCACGATAAAGCACATTGGTAATAGTCAAACATCATAGCTGGGCTTGGTTAAAAGCCTGGATGGGAGACCAATGGGTAGCTGTAGATAGATCAATTCTCCAGTAGGAGGTGCTGCCCAGCCTATAGTTTTTATCTGATATTGTTAAAGATCTGACTTTGTTTTAAAGGTACAAATTCAACATGTTTTATACAAGATGTGTCTATGTTGAAATTTGGTTACCATGACATAATCCTGTAGTTGAAATTTCAACATCAAAACAACAGTTTACATGGATTACTTTTTTCAAATCCAATGTATTTTGCAAGTAGATTCCACATCAGAATACATTGATAAATTACGTAGAAACGTTGTTGATTCAACCAGTTTGTGTCCAGTGGGGTGAAAGCTGTGATGATTTACACAAGGCCATTGGTTGGTTTCAGGCTATTGCATAAATCCTGTAGTTCTGGTGTACTAAGCAAGGCCACATGGGGACAGTATTGTGTACACACGCACACACACACACACACACAGTTCTGTAAGAATTTGCCTCAGTGTAAAGTAACTTTGCACCTCAATAAATACAACATAAAGGGACAGAACTATAGCGGTTTGATTTGAAAGGTTAGTGAATGAGAGGTGTTAATAAAGAAATGGTTCGTAAATCTGCCTGTCGCTGTCTGTAACACATTTAACTCCCTGAAGAACTGTATGGACTAACATTGAGCACATTTCTACATTCAAAGATCTACGTTTAACCAATCAAACTATTGGTTTCCAATTGACATTAGTGTGTTGAAATTGTCTCCACGCAAACACACACACCTGCATACTCATTATACACGCTATTAGAGATGTGCATAGCGGGGTGCTGGATAAAACATAAATAACAGTGCATAATTGCACACACCCACACACACAAACACAGGCACACAGAGCCTACAGTACACGCCTCTGTAATGACACACACACAAAGATGTGGAACGGGGGGGGGGGGAGCAGATCAAAGAGAGGATGAGAGGGAGGACAGGAGAAGGGGGATGTACCTTAGTCCCATCCACTGGATTATGGATAACAGTGGTCTGAGGCTCCTACAGAAAGAGAGGGATGGAGGGAGAGAGAGAGATATGGAGGGAGATGGAGAGAGAGAGAGCGAGAGGGAGATGGAGAAAAGGAGAGAGATGAGGAAGGATGAAAACAGAAAGATGGGAGAGAGAGGTAGAGATAAAAAAAAGAGGGGAGGGGAAACAGGTAGAGAGAAAGTGTGAAAAAGAGAGCGAGAGGTATGTATGTAGAAAGATGATGAAGCCAAAAGGCGAGAAAACTGGTTACGGCTAGAGGTGAAGGAGGGATGAAGATTCTTCTGGAGTGATAGAGTTGAGGGGGTGGATGAGCTGAGGACTGTCAATTTTTGTCAATTCAGAAAACACACACATGCTCTGAGCATTGGAAGAGAAACATTGCTGAAACGCAGAGAGAAAAGTCTGTGCCACACAGTTACACACACACACACACACACAATAACGTCACAGAAACCCTGCAGGAATGTTGCATCCTAAAAAAGAACATAGTGTACAGTAAACCATACAGTATGAAGAAGCCCCAACTACAGTTATCCTCCTGAACGGACTGCACCTGACACATAACATTTGGGTAATTTGGGCACAATCTCATGGAAACTGTCCTGAAATAGAGTCACCACATTTGGCAGCTACAGCTGGTTCATTTCCAGAGTATGACGAACACTTAAAGGCATCGGGTAGCCGTCCTATTGCCTTTGGCCAGCATTTACCGACGATTCCACATGTTTAATCGCCCCCGTTCATCGCCACCCGGCAGGTGATGACTAACCCATCGAGGCCATCCGCTGCTTTTAGCCGTTCTTCGGCACAGTGGTTTTGTCCAAACTGGAGACTGAAGAGTGAATTGAGGTCATTACAATTCGAGCGTTGTACTGTAGTGGATGGGTACATCAGTGTCTGCAACTGAGTGTGTTTACGCGATACAGAAGAGTTTGCAGTGCTGTCGTGGTAAATAACAGCTACTCTGAAATTACATTACACTCTGACAGGACCCAACCTGCCTTAGAAGGATGTTTTTGTAAACATCTAAACAGCCAAGTAGATAATGACTATATCCTTGTAATGCTATTTCCTCTCCAACTTTCTCTCTTTTCATCTCTTGCCCCTTCTACCTCTTTTCCCCCCTCCCTCTCCCACTCTCTTCTGACAGTTGTGTTAGAAGACGTGTTTGACACACATGACACACGGGGACACACGCTGCACACACTTTCCACCACACCATCCTGAGCGCAACCCCCCTAGGCCGTGACACCTCCCGATGACCAATCACCAGCCAGCTGTCTCCTGCATGATGATGACATTATTGTCATGACAACTGTCACCAGGGGCAACAGCTTGAGGAACAAGCAGAGAGAGAGAGAGAACAAGTCAGGGAGGGACTGACTGACAGTTTAAAAAACAAAAAAGAAGAAGAAGAGGGGTTTGTGTGATATTTTAAAGAGGATAAGGCTTATAATCACTGTCGGGCACTAATAAACCTAGTCTACCTCACACTGCCTCATACTTTATGCACAAGTCCGATTGCATAACTAGTTCTTTCCCAGAGGCTTTCAAATACTACTACAACACCAATTACCTAAACTTCCTGTACCTCTAAACCACTGTCTATACGTTTGGGGAAAATATTCTGCATCAAAAGAGAGATTATGTGAGATTTTACTTAGAGTATCTATAACAACTACAGGAACTGCAGTATAATAGAGGAGGTTACAGCACCAAATAGCCCAATAATGAGCTACGGTAGCAGAGCCCCCCCCCCCCCCCCACACACACACACACACACCAAGCATTAAAGGGCAAATGTGAGGGCTCCTAAAAATATGCTGATATATGGCTGCATTTGTTGTGCTGGTGTTGTGTATGGTAGAATGCCTGTCATTCCCCCCCCCCCCCCCCCTATCTTTCTCCAGCTCTCTTCTTGAACTGGCATGATCCCTGTTAAGTGTCTAGTGCCCTCACATCACCCAGAAGTCAGGCGGATCCTCCACATGGTTCACTATAGGCCACCCAAATGAACAACTAGTCACAGGAGAGGCAGTGATTCAGTAATATAAGTTAATTTAGCAGACACTTTTATCCAAGGTTATTTAAGAGTGAATATATTCAGGATATCTAACCAGCGTGGAAAACAGCCCCACATTGAAACGCTGGTGTTGCACCATGCTCCCAAGTAGTTTTACAACCAGCAGTTTTATTGGCATAATGTTTCACCAATGTTCTGTCGATCTCTGCTATAGGGAAGAGAGGTGAGTGTCAGACAAGAGACAAACAACCACCCACAGTCTCAGATCTCTGCTCCTCTCCTGTCGAAAAATAGCAAGATAATCAAAGACTGGAACATCATGGAAGGAAACGCACACAGTAACAGTTGGTTACAGTGAAGCAACAGTTGGCAAATCTCTATAACACACGGTGGCAATCTTTAACAGGGAAGCACTTTTTGACACAACCTGGCATTTCTGGCTTCTCTCCTACAGAAAGCATCAGACACACACTTGACAGAGACAACGGAGAGCCATCTAGCCAACCACAGCTGCTCTAAAGTGACAACAAACAACCGACAGGGGAAGAGGGAGGGAGAAAAGGAAATAGGACGAAAGGAGGGATGGACGGACAAACAGTCAAAAGAGACAGGCAACAGATAGACGGTTAAACGGACAGACAGACCGGCAGAGGGAGGAGGGAGGATTAAAAGTAAATACCAGAACAGGAGTAGGGACGTTTCCTTTAGGGCTGGTGACTATGCTGTTTTTGGTGCTGTTTGTCTGTGGTGTCTGGGGCTGTGCAGGTAGAGGGGAGACAACGCAGGGTTAACAACAGTGGTTGGTGGGGTGAGATACTGTGGATGGGTGATGGATGGGTCGCGGTGGCGGTGGTGGCGGTGGTGGTGGTGAAGGGGTTAAAACAAACAGACCTGGATTCATGTACCATTTGAAATCTTTCACCGGGCGTTTGTTCTGCCTTGATCGTTGTTTGACCAGATGATGAGAGAAGTGATGGTTTTAGATGGCATGGTGTGTGAGATGTAAGATAAAATACAGCATCACAGGAGATCAAGGGAAACAGAGCAGCAGTGACGGTCAAGCAGTTTGTTAGCCGTGTGTTAACCATGGAGAGAGAGAGAACAGAGAGAGAGCGAGAACAGAGAGACAGAAAGAGCGAGCGAACAGAGACAGAAAGAGCGAGAGAACAGAGAGAGAACAGCGAGAGAACAGAGAGCAAGAGAACAGAGAGAGAGAGAACAGAGAGAGAGCGAGAGAACAGAGAGACAGAAAGAGCGAGCGAACAGAGAGAGAACAGCGAGAGAACAGAGAGAGAGAGAGAGATCAAGAGAACAGAGAGAGAGAGAAGAGAAAGAGAGCGCGAGTGAGCGCGAGTGAGCGCGAGAGAACAGAGAGCAATTGAGCACGACAGAACAGAGAGAGAGAGCGAGAGAGAGAGAGAGAGCGAGTGAGTGCGAGAGAACAGAGAGAGCGAGCGAGAGAACAGAGAGAGCGAGAGAACACGAGAGAACAGATAGCGAGAGAACAGAGAGAGAGAGCGAAAGAGAGAGAGCGAGTGAGCGCGAGAGAACAGAGAGAGAACAGAGAGAGAGCGAGAGAGCGATAGAACAGAGAGAAAGAGCGAGCGCGAGAGAACAGAGAGAGCGAGCGAGAGAACAGAGAGAGCGAGAGAACACGAGAGAACAGATAGCGAGAGAACAGAGAGAGAACAGAGAGAGAAACAGCGACAGAACAGAGAGAGAGAGCGAAAGAGAGAGAGCGAGTGAGCGCGAGAGAACAGAGAGAGAACAGAGAGAGAGCGAGAGAGCGATAGAACAGAGAGAGTGAGCGCGAGAGAACAGAGAGAGCGAACAGATAGCGAACAGAGAGAGAGAGCGAACAGAGAGAGAGAGAGAGAGAGAGAGAGAGAGAGAACACAGAGAGCGAGAGAGAGAGAGAGAGAGAGAGAGATAGAGAACACAGAGAGCGAGAGAGAGAGAGAGAGAGAGAGAGAGATAGAGAGAGGGAGAACAGAGAGAAAAAGAAAGAGAACAGAGAGAGAGTGAGAGAGCAAGAACAGAGAGCAAGAGAACACACACAGTCGTCAGTGAGTGAAAATTGCACCAGGGCTGGCAAACAGACACTGATAACAAATCAACATCTATAGAAAATCCACACACATACAAATACAGCCACAAAACACACATAAGCAGTCACACACACTCACACAAATCGACCAAAGCAGTTCTACAGCTCAGACAAAGCTTCACTCATCAGCCATCAGCTCTTCATACGCAGTAGCTCACTCCTCCATAACACAGAAACACATACAAAGAGATACTTTCTAACACGTTTCAGTAAAACCCTGTTTCAAATTCCAATGGTCTTCCCAGCTGCAGTGTGGCATACAGCTCACGGCTGAGATCCATAGAGCACGGAGAGGAGAGGTCATATAGATGTGTGTGTGTGTGTTTGTATGTGTGTATTCATGTCTAGGGTTTCGAGTTCCACTGGGACATCTCTGAGGACACTCTGATCATCCACAGACAACGGCACACAAATATCAGCCCAGGCCCGGGCAAACTATGCTTAACCTCTCCATTTGGGAATAAATTGTTAGGACATAGCGCACTCTTCAGAAGGGAAAGGTAGAGGTTGAAGTTAGGTCGAAGAACTGAACTCCAAGCCCATCAGATGGGGGGAAAGGGAAGAAACATAAAGAGCAGTTCCACGTAGGACTCCGACCAACTCAAGATGGGAGTAGAGGTGGAGACAGGGGGGAGGAGTGGATGAGAAGAATCAAGGAGAAAAGTGGCGAGGCGGAATTAGGGAGTGGGGGAAAAGGGGAGGGAGAAAGAGGGGAGGGTCCGGGGATGTTAAAAATGGCATGCTCACCATGTGCCGCGCAGCGGAGCTGGATCTACGTTCCTGTCCCAGGCGGTGGAGGGCGAGCGAAAGATAGGAGGGAGAGAGAGAAAGGACGGATGACAGCAGGTGAATATGGCAAGTACTGAAGGATGAGCATGTCAAGTAAAATGAGAGCCCTGGTCAGTGAGCAGGGTGGACCAATCGGCTCAAAACCAGCATAAAGAGGTTCAATTTCACCAGTTCAAGAGAGCAGAGGAAAAAGAGGATCTCACATAGAAAATGTAACTTCTATGGTTTGTCAAGAAAGAAAGAAAGAAAGAAAGAAAGAAAGAAAGAAAGAAAGAAAGAAAGAAAGAAAGAAAGAAAGAAGAAAGAAAGAAAGAAAGAAAGAAAGAAGAAAGAAAGAAAGAAAGAAAGAAGAAAGAAAGAAAGAAAGAAAGAAAGAAAGAAAGAAAGAAAGAAAGAAAGAAAGAAAGAAAGAAAGAAAGAAAGAAAGAAAGAAAGAAAGAAAGAAAGAAAGAAGAAAGAAAGAAAGAAAGAAAGAAGAAAGAAAGAAAGAAAGAAAGAAAGAAAGAAAGAAAGAAGAAAGAAAGAAAGAAAGAGGAGGGTGCGCAAGAGGAGGACAGGAACAGAGGATGACGTGGTATGAGGAATACAAGGAAAAGGAAAAAGACAAAGGTTTGGGAGCAGCTAGGGAGGAGTAACTGGGAGTAAAATCATCAATTGTTCTTTTGTGATGAGGAAAGAAGGAAAATACTCTTTCTTGAAGAGAAGAGCAGGAAGGAGTAACAATTACGTAGCAAAGGAAAGCTATGCAACTGATTCGTTAAAGGGAGACTTCAGGATTTTGGCAATGAAGCCCGTTATCTACTTCCCCAAAGTCAGGTGAACTCAAGGATACCATTGTCATGTCTCATCTATTATGAAGGAAAATATCCATTTAATACACATTCAAAAGTGGCATCCATTATGATTAAAAAGCAGAACAAAAACCTCTAACTGCATTTGCAATCTACAGGTAAGTGACAAAATAAAGGAAACACCAACATAGTGTCTTAATAACAGGGCGTTGGGCCGCCACAAGCCAACAGAACAGCTTCAATGCACCTTGGCAAGGATTCTACAAGTGTCTGGAACTCTATCGGAGGCATGCGACACAGCAGCCTCACAGCAGTGCAGTAGCAGCTAGTGCCAGAACAGCACAGAAGAGAAGAGAGCAAAATGCGGCTGAAGCTGGTGTTTGACTGGGGTGGAAAATGTCAAGTGCTGTCCTGTTCTGCATTACAGAACAAGAAAGAACAGAGGAGACAAGGAGAGGGGTCAGAGGAGCGATACAACCAGGGAAATAGTTATGAGAGAGGGAGCGAAGAGAGAGAAAGAGGGGGGAGGAAAGAAAAACACCATTGAAATATTTGAAAACGGTTAGGCTGAGTGTGTCGGGGGGGGGGGGTCTGTTGCTAGGCAATGATGAGTGCGGCACAGAGAAGAGCAGGGGAAGTGTGTGTTGTGTGTTTGTGTTTGAGAGAGAGTCTATTTCTGGCCGGTCAGTTTCCAGGGTTCAGACTCATGGCTATTCCTGGAACTGGTGTCACATTCCCTACTGAACACACACACAAAGACACACACACACACACACACACACACACACACACACACAAGCTCCCTAATTCACATACTCACAAGAACAAACATGCTCATACTATTCCCCAACCTCCATCCGCTCTGCCTTTCCCCCCGCCCACATACACATGCACACACGCACGCACAATGCGTGGGACGTGTTGGTGCATTAGGTGAGATGGGTTGAGGATGGTAACAGAGATTCATTAAGGCTCGTCAGCCAGCCGGAGAGGGTTTCAAATGGTTAAAGAGCAGATGGGGTGAGCCGGAAATGGAAACCGTGATCGAGGGGGGGGGGGGTGGAAAAGACAAGAACAGAGGGATGAGATGGGAGAAAAAAAGAGAAAGAAAGAATGCTGGAGTGACAGATGGCATAAAATTAACAAAAAAAGTGGACAAGACGGGGTGCAATGAGGAGACACGGGCATGAACGGATGCACACACTACACTTGAAACCACTATTTTCTGATGGTTGCAAATTGAGTCAACACTCTCTCCCACATCAGAGAGGGAATAGAGAAGAGGGAAAGAACCAGGGTGCGGATTCACAAAACATGATTTACGAAAAAAATGTTGAACGTTTCTTTAGAAAATAAATAAGAAGTTCGTAAGATAGTTCGCGAATGCAATTCCTCAAAATGTTCTTAGGAATTCGTAGTTTTCTTTGGAACTGTGTAAATACCTTTCAGAACTTCGTAAATATCTTCTTAATGTGGCCTTGACATTAGTGACGTGCTTGAAACCAATAAATAGATCTATGTGACAGGGATGATAGGATTTGGTTATTGTTCACACATTACAGCCATCAGACTAGCTATATCAAAACCAAACATGGATAACCAAGAAACGAGATTGAAGTGATGGTGGAGGAAATAGCAGCCAGGAAAAGGTTGCCGTTGGGGAGACTTGATAACTGCAGGTTACCTGCAGAGACCAAAAAGAGAGGACGGGCGAGAGTGGCCGAGTCGGTCTCTGCCATCCGGGGTATGGCAAGGGACAGTGACGCCGTAAAAAAATAAGTGGTCCGACATCAAGTCGGCTGCTAAGAAGAAGGGAGCTGAGAGACCATTTAATGTGGACGAGCTGCGCGACCGGTAAGTTAGGTAGCTACGTTAGCTAGCTAACATGTAACGACATCATAGCCAACATATCTAACGACATTAACCTTAGCCAAGTTCTTCTTTGTAAATTGACGAGATGGCGCTAGATATTTAACACTTCTAGAATATTGTAATATATTGTTAATTACTAGCTAGCTAGATAATGCCTGTTTAATTTGTTTTCTTGCTGTATTTAAGTAGCCAACTGTTTCTGTGGCGCAAGAAAACGTTAATGGTTACAAAAGTACCCATTCGTCTCAAGACAAGGGTTTAGCTGTCCTAAAGTTAAGTACATTTCCAGGAAGAAATCCTAAAACCTTATTATCTTCTTACCTTTTTTCTCAGGAAGAAACATAGGGGGAAAAAATTAAGAACATTTCCAAGAACTTTATTGAGGAATAGTAACTTTGTTCAACTTTGTTCATAAGTCTATAGTTAAAGGAAAAAACGGCAGTTAAGAAGAAATTTCTTCTTAAGAAGGTTTTGTGACTCCGGCCCCAGGGCCTAAACCCCTGTTAAGTTAAGAGAAGAGAAAGAGGAGGAGGAAGAGGGAAGGTTTGGAGTAGGAACGTGTAAGTTGAACAGGGCCTTACCTTGACATCTGCCTTCTTGTTGAGCAAACTTTTGGCTGCTGCAATAGGAAACAAAAGAAGAGAGACAGCAGGTCAGAGATGCAGTGAGAACACAGGAGAGATCACATAGAGACAACGGCGTCAACCTGTAGGAGTCATGTTCATTTGACTGCAATTCAAACAGACAGCAACTGAGGCCTTTTATTGACAAGATAGGAAAGTTAATGTGACTGTGTATTGTAATGCTGGAGGTGAAAGAGAATCAAAGATAGTAGGAGCTTAGCGGCATTAATTGCTAGCATTATGGTACCAAGGGGACAAGGCAATCTGTGACATGATTAAATTCATGGTCCTCGAATAAAACTGCTTGAGAAGCACAATGTTCATTAAAACACAACAATAGACGGCTTCCTAAGTACCATTGTTGGTAGGACAATAACATTAAGAGTGGACAATGTGTTATTCCCTTATTGGAGTAAACCATTACATCCTCCTAGTGGGAGAGGAGAGTAGAGGAGGTGTGTTCACTGATACTATGGGCAGTAATCCGATTAGCACAATACCCATAATCCTCAGCAACAGGGGAAATGTCATACAGAAAACAGTTAGTATCCTCTCCAACTACTTCACCAGGACACGTGCGCACACACACACACACACACACACACACACACACACACACACACACACACACACGTGAACCTATGTAATAGAAACAGACACACACACATACTTGTTCCTGGGTTAGGCCCAGCGAGAGTTGATGTGGGTTGTTGCCGTGGGCAACAGAACCTCATTTTAGGGAACTGGTTAATTAGTTAATGAGGCAGAGATAGAAAACGAATTTTGGAGTGAGAGACAGATTCTAGAGTTTGTCTCCCTGGTCCCCTTCAGGGCTAGAGTCCAAAATGGGTCCTCCATCCATTATGTTAGTTTTTGGGCTATGCTCAGCTAAAACAATTTGGCTAATCTATATTTCCAAGTTGAAGAACAAGGGTCATTCAATTCATTGGAAAGACTGAAAATCTGATAAACTTTGTTTTTTAATGTAAAGATATGGCCTAATTGCATTATCAATAGTAGAAAGCAATGGGTTAGAAGAGGCCTACATAACCAACCCATAAAGTAAAATGCAACATCAATTTATGGCCAGCTATGCACACTCTAACATTGATTTATCCTTCAGTAAATGTTGTTCAATTAGTAATATAAATTGTTTTCTTCTTTTAATAACTCCGAAGGGCAAAGTAATCTAAAAGTAACCGGAAGTAATCCAATTACAAAATTGAGTTTGGGTAATCCAAAAGTTACGTTAATGATCACAAATTTGGAAAGGTAACTAGTAACTGTAACGGTCTACATTTTGACATTTTCCTACCCAACCCTGCCTCCCAACACACACACACACGCGGCATCTCACTGTACTTGTGCATCCTTTACCTCGCTGTCAATCAACATTGTCTCATCAAACAGGTGGGCTCTACAGCTGCCAGAGTAAGACTGTCCCAGTCTCACTCCCCTAACTCTACTAGACATCATCAGCTCCACTGCTACTTTTAAAGGCCTGAGTCCCATTGACAGTCTAATCACATCCTATCACAATATCAACACTACCGCATTACATAAAACACTATTTCTGGCATTCTGGATTGTTCTCTTCTCTCCTCCTTTTTAGCTCTCTCTATATAGCTCATGCTCTCCCCCCCCCCTCTCTCTCTCTCTGTAGTTCTGTCTAGCTCTCTCTCTCTACAAACAATGCACACAAATCTGCAGTGAATTTTAAGGCTTGACTTCCACTAATTTCTGAAGGAATTGGAAGCAAGCAGGAGAAGCCTGTTCAAAGTGTGTTTGAGGCCACGAGAGGAGAGGAGATGGCGATGAGGCAGGAGAGCCCACTCTTTAGAAGTCAAAACATGGTGGTGGGTGTGGAGAGAGAGACAGAGAGAGAGAGAGAGAGAGAGAGAGAGGAGAGAGAGGAGGGAACGGAAGACAGAATGAAAGACGAGAGGATAATGCAGCACTCACAATTTATTTTCCTCAGCTTTTCCCCTTCATTCCTACACAGTATCCCATTCCTCTTTCCATCTTCCTCAATTGATATAGAAACTCATTTTTACCAGCATACAGAGAGCTAAATGTGCAAATTCATCAGTTTACTAGGTACATCGGGCAGCACGATAATCACATGGGCCCTGTTTCCCAAAAGCATCTTAAGGCTAAGTTCATCGCTAGAACCTTCATATGAGCATCATTACATCTCTGAGCTATTTCCCAAAAATAGGGCTGTGGCGGTAATAACATTTTGTCAGTCGGTTATTGTCATGCAAATAACTGCCGGTCTCACGGTAATTGACCGTTAATTAACAAATACGTAAAGCCATGAAGCCGACAGCTGTAGGCTATTTTGCGCAAGGGAGCAGAGCATGAGCATGATATTTGTTCTTTTCACGCTGAGTGGTTATGGAAAGGGGGAGAGCTGAGGAAAAAAAATCCATTGAGGAACTATAGTCATTCTCAACGGATGTAAAAACAGACTTTGTTTGCTTGCCGTTTGAGGTGAAGAACACATTACTTTGAGAAGCTCCACAGCTTCCCAATCAATCCATTATTTTAGGTACAGTAGGTCTAAATAAATATTATGACATGAAGAAAATTTCAGAAGAATAGAATAGCATATTCAGAGTCGTCCTTGTGCCAGGCCCTGATCTGGCTATGCCATAAGAACAATACAATTGAATATAGGTGAATAAAATAGAAAATATATTTTTCCCCAAACAATTTCAGAGGGAATGATGCACATACGGCTATTCTGTGTTGAGCGGTTAACAAAGGAACAGGGGCCAGATTCACAAAGCATTTCTTCCGAGAAAATTTAAGAAGCTGCTTAAGAAAACAAAAAAGAAGTTCATAAAATAGTTCGGAAATGCAATTCCTCAAAATGTTCTTCGGAATTCGTAGTTTTCTTAGGAACTTCTTAAATATCTTTCTTAAAACCTGTTGCGACTCTAGGGGCAGTATTTTCATTTTTGGATATAAATGTTCCCGTTTTAAACAAGATATTTTGTCACGAAAAGATGCTCGACTATGCATATAATTGACAGCTTTGGATAGAAAACACTCTGACGTTTCCAAAACTGCAAAGATATTGTCTGTGAGTGCAACAGAACTGATGTTACAAGCGAAACCCAGATAAAAATCCAAACAGGAAGTGCCGCATTTTTTAAAACCGCCTCAGCCCAATGACTCCTTATATGGCTGTGAATGAGCTACGAATGAGCTACGAATGAGCTTACGATTTCTACCTATTCCCCAAGGTGTCTACAGCATTGTGACGTCTTTTTACGCATTTATGTTGAAGAATAGCCGTAAGGGACCACATTTAGCAAGTGGTCACATGATGGCTCCTGCAGAAAATCTTGCGTAAAGTACACAAGTAGCCATTTTTCCAATCGCTTCTTATGAGAAACCAATTGTCCCGACGGATATATTATCGAATAGATATGTGAAAAACACCTTGAGGATTGATTCTAAACAACGTTTGCCATGTTTCTGTCGATATTATGGAGCTAATTTGGAAAAAAGTTTGGCGTTGTAGTGACTGCATTTTCCGGTCGTTTTCTCAGCCAAACGTGAAGAACAAACGGAGCTATTTCACCTACAAAAATAATATTTTTGGAAAAAAGGAACATTTGCTATCTAACTGGGAGTCTCCTGAGTGAAAACATCCAAAGTTCTTCAAAGGTAAATGATTTAATTTGATTGCTTTTCTTATTTTCGTGAAAATGTTGCCTGCTGGTAGCAGAGCCTAGCCATAGCATTATGCCATGATAAACTTACACAAATACTTGTCTAGCGTTGGCTGTAAAGCATATTTTGAACATCTGAGATGACAGTGTGATTAACAAAAGGCTAAGCTGTGTCTCAATATATTTCATTTGTGATTTTCATGAATAGGAAGATTTTCTAGGAAGATTTATTTTTGCTGTATTTAAGTATCCGGTAGCCAACTGTTTCTGTGGCGCAAGAAAACATTAATGGTTACAAAAGTACCCATTCGTCTCAAGACAAGGGTTTAGCTGTCCTAATGTTAAGTACGTTTCCAAGAAGAAATCCTAAAGCATAATTTTCAAGAATCCCATTTCTTCTTAACTTTTTTTCTTAGGAACATTTCCAATAACTTTATTGAGGAATAGCAACTTTGCTTAACTTTTAAGTCTATAGTTAAGGAAAAAATGCCAGTTAAGAAGAAATTTCTTCTTAAGAAGGTTTTGTGAATCCGGCCCCAGACCCTTCATAGTTATTTATGCAACTTTAGTTGGGATACAAACTTCATGGAAATATTTCTAATACATTTTAAGCCTGCATGATGCAACTAATGATTTGAAAAAAGTTGTATGAAAGGGAAGTGCTCTGCTGTGTTTCTTGCGCAGACTGCACACACTTCATCAGTTTCTCATTCACAGTTTGACAAGGACTTGATCATATTCTCACACAGACGATTCTACATTTGATCTGGTCTTTATATATAGCCTACTAATATACATATATATATATATATGTATGTGTGTGGATTTATTTCTTATTCAGAATGGCCCACAAAAAAAAGAATCTAAGGGCAGTGGGAAAAAAGACGTAATCCGTATACACTTGAATAGCAAATGGAGGACGCTTTTCCCGCGGTTCACTTTTCATGCCAGCCAGGTAGGCTACTCCGGTTGTAAAGAGAAGCAATGTGCTTAATATGTGGAAAGTTGAGAAATAAATATAGTAGGCCAATAGAATGCTGATGGGATCCTCTTTTTAATAGGGGCCATCAAATTTGTTTTCTCACGCAATTGCATAGCATAGCCCATAGAAATGTTGCGCAACAGGAACACATTTTATTCCATGCATCAACCAGCTATGAGGAGCTGGCTCTCGCTGCGCAAAGGGTGACCGACCCTATTCCGCTCAAACTCTGAATGCCAGGGCTCTCATGAAGTGCTTGATTTGATTTTCAATAGCATTTGCATTGATGTCAGAGTCATTAGAGGGACAATAGAGCGCTGAGTACCGGTCATTAGAGACTGGCCATTAGCAAGTTTGGTAGGCATCAGAAGCATCAGAGAGCAGTTTTGGAGAAACCTAATTACTATGACTCAACGGTTCGATGCGTTCCATACCAGGTCACTTTATATCAAATCAAATGTAATTTTATTTGTCACATACACATATTTACCAGATGTTATTGCGGGTGTAATGAAATGCTTGTGTTCCTAGCTCCAACACGACTCTGATTGCTCTTCATTACTCACAAGGCTTTCACCGCGTCACCTTATAAACGTCACGTTAAACATCAAATCAATCTGTTTATCTGTGACTGCCGATAACTTCAAAGTGGACAACAAATACAATGTTACCAATGTGTTTGCATTGTTACACACAAGCGAATGATACAATTATGCTTCAAATGAAAACCCGAGATGACTGCATCACAATTTTCATTCAATTTCGTTTTATTTGTCTGTCTATCATTTTATCATCAATATATTTCATGATGTGTAGCCTACCGTGCACAATGAGCACAAATCTTAATTTAGTACATATTATAAGATATGCATTAGAATAAGCAGCCTCCATATTTGCAGCCAGAGGTGATATCTCTCTCGGAGCTGATCCGTCGGCAGTATTGTGGAATAATTATAAATTTAAGGTAAGATTTGAATGGAGAAAGCTGATCCGAGAGCAGCACTGCCTTTCTTTCGATCCTATCAGTATCGACACATGCCTCAACGGCGCACTTTAGCGAACGTTCTCTCTGCGTGGTGTTTTGGGAAACACATTACATTTTCGGCCATTGTAGGAAAGATGCATCATTAAAACACTCGTAAGCCTAAGTTCCATTGCTATCGGGATACTGGGCCCACCTCTGTTATCCAAAGGGCACTGTTCGAATGTCAAGATCGCTAGGATTTGTGTGGAGTTTTCCTCCGCTGCCTCTCACTGGCATGTTTTCATTAAGGGACATAACAGTGTCAAGTCAAGTGCATTCTCATATCTTGTTTGAAGTCTCGGAGAGAGAAAGATAGAGAGGGAGGGATGGAGAGGATAGAGAGGAGGAAAGAGAGAAGACATTGTTTTTCGATCCACTATAGAACAGACCAGAGCCTTCTATCTGAATAAATAGAAGCTTCTGGAACACTTTCAGAAAGCTTAGACAGACTCTAGAATGGAAGTGGTCGGAGCTGCAGAACAACCACTGAGTTGCAGTCATAGACAAACATATTTAGCCCTCTTTGTTTTTACATACATCATTGGTTGCAGTTACATTCACTCTCAGATCGCTCAGATAGATTCCATAAAATGAGAGAAAGTAGAATTCCATGGCGTTTTGCCCCAACCTGTAAACCCAAAGGTCATGCGGTTCTTAAACCCTGTAGAGCAGGGGTAGGAAACCCTGTTCCTGGAGTACCATAGGTACTGCAGGATTTTGTTCCAACTAGGCACCACACCTGACCAACTGAGCTAATTGATAGGTTCAGTGATTTACTAAATTCAACACACTTGGTCTTCCAGATCGGTTAAATCGGCACTCCTTCGGCACTCCAGGACCAGGGTTGCTTACCCGTGCTGTAGAGGAAGCAAGAAGGCTCCTTACCTTGCCACAAATTACAGAAGCAAGAAGGAAGGAAGGAAGGAAGGAAAGAGGGGAGGAAGAGATTAAGAGAAAGAAGACAATGGATCATATTGGTTAATACCCATTAAGAATGGTTACTTACATTCCTGTAAATAGCAGGCCCTACAGGAAGAAGCAAGGATGGAGGCTGATTTGTAAAAACCTATGCCTGTCTGTCTGTCTGTCTTGTGCCATTCTGTATATGTCTGTCTGTCTTGTGCCTGTCTGTCTGTCTTGTCCCAGTCTGTAAGCATCCCGATGAAGGCATCAAACCAGAATCATTTGGGTTTTTCATAAGAAGAAACATTTCAGTGAACTTCTATTTGCCTCTAGGGAGGCTAACTGTATCCTGCGGATCCCGAGCGTCTGTCTCTGTCTCTCTAGTGGAGGAGGAGTAGATCTAATGTAGAGAGACAGACAGGTCAGTATGAAGTTGCAATATTTGATCAGTCTTGTGGAGACAGTGGGAAGTGGTGAGGACAGCAAAGCTGATTGCATCAGCTCTATCCCTACACTATAAACATTATATACACTCAATTGAATAGTTAGCCAATGCTACATTGCTACATGAACATACAGGACAGTAGCCAACAATGACAATGTACTTAGAAGACTGATGGAATCTTTCCCTACACTAGACTGTGTAGTGGGTATTCTGTAGCATTTTTATTCATCAACTGTGGTGCAATTATCACACTCAACTACTGGCAAACTATCATCCTTCTGTTGTTATGTCACACGCAAACTTTGGATTGTTACAGGTATAAAAAATATAAAAAATTCATGAGAAGCCCCAACCTTGCATCTTTCACTGTGTTAACCACGCGTCATATCCCTGAAACCCCCTGTGTTAGAATGCATGCACCAGTCCAGTGCCCCATGCAGCATTCACCGACAGCACATGGGCCGTTCCATCCTTCAAAATGACGGGGGGTAAACTTTGCCAGTGTTATTAACAGAGAAACATTGAGGAGAGAGGTAGAGCAGGGGAACAAGGAAGGAAATAGAGGTATTCAATGAAAAGAGGCAAATGAAGATGGGATTGAAGCTGTATGGAATGGTGTGTTAGCAGGAACATGAATGAGAGAGAAAGAGAGATCAGAAAGGGAGAAGAAGGACAGATCTTGTTGGGTCAGGCATGCTCCACTGTGCTGCTATGTGCAGTGAAGGAATGGGGAGATGGAGCAGGAGAGGAGGAATAGCATGTGAGTGGAGAGAAAGAGGCCAGGTGGCTAATGAGGTGTGGCGATGGAAGTGGCATGCTCTGAACACCCATGCTAGGAGGAAAGGAGAGAGGACGATAAGAGAAAAGAGGGAGGGAGTGAGGAGGGTAGCACCCCCAGGTGTGCCAGGCTACCTTGTTCCACCAGCCCAGTGGTGGAGCCCGCTGCCGCGGATGCAGCTGCCGCAGCGGCAGTGATACTGATTGGAGCGGTGGAGCGACAGCCGACTGTTTGGTGTCCCACACACACAGTCGCCACAGAGAAAGAGGGGGCAGAATAGTAGAGAGAAGGGAAGAGGAGAGGAGGAGGTTGGAGGGATAGAGGGAAGAGGGCAGAGAAGTAAGGAAGAAATGAGAGAAGGAAACAAATATGGTTCATTAGTCCAAAAGAGAGGCGGATTAACAGAGCACGCAGAGAAACACAATATCTTCCTGACATAGAAGACATAAATTGTCCAAGTTCTCCCAATGTAGGTTATTTTCCTCTATACTGTACACATCACTGCCACCAACACACTGAAATAAAGCATCAAATGAGTTCATTGCGATGTGACTATTAGGAGTGAACACAGCTAGTGATACATCTAACACCATCATCCAATACCAGACTGGAACCGTTCATAAGGGTTAGAAGGAGATGTCAAGGATACTGAAGCCTTTCACTTCTCTTGTCGGCCCCTCTCTCTTTCCATCCCTTCTAACACCCCCTCCCATCTCGCCTCTCATTCTCTCTTTCACATCCTACTCCATCTCTTAAGCCTTCTCCACCCTCTCCCTTATCTACAGATGTAGGATCTTAATTTGAGCCAGTTTGTTACAGCGGGAAAATAATCCCGCAGCAACAGGAAATGTGAATTATTAATGTGTGCTATACTTAATGAACATTTTTATAGTGGTTGATGCATTTTTTGGAAGGGAAAACCAATGTTGAAATTACAAACTTCAGAAGCCTTTTTTAAACCTCAAATACACTACAAGTTTTACATTTCTCTCCAGCAACAGGGTAATCAAATTAAGATCCTACATCTGTATCCCTTTCTCTCGTCATCTCCCTTTCCCTCATCCATCATTCTCCTCTCCTCTTTCTACCTTATCCATCAACCCGTCTCCCCTTGCTCTCCCTAATCCATCTCTGTGTCTCTCATATCCATCTCTTCTCTGTGATTCATCCCTGGATGACCGAACTCTAATAATGGCTCCTCTTCCTGAGGAGATGAGGGTGTTGGAGTGGGGATGCGGCACACAGGTGTGTGTGTGCGTGCTTGTGTCAGTAGGTGCTTGTGTGTGTGTGTGGATAAAGCCGGGGGAGGACCTCAGATCATTTTACAATTTAAGGCCTGCTGTTACGATCAGAGTGACTCATGTTCACTGAAGCACCAACCTCCCAGACAGACAGACCGACCGACATGCAGCTGATTGTGTAGCATATGAAAATGAGTTATATACTGTTGAAAATGCACATGTTTGCTACATTTGCTACTGGACTCAACTTCTCATCTCCAAATAGCTGCCACATTGTGTGCATCCCGTCAGTGGCCTTTAACCCCTTGACTTTAGGGAGGGTTAGCTGATCCTGACTCTGTGCCTAAGGGCAACTTCTAGCCAGAGCCCCACACCCTTGCAGGTTCCACACGAAGTAAAGAGTAGGTGTGCGTGTTGACGCAACACTTACCAGAGAAGTTCCGTGAAACCAGCATAGCCGTGAGCACGGCCCCCTGAGAGAGGAGAAGAAGAGAGGAAAGGGTAGGGAAGGAGAAAAGAGGAGAGGAAAGGGTAGGGAAGGAGAAAAGAGGAGAGGGGGTCAAACCAAAACTGCTTTGATACGACAGAGTCATGTCAACAGGCCACACTTCAGATTATAATATTGTGCAAATCTTTTCCATTCATTTGAGATTTAGGCATATAGCTAGTTTCAAGTTTTAATGACAGTGAGATGCCTTTCTTACATGCTCTAAACCCAACAATTTAGCTAAATAGCTACATAACAGGCTATAGCTATAGAACAAGTGGCATGGAATCGTCTTGACGTAAGAAAACGGTTGAGGTCTGAAAACCACTCACAAATGAACTGAAAAGGACACAGAAAACCAAAGTCATCCACTGACCTTGAGTTTCCTCCTGGCGTTGAATTTCTTCAGGCACTCCACGGTCTCCTGCCTGTGCATCATGGATGCCACTGTAGAACGTTGCTGTGTGTGAGAGAGACAGAGAGAGAGAGAGACAGGGGGATAAAGAGAGATACAGACAGAAAGAGAGAGAGAGAGAGAGAGAGACAGGGGGATAAAGAGAGATACAGACAGAAAGAGAGAGAGAGAGAGAGAGAGAGAGAGAGAGAGAGAGAGAGAGAGAGAGAGAGAGAGAGAGAGAGAGAGAGAGAGAGAGAGAGAAAAGATACAGAGGAAATGTAAGTCACATGAGTCAAAAGTCACAGAGACTTGGTTAAATCTTTGCGCCTTTGTGTGTGTGTATATGAGTGGGTGTTTATCTCTCCTGGATATATTACAATACATAGTGACATGTGTACTTACGCAGACCCATGGGTGTTTGAGGGCCTCCTGGGCGGTGATCCTCTTGGCAGGGTTGATGGTCAACATCTGGTTAATCAGGTTCTTAGCCTCTGGAGTGACTGTGTCCCACTCTGGGGAGGGAAACTACACACAGACATACACAAACACAGATACACACAAACACAGATACACACGCGGGCTTGATCAGGTTCTAGGCTTCTGGACTCTCCATTCGTCTATACAATACTCTATCATTGAAAAGTATTACAGTGGTAATCAATCAAATTCTATCAGCAATGTTTCAAATGTTCCACTGCTCTGAACAGGTCCCAGGTGAGTGCACTCGCTGGCCAATCAATTACATTGAACGATCAATATAACTAAGTACCAGGCAGAAGAGAAAGCGAGCAGACACACAGCCAGCGGAATACCCCGAGTAAATATACTGGGTACTCCTCTCTATATAAGACTGTGTTCATAGACGTGGTGTAAAAGTGTACTATCTCACCATCCTTACTAAGACAATGTATGTCCTGTATAAATAATGCATTAACAAATAAATATGTAACATCGGGATGTGACGGCAAATTGTCACCAAGCGACCTTGGACAATGTGTCTTTTAATGATAGGCTTTTGGGGTGCTAAACGTCATCATAGCTCAACGACAATCTCCATGACATTCTTTCCTGAAATGGGACTAAGGTACTGTAGGCACTTTCTCGCTCCTCTAAAAATATTAATGAGGTGATTTAGTTACTTCTAAAAAAGAAACGGGGGGAGAGGCAGAGAGGAGGCGCTGCGGGGAAGGGAGTGGATGACCGAAATAGGGAGAGATTGTAAAGTAAGTAAGATGAGGTGTGCAAAAAAGAGAGGGACAGAAAAAGAGAGAAAGAGAGAACAGGAGAGCAAACAGAGAGCAGTGTGGCAGTAAGAGTGAGAAAGTAAAGAAGTAGAGGGGAGTGAGGCGAGGAAAAGACAAAAGAAAGAGAGGACACGACAAAAGGAAAGGAGAAAAGGAATAGAGAGAGGGGATGAGGAGAATAGAGAAAATGGAGAGAAGACAAGAGAAGATAGGAGAGGACAGCAGGTAGCAATGGAGAGGAGAGCAGGCCTCATCCAGATCTTGTATCTCACATCGTATGCCCCTGCTTTTATCTGTTGGTACAGTTTGTGCTGGTCCTCGTCCCAGAAGGGAGGGTAGCCCACCAGCAGGATATACAGAATCACCCCTGAGAAAGAGAGACAGAGAGAGCGTGAGAGACAGAGAACGAAAGAGAGAGAGAGCGAGATTGAAAACGAGAGAGTGAAACACACAGATGGAGAAAAACACAGAATCAGCATTTTTTATGAATATTTACTTTGCTTTTGTGTCCAAGCATTTGTGTCTGGGTGTGAAGGTATACATGTGTGTATAATGTCTGTGTGTGCGTGTTTCTGTGTGCCCAAAATAGTGTGTGTGTGTAAATGTGTGAGATGCTCACCGCAGGCCCAGATGTCCACAGGTTTGCCATATGCCTCCTTTCTCAGAACCTCAGGGGACAG
Source organism: Oncorhynchus kisutch (assembly GCF_002021735.2). Lineage (NCBI taxonomy): Eukaryota > Metazoa > Chordata > Actinopteri > Salmoniformes > Salmonidae > Oncorhynchus > Oncorhynchus kisutch. The sequence continues at coordinate 45,797,645 of NC_034176.2, forward strand.
GTATCCCGGTGTGCCAGCAAATCCTGCAGCACGACAATACACACACATACGCATGCACACACGCACGCACAAACACACAAATACAAACAACTCCAAGCTTAGCACGTCACCCCTAGTGGGATGAATGATGAAAGGTTGAGAACATGTTGGTGTAGTACAGTCAGAACCACAGATCTAGGGTCAGAACGTACCAAACCAGGCTTGCTGATCCCCCTGTACCTCGATGGCCAGGCCAAAGTCAGCCAGCTTGACGGCAGCATTCTTGCATTTGCTGGCCAGGAGCAGGTTCTCTGGCTAGGGGGGGAGGGGGAGGAGAGGGGCGCTAAGGTTACTCCTGCTTTGAACTATAAGAGAAAGGAGGAGGGGGAGAGACGGAAGACAGGCAGACATGCAAACACTCTTGTGGTGTTTGCAACAGTTTATTTACACACATACACAAACAGTAACAGAAAAAACACACAGATGTACCACATGAAAACACACACACCGGAACACCTATAGTTTGCTGTGGTTTAGGGTATATTGGTTTGGGCTGTGGTGTGGGGAGCTGGTGGTGCCCCCCCCCCTCCCTCTCTCTCTCTGTCCCAGATAGAGCAGCCTCATTACTCTCTGTCAGAGGGGGACTCTAATAATGGGCTGCTATCCCCACTGGCCCCTTCTCTCTCTCTCTCTCTCTCTCTCTCTCTCTCTCTGCAAGGCTACTGTGCTGTAGACCTACTGTAGCCTAACACCACTCTACACAATAGAAATGTGTCACCCTATTCCCTTCCCTTAGTTCCCATTGCTCGGATGTTTGCAGATCTGAAGGGACTGGATAGGTATAAAGGATGACTTCTGGCATATTTACTTCACCTAGATAGTTTGTATGATAGAGCGTGAGGCACTATCTAGCTCAGACACACATTCTCTGTTACTTTCCTCGCAAACACACACACACACGCCCGCCTGTAGAGAGTGTGTGAGGTATAAACACTGTGTTAACAGTGTCACTGCTGACCCGGCATTGCAGCCTGTCTTCCTCTTTGTGTCTCATTATTACACCCCCCCCTCTTCTCCCGCTCTCCCTCATCTCTCCACCTCTCTACCTAACTTGTTTGGAGCCGTAATAATACTGATTTATGCATTTTCTTTTTTCTTTTTTTACCTTTATTTAACTAGTCAGTTAAGAACAAATTCTTATTTTCAATGACGGCCTAGGAACAGTGGGTTCACTGCTTTGTTCAGGGGCAGACCGATAGATCCCCCTGTACCTCGATGGCCAGGCCTTAACTCCCGTATCTTGCCTCATTTGCACTCACTGTATATAGACTTTTTGTTTTCTTTTGTTCTACTGTATTATTGACTATGTTTTGTTTATTCCATGTGTAACTATGTGTTGTTATTTTGTGTCGAACTGCTATGCTTTATCTTGGCCAGGTCGCAGTTGCAAATGAGAACTTGTTCTCAACTAGCCTACCTGGTTAAATGAAGGTGAAATGAAAAACACATATGATTCAGGGTTTACTCATTTGTATGGAGAAAGTTCAAATTTGCCAACACTGCAAGCACTAGGATAATCCCTGCTATGATTGTGGGTGGATTTCAGATTAACTACAAGCACTAGGATAATCCCTGCTATGATTGTGGGTGGATTTCAGATTAACTGCAAGCACTAGGATAATCCCTGCTATGATTGTGGGTGGATTTCAGATTAACTGCAAGCACTAGGATAATCCCTGCTATGATTGTGGGTGGATTTCAGATTAACTGCAAGCTTCCAATAAATAGATTTCAATATCCAAACACACAATGTCCAGGCCACGCGCACAAACACACAATGTCCAGGCCACGCACACAAACAAACAATGTCCAGGCCACGCACACAAACAAACAATGTCCAGGCCACGCACACAAACAAACAAAGTCCAGGCCACGCGCACAAACACACAATGTCCAGGCCACGCACACAAACACACAATGTCCAGGCCACGCGCACAAACACACAATGTCCAGGCCACGCGCACAAACACACAATGTCCAGGCCACGCGCACAAACACACAGAATTTCAACACGCGCAGACAGACAGACACGGAGACAGACAAACATCTTTCTCTGCACATCGCATAATAGCAGCCCTCTGCAGCAACACACAAGTTCTTTCCCGCCCTTCCTCCTTCCCTCCACACACACACACACACACACACACACACACACACACACTAAAGTGGGTTAGGTGAGGGAATGCAAGTGTGAGAGATTGCGGTGCTGGAGAGCAGTGAGGGCCTGTGTGTGGGTGTTTGGGATGGAACGATTCCCAGCTCTCTCTCTCTCTCTCTCTCTCTCTCTCTCTCTTTCTCTTTCTCTTCTGTTTCAACATTCCAGACATGGCTCTATCTGCTTAGATTCCTTCTGAGGGAGTGGAGGAGAGGAGAGGAGAGAGAGAAGAGATGCAGCCAGACAGACAGGCCTCCATTGAAATGGCACTCCAATTGTGAAACCAGAGACTGGGTTAAGTAATTTAGCCTAATTTCTCTGTTTTGGGACTTTAGAAGAAAAATATCAACAGAACGGTGTGCCTTCTTTGTAGTCGTGCTTTACTTTTCACACTAATCAGTTATTCATAACTGTTTGATGGTCCCAATTTGATTAGTTATTTGCTGATTCGCGCTTCCAAGATGGGAGTGTTCTTCTCGCCACTCAGACACTCCCAGAGGTTGTCCTCAGTCATATCACACTATGGCCTACTGGGTGAATTGCCCCAGTACTGCTGGACTGTAACCTGATAGGCGTGGCCGCTAAATTAAAAAAATAGCCACAACAGTTCTGATAAACACAACATTACTTCAAGAGGAATGCTGCCACAGCCAGGGGGCCTGGGTATGCCACTGGCATTAGCATGAAAGGGCAATTCCATGGAATCCAACATAAATTTACATTGGGATGCAGTCGCAACCACAAGTCTCACAAAACCCCATTTTGGATGAGACCGACTTTATGACCAAAATGATCCTCTTTACACTTTGTAGTCAATGTTGACAGTATAACACATGTTTATGACTAAAAAATATGGCGGAAAGTGTTCAAAGTAGTCCTTGTGCAAAGAGTTCTATGGTTTATTTAACTTTGCAATCATTGGTTTTTATTTTACATACATTTTTAATGAGTCTCAGCATCACTCTGTTACTGTGGAATTGGCCAGAGACGACAGCGGCAGACTAGCATCATGCAAAACAAGGTATAGCTATAATAATAATAATAATAATAATAATAATAATAATAATATAATAACAAACAAGCTTGCTCACAGACCCCCAAGCATACACACAGACACACAGGATAGGACAGAACAGGAAAGGACTGCCCTGACCGCAAGCCAATCGCAGTAGACTCAGTAAACGGCAACCGCTTCTGTTGCGGTAGTTTCATCTATAAATACAGTCTCACTGGAAGCTATACAACTCCATTGGAAGCACCATAGAGACAAATCAATTGGACAAAGCGATTGCCATTTAGAAATCCATAGGCTATTGGGAAACAGAATAACATGGGGCTAATTTTAATACAGCAGCCTAGGCTGAAGAGTAGAGAAACAAACCCTGTTCCAAGAGAGGGCCGGCATAGTACAGCATGGCATAGCATAGCAAAGCATAGCAGAGCCATCAGTCAGCTGGCGTAACAAGCACACATATTGGCAGTCTCCACAGACTAGGAGAGGTGCTGTTTCAACAAGAGGACAGGAAAGAGAGGGTCTGCATTTGGCAAGGGTTAAAGCTGCTGTTTCAACAACAGGAGAGAGATAGGGGAGCAGCATTTGGCAAGACATAACCAGATAGGCCAAAGGTCACAGAACACATGGTGCAGAGAGAGACGGTGCTAAAGTAGGTGGAGAATCTGACCTGAAAACAGGAGACTGACCATGGCCAACTGACTGCTTTTGATTGCTTTTTAATATGCAAACTAATGGGTAGGCCTGACAAGCTACAGCATAACAGAAGAGACAAAATACTTATCTAAAGCTACAATCCAAACAGTGATGCTGGAAAACGTCACTTACACCAACAGACAAATAAAGGATAGACACACCTATACACACACTGGACACACGCTGAACGGGCAACAGTTACACACACGCACACATTGGACACACACAGGAGACAACATACAGGCAGTAAGGTGATACCTGTCACTCACCTTCAGGTCTCGGTGCACCACGCCCATTTGATGGCAGTGTAGCACTGCCTCCAGGATCTGCTGGATGCAATGACTGCATGCAAACACCAGGGGGCGCATGTTAGTCTGAACAGCATTGCTACATTCCCGTGCAAAGGCCAGGGGATGGGGGGGGTGGAGGTGGGGGACTTCTATCACACAGACACACCTTCTTGCGGCCCATGGCCAAGTTAATCGCCCAATGGTTTGGCAATAAGAGTGACCAATAATCTAAAAGATTAGCTACCAATTAGGTGACCAATAATCTAAAATAATTGTATAGATGTGAGCAGTATGGCGGTGCCTTGGATTGGAGTTCCCACCATATAACTGGTCTTCACCCATCCAATAAATGAAAGATCAATGGTCAACTTTCAAGTAAAAAGGAGAAGTCAACATCAAATGTATGACGATTTCATGAAAAGGTATGAGAATATATGAACATGGATCCATGTGGGGAGGAGACAGACATATGGTAGGAGGCCAGGTACATGTGTGCATAGACAGGTAGCATTTATATTATCGTGATCCAACACAGGGAGGTGTGCTGCTGCATGCACACACGTGTTGGGTTGGAGGGGCTGTGTGAGAGAGAGGGAGTGTGTTGAGATGCAGTAGTGTGTGTGTGTGTGTGTGTGTGTGTGTGTGTGTGTGTGTGTGTGTGTGTGTGTGTGTGTGTGTGTGTGTGTGTGTTTTTGGGGGGGAAAGGGAGGGTAAAAAAGGTTGGTTGGGTTCTTTGTCAAGCAAAATGCCAAATAAAAGTAAAAACTACTTCATTCTAATTCTAACTCTAAGTAAAACGATCTGCAGTGTGTAGTTATTTCAATCTGTTGATGCAATATACTTATCTAGCAGTGACACCTGCCGAAGATGTGTGTTGAAATAGACTGCAGTAAATCATTAGTTGTGTCTATATACAGTACATAGAATATTGACTTTTCAGTATGCAGTAAAGAAATCATATACTGTCTTTGGATATAATGACACCAAGTGAGAGAGAGAGAAAGAGAGGGAGGAGAGAGAAAGAAGAGGAGAAGAAGAGAGCACAAAGAAAGAGGAATATTAGAGCTTAAACAAGGGAGAAATAGAGTTTGAGAAAGAGAGAGAGGGAAGGAAGGAAGGAAAGAGAGGATATTATGAGAGTGTCTTGGTGTGAGCGAGCTAGCTGATTGACTCCGGCTTGGACAGGCCTGGCAGTAAAGTTCAGGGCTATATATTACGATCCCTAGTCTTCTCCAAATGAATAAATACTAGCCAGGTCACATCCGCAGGCAGCACAGTGTGTGTGTCAAATCAAATTTTATTGGTCACATACACGTGTATAGCAGATATTAATGCGAGTGTAGGGGGGAGGGGTGTGTGTGTCTATGCACATAGACAAAGATATCTACCTACAGTTGAAGTCGGAAGTTTACATACACTTAGGTTGGAGTAATTAAAAGTCGTTTTTCAACCACTCCACAAATTTCTTGTTAACAAACTATAGTTTTGGCAAGTCGGTTAGGACTTCTACTTTGTGCATGACACAAGTAATTTTTCCAACAATTGTTTACAGACAGATTATTTCACTTATAATTCACTGTATCACACTTCCAGTGGGTCAGAAGTGTACATACAATAAGTTGACTGTGCCTTTAATACCTCTTGAAACTAGGGGGGCATTATTTTCATTTTTGGAAAAATAACGTTCCCAAAGTAAACGGGCTATTTTGCCAGAAGATGCTAGAATATGCATATAATTGACAGTTTAGGATAGCAAACACTCTAAAGTTTCCAAAACTGTAAAAAAATATTGTCTGTGAGTATAACAGAACTGATATTGCAGGCGAAAGCCTGAGAAAAATCCAATCAGGAAGTGACACATGTTTTGAAAGCTCTGCGTTCCGATGCGTCCCTATTGAGCAGTGAATGGGCTATCAACCAGATTCCTTTTTCTATGTATTCCCCAAGGTGTCTACAGCATTTTGACGTAGTTTCACGCCATTATGTTGAAGAATGAGCGTAAACGACTACATTGCGTACTTTTTGGAGAAATGTCCTCTGGTCTGATGAAACTGATGAACTGATGAACAGTTTGGCCATAATGACCATCATCATCATCACCATCATCATTATGTTTGGAGGAAAAAGGGGGAGGCTTGCAAGCCAAAGAACACCACTGGGAATGTGATGAAAGAAATAAAAGCTGAAATAAATCATTCTCTCTACTATTATTCTGACATTTCACATTCATAAAATAAAGTGGTGATCCTAACTGACCTAAGACAAGGAATTTTTACTAGGATTAAATGTCAGTAATTGTAAAGCACACACATCCTTTGGTCGCTCGTCTTTTTCTTTTCAGTTCGCTGCAGCTAGCGACTGGAACGAGCTGCAACAAACACTCAAACTGGACAGTTTTATCTCAATCTCTTCATCCAAAGACTCAATCTTGGACACTCTTACTGACAGTTGTGGCTGCTTTGAGTGATATATTGTTGTCTCTACCTTCCTACCTTCCTGCCCTTTGTGCTGTTGTCCGTGCCCAATAATGTTTGTACCATGTTTTGTGCTGTTACCATGTTGTGTTGCTACATGTTGTTGTCATGTTGTGTTTTTACCATGCTGTTTTGTCGTGTGTTGCTGCCTTGCTAATGTTGTTGTCTTCGGTCTATCTTTATGTGTGCTGTGTTGTCTCTCTTGTCGTGATGTGTGTTTTGTCCTATATTTATATATTTGTATTTATTTCTTATTTTTAATCCAGCCCCCGTCCCCGCAGGAGGCCTTTTGGTAGGCCGTCATTGTAAATAAGAATGTGTTCGTCATTATCATTTATAAACGCTGCGTATGCACAAAATATGCGTGTGCATGTTTTCATACAAAAGTTAGCATTTATAAAAACTGAACTTGACGTGAGAATGTGCTTATCCTCCCGAAAACTTCAGACCATGCGTACGCACAGTTTCTACTGGTTGAAATATTGCATTGCAAGAAGGCAAAAGTAGCCTAGTAGTAGCCTTGTGCAAATGGGAAATATATGTTGACACTCTTATTCATGCAAAAAAACGATAGCTAAATATAATAAGATGTAATCATTTGCCATTAGTGAGAAGAGCAAACATCTATTTATTTTATCTTTGCATTGGAAAATAATTCTAAATAGTCATCTCTTTCCTATTATTAATTTCATTTCCATGATCATGGAATAAATTCCTCACCTTTTCTGACTGTGATATGGTTTCATACTTGTGAAATAGCCTACCAGGCCTAGAACAAGTTAGGTTTCCATTAGTCCCTTCTCTCATTTAATTGGACCCACTTCGCAGAAGTAAATAGATTAGCTATTTCAAGTATTTTGCTCTATGCGATCCGATCCCGAAGCGCAGTTTAACAGTAGAACCCTTTTCCATTGACGTTTGTAGGCTCTCTGAATATTTCTCGAGTAGACAATTTTTCATTTGTAAACCTAATACATATATCATAACCAGTGCAGAATAACTTATTACAACAGATGTCCACGCGCATCTGTCATTTAATTGGGCCTATTGATAAGCTATAATCATTTCAAGTCAATGCTCCAAACGTGAGCACAGTTTATAACACAGTAGAATTTAACAGGTGTGAACAGACAGTTGATCATTTGCATTGAAGTGTGTAGACTACTGTAGTATAAAAAAAATCAGAGTAGACAATGTTTCTGATTTCCCGGGCAGTGCAGCATATTTAGGTTAGGTTCAAAGTAAACACAAAACATTATTGAATTCAAACAATCTGTTTACAGGTCCACAATCATTTTTGTCTTTCGGAAGCATTTAGGATTACAACAAATGTCACAGCAAAAGAAGACATTCTGCCAACAAGAAATTTGATCAAGTTCACCATTGATATTTCTTTTAGATACCGTCTCGGCCTAATTCCAATACGTCCAAAGTATACAGCAAACGAAAGCATTATTGTCACCATAAAAGGTGAAAGACGGCTGTTTTTCAGGCGGTGCCATTTGGAACGCATCCTTGGGAGTGAGAAACGGTCGCAGAAGCCTGAGAAGCTGGGCAAGTGCACTGGTGGGGGTCCCGGGTTGAGGGGGTTGAGGAGGTTGGAGGGGGGGGAGAGGGATGAGGGGTCAAAGGTTTAGGGAGGAGGATGGAGGGCGAAGTCAGACAGTCAGTGCAACAAGAGCAACATAGAAAGGCAAATGCAGGAACCTCAGAATAAAATAAACAAGCACATCGAGACGCAGCAGAGCAACAGACAGACTGATAGACTGAACGACTGACAGAAAAACACACGAACAGACAGGGAGACTGAGACGGAGGGGGCGAGGGTGCAGGCAGAGGTGCAGGGGGTGGAGATGTCGGGCAGAGGAAGGGGGAGGAAGAGGAGTGCAGCTGGTCTCTACACATACTGACCTTCAGGTCCCTGTGCACTATGTCATGTTGGTGAATGTGATGAACACTGTCAAGAATCTGAGTGATACAGTGACTGTGAAGACAAAACAGAGAGGAGGAGAGGGAGAGATGGAGGAGAGGGAGAGATGGAGGGAGGCAAGGTGGAAGAAGAGAGGATGGGATGGTGGAGGAGAAATGTGGACAGGTGAAAAATATTGGCAGGTGAACATGATTTTGAAAAGCAAGAAAAACAGTGAGATGGACAGAATATTGAAGAGTGAAAAAAGAATGCACATTTGATGGATAGAACAGAGAAATGGAGTAGGAGAGATGGCAGATATGTTGGAGTCAGAAGGGTAGAGGAAGAGTAGGCAGGGCAGGTGGAGATGGAGAGAGAGATAGGAAGAGGAGAAGGGAGATGGAGAGAGATGGGAGGAGGAGATGAAGTGGATGAATGCAGTGATGGGTGAGGAGACAAAACCGTTTTCAACATGATGAGACACAAGACTACCAACAACAGCACAGCCAGATGTGCTCACAACATAGAGAAAGAGAAGATAGGGAGGAGAGAGAATGGGAGGAGAGCAGCGAGAAAAGGAGGGAATAAGAGATGATAGAGGGCGAGAGAGGAGGGAGAGTAAGAGACTGACATGAGAAAGTGAACAAGGCAGAGAACAGAAAATGAGAAAGAGAGAGATAGAGGAGAGCAGTGGATTGATGTGTAACTGTTATTTCAACCAACGAGTGGATGGAAAAAATTGCGCAGTGAAGGGGTTAATGTGCTTTTACCACTCGTGTGTGTGTGTGTGTGTGTGTGTGTGTGTGTAGTGAAGGAGTTAAATGTGCAGGATATAATGTGACTAATAGCAGAACAGGAAGACAGCCTGCAGGATGGATACTGAGTGGGAGGACACACACACACACACACACACACACACACACACACACACACACACACACACACAGACGCATAAGTGGACATGGCAAGCACTTAAGTAAAAATAAAGTACTACTTAATTCGTTTTTGGAGGTGTCTGTACCAATATACCACGGCTAAGGGCTGGTCTTTGTCACGACGCAACGTGGATTGCCTGGATACAGCCCTTAGTCGTGGTATATTGGCCATATAATCACAAACCCCCAAGGTGCCTTATTGCTATGATAAACTGGTTACCAACGTAATTAGAGCAGTAAAAATAAACGTTTTGTCATACCCGTGGTATACGGTCTGATATACCATGGCTATCAGCCAAATCAGCATTGAGGGCTCGAGCCACCCCGTTTATAAAGTAGTTTATACCAGGGGATTTCAAAATGTTCTTGCACAGGAACAAACAGTTCATGTGAAGAGGAAGTGTAAACTCTAACTTGGTCTATTAGCTAGAAAGGTCTCCTGGCAGCGTAAATAACATGTTGCTGTTGTAAAGCAGATTCTCCCTGACGGTCTAGCTTTTATTTGATTGATGATTCTCAAAGATGGTATAAAAAATATATATATATAATACCAGTCAAACGTTTGGACACACCTACTCATTCAAGAGTTTTTCTTTATTTCTACTATTTTCTACATTGTAGAATGCCAAGGGTGTGCAAAGCTGTCATCAAGGCAAACGGTGGCTACTTTGAAGAATCTCAAATATGAAATATATTTAGATTTGTTTAACACTTTTTTGGTTACTACATGACTCCATATGTGACCCGTTTCAGGAAACTAGGCATACAGTGGGGTAAAAAAGTATTTAGTCAGCCACCAATTGTGCAAGTTCTCCCACTTAAAAAGATGAGAGGCCTGTAATTTTCATCATAGATACACTTCAACTATGATAGACAAAATGAGAAATAAAATCCAGAAAATCACATTGTAGGATTTTTTATTCATTTATTTGCAAATTATGGTGGAAAATAAGTATTTGGTCACCTACAAACAAGCAAGATTTCTGGCTCTCACAGACCAGTACTTCTTTAAGAGTGCTCCTCTGTCCTCCACTCGTTACCTGTATTAATGGCACCTGTTTGAACTTGTTATCAGTATAAAAGACACCTGTCCACAACCTCAAACAGTCACACTCCAAACTCCACTATGGCCAAGACCAAAGAGCCGGACTGTCAAAATTGTAGACCTGCACCAGGCTGGGAAGACTGAATCTGCAATAGGTAAGCAGCTTGGTTTGAAGAAATCAACTGTGGGAGCAATTATTAGGAAATGGAAGACATACAAGACCACTGATAATCTCCCTCGATCTGGGGCTCCACGCAAGATCTCACCCCATGGGGTCAAAATGATCACAAAAATCACTAAAATGATCACAAAAATCCCAGAACCACACGGTGGGACCAAGTGAATGACCTGCAGAGAGCTGGGACCAAAGTAACAAAGCCTACCATCAGTAACACACTACGCCGCCAGGGACTCAAATCCTGCAGTGCCAGACGTGTCCCCCTGCTTAAGCCAGTACATGTCCAAGCCCGTCTTAAGTTTGCTAGAGAGCATTTGGATGATCCATAAGAAGATTGGGAGAATGTCATATGGTCAGATGAAACCAACATATAACTTTTTGGTAAAAACTCAACTCGTCGTGTTTGGAGGACAAAGAATGCCGAGTTGCATCCAAAGAACACCATACCTACTGTGAAGCATGGGGGTGGAAACATCATGCTTTGGGGCTGTTTTTCTGCAAAGGGACCAGGACGACTGATCCGTGTAAAGGAAAGAATGAATGGGGCCATGTATCGTGAGATTTTGAGTGAAAACCTCCTTCCATCAGCAAAGGCATTGAAGATGAAACGTGGCTGGGTCTTTCAGCATGACAATGATCCCAAACACACCGCCCGGGCAACGAAGGAGTGGCTTCGTAAGAAGCATTTCAAGGTCCTGGAGTGGCCTAGCCAGTCTCCAGATCTCAACCCCATAGAAAATCTTTGGAGGGAGTTGACAGTCCGTGTTGCCCAGCAACAGCCCCAAAACATCACTGCTCTAGATGAGATCTGCATGGAGGAATAGGCCAAACTACCAGCAACAGTGTGTGAAAACCTTGTGAAGACTTACAGAAAACGTTTGACCCCTGTCATTGCCAACAAAGGGTATATAACAAAGTATTGAGATAAACTTTTGTTATTGACCAAATACTTATTTTCCAAAAAAATTCATTAAAATCCTACAATATGATTTTCTGGATTTGTTTCTCACATTTTGTCTGTCATAGTTGAAGTGTACCTATGATGAAAATTACAGGCCTCTCTCATCTTTTTAAGTGGGAGAACTTGCACAATTGGTGGCTGACTAAATACTTTTTTGTCCCACTGTATGTCACGGGTCACTACTTCACAGGAGAGCAGTTTGAATGTAAACTTTTTGGGGGGCAGAAATGCCTTCTCGAACATGTGAACTTTCATGTGCCTTCAATAACAAACTTGTATGCCACCTGTAAATACGAATAGCATTTTTAAATGACGAGCCTAGTTGGTTTAGCCACAGAACAAGCCATGATTGGCTGAGATAATGAGTGAGCTGGAAATGCTGAGAGATAAGTTTGGATTTGTCTGCCATATTGCAGGCTTCTGTCTATTTGAGCTGGTCAGTATGTCTAGGTAATCCTGTCTAACGTGGCTTTTATTTTTTATTGTGTAGTAAAACTGCAAGTGTTGCTCTCCAATTTCTGAGGACCGAGTTTTGGATGATGGAGAAGATGGAGAAAACACCGGTCTCTGGATTACATCTTCAAACTAAGGGCAACCATGGCATCTGACAGGAGACGCGTCAATCCAAGAATGATATTCTAGCTAGCTACATTTTCAGATATCACATGTTTCTAATATTGACAGAAAGGGGTTTCATTTACGTTAAAGTATGCTGTTAGCTAGCTAGCTAATGTTAGCTGGCTGACTCGCTAGCTAACGTTTCGTGTATGATCTTATTATTCACATCTCAGAGCCATTTGCTTGGCTAGCTATAGCCTAATGTTAGCTAATGAACATTAAACCTGGTTGGTTAGCTACCTTCAGATTCATGAAGGGTAGTAATGTCATGAGTAGGGATTATGGTTCATTGTTTACCTTGCTAGCTAGGTAAACAAAAGACAACACTATGCAAGTCACCATTTCGGGTGCGTTCGTAAATTCAGTCTGGCCATCTACTCCAATTTCAGAGGACTCTGGCCTGAGTGTGTCAAAGCGCAGGATAACTGATGAATTTATGAACGCTCAACACCCGTTGAATTTTCCGGTGTCAGTAAACATCGGCGAAACAATCAGAGTTAAATTGTTGCCAGCAGCACAGTTACAGTCACCAACGCTCTGGATAACATGAAAACACCCGAACCAGCTCTGCTAGGGTGAGTAAAATGGTCAAAGTGTGGTGTTCTCTCATTGTGTGTCTGGAAGTAGCTAGCAAGCTAGCCGATGTTAGCCAGTTAGCTTGGGGTGCTTGACTGCCGTTGTGAGGTCAGAACGTTCGAATCAACCCTACTCATCGGCCAGAGCGTTTTTTTGAACAGACAATCTGACAGCACAGTTGCAGTCATCAACGCTCTGGATAACATAACAGCCTAACCAGCTCTGCTAGGACGAGTAATGTTCAGTGAGCTGTTCTCTAATTTGTGTCTGGAAGTAGTTGGCAAGTTAGCTTGGGTGCTTGACTGCTGTTGTTAGTACATAACGTTCGGATCTACCCATAAAGAGATAGATGGTGCTAAAACTTAAGACTGTGTGAACGATGCTGATTTGGTGTTGACAAAGGGCTCTCCAGAAGTAGTACCAAAACATTCAAGGCCATTTTCTCAAAAGTGAGTTTACAAGTTTATCAACTTTCAAAGCATAATTATTTTCCCATTGTTCCTCAAATGCAGTGTATGATATACCATTTTGTAGCTCGGAGTCTCTAATTTTATCCAATGTAAAAAACACAATTTCAAATTATCCTACATACGACTGATTTGAGCCGGTCGGTCACGTGTTATTTCATATTTTTGAGGTCTTCACTATTGTTCTACAATGTAGAAAATAGTCAAAATAAAGAAAAACCCTTGAATGAGTAGGCGTGTCCAAACTTTTGACTGGTACTGTTATAGTTCAATATCTTTTCTGCATGCTTTCTATCTGGTTTTGGTGGGTTTACATTGGCAAACTGTTTTTCCATCTCGAAAATTAGCACTTAGACGGCTGGCCTAAGAATTCTCTACACAGAAACAACTATGTAATTGGCTCCAACGACTGTAATTTCCTCCATATTAAAGGGATAGTTCGAGATTTTGGAAATGAAGCCATGTATGTACTTCCCCAGAGTCGGATGAACAAGGAACAGCTAGCAGACTAACTGTTCCTGTACACTTCCAGTCATTGCTAGTTAGCATTTGCTCGTGAAACTACCTCTAACTTCCTTCATACTGGACGCAGTGACATACAAATGGTATTCTGTTGCAGCTAGGGAGGTTTATAAAATAAAAAATGTTCACATAAACCCCCCCCCCAACAAATTGCAGACCCCCCTACAGTGGCTCCGCAGATTTTGCAACCCTAGGTTGGAATAATGCTCTGTTATGGATCAGCTCAGTGAGTTTATTGGAGACGGTATTAGATAGGCCGTAAGGGGACATTTAAGTGCTTTTTAATCCGTGAGTAGAGGGGAATTTTCTGATTACATTCCATGGCCATTTGACTCTCTCTCTCCCTCCCATGGACTTCTCTGTTTACTAGGTCCTATGGAGGACAGAGAAACCCCAGTCACACTCTTCACACTGCCCATATATGTGACTGGGTCAGCAGTTGGAGCCACAATCGCACTCTTGTCTCAGAAAGACAGAAAACAGAAAGTTGATATTGGGTGAATTCATATTCATTGAGCTAACAACGTCGAAAACATTTAGCTTCTGTCTAATGCCAGAAAACAATTCATGTCCTGTTTTGTGTTCTGCCATGGCAACTCCAGCACATGACAGAAAAAATATATCTACAATTTTAAGCTATACATTTTTTTTGTGTGTGACTAATTATGTCAGCTAATTAAAAGGCCCAGTTATTGCTGGTCTCCTAGGAAACAGGGGGCAAGGCTGACCTGGATGACTGACACACACACCTACTCTCATCATCTCCATATTCACACATTGACATTCAGTGCATAGACAGATGCACACTTGTCTTTACACATACTTTGTTTCACACACACCCCAACTTTCACACACAGGTCCAAACACACACACACTCTCCCTTACCAATTCACACACTAACCAATGTGTGTGATGTGCCTCCTCCAAACAGCCATTGTGTGTGGGGGGTTGTAATATCAGGAGTGAAAGACTGGCAGAATACACTCACTGGAGATAAGGCAGTGACCTTGCCCCACCCTGCCCTGTGGTGTGTTTGTTTGTATATGTGTGCTGGAGTACTGCTCTGATAGGGTAGCTGTAGAGGTAGCCACACTGCATCAGTGAAAGGAAGAGAGAGATGACAGAAAATGAGAGAATGTGGGACAGGGGGAGAGAAAATGAGTGACAGAAAGTGAAAGAGAACGAAAGAGGGAGAAGTAAAGAGAGAGAGAGAGAGAGAGAGAGAGAGAGAGAGAGAGAGAGAGAGAGAGAGAGAGAGAGAGAGAGAGAGAGAGAGAGAGAGAGAGAGAGAGAGAGAGAGAGAGAGAGAGAGAGAGAGAGAGAGAGAGAAGGATAAAGGAAGCACAGAGAGAGGCTGCAGAAGGACAGGGTGTGTATAGCTTCACTGTTCTAATATCCGTCTCCAGATCAGTGCTTATAGCTCATATCTGACTGGACTAGACAGTATGGCTACTGAGACACAGATGGGGTCAATTTCAATACTCTCCACTGGCTTCCTTCCCTTGGTCCGATGTGCTTATTATCGCATAGCTAGATATCTGACAGCGATGACATTCCACTTCTCTTTCCCAGAGCCTTTGATAATAGTGCTTCTCTTGCACCTTATCAAACCAGTCAGACCTGAGAATAGGAAGCTGCTTCAAAGTACTGACAAAGACAGTAGAGTTTGAAGATAGGCAGAAAAACTGCCTCTCAAATCCCTGATCACACTTGTAGGCGATGTCATGGCGACGTTAGCTAGCTAAACTCATGTGCAGAAACACGTCACCGGGTCTAACAGTCGTGTTGCCCCAAACTGCGCTTGTGCAAACCGTTAAATCAAAGACACTCCTTTGATATAAAGTTGCTGAAAATGAAAACTTGTTAAAAAGAAAAACGAGAAAATTAACAACTATGTACGGATGTTTTACTTCTCCCATTGACTTGCCAAATCCCAAACCCTGGTCTAGTCTGCAGTCTATTTCGCAAGCGGCCCCGGAAGACTAGCGATGTTGCGCCTCTGGTTTTCGAAACACTGGTGTATTAAGATTCAGGGTGTGGACAAGAAACAAGGCAGAAGTGGATGGAAGAAGCAAAAGGAGAGTGGGATAGTGAAAGGAGAACAAGAAAGGGAGATGGAGTGAGAAAGCGATAGAGAAAGAAAGAGAGAGAAAGAGGGAGAGAAACTGAGAAAAAGAGAGAGCGAGAGCAGAAGAATGAAAAAAAGAGAGAGAGGGAGAGAGAGAGACATGTACTGTATGTGCCAGTCTTACCTGGCATCAGCCTCACTGTAGTACTCTCTGGCTACGATGTCCTCGAACAGCTCCCCTCCAGTCACCCTGTCAACAAATCAGAGACAAGCTCATTAACCAATCAGAGCAGCTCATCAGCATTCCGCTCAGTCAGGTCTGAAGCACCTCTCGCTCCGGCTTGCTACACCAGGACTCCCGTTACCCTCGGCAACCCTACTCTCTCTCTCATCTTCGCATCCCCAGTGCCAGCTGTTACCATGGAAACTAGAACTAGTACTGTTAACCGGCAGAATCTCATGGGAGAGAGCGAGGGAGGGTATAAGAGAGGAGACTAGTGTAAAAGAGTAGGGGGATTTTAGTGAGTGGATAGACAAATGACAGAGGTGTAAAGAGGTAAAACATTTGTAAAAAAGGAGAGGAGAGAGAGAGAACTTACAAGTCAAATAGGAGATAGTGGAAGCCTTCCTCTGATATACTGTCATGAAGACGAACTGAAAGAGAGAGAGAAAGAGAGGGAGAACTAAGCCATGGAGGGGTCAAATGAAATCTGTATACATTCACATTTGGTCATTTAGCAGACACTCTTATCCAGAGCATCAATCAGCAATCGGTGCAGTCAACCAAAATAGCTAAGACAACCACATATCAAGATCGTTGCAAGTAAAAACTTTTTCCAAATAGCTTTCTGATTTCAAACACATCATGGCATTTGGATTAAAGTGTACAGTATAAGGCTCAATGAAACAGTGGAAGAGTGCTTCTTTGATACTAAAGTAGCTGTCCGAGAGCTGTACGTTCATGTGAAAACAGGGGGATAAAGAATGACTTGGAACAAGCAACAAGAAGAAGTGCGAACAATCAGGTAGTGCGAACACTGCAAAAGCATTAGGGGGCAAAAAACTCCCCAAAAAATGTCAACTCAAGGCACTCTCACGTTAAAAAGCCTTTTATTCATACTTGGCCAGTAATAATGCATGGCAACGGAAGGATAAATCAAAACGCACCGAGGCCAGACCCAGGAACCTGAGCCTTCCGTCGCCATGGTACTGAATGTGGAATAGTCAAACAAGACGCAGATATCAAAACTTTGTGCCGGCTTAGAGATTCATATAGACTCATTATAGATGATAGATCGTTGAATCAGCAAACGTTATATTGCAGAATATATGTATACATGTATGTATATAGATATATATAGATATATTGAAGATTGATAAATGGCAGATTGAAGCAGCATATTACAGCATACTGTGTAGGTAGATGGACAGTGCTTTGGTGCGTTGGTTAGTTACAGAAAGACTCACCGATGTTGGAGTGCTTGAGCAGGCGACAAATACGGGCCTCTCTCTCTAGCTTCTGGTGATCTGAGGAGGGAATAACAAACACTTACACACACAGGCCTGAATACTGTAACAGATGCAATATAAAGTTATATACGTTGACGGCACTTTATTTTGGTGTAATACACAAATGCACATAAGTGTAACAGAACAAATGGATACAACTTGTGGGTCAGCATCTCTTTAGTACAGCGCCACTGGCTGCTTGGACGAGGGAGGGACCCAGGCCTAAAAACAGTGGAGTTGACAAAATGTAGACTGCCTAGTGACTGACTAACTGCCATGGAATGCAAGTTGGAGATTATCATAAAAGTTACGTAAGCTTGTACTAGGGTTTGGCGGTAAACAGATGTTCAAATCGTCATACCGTTTCTGTACCATACCGGGGTATACGTGCACCCCACAAATTTTTGGGGCAACGGGGATCTTGATCCAGGAGGGGATTGAATGTCTCTAGTCTGGGTACCAGTCTTTTTAGCTAACATTCCACTCCTTGCCACTCCATGTCATTGCCAAAGAAACTGGCTTTTCGGCAATCTCAATGATCAATATGCAGATGGATTTATGGCGGGGTTGCTCATTGGTTGTTGGAAATAACATTCATATTTTCCATGACAACATCATGAGCCTCGAAAATATAATTGTAACAAAGTTAAAAATAAACATTTAACTGTTAGGTAAGCAAGAGAATTTAGACATGAGCTAGCACATTTTGACAGATTGGTTTCCTCTGGACAAACAAAAAATGGATGCCAACATGTTCTGTGGAGAAAAAAAAGTTATATAGTTCCAATTAGGGGATAATACCCGAGAAATCGATGTTTGGAGGACATATTGGCACGGGTGTTGTTAGGCGCGGAAAAATATGCCAATATACTGTATCCTCTAAACACCGGCTTCGAGAGCATTATCACTTTTATACAATGGGTTATCAACATATTTAAATAATGATTCATAAAAAATAAAAAAAATTCATACAATTTCATCCTTACACAAGAAATAGTCCCAACACAAATCTAGGGTTGCTACCCAAGCCGGCATGTTGTTGGTTCTATCAGTTCGCGACCCATTTGTTAAGCTTTTTGCTCTATATCTATGGAGGTGATCCAGTCGTTCATTCTAAATGTTCTATTGCCATACTGCCTGGCAACGTTCTTATTCCTTGCTTGCTAGATAGCCAACTACGGCTAACCTACAGTTACTTCAAACAGTACAGCCAGAACAACAACAAAGTAGCTGCATTTGCATTTGTTTAAGCTGTTTTCAAGTGACATTTAACAATGAGCTAATGACGCACAATTTTACCTGGTATAGAAAATGCTCCCTCGTCAGGACACTATTGTTCAGAGGAGCACAGCTAGCTAACACAATCACTTTAAACTGAAGCTGCAAATACTGCAAACCAGCTGCAATTTGTTTCGTTTGACCTGTTTTCTATTGATATTTCTTTCTATATCCATAAAGATTATGCTGATTTTGACTGGCTGAGAAAAGCTGCCTGCCTGCCAGTATGGCTCATCCTGACTCCCGACACGTTCATTACTATGCGACAGCTGGAGATTGAATTTGTATATTGAAGCAATGTTGCAAATGTTTGAGGGACAGACAGCAAGGTCGACACGAATCTCCGCTGTTGAAAACTAAATGTTAGTCTAAATGAAATCTGAGATCATGTCTAGATGCTTTTTATAGTGGAGATCAAATGTATAAATTGCCTGTCAGCTGATAAGACAGTGGATTGCACAGTCAGACGGAACAAAGTAAATGGGCATTTTAATGTCACAGATTAAGCCGGTGGCAATATGTGGAATAGACACCAATCAGCATTCAGGATTAGACTCACCCCACCCATTGTATAATATTTGGATAGTCATTTGAATTGGAGGATAGCTGTGAGGGTTATCGAATCAGGATCAACTCCTCTGTTCTCCGAAGGCCATTAATGATAAAATGTTCATACTTGAAGATGACAGAAAGGCCAGTGTCTTTGGCAATTACAAGGAATGGAATGTTAGCTAAAGAGACAGGCTCTCTGCTGTAACGAAGAAGCTTGATCTTGACATTTTTTTATTTAACCATTATTTAACCAAGCAAGCCAGTTATGAACAAATTCTTATTTACACCGGCCAAACCATAATCCGGACGACACTGGGCCAATTGTGCACTGCCCTACTCCCAGTCACGGCAAGGTGTGATACACAATACTCTGCGCCACACAAGAGCCCGTAAATCTAGCCAGTTACCTAACAAGTTAGCAAACCAAATGCAAAGCTGGAGCCCTGAGCTGGATATCATTTATTTGACACATCTTACATTTTTTAAATAGTTATACTTAACGTACAGCTATAAGCAGTGACATAGCATGCACCCCGCAGCCCCCAACCCCCCCAAATAAGAAACGGTATTGAAAATCATACCGTCTGTATTTCGAATCCCAGTGTTCTTTCACCTCGAGGTGAACTCCACACAATTGGCCGGCCTCCTGGCCCTCATTTGAATATTAAGCAACACCCCCTTCTCACTGTCCAACAGTCTATCACATTCAAAACCTATTCAAATTGGAACAGTCACTTCGCAATAGGTCACACATATAAGGTGTATCTCAATAATCAGAAATCAAATCAAATCAAATTTTATTGGTCACATACACATGGTTAGCAGATGTTAATGCGAGTGTAGCGAAATGCTTGTGCTTCTAGTTCTGACCGTGCAGTAATATCTAACAAGTAATCTAACAATTTCACAACAACTACCTTATACACACAAGTGTAAATGAATAAATAAGAATATGTACATATAAATATATGGATGAGCGATGGCCGTGCGGCATAGGCAAGATGCAGTAGATGGTATAGAGTACAGTATATACATAAAAATGAGTATGTTGGCAGCAGCCACTCATTGTTAGTGATGGCTGTTTACAGTCTGATGGCCTTGAGATAGAAGCTGTTTTTCAGTCTCCCAGCCTTGATGCACCTGTACTGACCTCGCCTTCTGGATGATCGCGGGGTGAACAGGCAGTGGCTCGGGTGGATGTTGTCCTTGATGATCTTTTTGGCCTTCCTGTGACATCGGGTGGTGTAGGTGTCCTAGAGGGCAGGTAGGTTGCCCCCAGTGATGCATTGTGCAGACCTCACTACCCTCTGGAGAGCCTTACGGTTGTGGGCGGAGCAGTTGCCGTACCAGGCGGAGAAACAGCCCGACAGGATGCTCTCGATTGTGCATCTGTAAAAGTTCATAAGTGTTTTCGGTGACAAGCCAAATTTCTTCAGCCTCTTGAGGTCGCTGTTGTGCCTTCTTCACCACACTGTCTGTGTGGGTGGACCATTTCACTTTGTCCATGATGTGTACGCCAAGGAACTTAAAACTTTTCACCTTCTCCACTACTGTCCCGTCGATGTGGATAGGGGGGTGATCCCTCTGCTGTTTCCTGAAGTCCACAATCATCTCTTTTGTTTAGCTGACATTGAGTGTGAGGTAATTTTTCTGACACCACACTCCGAGGGACCTCACCTCCTCCTTGTAGACTGTCTCGTCGTTGTTGGTAATCAAGCCTACCACTGTAGTGTTGTCTGCAAAGTTGATGATTGAGTTGGAGGAGTGCATGACCACACAGTCATGGGTAAACAGGGAGTACAGGAGAGGGCTGAGAACGAACCCTTGTGGGGCCCCAGTGTTGAGGATCAGCGGGGTGGAGATGTTGTTTCCTACCCTCACCACCTGGAGGTGGCCCATCAGAAAGTCCAGGACCCAGTTGCACAGGGCGGGGTCGAAACCCAGGGTCTCAAGCTTAATGACGAGTTTGCAGGGTACTATGGTGTTAAATGTTGAGCTGTAATCGATGAACAGCATTCTTACATAATTATTCCTCTTGTCCAGATGGGTTAGGGCAGTGTGCAGTGTGATTGCGATTACATCGTCTGTGGACCTATTGGGGCGTCAAGCAAATTGGAGTGGGTCTAGGGTCTCAGGTAGGGTGGAGGTGATATGATCCTTGACTAGTCTCTCAAAGCACTTCATGATGACAGAAGTGAGTGCTATGGGGCGATAGTCGTTTAGCTCAGTTACCTTTCTTGGGAACAGGAACAATGGTGACTGGGATAGGGATGGATTGAATATGTCCGTAGACACACTAGCCAGCTGGTCTGCGCATGCTCTGAGGACATGTCTATGGATGCCGTCTAGGCCTGCAGTCTTGCGAGGGTTAACACATTGAAATGTTTTACTCACATTGGCTGCGGTGAAGGAGAGCCCGCAAGTTTTGGTAGCGGACTGTGTCAGTGGCACTGTATTGGCTCAAAGCGAGCAAAGAAGTTGTTTAGTTTGTCTGGGAGCAAGACGCCGGTGTCCACGACAGGGCTGGTTTTGTTTTTGTAATCTGTGATTGACTCTAGACCCTGCCACATACGTCTTGTGTCTGAGCCGTTGAATTGCGACTCTACTTTGTCTCTATACTGACGCTTATCTTGTTTGATTTCCTTGCGGAGCGAATAGCTACACTTTGTATTCGGTCATGTTTCCGGTCGCCTTTCCATGATTAAAAGCGGTGGTTCAGATTGGTCGGACCAGCGTTGAACAGACCTGAGCATGGGCATTTCCTGTTTTAGTTTCGGTCTCTTTCTCATCTCCTTTCCTTCATCCTAATTAGAGTGAAAGCACTGGACAGGTGAAAACACGTGTAGGCTGGTGGTGTAGGCAACCACCATATCAAATCAGTGCAGATGAAGGAAAACAGAAGAGGAGAGTATTAGATTATTGAGATGCATCCAAGAGTTTCGGAGATGAAGAGAGTTGAGACTATTGAGATGTACCCAAAAGCTTCGCCATCGACCAGCAACAAGCCAACCAAAGACAGCCAGCACTCGTAAATAAAGTGATTTGATTTATTATATAACAGCTGTCTTTTTCTTTCTAGCTGGTCTTTTCCAATAGCAAAGCCGCTTCACATAAGCGCTGCTAAAATACAATTGCACTGTGTACCTACTACCCACTGCCCACTTCCACTCAGACAGGGAAGATCTTATTTAGTCTTTTACCACCTTCTGTCAATCGATGAAAGCTAAACCTGTAGCAGACAGACATTGACTCAAACTGCTTGTTCAATCAATAGACAGATCTGATCTCATAATAGTCCATGTTTTACTCCAAAATGGCCCATACAGATGTAGGATCTTAATTTAAGCCAGTTTTCTACAGCAGGAAAGTAATCCTGCAGGAACAGGACATTTATTATGTGATATCATACATTTATTATGTGTATTATAATGAAGGAGTTTTAAGGAGTTTTTTTGTAGGGTTTGGTGCATTTTTTGTTAGGGCAAATCAACCCTGACATTTTGCATTTCCCGCTATGCAGAAAAATTCTTAGCAACAAAAGAGTGGTCAAATTAAGATCCCACATCTGTAGTCCACAGACAGAGACAATTGTTAGGAAACCAGCTACCTAAATCCCGATGTACTGAGGACCACAGGATTACCAATACATGATATAATTATTTGTGTGTGCTATGTGTGTTACTACAGTAGGTATTTGTGTGTAGACATTAGGGATGCAACAGTACACAGTATGTTGTCGAACCGTTCGGTACGCACCCTTTGATTTAATACACACAGAAGAACCGCAGAATTACGATATACCTGTCATTTTCCTAGAATTTCCAAAACTTGTTTATTGCGCTGCAGACTACACGCACGTTGTACATTCAGATCCACAGAACCATACACGCAGCTTGTGAACAGGTTAGCAGGCAACTGCTTGAGGCCCCAGGCCATTAGGGGTCGCCTGAGGGCTGACAAACTTTACTCCACAGCAATGTCTCAAAATGTGGCAACCGCAGTGAGCGCAACCCCCTCCCCCTTAAACAACCAATGGAAGATTTGCAATGACATTTTAGTAGGAAACTTCCCTAAAGGGGCCCCATGAAGAGAGGGGAAACTAAAAACAAATATTCTCTCAGCTCAGCTCCAACATGACAATTGTGAGCGCTAGCGAGACAGAGAGAAGCAAAATTGAAGAGGCACCGCCGTCTTTCAAACCCGCTATGTGGGAACATTTTGGATTCAGCGTTCAATACGATGACGAGGTTAAGAAGACCGTAAACAAACAAAGTACAGTCTACGAGCATTGCTTTGCCACTGTCGGGTACTCGAGTGGAAACACTTCTAACATGATGTGTCATTTACGTCGCCATCACCCGGCCGTATCCCTTGCAGGTGGAGTTGGAGCAAGGAGAGTCCACCCGTTAGCGAAAACACAACAATCACTCGCTGCTGCCTTCCAACAACAATTTGCGACAAATTCAGAAAAACATAAAGAAATAACGAAAGCAGTGGGAGTATTCATAGCCAAAGATTTGCAGCCCTATTCGGAGGTTACTGACTCGGGATTTCGTCACCAGATGAAATAAATTGAGACACGCTACAATGTCCCCTCCAGCACACATGTCAGCACCAAAGTAATTCCCACACTCTATGAAACATCACGGAGATAAATTGAAAACAAATTGACACAGACACCCTATCTAGCTCTCTCCACTGATAGTTGGACCTCCAGAGCAACTCAAAGCTACCTCACTGTGACGGTTCACTATGTACGGGAAGCTACCTCACTGTGACGGTTCACTATGTACTGGATTAGGAGATGAAAAGCTACGTGTTGAAAAACTCATCCCCTGTATGAGAGTCATACAAGCGCACACTTTTCTTCAATATAAAGATACCGAAACCGGGCCATGGCCCACAAACCGTGATACATACTGAACCGTGGGCCCACTGTACCGTTGCATCCCTAGTAGACATACAGTAAAATGTCAGACGAATGTCACATTCAGGATGGGTTTGTCTTTGGACTGACAGTACATTGAGAGTGTGGGTTAGGTGTGCTGGGCAGGGTCAAGATTTCCACACCAAAAAAACAGATAACATAGCGAGCTGAATTTTATATGAACCGTGTGTGTTTCGGTTAAACTACGGTCAACCGTAAGCTAGGCTCTTCCAGTACATCTCTGCCTCTCTGTCACCATAGTAGCTGTAGCTGTTTTCTGTTTTGCCGTGAAGCAGCTAGCCTATATCCACCCAGCCTTCCCTTTCTGTGATGCAGCAGAGTAAATAAGAGATGAGAGGAGAGGGAGAGGAGGAGAGAAGGAGGTGGAGGACAGGTCCTGAGGGGATGGAGGGGAGAAGAGACCATGAGCAATGTGTTCACTGGGTGAGAAAAATCCACAGAAACGACCTCGCTGCTGCCCAAAAACCCCACAGCGATCGATGAACTCTGTGCGTGTGTGTGTTCATGCGTACATGCGCATGTGAGAGTGAATGAGAGCGAGACAGAAAGTGTGACATTGCCCTTGTGTGCATACATTTGTGTGTGTTTCTGTGTGTGGGCATGCATGTCTGATACTGTGAGTAAGTCTATGATATTGAGTGTGTGTAAACATTATTTTGGTGCTCTCTGTCTGAGGTTTTTGCATGCTTGAGTGTGGGAGGGAAGACTGACTATCTCCGACTCATCATGTCACTGAGGAAAGGAGAAGAAAGAGGAGAAGACTATGTTATGGCATGACTGCAACAATAAAGGAATACATTAAACACACACACTTGTATCAAACACATCACCACATCTCATATTCCACCAGATTGACATGGGTTTCAAGGAATACCAAACCAAAATATGACCACTTGTCATTTTCATTATGCCAAGACACAATAGCCATAAGAAGCATATGGGGAGATGATACAATTTGGCCATTTTCTCCCAGTCAGTCAGTCATTTTACACCCAGATAATGACACAAATAGGCCTAAGTACAGGTCATCCTACTACAACTGTATTGCAGGTGATTCTGAAACAGCACACACACCACCATCACGCACACTCTCATCACCAATCTCTATCATCTCCTAAACAGTGTCTCATATTCCCATTGAGAATATATTGGCCCAATAGCTGACCTCCTGCAACACTGTCCAGTCTTCACATCAATAAACAAGCTCTCGGATTGGCTGCGGGCTGTGCCAACAGCCCCACCTCACTACCCCTGACATGTGGCAGCTGACATTAGCTGTTCGTCTGCTGGACTGGACAGTTTAAACCAAGGGTTGTAAGTGAAATTATTTTCCAATTGTTTCGTTCTGAACAGAAACACTATTCTTTTCATTCCATTCCACTGTTCTGACCAGAAAAATACAATTCTGAACTCGTTCGACCCCCCAAAAAGTGCTATATTGTTATATATTGGTATATATTGTTCCTTTCTGTTCCTTTTTAACCTGTGAAATCATTATTGTTTTAAACATTGAGCTCATTACATTACTTCACCAATCAGCGCAGACAGAGCAGGAAAGCTAGTTCTTTACATGCGTGATGGACAGACAAGAGTAACCTATGGTGCAAGATGGGACTGACATTTTGCGGGTGGGGAGAGAGCGAGAGAGGTTTGAGGAGGAGGCCTGAAGCCCTGGGCATCTTGTTATGACATCTGAATTAGGTCCACATAATTACAGTGCAAATATTTTCAGCTTGCAGACAGACATTGGAATAAGTTTCTGAGTGACAGAATAAATGATCTATTGATTCGGTCTCTTCGCAGCAAAATCTACAGATCTGAGATTGTTGTATGCCCCATATTATATAAATATATAATATATTGGCGGCAACAATTCTATATAATAATTTAAATTGAAAAACTCTAAGTGTTGAATCAAGTGTAGTTTTTTGTACCAGTTCTTTAAACCAAATGCCATGGAATTGGTACATTGAAAATCTCTTCCCATTTATTTTGCAACCTGTATGGCACAGTGGTCAATATTATGTCCTCAAATGAAACTGGTGTATTTTTATATTTATGCCAGTTCCTTTCAGCCAATTTCTATCTTTAATATATGACAGGCAAACAAGTTCCCTACCTTCTCCCTTTTCCATTTGCCACCTTCATTTTTTCTGCAATCAGATGGTTTAAGTTTAGATTGAACAGATATTCCTATATATTTTCGATAACTGCAAATGTGACATAAAACTCCTCCATTTCTATTCATAATATATATAAATATAAATATTATATATAAATATAATACTTTTTTTTGTCCATAAATTATTTTAATTAATCAGTATATTTGAGTTTAACTATAACATTTGTTCTATCTTTTCTGTAGGATAAAACTGAAATTGTAAAAAGCTTTGTATGGCTTGTTTTAGAAAGGGCGATACTTTAAACTAAATGTAATTTTCAATTAGTCGGAAATTATCAATTGTAATCTGTATGAAGGCAAAAAGGCCATTTTTGAACAAAGAATGAGCCTTTCTTAATAATCTACTGGAGAACCATTTTGGGTTTAAGTATAATTTATGTATGAGTCAAGCTTTTAGTGAGAGGTTTAAAGCTTTAATATTTTAACATGTTAGCCCCCCAAACTCATATTTATTATATAAATAGGCATGTTTAATTTTGTCTGGTTTAGCATTCCAAACAAAATGAAATATTTTTTGCTCATATTATTTAAAAAACAAATTATCTGGAGTAGGCAGTGCCATTCGTAAGTAAGTAAACTGTGATAGGACCAAAGAGTTAATCAATGTGATTTTCCATAAATAAACAAGTATTTACCTCTCCATGGTTGCAGAACCTTATCTATTTTTGCTAACTTTCTATTGCGATTAATTGTGGTAAATTCATTTATATTTTTTGAGATGTCATTACCAAGTGCGGCTAATTCACCATCCGCCCATTTTATTGGTAAACTACAAGGTAGTGTACACTATTTTTTAATGATCCAATACGTAATATGATACACTTGTCATAATTTGGTTTTAATCCAGAGAGGCTAGAAAAGTGATCAAGACTGTGCAGGGATCCATATTGTGGATTTAAGAAAAAACTAGAGTCACGGCATACATTAAAACTTTTGTTTTTATCTCCTGGATTTCTATCCCCTTGATGTTCTTGTTGGATCAAATTTTAATAGCTAGTATTTCAATGGCCATAAATAGATGTGGAGACAACAGACAGCCTTGTTTTACTCCTCTTAAAAGCTCAATACTTTCTGAGAAATAACCATTATTTACCATTACCACTATTTTACATCTGGGGTTGATGTACATAACTTTAACCCATTGTATAAGAGATTCATCAAAATGAAAGTAATCCAGGCATTTATATATCAATTCTAGTCGTCTTTATCAAAAGCCTTTTCAAAATCTGCTCTGAAGAGCAGGCCTGGTATCTTTGATGTTTCATAATGTTCAATTGTTTCAAGTAATTGTTGAATATTCTATGTTCAGACTTGATTTGCCCCTACAAAAAAATGTATATGAATTATCATCCACATAATAATTCACAGTTCCAGTTGCTGCAGAATTATTTTCCTGCTGTGAGAAACTTAAATTAAGATACGGCATTTGTAATGACTGAGTTTGTTCTAACCTAATGGTGTCTATGAGAAGAGTTTATGACTGTGACTCATCATGGTATTGGATTGGAAGGCAACCATATTTTCCACCTTACTCATGAATAAGGGAATAAGGGACAGGCCGAATCTTCTACTGTATCCAATACAGTCGAGTAGGCTAGCATTAGGACTCTCGGTGGGTGTGTGTGTGTGTGTGTGTCAGATGAGAGTCCCGTGCTAAAGGCATGTAGAAGCACAGACGCATGGCCCCCAGCTTCCAAGTGCCTGGGGTGCCTTCTCTATCTCTATCCCCCCCACCCCCCCACACACATTCATCTGTCAATCTCACTCTCTTTTCCTCGAAATCCTCCTGCTCCATTGCCTATTTCATCATATCTTGCAACATTTGATTTGAACAAAAACATAAATACGATTTGACAAGTCAAAATCATGTTCATGTCCATTTGTTTCCCCAAAATGAAATGTATCTTTGAATGGGTAATATGTTGACTAAAGCCCATGTAGTGAAACATCAAGAACAGTAGCCGTGAAGCACCCCCTCATGTGCATTTTACCAGTAGGCCTACGGTCTCATGAGTCTTCTCAAGTACCCCCTGTGGATAGGGCAAGTACCACCAGGGGTTCTACTACCGCTGTTTGTGACCACTGATCTAAGCCTGTAGCCTACATCCCCTCAACTCAAATACTAGGACATTGAGGTACAGTAGATACATAACACACAGCTAGCTATCTTCTGCCATTTAGGTAGCTAGTATATACACTGTGTACACAAACTATTAAGAACACTTGCTCTTTCCATGACATAGACTGACCAGGTGAATCCAGGCAAAAGCTATGATCCCTTACTGATGTCACCTGTTAAATCCACTTCAAATCAGTGTAAGGGGAGGAGACAGGTTGAGACAATTGAGACATGGATTGTGTATGTGTGCCATTCAGAGGGTGAATGGGCAAGACAAAAGATTTAAGTGCCTTTGAACGGGGTAAGGTGCCAGGCGCACCAGTTTGAATGTGTCAAGAACTGCAACGCTGCTGGGCTTTTCACGCTCAAGAATGGTCCACCACCCAAAGGACATCCAGTCAACTTGACACAATCGTGGGAAGCACTGGAGTCAATATGGGCCAGCATCCCTGTGGAACGCTTTCGACACCTCATAGAGTCCATGCCCTGAGGAATTTAGGCTGTTCTGAGGGTTTTGTACATGCAGTAGTACAATACAGCACTATTAGACATAATGTTTCATTTCTTTTCAAACTATAGTGCATTTAAGCAAGTATTCAGACCCCTTCACTTTATCCACATTTTGTTACGTTACAGCCTCATTCTAAAATGGATGAAATTGTCCCCCCCCCCAAATGTACACACAATACATCATAATGACAAAGCAAAAACAGGGTTAGAAATATCACCTTTACATAAGTATTCAGACCCTTTACTCAGTACTTTGTTAAAGCATAGTAGGCAGCAATTACAGCCTCAAGTCTTGGGTATGACGCTACATGCTTGGCACACCTGTATTTGAGGAGTTTCTCCCATTCTTCTCTGCAGATCCTCTCAAGCTCTGTCAGGTTGGATGGGGAGCGTCACTGCACAGCTATTTTCAGGTCTCGCCAGAGATGTTCAATAGGGTTCAAGTCCGGGCTCTGACTGGGCCACTCAAGAACATTCAGAGACCTGGCCCGAATCCAATCCTGCGTTGTCTTGTCTGTGTGCTAAGGGTCATTGTCCTGTTGGAAGGTGAACCTTCGCCCCAGTCTGAGGTCCTGAGAGCTCTGGAGCAGGTTTTCACCAAGGATCTCTGTACTTTGCTCCATTCCTCTTTCCCTCAATCCTGACAAGTCTCCCAGTCCCTGCCACTGAAAAAAATCCCACAGCATGATGCTGCCACCACCGTGCTTCACCGTAGGGATGGTATTGGCCAGGTGATGAGCGGTGCCTGGTTTCCTCCAGACATGACGCTTGGCATTCAGGCCAAAGAGTTCAATCTTGGTTTCATCTAACCAAAGAATCTTGCTTCTCATTGGCATGAGAGTCCTTTAGGTACCTTTTGTCATAGTCTAAACGGGCTGTCATGTGCCTTTTACTGAGGAGTGTTTTCCGTCTGGCCACACTACCATAATGGCCTGATTGGTGGAGTTCTGCAGAGATGGGAGAACCTTGCAGAAGGACAACCATCTCCACAGAGTAACTCTGGAGCTGGCTGATTGACCATCGGGTTCTTGGTCACCTCCCTGACCAAGGCTCTTCTCCCCTGATTGCTCAGTTTGGCAAGGCAGCCAGCTCTAGGAAGTCTTGGTGGTTCCGAACTTCTTCCATTTAAGACTGATGGAGGCCACTGTATTCTTAGGGACCTTCAATGTCGCAGAAATGTTTTGGTACTCTTCCCCAGATCTGTGTCTCAACAGAATCTTGTTTCGGAGCGCTACGGGCAATTCCTTCGACCTCATGGCTTGGTTTGTGCACTGACAATCATTGCCAACTGTGGCATCTTATATCGATAGGTATGTGCCTTTCCAAATCATGTCCAATCAATTGAATTTACCACAGGTGGACTCCAATCAAGTGGTATAAACATATCAAGGACAATAAATGGAAACAGGATACACCGGAGCTCAATTTGGAGTCCCATAGCAAAGGGTCTGAATAGTTATGTAAATAAGGTATCTGTTTTTTATTTTTAAAACATTTGCAAAAAAATTACAAAACTGTTTGGCTTTGTCATTATGGGGTTTTGTGTGTATATTGATGAAGATGTTCATTTATTTAATCAATTTAATTTAGAATAAGGTTGTAACATAACAAAATGTGGAAAAAGTCAATACTTTCCAAATGCACTGTATAAAGAGATGTAGAATCTTAATTTGAGCCAGTTTTCTACAGCAGGAAAATAACCCTGCAGAAACAGGAAATGTGAATTATTATGTTGATTATAATTGACCTTTTCACATGTACCAACAAACGTGTGTGATCATTCTACAGTGGTCCTTGCAGCATACACTCAAACCCGTATGATAAGAACGCTTATTTAGAACATTCAGTTTCAGTTTCAGCAGTCAGCAGTCAGCATTTGAGCTAGCCACACTGTTTTTTCACAGAAACATTTTGCACAAACACAGTCCTTACAAAGTTATGTCCTGAATGCGACCAGTTTATTTTTGGATGCAATGTTCATTCATTCACAGACGTAGCGACAGCACACACAATCAACCAAACCGGAAAATGTAGGCAACATGAGTCCTAGTGCTAGTGCTAACTGAAGAAAGATTGATGTATTTAGATAACTCTCGGCTGTCAGAAACCACAATATGAATTAGCTAATAGCAATTACTATTTGCAATTCATCACATCATGGGTGAGCTTACCATTGATCTAAATAATTGAGTAAAACACTTTCTAGTAATCAAAAGTAATCCAGTGGTTCCTCCTTTAAAAGTTGCAAGCTCACACCACGGGACTTAGAGGTACCCAGCGTCACAGCTTCGTTGCTCCAGACCACCACAAGGGGGAGCTAGAGCACTCAATATGCATTTGGGTCCCAATATTTTTACATGGTCAATCATATCAATCATATGGTTCCAATGACGAATTTGACTCCAGACACCCGTCCGTGGTGACTTTTTTCAGCAAAGATGGCTGACAAAACACTATTGGGGAAGCAAATGTAAGTAGTTATAACGTCATAACGAGTCAAGCAAAACATTTACAACTGAGAGGAAAATGTTAGTTCATGTAGAGACCAACGATTGTGTATATTTTTTGGTCATAAAGTAAATTACAAAAATCACTATTTAGCGACATCAGTCATATCCAATACCAGGTTTATCAAACTTCATCATTTGAACGATGCTGTGCCTTCATGTATGCATTACAATTATACACTTCAACAGTGTTTACCACTCTTGCTCCTGGGACATCAATGATTGCACATTGTAACTATGCAATAGACTAGAAACCTGATTTAAGTAAAGGCTGATTTGTAATTCATATATACAGAATAAAAAACAGTACATCCTGCCAGCACGCCCACACGCGTACTGAATGACGCGTGGAAAAGAGCGAACAACGAGATGGGAGTAACAATCCAGTATATTTTCTCTGAGACCGGCATAATAATGTCATGAAGCAAGCAGGAAGCAGGTTTTGAACCCTCAACATTCTAGCCCTATGTCCAGCAAGCTATCGATTGTGCCCAAATGTATTAATTGGGGTTGGGGCCAATTGTGGCTAAAAACACTTTGTCAATTGGAATCTTTAACATGTGGAAAGTGGAAAAAGTATTATTATTAGTTTTTCACAAGTGTAGCAGGATAGGCTATTAGCTGAAAAATAGACTGTTCAACCTTTACTAAAGAATTGTCTAATAGCCAAGCTAGGTATGAACCCCCCCCCCCCTCCCCAACTTGAGCTACAGTTGAAGTCGGAAGTCACTAAAAATAATTTTTCAACCACTCTATACATTTGTGTTGGCAAGTCAGTTTGGACATCTACTGTGTGCATGACACAAGTAATTTTTCCAACAATTGTTTACAGACAGATTTTTTCATTTATAATTCACTGTATCACAATTCCAGTGGGTCAGAAGTTAACATACACTAAGTTGACGATGCCTTTAAGAACATATTCTTATTACAAGGACATCCTACTCCTTCATCGTGCCCTGCGGGGATTCTTTAGCTAAATAGCCCAGTATTGTACAGCCGACCGTCACGTTGTACAGCGCCATATTTTCCATTCCAACAAGTACCAGTCAAAAGTTTGGACATACCTACTCATTCCAGGATTGTTCTATATTTTTACTATTTTCATTGTTTACATTGTAGAATAATGGTGAAGACATCAAAACTATAAAATAACAGATAAGGAATCACTTAAGAACAAATTCTTATTTACAAATTGTTATCTACTCCTTTGACAAGTTGACAAGTTGAAACATAGCCTGGACCTGCTGTTTTGACTTTCTCTCTCTCCCCCTTTTTCTCTGCCCTGATTAAAACTTCTGGTGTGTAACA
Organism: Oncorhynchus kisutch; assembly: GCF_002021735.2. Lineage (NCBI taxonomy): Eukaryota > Metazoa > Chordata > Actinopteri > Salmoniformes > Salmonidae > Oncorhynchus > Oncorhynchus kisutch. The sequence continues at coordinate 45,830,506 of NC_034176.2, forward strand.
GTCTCATCAAGTCAATCTGCGTGACTAGTGTTAGCCGGGGCCTTATGGTAATGCAGGCAGGATAATCTGGTCATGGCAGTAATGTCATTACATTCACTAATGTGTCCCTAGATCCCCAGGCCCACTACGAGGAAGGACAGACAGCCAGAGCCTTCAAAACAAACTGTTGCCTAAAATGATTGGAGATAAACTAGTCCTTGTATCTTCAATTCAGCTACTGTATAGACAACAACCTGGAAATGAATACCAAAAAGATTCCAAATCAAACTAAATCATTTGTATCAAAATAAATCTATGACATCTGATCATCCTGAGGCAACACAACCATTTAAAATGGACAAAAAAAATGTGTCAAGCTGAGTGGGGGTCAGCCATTTTAATTCCCAAAGTCAAAAGTGGAATTGACCCCAACGACCCAGATTCAAGTCCCTGTTGTGTCATTCTAAAACTAGTCTGACAGTTGCCACCAAACAAAGAGAGAGAGAGCTAACACCGTCCTCTTCAAGTTCCAGGAGGATCCCCTCCACTAAAACCTGTTGAAATGTTTGTTCACCACAATAACAAGTAGCCCTCATCTGTCTGACTGTCAGACCTGGGTTCAAATACTATTTGAAATCAATTCATATACTTGAGCTGTGCTTGATTGAGTTTGCCTGGTGCAATGGAACCAATTAAATAGCTGTAGAAGAACACTGCAAACTCTGTCCATCTGGCACCAAAGGCAGGCTCATGCAAATGCTAAAAGTATTTGAAAGATTTCAAATAGTATTTGAACCCAGGTCTGCTGACACCTGGCAGGGCAGAGCCGCCTTAGGGCTCCAGTTACGAGGCAGAGAGGGCAGCAGGAGATTTACACTGTGCAGCTGGAGGCGTGAAACACACCCTGCAGTCATTGTGGACCTAGAGGCCCTGAGTGGATCTCATGGCCATGGCATTTGGCCTTGGCTTTTTCTAAAACAGTTACCCAACACGTGTGATACTGATTAACATTACGACGAGTGGCAAATACGAGTGGGAAATACAGGCCATTGCTTTTTCATGACAATATACAGTATACTGTACGATACGTATTTTTAATGCTGATGAATATAAGGTGTTTGTAAATAGTATTAATAATAGGGTTGACCAACCCTGGATCATGGCCTATTCAGATGGTTCATGGATAGTAGGATACAACAGTGCAATCTAAATGTAAACATTAAAAAAGATAGCACAGAGCTTAAAATTGCTTACCTCTTGCAGATAGCTTTTTGGTGTTGATTATTTTGGCGGCATATTCCTGTCCAGTACACAGCTTGACACATCTGCGCACCACTGAAAAGGCTCCCCTGTAAACAAAGAGAAAAGGAACAGAACATCCGGTCAGACATGTTATGATTAGATTAAGCTAATCATGTAAACTTTAATTAACTAGGAAGTCGGGGCACCACGTAAAGTTTTTATAGTCTCTATTTCCCGAATCGACTCTTCAGATATTTTTTTATATCTTATCGAGTACAGTCTTCTATTATTATTATTAATCTTTACCTCAGTCTCATTCCAAATGTAGTCAAATTCTTGGTTATCTGCACGAATCCTAGTTTCCATAATGAATCAGCAATATACAAATTGGCTTAATTATTTATTTACTAATTAACTAAATAATCACAGAAATGCATCACAAACAAACAGTAGATATTAGTTACTAACAATGATAGAAAAACCTGTAGTGGGCTAAGCTGATATGACGGCTTGGTAGTCAAAGGAAATGGGTGGGGACTGAGAAAGAGCGGGAAAAACTAAATGGATTCACTACACAAAGTTTATAATTATATTTATTGAAATGCTAATCCTTTGTACATGAACGGCCGCTCATTCGAGAATAATTGCAATGTATATATATTTACGCCCGTCTGTCGTGGTTGTCTTCTCTGTTGAAATCCTCGATTGTCCTGTAGGGTTGATCAGTCTCTGGTTAACTTTCCCAGAAGAAACAATGTCTTTCATGGTTGTAGGTGGTTAGAATGGATGCTTCAGAGTACCATTCAGAAATGTTCTCATAGAATAGATGCTTCATCGGTTGTCTCTATTCTCATTCTAGACGTACGTAATGTCTAGCTGCAGACTAGTAATTATACATCTAAGATTTTCTCTTATTCTGTAGTGATCTATAGTCTCAGAGATTAACCATTTCCAGCCATGTAGCCAAAGCTCCACATGGTATGGTCTTGTCCTTTGGTAGAGTTGTAGTGCCAACTATTTCAACATGTCGAGTCAGCTGCATGTTTTCTACTCTGGTGCAAATTTCTTCAGGAGAGGGTTTTATCCTCGGTCAAAGAAGGTGTGGTTCTATGACGCTAATCTGATGTCTGGGCTCACGGGGGTGTGGCCACTGACTAGTTAATCTTTATATGAAAATCCATACTCTCATTTAGAAGGGGAATATCACATTACATCTTTTCACAAATAGTTTCATGTTTAATCACATACGTTTCACAATATTTAGATGTAAACCTGACAGCTGGGACATGTACACTTTAAGAGATATCGTTATGTGTGTTTCCTGTCCTTCATGAGATCACCAAATGAAACACACTCATCATAACTATCCCATAACTGTCCACGAACCATTCCCACATTCTCAGAAGTGGAAATATTGTTTAATTCTCCCATTTTGGGGATTTAGGAGTTTGGCCTAGTCTCTCTTTGTTCTGGTAGACTCTCTCAATACTGCATGGCAGTTTCTACCAGGTATTTCTGACCTGTCATAATGTCATAAAACTGTGGAGAGAGAGAGAGAGAGAGAGAGGAGGGGGGGCTATGATCCTCCCCCCAGGGCACATCATGACAGTGTATAACATTAACATTGCTATGAAGGAGCCATAGTTTCTCTGAATGTTATACAAGGGGTCTTTTCTAATATAATTTTCTGCCAGCACAGCAGTGTGTCTGCCTTCTGTCCTTGGCTGGCGTGCTAATGCTGGTAATAGAATATAGTATAAGTCTGAATAATAGGTTCCCCTGAGGTTCCCACCACAAAGTCAGCAAACACTGTCAGATCAGTGTGTGAGTGTGACACGTGAGAAGGTAAAAACACAAAAGCATGTGTTGTTTTGTTTGTTGTTGTTTTTTAAACCAAGTATGCCCGCTTTTCATGTCAATATTACTGAAGTATGAAAATCCACATTCAAAAAGAATCAGAGCAGTTTAGTTACAAATACTTGCTTTATCAGTTTGAACTAAATCAAACTGTACTAACTGCACCAGTTCACAACATTCCTTTCTCCTTCAAATCAAGTGTTATTAGTCACATGAGCCGAATACAACAGTGAAATGCTTACTTACGAGCCCCTAACCAACAATGCAGTTTTAAAAAATATGGATAAGAATAAGAAATAAAAGTAACAAGTATTTAAAGAGCAGCAGTAAAATAACAATAGCGAGACTATATACAGTGGTGTACAGGCACAGAGTCAATGCGCGGGGGCACCGGTTAGTTGAGGTAATATGTACATGTAGGTAGAGTTATTAAATTGACTATGCATAGATGATAACAACAGAGAATAGCAGAGGTGTAAAAGAGGGGGAGAGGGGGGGCAATGCAAATAGTCTGGGTAGCCATTTGATTAGATGTTCAGGAGTCTTATGGCTTGATGGTAGAAGCTGTTTAGAAGCCTCATGGACCTAGACTTGGCGCTCAGGTACCACTTGCTGTGCGGTAGCAGAGAGGACAGTTTATGACTAGGGTGGCTGGCGTTTTTGACCATTTTTAGGGCCTTCCTCTGACACCGTATAGAGGTCCTGGATGGCAGGAAGCTTGGCCCCAGTGATGTACTGGGCCGTACGCACTACCCTCTGTCGTGCCATACCAGACAGTGATGCAACCAGTCAAGATGCTCTTGATGGTGCAGCTGTAGAACTTTTTGAGGATCTGAGGACCCATGCCAAATCTTTTCAGTCTCCTGAGGGGGAATAGGTTTTGTTGTGCCCTCTTCACGACTGTCTTGGTCTACATGGGCCATGTTAGTTTATTGGTGATGTGGACACCAAGGAACTTAAAGCTCTCAACCTGCTCCACTGCAGCCCCGTCGATGAGAATGGGGGACGTGCACTGATATTACACCGTTTGGAAAATATGACACCGTTGGAAAAGGGAAAGCCAGGGTTAAACTTCAGCTATTCAGAAATGAATAGTAACACTTTCACAGACACACACACATTCATGTTGTCACATATTTCAACAAACAATTCAACATCACATCCATAAGGAGGACAGAGTGAAGCCCACACTCCTTGCATGTCTTCCCTGCCTTGAGCACAGCTGGTTTGTGTGTGCAGGTGGGCTAGGCAGAGCTCCCAGCTACCAGAGTCAATATCTTAACACAGTGCTCTTTATTCTTTCCTGTATCTCTCTGAAGAGACGTTAAAGTGATTTATCTTGTCAGCCGACTGGGGCATGGAGGGGTGGAGGGGGAGGGGGGCCGTGTGGCCTTTCCCCTCCTCTTCTGGGCCACTCGCACCTCGCCCCGCATAGCTGGAATGACTGAAGGCTGCTGGGAAATCAGAAAGCTACACACTCAGTGCACGTAATGGGGCCTGGTAGAGACACATGGACGAGCACACACACACACCCTACATATAATGGAGAGAGACACACTGAGAGACACACTCACACACTGAAATACACACGTTTTAATATTTTTCATTTTTCACACATACACACACACACACTTATTTGAGACTCACAGACACCACAACCAACACCACAACCAACAAACCCTGTTTGTAAGCTTTGAAAAAAATATAAATCTCAACCGTTTATCTTTTCCAGTGATGAAGACATGGATGTCTCATGATATGGAGAGGTATGCAAAATGGGTGAACTGAATGTTTTGGCATTCAGGTCCAAAATGTCACTTTCTAAGCACTTCTAATATGTATGGAAGGTTTAGTTCAAATCAAAAGGGGATGCTGTCAAAAAGGGATTGAATTAAAAGCAACACTACAGTCAAAACTCAAGTAGAAATGATGCGCCAATATTAAAAATCTGTTATACTAAATTAAGTGCACTTCAATATAGTCCACATGGAGAATTCAATAAATCAGATTTTTTATTTAATTAAAGGGTTGATAAAGTGCCAAAATTCAGCATTTTGACATGTCCCTCTGTCAACCCTGTGTCACTTTAAGGAAGAGTTCAGTCAAATGAATCCAAAGATTACTAAATTTCCCCATCATTGTAAAGGCCTAGTGATTTTGCTGTTTCGACAAAGTAATTGCAGAAGATTATTATTTGTATTCATGTGATTAGCGCAAACATTTTACCCCTTTAAAATAACATACCATTCCCACAAGAGAAATTATTCACAGCAGGTTACATCATTTGGGTCTTCTGAACAGTATGGTGGAAAATGAAGTTCTCTTTTTTTGCTCTATTTAAAAAAATGTAATCATCTTTGACTGTGTTGGTCAAACACATCAACTAGGGCTGCGCGGTAAAATCAATACCAATAATTATCGAGGTAATTACTACCCTCAATAACGATATAAAAACATTTAGAATCATTTTCGATAATGTCGATATAGAATAATTAGGTACAGCAGTCCATTTGACCTCTGACGCAGAAGGAACGTGTGGAGAAGTGACAATATGCACATGGAGAGGTATACGCCCACTAAAAACCACTTAGCACCTCGAGTGATGGAGTAGCCACTATTAATCACGATTAACATGTAGGCGAAAACAGTGGCAGTGATAGCCATGGAGAAGGAGCAGCTTCCAACGAAGAAATGATTGATAAAAAGGGTTAAACTGTTTCAGTCATTTGGAAGTGGTTTGGCTTTTTGAAGTCCGTCAAAAAGCAAAGCAATGTTCGGTGCAAATTGTGTCGTAGACGGCTGGCTACGAAGTCTGGTAATACGACAAACCTATTTCAACATCTGAAGCAAAATCACTCTTTGGAACATGGAGGAAGTTTGAGTTTGTGCCATGGTATTGAAAGACGTCCCTCAAGCGCCAGCCAATCTAGGGATGTTTGCCCGAAGTAGTCAACGTTTATGCACTACAAGCAAACACAGAGAAGACAAAGACATCACAAATGCTATTATGCATTGCATTGCTAAGGACATGCTACCAATTAGCACAGTCGAAAAGGAAGGTTTCAAGAGGCTCATCAATTTAATTGACCCCAGGTACGTGCTTTTTACCTGGTCAGCTCAGGCATTCAATCTAGCAACCTTTCGGTTACTGGCTCAACGCTCTAACCACAGTTTGTTCAGGCATTCTTGAGTTTGAAGAAGACCTACACCTTTTAAACATTATTTGATTAATATCGTGATAATTATCGAATGGAAATATATAGATATCGTGATAATTTATTTGCCATATCGCCCAGCCCTAAAACATATAAATAATTCCTAATTTGATGAACACCATGTGGTCCTATGCTCTTCACCACATGAGTAATGGCCGATCTTCACCTAAAACCTCAACCCTCTTATTGTCAACCCTGTTAGAGGCCTAATGATAACTTTATCAGGTTGACATTATGTTAGTTTAAATTGTACAAGGGAAACTTAAAGAAATAAAGAGAACATTTTTTTAAATCACAAACATGCGTTTATTAAATAATAGTTGGGAAGTTACATACAGTTGAAGTCGGACGTTTACATACACCTTTTTCACAATTCCTGACATTTAATCCAAGTAAAATTCCCTGTCTTAGGTCAGTTAGGATCACCACTTCATGTTAAGAATGTGAAATGTCAGAATAATAGTAGAGAGAATTATTTATTTCAGCTTTTATTTCTTTCATCACATTCCCAGTGGGTCAGAAGTTTACATACACTCAATTAGTATTTGGTAGCATTGCCTTTAAATTGTATAACTTGGGTCAAAGATTTTGGGTAGCCTTTCACAAGCTTCCCACAATAAGTTGGATGAATTTTGGCCCATTCCTCCTGACAGAGCTGGTGTAACGGAATCAGGTTTGTAGGTCTCTTTGCTCGCACATGCTTTTTCAGTTTTGCCCACAAATTTTCCCTGAGATTGAGGTCAGGGCTTTGTGATGGCCACTCCAATACCTTGACTTTGTTGTCAATTTTGAAAGTATGCATGGGGTCATTGTCCATTTGGAAGACGCATTTGTGACCAAGCTTTAACTTCTTGACTGATGTCTTGAGATGTTGCTTCAATATATCCACATAATTTTCCATCCTCATTATGTAATTATTTTGTGAAGTGCACCAGTCCCTCCTGCAGCAAAGCACCCCCACAACATGATACTGCAACCCCCGTGCTTCACGGCTGGGATGGTGATCTTCGGCTTGCAAGCTTCCCCCCTTTTTCCTCCAAACAAAACGATGGTCAATATGGCCAAACAATTATATTTTTGTTTCATCAGACATTTCTCCAAAAAGTACAATCTTTGTCCCCATGTGCAGATGCAAACCGTAATCTGGCTTTTTTATGGCGGTTTTGGAGCAGTGGCTTCTTCCTTGTTGAGCGGCCTTTCAGGTTGTGTCAATATAGGACTCGTTTTTACTGTGGATAGAGATACTTTTGTACCTGTTTCCTCCAGCATCTTCACAAGGTCCTTTGCTGTTGTTCTGGGATTGATTTGCACTTCTCGCACCAAAGTACATTCATCTCTAAAGACAGAACGCATCTCCTTCCTGAGTGGTATGATGGCTGCGTGGTCCCATGGTTTTTATACTTGCGTACTATTGTTTGTACAGATGAACGTGGTACCTTCAGGCATTTGGAAATTGCTCCCAAGGATGAATCAGACTTGTGGAGGTCTACAATTCTTTTCTCTGAGGTCTTGGCTGATTTCTTTTGATTTTCCCATGATAAAAAGCAAAGGGGCACTGAGTTTGAAGGTAGGCCTTAAAATACATCCACAGGTACACCTCCAATTAACTCAAATTATGTCAATTAGCCTATCAGAAGCTTCTAAAGCCATTACATAATTTTCTGGAATTTTCCATGCTGTTTAAAGGCACAGTCAACTTAGTGTATGTAAACTTCTGACCCACTGGAATTGTGATACAGTGAATTATAAGTGAAATAATCTGTCGGTAAACAATTGTTGAAAAACTTACTTATGTCATGCACAAAGTAGATGTCCTAACCGACCTGCCAAAACTATAGTTTGTTAACAAGAAATGTATGGAGTGGTTGAAAAACGAGTTAATGACTCCAACCTAAGTGTATGTAAATTTCCGACTTAAAATGTAAGTGTCTGTAAGAGGGTTGACATATATTTTGGTACCGTATAAGTGCAGATAAAATAAAATATTCTTCGTTAACAGGATTTAATGCCTGAGATATTTTTTCTTCTTCTATGTCTGTAGGCTAAACATATCCACCATGCAACTGAAATGTTGAAGGAAGAGATATTTTGAAGTGAATTTCTTAAGTTTGCATGTCCAAAAAGCACCAATTTTGTGGAACGACCCAGCTACAGCAGGCCTACGTAACAACCCACAGCAGCACTACAGTTAGAGCTACGGAAGGCAAGTCTGGTGGTTTACGATTTAGCTTCAACAGTGTAATTGCACATTCCAAAATAATCCACGGGTGCTGGACCTGAGTGAGAAAGGAAAGGAAGCACCCAGTATATGCAGCTCCTGTGCTTTATGACAAGGTTTCAGTGGGCTTATACTGTAGCTCAATGCTTTATATGCTCTGCGTTGGAGACATACAGTATAGACAGCTTTACAACACCATCCATGCTTTAGATGTTGGATTTAGTGTGGCAATAACCCTTAGAGTCTATTGACGCATTTGTCAATATAAATAACATAATAAAAAAATAAAACCAATCCGTCAGTTTATTGTTTTGGTTGCTTCTCAATCCACCACATCTGCCTATGGCGGCCTTCCACATCTGCCTATGGCGGCCTTCCACATCTGCCTATGGCGGCCTTCCACATCTGCCTATGGCGGCCTTCCACATCTGCCTATGGCGGCCTTCCACATCTGCCTATGGCGGCCTTCCACATCTGCCTATGGCGGCCTTCCACATCTGCGGTGGAAGATGGTTGAGCTACAACGGTGTTTGTCTCACGGAAATGGCTATAGCAACCACTCTATGGAAAGGGGAGACTCTCACAAACACGGTGGTCTCCGTTTTGCTCTACGACCCCCCCAAAAGTGTAACGGGACTCGTCTGAAAGTAACTGGTACCCGGTTTATAAAATGAATGGAAGTATGGAGGTAGTTTTGTGCATACCCCAAAAAAGGGGTTAAATATGTGTATTAAAAATATTAATTTCCTGAGCTTTCCTGTAGCTCCTAGATATAGGACAGATACTTCAAAACCTTATTTAAAAATATTAAAAAATGTCATTTATGAATGTGATATTCAATGTGTTTCTATGGGAATTGGTAGTAAAGGCCAAATTCAATATCTTAATAAAATAATTATTTTATATATATTTTTATACCTAAAGGGGTCCTAAATATACATTGTTATATTTATGTGGTAAAAACGATTGCCATTTAAAGTGCCGGTGCGTCAACATTTCATCCATTGATCCTAAAAGACTATGACCAAAAATATAGCTTAGTTTTCTTTATTTACTTACCCCATAGCCAGAATTAGCGTCGCTGCTAGTGAAACAATAGGAATGGTAGAGCCTATGGTAGGATGCTTAAAAAACGATGCCCAAATCCTCAGTCCCTTCAAACCAAATGGTATAGCAACACAAATACCATAACAAGTTTCACATATAGAATGTGGATATTATAGGAATTCTGGTATTTATAGAACGTTTCCTGTAAAATAACTATTTTCAGAAAATACAGCCAATACTGCACTATGTGTACATATAGAGGGTAGCTGGTTTCTGAATTACAGTGAAGTATTCATACCACTGACAGACTTTTATGAGCAGTTTTGACTGCAACTAAGCTTAGAATGTTTGATTGATTAAAAACAAGTTGATTGATAAAGTCATGAAAAATAGGAAGAATTTAATAAACCACCGTTGGTGCTATGATGACAAATATACCTCTGTGGTCAAAATGACCCCAGTCGGTTGTATGAAGGTGAACACAAGCAGGTGATCTGTCTATCTGGTCAAAATCACTCCAATAGGTACCCCTTCACCCTCTGGTAGTATGGATAACTTAATATTATGTCTCAAATAAATACTTTAGCATTTCTCTAGAAAGACTACCTTTTAGAGCATACACACCAATACAGCTCTGGGTGTAGATTCAGAACATATATGTCCTCTGTATTGCAGTTCTATCAAGCCTTTACAACATTGGCAGACGTTGTACACCATTGGCAGATTTTTATATGCACTTAAAATAAGGTTATTTTGGTTTTGAATACAGCCATATGATACGTGGTATAGAAAAGTACAACCTTAGGTGAGTACATGGAGAGCTATATCTCTGCAGATTATCTGTTTATCTGGTCGAAATCACTGTTACAGGTCCCCCTTCACCCTATGGTGGTACACACAAAATGTTTTCGAAAAGGGTTTGTCAGCTGTCCCCATAAGAGAACCGTTTTTGGTTCCATGTAGAACCCTCTCTGCAAAGGGTGAATGTTTAGAACCTGTAAGCAAAAATAGTTACTCAAAGGGGTTGTCCTATGGGGACAGCCAAATAACCCTTTTAGGTTCTAGATAGCACCTTATTTTCTAAGAGTGTTTGGACAACCTGGTATTATGACTAGAGAAAAACATACACTGAGTATACAAAACATTAACAGCAGATTTTTCCATGACAGACTGACCAGGTGAAAGCTATGATCCCTTATTGATGTCCACTTCAATCAGTGTAGATGAAGGGGAGGAGATTTTTAAGGATTTTAAAGCCTTGAGACAATTGACACATGGATTGTGTTTGTGTGCCATTCAGAGGGTGAATGGGCAAGACAAAATATTTGAAAGCCTTTGAATGGGGAATGGTAGTAGGTGCCAGGCGCACCAGTTTAAGTGTGTCAAGAACTGCAATGCTGCTGGGGTTTTCACGCTCAACAGTTTCCCGTATGTATCAAGAATGTCCACCACCCAAAGGACATCCATCCAGCCAACTTGACACAACTGTGTGAAGCACTGGAGTCAACAAGGGCCAGCATCCCTGTGAATGGATTTCAACACCTTGTAGAGTCCATACCCTGACGAATTGATGCTGTTCTGAGGGTAAGAGGGGGGGTTCAACTTAATATTAAGAAGGTGTAGATTCAAATCAAAGGTCCTATCTATCAAATTGCAATAGGTGGAATTGGGTGTTTTTGGCTGGGGTCCATATTGATACCAAAACTACCAAAACTAGGGCTGGGCGGTATATCGTATTTTACTATATACCGGTATAGATGAACAGACCGGTTTGATGATATTTCAATGTTTGGTTTGTTAAATGTGATACACAACTCCAGCACATATAATGTCTGTTTGTATGGTTTTACTCTGTTTGCTACTTCTCTCTCCTACGTCTCTACGTCTCTCTCCTGCTGCTGCATTCCGCTAACCTTCGCCCAGCCCTGCACCCTGTCACTCAAGAAGAGAGCCGTTGCTGGACCACGGAGTCACGAGCACTTTATAGATTACCATTAGCTGCTAACACAAATCATTTTAGCAATAAACAGGCAAACAGTCGTTTGCAGACAGTAAAGTACACACACTAATAGTGTAATTATAGAACGCTTGTGGAAATCAGCATGTCACCAACATTGCTGCATCCCTCGGACCATGCAGAGGGAACGTCAAGAAAGTAAGAAAGTGCTTGTGACTCCGTAGTCCAGCAACTGCTCTCTTCTTGAGTGACAGATTTGTTGCCCATATCATGCAGCATGGTACAGTGTGGAAATGATGGTAAAAGTGCAGGAAATGCAGAAATGTATGAAAATGCTGAAAATGATTTTTGGTTTGGGGTTGGATTGAACAGTATAAATGGAAAAAGACCCATTGAAATTACTTATAATTTATGTGTTGTCACATTAGGGTCAGGGGATACTCCGAAAGCATATTTAGAACTTTTAGTATTCAAAAAACATAAAATACCATCAAAATTATAGATATTTTGTCCATATCTGACAAAATGATTTGATTGATTGACAAAGTCAATTTAATAAACCACTGTTGGGCTATGATGACAAATATACCTCTGTGGTCAAAATGACCCCAGTTGGTTGTATGAAGGTTAACAAAAGTCCCCCGGGAAGAACATACCATGGGTGCTAAAGGTAGTTTGTGTCTATGAATGGGCTACTGACATAATATGCATCAAACTCAGAGGTTCAGGTTGTGAAAAAAAACACATGAAAGTTAATTTGAGATTCATTTTCAATCGGCCTATCTCAACTGGTGGCCTCTTGTTGGTGAATGTTAAGAACCGAATCTCATCCGTGAAAGAAACGTTCGCTCCCCGATTTGAATTACTGCTAGGACTGCTTCTTGAGCTGCAAACAACAATTATCTGCAAAAAAATGACAAAATCGTTGTCTGAATTTGGTGAAACGTCCCTGCAGAAACATTAGTAGTGGGGCGAGCATGTCATTCTGGTCCATGCTATTTATTTAAGTGCTTAAAAACATTAATTTCGAATTACAGCTTTAAAACTGCAACATTTTCTCTAAGCCGCATGGCAAAATGTGTAAAATAACATGAGATTAGCAATGAAACTGCACATTTTTCTCTGCGGGGGCTTGCTCGAAAGTTGCAGCGCAGCAAGACACCAAACAGCCGCCCCATTTATATACAGCTCAAAATGTCAGTCTCCCGGACCGCTACCTGTGGTTGTTGCCTTCTGATAGGGTGATAGGGGGGAGCCAGGGAGAGAGAGCTCGCAAACCAAAGCAATATTACCCAATGCCTATGGAGAGCTTTGTTTAGACGCATTGACCAACTATTGCCATAATATTAAGAGCGCAGGGAACAAGAATCTCGTGTGTGTGTGTGTGTGAAGAGACAGCGTATTTTGAGCGAGCTGTCACCCTTGCCTTGCGCCGCTGTCACCCCGAAAAAGACCACCGCAACAACACAAACCCGCATCCACACCCACGCAAACGACAAGTCAGCGACTGCAAATTACCAAAACAAACAGGCTTACTTTCCCAGCTCTTCATATAGCTGAAATTCGTCCGTGAATCGTGTACAGGTTGTCGCAGCCATGTCTCCGTATCTCGTGCTTCTCTCACGGCTGCTCCTTTGCTAGATATGATCCTCCTGCGCGGTATGTAGCCAAATTCTTCTCAAAATACGAGTGCTCTTTCTGCGCTGCAGGCGACTCAAAGATAACCTTATCGGCTGCCGTATAAGGGTATGGTTGTGTGCGTCTAAGGTGGTTGTTTACTCTCGTCTCCCCCACAATTTTTCTACTGTAGTGTACTGTATCGTTCCTCACCAGTTCACTCGACTGTGCAAAGCGAAGCGCTCCAAAGCCCTATAGCTCGATCTGCTCAGCGCTGCCCTCGATTGGGCGCTGCGCTTAACTGCGTGCCTGGGTAACGTAATCGCAGCGCCAGTGCTTCCAAATAGGGACAAATGTAAGACCTGGGTTATTTGTGTTTTGCGTAAGGCGCATAATGTAGATTTCACTTCAGATGTAAAACGTAATGACAATGTAGTACAAACAATAGCCTAATACGTATATTATGTTAACCCTCCTGCTGTGTTCCTGTCGAATTATAAATTATCTCTGAAAAATGTAGTTCGTTTAATATGATTGTCATAAAGTTCCATGACTTTGTCCACACAGGGCATCTGAACACACAATATAACATTTGATGATTTTCATTACATTTTGTGTATTTTATTTAACCTTTGTACACCTGTGGTGTTCCCGGTCAAAAATGACCGATCATTAGAAATGAATGGGTGTGAGATTACTGTATAAAATTTGAGTTCAGGCACAAGCCCATTCATCAGATGGACACACTTCCTCTCCCAGACCCCCTCATATGCATGTGTGTTTGAACACACACACACACACACACACACACACACACACACACCTTCTTGGCTTCCATGGCAATCCCCACAGGAACCTTTCCCCAATAGAATCTTTCCCCCACGGGAACCACACCTGTTGGCATTCTCACAAACAATAGCAACACTGTTTCAATAATACATAGAATCTTTCTCGCAGCTCTGGTATATAAAGCTTTTTTGAGGCCTTGCTCACAATTAATTCTGTGGCAGCACAATAACCAAACGATATATACTGTATGTGAGGCTCTTGAGCATATCTTTAATCATGACACTTGTGAGGAGAGAGTCCTTGTTAAACTTTGACACAAAGTAGTGTGTGATAAATAGCACAATATATTTCATCTGAATATTTGTTACGAGTGCCTGGACACAGCCCTTAGAATTGGTATGTTGGCCATATACCACAAACCCCCAAGGTGCCTTCTTGCTATTATAAACTGGTTATCAACGTAATTAGAGCAGTAAAAATAAATGTTTTGTCATACCTGTGGTATACGGTCTGATATACCACGGCTGTCAGCCAATCAGCATTCAGGGCTCTAACCACCCAGTGTATAACGCATGCTATAATACAGAAATGCTTTTATGAAGTCATTTTAAAACCAATATCACATAAAACATTTTGTAGATATGTCGTTACAGTCAATGGATAGCCTGCAGGTGATTGTGGTGTGCAACACTTACAGTAAATCATGTTGCTGTCAAATAACTTCCTTTACACATGTTACAGGATGTGGTCCAAGGGCTGTGTGTCTGACTTGATAGAATACTGGAACAGTTTCATTCTGTTGTCACATTTCTAACCAAAGTGAGCTTAACCAGAGAGTTTAGAAAACCTCCTACTCTACTATATTTGACAACTTGCATGATCCACATGGTCCATTCCAATCCAGGGGAAAACCCCAATTGGGTAACTTTGGGGGAAAACTAACCAAATCCTTATAAAGTTGTTTTTCCTGTGGTTAGCCAGCCTCCACTCACCATATGAGTCTCAAGCTAACATGAAAGAAAAGAAAGTGTTAGAAATAAATGGTAAATAATTTGTGTCATTTGATTCATTTTTATTGTAAATAAGAATGTTTCAAAAAAAAACTTCTACATTAATGCAGATGCTACCATGGTTACGGATCATTCTGAATGAATCGTGAATAATGAGTAAGAAAGTTAGACGCACAAATACAGTATCATTACCCCCCACCCCCACAAATGCTAACCTCTGATTGTAATGCTGAGATGTCTTGGGGTTATGATATTTGTGCGTCTAACTTTCTCACTCATCATTATTCACGATTCATTCAAAATGATCCGTAATCATGGTTGCATCCACATTAATGTAGACGTGTTAAACATATTCTTTCTTATTTACAATAAGTGACAATACATTATTTACCATTCATTTTTATTGGGCCCAACATAATCTGAAACACAACCAATACAAACAGCAAATGCATCCAACAAATTTGTAGTCACAAGCTTGATGTAGTCATTGCATACTATGAATATGGGACCAAATACTTAACTTTAATACACATAAGTGAAATTCCCAATACTTTTGGTCCCCTAAAATGGGGGAACTATGTACAACAAGTGCTGTAATTTCTAAACGGTTCACTCAATATGGACGAAAATACCCTCAAATTAAAGCTGATAGTCTGCACTTTAACCTCATTGTATCACCCAACATGCTGGAGTACAGAGCCAAAACAAAAAAATGTGCCACTGTCCCAATGCTTTTGGAGCTCACTGTATATAGTTTGATGTTGATTTATGTTAAATAATGTGTATAAATCAGTTTGATGCAAATCAGGATGGCTGTCATACAAAGGCTTCCCATGTATTGATTCAATCTTTAAAGGGATAGTTCACCCAAATAACAAAAGGACATATTGGTTGGACAAGGTATGACAGCAAATCCATGTTTTGGTTTAGTTTCACTGGCACTGTTTCCACATGCTAATGTTTCAGCATTTGTGGCACAAATCCCATTATTAGCATTTTTCGCACATCATCTCCAAATCCTTCAAAAAGTATCTACAATTTATTGTGAAGCTCAACAAAGTCAGGTATAGATGTTTTGAACATGATGCGTGAAAATAGGAATTCACTGTCAATTCTGGTTGACAGATTTGCATATCAACTGGTCGGCATCACCAGCCGTTCCATTAGAGAAGTATGGGAACAGTCTCTCAGTAAACGTGTCTTTATGAGTGTAGATGTGTCATGTCTTTGGTGTTGTAGAAGGATACCTCCGCCCTGATAATCCAGCTGCAGTATCTTCTTCGGAGCTAAATCTACAGTTACCACTCCTCAGTTGTACAGCCAAGGTTGTGAACCCCTCAGATGCCATAACCTGGGCATTAAACCTGTTCCTCTCTAGGTAGTCAGGGAGCTGCATGTTTTGGGCTAAGGTGTTTCACACTGGTCAGATCATCAGACAGTGAGCGGCAGGGGTTTGCAGTGTTATATACTCACAGGAGTATATTTGATGATCCCTTGCATCTTGTCCCAGACTCTGAACTGCAGGTTTCCCAAGTGATTGGCCATGTCTATCAGCGCTCCTGAGACCAGCTGAGGATCTGGCAGTGTGAACTGGGCCCTGGAGCTTGTCTGGATGTGTTTGTAGCTCTTGAGAAATGGCACCTACTGTTTCAGGAGTTCCTGTTTCACCGCAGAAATGATTGGTGATCCTGAATGTTCTGCATCTCTGGCGATCATCTTTCCCTTCCTCCCTCAGTGCAGCCTGTCCCTCTGTTGGGTGTCTCAATAGAAAACCCACCTAACTTTATATTACTTAAACAAAAGGACTATTGTCAAAAGTCGATTATTACAGTTGATCAGAAAGCGCTTCTCCGTTAAAGAACGACTGCCCCTGAAAACCAACTAATCGCTTCGAAAACAGCCTGTGAGTCAGAAACATTTATTCTAGTGTCAAAATTGACTAAAGTGTAAATAGGATAATTTTACTCATAGTCAGTCTCGTCTAAAACTGAGTTTGGAACCTAAGTGCGTCCCACGTAATTTAAGGTAAGATTTGGATTGTAATTATGGCAACAATTCATGCCCCCTTTTGCCAAGATCCACCTGTAAATCATCCAAACATCAGCCATGGTGGTGAGTATACCAGTAGCTAGATCAAATTGTAATAACATTTTTAAATGAACTAGGTAAGTCAGTTAAGAACAAACTCTTATTTACAATGATGGCCTCCGGGGAACAGTGGGTTAACTGCCTTGTTGAGGGGAAGAACGACATATTTTTTACCTTGTCAGCTCGGGGATTTGATCCAGCAACCTTTCAGTTACTGGCTCAACGCTCTACCCGCCACCCGAAACATTTCCTTCAAGCCGGATCAAGGGCCACTTCATTGCTTGACGACTTTTGACGTGAAAAATGAGTGCTACGAAAATGAGAAAAGTGGACTCAATGTTGTGTGCTTAAAGAATGGACAGCAAAAGACTTTACTAATATTGGATATAAGGCGGTATATCTGGTATGGCAAGAAAGTGTTGCCGCTTTTAAGGAATATAATCTTGATCGACGGTTTCAATCTTTTTTCTATAGCACTGGATGCAGCTATTAGCCAACAACTTAGGACTGACTACAACAGTGCACTAACTAGCAGCAACAAACCCAACCCATAACAAAACATGTCACCGTTGGTTGCATAGGGTAACGGTGTCTCCGGCCTGAATCTAATCCAATCTGGAGTCACTCTACATCTGTAAAGCATAGAATTGGCTTCCAAACGAGATTGTTATTTCTAAAGCTGTGTTTATAATTGAGTGATGATGACAATCGTTGACCCTGTTTTTCTGTTAGACAAATTGCACAGTTGGGTGCCAGACTGATCGTTTGGTCATGAACGGATGCCGGAACTTACCAGAAGGAACAAAGGTATCATACCATGTCCAGCAATGTCATTGCAATGGTTTAGCGACCTCCAAAAATAATAGAATTCACTGCTAAACACAGTTTATCACAGCTTATCAGGCAAGACCTCAGAATAAAATTATTATGCGACACAAGTATCCCTGTGCCACCTCCATTTTTGCCAGTGTCCCTCAACTCCTAAGAGAAAGACACTCATCACGAGGCCTCTGATAGTGACCTGAGGTACTGCCCTGATGACACAGAAGGCTTAATCAACAATGACAGGTAGTGTGTTATGTGAAAATATGTATTAAAAAAATACCCAGTTTTATAAACTAGTAGGCTAATTCCCCAGCCAAGCAGATACAACTAGCCATTTTGGTTGTGAAGTGCATTAGCAAAAAGCTTCATCCTTTACAACAAAATGCAATTTACCACTTGGCTGTCTATTATATTACCCTGTCACAGGCTCTCCTAGTCAACACCACCTAATAAGATTGCCTGCTGCAGTATTTCAAGAGATATCCAATTTGCAGCAGAACATGCGGCATAGAGAAGACCAGCAATGGAGCACTCATAAAAGCATCATGTCGACATGCCCTTGGTGTGAGCATTCCTATGAATGGAACAGTATTGCCAAGCATCCGACCAGCAACCTTCACCCGTCAGCGGCAACAACTTTCACAGGCTCATCATTTGTATAAATACAGAATGTAACCTACTTTGACAAATTAGATAACACTATTGTGAAGTATAATTATTGTAAGCTGATATTTTAGAGGATAGCTCAGCTTTAATATTGCAGATATATTGTGGCATCTATCACTGTAATTGTCTGCATAATTCCCATTCCCCAATACATATTTTAAATATACAGTATCAGTCAAAAGTCTGGACACACCTACTCATTCAAGGGTTCCTTTATTTTTACTATTTTCTACATTTTAGAATAATAGTGAAGACATCACTATGAAATCATGTAGTAATCAAATCAACATATATTACGTATTTTTCAAAGTAGCCACCCTTTGCCTTGACAGCTTTGCACACTCTTGGCATTCTCTCAACCAGTAAACACGTGGAATGCATTTCAATTAACAGGTGTGCCTTGTTAAAAGTTCATTTGTGGAATTTCTTTCCTTCTTAATGGGTTTGAGCCTATCCGTTGTGTTGTGACAAGGTAGGGTTGGTATATAGAAGATGGCCCTATTTGGTAAAGGACCAATTCCATATTATGGCAAGACCAGCTCAAATAAGCAAAGAGAAATGACAATACATCATTACTTTAAGACATGAAAGTCAGTTAACATTTCAAGAACTTTGAAAGTTTTTAAAATTGCAGTCACAAAAACCATCAAGAGCTTTGATGAAACTGGCTCTCACGAGGACCGCCACAGGAAAAGAAGACCCAGAGTTACCTTTGCTGCAGAGGATATGTTCATTAGAGGCAACTGCACCTCAGATTTCAGCCCAAATAATTGCTTCACAGAGTTCAAGTAACAGACACATCTCAACATCAACTGTTCAGAGGAGACTGCATGAATCAGGCCTTCATGGTCAAATTGCTGCAAAGAAATCACTACTAAAAGGACACCAATAAGAAGAAGAGACTTGCTTGGGCCAAGAAACACTAGCAATCGAAATTAGACCGGTAAAAATCTGTCCTTTGGTCTGATGAGTTCAAATTTTTGATTTTTGGTTCCAACCGCCGTGTCTTTGTGAGATGCAGAATAGGTGAACGGATGATCTCTGCATGTGTGGTTCCTACCGTGAAGGATAGAGGAGGAGGTGTGATGGTGCTTTGCTGGTGACACTGATTTATTTAGAATTCCAGGTGAAGCTGGTTGAGAGAATGCCAAGAGTGTGCAAAGCTGTCAAGGTCAAGGGTGGCTACTTTGAAGAATCTAAAATATATTTTAATTTTTTGGTTACTACATGATTCCATGTGTGTTATTTCATAGTTTGTCTTCACTATTGTTCTACAATGTAGAAAATATTAAAAAATAAAGAAAAACCCTTGAATGAGTAGGTGCCCGAACTTTTGACTGGTATTGTAAAAATGTGCAAATATTACACTTGTCTTTCATCTTCTATTGTCATTCACAAGCCAATACAGATATGGTACCCATCAGCATTTTGTCTGGTCGTACATGTTAGTCGTCATCCCTTCGTATGATGTCCCATATGTCCCGACTCAATAAAAACAAAAAGACGAAAAGTAAGCCTAATCGAATACCATTTTTACCCTTTTTTTTACCCTAGAAAATACACAATAGACTTATGAGAACAAGCATGTTGTTTTAGCACTAGGAGCAGACCTTATAGACAGGTGCTACGTTAGCTATGCAAATCTTCCTCTATGACATTACATCACATAAGCTGTGTTTGAATTCTCATACTAACCGGACTATTTGTGACGTGAATTGAGCAGATCGTATGCTTATCGGTCATAGTGTGGATATAGTTAGTATACATAAAGTTCCTGGATGTCGTACTAAATTTGCCAATATATGATGTATACACGCAGGAAATACAGGCTGCGGTCTTATGCCCTTGGGGGAATCCCTGTCGCCATCTTGGATGGCGGTCCAAATGATTAGCCAAGCAAGGGAAGTTTGCAACGTAAGCCCCTCAGCCCTCGTTTTTAGTCGGCTTTGCGAATGTACAATTATGTTCACTCCGGGGCCTGAACCTCCCACAATTCAATTTGCGACGATTGTACATTCGGTAAGAAAAGTCTGCAAAAACATACAAACAAGATCAATGGAGAAGTCAACATACAAGATTAAATAAAAGCAAATAAGTTAGAAATTGTGCTACTAATGCACATGACGGCACAAAAACGTTTTGTAAAAAGTAAATATGTTTTTGTTTGGTTCTCTTTTGGAAAATGTAGAAATAAAACATTGCCCTTTTTCAGAAGTTCCAGCTAGGCAGGCTAATGTTAGTTAGCTAATTCATTTGCTAGCTATAATACAGTAGGATTATATTAATAATTATATATTTAATATAAGTAGACATGCACTCAATTGACTGTAGCACATATAAAGCACCCACAAGCTACCGGTGGCTGAAAACAATCATCGTGGGATGAACGAGTGATGAATTTCCGGCCAAGGGTGGTCCATTGCCCCTTGCCGTACAAGTGTGGTGTGCTTTGCGGAGAAAGCACACCATGCGATTATGTTAGGTCAGCGCCTAGTCACAGAAAACCATACAGACATTTTCCAGCCAAGTAGAGGGCTCACAAAAGACAGAAATAGCGATTAAATTAATCACTAACCTTTGATGATCTTCATCAGATGGCACTCACAGGACTTCATGTTACACAATAAATGTGTGTTTTGTTCGATAAAGTTAATCTTTATGTCCAAAAACCTCAGTTGAAATTGGTGCGTTATGTACAGTAATCATTGTCTCAACAAACAACCGGTGAAAATGCAGAGAGCAACATCAAATTACAGAAATACTCATCATAGAAATTGATGAAAGATACAAGTGTTTAACAAACATTTAAAGATAAACCTCTCCTTAATGCAACCGCTGTGTGAGATTTCAAAAAGGCTTTACGGAGAAAGCACACCACACGATTATGTTAGGTCAGCGCCTAGCCACAAAACCATACACCAATTTTCCAACCAAGGAGAGGTGTCACAAAAGTCAGAAATTGCGTTAAAATTAATCACTTACCTTTGATGATCTTCATCTGGTGGGACTCCCAGGTCTCCATGTTAGACAGTAAATGTTTGTTTTGTTCGATAATGTCCCTCTTTATGTCCAAAAACCTCAGTTTTGTTGGTGCATTTAGTTCAGATATCCAAAGGCACAATGCGCACTCTCAACATCAAGACGAAAAGTCAAAAAGTACAATAAAAGTTAGTAGAAACAGGTCAAACGATGTTTAAAATAAATCCTCAGGTTGTTTTTGTCATAAATAATCAAAAGCTTCGTCAATAGAAAAGGAGAAACAAGAAAGGCTCGCTCCCGATCACGCGCTTGGCTCATGTCTGGAAATGTCCACTGTCCACTCATTGAAAGTGGTGTATCTCCCTCATTTGTCAGAGTAAAAGCCTGAAACAATGCCTGACGACTGGCCACATGTAGAGGAAGCCATAGAGATCGGGAACTGGGTCCTAAGTCTTTGTATGGTGGATAGGCATTCAATGGAAAAACAGCCTTTCAAGATAATAGTACTTCCTGGTTGGATTTTCCTCAGGTTTTCGCCTGCCATATCAGTTCTGTTATACTCACAGACATTATTTTAACAGTTTTGGAAACTTTAGAGTGTTTTCTATCCAAATCTACTAATTATATGCATATCCTAGCTTATGCGCCTGAGTAGCAGGTAGTTTAATTTAGGCATGCTTTTCATCTGGAGGTGAAAATACTGCCCCCTACCCAAGAGAGGTTTTAAGTGTTTGGACCACATTCAATATTTCCCTACTTTAGGGCCCATAATGCAATTCTTCAGGAAATAGGCGTGGCATCACATCATGTTCAGATTTTAAGAAAATTGTGGAAAATATGCAGCCGAAGTCCAATGATAGCGGAAAACAAATTAGTTGCTTTAACTAATGACAACTGTTAACAAAATGTTGAGCAAGGTAATAAATTACTTTTCAAATAAGTTACCTTACATGTCATGTTGGCTGACAATTTATTAGCTACGCTGTCCTTACGAACCACATAGCATATCATCACAGCAGTATGTATCGGTATGTTAGTTGGCTACTTATAAACTCAGCAAAAAAGGAAATGTCCTCTCACTGTCAGCTGCATTTATTTTCAGCAAACTGAACATGTGTAAATATTTGTATGAACATAAGATTCTATGGAGCAAACTCCATAGACATGTGACTAACAGAAATGGAATAATGTATCCCTAAACAAAGGGGGGTCAAAATAAGCTACATTAAGTACTGCAGTGCATCTCCACCTCATGGACTGCACCAGGTTTGCCTGTTCTTGCTGTGAGATGTTACCTGCAAGTTCCTGGACATCTCTGGGGCGAATGGACCTAGCCCTCACCCTCCGATCCAACAGGTCCCAGACGTGCTCAATGGGATTGAGATCCGGGCTGTTCGCTGGCCATGGCAGAACACTGACATTCCTGTCTTGCAGGAAATCATGTACAGAACAAGCAGTATGGCTGGTGGCATTGCTGGAGAGTCATGTCAGGATGAGCCTGCAGGAAGGGTACCACATGAGGGAGGAGGATGTCTTCCATGTAACGCACAGCGTTGAGATTTCCTGCAATGACAACAAGCTCATTCTGATGATGCTGTGACACACTGCCCCAGACCATGACGGACCCTCCACCTCCAAATCGATCCTGCTCCAAAGTACAGGCCTCGGTGTAACGCTCATTTTTACAACGATAAACGCGAATCCGACCATCACCCCTGGTGAGAGAAAAACAACTCGTCAGTGAAGAGTACTTTTTGCCAGTCCTGTCTGGTCCAGCAACGGTGGGTTTGTGCCCATAGGCGACGTTGTTCCCAGTGATGTCTGGTGAGGACCTGCCTTACTACAGGCCTATAAGCTCTCAGTCCAGCCTCTCTCAGCCTATTGCGGACAGTCTGAGCACTGATGGAGGATTGTGCGTTACTGTTGTAACTCGGGCAGTTGCTGTTGCCATCTTGTACCTGTCACGCAGGTGTGATGTTTGCATATACCGATCCTGTGCAGGTGTTGTTACAGGTGGTCTGCCACTGCGAGGATGATCAGCTATCCGCCCTGTCTACCTGTAGCGCTGTCTTAGGCGTCTCACAGTACGGACATTGCAATTTATTGCCCTGGCCACATCTGCTGTCCTCATGCCTCCTTGCAGCATGCCTAAGGCACGTTCACGCAGATAAGCAGGGACCCTGGACATCTTTCTTTTGGTGTTTTTCAGAGTCAGTAGAAAGGCCTCTTCAGTGTCCTAAGTTCTCATAACTGTGACCTTAAATGCCTACTGTCTGTAAGCTGTTAGTGTCTTAACGAGTGTTCCACAGGTGCATGTTCATTAATTGTTTATGGTTCATTGAACAAGCATGGGAAACAGTGTTTAAACCCTTTACAATGAAGATCTGTGAAGTTATTTTGATTTTTATGAATTATCTTTGAAAGACAGGGTCCTGAAAAAGGGACGTTTCTTTTTTTGCTGACTTTACATCAAACTTGCCAGTATATTAACTATAGGCTAACAACCTACCCAACGTTTATTGACTTGATTATTCCCGTCATTCTTAGCTTAGCTAAATTGTATAGTCGTTGTGCGTTCTCAATGGACATTCGGGTGCTTTCGTAAATCCACTCTGGCTTTCTACTCCGATTTCAGAGCACTAGTCTGAGTTTACCAGAGCGCAGAATAAGGAATTTACGACCTTCCAACACCCATTGAATATGGCCGGTGTCAGTAAACGTCAGCAGAAAAGCAGAATTAAATCGTTGCCAGCAGCACAGTAGTCACCAACGCTCTGGATAATATGAAAATTGCCTAACCAGCTCTGCTAGGGCAAGTAAAACGGTCTGAGTGGTCACTCATTTGTGTCTGGAAGTAGCTAGCAAGTTACCCAACATTAGCTTGGGTGCCGTTGTAAGGACAGAACGCTCAATTCAAACCTACTCCTCTGCCCGAGCATCTAATGTGCGCGCAAGGAGAGAAACACTCAATTTACAAACGGACAATCTGACAACGTTCTGAATTTACGAGCGCACTCTGGCACTCCAGATTAAATTTAAGAACACACCCGAAGTCTTAAAATGTCCAACTAGTGCCTCCCGGGTGGCGCAGTGGTTAAGGGCGCTGTACTACCAGAGTCCCTGGGTCTCTGGTAGGACCTCCCGGCCACCGTGGGGCTACGCACAATTGGAAAAGGGGTGTTGATGGTGTAAGTTTAAAGTTGTAAAACAGTTGGCTATTGTAAAAATTAGTACGTGTTGAAAGCATACACTGTAATTCCAAATTGTAGCGCATAGTCACTTTTTCCAGGGCTGTGTAAACATACTGAATTGTAATTGGATGCATTTTACCGCCATATCATACAAAATCAGAGAGATAGGTTTGAGATGCTTTGTGGGTTAACAGTATAACCTTGAAATCAGCCCTAGCCTTAACAGGAAGCAACTGGTCTTGTTCAAGTTTTAAATTGACACCACCTGTTAGCTAGAGATGACATGCAGGGGCTTGTAATTTTGTTTGTCTGCTTTGGTGCTAATTAGCATTTCCATATCCGAGTATAAGTAGAGCCAAATATATTGATCATTCCTTGTCAGAGAGAGATTTACATGGTTATCAAAATGTCACGCCTGGGTAATGCTACACGAAACAGCCCATAAGTGTTTCTAAAATCCTCTATGGGGAAAATTATTCATACCCGTTCACTCATCCATACCCGTCGTAATGCACTCACTTCCAAATCCAGTTTTGGATTAGAGACTGATCAAAATTATCCTATTTACTCTTTATAGTCAGATTTGACACTATAATTAATGTTTGACTCACATTGATCACACATAGGCTTTTAAAAACAGAAGTTGGTTTGAGGCCGTTCCCATTTAAGACCTAACCAATCAGGTGAGGTCCTAACTAATCAGTTAATTGATCAATCAAGTACAATGGAGGAGTGAAACTCAGAAATTCACACCAATAGAGTTTGGCACCCCTGCTCTGTGGTGACCTCTCAATAGAGACGGAACCTGTCTGATACTCAGGCTACTCCTCATAATTCTAGTCCAGTATCCAGTCTGGGTTTGTATTTATCTTTTTGGTCAAACACTATGAAATAAAATGAATATTCTAGTTGATCAGAAGATGTCTCAATTCAAAATGTACTTTAATCTTGGTCAATTAATACTGATTACCGCAGATCTGATTGAATCCTGGCCTTACTCAACAAGATGAGTAAAGAACACCTGCAGTTCCACTGTAACCCCACTAGATGACACACATGTAATAAGGCACAACTAGCTGATAAGGGGTAGAATTGCCTGTGATTGTAAAGCACTATAGCTCTTAAAGTAACTCCCCGATATTCAAGCTGTTTCATCAGTTCCAGAAGACTTGAGGTGAAAACACAAGTGGACTGTGTTTAAGATAGTGTAACATTTTTAACATATGAATACAAAGTGCATCCAGCCAGTGACGACGCCACCTGCTGACAACACTGAGGTCTTATTTCTAGTTTATAGTCCCTCTATTTAAAAACCTAATTTCTCTGCAGTTGGGTCTTTATATTTTTCCTGGCTGTGTCAGTCTGTAGAATATATTTCTGATTCTCACTCTGTTCTCCAAGGTGCAACGCACTTAAAATAGGGTTCTTCGAGAAGGGTGATGTTCTGTGTGGAACTGTAATGACTAATTACTGAGCCCTTCAAATGGTTCTTTGCAGTTCAGAAAAGGGCTTTTTTGTCTTTGTGATAATTAAAATGTGGAGGCACATTACAATATTTTGGGGGTGTAGCTTGCGCACAACTGTTGTGCAACCGTGAGTCATTCCAGTTTATCTAATCTGTTGTGTTTTGCTGTGAAAAGGCTGGCTGATGCATAGCTGCTTTTAGCTAAGCAGGTCTTTTTTATTTCACATACACTAGCGTTGCTCTCATTGTATCGGGTTGCACAAAAACAGACAGAACATTAAATACAATTCTATTTCAACTTACTTTGCCTTTGGGCATGATGGTAGCTGATGCCCTTCACATTAAAAGGAACAGTTCCTTCTCAAAATGTGAGATTTATTTTAATAAATATATAAAAACAGCCCAAACCAATTAAGACCTATAATAAAACAAACATTTAAACACCTGTAGTGCATCAACTCAATTAGTGGGAGGAGCCCACAATTAGTAAACCTGTGTTGTCATACCAACATTCCACACACACACGTTCAATTAAAGACAATCAACTGATTTAGGCAAAATGGTGGAAAATATATCACTCTATAGCCAGATGAAATGGTGTTAGAAAACAGGGCCATTTACACAATATACAGTACATTCATAAATACACAGAGCAAAACTTGGGAAATGTTCAGTCTTTTTACATTTTGTGCATTTTGTGATAAAAACAATTTTAGGGATGAGAGAAAGGAAACAACAACACCACCAACTAACCCTACACCTACAGTATACACCATTAAAAATATATACACTGTATGTATAAAAAAATAATTACAATACAAACACACCACCTCATTCCACTACTTTGACCCTAACTGATCCTATACCAGGCTGACAGCCTGGGAGGACGGGAGTCTTTCATTCAACACACCTTGTAACTCTTCTGCAATAAAACCTCGTACACCCAAGTACTTCTCTGCAGCTGCCACCACAACATCTATTTTCTATGACAGACTTTGCATTTCTGCAGTACACTTGATAACCATAGCAATGAATGCTAAGAAGCCAACCTTACTGAAGCTTAAATTCATATATAATGTAACATTTTATCCAAAGCAACTTACAGTCATGCGTACATAGATTTTACATATGGCTGGTCCTGAGAATCAAACCCACTACTCTGGCGTTACAAGCGCCATGCACTACCAACTGAGCTACAAAGGACCACATGTTGGCCCATTCCACCTCTGTATTGGCCTATGCCTACTACTCACCCTTGACCCATCCTCCTCTACTCTCTTCACTGTCTCACCATAAGACACCTTCTGTTCTATTCTGACCCTGGTAACATCAACCTGTCTCTCTCACACAGGACACTTTGATCACCAGCAACATCGGCACCCCCACTGTTGATACACACATTTTTTTCCATCAATACTACACATTCCTTTGTCTCATGCCCTCTTGTACACTTCTCACATCTCAGAATCTCCCTCCTACACACTGCTGCAACATAACCTTCATCTTGGCATCTTAAACACCTTAGTGGGTTCGGCACAAAAGCTCTCACGGGATAACTGATATATGCTAAAATGACGTTGTCAGGTAAAGACGGATTCAAACCTCAAAAGGACAGACAGTGTCTTCTCTGTTTCACCATGCTCGCCACCGGGTCTACGTCACACCAAATGGCGGGCATCATAGACACAGGTAATCTTTCAATCTTTCATTCCACCTCAACACCCAATAATCACTCCTTTCAAAGGCGCCCTGCTCAAGAGAGCAAAGCAAGTCACAGATCTTGTACACTTAGAGCTACCTTCACCTATTTAACAGTACCCAAACTATTTTCTACTCAGCCTGAGACTACATATGGGTCAGCCAAAAGGCAGGACCAATTTTCTCCAAAAATGTAACTCCCACTGGGCTAGAATCATCGTTTGCATGACCACCGGGGTGAGGCTCAGACTCAGAGGTCTTCACCTGGTTGCTGGTGGTCATCCATCCATGCAACCATCATCACTCTCGTCAGGTTCAATTTCTAAGCCATCAGAGACAGCAGAGTACGGTTTGTACTTGGCACCGTTCTTCCTCACCACTGTTATACAGTGCCTTCATCCGCTGTAATGCACGGATGGCCTTTCTCCAACACCCAACTTCTGTCCCTTAGCCCAATTTACTAGTCTGGCTATCTCTGGCCTCTCCATGATATGCAAAACCTTGCATCTGAGAGCATAGTCCTCCGGGGCTGACACTTGAGTCGTTCAAAAGAACGAAGTGCACAATGAACTTTTCAATTAACACAATAACGCCTATGGAATTCTAACAATATACAGTTGAAGTCGGAAGTTTACATAAACCTTAGCCAAATACATTTAAACTCAGTCTTTCAAAATTCCTGACATTTAATCCTAGTAAAAAGTCCCTGTCTTAGGTCAGTTAGGATCACAACTTTATTTTAAGAATGTGAAATGTCAGAATAATAGTAGAGAGAATTATTTATTTCAGCTTTTATTTCTTCATCACATTCCCAGTGGGTCAGAAGTTTACATACACTCAATTAGTATTTGGTAGCATTGCCTTTAAATTGTTTAACTTGGGTAAAATGTTTCAGGTAACCTTGAATTTTGGCCCATTCCTCCTGACAGAGCTGGTGTGTAGGTTTGTAGGCCTCCTTGCTAGCACACACTTTTTCAGTTCTGCACGCAAATTTGCTATAGGATTGAGGTCAGGGCTTTGTCATGGCCACTCTAATACCTTGACTTTGTTGTCCTTAAGCCATTTTGCCACAACTTTGGAAGTATGCTTGTTGTCATTGTCCATTTGCGACCAAGCTTCAACTTCCTGACTGATGTCTTGAGATATTGCTTCAATATATCCACATAATTTTCCATTCTCTAATGCCATCTATTTTGTGAAGTGCACCAGTCCCTCGTGCAGCAAAGCACCCCCGCAACATGATGCTGCCACCCCCGTGCCTCACGGCTGGGATGGTGTTCTTCGGCTTACAAGCCTCCCCCTTTTTCCTCCAAACATAACAATGGTCATTAAGGCCAAACAGTTCTATTTTTGTTTCATCAGACCAGAGGACATTTCTCTAAAAAGAACGATCTTTGTCCCCATGTGCAGTTGCAAACCGTAGTCTGGCTTTTTTTATGGCGGTTTTGGAGCAGTGGCTTCTTCCTTGCTGAGCGGCCTTTCAGGTTATGTCGATTTAGGACTCTTTTTACTGTGGATATAGATACTTTTCTACCTGTTTCCTCCATCTACACAAAGTCCTTTGCTGTTGTTCTGGGATTGATTTGCACTTTTCGCACCAAAGTACATTCATCTCTAGGACACAGAACGTGTCTCCTTCCTGAGTGGTATGACGGCTGCGTGGTCCCATGGTGTTTATACTTGCGTACTATTGTTTGTACACATGAACGTGGTACCTTCAGATGTTTGGAAATTGCTCACAAGGATGAACCAGACTTATGGAGGTCTGCAATTTTTGGCTGATTTCTTTTGATTTTCCCATGATGTCAAGGAAAGAGGCACTGGGTTTGAAGGTAGGCCTTGAAATACATCCACAGGTACACCTCCAATTGACTCAAATGATGTAAATTAGCCGATCAGCAGCTTCTAAAACCATGACATTTTTATTTATTTTCCAAGCTGTTTAAAAGCACAGTCAACTTAGTTTATGTAAACTTCTGACCCACAGTCAATTATAAGTGAAATAGTATGTAAACAATTGTTGGGAAAATTACTTGTGTCATCCACAAAGTAGATGTCCTAACCGACTTGCCAAAACTATAGTTTGTTAACAAGAAATTTGTGGAGAGGTTGAAAAACAAGTTTTAATGACTCCAACCTTAGTGTATGTAAACTTCCGACTTCAACTGTAATATGGCTAACCAGAATAAAACAAAACCTGTAGTTCTTCAAAAGGATCTATGAAGAACCTTTCAGATTGACGAACGTTCTTTTATAGAACCATTCTCCATAAAAACTCTATAAAGAAATATATAAAAAGGTTCCTTATAGCCCCAAAAAGGGTTGTAACCGCAGCAGAACACTTTTCTGGTGCTATACTGTATATGCCCTTTTATTAATGGTTCTTCATATAACTTTAGGAAATGGTTATTTAAAGAACCATAAAGCTTACATTTAGAACCTTATGAACATGTTTCTTTATAGAACCTTGAAAAAAAGGTTCTATATAGCACCAGAAAGGGATCTACTATGGTTACAAGCCAAATAACTAGTATTTGGCACTATATACTGTAGAAGATACGTTTTTTTTGGTGTGTGTGTCGTTCTACATGTGTTTCTCTAACTTAAGGAAATATGGTAAGGTGTTATCAATCAAATTTGAATTGAAATAAAAATAGATTTATTGATCAAAGACATGCTTCCTGGCTTTTTATTGACAAGAAGAAATATGTTTTATTCAAATCAGAACAGTTCATATCTGGTACAGAGATTAGTAAATAATATATTACCATTTAATATTTACACTTTTTTTAAATGTCACAAGTGTAACAACTTTTACTTTATAATAGTACTGTCATGTCCTGACCTTAGTTCCTTTTTCTATGTCTCTATTTTAGTTTGGTCAGGGCGTGAGTTGGGGTGGGCATTCTATGTGTTGTTCTATGGTTTTGTATTTCTGTGTTTGGCCTGGTATGGTTCCCAATCAGAGGCAGCTGTTTATCGTTGTCTCTGATTGAGAACCATACTTAGGCAGCCTATTTTCCCACTATGATTTGTGGGTAGTTGTTTTCTGTCTTTGTATTAGTTACCAGTCGGAACTGTTTTGGTTGTTCTTTTTGTTTACTTTGTATTGTAGTGTTCAGTTCAGGTTAATAAATGACGAACACTTACCACGCTGCGCATTGGTCCGATCTTTCCCGTTACAAGTACATAGATGATTAATGTCAAAAAATGTCTGAAATATTATTCAAATAAGATTTGATATAGAGTGATTAGCAAAGCATATACAGATAAGGCATATTGATTCAATATTTAAAAAAAAAAAAAATTTAAATCTTAATTTTAACATTAACAATTTGCTCAGTAGGATCATAGTTTGAGAGCATCATTTAATAAAATGTCTTCAACATGAAGGTCACAGATCAGACCTGTGGAGAGAGAACTTGTATAAACAAAGTACTATTTCATCCCCTCTCTCAGATATTACATAATCTGTAGAAGAAATGTTACTTCCTCTCTCCATCTCTCTCACCCCCCCCCCCCCCCCCCCCATTATCGGGACTACAACACTGTCAGAGAGACCTCTGATTGGCAGATATGTATATCAGGATGGTTAGCATCACCAAACTTTCCATTAGAGAGGTATGGGTACATTCTCTCAGTAAACGTGTATTTGTAGATGTGTGTCATGTCTTTCAGGTCGTAGAAAGACACCTCCCTCTTGTCATAGTCCAGCTGCACACTGGTCCTCTGGGGTTTCCTCTTCAGTGTGAGACTTATCTCCTGCACTATATTTACCTCTCCTCAAATATATGGATTAGTATCTATACACCGTGGTTGCAAATATTTGCTTCTTCCTGTTGATTGACTCCTTGGCCACACCTATGTACCAGTGAGAGTGGTCCCCTACCTCAAGCTCCCAGCTGTCTTTTCTTGACCTGAACCCTTCAGAGCCCAGAACATTGGCGTAAATGTTGTTCCTCTCTGGGTTGTCAGGGAGCTGCTGCCTTTTTTCTAAATGTCTCACAGTGGTCAGATCATCAGACGGAGAGAGCCTACATTCAGCAGTATTTGACAATGTACTTGAGTGTACTTGACAATCCTTCATATCTTCTTCCAGACTATGAACTGCAGATTTCCCAGGTGTTTGACCACATCTACCAGTGCTCCTGAGACCAGCTGTGGATCTGGCAGTGTGAACTGGGGTCTGGAGCTTGTCTGGGTGTGTTTGTAGTTCTTGAGAGATGACACATTCTGTTTCCGCAGGTTCTGTTTCCCAGCAGGGATGATTTCTGTAAGAGAGGTGATCTGGTCCTGAATGTTCTTTCTCTCTGGCGATCATCTTACCCTTCTCCTTCTCTTCCTCCCTCCGTGCAGCCAGTCTGGCCTCCTCTTCCTCTCTCAGGAACTGGTGAAGCTTCTCAAGCTCCCCCCTGATCTGCCTCTCTGTCGCTCCCAGCTGCTTCCTGGAGCATTACATGTCTCCTTAAGTCTTCACATTTGGTCTACTTGTCCTGCAGTGACTAAAACAGATGTTAGTTTTTCCTTCAGGTCTTGATGTAAGGGCATACCCTTACAGCGAGACCTGAAGGAAAAACTAACATCTGTGTGTGTCCATGGTCATCAGGAGATTCACATTTTGTGACCCACAGCTCTCTGCTTAACCTTACATAACCACTTTGGTTCATCTGTATGTTTACTACAAATTATCTCTCTGTCATCCTTTGGATAACTATCATTTCTCCCTTCCCTGGACCCTCCTGCTTTCTATATCCCTGCATATTTGTCAGCCAGCTCCTTTAATGAAAAATGAATTGCAGCATCCTTAGAAGATTTCCTCTTATAGACTAGACAGTTCTTGTTTTTGGTCTGATCCCAGTATTTTTCCAGGCAGCTGGAACAGAAGCTGTGGTGGCAGTCCAGAGAAACAGGTTCTCTGAAAGTCTCTGAACAGATATGACAGCACAGGTAAGTATCCGGGAGAGCTTTCTCAGCCATTTTCTTGAACTGTGCTGATGGTATCCTAGTGTCCTTTGATTAGCAAAAAAAAAACAATTGACACTAGAGCAACCACTTCATCTCATATGCTTAAAGCTACATTTTAGTTTTAACGCTAAATTGTAAATATTTCGCCACTATGGCCTATTTATTGCCTTACCTCCCTAATCTTACTACATTTGCACACAATGTATATAGATTCTTCTATTGTGTTATTGACTGTACATTTGTTTATCCCATGTTTAACTCTACGTTGTTGTTGTCGCACTGCTTTGCTTTATCTTGGCCAGGTCGCAGTTGTAAATGAGAACTTTTTCTCAACTGGCCTACCTGGTTAAATGAAGGTGAAATAAAATAAATATGACCAAAATCAAGTAAGAAAATAAGTATGTGTCTGTGGTCAGACGCCTCACAAGTCCTTAACTGGCAGCTTCATTAAATAGTACCCGCAAAACACCAGTCTCAACGTCAACAGTGAAGAGGTGACTGGCATTCTAGAAAGAGTTGCAAAGAAAAAGCCATATCTCAGACTGGCCAATAAAAATAAAAGATTAAAATGGGCAAAAGAACACAGAAAATGGAAAGAGGAACTCTGCCTAGAAGGCCAGTATCCCGGAGTCACCTCTTCACTGTTGACATTGAGACTGGTGTTTTGCGTGTGCTATTTAATGAAGCTGCCAGTTCAGGACTTGTGAGGCATCAGTTTCTCAAACTAGACACTCTAATGTACTTGTCCTCTCAGTTGTGCACCGGGGCCTCCCACTCCTCTTTCTATTCTGGTTAGAGCCATTTTGCGCTGTTCTGTGAAGGGATTAGTACACAGCGGTGTACGAGATCTTCAGTTTCTTGGCAATTTCTCGCATGGAATAGCCTTCATTTCTCAGAACAAGAATAGACATGAGTTTCAGAAGAAAGCCTGTTTCTGGCCATTTTGAGCCTGTAATCGAACCTAGAAATGCTGATGCTCCAGACACTCAAAAGGCAATTGATAGCTTCTGTATGCTGGCTTTGGACTCAGGTCTCACGGTAGAATTGGTTAAGGACCATACTGAACACCATTTTCACAATTTTCAGCCAGTTAGAGAGGGTGTTGAAGTTCACACTGTTCTCTGCCAAATTATCTTCCATGCATCTAGACACCATCTGTGGTCACCTTCGCCGTAACCTAGAGAGAGGACAGACCAGAACAACAGTTTAGTTTAGGGCATTTTCTAATTCAAGAAATCCAGACTTCTAAGACAAATGTCTCAGAGAATAACACACTGTTGAAAAAAAATGTTTTCCTATTTTTTATTTAATTTAATTGGCTTATACTCCCCTATCATCTTGGCGATCTCACTGCAGAGTTACATACCAGGCAGTCAGAGTGCTAATCCTTAGGAAGAAATCCCAACCATCCAGCAGACCCAATCTGGTGAGATTTGTTATTAAAGCAAGACAAAAACAAACAAAAAAACAACAACAACGGCAATACATATATCACTGGAGGTGGGGAAAACTTCAAATCATTTGGAGTAACTGTCAACCATTACTAACGTCTCTTTTTTCCTTTTACAGGCAGGCATGTGAATAAAACAATTAGCATATTTACCAAAGGGCCCCAGGGGACCAGTAATTCCCCCTTTGGACACATGACTCACATTGTGATTCATACGCCCGAAAATAACATCAACACTGCCTGTTAAATAAAAAATAAACTAATCAGAATAAAAAATGGAATTCTCTCTTGATAACTCCATAAGGAAATAATTGTATCCCATAAGTTAATGATCAAATAGACTAGAGACAGCTAGCTCTCTCTCTCTCTCTCTCTCTCTCTCTCTCTCTCTCTCTCGCTCGCTCGCTCGCTCTCTCGCTCTCTCTCCTTGTGGTCTGAATTACACAGGACTATTGATAAATTATAAACTTCTTCCTAATGTTTTGTTTTTGCATAGCCCATAAAAAAAAAATGATGTCTGCTGTCTTTCTAGTGAGGGTGATCAGGCCTCACCAGGAAGTTATACCCAGACATTATTTAAAGATATTTCAAACATTTTGTGTATCAGGTTTACATTGGGTTTTTCAGTACATTTCTTCTAATCCAGAGAATTTACATGTGTGCAACAGAAACTCTGACAATAGAAACTTTCATTTGTGTACAGCATCTTTCTAACCTGTGAAGAACCCACTAAAACCAAATAAAAGACCCCACACTTCTAAATCAAACAGAATATTAACCACTAACAAATATTTATTAATAGGTTTGTGGGTGCTGATGTGTGTGTAGCAAAAATCGTAAGGGGAAACACAAACAGCATAGCAAGGCCTAGCTTAATTTGGGAGTTTCCTTAACTGCTGAAATCCGGGCACTTTTAACTGCTCTCCTAAGGAAGCCTTTCAAAGGGAGAGACACAGAATAATTGATAAACATTTTTTTAAACTTGGTAGCAGACATTCCATCAGAAAGAAAATAAACATGTACTTAGTTTTCCGTCCTAAAAAGTCTTAATCATTTATCGAGTTTACTGCATCTTGGGCAGGAAGTCTCGATAAACCCATGCGTATACAGAATTATACTTCAGACACATTTATACTTCAGACACATCAGATGATGGTGTCCAATAAAGCTGAATTGGGCACCTTCTAAGGTAAACAACTTTCTTGTAATCGTAATCTTTTTGACCAGTTGCATTGACATGTAATCCTGTACAAACTGTCCCTAATTTCCCCACTGCGTCGGTCACAGCCTGTTTGAGTTCAGTGTGTACTGGCGGCTATCTATTGTTCCACAGAAAGGTTATCTCTAACCCAAACAACAGATGACTTAACCACGAGAGCAGTGGACCAGGCCTTGAAGAGTGAGCAGCATCTAATTTAATATCAGTCCCAATGCTCAATTCGTCTGTTTTACTCCTTCAAATTACTAAGATTATTGCCTTATTGGATTGCTGTCTGAAAGCCAATTACCATTCACTTTGTTACTTTCAATAGTCTCCATAATTTATTTACTTCTACTAAAACCGCCTCTTTCCAGTAGAACAAAAAAAATCTCAATCCTAATTCACACGGATCACACTCAAACAATGTTCTGCTTTTCCCCCTATTGTAAAGTTTAAAACAAACATGATAACTTTCTCCATATTGGAAGGCATTGTTTTCATTTTAGTATACCTTCAAAAAGTTACTCTATATATTTTTTTTACCAATCTCTGTCGGATATTCACTTTCTGCTTCAATATTTATTAAATGTCTATTATTTTAAGATTCCTATGTAATGCTTTGGAGGGATCAATATGTATTAACTGGGTTGGCACTTTATCAGTCCCCAGTAGATGTCATGCTCCGTCCATAATAAGTCTCTACCTAACACTTTAAACAGTTGAGTAGGTGAAGACAGAAAATCATTGGTTCTATTTAATAGGATACGGGCTTATTTAAAAATGTCGTACCAGGGTGGAGGAAATCACATAAGCATGTATAGTTTTATTGGTTAGTGGTAAATCAAGTCCCGTTCAATGCTTTAACCTCATCTTCATCAAAGGATCCATAAAGGGACCACTCTGAACAGAATACCTTTTAGACCACTTACGAACATCTGCATGTGGGTGTGCAAGCTGTATATATGTATTTTGTCTATTCTTACTTCATCAGATCATCATCGTAATAACCCATTATACTAATATTCTGTTACTTTATCTCTAGTAACCCATTATGCATTTGTATGCGTTAGTATTCTGCCCCCTTGAACTTTGCGACCTTTTGCCACATTTCAGGCTTCAAACATAAAGATATAAAACTGTATTTTTTTGTGAAGAATCAACAAGTGGGACACAATCATGAAGTGGAACGACATTTATTGGATATTTCAAACTTTTTTAACAAATCAAAAACTGAAAAATTGGGCGTGCAAAATTATTCAGCCCCCTTAAGTTAATACTTTGTAGCGCCACCTTACAGCTGTAAGTTGCTTGGGGTATGTCTCTATCAGTTTTGCACATCGAGAGACTGCAAAACAGCTCGAGCTCAGTGAGGTTGGATGGAGAGCATTTGTGAACAGCAGTTTTCAGTTCTTTCCACAGATTCTCGATTGGATTCAGGTCTGGACTTTGACTTGGCCATTCTAACACCTGGATATGTTTATTTTTGAACCATTCCATTGTAGATTTTGCTTTATGTTTTGGATCATTGTCTTGTTGGAAGACAAATCTCCGTCCCAGTCTCAGGTCTTTTGCAGACTCCATCAGGTTTTCTTCCAGAATGGTCCTGTATTTGGCTCCATCCATCTTCCCATCAATTTTAACCATCTTCCCTGTCCCTGCTGAAGAAAAGCAGGCCCCAACCATGATGCTGCCACCACCATGTTTGACAGTGGGGATGGTGTGTTCAGGGTGATGAGCTGTGTTGCTTTTACGCCAAACGTTTTGCATTGTTGCCAAAAAGTTCAATTTTGGTTTCATCTGACCAGAGCACCTTCTTCCACATGTTTGGTGTGTCTCCCAGGTGGCTTGTGGCAAACTTTAAACAACACGTTTTATGGATATCTTTAAGAAATGGCTTTCTTCCATAAAGGCCAGATTTGTGCAATATACGACTGATTGTTGTCCTATGGACAGAGTCTCCCACCTCAGCTGTAGATCTCTGCAGTTCAACCAGAGTGATCATGGGCCTCTTGGCTGCATCTCTGATCAGTCTTCTCCTTGTATGAGCTGAAGGTTTAGAGGGACGGCCAGGTCTTGGTAGATTTGCAGTGGTCTGATACTCCTTCCATTTCAATATTATCGCTTGCACAGTGCTCCTTGGGATGTTTAAAGCTTGGGAAATCTTTTTGTATCCAAATCCAGCTTTAAAGTTCTTCACAACAGTATCTCGGACCTGCCTGGTGTGTTCCTTGTTCTTCATGATGCTCTCTGAGCTTTTAACGGACCTCTGAGACTATCACAGTGCAGGTGCATTTATACGGAGACTTGATTACACACAGGTGGATTGTATTTATCATCATTAGTCATTTAGGTCAACATTGGATCATTCAGAGATCCTCACTGAACTTCTGGAGAGAGTTTGCTGCACTGAAAGTAAAGGGGCTGAATAATTTTGCACGCCCAATTTTTCAGTTTTTGATTTGTTAAAAAAGTTTGAAATATCCAATAAATGTCGTTCCACTTCATGATTGTGTCCCACTTGTTGTTGATTCTTCACAAAAAAATACAGTTTTATATCTTTATGTTTGAAGCCTGAAATGTGGCAAAAGGTCGCAAAGTTCAAGGGGGCCGAATACTTTCGCAAGGCACTGTACCTATAGATCTAAAAACTCAGCTCACACAGAACTGGTTGGGGTATCCATTCTTTCACGCACTTAGTAATCCTCTTTCACACTGGAGCTAGTCCCCTTATAGCTCTCATTCACTCTGTACAGTCAGCTTAATATCCACATTTCAATCTCTTTAACAGTCAAATTTCAATCAATAATTTTATTATCCAAATTCCAAGGAGCTTATCACCCAAATGTCA
Organism: Oncorhynchus kisutch; assembly: GCF_002021735.2. Lineage (NCBI taxonomy): Eukaryota > Metazoa > Chordata > Actinopteri > Salmoniformes > Salmonidae > Oncorhynchus > Oncorhynchus kisutch. The sequence continues at coordinate 45,868,813 of NC_034176.2, forward strand.
ATCAATCAGCTTATTTTCCAAATTCAATACACAACTTTCACATCCACATCCACTTAGTACTATTCCCAAACACACTTGGTAATCTCCCTTATTACCACATGTGCATCTTCAACAATTCTGTCATTACCTCCTACAGTGTGCACCTTATGCTATTCTCTACCAGTGGCTGCAGACCATGTAGACATTTCTCTTATACATACCTACAGACAGCTGTCAGCGGGGCATGGTACCATTACTTGTCCTCGCTCTAGTCTTCTCTCTAAGACTAACTCTAGCCTTCTTCATGTCATCTGTGTCTTCAACGGTTCCTCTATAGTCTCTACATTCACCATAGTCTTTACAGTCTCCATGATCCCTGAACATTTGTCGTCCCTAAGCATCCATAGTCCCATTAGCATCCATAGTCCCTATAGTTATAGCAATCTATGGTCCCTACAGCATCTATAGTCCCTCAGCATCATAGTATCAATAGTTTATAGGCTCTTTAGTCTTGCCGCTTCCCGTACATGTAAATAACTCCCCGTATTCAGAAACACCTTGTGTTATTTTGTAGGCTAGTGGAACCCTCCTTCTACATCTTTATGTTAAATTTGATTGGTTTTATATTTTTATTTTATTTTATACAGATTCATTTAAATTGACTTACTGAAATCAGTTGCCGTCCCTCAATTGTTTGCGGATGATGTGTCTCCTCCTGGGCAGCTCACAGTAAGGGTCTGGTCTGGACGGTTCCTCGTCCTCTTTTGGTCAGACGGGAATTCCCCTCACGCTTCACAAAATGCTCCACCGGTTTTCCTCGCAGACCCCCACTGGAAAGCTCTGCAGGCTGAATCAATCATGCTGCTCGTGATGCCAAAATTATTGTGGAAATTCTTACACAGGGACACTCAAAGTCAAAGTTAAATTAATAACTGTTTATTTGTCAGTGTGCTGGAGAGGTTCTAACCAACTCAATTTACCATAGTACACATGCCAATCAGGAGCTCTTCCTGAGAAGTCTTAGAGGTTGTCTTATATACGGCTATAAACAGACAGGTTATATTTGCATGATTTAGCATCATTAATTAATCATTACCATTTTGTTTCATTCATGTGACCTACCAATACTGGTTCATAATATGTGATAGATCAATACCTCATGAGGCTTCTTTTCTCTCAGCTGAAACCTTGAAACTGAGACATTTTTCGTTTCAAACTGAGACGTCTTTCGTTCTTCTGAAAACAAGGTCTGGGCATACTGCCAAGTTGCAGCTATTGATAGTGAGGATTTGTTCAGTCAGCATTCTTGCATGAACACAGACATTGGTTTATAGAACAGCACATGAATAGAACACAGAAATGTGTTATAAGAAAGCACTAACATAAAAATGTCCATTACAATACATTTATAAAAAATTTAAAGCTGAATGGCTTGAGTCAATAAACATTCAACTCTTTTAAGTAAATAAATAAGTTCAGGATGTGCTTAACAAGTCACATAATAAGTTGCATGGACTCACTCAGTGTGCAATAATAGTGTTCAACATGATTTTTCAATTATTACCTCATCTATATACCCCACACATACAATTATCTGCAAGGTCCCACATTCGAGGAGTGAAATTCAAGCACAGATTCAACCCAAAAAAACCAGGGAGGTTTTCCAATGGTTCGCAAAGAAGGGCACCTATTGGTAGATGGGTAAAAAGCAGACATTGAATATCCCTTTGAACATGGTGCAGTTATTAATTACACTTTGGATGGTGTATCCCAATCATTACAAATACATATACAGGCACCCTTTCTAACTCAGCTGCCCGGAGGGGAAGGAAACCGCTCAGGAATTTCATCATGAGGCTAATGGGGATTTAAAACAGTTACAGAGTTTAAATGGCTGCAATGGGAGATAACTGAGGATGGGTCAACAACACTGTAGTTACTCCACAATACTAACATAAATGACAGAGTAAAAAGAAGGAAGCCTGTACAGAATACAAATATTCCTAAACATGCATCCTGTTTGCAATAAGGCACTAAAGTAATACTGCCAACACAAAAATCCAAAACATCACAGAGTACCACTTTTATGGGGGGTTCAAGCATGGAGGTGGCTGCATCATGTTATGGGTATGCTTGTCATCGGCAAGGAATATGGATTTGTTTTTCAGATACAAATCAATAGAGCAGGCAAAATCCTGGAGGATAACTTGTTTCAGTCTGTTTCCCAGCAGACACTGGGAGACAAATTCACCTTTCACCAGGACAATTAGTTAAAACACAAGGCCAAATATACACTGAAGTTGCTTATCGTGATGACATTGATGACACTGAGTGGCCTAGTTAAAGTTTTGACTTAAATCGGATTGAACATCTATGGCAAGACATGAAAATGGCTATCTAGCAATAATCAACAACAAACGTGACAGAGCTTGAAGAGTTTTTTAAAGAATAAATGGGCAAATATTGTACAATCCAGGTGTGCAAAGCTCTTAAATACTTACCCAGAAAGACTCACAGCTGTAATCGATGGCAAAGGTGATTCTATATACAGGACGTTATGCACACTAGAGCTGTCACTTTATTTTCAAATGTCAAATTTCTTCAACGAATCTACCTCTGTTACAGAAAGTTCAAAGATGAAACATTTGATTAACACACTAGCCATTTCCTGCAGTCAAATGACCCAGTGGCCTTGTGCTGGACATTTGTAATGTTTGTTCTTTTCTAATAACAAATTTCTGTATTCAATTCATGTGCTTTTCTAATAACCATTACCTGTGTTCATGCAAGTGACTGACTGAACGAATCCTCACTATCAGTAGCTGCAATTTGGCAGTATGCCCAGAACTTTGTTTTGAGAACAAAATATATCTCAGTTTCAAGGTCTCAGCTTGAAAATCTCTAATGGATTTAAAGCCAAAATTAGTATGACATCCTTGCACTTAAATCATACTACATTTTCGAAATGACAAATTTTTGCATACCCAAAAAGCCTTCTATTTAAGTATATGTACCTTGTGACGTATTGGTCTGTCACATGATATGAAACTGTTTCGAGCGCTCACATGAATGAAACAAAATGGGTATGATTAATTAATTATGTTAAATCATGTAAATATAATGTGTCTGTGTATAGCTGTATTGTCACTGTATTGTCATTGTTTTTGATTTTGTTATTTTGTTTTAGTGTTTTTTAAATTAAAATCATGAACACCTTCCACGCTGCGCCTTGGTCTACTTTTTCTACCACCAACGAGAGCCGTTACATGTATATAAGACAACCTCTGGGACTGCCCCAGCAGAGCTCCTGACAGACAGACGTTCACAGTGGTGCATCAAGTTTGTTGGAACCTCTCCAGCGCGCTGACAATAAACAATGAATAATTTAAGATTGACTTTGAGTGTCCCTGTGTAATAATTTCCACAACAGCCTGATGGGTGGAATCTTAATCATATTTTTCACAATTGATTAACATTATTTTTAAAACCCCACAGAATATCCAGTGTTTCTATATCAAACAATTGTGTTATATTTCAGTGTTTTGTGATGTGTTTATAAAGTGCAATATTGGAATGCAAACTCAAAATGGAATACATTTCAACTCTATGTCTGACATGGTACATGTGTCTTCTTTTTTTTTAAGCCAATAATCATGTGTGTGAGGTGTATACTTTTGTTTGAAAGTAGATTTGTTTAAGATGACCAAGAAACACCCTGATTTAGCCCACTGCAGTATAAGGTTAAACGGGAACACCGGTCATTTTCTCCAAATTCATATTGTTCTCGACTTTGTAGAAGAAAGATGGACACTTTCCACTGCTCAATTACCTTCCTGTATCCGCAAGTTAAGCTTTTGCAGCCTCCTTATCTCCAAGTCCTTTTATTTTAGTCGCACCTGCATCTCCTCAATGTTCTTCTGCAACACTTTATCATTCTACTTTCATACTAGGAGGGTTTTTGCTTTCTTGCATAGCTACAGATGTGATATCGAAACAGTAGAGTTGAAAACAAGCATCTCTTAAATACATTTATCTCAGTCAGACAATCCAAGATAAAAACAAATAAACATTTTCAGAAGCAATAGAAATGATGACTGCAAAAAAAGAAAGAAGGATTTTGAGTAATCAACTACAATCAAGAGTAATGAAAGCCATGCCTCTAAACTAACTCAGTGCCAGCGTCTACCTTTGTTGACAACAATGTAAAAGTTCTAGAATGCAAACAATTTCAAATGGGAGCCTTATAAAACAACTTGTATGTGTCTATCATTTTGGGGGAGACTTAGAATGTGGGCATTCACATTGCCTTGGCACAGGAGTTACAGTTAATCTGACTCTAGCTACGTGCACTGAACAAAAAGATACATGCAACATGTAAAGTGTTTGTCCCATGTTTCATAAAAGAACCCAGAAATGTTGCATCCACACAAAAATCGTATTTCTCAAAAGTGTTATGCACAAATTAGTTTACTTCCTGTTAGTGAGCATTTCTCTTTTACCAGGATAATTCATTCTTCTGACAAGTGTGGCATATTAAGAAGCTGATTAAACAGCATGGTTATTACACAGCTGCACCTTGTGCTGGGGACAATAAAAGTATACTTTAAAAAATGTACAGTTTTGTCACACAACACAATGCCACCGACGTCTCATGTTGAGGGAGTGTGCAATTGGATGTTAATTTCTCTACCATAAGCCGCCTCCAACATCCTTTTAGAGAATTTGGCAGTATCTCCAACCAGCCTCACAACTGCAGACAATGTGTATGGCATCGTGTGGATGAGAGGTTTGATGATGTCAACCTTGTGAACAGAGTGCCCCAATGTGGCGGTGGGGTTATGGTAATAGCAGGCATAAGCTACGGACAATTGCATTTTATTGATGGCAATTTGAATGCACAGAGACACCGTGATGAGATCCTGAGGCCCATTGTTGTGCCATTCATCTGCTGCCATCACCTCATGTTTCAGCATGATAATGCACGCAAGGACGCAATGTCGCAAGGATCTGTACACAATTCCTGGAAGCTGAAAATGTCCCAGTTCTTCAATGGCCTACATAATCACCAGACATGTCACCCATTGAGCAAGTTTGGGATGCTCTGGACTGACATGTACGACAGCATGTTCCAGTTATTTCCAATATCCAGGAACTTTGCACAGCCATTGAAGAGGAGTGGGCAACATTCCACAGGCCACAATCAGTAGCTCTATGCGAAGGAGATGTGTCGAGCTGCATGAGGAAAATCATGGTCACACCAGATACTGACCTGGTTTTCTGGTCCACACATTTCAAACAATTTACATTAGTCACCCGAAGTATGGTCATTATACCATGATGAAGACAGCTTGTCTGTCGAAACGTTGGCTATAAAAAATATTGCGTCTGAGCTCCTCGAGTGTGAGGATCTCCTTTTCTTATTCAAGTGTTCTGCTCCGCTAGCCAGCACCTTGCCTAAACAGGTGTGTGTTTCTTTCACATCCAGATTTTCCATCCAATTGGTGACATATTTTCAAGAGAATATTCTCAAATCAGCATAAATAAATTGTGTGCATTTTCCCATCAGTGGTGTGTTTCCACCAAAAGGAGTTGAGGATAAAAACTAGTGCATGTGATGTAGCACCCACAAACAAGGCAGGATTAAGAAATCACAGGCCCTGGGGACTTTTGTTTTATCTCGCTCAAATGTTGTGCACAGGTTTGTGAGCATTTCTCCTTTGCCAAGATAATCCATCCACCTGACATGTGTGGCATATCAAGAAGCTGATTAAACGGCATGATCATTAGGGTAACTAGCCCCCTGGGGTAACTGTACCCCCACCCCCATAATTCACATTAAAACCACAAGATGTCACAATTCTTTCCCCAAAACTTTCCCTGGCTGCCACTGCTCTTGCTCAACAAAAAAATGTTCTGTGTCATCACAACTTTTGGAGATATTTCAACAAAACGATTTTGTGGTAAGTTGATCTTGAAATTTGGAAAAAGTTGTAGATATATCGCAATGAAGTTAGATCTATGACTGTTTTTATATAGGTATATGCACAAGTAGGAAAGCCTTGAGATAAATAATCCACTTGTTTATTTGCGAAAAATTTAGATACTTTTTGAGTAAATTAGTAATATGTTGGATGATTGTGTTGGGGGAAACTAACACCCCCCATTAAGGGGTAACTGACCCCTGTTACTTTATAGTACTTTATTCTTTATAGCCTTTTGCTATTGTATTAAATGTTATATTCCAATGTTATTTAATGTTATATTCCATTCCAGTATTATATTCCAATATTTGTATTTATTTATTAAACACCCCCCCACCCCCATAATTCATTAAAATACTGAAAATAAGACTTTAAATATTACTCACTAAAGAATTTCTAAATAGAATGATACAATTCATTTAAAAATATGCCATAACCTTCTACCGGGGTAAATGGCACCTCCACAGGCCAGATAACCCATGGAAGGGGGGGGGGTGTATTCAATTGGCATGCTGACTGCAGGGATATCCAAAAGAGCTGTTGCCAGAGAATGTTATGTTAATTTCTCTACCAAAAGCCGCCTCTAACGTAGTTTTAGAGAATTTGGTAGTACATCCAACCGGCCTCACAACCGCAGACCTCGTGTCACCATGCCAGCCTAGGACCTCCCCATCCCGCTTCTTTAGCTGGGGGATCATCTGAGGAGGGGGAGAGGGGATTCTGATGAGTATTTCTGTATGTAATAAAGCCCTTTTGTGGGGAAAAATTTATTCTGATTGGTTGGGTCTGACACCTCAGTGGGTGGGTCTGACACCTCAGTGGGTGGGCCTATGCCCTCCCAGGCCAACCAAGGCCAGTCATGTGAAATCCAAAGATTAGGGCCTAATGAATTTATCTAAATTTACTGATTTCCTTCTATGAACTGTAGCACAGTAAAATACATGTTGTGTTTATATTTTTGTTCAGTGGCACACTGACTCACCTAATGATGAAGATGAAGCCATAGGCTACTCACGTTGATGGCCGATGCACTAATCGTGGCAATAGTGTATTTCAGAATGAGCTACTTTGAAAAACAGTGCCGCTGTTGTTTCTATTAGTTCTACAGACAAATTAGGCTTCTCTTTTCAGCAGTAGGCATTTGCTTTCCAAACTACGTTTTTTCAGCGATTGTATTTTGAAATCTTCGAAAGGCAAACAGACATCCGCAACCAGCCATAGAAATATAATCCATAGATGGAAGTTCCCATTCAAGTCAGAAGGATTGGCATACATTGTTAATTTACCCATGAGTTTAACTGTCAAATTACCAAGGTTACAAAACCCTTCTATGGATTATATGTCTATGGCCATAACGCAACAAGCTGTATATTTGGCATGCATGCTGCCCAAACTGCGGCCTTCCCAGCTGTAGGCATACTTGGGCCCCCTACGGGCTTGGGCCCAATTCCTGACTCACACAATTGACATGTCACATGTATTTATTATGTAGTTTATTTATTTATTTTCATTTATCATTTACCCAATCAAGGCAGGGCTCTCCAGTTACCCACGTGGGCCCCCTACCTACTCTCCTCCCCCATCTGATGATTAGCAGAGCAGCAGAAGGAAGCAGCAGGCTGTCTAAACTCATTGAGAACGGGCTCCTGAGTCTTCCTGTGGTTGACGGTTGCATTAAAACACTATATACACTACTTGGCCAAAAGTATATGGACACGTGGAACATCGCATTCCAAAATCATGGGCATTAATATGGAGTTGGTCCCCCTTTTCTGCTATAATAGCCTCTACTCTTCTGGGAAGATGTTGGAACATGGCTGCATGGACTTGCTTCCACCCAGCCACATGAGCATTAGTCTGGCACTGATGTTGAACGATTAGGCCTGGCTTGTCGTCGGCATTCCAGTTTATCCCAAAGGTGTTCGATGGGGTTGAGGTCAGGGTTCTGTGCAGGCCAGTTAAGTTCTTCCACACTGATCTTGACAAACCGTTTCTGCATGGACTTCACTTTGTGCACGCAATTATTTTCATGCTGAAACAGGAAAGGGCCTTCCCAAAACTGTTGGTGACGCTTGTCATTGCGCATGGTGATCTTAGGCTCTTGTGCGGCTGCTCGGTGATGGAAACCCATATTCATGAAGCTCACTGAGCTGTTCAGTACGGGCCATTCTACTGCCAATCTTTGTCTATGGAGATTGCATGACTGTGTGCTCGATTTTACACACCAGTCAGCAATTGGTGTGGCTGAAATAGCTGATTCCACTCATTTGAAGGGGTATCCACATAATTCTGGCACAGTAGTGTACATACTACATACTGCATGTAATATATAATGTATATATTTGTAAAACTGGTAATAATGTACAGTGCCAGTCAAAAGTTTGGACAAACCTACTAACTCAAGCATGTTTCTTCATTTTTACTGTTTTCTACATTGTACAATACTAGTGAATACATCAACACTATGAAATAACACACATGGAATCATGTAGTAACCAAAAAAGTGTTAAACAAATCCAAATATATTTATATTTTAGATTCTTCAAAGTAGCCACCCTTTGATTTGATAACAGCTTTGCACACTCTTCGCATTCTCTCAATCAACTTCACCTGGAATGCTTTTCCAACAGTCTTGACGGAGTTCTGACATATGCCAAGCATTTGTTGGCTGCTTTTCCTAAACTCTGCCATCCAACTCATCCCAAACCCTCTCAATTGGGTTGAGGTCGGGGGACTGTGAAGGCCAGGCCATCTGATGCCTAGGTCATCTGATGCAGCACTCATCACTCTCCTTCTTGGTCAAATAGCCCTTACACAGCCTGGAGGTGTGTTGTTGGAAAACAAACGATAGTCCCACTAAGCGCAAAACAGATGGAATGGTGTATCGCTGCAGAATGCTGTGGAAGCCATGCTGGTTAAGTGTGCCTTGAATTCTAAATAAATCACTGTATCACCAGCAAAATACCCCCACACCTCCTCCTCCATGCTTCACGGTAGCAACCACACATGCAGAGATTATCCGTTCATCTACTCTGCGTCTCAAAAAGACAAGGTGGTTGGAACCAAAAATCTCAAATTTGGACTCATCTGACCAAAGGACATATTTCCATCAGTCCAATGTCCATTGCTTGTGTTTCTTGGCCCAAGCAAGTCTCTTCTTCATATTGGTGTCCTTTAGTAGTGGTTTCTTTGCAGCAATTCGACCATGAAGGCCTGATTTATGCAGTTTCTTGATGTTGAGAGGTGTCTGTTACCGGTCTTCCTTTCCTGTGGCGATCCTCATGAGAGCCAGTTTCATCATAGTGCTTGATGTTTTTTGCGACTGCATTTGAAGAAACTTTCAAAGTTATTGAAATCTTCCGGATTGACTGACCTTCATGTCTTAAGTTAATGGTGGATTGCCATTTCTCTTTGCTTATTTGAGTTGTTCTTGCCATAATATGGACTTGGTCTTTTACCAGAGGACTTTCTTCTGTATACCACCACTACCTTGTCACAACACAACTGATTGGGTCAAACATATTAAGAAGGAAAGAAATTCCACAAATGAACTTTCAACCAGGCACACCTGTTAATTGAAATGCATTCCAGGTGACTACCCCATGAAGGTGGTTGAGAGAATGACAAGAGTGTGCAAAGCTGTCATTAAGGTAAAGCCCTTTTACTGTACTAACAAATGGCTGAAATAAATGTTACATTCTGTACATAATCATCTTTACTTTATTTAGATGTGATAGGCAATAGGCATACCCTAGGTTTTTAAAGCAACCCATTTAATTAGGGGGAGTATGGGAGAAAAGGGACATGAGAAAAAGTGAATGTACTGCATTGTTAATGAATTGTATCTATGATGTACAAACACATCTGTCCAAGCGTAGCAAAACAGAATTGGCTTTACCATGTTTGTAATATCTAACTGAAGCATTTCCTAATTAGAAGTTAGAACAATCACAATGATGCCAAACTCTAAAAGGTTATTGGCACGTGGGCTGAGTCTGCCAACTAACTTTGCCGACCCCCCAGATCCCTTGATGACACAGTAGTGTCATGGCACACTAGTTTGGAAACGAGAGAAAAGATGCATCCGAAATATCACCTTTTTAATTATATAGTGCACTACTTTTGACCAGGGCTATGGGCTCTGGTCTGAAGTAGTGCACTATATAGGGAATAGGGTGCCATTTCGGACGCAACTAAAGACAGAAAAGCAGCAACTCCCCAATGAGTCATAGAACTGACTAACGAGGCTTCGTCACATTTTTCTGCCTTAGGACCCTTTCCTGCAGTCAAATGACTAAATCGCCATCGAGTGGCCTCATGGGTGGAAAATTATTTATTTATTTTTAAATTTCATGATTAATACGATTTTTTAAATTTCATATGGTTTAGTAATATTAGGTCTTCTGTGATGTATATAATGTGTAATATTGTGAGGCAAACTCAAAATGGAATACATTTCAACTTCTTTTTTGTAAGCCCAAAATTATATGTGTGAGGTATATAGTTTTGTTTCAAACAAATGGTTTTGACCATTGCGCTAGGGGTGAGGTAATAAGCAAAATCAAACAGCAAGTTTTTTGGTCTTTTTTTGATGAATTCAAAGCTAGCAGAATGTGAAGTCTGTGCAAAGAAATAACGTCAGGAAAGGAATAACGACACCAATTGTTCATATTCCAACACCAGAAGGACCATTTAAGCACTTAGTAATGGACTATGTGGATATGATAAAACCGGTTAATGGCAAGAGATACATGTTGGTGATAGTTGACAGATTTAGTAGATAGGTAGAAGCAGTACCATCAAAAGATCAGGGAGCAGGCACAGTGATTACATTTCTAACAAGAGAAGTAAATGGCAAGATTTGGAATCCCAACAGAAATAAGCCCAGACAATGGTTCAGAATTTATAAAAAGAATGGTGAAACAAGTAATACAGCAGCTTAGAATTATGCAAAGGCTGGGATGTGTGTATCATCCGCAATCACAAGGATTGGTGGAAAGGGCAAACGGTATAATTAAAGCAAAAATTACCAAGATATGTGAAACCGCAAAACTGAATTGGGAAGATACACTCCCACTAACACTAATGTATTACCGCATGGAAGCTAAGAGAACAACTGTCACGCCCTGACCTTAGAGCTTTTTATGTCTCTATTTTGGTTTGGTCAGGGTGTGATTTGGGTGGGCATTCTATGTTCCTTTTTCTATGTTTTTGTATTTCTTTGTTTTGGACGTGTATGGATCTCAATCAGGGACAGCTATCTATCGTTGTCTCTGATTGGGAACCATACTTAGGTAGTTTTTTTCCACAGGGTTTTTGTGGGTATTTGTTTTCTGTATAGTTTAGTTTCCTTACAGAACTGTTTGTTTTCCTCTTTGTCATTTTTGTTCAAGTGTTCTGATTTAATAAAATATCATGAACACGTACCACGCTGCGCTTTGGTACAGTAATTTACAGGAGAGGATCGTTACAACAACGCATCTAACACCGCATGAAATGCTATGCCTGTACTTGTGCTAAAGGGGACCATATGACAGACCCCCATTAGAACAGCTAGAACTGGAGTTCAGAGAATACATTCAGCAATTAACCATTATAAACTCAGCAAAAAAGAAACGTCCTCTCACTGTCACCTACGTTTATTTTCAGCAAACTTAACATGTGTAAATACAGTGCCTTGCGAAAGTATTCGGCCCCCTTGAACTTTGCGACCTTTTGCTACATTTCAGGCTTCAAACATAAAGATATAAAACTGTATTTTTTTGTGAAGAATCAACAACAAGTGGGACACAATCATGAAGTGGAACGACATTTATTGGATATTTCAAACTTTTTTAACAAATCAAAAACTGAAAAATTGGGCATGCAAAATTATTCAGCCCCCTTAAGTTAATACTTTGGAGCGCCACCTTTTGCTGCGATTACAGCTGTAAGTCGCTTGGGGTATGTCTCTATCAGTTTTGCACATCGAGAGACTGAAATTTTTTCCCATTCCTCCTTGCAAAACAGCTCGAGCTCAGTGAGGTTGGATGGAGAGCATTTGTGAACAGCAGTTTTCAGTTCTTTCCACAGATTCTCGATTGGATTCAGGTCTGGACTTTGACTTGGCCATTCTAACACCTGGATCGGTTTATTTTTGAACCATTCCATTGTAGATTTTGCTTTATGTTTTGGATCATTGTCTTGTTGGAAGACAAATCTCCGTACCAGTCTCAGGTCTTTTGCAGACTCCATCAGGTTTTCTTCCAGAATGGTCCTGTATTTGGCTCCATCCATCTTCCTATCAATTTTAACCATCTTCCCTGTCCCTGCTGAAGAAAAGCAGGCCCAAACCATGATGCTGCCACCACCATGTTTGACAGTGGGGATGGTGTGTTCAGGGTGATGGGCTGTGTTGCTTTTACGCCAAACATAACATTTTGCATTGTTGCCAAAAAGTTCAATTTTGGTTTCATCTGACCAGAGCACCTTCTTCCACATGTTTGGTGTGTCTCCCAGGTGGCTTGTGGCAAACTTTAAACGACACTTTTATGGATATCTTTAAGAAATGGCTTTCTTCTTGCCACTCTTCCATAAAGGCCAGATTTGTGCAATATACGACTGATTGTTGTCCTATGGACAGAGTCTCCCACCTCAGCTGTAGATCTCTGCAGTTCATCCAGAGTGATCATGGGCCTCTTGGCTGCATCTCTGATCAGTCTTCTCCTTGTATGAGCTGAAAGTTTAGAGGGACGGCCAGGTCTTGGTAGATTTGCAGTGGTCTGATACTCCTTCCATTTCAATATTATCGCTTGCACAGTGCTCCTTGGGATGTTTAAAGCTTGGGAAATCTTTTTGTATCCAAATCCTTCACAACAGTATCTCGGACCTGCCTGGTGTGTTCCTTGTTCTTCATGATGCTCTCTGGGCTTTTAACGGACCTCTGAGACTATCACAGTGCAGGTGCATTTATACAGAGACTTGATTACACACAGGTGGATTGTATTTATCATCATTAGTCATTTAGGTCAACATTGGATCATTCAGAGATCCTCACTGAACTTCTGGAGAGAGTTTGCTGCACTGAAAGTAAAGGGGCTGAATAATTTTGCACGCCCAATTTTTCAGTTTTTGATTAGTTAAAAAAGTTTAAAATATCCAATAAATGTCGTTCCACTTCATGATTGTGTCCCACTTGTTGTTGATTCTTCACAAAAAAATACAGTTTTATATCTTTATGTTTGAAGCCTGAAATGTGGCAAAAGGTCACAAAGTTCAAGGGGGCCGAATACTTTCGCAAGGCACTGTATTTGTATGAACATAACAAGATTCAACAAGTGAGACATAAACTGAACAAGTTCCACAGACATGTGACTAACAGAAATTGAATAATGTGTACCTGAACAAAGGGGGGGGGGTCAAAATCAAAAGTAACAGTAGGTATGTGGTGTGGCCACCAGCTGCATTAAGTGCTGCAGTGCATCTCCTCCTCATGGACTGCACCAGCTTTGACAGTTCTTGCTGTGAGATGTTACCCCACTCTTCCACCTAGGCACCTGCAAGTTCCCGGACATTTCTGGGGGCGAATGGCTCTAGCCCTCACCCTCCGATCCAACAGGTCCCAGACGTGCTCAATGGGATTGAGATCTGGGGTCTTCGCTGGCCATGGCAGAACAATGACATTCCTGTCTTGCAGGAAATTACACACAGAACGAGCAGTATGGCTGGTGGCATTGTCATGCTGGAGGGTCATGTCAGGATGAGCCTGCAGGAAGGGTACCACATGAGGGAGGAGGATGTCTTTCCTGTAACGGACAGGGTTGAGATTGCCTGCAATGACAACAAGCTCAGTCCGATGATGCTGTGACACACCGCCACAGATCATGACGGACCTCCACCTCCAAATCGATCCTGCTCCAGAGTACAGGCCTAGGGGTAATGCTCATTCCTTCAACGATAAACACGAATCCGACCATCACCACTGGTGAGACAAAACCGTGACTTGTCAGTGAAGAGTACTTGTTGCCAGTCCTGTCTGGTCCTGCGACGGTGGGTTTGTGCCCATAGGCGCCATTGTTGTCGGTGAGGTCTGGTGAGAACCTGCCTTACAACAGGCCTATAAGCCCTCAGTCCAGCCTCTCTCAGCCTATTGCGGAATTATTTCCTGAACACTGTTTGAGGGATTGTGTGTTCCTGGTGTAACTCGGGCAGTTGCTGTTGCCATCCTGTACATGTCACGCAGGTGTGATGTTTGGATGTACCGCTCCTGTGCAGGTGTTGTTACATGTGGTCTGCTACTGCGAGGACGATCAGCTGTCCGTCCCTGTAGCACTGTCTTAGGCGTCTCACAGTACGTACATTGCAATTTATTGCCCTGGCCACATTTGCAGTCTTCATGCCTCCTTGCAGCATGCCTAAGGCATGTTCATGCAGATGAGCAGGGACCCTGGGCATCTTTCTTTTGGTGTTTTTCAGAGTCAGTAGAAAGGCCTTTTTAGTGTCCTAAGTTTTCATAACTGTGACCTTAATTGCCTACCGTCTGTAAGCTGTTAGTATCTGTTAGTACCTGTTCCACAGGTGCATGTTCATTAATTGTTTATAATACATTGAACAAGCATGGGAAACTGTATTTAAACCCTTTACAATGAAGATCTGTGAAGTTATTTTGATTTTTAAAAGACAGGGTCCTGAAAAGGGGACGTTTCTTTTATATTCATTCTACCTTACCTCATCTTTTCTGACACCTGATGTTTCGAACTGCATGTAACTGTGTTGACAGTCATTGATCAGGCAGTATCACTAGTCAGACACTAGTCATGTTCCTGATCTTGCACATCTGCATGGTGACTGGGAATATGGCAGAGTACAAACAGAGTAGTCATTCCCTCCGCAAGGGAATGTCAGTATAGAGACAAAGTGGAATCGCAATTCAACGGCTCAAACACAAGACGTATGTGCCAGGGCCTACAGACAATCACGGACTACAAAAGGAAAACCAGCCACGTTGTGGACACCGATGTTTAGCTTCCGGACAAGCTAAACACCTTCTTTGCCCGCTTTGAGGATAACACAGTGCTGCCGACGCAGCCCGCTATCAAGGACTGTGGGCTCTCCTCCGTGGCCGATGTGAGTAAGATATTTAAATGTGTTAACCCTTGCAGGGCTGCCGGCCCAGACGGCATACCTAGCCGCGTTCTCAGAGCATGCGCAGACCAGCTGGCTGGTGTGCTTACAGTCATATTCAATCTCTCCCTATCCCAGTCTGCTGTCCCCACATTCTTCAAGATTGCCAAATATGTTCCTGTACCCAAGAATGCCAAGGTAACTGAAGTAAATTACTATCGCCCTGTAGCACTCACTTCTGTGATCATGAGGTGCTTTGAGAGACTAGTCAAGTATCATATCACCTCCACCTTACCTGTCACCCTAGACCCACTTCAATTTGCTTACCACCCCAATGGGTCCACAGACAATGCAATCACCATCACACTGCACACTTCCATATCCCATCTGGACAAGAGGAATACCTACTGTGTGTAAGAAAGATGCTTATTGACTATAGCTCCGCACTCAACACTATAGTACCCTCCAAGCTCATCATTAAGCTTGAGGCCCTGGGTTTGAACCCCGCCCTCTGCAATTGGGTCCTGGACTTTCTGACGGGCCGCCCCAAGGTGGTGAAGGTCGGAAACAACACCTCCACTTCGCTGATCCTCAACACTTGGGCCCCACAAGGGTGCATGCTCAGCCCCCTCCTGTACTCCCTGTTCACTCATGATTGTGTGGCCAAGCGCGCCTACAACTCAATCATCAAGTTTGCAGACGACACAACAGTAGTAGTCTTGATTACCAACAACGATGAGAGGAGGTGAGGGCTCTGGGAGTGTGGTGCCAGGAAAATAACCTCTCACTCAATGTCAACAAAACAAAGGAGATGATTGTGGATTTCAGGAGATAGCAGAGGGAGCACTCGCCTATCCACATTGACTGGACAGCAGTGGAGAAAGTGGAAAGTTTTATGTTCCTCGGAGTACACATCACTAACAAACTGAAATAGTCCACCCACACAGATAGTGTTGCGCCTCTTCAGCCTCTGGCGGCAGAAGAAATGTGGCTTGTCACCTAAAACTCTCACAAACTTTTACAGATGCGCAATTGAGAGCATCCTGTTGGGTTGTATCACCGCCTGGTACGGCAACTGCTCCGCCCACAACAGTAAGGCTCTATAGAGGGTGGTGAGGTCTGCACAATGCATCACCGGGGGCAAACTACCTGCCCTCCAGGACCCCTACAGCACCTGATGTCACAGGAAGGCCAAAAAGATCATCAAGAACAGCTGCCTGTTCACCCCGCTATCATCCAGAAGGCGAGGTCAGTACAGGTACATCAAAGCTGGGGCTGAGAGACTGAAAAACAGCTTCTATCTCATGGCCATCAGACTGTTAAATAGCCATCACTAGCACAGAGAGGATGCTGTCTATATACACGGACATGAAATCAATGGCCACTTTAATAATGTCATTGTAATAATGTTTACATATCTTACATTATTCATCTCATATGTATATACTGTATTCTATACTATTCTACTGTATCTTAGTCTATACTGCTCTGACATTGCTCATCCATATATTTATATGTTCTTAATTCCATTCCTTAGATTTGTGTGTACTGTATATTGTGAAATTGTTAGATGTTACTTGTTAGATATTGCTGCACTGTCAGAACTAGAAGCACAAGCATTTCGCTACACTCGCAATAACATCGGCTAAACATGTCTATGTGTCCAATAAAATTTGATTTGATTTGTATGTTGCATACATTTTATAAATGTTGTAGATGCAAATGTGAACGGCCTGGCAACACCAGGCAAGGTAACACCACTACTAAGTGCATCACAAGAGGGGCATGAGTGCTATGTGGAGGTACCCCTGAGGCACGGTGTCAACCCAAACCTGCCCTGTGACATCAGCCGGCCACAGCTTTCTATCCACGCATTCTATCCGGCCATAGCAGGTATACACACAACACAAGTGCGGATGCTTTCCACATTGAAATATATCATACCATAATCCAGAGGTACAATGTAAGGCCTAGAAATATGTGTATCTGTCTGTAGTGTCCTGGCTAGGCTGATTGCTGTGACGGACCATGTGTGTGACCGTGGAGATACGGTGGTGAGTCCGCTCTACTCAGCTGGAGAGAGTGATTATAGCCTGTGTGTGGAGCTGCTGTTGATAGAGGGCTTTAGGCCAGATGCCCAGGACTGCAGCTCTATCTTTAAACAATGGGACACCACATCACTGCTCGCCTACACCCTCTCAATCGGGACCCCCTAATCTTGAGGTAGCCTGCATACTCACACACACTCGCCGTTATGCATTGCCACACAGCCTGGCCTAATTTCTTCTCTCAGTGGTTCAGCCCGGTTGTTGGTAGTTGCATGGGCAACATTTATGGAGGGGATATGGTCCTATATTCTGGCCAACTGTACAATAGAGGCGCTGAAGTACATCCTCCAACGCAGGGGAATACCTTGACTAGAGCAACCGAACAGGAGCATCTCCAGCCCAGAGCAGCCGAACAAGAGCACGTAATCTCAATCTCGAGAGGAGTTGCGTGAACTGTTGTGTGAGGCACTCAGTGGGGTGATCTGCGCCTCCTTCTGGCTACCCCCACTACTCCAGGCAGGACTGGAGCCCTCCCTACTTCTGCATCACACATCTAACATGTAAGACACACACACACAGACAGACTCTCATTAAGAACAGCGAAAGAAGCAGAAATATTGGAGACCACACGTACACCTTGGTAAGAGTTAGACACACACTGTGACAAACACACGCAATCACACATTTCATTTATTATTCATGTCACGTGTGCTCCCTCTCTGGCCTCTAGGTCACCAGGCTGCTCATTATGGCGCACACGTGTCACCATCACTACGCGCACCTACGCGTCCTCAGACTCACCTGGACTCCATCACTTCCCTGATTACCTCCTGTCACGAGTCCGACCGAGGGTGTTTCCTTTTCCCGGGCGGGTGGCGCTCGGCGGTCGTCGTCACCGGCCTATTAGCTGCCACTGATTGTTTTTCCTCCCCCTCCTTGTATGTTTAGTGGTAGCACCTGTGTATGGTTAATTAGTTTGTCTTTATTAGACAGCCGGCCCGCCTGGTTGTTGTGCGGGATTATTTCTATGTAACCTTCGGCTCTGTTGTAGAGGTACGTGTTTTTGTGCCTGGTCGTGATTTGTTCCATTGTACATTTTGATTCCCTGTGTTTGGGAACGTTACTTTTGTGAGCACCCTGTGGTGTGTTAAGCGCTATTAAAAGACGCACAGCATTGAACTCTCTGTCTCCTGCATTTGACTCCACACCCACGACACCCAGAGCATTACACCTCCCCTATATATCTCACTCCATTTGGTTCCTTCCCCTATTGTTTCTGTTTCAGTCTCCGGTCTGTGTGTTGTTCGTGTTTCTTGGTTTGTTTATTACATTTTGCACTCCCTGAACTTGCTTCCCGACTCCCAGCGCACTCGTTACAATTCATAACGGAAAATACATTACAGACAAAAGACTTTACAATGTTTGTGTGCATCTATCAGTTACACATACTGTACATGTCAGTACATACACACAACAAGTAGGTCACAGAGAGAGGTGAGAGGTGTTGTGCCATGAGTTGCTGCTTTATTTGTTTTTTGAAACCAGGTTTGCTGTTTCATGCACTCATGGCTCTGTATAATACTGTACATTTCCTTGAATTTGTTCTGGAACTGGGGATTGTGAAAAGACCCCTGGTGGCATGTCTGGTGGGGTAAGTGTGTGTGTCAGTGCTGTGTGTAAGTTGACTATGCAAACACATTGTTTCTTATAAAAACAAGAAGGGACTCAGTCAGTCTTTCCTCAACTCTTAGGCAAGAGAGACTGGCATGCATAGTATTTATATCAGCCCTCTGATTACAATGAAGAGCAAGATGTGCCGCTCTGTCCTGGGCCAGCTGCAGCTTAACTAGGTCTTTCTTGGCAGCATTTGACCATTTGACCGGACAATAATCAAGATAGGATAAAACTAGATCTGCAGGACTTGCTTTACATTTCCTTCAGCAGATGCTGTAATTCAGAGTGACCTACAATACGTTTTTTTTATAAGTAATAAATCAATGTATACCGCTATGTAAAAAGACGTTGCGGTATTGAAGGACCGAAAATTGGACACAATCTTAATGCTAAGGCCTAATGCTCTTTTGTTGATATTATGTGAATAATTTGGCTCTGTTCATTACAGTCAGATGTCACTGAAAATACATTGCCGTATTGTTTGCATTTGATGCTTGTAAAAGTTCCATTGCAGCTGATTTTATCGCAATAGCAAATAACTTCTGGGTAACAATTAAGTACATTCCTGTGATCATTTTTTACCATTTTAAATTAAAACAAACAAAAATAGCTTCTTAGCAAAGGGCAATATCTCAAGCAAAAATTTTGCTAGGACTTTCTGTGAGTGGTCTGAGTGGGGAGGGGAAAACTGAAAATTTGGTTTGGAACTCTTTACTAAGTTACCGCATGGGAATACAACATGGAAGGCCAAAACTCCATCCCACCAAAACAGCCTGAAATGTGTGTAAACACATGTGTATAAACACATAAAAATCATGTTTTTGACTGCACTGGGGCCTTTGAAAAGTGTTTTAACACTTTTTTAATTTGAATTCTTCCTGAATGACAACACACTTATATCTGAACATTCTGTAACTTTGCAGCCTTCTGAACAGACCCCATATTACAGCATCAGTGACTTTTGATGGGTCAGTGTAGGTCAAGTTTTATGGGATGAGCAGGGAATGACCAGCTGCTGTTGACCCCAACATTGTTTTATATTATAGGATAGTTGACACACATGGCATGTGATCAAAGGCTATTGTTGATTAGATGCTTGTTTTCCCCTTATTAGGCTATTTTCTATTGAACTATGGTCTATCTACTAGAAACTCATGGACAATATGGTCAGAGATATAATGAATACTATATATGAATAAAAAATAGACAGTTATTCAAGTATTCACTACCAAAGTTATGATAGATTGCTATAGATGTTCTGTTAATTACCAACATTACTGAAGATTCTGGTAACTTTGGTAAATTACCAGCAGCTTTGCAACCCTACATATACTGTAGCTCTGATACAGTATATCCAAGGACATACATGAAACATAATAAACACAATAAGTTGTCTCACTCTCTCCCTCCTTCCTTCTTTTGAATGACTTTCTCTCCAGGAAGAGAGATGAAGAGAACATGCAAGGAAGAGGAGGGAGAGAGAAAGAGAGAGGTAGATAGGTGCAGAGCAGTATAGACTCCTCCTCTGAGGAGGAAGAGGAGGACCATCATCCTTAGTGAATTTCATAACATTTTTAATTGTAAAACATTTAAAAATGTGTCATCTTTACATAAAACTATACTAAATATAATCACGTCACCAAATAATTAATTAAAACACTATTTTGCAAAGAAGGTCTACAGTAGCCTCAACAGTACCATGGTAGGGTAGCACCATGGTGTAGCTGGAGGGCAGCTAGCTTCTGTCCTCCTCTAGGTACATTGACTTTAATACAAAACCTAGGAGGCTCATGGTTCTCACCCCCTTCCATAGACTTACACAGTAATTATGACAACTTCCAGAGGAAGTCCTCCAGCCTATCAGTCCACCCAATCAAAGGACCAAAGAATGAATCTAGTACTGAAAGCATAAACTACAGCTAGCTAGCACTACAGTGTATAAAATGTGGTGAGTACTTGACTCAAAGAGAGAGAAGGACAATAGTTGAACAGTTTTGAACAAATCAATTTCTTCCAAAATGAAGGAGAAGCAAGAGAGAAAGAGAGAGAAAGATTGTCCTTTTTTCTCTTTCACTTACTTAGCTAGGAAATGCAGCTAGCTAGTTTAGCCTACAGAAACACCTTGCTCAAACAGAGGGTTGCTATGTTAGCTAGCTGGTTATGACTTTCCTACGCAACACTGGAGTTCTTCCTAGTCAAGGTAAGCTTTTGGTATTACTAATTTATTGCCACCCGGGCCAGCATGGATTTGACTGCTTGTTGACTGTACACTGTAACGTTACCGCATGATTGTAGCGGGTTTACTAACCTGTTAGCTATGCTTACTATGACATTACTAACAATGACAACGATGTAGGCTATGTGTAGCGGTTTGGATTGGAAAGGTTTTTTCGCCTGGTCACATACAGCTGTTGTTTTGTGCATTGAAGTCCACAAGCGGAGGGAAGAGGTGAGAGGAGGAGCCCGCATAGATTTGACCAGGAATACGTGTGGCTGCTATGAAAGTGATCTGTGTTGACACGTGATCAGGGGTGTATTCATTCCGCCGATTCTGTTGAAAAACGTTTCTTAAACGGAACAAAACGGAACAAAACGGGGATAAACATACCTGAATTTGTCCAATAGAAACTCTTGTTTGCAACTGTTGGACTAATGATTACACCCACTATCAGCTAGATGCAGGCAAGAGTGTGTATGGCGGTATTGAATGTCACTGTCTGTCCACGTGTCACTGTCTGTTACCTCAAATTTGTCTCTCGACCTGTGTGCACCTACGTTGTAATCTTTCATTCATAGGCTAGGTTGTAGTAACCTCATGATGGGCATAGGGAAAATTTGAGTATCATGTAATAGCCTAAACCTATAACTATTACATTGAACTGGTTGAATGGAATATGAATGAGAGTCATCCAATATGCTGTAATAGAAATAACGGCATGGTCATGTAAAACAAATCATCCTCCCTCATCTTAAACGGCACTGACCGCCATTGGTGGAGAGGCATTTTTGAGTCCGTTCCCGGAGGGGGGTCAGTGAAAGCCAGGTCATGTTCATGGAAGATCATGGCTCTTTTTAAACATGGCTGAATTATGCTCTGGCTGTTACTGGAGATGCATTTTAAAGGAGCATTGGGAGGCTTAAACCAAGGCCAACGACAATAAATAAAGGTTAAATAATAAAATAAGGGCTCTACGGTTTTGAGGTAACTCCACAAACAAACACACACACACAGATATACAAAATCCCACACCCATGGACACAGTCTGAAGGTTGTTTGCCTCTGGTTGACCGTAGATAGATTTTTCTAAACCACATGAAACCAACATAATCATTTCAGAAAACTTCAGTCATAAATGCAGAAAACAAAATCTGAAAACTGAACAAGAGTTTTTGGAATGTTAATAGAATGCCATAGAAAAGAGCTTTAACTACAACCATGCATGTTTGGGTGCTGGAGTCATTGCTATGCAGACAGCAGGCATAGCGTGTGGTTTGTGGTACAGTATGCTCTGTTACTGTAGGCTCTGGCAGATGCCTGAATCAAACAACAACCTCCTCTGGCCACAGGGGAATAAACAATCACTGGAAAGAGGGACCTACCTGGCAACGCTCTGATCCGGAAAACACACCTTGTGCCTACACACACACACACACACACACAGCACACGCACGCTTGCACAAACACACTCCCACACACACTCTATAGGGGTCCCTCATGGAAAAAGCTTGTTTGTTCGCCATGGCGACAGGGGAAGTGGAAAAGGACATTTGACCTGTATGTATAAGACAATACACACACACATACACACACACAGGTGTTTACACCTAATTTTCTCTGAAACATTGTGTCCCCCCGTATACGCTGTGACCTCATCTGTACCTCAACTGATACTGTTAGTGAAACACCCAGTCTTCTTCGCTAATCAACTTCTTTAAGATCTGTGTTTATGAAGAATAAGCTTGTAAATAAATTGGAAAAAGCTACAATTATTGGGAAATTGGTATGTCCAGACTCCCCACTGAGTTCAGTGCTTGACAACAACTCTGGACACACACCCTAGAGGACAGTCGGTAATGGGGCGCGATCTTAACATCATCCTTTCATCATCATTACTGCCGAAAGAGACCAAGAGAAGATCTGCAGTCCCAGCTGACTCCTCACACACACAGACACACACTCATGCACGCATACACACCTTTTCCCTCTCTCCATCTCTCTCGCTCTTTTCTTTCTCACTCTCTCCATCTCTCTTTTCTTTCTCACTCTCTCCATCTCTCTTTTCTTTCTCACTCTCTTTCAGGGAGTCTGTCTGGGATGGATCAGTCCCAGTCTTGTGACCAGCTGTCTATTATCATTATCAGGCCAAGCCTCATCCTCATACTCAGCTGTCGGCCAGTCTGGCTGGCTGATTGGACTGTGGATCATTAGGTGCCATTTCATCTTGGCCCATTGGTTAGTTAATGATTCCAGAACCATCCTCAGGGAAATACAGGCCACTTGGTTGGGTGTCTGTCAGCAACTCTGTCTGTGTACACACATGGATAGTGACATCAGCAACTTCTTTGTACACACTGTGGATTTAGCTCATTTTAATTAATGAACATAAAACTTAAAGCCTCACTCTGCGATAGGCTACTTACAGCCGTTTTCAAACCAAGCGGTAGGACAGTCGTTTAGCTGTTTTTCGATTCCTGGATTGTCTCTTTAAAGGGCTATTTCACCCAGATTTCAAATGTCGCCAGTCGTTAATCTGACTACTTAGCTTGGATGTGATCTGTACAGCAGGACACTGATCACTTCCTTCAGGAAGGTGGAGTAGAGGGGATGAGAGCCATTACTGCATTAAGAGAAGAATTAAGTCTGAGCTGCTAACCTCAATATACTAATAATCAATGTGGAAGTGGGAGGATACCCATATCATTTACTCAATCCTCTTACTGCTGCTGAGGTAAACGACAACAAAAGCTGCATCCTGGGTTTGAACTCAAATCTGCAACCACCAGAGTAGGTTTAAAGATTAGATCAGAAACACACACACACGCGGTCTCACACTCATACTCGCAGTGTCACACACACACACACACACAGTTTTTGCTTACAAGCAAAGGTTTGCATTTTAAAGACAAGCTTTTACATTGAAAAGGACATTGGATGGAAAAATGGCCTCAACCCCAGTGGTACATCATAAACGCTTTCCAGCTTATACTGTAAACAAGGCTGTGTAAAGTGACATAAAATATAAAAACAACCACAAGGAACAAATCGGTAGTTGACCCTTTAGTTGTTCAAGATTTTTCATTAAGTGTATGCTATTATTCTAGGTTGTAACTTGTTGTGTTGTTCTACAAGAGAGAGAGAGAGATTGTGTGTGTGTGTGTGTGTGTGTGTGTGTGTGTGTGTGTGTGTGTGTGTGTGTGTGTGTGTGTGTGTGTGTGTGTGTGGTACATTGAGCCTCGGGTTCTGTCTGTGTGGTTGTGTGATTGAGGTCTGTGTAATTGTTACCCACCCTGACAAACTCAGACCTTGTGAAAATACTTTCCTGCCAACAATTGCTTTTCCTCTCCTGAGTCACATGGCAGGTAATTAGTTTGACTCCCAATCCACACAGACATCCGCAAACACATACACACACCTTCTTACATCACCTGGCTGGCCACATGCAGTATACACACACCAGAGGAGGCTGTAGGAGTGCAGGTTCATTGTAGTGGCTGGAATGGAATCAATGGAACGGAGTCAATAGTGGTTTCCATATGTTTGATGTGTTTGATATTGTTCCATGTACAGTGGGAAGAAAAAGTATGTGAACCCTTTAGAATTACCTGGATTTCTGTATAAATTGGTCAAAAAATGTTATATGTCACAACAATAGACAAGCACACTCTGCTTAAACTAATAACACACAAACAATTATACGTTTTCATGTCTTTATTGTACACACCGTGTAAACATTCACGGTGCAGGCTGGGAAAAGTATGTGAACCCTTGGATTTAATTACTGGTTGACCCTCCTTTGGCAGCAATAATCTCAACCAAACGTTTTCTGTAGTTGCGGATCAGGCCTGCACAATGGTCAGGAGGAATTTTTAACCAAAACTGTTTCAGTTCAGCAATATCCTTGGGATGTTTGGTGTGAACTTGAAGTTGAGGTCAGGACTCTGACTGGGCCATTTTCTTCTGTTGAAGCCATTCTGTTGTTGATTTACTTCATTGTTTTGGGTCGTTGTCCTGTTGCATCACTCAATTTCTGTTGAGCTTCAATTGGAGGACAGATAGCCTTACATTCTCCTGCAAAATATCTTGATAAACTTGGGAATTAATTTTTCTGTCGATGACAGCAAGCTGTCCAGGCCCTGAGGCAGCAAAGCAGCTCCAAACCATGATGCTCCCTCCACCATACTTTACAGTTGGGGTGAGGTTTTGATGTTGGTGTACTGTGACTTTTTTCTCCACACTGTGTTGAGTGTTCCTTCCAAACAACTCAACTTCAGTTTCATTTGTCCACATAGTATTTTGCCAGTAGAGCTGTGGAACATCCAGATGCTCTTTTGCAAACTTCAGATGTGCAGCAATGTTTTTTTTTGACACCAGTGGCTTCTTCCGTGGTGTCCTCTCATGAACACTATTCTTGTTTAGTGTTTTACGTATCGTAGACTCGTCATCAGAGATGTTAGCATGTTCCAGAGATTTCTGTAAGTCTTTTGCTGACACTCTCGGATTTTTCTTAACCTAATTGAGCATTCTGCTCTGTGCTCTTGCAGTCATCTTTGCAGAACGGCCACGCCTAGGGAGAGTAGCAACAGTGCTAAACTTTCTAAATTTTTACTGACAGTTTGTCTTACCGTGGACTGATGAACATCAAGGCTTTTTTTGTAACCCTTTCCAGTTTTATACAAGTCAACAATTCTTAATCTTGGGTCTTCTGAGATCTCTTTGGTTTTGAGGCATGGTTCACATCAGGCAATGCTTCTTTAAGCGCTGTGTTAGTCTGTTGTTGTGAATTAGATGAAGATCAGATCAAATGTTATGTGAAATTTATGCAGAAATCCAGGTAATTCCAAAGGGTTCACATACTTTTTCTTGTCACCGTATTCCATTCCAGCCATTACAATGAGCCTGTCCTCCTATAGCTCCACCCACCAGCTTCCTCTGACAAACACATTCTACTCTCTTGCTCTCAACAGACAACCACTTGAATATTATTTTTGCACTATGTCCATGTCAAAGAAACCACCTACAAATGCACTGAACAAGCCATATTCACTCACTGTATGAAATAGTTTGTCATTGCAATCTAAACAACAATAGCCTGGTCCGAGATCAATTTGTGCTATCTTACTAAACGTGATAGTCATTATAGTTGACAGCAAGACAGCTGGAACCAGGCTAAAACAATAATGCAACCACACAGCAAATTGGCCAGTGTTACCTAGTAATGATTTTTCAGTGTAACATTTCTAGTGTTACATTAACTCGGTAAGTATTAAATTAACATTCATTGGTGTAAACAAACGCCAGTTTGTGTTGAGAACCCTTGTTAAACAAACAAAAACAGCATGCTCTATTGCGGGTCGATTTTTTTAAACGGTTTGTTTCAATATCTATGTTTTTGCATGTACATTGATTGATTAATTCATCTTATGCTACTCAAATTTAAATAACATAAATGTTTCTAAACTAATTCTAAACTACTTGGGTTTATTGCACCCGTTACTGAAATGGTTGTTCTAGTTTAGATGGTGTAGGTAGTCTCATTTCGTAGTCTTTCGTAGTCATTCTGAATTCAGGTTACAGGTGAATAAAAATTTGAATTGTTGTATATCCCAACTCTGGCTGGATTCCAAAAGGAATTACACATCACTTTGCAAACCATCATAATGTGACTTGCAGGCCTGAAAACCTTGTACTAGAGTAGAACTAGGGTTTTGAAATAATTGCTTTATTCTGTTAAAGAATTACAATATAATTCTATATTAGCTTAGGATCTTACTTGGTGAAGGCCACAGGAAATAAAATGGATGAATGCAACATTCATATCTCTGACACTGTAACACTGAAAAATGCTATAGACACTGGACCAGTGTCCAATTTGACACTGTCAGTAGCTAGGTTTCCATCCAATTTGTAACAGATTTTCATGCAAATATTCTAAAATATGCATAGAACAATATGCGCATTTTTCCACCAAAGATGTTTCAATCTAAATGACTTTTTACGGATAAAATATTGCGTGATGACGTAGTGCACATAAAAATGACTTTTGCTGTTTATGTACCGATGTACCGAATGCAAAAAACAAGTTAGATGTGTTTCTATTGCATTTTCAACTCTACTGATGGTTTTGTCACAAAAACAGTTGCATTATATAGCAAATGTGCCCACTCTGGTCTTGGAAAATGTGCTTTAGCCAACAGGTCGCAGATACAGTGCGGGTAGGTTACCTAGACTATGAGATTATTATGGATAAGAGCGATATTATTTGCATTTGTCAAACAGCAGCCAAGCATCAAATCATAATGTTACCAGAATAAGACCCTCGATACTTATTGGAAAGGAGCATCAAGCTCATCACCTTGCACTTTCACCACCCTGTGAGGTTCATCATAATTTATTTAATCTGTAGCCTAATAAACTGTATGCTTTCCAGAGTTGTAGTGGGAGAACCACACAACATATAATCGCGTGACTCCAAATTTACTTCGATAAGATGGTTATTATATCAATATTTGTGCATAAAGGGGTTTCCACTGACATTTCTTGCATGACTCATTTTAAAGACATAAAAAGAAACCACCATGTCGAATGAAGAAATTGTCTGTCTGCATTTGTACCGGCATTCCGGCATTCCATGTTTCCATCAGCCTGGTCGTGACTTCTTTCATCCACATGAAATGGTTGGATGGAAACGTGGTTTGTGTTGAGTTAACACTGGAGAATTTTCTGTGCACCACCAACCAATTTTTCCAGCAACCCTTCACATATGGTTTCCTCCCAGCTCATTACCTCCATTGGAACACACTCAAAGACAGAGGTCCAAACAAGTGCTTTGGCTTGAAGTTCAAACAACGAACTTGATGCAATCACACAGGCCTTAGCCCCATAGGAACCCATCTCCATGGTGACAGGTGGGTCCTCACTTACTTCCTGGGCACATTCACAAACAGGGAGACACAAAAACACCACGGCCTGTATTCATAAAGCGGCTCAGAGGAGTAGGAGTGCTGATCTAGGATCAGGTTCCCCATGACCATATCATCTTATTCATTATTATCTGCAAGGCTAAACTGATCCTAGATCAGCCCTCCTACTCTGAGATGCTTTATGAACACAGGCCATTGAGGGAAAGCAGGAGTTCACCCACCCCATCTGGCTGTGGTTACCTAATTACACAGAAATATATTTACTAGAACAGACATTCCCATTTAAGTCAATGTTCTGTAATTCCGTTTCTATGCTTAATTAGGGTCTCTTTTTTAGTTTGGCTCAGCGGCCACGACTACACAAAGCATCAATAGCTAATGAACTTACTTTGGTCACCTTTTGAATTCTAAAAAGAACCATAGATGATTCAAAAGAGAACCATATGCCATAGAACTAAGAGACTCCCAACTAGGAGCGGTGCTGCTGTAAGACTGGGCCAAACTCTCTTTGACCAAATGTTCCCAGAGTGGGTTTTGTCTTGTGTTTTTGACTGTTGAATGATCTCAATTGAAGAAGAGAAAAGATCATTAGTGCATTCGTACTCTGAGGAGAGAAAATGCTAAGAGTGTAAAGAGAGAAAAAGGGTCCAGGGTCTGTATTCATAAAGGGTCTCAGAGTAGGAGTGCTAATCTAGGTTCAGGCACTGAATGAAACACTGAAATTACTCCTAAATAGTTGCTGAATGGTTGCTTTTCCCTCTCTCCACATCTACTCATGTATTGTCTACTCTAGTCGTAAAACATACCAGCCAAAGCCAACAAAACAATCTTCATAATTCGCACATCCAACTTCTCATCGTTGGTTAACAGCAGCTGGGTGCTGCTACATGGATGGTGGATGAGGTAAATGACAATGTAAAGCACTTTGAGACTCAATGAAAAGGTGCTATACAGTGGGGAGAACAAGTATTTGATACACTGACGATTTTGCAGGTTTTCCTACTTATAAAGCATGTAGAGGTCTGTAATTTCTATCATAGGTACACTTCAACTGTGAGAGATGGAATCTAAACAAAACTCCAGAAAATCACATTGTATGATTTTTAAGTAATTCATTTGCATTTTATTGCATGACATAAGTATTTGATCACCTACCAACCAGTAAGAATTCCGGCTCTCACAGACCTGTTAGTTTTTCTTTCATAAATGCACGCCATAACAGCCAAATGCAGCCCTTAATTAAATTAGGTCTACATTTCATAATCATGAGGTTATTTTTATTGGAGTAGGCAATAGAGAAACCAAGTGAAGCGAGACTTCAGGGTGGAGAAGCAACTTAACGACTATAGCACCTATTCTACTGTCTGACAGTGTGCCATCACTACAGATGTTTTTATAGCACGCACACACATGCACAGACGCATGTACGCACACACACAACCCTAAACACAAACGGCAGGTTGTAAATTAGAGCGGCTCTTGTAGCGGTTGAGTGTAGTGCTTTGTTGTTGTTGTGGGGTTTGCTTCCTGTCTTGCATTATTCATTTCTGATGTTCACAGTTGACTTGTCTTTCACATTATTTTGGTAGACAATCTT
The DNA here is from genome assembly GCF_002021735.2 of Oncorhynchus kisutch. Taxonomy (NCBI): domain Eukaryota; kingdom Metazoa; phylum Chordata; class Actinopteri; order Salmoniformes; family Salmonidae; genus Oncorhynchus; species Oncorhynchus kisutch. The sequence continues at coordinate 45,898,335 of NC_034176.2, forward strand.
TAGATGCTCTACAGACTAATCAGAAACATTTCAACTAACTATCTAACCCTAACCTGAACCTTTATTCTAACCCTACACTTAACCCTTAACCTAACCCTAACCCTAACCCTTATTCTAAACCTTATCCTGCCTTAGCAAGCAGTTGCATATCAACAGACAGTTTGTTGATAGTATGATCATCTGTAGAGCATCTACAGATGGAAAATCCAGGCTATCCAAATAAAGTGCTACCAAAAATAAAGAGGCGTGTGCGTAAAAAAAAGTGTTTATCATATGAAGAAGATAAAAAAAGAAGGGAGGAGGAGGAGAGGGGAGGAGGAGAGGGAGGGCTGCGGGGAGAGAGGAAGGAGATAAGCTAAGAAGTGTCTGGGAAGAGTGAGGTAGACTTCAGACCCAGACACAGTCTGATAAGGAGACAAAGAGGAAGAGAAAAGTTGGAGGCCTTCGTGGAAACTGGGATCAGAGCTCTAGGTAGCTGGAGCATCGGAAGGAGATGAAGAGAGGCGGATGAGATGATGAACTAACAAGGAAAGAAGGGAGGGAGGAGTGGGTGATGAGACGAATGAGGGAGGGAGGCAAAGGGGAAGAGAACGAGGGTTGAGAGGGAGGAGTAGAGGAGTGGGGAGTGAATCCCAGGGGTGTAGGATAAGAGGAGCAGGGTTGCTCGGTGAAGTGCACCCCCCAAGGAGAACCTCGACAGTGGTGCAGCTTTTCATTTGTGATAAAAAAAATCCTGCATAAAATCCCTCCCTCTACGTAGAGGGAGGGATTTTATGCTGGATTTTTTGCATTGCCTGATGTGAACCATGCCTCGAACAAAAGAGATCTCAGAAAATCTCCCCCCCCACCCACACACACACACACCAAAAAAACACAGCAGGGAGAGAGAGCGCAGAGACACAAATAGAGATTAATATAACTGTTGAAAAGGGCATATGCAGCAAATAAAGGGTGTGTGTGTGCATGTGGGGGTTGGGGGAGGTGTGTGTGGGGGGGGAGATTTTCTGAGATCTCTTTTGTTCGAGGCATGGTTCACATCAGGCAATGCTTCTTGTGAGTAGCAAACTCCAATTTTGTGAGTGTTTTTTATAGGACAAGCCAGCTCTAACCAACATCTCCAATCTCGTCTCATTGATTAGACTCCTGGTTAGCTGACTCCAATTAGGTTTTGGAGAAGTCATTAGCCTAGGGGTTCACATACGTTTTACAACCTACACTGTGAATGTTTAAATGATGTATTCAATATAGACAAAAAAATACAATCATTTGTGTGTTATTAGTTTAAGCACAATATATTTGTCTAATGTTGTGACGTAGATGAAGATCAGATCAAATTTGATGACCAATTTATGCAGAAATCCAGGTAATTACAAAGGGTTCACATGCTTTTTCTTGCCACTGTATTAGAAGAACAGATTATGGGGCTAAAGCTGAAGAGTGTAATCGGTCCAATGGAATGAGATCAAGAGACCCCTCCAATACACCTGTCTGGGAGTCCCAAAGTCCCAAAGGTCACTTGAGGATCTTACTTATTCAATCGCCTTTCAGCCATGCATGTACTTTGAGATATTACTACGGTGAATTAACAAAGGCTTTCAGGCTTTCAGTCAACATACAGTTAGTACAGTTTGTATGTTGCCCAAATCAAACCCACAATTCTGTTGATAAAAGCACCATGCTCTAACCTCCAACCAAATCTGAACAATATTAGCGATGTTCACCTAGATTGTATGAATCCAATGAACTCATTCAGAACACGCATTCCTGACTAAAAGTTATAATCGATGCATTGATTGTCTGTGGAACTTTGAGCATTTTGATAAGTACGTTGGTGATGTGTCTCGATCATTGAAAACTGAGGTGGACTTGGTACATTTGCTGCTCTCATCTATTCTTCAATAATTACTACTGCTAATACATTCCTTACAAAATCAAGGAAATGACACAAAGGCTAAGATGTGCTTGCCTTTCCCAAAGCTTTTAACGATCTTGATTGAGGAGAGAAAAAACCTTCAGACCTTATTCATAAGTGCCACTAATTCCACTTTATGTCAAGTGATAAGCGCAGTCTCTCAGCAATAAACTGAAAAGGTCAAAGATTTTTACTCAAAGTCTCATTCTCAAATAAATGTCTATATTGAATGGTATGAGAAATGGGAAGGTTGAAAAACCCACTCACATTTGTATTCAAGTAAAAATCAAATGCTGTTATATACTCAGCCTTCATCTTTAGATGCCTGGATACATCTTGAATGACACACAACGTTGAGGCTTTAAAGACACGTCATCATTTCCCAAGAAATATCTTCACAGTAAGATGTCTCAAGATGTCTTCACAAATATGTTTAAGAACGTCTTAAGGCATAGTTATGTCTGAAAAGAAATCATCAAAATATGCATAGTAACAAAAAGGAGGGAAAGCTTCAAAAGTCCCTTCAAAGTGTTGGGATGAAATATCGACAGAGAAAGTATGTGAAAGACAAATAAATCAGAGAGAAGAATGGGAGAGAGGGGTTGATGGAGAGAGAGCAGGGGGCAGGTGGAAGAGGGAGGAGGGATTTCCCTAAGGGGTCGATGTGTTTGTGCTTGCTTTGCGCTCTCTCTCTCTCTCTCTCTCTCTCTCTCTCTCTCTCTCTCTCTGTCGCTCTCTCTCTCTCTCTCTCTGTCGCTCTCTCTCTCTCTCTGTCAGTCGCTCTGACACTCAACGGAATCAAACTCAACACCACACTCTCACTCACTCACTCTTTTTGACACAGAGGCAGACACACACACATATCCTCAGTGTAACGCGGGGCAAGCACACCACAAACAGCAGAGAAGAGGAAAGAGGAAGAAAAGAAAGGAGGGAAATAAAGGAGGAGAAAGGGAAACATTGAACGGAATTATCTAACACTTAGATTTTCTCAGAGGCTTTGAAAGGAGATCAGACACAGAGGAGTTGAGAGAAGAGGAAAAGAGGAGGAAGACAGTGGAAACCCTAAACACAGGTTCAGTGTCACAGGGACTCAGGTAAGACCTCTCTCCCTCTCTTATTCACACACTGAATTTTTCACACACTTTTAATATTAAGATCCTAGTATAAAAAAGATATATATACACAATACCGTTCAAAAGTTTGGGGTCACTTAGAAATGTCCTTGTTTTTAAAAGAAAATGACATTTTTTGTCCATTAAAATAACATCAAATTGATCAGAAATACAGGGTAGACATTGTTGATGTTGTAAATGACTATTGTAACTTGAAACGGCAGATTTTTTTATGGAATAACTACATCGGCGTACAGAGGCCCATTATCAGCAACCCTCACTCCTGTGTTCCACGTTGTGTAGGCTTATCCAAGTTTATAATTTTAAAAGGCTAATTGATAATTAGAAAACCCTTTTGCAATTATGTTAGCACAGCTGAAAACTGTTGTTCTGATTAAAGAAGCAATAAAACTGGCCTTCTTTAGACTAGTTGAATATCTGGAGCATCAGCATTTGTGGGTTCAATTACAGGCTCAAAATTGCCAGAAACAAAGCGCTTTCTTCTGAAACTCATCAGTCTATTCTTGTTCTGAGAAATTAAGGCTATTCCATGCAAGAAATTGCCAAGAAACTGAAGATCTCGTACAAAGCTGTGTACTACTCCCATCACAGAAGAGCACAAACTGTCTCTAACCAGAATAGAAGGAGGAGTGGGAGGCCCCAGTGCACAACTGAGCAAGAGGACAAGTACATTAGAGTGTCTAGTTTGAGAAGCAGACGCCTCACAACGTCAACAGTGAAGAGGCGACTCCGGGACGCTGGCCTACTATGGATTAGCTAACACAACGTGCCATTGGAACACAGGAATGATGGTTGCTGATAATGGGCCTCTGTACGCCTATGTAGATATTCCATTAAAAATCAGCCGTTTCCAGCTACAATAGTCATTTACAACATTAACAATGTCTACACTGTATTTCTGATCAATTTGATGTAATTTTAATGGACAACATTTTTTGATTTTATTTTAAAAGCAAGGATATTTCTAAGTGACCCCAAGCTTTTGAAAGGTAGTGTATATTTGATGTTTAATTTGGCCTTAATTGGCTATAAATTTTATTTGGCCTTATTTGGCTATTAGTCCATACAAACGCATTGAATAACAGATTCACTACATGGAACCATAGACAGTCCCCAAAAAGTTTGTTCTGAAGTGTCTGTTCAATACCAAAAATAAGTGGTTAAATACAATGTAAAAAAAAATATATATAAAAAATGTTTGTGGATCTTTATTATATCTCTCAGATATAGGAACGATCAGGAAACATTTACAAATTATACATGTACTGTATAGTTCCATAAAATGTTTCAACTGGCAAGTACGTGTTTGTGAGAGCCTCACCTTTCCACAGAGGGGTCATATTAGTGTGTAGGCCAAACTGCTCGGACGCTACAGACAGACGTTGGCAGATTGGCTGTACCGTCTTAAGAGGAGTCCCAAGATGCTTGTGGCGGTCGTAGAGCAAAACAGAGAGCACCATTGTGTTCGTGAGAGTCTCATCTTTCTATAGAAGGGTAATTAACCTCTCGGACGCTACATACGATTTTGTGAGAGAACCGTTTTTTGGGGATATCTCATGGTCTGGCAAACACCGCTTTAGCTCTGTCACCACAGATGCATAAGTGCGACATCGGGGGATGCGGTGGATTGAGATGCATCCAAGGCAAAAAAACTGATATGGGTAGCTAAAACAGACAGATTGTCATGTGGATTTTTTTATTATGCTAATTGCATTTCTGCAGGGTTCCGGACATCGGCTCTAGAGGTTATCCTAAATTCAATGACATGGTGACATTAATTGAAGTGGGTGGCCAGTGGGAGTGGTCTGTGAATGTCACTTTGGTGTGTGTGTGTGCGTGCGTGCGTGTGTGTGTGGGTGTGAGTGAGTGTGCGAGATATAGATGCTGGTAGAGAGAGGAAGAGAGAGAGAGAGTGAGAGGGGGTGACAGATAGATGCTCACAGGGAGAGAGAGAGATTTATGATATGGTCTTTTAAGCAACAACTAGTGGAGAACTTGTGGTATGTGGATAGACAGGTAGTGGTGGACACACAGCATGTGTTGTGGGCTGCATATATTACACACCCATAATGAATCACAACTCCAGCGAAGTTATAAACCACAACTGCCTTGGACTCTGAACATCATATTCATGATAGTCATATCCGTCATGTAAGCCAACCTCTCTAACTAATCTGGCATGTGTGACAGTCACTGTACTAGTGGTAGTTCACAACTCCAGGGTAGTGAAAACCAACCACAACAGTCTGATTCAGTATGTGAATATCATGTTCTTGATCCTGTCATATCAATCATGTTGTGAGTAAGCCAACCAACCTCTCGAACTCATTCAAGATTCATTGTAAATCAATTGCCAAAGTAGGGGGTTTTGCCATTCTCTTTTTATGCTAATTTAAAATGAACCCACAAAATGTATATTTTCAGATTTCCCCTTCATATTTCCAGCAAGCTTGAGGAAACCACCAGCCAAAGGAGTAAAAGTAAAACTAACCAAACAATGGTTGACCTTTGTAATGTTTGAAAAGTTTAGATGTGGTCCGAGAGATACGGAGGGAGCGATAAAGGGAGGGAGTAACAGAGAGGGGGAGTGATAGGGAGGGGGCGAGATAGAGAGTGGGGGAGCGATAGAGAGGGTGAGAGACATGGTCAGAGTGAATAGAGCCTCTGTCTCTGAATCAGTCACTAACCGGGACAACAGCACCATGTGATGTGAGGAGTTGTGGCTTTATCAAGACATCCTGGCTCATCAAAACAAAATCCCCACATGGCCGGGTCAAGAGTGCATTATGACCGATTCAGGGATAAACCTTTTACTACGTCAATAGTGGTACCATTACTTTGTTTCAGCTGTCTTAGAAAGTCATGTAAAAAAATCACATAGTACTGTACTTTGAAAAATAGTTATTTTTATCATACAGTGTGCCCTGGTGTACTGCACATTAAAACCTCTCTTCATTCAGACTGCATTCACCTCCTAAGCAGAGTCACAAAGGCACTGTTACATATGGATGAGGTTGACTCTGTCGTAATACCATACCCTGGCTTTGACACACTGTGTCCTCAAGCTAACTGAGTCAATGCTCAGTCAGAAACTATGATGCATGTGTGGGAAAATGGATTGAACCCATATTGATATATTAGAGATATGGGAGATATTGATATGGGAGATATCAATATGGGAGATATGAACCCATATTGACATGGAGATATGGAAGCTATAGAGAGGGTGCCTAGCATCTCAGATTGTTGAAGAACCCCCTAATTGATCCTGTAAATCGCTCTGGATAAGAGTGTCTGCTAAATGACAAAAGATGTTAGAGAGGGACAATGAAGAGATAGGTGATGAGGGGGAGAGGTACAAAGATAAACAGAGAGAGTGAGAGAGATATGCACAAACAAGAGAAAGAGAGAGCGAGAGTAAAAGAGAGAGAGGACAGAGAGTTCATACAGTGTGCTTCAGTGGTTATGATTACATACATGAGAGAGAGAGAGAGAGAGAGAGAGAGAGAGAGAGAGAGAGAGCGAGAGAGAGAGAGAGAGAGAGAGAGAGAGAGAGAGAAAGTCACCCAGCCTCCCTGTGCACTGGCCTGAACTGTATAAGGGGTCTCTGTCTGTCACTGTGTCACCTGGCCCTGTGAGTGTGTGAGTGCAGGCCAGGCTGTGTGGAAACTGTGTGTTTGGGCACATTAGGAGGCATTAGCAGGGGGAGCTTGCGAAGCAGCTGTGAATAATACATGGACATTATTTATGAGCAGAGAGCATGTCCTCTGGAGGGCAATGAGGCGCATGCTACGGCTACACACTCCAAAAAGTTAGAGTGGGAGGGGGGACGGGAAGTGTTTGTTTACTTTACACTGTAAATCGATAGAATCGACAATACCTTTCCCAGTATATTTTCTCACCAGAAATAGCCAACTGTTGATAATGTTGAGGTCATCTAGCGGAGTGTTATTTAACTAAGTGAGTGTGTATTTAGCTGAGTGCTAACAGTGTGTGTTTACAGGAGCTCAGGGAGAAAGTTCATTCATCTGGCAGTCCTCCACCATGTCAGTTAGAGTTGGGGCAAAGATCCTCTCACCTTACAGTACGGGTGGCACAAGTGCACAATGACCTCAGCTCATCATAGACACACACACACACACACGCATGCACGCACGCACGCACGCACACACACACTAATGTGGAGACAGAGTCAGTGTTTGCTAGACCATCACACTCCAGTTGGTTTAAGGAGAGGTGACAGGACCACCCACTGACCACCAGATGGAGGGAGCAGGAGAGGTCCCACATTACACAGACACCAACAGACAGACGGGCGGATGGGCACACAGACTGTGTTTCTGGGGTTGGGCTAGGTCTGGCTCTTTGGGTCTGGGGTTAGCTCTTTGGGGTTGCTGGGCAGTGGTTAAGATAAAGTGGGATAAAGTGGGGCAGAGAGTCAGGACAGGGAGCTCTGGGTGGGCTGTTTGGGTGGGCCTAGTCTGTGTGGTCATGAAGCCCCTGGGTAGGATTAGGGTCAGGGGTGAAGGGTAGTAGGGTGGAAGGCTGGAGGGAAAAGGGCATCGGAGAGGAAATGCCAATATAGGACTGGACTCTAAAGACCAAGTCCTATTACACACCCACTGACTGAAAGAACTTCCATGCTGTTGTGTCAATCAATCAAATCCAATCAATCCAATTTGTATCATATTTATCAGTTTGTAACTGTAAACTGTCTGTCCCCTAAAATCAGACCAAGGACACCAGACAGTGACATTGGCAAATCTCTGTTGGGCAATACTGTACTACTGTACATGGCATTGGTTTGACCTTGATGGTGAAAACACCATAGGAGAGGTTTAAGCTGAAAGCCCAAGGTGGGAGTGAGGGATGAGGGAGGGACTGAGGATCGCGTTCATTAATTTCCAGTCACAATGAGAGCCTGAGGACTTGGGGTATGGGGAGAGGAAGGGCGGAGAGGTAGGGTGAGAGGGTGGTGAGCAAGAGGGTGAGGAGGGCGATGGTAATAGTCTTAAGTGCTTGGTCAATCAAAACCCCCTGCTAAAACCCTGATGTTCTAATGTTTCCACCTCCGCCCCCCTCGTCTCAGTGTGTGTGTGTGTGTGTGTGTGTGTGTGTGTGTGTGTGTGTGTGTGTGTGTGTGTGTGTGTGTGTGTGTGTGTGTGTGTGTGTGTGTGTGTGTGTGTGTGTGTGTCAGTCTGGAGAAGCAGTGGGGTATACAGCACGGAGGCACACAGGCTATTAGATATGTCACAGAGAACCACTATGAGAATACGAGGGACAGATAGAAGGACAGCAAGCGAGAAGGACACAGAGAGAGAGACAGACAGACAGACAGACAGACAGACAGACAGACAGGCAGAAAGAAAGAGCCACCCTCTTCCCTTCTCATCTCACCTGCCGAATCAACTAGTCCTGAAAATGGATGGCGCTGGAGCGTTGGGGCCATACCCGGCCGGGTATATTACTTCTACCATTCCTCTTTCTTTGTCAGTTCCTCTCTCTCCCCCCTTTCCTTCATCTCTCCATCTTAGTCTCATGGTCCCAGGTGAGAGGGTTACAAAGAATGATTTTAGGTCCTTCTCTCCTCATTCCTCTCCACCTTACAGCAAATGTTTTTATTTTATTTAACCAGGCAAGTCAGTTACAAACACATTCTTATTTACAATAACGGCCTACCTGGGAACAGTGGGTTAACTGCCTCGTTCAAAGGCAGAACAAGAGATTTTTACCTTGTCAGCTCAGGGATTCGATCCAGCAACCTTTCGATAACTGGCTCAACGTTCTAACCACTAGGCTACCTGCCGCCACTATCATCTTACTTACTATTTCTCTTTCTTTATTTCTCTCCCTCTTTCCCTCTCTCCTCCTGTCTTCATCTCTTCCGTACCCTCTTCCCATATTAAATCTAGATAGGCAGAGTTCAGGACCCACGTTGGTGGGAAAAGTATCCAATACCTTAATAGAAAGTGAAAGTCACCCAATAAAATACTACTTGAGTAAAAGTCTAAAAGTATTTGGTTTAAATATACTTTATTATCAAAAGTAAATGTTAAGTATCAAAAGGACAAATAAAAGTATAAATAATTTCACATTCCTTATATTATGCAAACCAGACTGTCACGGTTCATGAATCCACTGCCTCCCTCTCTCTTTCTCTTTCTCTTTCTCTCTCTCTCTCTCTCTCTCTCTCTCTCTCTCTCTCTCTCTCTCCCGTGTTTGTGTGGGCGTGGTTCCCAATCTCGGCCTGATTGTTTGTGCCAGCTGGAATCACTTATCTTCCCTTTATATGTTCTGTAACCAGTGTTTCTTGTTGTCAGATCGTTGTTACTTCTCTGAGGTTGTGTCGTGTGTCCGTGCTCATCTCTCACCGCCCTTGTGTGGATTATCTGCTGTGCTCCCTCCTACCCATCCGGACACACTCCCCTGGATTTCTCAGCACACTATCATCGGAAGATGCGCCCTAGTCCCTGGGTCGGATTCCGTCTGAGTACAGTCTGTCTGTCCTATTGCTGCTGTAAACTGTATTCATTAAACCATCGTTGCTTGCATCTTGCATCCGCCTCTGTATTGTCACAGAACGATCTGACCAGACCATGGATGCAGCGAGTTCAACGAGTCTGACCGAATTCATTTCCCGCAGTATCACGAGAATGGATCAACAAGAGGAGAACATCTCCAGCACAGGTCGGGCAGTACAAGCCCTTGCGACGCAGGTATCCCAGCTGACCCAACAATTACAACATCTGAGGGGTCTCGATGCGCCACCTACACCGGCAGTTCAACCCGCCCCGCCAGAGCCGGATTCCCAGCTAGAGCCACGGCTACCGACACCAGAGGGTTATTCAGGTGATCCTGACTATTGCAGAGCTTTTCTTACGAGATGTTCCATGCAATTCTCGTTGCAGCCACGGACCTTCAACCGTGAACAGTCTAAGGTAGCATTCGTACTCACACTGCTATCAGGCAAAGCGGCTCTTTGGGGAACGGCGGTGTGGGCGAACCAGGACCCATGCTGCACCTCTTTCCAGACACTCTCCGAGGAGATGAGAAGGGTCTTCGATCGGGCCGTGGCGGGTAGGGAGGCGGCCAGACTACTCGCTGACCTTCGCCAAGGAGACCGTTCAGTATCGGAATACTCCATCCAATTCCGCACTCTGGCCGCAGAGTGTCAGTGGAACGAGGAGGCGCAGTGGTACATGTTCCTGCATGGGCTGGAGGACCGGATCCAGAAGGAGATTTATGTTCTGGACCTTCCCAGGAATTTAAATGGACTAGTGGAACTAGCCTTGAGGGTCGACGCTCGTCTGAGTCGTATTGGCCGCCGAGCATGCCCTAACAGACCGTATAACGACATGGAGGGCTGGCATGCCAGCGGCGGGAACACGGCCAGTTCAGCCTCCGCTCACGAACCCATGCAGCTGGGGAGAGCTCGCCTCTCCCGGGAAGAGAGGGAGAGGCGGAGATCCCAAGGACTCTGTCTCTACTGTGGTAGAGCGGGCCACTTTATCCACTCCTGCCCGGTAAAAGATCAGGCCCGGTAGTAAGCATGAGGCTACTATCGGGTGGTGTCACCACAGAGAAGACCTCATCATCTACTCTCCTCCCGGTAAGACTAAGATGGGCCACCCACACGCACGACACCCAAGCCTTACTGGACTCAGGAGCAGAGGGTAATTTCATGGACCTCAAGCTCGCTCACAAACTCCAGATTCCTATCACCTCACTCTCGCACAAGATATCCGTCAACGCTCTCAATGGTCAAGAACTCCCCAACATTTCTCACACCACTGAACCTATTACACTCATCACTTCTGGCAATCACACTGAGACACTATCATTTCTACTCATGGACTCACCCCTTGCACCATTAGTTCTCGGCCACCCTTGGCTCACCCAACACAACCCCAGGGTTGACTGGGGTCATAACTCTATATCCATGTGGAGTAACAAGTGCCTTGAGTCCTGTTTGGTGTCTGCTTGTTCGTCTGTGTCTGATTCTGTGTTTCTAGAGGAGGCAGTGGATTTGTCTAACGTGCCCGTTGAATACCTCGACCTGAAGGAGGTGTTCAGTAAGTCCCGTGCTGCTTCTCTTCCTCCGCATCGTCCCTATGACTGTGCAATAGAATTATTGCCAGGTGAGTCTCCGCCTAAAGGCAAGTTATATTCACTCTCTGTTCCTGAGAGGGAGGCTATGGAGAGATACATCTCTGATTCTCTGGCATCTGGATTCATTCGTCCTTCCTCTTCTCCAGCGGGGGCGGGGTTCTTCTTTGTGGGGAAGAAGGATGGTTCTCTGCGTCCTTGCATTGATTACCGTGGGTTGAATAACATCACAGTGAAGAATACCTATCCCTTACCGTTGATGTCCTCAGCCTTTGAAAGGTTACAGGGAGCATCCGTGTTCACTAAGTTGGATTTACGGAATGCATATCATTTGGTTCGCATAAGGGGGGGGACGAATGGAAGACCGCGTTTAATACCCCCAGAGGGCACTTCGAATATTTGGTCATGCCTTTTGGGCTATCCAACTCCCCAGCGGTTTTCCAGGCACTCGTCAATGACGTGCTGAGAGATATGATTGATCAGTTCATATATGTTTACCTGGATGACATACTGATTTTTTTCTTCTTCTCTCCAGGAACACGTTCAGCACGTCAGACGAGTGCTTCAGAGGTTGTTGGAGAATGGACTTTTTGTCAAGGCGGAGAAATGCATTTTTCATGCACAATCCGTTCCATTCCTTGGTTACATCGTCTCGACTGAAGGTATTCGCATGGATCCTGACAAGGTTAAGGCTGTGGTGGATTGGCCAAGCCCAGATTCCCGTAAGGCCCTACAGAGGTTTCTGGGATTCGCCAATTTCTACCGGCGTTTCGTTCGCAACTTTAGCCAGATAGTCGCTCCTCTTACCGCCTTAACCTCCCCCAGAGTGACGTTCAGGTGGTCCGATACAGCCGAGGTTGCATTCGCCAAACTCAAGAGCCGCTTTGTTTCAGCTCCCATCCTCATAGCTCCCGATCCCTCGCGTCAGTTCGTGGTGGAGGTGGACGCTTCAGAGGTGGGGGTAGGTGCGGTACTTTCCCAACGTTCCTCTTCTGACGACAAGATGCACCCTTGCGCGTTCCTTTCCCATCGGTTATCACCTGCGGAACGCAACTACGACATTGGCAACAGAGAGTTGTTGACAGTGAAGTTAGCACTGGAGGAGTGGCGCCATTGGTTAGAGGGTTCGGGGGTACCTTTTATAGTTTGGACCGATCACAAAAATTTAGAATATATCAGAACCGCCAAGCGACTCAACTCCAGGCAGGCGCGGTGGGCACTCTTTTTCGGATGTTTTGACTTCTCTCTCTCGTATCGCCCGGGTTCCAAGAATGTCAAACCCGATTCCCTTTCTCGCATTTTTGACCATTCCGAACGCCCATCCACTCCCGAGTGCATCCTACCCGGGACCCTAGTGGTCTCCACACTCACATGGGAGGTTGAATCGAGGGTCAAAACGGCCTTAGAAGAGGTAACGCCTCTGCCCGGTTGCCCGCCTAATCGGTTGTTTGTGCCGGAGGGGTGTCGGTCCGATGTTATTCGGTGGGGGCATTGCTCCAACGTAGCGTGTCATCCAGGAGTCAGTCGCACTAGCTTTTTGGTTAAGCAACGCTTTTGGTGGCCACTGATGGCTCGTGACATTCACAGTTTTGTCTTGGCTTGCTCGGTTTGTGCCACTGGGAAGACTTCTAATCGACCCCCAGATGGGTTACTCCAACCGCTGTCGGTCCCTTCGAGACCCTGGTCCCACATCGCGCTAGATTTTGTTACCGCCCTCCCGCCCTCCCAGGGCAAGACGGTTGTTTTGACCGTGGTGGACCGGTTCTCGAAGGCGGCTCATTTTATTCCCTTGCCTAAATTACCATCTGCCAAGGAGACAGCGGTAACTGTCGTGGATCACGTCTTTCGCTTACATGGCCTGCCGATGGACGTAGTTTCTGACAGGGGGCCCCAATTTGTGTCCAAGTTTTGGCAAGAGTTTTGTAGGTTACTGGGAGCGAGTGTCAGCCTGTCTTCAGGGTTTCATCCCCAGAGCAACGGTCAAACGGAGAGGGCCAACCAAGATTTGGAGAGAGTGTTGCGATGTTTGGTTTCTAAGAATCCCTCTTCCTGGAGTCAACAACTCTCTATGGTTGAGTACGCTCACAATTCGTTGCCAGTGGCAGCCACGGGTCTCTCTCCGTTTGAGTGTAGTTTAGGTTACCAGCCACCTATCTTTCCCAGTACGGAGTCCGAGGTCACTGTTCCCTCCGCTCACGCTTTCATCCAGAGGTGCCGTCACGCATGGAGCAGAGCCCGTGAGACTCTTCTCCGGGTGGGGGCGCGCACCAAGGCTAAGGCCGATCGCCACCGGTCGAAGCCTCCGGTATACGTCGTTGGCCAAAGAGTGTGGCTTTCTACTAAGAACATTCCACTCCGATCCGTTTCGAACAAGCTTGCCCCCAAATTTATCGGCCCGTTCAAAGTCACCAGGATCATTAGTCCGGTGGCGGTCCGGCTCAAGCTTCCTCTGGCGTATAGGAGAATTCATCCTACCTTTCATGTGTCTAAAATAAAACCTGTGTTTCAGGCACGCATTAACCCGCCGGTCCCGGTTCCCCCGCCGCCACGACTTGTTGATGGGGAACCCACCTTTTCTGTCAATCGTATTTTGGACTCTAGAAGGAGGGGACGCGGATTCCAGTACCTGGTGGACTGGGAGGGTTACGGCCCGGAGGAGAGAAGTTGGGTACCTGCTAGGGACATTCTGGATCACTCCCTTATCGACGATTTCAATCGACGGGTAAATTCGCCTGGGAACGCCGAGAGGCGTTCCTAGGGGGGGGGGTATTGTCACGGTTCATGAATCCACTGCCTCCTCTCTCCCGTGTTTGTGTGGGCGTGGTTCCCAATCTCGGCCTGATTGTTTGTGCCAGCTGGAATCACTTATCTTCCCTTTATATGTTCTGTAACCAGTGTTTCTTGTTGTCAGATCGTTGTTACTTCTCTGAGGTTGTGTCGTGTGTCCGTGCTCATCTCTCACCGCCCTTGTGTGGATTATCTGCTGTGCTCCCTCCTACCCATCCGGACACACTCCCCTGGATTTCTCAGCACGCTATCATCGGAAGATGCGCCCTAGTCCCTGGGTCGGATTCCGTCTGAGTACAGTCTGTCTGTCCTGTTGCTGCTGTAAACTGTATTCATTAAACCATCGTTGCTTGCATCTTGCATCCGCCTCTGTATTGTCACACAGACGACACAATAATACTTGTTTTTTTTGTTTAATTGTTTTTTTAAATTTACAGATAGCCAGGGTCACACTCCAACACTCATAATTTACAGGTGAAGCATTTATTTTTAGTGCTTCGGCCAGATCAGAGGCAGTGTGTGAATTGGAGCATTTTCCTGTCCTGCTAAGCATTCGAAATGTAACGAGTACTTTAGGGTGTCAGGGAAAACGTATGGAGTAAAAAGTACATTACCTTTAGGAATGTAGAGAAGTAAAAATTGCAAAAACTATAAATAGTAAAGTAAAGTACAGATACCAAAATACTTAAGTAGTACCTTAAAGAGTTTTTACTTGAGTACTTTCCACCACTGTTCACTAGCCCATAATTATATTGACCAGACAGACCTCCCCCATATGTCTACTTGCCCCCATTCCAAACACCCATACGCACATCCCCCAAACCACATACACACACCCTTGCTCATATCCAGTACAGTACACAGATGCACACACACCCTGCCCACACACATAGATCCTAATTGACTTTCTCTTGACAACAAACAGCCAGTGAAATGAGTGACTGTAGTTTGGTACCAGGAGCTACACAAGCACACAAGATCCATCACGGTTTAATGAGAAAGAGGAGTAAAAGAGGAAGTTAGAGTAGTCCCCGTATCCTGCTTTCACTCCATCAGTGATCCACGTGTCAAACCTGGTTGTTTATATCCACTGTGATGTAATGTGCCAGATAGTGACAGCAGGCTGTCAGAGCTACAGTACGTTACTGTGTGAAAACCAACATATGTGCTACATTGGACAGTGAGCATGTAAACAAGGGTGTGTGCGTGAGGGGGGGGGGGGGGGGGTTGTGTGTTTGAGTGTGTGCGTGCACACGTGTTTGTATTGGTTGGTTGATATGTGGGGGAAGGGAGGTGCCTGTATGCATCTGTGCGCTCTTAGCTATCTCTCTGGGCTCTTAGCTACCTCTGTGGGCTCTTAGCTACCTCTGTGGGCTCTTAGCTACCTCTGTGGGCTCTTAGCTACCTCTGTGGGCTCTTAGCTACCTCTGTGGGCTCTTAGCTACCTCTGTGGGCTCTTAGCTACCTCTGTGGGCTCTTAGCTACATCTGTGGGCTCTTAGCTTCCTCTGTGCGCTCTTAGCTACCTCTGTGGGCTCTTAGCTACCTCTGTACGCTCTTAGCTATCTCTGTGGGCTCTTAGCTACCTCTGTGGGCTCTTAGCTACCTCTGTGGGCTCTTAGCTACCTCTGTGGGCTCTTAGCTACATCTGTGGGCTCTTAGCTACATCTGTGGGCTCTTAGCTACCTCTGTACGCTCTTAGCTTCCTCTGTGCGCTCTTAGCTACCTCTGTACGCTCTTAGCTACCTCTGTAAGCTCTTAGCTACCTCTGTGCATTTGTTTCAAGCCTACATCTGTGCATGTAACTGTGTGTGTGATTCAGCATCAGGAGTCAGCGCTCCACACTACACTAGACTGTACCCTGGGACCTTCTGGTGCAGCTAAACAGACTGACAGGCAGCCTGTTATCTTTCTCTTTCTGACTGTCTGTCTGTTTTAACCTATCCAAATCTAAATGGCACAGGCTGCCATGTTAACACACACACATGCACACACACACGCATGCACTGCCCTGTGCCAGACTGCCATGAACAGTAAACTCACACTCCAGACATTAGCATGGGGTGTATGCCAACGCCTGCGCCCAGACACACTTGCATGCCAGAGGCATCTTTAATTAGATCCCAAACACACACACACACACACACACACACACACACACACACACACACACACACACTCCCCCGAAACACCCTGTTTTTAACCCAGACACCCCCCTGCCCATCTCTCTGACACACACACACACTCATACACACATCACCATCCTCATTATCAATGTGCCATACACACACAGACTATAGAGAGCTCTTTTGAGTGTTTGATACGATTGACCCAGATCTTAAAGCACGAATGGCTGGGGAGGGGGAGAAAAGTGTGTCTGGGGTGGGGTGTGTGTGAGGGGGGAGAGGGTTGGGCGGCTGGTGTGGAGTTTTTGTAAAGAGTCTAATTTGAAACCCAGTCGGGGATCGGTGGGCAGATTTCTGCAGTCGGTGTCTTTGCTGGAGAGAAGGGGAGAGAGACAGAAAGAGCAAGAGGGAGAAGGAGCGAGAAAGAGAGGGGGCAGGGAAACAGAGACTTTCTGGACCCCGATAACAGGCGTTATCTCCAGAACGTCTCTCTCCCTTTCCCCCCTCCCTCTCTTTTCAACCCTCATTCTTCTGAAGAACGAGATCTGATGTTCAAACTTAAGCCTGTTCATGTAAAGGAGGAGGACACGCCGAGGGGCTTCTTAAGGCTTTAGGAGTGCCTTTTTGGCACACAAACACACACAGATACTATAACAAATTCAGATGCTGCATGGGCTCAAGAAGACATCATTAGTCTTATACTCCTCAAGGTTGTGACCAGTCTGTCAATGAAATAGACGTTGTCATATAGACACATTCCCCCAGCCGCATTCTGAAAAGTCGCACACACAGTTCTTCCCCAGAAAGGGTAGCTTGCCTGTGACAGGAGTTGTTCCTGACCATGTGAAGCGAACAGGAAACACGAATGTTTACCTAGTCAGGTCATACAATTAGAAAGTATTCCAGATCCTACATTTGACTACAGCTTAAAATGTTCTGTCTTTGTTGTGAAAGCTAGCTTCGTTGTGGTAGCTAGTTTATGGAATAGCAAGAAAATGTTTGAAGTAGTCCCAAACTCATGCAATGAGTATGACAGATTTGTCTCTCTCATTTAACATTTTTATTTTTTTATTTCACCTTTATTTAACCAGGTAGGCAAGTTGAGAACAAGTTCTCATATACAATTGCGACCTGGCCAAGATAAAGCAAAGCAGTTCGACGCATACAACGACACAGAGTTGCACATGGAGTAAAACAAACATACAGTCAATAATACAGTATAAACAAGTCTAAATACGATGTGAGCAAATGAGGTGAGATAAGGGAGGTAAAGGCAAAAAAAGGCCATGGTGGCAAAGTAAATACAATATAGCAAGTAAAACACTGGAATGGTAGATTTGCAATGGAAGAATGTGCAAAGTAGAAATAAAAATAATGGGGTGCAAAGGAGCAAAATAAATAAATAAATGAAATACAGTAGGGAAAGAGGTAGTTGTTTGGGCTAAATTATAGGTGGGCTATGTACAGGTGCAGTAATCTGTGAGCTGCTCTGACAGTTGGTGCTTAAAGCTAGTGAGGGAGATAAGTGTTTCCAGTTTCAGAGATTTTTGTAGTTCGTTCCAGTCATTGGCAGCAGAGAACTGGAAGGAGAGGCGGCCAAAGAAAGAATTGGTTTTGGGGGTGACTAGAGAGATATACCTGCTGGAGCGTGTGCTACAGGTGGAAGATGCTATGGTGACCAGCGAGCTGAGATAAGGGGGGACTTTACCTAGCAGGGTCTTGTAGATGACATGGAGCCAGTGGGTTTGGCGACGAGTATGAAGCGAGGGCCAGCCAACGAGAGCGTACAGGTCGCAATGGTGGGTAGTATATGGGGCTTTGGTGACAAAACGGATTGCACTGTGATAGACTGCATCCAATTTGTTGAGTAGGGTATTGGAGGCTATTTTGTAAATGACATCGCCAAAGTCGAGGATTGGTAGGATGGTCAGTTTTACAAGGGTATGTTTGGCAGCATGAGTGAAGGATGCTTTGTTGCGAAATAGGAAGCCAATTCTAGATTTAACTTTGGATTGGAGATGTTTGATATGGGTCTGGAAGGAGAGTTTACAGTCTAACCAGACACCTAAGTATTTGTAGTTGTCCACGTATTCTAAGTCAGAGCCGTCCAGAGTAGTGATGTTGGACAGGCGGGTAGGTGCAGGTAGCGATCGGTTGAAGAGCATGCATTTAGTTTTACTTGTATTTAAGAGCAATTGGAGGCCACGGAAGGAGAGTTGTATGGCATTGCAGCTTGCCTGGAGGGTTGTTAACACAGTGTCCAAAGAAGGGCCAGAAGTATACAGAATGGTGTCGTCTGCGTAGAGGTGGATCAGAGACTCACCAGCAGCAAGAGCGACCTCATTGATGTATACAGAGAAGAGAGTCGGTCCAAGAATTGAACCCTGTGGCACCCCCATAGAGACTGCCAGAGGTCCGGACAGCAGACCCTCCGATTTGACACACTGAACTCTATCAGAGAAGTAGTTGGTGAACCAGGCGAGGCAATCATTTGAGAAACCAAGGCTGTCGAGTCTGCCGATGAGGATGTGGTGATTGACAGAGTCGAAAGCCTTGGCCAGATCAATGAATACTGCTGCACAGTAATGTTTCTTATCGATGGCGGTTAAGATATCATTTAGGACCTTGAGCGTGGCTGAGGTGCACCCATGACCAGCTCTGAAACCAGATTGCATAGCAGAGAAGGTATGGTGAGATTCGAAATGGTCGGTAATCTGTTTGTTGACTTGGCTTTCGAAGACCTTAGAAAGGCATGGTAGGATAGATATAGGTCTGTAGCAGTTTGGGTCAAGAGTGTCCCCCCCCTTTGAAGAGGGGGATGACCGCAGCTGCTTTCCAATCTTTGGGAATCTCAGACGACACGAAAGAGAGGTTGAACAGGCTAGTAATAGGGGTGGCAACAATTTCGGCAGATAATTTTAGAAAGAAAGGGTCCAGATTGTCTAGCCCGGCTGATTTGTAGGGGTCCAGATTTTGCAGCTCATTCAGAACATCAGCTGAACGGATTTGGGAGAAGGAGAAATGGGGAAGGCTTGGGCGAGTTGCTGTGGGGGGTGCAGTGCTGTTGACCGGGGTAGGAGTTGCCAGGTGGAGAGCATGGCCAGCCGTAGAAAAATGCTTATTGAAATTCTCAATTATGGTGGATTTATCAGTGGTGACAGTGTTTCCTATCTTCAGTGCAGTGGGCAGCTGGGAGGAGGTGTTCTTATTCTCCATGGACTTTACAGTGTCCCAGAACTTTTTTGAGTTAGTGTCCTATGTTGTTCTCATGTCCTTGTTGAATTTGTTTATAGATCTCCCTTGGATGATTTTTGTCTATCCACACATGGAATGAAAATATAATGAGACTATATGAAGATGTTCTTTGTCATTTGTGTGTGCAAATACATTATATTGAATAATATGGTTGGGTTTGTTGTGATAGTTGTCTGAAAGAATGATAACACATTCACAATAGTAATATATGCCATTTGGCTGACGGTTTTATCCGAAGCGACTTGCATGCATTTTTCAGAAGGGTGGCCCCAGCGGGAATTGAACCCACGACCCTGGTGTTGCAAGCGCCACTCTCTGAGAAAGAGAAAGGAGGAGACCGAGAGAGAGAAAGGGGTAGACCGGGAGAGAGAAAGGAGGAGACCGAGAGAGAGAAAGGAGGAGACCGAGAGAGAAAGGAGGAGACCGAGAGAGCAACAGAGAAACAAATGGAGAGAAGGAGACAGTAAGAAATAGAGAGAAAGAAACAGACATAAACAGAGAAACAGAGAAAGACATAGAGAGACTATCTACTGTCCAACAGCCTTGGTGATATGGCTAGGCTGGCAATCAACTGGATTTCACTATGCCACCCCCTACTAGGGCCAATCTCATTGCCTGCGTTACACACACACTCCCGCTGAGAACACACACACACACACACACACACACACACACAGGGAACAAACACACAGACTACATCTGTCCCCACCATCCCTACCCGCCTTCCCTCCATCCCTCCCTCTGTCCCTCTGTGCAGGATAATCCCCGACACCCCCAACCACAAATACCAGCACCCACCAAAAGATAGTTCTAAGGCACAGAACCGCAAACAGAGACGTGTGTTCATATACACACACACAAAGAGTAAACACATGCAGATTGAGATACAAAGTAAGAAGCAGCTCACCAAACCATGCAATATTCAAACTAACAAAATCCACACACCCATAAACTAGCCAAGAAAAAGCAAGAGGAGAAAGAGAAAACAGAATAAGCACTGCTATATTATATAGTATATTATCAGGTTTCAGGTATGACCCAGATGCAAACAGTGTCGAAGAAACAAAAGTATATTTATAGTACAGGGGCAGGCAAACGACAGGTCAAAGGCAGGCAGAGGTCGGTAATCCAGAGAGGGTGCAAAAGGTCCGGAACGGCAGGCAGTCTCAGGGTCAGGGCAGGCAGGGGTCAATAATCCAGTGAGGTGGGGCAAGGTACAGAACGGCAGGCAGGCTCAGGGTCAGGGCAGGTAGGGGTCAATAATCCAGTGATGTGGGGCAAGGTACAGAACAGCAGGCAGGCTCAGGGTCAGGGCAGGCAGGGGTCAATAATCCAGTGAGGTGGGGCAAGGTACAGAACGGCAGGCAGGCTCAGGGTCAGGGCAGGCAGAAAGGTCAAAACCGGGAAGGACTAGAAAACTGGTAGGTTTCACGAAACAAAACAAACTGGCAACAGACAAACAGAGAACACAGGTATAAATAAACAGGGGATAATGGGGAAGATGGTGACACCTGGAGGGGGGTGGAGACAAGCACAAAGACAGGTGAAACAGATCAGGGTGTGACAGTATATTACATCTATATTTCACAAATAATTAGATTCATTAAAGTTTCCTCTCTCAGCCTAGAAATACTGTTAGTCCATGTGGAACTCTCACAGCCCCACTCACCATGGACAATCTAAGCCTTGTTGTTGTGGTTTTTGCATGGTGCCAAATTGGAGTCACAAGGAGTAGCCTGCTGTCTGCTAGTGGGAGAGAAGCTCTCCTATTGAACAGAGCTGAACTAAAAGCTGGCATGAGCAACAAGACCTCACAAAATTGTGAAATTGAAAACATAGATTTTTGAAGGTTAAGTTGAGGCAGTCATTCTGGTTAAGGGTTAAGGTTTGGGATAAACAAATTAAAGACATGTGCCTAGCACTGGGATCTGCCTGGGCTAGAGGCCCTCCTCTGACTCTATAATGAAACACCAATCCCTCCCCAATCACTCATTACTGTAAAGTCCACTATTAATATGATGTGTCCTTTTTTCATGACTTGACCCTTCATACCAAGTATCTAAAAGTAACTGGATGTGCATACACATACTACCTCTGAACTCCTCTCATATCAGCCGTCTCTGCCAGTGTTGTGATAAGAGCGAGAACATTCATGATGTACTGTGTTTCGGACTGTTCCCAAAGCAAGTTTCTGCCACTCTATTCTTACCGAAATAAAAAGTTGTGCGATTAGAACATTTCAGGGAACTGAGTGTGATGCAACGTGGGATTGTAGAATGATTCATTGATGAGTAGATAAGAGGTTTCTGTGTGCGTTACCATAGCCTTTAGGGTAATTCCTCAGCTATCATGTATTATATTCATGTCTGCATCTTCATGTGAGAGATATATATGCTGGGAGAGAGAAAAATGTTGAAAGAGAAGAAGAGAATATAGCGAAATGGGGAACGAGAATTATATTAATTTATAAAATGGCTTTTGTAAAGAGAGAGCGAGAGAGAGGGTTCAATCGACTGGTCAATGATCCAAGGCCAGCTCAGTTAATGACCTACCATTGTGACAATGAGTCATCATAATGCTGCATCAAATGTACATGATCCTAGGGGCATTGGCAAACACAATGTAAGTCACTTAATTTATGTGCCCCTAATTTCACCGAATACTTCTGTTTATCCTACAGCTAGTGTATGCAGTAATCATGAGCCTATGAATCAGAGATACACTGTTAGCACTGAGGCGGTGTGCCCTTAGTAGGAAGACCACTTTGTGCACCCTGCTCCAAAATAAATTACATGAGTAAGTCTACTTCTGATACGCTTCCCAGTAAAGCATTAAAAACAATCAAGCATCCCAGAAAACTGATAAAAATAGCCCATATATGCAGCTTGAGAAACAAGGTCCATGAGGTCAATAACTTGCTTGTAACAGATGACATCTCTGAAACTCTCTGAATAACTTTGATGATACATTGGTAGCAATACATGGTTACAACATCTACCGAAAAGACAGAAATGCCAACGGGGGCGGTGTTCTGGCCAATATTCAGAACCACATTCCTGTAAAGCTTAGAGACTGTTGAAGTAATATGGCTACAGGTTCATCTGTCTCACCTAAAGCCCGTTCTTGTGGGAAGCTGCTATAGACCACCAAGTACTAACAGTCAGTATCTGGATAATATGTGTGAAATACTTGATATGTATGTATGTAATATGTAATATCAACAGATAAGTATATTTTCTTGGTGATTTAAATATTGACTTGCTATCATCAAGCTGCCCACACAAGAAAAAAATTCAAACTGTAACCAGTGCCTGCACCCTGGTTCAGGTTGTCAGTCAACCGACCAGGGTAGTTAAAAACAGCACAGGAATTAAATCATCAACATGTATTGATCACATCGTTACTAATGCTGCAGAGATTTGCTTTAAAGCAGTATCCAAATCCATAGGATGTAGTGATCACAATATATTAGCCATATCTAGGAAAACCAAAGTTCCAAAGGCTGGGCCTATAATAGTGTATACGAGGTCATACAATACATTTAGTTGTGATTCATATGTTGATGATGTGAAAAATATTTGCTGGTCTATGGTGTGTAATGAGGAGCAACCAGACGCTGCACATGACACATTTATGAAATTGCTTATTCCAGTTACTAATAAGCATGCACCCATTAAGAAAATGACTGTAAAAACGGTTAAATCCCCTTGGATTGACGAGGAATTGAAAAATTGTATGGGAGGGATGAAGAGAAAGGTATGGCAAATAAGTCTGGCAACCCAACTGATTGGCAAACATACTGCAAATTAAGAAATCATGTGACTAAACTAAATAAAAATTAACTATACTATGAAACAAAGATCAATTATATAAAGAATGATAGTAAAAAGCTTTGGGGCACCTTAAATAACATTTAGGTGAAAAAAAGCCTACTTGGCTCCATTATTCATTGAATCAGATGGCTCATTCATCACAAAGCCCACTGATATTTCCAACTCCTTCAATTACTTTTTCATTGGCAAGATAAGCAAACTTAGGGATGATATGCCAGCAACAAACGCTGACACTACACATCCAAGTATATCTGACCAAATTATGAAAAACAAGAATTGTCAGTGTGGAAGAGGTGAAAAAATTATTGTTGTCTATCAACAATGACAAGTCACCGGGGTCTGAAAATCTGGATGGAAAAAAACTGAGGATAATAGCAGACGATATTGCCACTCCTATTTGCCACATCTTCAATAGCCTACTAGAAAGTGTGTGCCCTCAGGACTGGAGGGAAGCTAAAGTAATTTCGCTACCAAAGAATAGTAAAGCCCTCTTTACTGGCTCAAATAGCCGACCAATCAGCCTGTTACCAACCCTTAGTAAACTTCTGGAAAAAATTGTGTTTTACCAGATACAATGCTATTTGACAGGAAATAAATTGACAACAGACTTTCAGCATGCTTCTATAGGGAAGGGCACTCAACAAGCACAGCACTTACACAAATGACTGATGACAGGCTAGGAGAAATTGGTGATAAAATGATTGTGGGTGCTGTCTTGTTAGACTTCAGTGCAGCTTTTGACATTATCGATCATAGTCTGCTGCTGGAAAAACGTATGTGTTTTGGCTTTACACCCCCTGCTATAATGTGGATAAAGAGTTACTTGTCTAACAGAACACAGAGCGTGTTCTTTAATGGAAGCCTCTCAAACATAATCCAGGTACAATCAGGAATTCCCCAGGGTAGCTGTTTAGGTCCCTTGCTTTTTTAAATTTTTACTAACGACATGCCACTGACTTTGAGTAAAGCCAGAGCGTCTATGTACAGTGCCTTGCGAAAGTATTCGGCCCCCTTGAACTTTGCTAACTTTTGCCACATTTCAGGCTTCAAACATAAAGATATAAAACTGTATTTTTTTGTGAAGAATCAACAACAAGTGGGACACAATCATGAAGTGGAACGACATTTATTGGATATTTCAAACTTTTTTAACAAATCAAAAACTGAAAAATTGGGCGTGCAAAATTATTCAGCCCCCTTAAGTTAATACTTTGTAGCGCCACCTTTTGCTGCGATTACAGCTGTAAGTCGCTTGGGGTATGTCTCTATCAGTTATGCACATCGAGAGACTGACATTTTTTCCCATTCCTCCTTGCAAAACAGCTCGAGCTCAGTGAGGTTGGATGGAGAGCATTTGTGAACAGCAGTTTTCAGTTCTTTCCACAGATTCTCGATTGGATTCAGGTCTGGACTTTGACTTGGCCATTCTAACACCTGGATATGTTTATTTTTGAGACACCAAGCAGGGAGACTAGACAAACCCTTCAGCCTTGATAGCTAACTTGATGAAGGTAATGATGACAAAAGAGACACAGAGCAGGGAGACTAGACACACTCTCGGGGCGGCTGGAGCAACAACATTCCCCTAAGGTGCAATTAAAAAGGAACACAGGAACCGAACACAGGAACCCCCCCCCCCCACACACACACACACAACAAGTGAATAAATAACTCAGCCCCATCAGGCTGGCCTGAACACAATAACAACAATAGAAACAGAGAGACAATGTCAGAGGAAGGATCATGTTACATGTATTGACGCCGCTGTGTAGTGATGTTAAGGCCTGGTGAACACAGCAACAAACTATGTCATCATGGTGCCTTGACTTTGCAATCGCTCTCTACAAGTCCTCCTTCTGTGACTGGTTGCCTGTCTGTTGAGGACAAGTGACAGACAGAACCACCCACGCCAGGACTGAGAGATACCCTACTTATTCCACCAGATTAACAAGATGGAGACTTATCATCTAAATTGTGTGGAACTGTTCATTCTCTGATGTTAGTCCACATCCACATAGTTCAGTGTCCATCACTTCCATGTGGTTATTAAAAAACAAATTGAACTTGAACATTAGCCTACTTTTACCATTTGACATTGCACCAAATACTTTGTTTTTTTCTTTCAATTAATTATTTAATTAACAATATTGCTCCCCAGGGGGGAAACTGAGTTTGACACATGCAGGGACAATGCGCATTAGGGCTGGTATCTTTCAAGGATTTTAGTTAATTCGAAATAATGCCATTGTTCACTAGAATCGTTTTTCATTAATTGGGCTATTTTGTATTTAACAATATGGTCTATATACTAGAAACTAATGGACACATGGACACAGATATAATACATTTATAATATATGAATACAGTTATTAAAATATAAATGATCAAAGTTACAATAGATTGCCATTGATTTTCTGTTAATTGCCAAAATCACTGAAGGTTCCAGTGACTAACTGGTAGCTTTGAAACCCTAATACAGACAAGAAGTTCCAGTCTTCATGAGTTCTCTACCCTAAATGTAACTCATTTATATGACCTAAAATATGAACTCAGATATTTAAAACTGCTTTTGACAGTGGAAAATAACTCTTCATTTGCAGTCTCTTCACTGAAGACCCTTGGATCCTGAACCCATTTCACCTAGGAGCCCCTACCCCCACCCTCCTCCTTGCCCCAGCCCCACAGCCTGTGGGTATCTTCCTGTATCTGTGTGTGTGTAACTCCCCCCTCCTCATCCTCCCACCTCCAGAGCCCATAGTCCACCATGCTGTGGACTGTTCTCCTAGCCCTGCTAGTTCTCCTCCTGCTGCAGACCCAGCTATGTGTCTGTCTACGGGTGCTCAGAGTTGCTGGCTATTCTTCCCCCTCATCCTCCCCCTCTCGTAATGCCACCAAGCAGCGACTACCTGGAGCCATCATCATCGGCGTGCGTAAAGGTGGCACCAGGGCCCTCCTGGAGATGCTCAACCTCCATCCGGACGTAGAGGTGGCCAAGGCTGAGGTAATGATAAATAGAAACATCATCATGACCATCTCAACTTAAATTGTAAAGCACTTTCACACAATAGACTACTCTCAAAGCTTTAACATAATGGTATGAAAATAGTCATGCAGCATAACAGAATGAAAGAACAAGATAAAATCCTAGAATGCAGACTTTACAGAAGTACATTTTTTTTGGGGGGGGGGGGGGGGTAAGGTATTAAACAACCCTACATACTTTATTTTTAGGTGCACTACTTCAACGTGGAAGAGCACTACCGGCGTGGGCTGGCGTGGTATCGTGCCCAGATGCCCTTCACCCTGCCTGGGCAAGTGACGGTGGAGAAAACTCCTGGCTACTTTTCCTCTCCCCAGGTCCCTCAGCGGGTCTGGGAGATGAACCCTGCTGTCCGACTCCTGCTGATCGTCCGGGACCCCGCTGAGCGCCTCGTCTCCGACTACACCCAGGTTCTCCATAATAGGGTGACCCGCCACAAGCCCTACAAGTCTCTAGGTAAGTTGCACCGGGGTTAGAGTGGTGACCCAGTAACCGAAAGGTTGCTAGTTCAAGTCCCAGGCGATAGATAATTGGGGGCTGCTTGTGTCAGATCATTACTACCACCACCATCATTCACTTGAGAAATGCAGTTAACAACAAAAATGTAAATCCCTCCAGTGCTCCATACCTCAGATCCTGTTCCTCTTAACCTATATGAGTGCCAAGAGTTAGGAAAAAGCAAAGACAATATACATTTCTGTTCTAAATATTATATTATATTCTACTCTATTTCATGTATTCTATTGTAGAAGAGCTGCTGCTCCGCCAGGGCCACATTGACCCGGCCTACAAAGCCCTGCAGAGGAGTCTGTACCACCAACACCTGGACCGCTGGCTGGAAGTCTTCCCCAGGGAGCAGGTCCATGTGGTGGACGGAGAGGCCCTCATCAGAGACCCCTTCCCAGAGCTCCGGAGGGCGGAGAGGTAATGTTATACCTAATGTAATTTTTGGGTGTGTTCCAAAAACACACCCTCTGGTCAAAAGTAGACATTATAAGATTATGACCTTACGATCACTGATCATCTTCCCTGTAAGGTTGGAACGGCAGGCTGCCCAGGAAACCATGGAGCCGGCATGAGATATAGCTCAGGAAAACATACCTCAATCCAGGGATGGAGATGCTAGGTAGCCAAAGCCACAGCAGACATTTTCAAAGGATAGTCAGTCAATCAGCTCCTTTGTTGTTCAACATGACATTCCATAATGGGATGGCTAGTCAAAAATACTACACGATATAGGAAATAGGGTACAATTTGGGACACAGGCTTATACTTGAATAAAACGGCCTAAGTTCAACTTTATCACCACGCACTTTAACTTGTAGCCTACATATTTAACCAACCGTGCTTTTTGAATACATTTAGCCTCATGTCTATTGTTGGTAAAAATTCACAGAGATGAGCACCCCAAACACAACGAACTGGAAGTTCATTGAAAGGACCCGGAAATAGCAGTCTTCTTCTTATTCATCTTATATGTTATTATGGCGGTCCACAAACACACGTTAGAGGTGCATGCCGCCACCTACTGTACAGGTGGTAAACTATAGAAAAAATATCCATTGTATTAAAGGGGGATAAAAACGACATCATGTAAACAAACAAAAACAGACACAAAAAAAATAACATCACATCCCTACACAGGCTGAGGGGCACGTGAGGGCGGAGCATCCTTTGACAAGATTTCTTGCAATGCCTCGGCTGTAAACTCACTGAGTCCCAAAAAGCATACTGCTGCACGATAATTCAAATGTTGTCTGATTGTGCTGTGCAGTTTATGACCACTGCAATAAATGCTGCAAAGTCCACCTTTTCTACATGTTATATATCAGGTTCCCTTGATTGCCGAGAAACATTCACTGGTGCAGTCTCAATTACCATGGCGTCTTCAACGCCACTCGCTCCTTCAACTCTTTTCTCCATCTCCAGATAGGAGACAAACTGGACAGCCCTTATTCTCCCCACACCTGTCTCCTTCACCCTAACAGCGCAATCCAGGGACTAGAGAATATGTTCGCCACCACCAGTGGAGGCTCCTGAGCAATAATACTGGCTGGAACTGAGCAAATGGAATGGCATCAAACCATGTGTTTGATGTATTTGATACCATTCCACTTATTCCTCTCCAGCCATTACCACGAGCCCATCCTCCCCAAATAAGGTGCCACCAAACTTCTGTGGACACCACAGTTGCAGCATATGATTTTTTTCCCCCCTATCTGCACTTGAGACATGCCCAAATCTTTTGCATTTATTACACTGGAGGAGCTTAAGAACAACAGCTCTTAAAGGATATTTCATAAAGCCTAGCTTTACATGAGAAGGGAGAGACATTATAATATGGACGAAGTGGGTTTCCTTACTCCATTCGCCACACAGGTCAGTCATCATGCACAAATCACTTCATCTACTTCCTCAGGTATATCATCTGCATCCACTTCATGCGCAACCCCAGAGACAAGCGCCCTGCTTCGTAAATCCATACACAAAACTGCATTCAAAAATATTTTTGAGGCGCAAAGTATGTTCCACGGACACACTAAAAATCCAACTAAAACCAGAATTTGCGGTTGCCACCAACGCCACCTCACCCAAAGCACCCATGAAACTTCTTAGCTTCCATCACAACTTTACTTATTTTGTTTCCTTTCTTTTTCATGACTGTAGCCCACTCATTCTCACTCTCATCTTTATGCGACCCGCCATCAGTTTCGAACAGAACATCCATTTCCGCCATCTTCCCTTTGGCCTGAATAAAAAATGGCCTCCAAGAGAAGATCCTTTCATGGCCCACCTGTTACTTTTGTCTATATGTAACTTATATTGTGTAAGATGCTATTCAGTTGCCTCATTGAGGAGATTAAAGTGTTTAATCTAATCTCATCTAATGTAGGCCATCATTGTAGTAGGCCGTCATCGTAAATAAGAATTTGTTCTTAACTGACTTGCCTCGTTAAATAATATAAATAAATGATCTATAGGTTCCTGGACCTGCTGCCCCGCATCACTCCCTCCAACTTCTACTTCAACACAACTAAAGGTTTCTACTGCCTCCTCTCTGCTGGGGGCCATGACAAGTGTCTGGATGAGTCCAAGGGGAGGCCCCACGCTCCTCTCAGCTCCCGGGCCTTCAGGAAGCTCTGCCGATACTTCAAAGAACCCAACCGCCTGTTCTTTGAAATGGTGGGACGTTCCTTCTCCTGGTGCTGACTGTGCATCAAGAAACAAAAGGCCCTTTATTTCTCTGATACCACCTTTAATGGGACAGAGAGAGGGGACAGACAGGGCCAACTGGAGATATTGGCCATAATAGCAAATATTTGGGATGCCTTTGAAATGGTCACCTGTTCCCTATGTAGTGCACTACTTTTGGGCAGAGTGGGTACCATTTAGAACGTAATCTTAGAGACTCTTAGAGACACTAAGAGCAGGTCAACAGTGAAAAGACATTGGCCTGTGTGAAGTTACTGTTGATTAATTGGACGGATAGATAGATTGGTGTGTTGACTGTCAGGTAGGGGGGTGGATGGGATGAATGGATGAATAGATTGCTGTGCAGACTGTTGGGTGTGCGGATGGATTAATTTATGTGTTAATTGAAGGGTGTGGGTGGATGAATTGACTGAGAGATGAAAGGATAAAACCACAGATGCACACAGACGATTTTAAAGATCTTTAGAGGTGTTACGTTTTGAATGTTCTCAATTGTCTTACTGTCAATGAGCTGAACCAAGCCAGGCCTGGGAGTGAAAAGCACAACAAGCATAGACTGTGTAAGATAACTCTCACTGAGGGACACTATTTCTAACTACCCATAGAAATAGATGGTGGGTACATTCAATATGGCAGCTGGTCCACCCATCACGGAACATTGACTTGAATGGGAATATCCATTCTAGTGATCTGTTTTTTTTTAATGGTACTACCTGCTGGAGAACATGAACTGAAGTGCCCATTCTCTAATACTGTATGCCTGGTGGTCCTAATAGCACCTGATCATGACTCTTGCTGGTGCCTGTCATTGTTGGCCTTGGTTGCACAAACTGGAATGAAATCGAGTGTAAGAAAATAATTACAATAAACTGTGCCATACAATTGTATCGTGAACAATCACGACAAAAACAAATCTTGTCATTTTGATGGTCATTAAAATGAGTTTCAGAGCAGATACCATTGGAGGAAATGTATAAGTGTACAGAAAATAGAGGGTAGAAGAAGGCTTTGAAATTAGATGGGGCTTATTGTTGCACTATAACTGAATGCTTAATTGCATAAAAGGTCAGTCCATCTGAAGATCTACTGTACCCATATGAAGCTATTTCAAAACCGAGTCTGAAGATTGAGGCTGCTTACCATTTTCACAAAATCGTTTACCATTGTAAAAAGTATGCCTGTGAGCTAAAATAATGTCCTCATTTAGATAATCATGTGTACTTATCTTGTTATTATTCTAATATTTTACTATGAAATGTTCAATAGAAATGTATATTTTTGGGATTGTTGAATTTAGATTTTAAGGTGTTTGAGCTGTAATGCATTGTAAGTATGTTTTCTAAAATCTTCTTCAATAAATGTGTACTGTTGTACTTTAACCCAGAGAAAATAACTATATTTAATAGAACATAGCGATGGGGGGGTACCAACTAAAATACATTACTAGGCCTAGACAGAACGTATTGTAAAGATCATATTGTAATGTCTGCTTCCAACCCACACTCTCAAAAACCTAGATCCCCTGAACGCAGCTCACTCTCCAGATCCCAATCACCTGAATTCTAATCACCTGTTCACACACCTGTATGTCATTATCACACATTATTTTGTTCAGTTCTTTGCCCCCATCACTGTGAGGTATTATATGTTTTGCGACACAAGTCTATCGGAGCAGTTTTTGCCGTGATTCTACTCCTCCCTTGTATGATAGTTGTTGCCTGACTCACTATCGGATTTCCTGTAATCTACCTATTTCCTGATCTCCCGGACAACTAGCCTTTTCCCTGCCTGTACTGTTGCCCTTTTGGACCCCTGTGTATGACCTTCTGCCTGCCCCTGGACCCAGCTACCTGCCTCCTCCTGTGGTTCTTTGCAATAAACACCTGCTGCGCTTAAAACCAGCTCTCTGTCTCCCATCGTGTTCATTACACATATGACCTATATCTCAGCAGGTCAAATACATAATAACACGTAAGGCTTTAAATACACATACAGTGTGTTTACTTTTAACAGTTGTGTGTAAGTCTAATACATGTATTATCTCTACACTTACAACAGTTACAGGTCAGCACCATGTATGTGCTATTCTAAAATATAGTCAAACCACAATCTCTATTATTATTATTATTATTATGTTCAATCAGGTTCATAATTATTGGTAACCTTGAAAAGATTAGCAAAAAAGTGTATATATATTTTTTTTAAGTGAAATTATATTATTTTACACCAGGGTTGCCCACCTGGAGGCCTACGGGTGTTTTTATTTAGCCACCCAAGTTGATGATGCTTAACCAGGGCCCCAGGACCAGTGGAAGCAAAATAGCGCCATAACATCAAAGAAGCACCACCGTATTTCAAGGGAAAGGGGATAACTAGTCAGTTGCACAACTGAATGCATTCAACCGAAATGTGTCTTCTGCATTTAACCTCTGAATCAGAGAGGTGTTGGGGGGCTGCCTTAAGTGACATCCACATCATCAGTGCCTGGGGAGCAGTTGTTATTCAGGGTTAACTGCCTTGCTCAAGGGAGGAACATCAGATTTTTTTCTACCTTGCCAGCTCAGGGGTTCAAACCAGCGACCTTTCAGTTACTGGCCCAACACTCTTAGCCACTAGGCTACCGCAGGTATGAGGTACTTTTATTCATATGCTTCCGTTTTATCAACGCCAAACCCACCACTGGTGTGCGTGTGGCCAAATAGCTCTATTTCCATGTCATCTGGCCATAGCACCGCCTGGAGTTTGATAAATGGCACTGGCACTTGGACTGGAACCCTGCTTTGGGTAAGATGACCTGAAAATAGAGCTATTTGGCCACACACACACCAGTGCTGTGTTAGGTGTTGAAAAACAGAAGCATACTGTATGCAGAAAAGTACCTCATACCTACAGTAAAATATGGTGGTGGATCTTTGATATTATGGGGCTATTTTCTTTTTTAGATAGCAGTGTGATGTCTGCAACACCAGCAAGACAATAACCCCAAGCACTAATCAGAATCCACAAAGAAATTATTAATTGACCACAAAATCAACATTTGGCAATGGCCATCTCAATCTCCGGACTTGAACCTGATTGAAAAGCTGTTTTGAATTGAAGAAGGCAGTCCATAAGAGCAGATGAAGGATATCAAGGATCTGGAAAGATTCTGTATGGAGGAATGGTCTAAGATCCCTCCCATCGTGTTCTCCAATCTCATAAAACAGTTAAGAAAAAGGCTTAGCGTCGTTATCCTCGCAAGGGATATTGAAAACGGGTGCCAATAATTTTTCTATGAGGAATAATATTTGCATAGAATAACATAATTTCCCAATTTTTTGGAGCATACAATATAGCTCAGTATTTGTATAATGTTTTTAAAGTATTTTTTGCACATCTTTATCAAGGGTGCCAATAATTATGAACCTGACTGGGGTTGTTCAAGTGCTTTGATATATATCTATGTTGTGACAGTCTAACACTGGATAAACATGTAGACTGTAAATGCAGGTTGACAGCAGAAAGTTCATCTCTGGGTCAGATTCAACAGCGAGGAGGCAGCGGTGTAGTGGAGGCTAAACGCAAGTAAACACTTTTTTTGCGGTACAGTTTTACTCACCTTTTGCAGAAAAATGTATTGAAAGTGTAGGAAGTTTACACACCTATTTTTTTTTTACCACTACCTCACTTTGAGTAAGGTAAAGGTCACAAGTGACGACAAAGAAACAGACTAGGTGTGTGTGTGTTTGGAGAGAGAAAGAAAGAGAAAGAGAGAGAGGTGTATAACATCAGTAGACTCCCAGGGGTCTTGTCTTAAACAGAAGAAAACACAGGAAATGTGTCTCAATTGCCACTGAGATAGGGCTTTCAAAGGCTAGGAGTGAAACAAGGGGAGAGGTTTCCCTTCATCTCTCTTAGCTCAGTGGGTGTGCTTGCATTCTGCAGAGAGAGAGAGAAAGAGAGAGATGACATCAATATCACAAGTAGGGTTGTACATTTTGGGGAATATTCAGAGGTGGAAACTTTCTGTGGGAATTAATGGGAATATATGGGAAGGAAATATATGCAAATGAATATTAATACTATTTAAATGTAGATGTTTTTTGCATGGGATATATTTACCATATAATATGGAGACAGAAACATAAACCGTTTACCTTATCATAAGTAGACATAATTGCAATGATTAAATCCTTCCAATAGAAATAAAAAACAATTTAGTTACAAATTTAACTTTAATTAAATGAGCTGACTATTCACATGGGATGATTTCACTGAACAACAAAAGAAAGGGAATATTGAATGATCCCCAACGATCCATCGCATCTCCCAAAAACGTTTTCAACATAAAATGTGATGGGGTCAAATTGGGGTCATGATAGGGGCTGCACTAAATGTTAGATGTATTATAATAATTGATTATTCTTATGTTGTATTAATAGAAGGGGAGGGGCTATGGTACCCCTCCTCATCTACATTTATAAGGTCCTAGACTACAGATTAATAATACATATATTCGTTGTAAGGTTTTAGAATTGTTCCAATCTTTTCTAAGTCTCTGCCTCTTATAAATACATGGAGTCTGTGAGAAAGCATTACAAAGATGAACAAAGAGCCCTGCAGGGGAGTAGAAGAGATAAGAGGCTAGTCAGACATACCTCTATAAATCAACTTGGAGGAGTGGACATTTACTGCCGAGGCCTTAGAAAACACTGGAACTATTGTATCTCTTGCAAGTTAGTATAGCTGTGTGTGCATGGGCTTGGTCTGAGAAGTAGCAGGTAATGACGTATGCAGTGACATCACAGGGGGTTGACTACAGGCATGATTAAAGCAACTTGGACTTTTCCTATGGGGCAGAACTCATGAGAGATATCAGTTGTATGTGTGATGTTTGATCTTTGACTTCTGTCTATAGCTGTATTTTGATTAAAATTGTTATAATTTATAAGTGCACATTTTGAGTGTTCCTTATTTGTTAAGTAAATAAAACGGAACCAAAAAACGAAAAACGGAACCAACAAATGATAGTCTGAAAACTAAAGCTTTTGGTTGTCTTCCTCTCGGGCTTCCATGTCTTCTCCCTGGACCTCCTCAATGTCCACCTCTTGAACATCAGACTCTGAGGCCTCATCTTCACTGTTACTTTCCAACCTTGTTGAGGATGGCTGGTCGTCAGGCTCAAAAAGCCTAAAATCTGCCCGGATGGCCACCAATTTTTTAACCCTTGTATTGGTCAGCCTGTTGCGTGCTTTGGCGTGTGTGTTCCCAAACAAGGACCAGTTGCGCTCTGAGGCGGCTGATGTTGGTGGGATTTGGAGGATGATGGAGGCAACAGGCTGAAAGAGCCTCAGATCCACAAAGCCCCTTCCACTAGGTGGCTGATGAGATATGTTGGCATGACTGCAATAGAGCATCTCCATCCCAAAGTCATTGCTTGGAAGTGTACTTTGCCAGACTGCCAAGAACCTTACCCTTATCCAGGCCAAGGTGTCGAGATACAGTAATGATGACACCATAGACTGTGTTGATCTCTGCACCAGACAGGATGCTCGTGCCAGCACACTTGGGGTCCAATATGTACATTGCGGCGTGTATGGGCTTCAGGCAGAAGTCCTCACGCTTTTGATGTATTTCAGAACTGCAGTTTCCTCTGCTTGGAGCCACAGTGAAGTGGGCAGGGCAGTACAGATTTCTTCTCTTACAGTGAGAGAAAAAAGTATTTGATCCCCTGCTGATTTTGTACGTTTGCCCACTGACAAAGTCTATAATTTTAATGGTAGGTTTATTTGAACAGTGAGAGAGAATAACAAAAAAAAAACGCATGTCAAAAATTGTATAAATAGATTTGCATTTATATAGGGAAATAAGTATATGACCCCTCTGCAAAACATGACTTAGTACTTGGTGGCAACCCCAGAGGTCAGACGTTTCTCGTAGTTGGCCACCAGGTGTGCACACATCTCAGCTCCATTTTGGTCTCATCTGACCACAACACTTTCACCTAGTTGTCCTCTGAATCATTCAGATGTTCATTGGCAAACTTCAGACGGGCATGTATATGTGCTTTCTTGAGCAGGGGGACCTTGCGGGCGCTGCAGGATTTCAGTCCTTCACGGCGCAGTGTGTTACCAATTGTTTTCTTGGTGACTATGGTCCCAGCTGCCTTGAGATCATTGAAAAGATCCTCCCGAGTAGTTCTGGGCTGATTCCTCATCGTTCTCATGATCATTGCAACTCCACAAAGTGAGATCTTGCATGGAGCCCCAGGCAGATTGACAGTTTTTTTGTGTTTCTTCCATTTGCGAATAATCGCACCAACTGTTGTCACCTTCTCACCAAGCTGCTTGGCGATAGTCTTGTAGCCCATTCCAGCCTTGTGTAGGTCTACAATCTTGTCCCTGACATCCTTGGAGAGCTCTTTGGTCTTGGCCATGGTGGAGAGTTTGGAATCTGATTTGATTGATTGCTTCTGTGGACAGGTGTCTTTTATACAGGTAACAAACTGAGATTAGGAGCACTCCCTTTAAGAGTGTGCTCCTAATCTTAGCTCGTTACCTGTATAAAAGACACCTGGGGGCCAGAAATCTTTTTGATTGAGAGGGGGTCAAATACTTATTTCCCTCATTAAAATGCAAATAAATGTATAACATTTTTGACATGCGTTTTCCTGGATTTTTTGTTGTTATTCTGTCTCTCACAGTTCAAATAAACCTATCATTAAAATTATAGACTGATCATTTCTTTGTCAGTGGGCAAACGTACAAAATCAGCAGGGGATCAAATACTTTTCCCCCTCACTGTACATCTGCAAGCAGAGTCTGAACATCAAACAGGATGGCATTGTCTCCCTTAATCCGTGCAATGGCTACTGCTATAGGTTTCAGGAGTTTCAGGCTGTTTACCACTCTCTCCCAAAATGCATCATCCAGGAGGATCCTCTTGATGGGGCTGTCTATATCAGCAGACTGTGATATGGACATTTCTTGGAGAGACTCCTTCCCCTCCAGGAGATGGTCAAACATGATGACAACACCACCCCAAAGTGTGTTGCTGGGAGGCTTCAATGTGGTGCTCTTATTCTTCTCACTTTGCTTGGTGAGGTAGATTGCTGCTATAACTTGATGACCCATCACATACC
Source organism: Oncorhynchus kisutch (assembly GCF_002021735.2). NCBI lineage: Eukaryota > Metazoa > Chordata > Actinopteri > Salmoniformes > Salmonidae > Oncorhynchus > Oncorhynchus kisutch. Next base: position 45,934,862 of record NC_034176.2, read on the forward strand.
TAACAATTTCCTTTGCTCTCTTGTAAAGCGTATCCATTGTTTTCAGTGCCATGATGTCCTTGAGGAGCAGATTCACTGCATAAGCAGCACAGCCAATGGGTGTGATGTGAGGGTAGGACTTTAGACCAAGCAGCCTTCATGTTCGTAGCATTGCCTGTCACCAGTGCAAATACCTTCTGTGGTCCAAGGTCATTGATAACTGTCTTCAGCTCATCTGCAATGTAGAGACTGGTGTGTATGTTGTCCCTTGTGTCTGTGTTCTTGAAGAATACTGGTTGAAGGGTGGAGATGATGTAGTATGCTTTTGTCACTTCTAGGTTAGACTACTGCAAACTACTAAAGCACTAAATAATCTTCAGTTAGTGCTAAATATGGCTGCTAGAATCCTGACTAGAACCCAAAAATGTGATCATATTACTCCAGTGCTAGCCTCCCTACACTGGCTTCCTGTTAAGGCAAGGGCTGATATCAAGGTATTACTGCTAACCTACAAAGCATTACATGGGCTTGCTCCTACCTATCCTTCCCGATATGGTCCTGCCGTGTATACCTACACGTACGCTATGGTCACAAGACGCAGGCCCACTAATTGTCCCTAGAATTTCTAAGCAAACAGCTGGAGGTAGGGCTTTCTCCTATAGAGCTCTATTTTTATGGAATGGTCTACCTAACCATGTGAGAGACACAGACTCGGTCTCAACCTTTAAGTCTTTATTGAAGACACATCCCTTCAGTAGGTCCTATGATTGAGTGTAGTCTGGCCCAGGAATGTGAGGGTGAACGGAAAGGCACGCACTTGCTGTCTTTACCTGGCCGGTTCCCCTCTCTCCACTGGGATTCTCTGCCTCTAAGCCTATTACAGGGGCTGAGTCACTGGCTTACTGATGCTCTTCCATGCCGTCCCTAGGAGGGGTGCGTCACTTGAGCGTGTTGAGTCACTGACGTGGTTTTCCTATCTGGGTTGGTGCCCCCCCTTGGGTTGTGCCTTGGCGGAAATCTTTGTGGGCTATACTCGGCCTTGTCTCGTGATGGTAAGTTGGTGGTTGAAGATATCCCTCTAGTGGTGTGGGGGCTGTGCTTTGGCAAAGTTTTCTCCTGAGGTGCTGACCTGTTGCACCCTCAACAACTACTGTGATTATTATTATTTGACCATGCTGGTCATTTATGAACATTTGAACATCTTGGCCATGTGCTGTTATTATCTCCACCCGGCACAGTCAGAAGAGGACTGGCCGCCCCTCATAGCCTGGTTCCTCTCTAGGTTTCTTCCTAGGTTTTGGCCTTTCTAGGGAGTTTTTTCTAGACACCCTGTTTCTACACCTGCATTGCTTGCTGTTTAGGGTTTTAGGCTGGGTTTCTGTACAGCACTTTGAGATATCAGCTGATGTAAGAAGGGCTATATAAATACATTTGATTTGATGTAGTTAATTATTCCTAGCCCACGAACATTCGACCACCCATCAGAGATGATTGCAATACAGTCTGCTTTCTCTTATGATTTGCTTGACATTCACTTGAACTCGGCATCCAGCAAATGAGTAGATAAATCATGTCTGGTTGGAGGGGTGTATGCTGGGTGAGAAACATTCAGAAATCTCTTTCAATACACGTTGCCTGTGAGCATCAGAGGTGAACCAGTTGCATACACAGCTCAAGCAAGACATTCATCATCATTTCTCTGGCTACGTTCCTCCATTGAGTCAAAAAAAACGTTGTATTCCAGGAGGACCATGAGCTGTTGCTATCGATAAGGTGTCTGATTAATAATTTTGAGTAAATGAGTAGAAAAAAAATATACAATTCCATGTACAGATAAATAGTTAAGCAGTTAGATTAAACAACTCCTTCGTAAGATAAATGTATGGAAACAGGTGAAATAACACTCTTCAGTTAGCAGGCTCAAGCAAGCTAAAAACCCGCATGGTAGCAAAAACGAACTAGCAGAAATTGTTAAGTTAGAAATGATGTAAACACACTTTGCCGTAGGCTACTGTTTACTAGTTAACAAAAAAATCATGTATATCATGTAAAATATATTCACCCCACCCAGTATTGTAATCTAAACTTACCCAAAAGCATGTAGTCCTTGGCTCAGACAGTGTAGTAGTGTGGGCTTAATAGCATCTCATTAGTGTGCAAGAATCAGCTGTACATGTGATTGAAGAATGCACTGTGCATGCAGAGGGTTGCAATTCCATTGAATTGGGGATAGTTTAACCAAAAAATGTGTATCCCACAAAAAAAGGTTCACTGTTATAAGCGAACTTTTTTAATTAATTTAAGCAAAATTCCCCAAATTCCCGGGCTTAACTGGAAAATTTCCGGGAAAATGCTGGAAATTTACCGGAAAGTTTCCGACTCTTTGCAACCGTAATCACAAGTCCTTCTAAACACTGACACAATCCCCTAGCATTATGAATGTAATTAGCCCCACCTGCTATTACACCCCCATAAAGGAAATTAGAATTAAAAACAGGTTCAGCCCCTGGTTAATCTGTGATTTACTTCACCTCAAGAATTCCATTTGGCAAATCGCTTAGCACACGCATAACTCAGGCTAACTGTCTCTCTGGGGAAGGAACCAAAGGGAGTGACAAATATAGGGAAGGTAATCAGGGAAGTGATGGAGTCCAGGTGAGTCGGATGATACTCAGGTAAAAATGGTGACAGGTGTGCGCCATAACAAGCAGCCTGATGACCTAGAGGCCGGAGAGGGAGCATACGTGACAGTACCCCAGGATGCCGACCAAAATGATGCCAGTTCAGGCAAATGAGAAATAATTGCACTCAGGCTATCCGGAAGGCCAAAGTTAGTTACTTTAAGGAACAGTTCTCTCACTGTGGGTCTAACCCCAAGAAGTTCTGGAAAATGGTTAAAGACCTGGTGAATAAACCCTCCTCCTCACAGCTGCCCATGTCTCTTAATGTTGATGATGTGGTTATTACTGACAACAAGCACATGGCTGAGCTCTTCAATCACCACTTCATTAAGTCAGGATTCCTATTTGACTCTGCCATGCCTCCTTGCACGTCCAACATTTCCTCATCTACTACTCCTTCTAATGCGACTATCCTCAATGCTCCTCATTATTTTCCCCCTGCCCGCTACAAAGTTTCTAACTGCAAGCGATCACTGAGTCCGAGGGGCGAAAGGAGCTCCTTAAACATGACCCCTAAAAAACATCTGGGTCAGATGGTTTAGAGCCTTTCTTCTTTAAGGTTGCTGCCCCTATCATCGCCGAGCCTATCTCAGACCTTGTCTAGGCCAATGTCTATGTTGCCCTGTTTATCAAAAGTCTTGAAAAACAAGAAAATAATCAACTGGCTGGCTTTCTTGATGTCTATAGTATTATTTCGGGTATGCAATCTGGTTTCCGCTCAGGTTATGGATGTCTCATTACAACCTTAAAGGTCCTAAATGATATCACCACTGCCCTTGATTCTAAACAATGTTGTGCGGCTATTTTTATTGACTTGGCCAAAGCTTTTGACACGGTAGACCATTCCATTCTTGCAAAGCAGTATTGGTGTCTCTAAGGGGTCTTTGGCCTGGTTTGCTAACTACCTCTCTCAAAGAGTGCAGTGTATAAAGTCTGAATATCTGCTGTCTCAGTCACTGCCTGTCACCATGGGAGTACCCCAAGGCTCAGTCCTAGGCCCCACACTCTTCTCAATTTACATCAACAACATAACTCAAGCAGTAGGAAGCTCTCTCAACCTTGTTCTGAACACCTCCAAAACAAAGGTCATGTGGTTTGGTAAGGAGAATGCCCATCTCCCCACCGGTGTGATTACTACCTCTGAGGGTTTAGAGCTTGAGGTAGTCACCTCATACAGGTACTTGGGAGTATGGCTAGACGGTACACTGTTCTTCTCTTAGCACATATCAAAGCTGAAGGCTAAGATTAAATCTAGACTTGTTTTCCTCTATCGTAATACTCCTCTTTCACCACAGCTGCCAAACTAACCCTGATTCAAATGAACATCCTACCCATGCTAGATTAGAGATGTAATTTATAGATTGGCAGGTAGGGTGCTCTCAAGCAGATAGATTGACTTTACCATTCAGCCATCAGATTTGCCACCAATGCTCCTTATAGGACACATCACTGCACTCTATACTACTCTGTAAACTGGTCATCTCTATATACCCATTGCAAGATCCACTGGTTGATGCTTATTCATAAAACCCTCTTAGGCCTCATTCCCTAATATCTGAGATACCTACTGCAGCCCTCATCCTCCACATGCAACACCCGTTCCACCCTTGCCCATATTCTGTTAAAGGTCCCCAAAGCACTCTTTTCACTTTGCTGCAGCTAACGACTGTAACGAGCTGCAAAAAAAACCTCAAACTGAACGTTTTATCTCCATCTCTTCATTCAAAGACTCAATCATGGACACTTTACTGACAGTTAAAAATAAAATAAAATTTTTTTGGTCACATAGACATGGTTAGCAGATGTTTTTGGAGTGTATTGAAATGCTTGTGCTTCTAGTTCCGACAGTGCAGTAATATCTAACAAGTAATCGAACAATTCCACAACAACTACCTAATACACACAAATCTAAGTAATGTGATGGAATAAGAATATGTACATATAAATATATGGATGAGCGATGACCAAGCGGCATAGACAAGATGCAATTCTGCAAAGCAGTTGTGGCTGCATTGTATTGGTGTCTCTACCTTCTTGCCCTTTGTGCTGTTGTCTGTGCACAACAATGTTTGTACCCCGTTTTGAGCTAATACCATGTTGTGTTGCTACCATGTGTTGTCTAAAGTCTCTCTTTATGTAGTGCTGTGCTGTCTCTTGCTAAAGGGCCTTGTGCCTTTTGGTTGGCTGTCATTGTAAATAAGAATTTGTTCTTAACAGACTTGACTAGTTAAATAAAGATTAAATAAATAAAATATAAGCTACGATATGAGGTCCTAAACTAAGCATGAAAGTGCATCCTTGTAGCTGTGTGGGTTAATATAGCCAAAACGCCAATGGCCACCAACCCCATACAAATTATGATTCATAACATTGTCATTTTTACACATAGTATTTTTGCAATGTGTCATGAATATGAACTCAAGATAGCATTTTTATTGGTACAGAGCAGACATAATCATGCCCTATGTGTACAAACGTAAAACAAGCAGGGGTCTAGCCACCCCTTGAAGTTCTTGAGAGAGCAGCCAAGGAAGTGAGAGGAATGAGTCCATTCGAGCAGCATCAAGTTATGAAAAAAGACGGAATGACACTGAAGAGGTACATTGACAAAAAAGAAAACAAATTATCCTTCGTGGAAGGACTTTTTTGGAAGACAATTGGAGGTTTACTTGGGAGTTAGTTGCAGCATGTTTAGCAATGCATATACAATACATGACCAACAGTATGAACATCTCATTCCAAAATCATGGGCATTAATACAGAGTTGGTCTCCCAGAGAACATGTTTACACTGCTCCAGAGTCCAATGGCACCACTCCAGCCATTCCACTCCACACTTGGTATTGCGCATGGTGATCTTAGGCTTGTGCGTGCGGTTGCACGCTCGAGCGTGGAAATCCATTTCATGAAGTTCCCGAAGAACAGTTCTTGTGCTGACTTTGCTTCCAGAGGCAGTTTAGAACTCGGTATCAAGCACTTACAGTTGAACGGGGCAGATCTAGCAGGGCAGAAATTTGACGAACTGACTTGCTGGAAAGGTGGCTTCCTATGATGGTGCCACGTTGAAAGTCACTGAGCTCTTCAGTAAGCCATTCTACTGCCAATGTGGGTGTATGGAGACTGCATGGCTGTGTGCTCGATTTTATACACCTGTTAGCAACAGTGTGGCTGAAATAGCCAAAGCCACTAATTTAAAGTGGTGTCCACATACTTTTGTATATACTGTGCATTATGGTACAGCTACATGGAAAGATGTCAGATATTGATTCTGGTAGTATTGGTAAGAATGGATAAATTCAGGGTGTCTAGCAGCTTGGTCATTATGGTACTTTTTGGTAGTACATATACAGGCATATATTATGGTAAGATTAATTGATACTCGTCCCATCATTGTAAGTGGTGAAATAAGTACAGCTAGTTATAATTATAATGGTTTAGTAGATTATAATAAAAGACTATCAGTCTTTACCTGGCTAAAAGAAAATGAATATATTATTTACAGGAAACTCACTCTACAATTACAGATTAGGTTGTATTGAAAAATGACTGGGAGGGAGAACTATATATTTGTTATGGGCAAAGAACTTTAAAAAAAATAAAAAATAAAAAAGCAATTTTGATCTGAATGTGCAAACACTCCAAACATGAGTTTAAATTTTTTTTAGCTAGGCAAGTCAGTTAAGAACTAATTCTTACTTACAATGATAGCCTGCCAGGGAACAGTGGGTTAATTACTTTTTTACCATGTCAGCTCAGGGATTTGATTCGACAACCTTCCGGTTACTGGATCAATGCTCTAACCACTAAATAGTGGGGTGGTTTGGTATTTTATTAGGATACCCATTAGCTGTTGCAAAAGCAGCAGCTACTCTTCCTGGGGTCTACACAAAACAGCAATAGACAAGAACAGCTCAAAGACAAACAGAACAAGACTTTTTTTTTTTAAAAGGCACGTAGCCTACATATCAATGCATACACAAACTCTCTAGGTCAAATAGGGGAGAGGCGTTGCGCCACGAGGTGCCGCCTTATCTGTTTTGAAACCAGGTTTGCTGTTTTTTGAGCAATATAAGATGGAAGTTCCATGCAACTAAGGCTCTGTATAATACTGTACGCTTTCTTGAATTTGGGGACTGAAAACATCCTTGATCTTTTTGGCCTTCCTGTGACATCGGGTGCTGTAGGTGTCCTGGAGGACGGGTAGTTTGCCCCCGGTAATGCGTTGAGCAGACCACACCACCCTCTGGAGAGCCTTGCGGTTGAGGGTGATGTAGTTGCCGTACCAGGTGGTGAGACAGCCTGACAGGATGCTTTCAATTGTGCATCTGTAAAGATTTGTGAGGGTTTAAGGTGACAAGCCAAATTTCTTCAGCCTCCTGAGGTTGAAGTCTCTGTTGCACCTTCAAAACACTGTGGGTGGTCAATTTCACTTTGTTAGTGATGTGTACGCCAAGGAACTTGAAGCTTTCCACCTTCACGGTCATCTAAAACAATTCCAAATAGAATAAGTCCAGCTTGAAGTCCTAAAAAACAGAAATGAGTCAACTCTGGTTCATTAAGACCGAAGACTGTAGTGGCCAAAAAGCAATTTTAGCATGGGCAGGGACATTGAGGGCGTACTCCATTTTAAAGTAGTCAACCGGGTGGGGATTCCTATGGGTTGTAGCCTCAATGGCGCTGCCCACGCTGTCACAGACGCTATAATGGTATAAAGATGAGTCCATCTCTTATGGTTCGGCCATTCCTATGGGGGAAAGGAATTGGGATAAATGCGGAAACATTTCCATGGTTAACAGGCTGAGGAGATCATACGTTCTCTCTATAAGATGATCAGTTAACATGACCTTCATGAATTATTAAGCCTTAAAACGTACTCACTTGGATTACATAAACTGCTTAAAAATTCACAGAAAGTGACTAGCTGATTCTCTGATTCTTTATTCTAAGCCTGCGTTTACCAGACTATTTTTGTGGAGTTCATTATTAAAAAGGCCATTAATTTCTTAATTGGCCAACTCTTTATAAACAATGAATTTAAAAAAAAAAGGTTTCCAGTAGTATACCCACTCTAGCCCTAGCCATGATAGTGTTGGAACTGTTTGCAAATAAAAAAACATTACAACACTTATCATAGCATAACGTGCCGAAGTTTCATAACACTACAGGATATTCTAAAAATTTAGCCAAACAAAGAAAACGAAGCTGATTGTGGTTTTTATAAAAATGAGTTTTAATTCCATTTCAGTATAAAACATTTATGAAGCCCTGCCAAATCGAATTCAACTGTCACAATCTGACAAAGGTATGATTATTTCCTCTGTCCTGCCCAACAATCTAAAAAATGGCAGACAAATTAGGGCTGAGCGATCAAATTAATTTGAGCGATATTCCAAATGCCTACATCGCAAGAATCAATGTTTGTATTTCTCATGAGTGTTGTGGTCTGTTTGTTCTCATGTCTTTTTGGTCTCGACTTAGTCGCTCCTTCCCACTAACACCAGAGAACTGTATATAAATGACTAGATGAACGTCTCCACCCTAAAAATGGGAGATGTCCCAAAGGCGGGAAGGCAGGTGACAAGCTTAAATCCAAGCTAAACTCAAACCATTGGGCTCATTTTGGACAGATCTGACAACAAAAAAGTTGCTATTTACAATTAAGGTTTGGTCCATCAAAAAAATAAATCATATGGACAATTTAGAGAAGTTAATACCCTTTGTCTGAACTACTGAAATTGCAAACACTAACAAAAATGTATGCTCAGTTGGTCACATGCAGCCTTGCACTACCAAGTACAGCGAGCAGCATTTTAGCAAAGACGTATAGTAGTGGTCTAGTCTTAAATCTGCAATAAGGACAAAATGATTGGCAATGTCTCGTTCTGATTAATTAGGCCATTAAATTTCAATCTTAACCAAGTACAGGATAGCATGCTGTTTCAACAGTTGAGACAGAAGGGTGTGTTCATAACTCCACTGTTCTGCCTTGTTTAGCTAGCAAATAGATCCAAGTTTGCAAAACCTGAAATATAAAGATTAGCTGGCTACCTACTAGCACGTGGGCTTGTGCTTGAAACTGGTGTTAATTTTCAATGCCTGCTACAATAAGTTAATTATTAGTGAATGTATATTATGTATGCTTCTGGTTAAATTTGTAAGGAAAGGGGAATTTCCATAAACTTGATCAGCGATGGCAAAAAGCATGTTAAACTACTTTGATAAAATAATTTGTGTGTTGTGGAAGGCTTATATTTAGCCTAGGTATAATTTCACAAGCAATGGATTAGATTGTTGCTCGACTTTTTTTAAATGCAGTGTATGACTTAAATTGTACAATAACTTTTTAAAATTACATTTAGGAACCGCCCATAAGTCAGACTTTTTTTTTTTTTAAACATAACAGATTTTTAGACCATAATCGCCCAGCCCTAATACAAATGTGTTTGTCTTAAGAGTTCTCTCATTATGGGAAATATTACAATAATGAAAAAAAAAAAAAAAAAAAACTTAATCACTCATCGTTAACTATAATATTAATAAAATATCAAATGTGAAGTTCTGGTCAGTCAAGTCAGTCTGAATACAAGTGTCTCCGAACACAGTCCAGTCAGAATACAAGCCTTCACAGTCAACAAGATGGTCTGTCTATGCAGTCTTCTGCTGGCCCTTCTTCCCGATCAAGGACTTATGGATGTGAGGGATCACACCTAGAAAAAGCAGCAAACAAGAATTGAGTGTATGCATGTTACAACATTTATGTCATTCACACACGATGTGTGTGTGTGTACTACACAATATAAATTATCCAAAAACAGGTGCATATGTGGTGTTTGTCTGTATAATGGTGTGAGAGCAAGTGATCTAATAACAGTGTGCCTTCTCAACTCACCTCCTCCAGCAATGGTGGCCTTGATGAGGGAGTCCAACTCCTCGTCTCCACGGATAGCGAGCTGCAAGTGGCGAGGAGTGATGCGCTTCACCTTCAGATCTTTGGAAGCGTTGCCCGCCAACTCCAGCACCTGGAAACAAATCAGCAAACCTTAACTCAAAAATAACGATTCAGAGGTCTACTATTCAATAGCACTCTTAGAATATCTTTCCAATCCCACAAATGACATTGTTTACACGACAGCAATAGTCTAATCCAACAGAATGTATTGGTGTCAGATGGTGTGTTCGGCTCACCTCAGCAGTGAGGTATTCGAGGATGGCAGCACTGTACACGGCCGCTGTGGCTCCTACACGGCCATGGCTGGTAGTACGAGTCTTCAAGTGCCTGTGGATACGACCCACTGGGAACTGGAAGGAAGAAACCAGGGGGGGGGGGAATGAGGATGAGTGGCTTTTTATACATAGCAACATTAGGTGGAGAGACAAGTGGGAAAAACCTTGAAGGACAGACATAGGGACTTAATCTCATCTGTTGGACAGTTGCCAGGGAGTGTTGCCACTACACCAAGGCTCTGCGTGGAATGAGTGGTTTCTAGTAATAGGAGCACTGAGACATGAGAAACAAAAAATTACAAACCAGTTGAATGGAAGAGTTATTTTTAATACCAGGAACATGCAAAACAGCATTGCTACTCTTGCTTTGAAAAGAGAACACCACGGAAACTCAAGGTCCATTATAAATGAATGACATGGTGCATATACAGTGCATTCGGAAAGTATTTAGACCCATAATGACAAAGCAAGAAATGTTGCATTTTTTTGCAAAAAAAATAAATAATATCACATACATGTTCAGACCTTTTACTAAGTACTTTGAAGCACCTTCGACAGCCTCAAATCTTCTTGGGTAGAACAAGCTCGGCACACCTGTATTGAGTTTCTCCATTCTTCTCTGTAGATCCTCAAGCTCTGATTTGATGGGGAGCGTCACTGCACAGCTATTTGCAGGTTTCTCCAGAGATGTTCAATTGGGTTCAAGTCTGGGTTCTGGCTGGGTCACTCAAGGACATTGACACTTGCCTGAAGCCACTCCTGCATCCTCTTGGCTGTGTGCGTAGGGTGGTTGAAAGGTGAACCGTCGCCCCCAGTTCAAGGTCCTGAGCAGGTTTTCATCAAGGATCTCTGAACTTTGCGCCATTCATCTTGACTAGTTTCCCAAGACACTGCTGCTGAAAAACATCCACACAGCATGCTGATGTCAGCACTGTGCTTTACCGTAGGGATGGTGCCAGGTTTCCTCCAGACATGAGGATTGGCATTCAGGCCAGAGTTCAATCGTGGTTTGACGGTCTGACAGTCAAGCTCCAAGCGAGCGGCCATGTGCCTTTTGCTGAGGAGTGGCTTCCGCCTGGCCACTCTACCATAAAGGCCTGATTGGTGGAGTGCTACAAAGATGAGTCTCCTTCTGGAAAGTTCTCCCATTGCCACAGAGGAACTCTGGAGCTCTGTCAGAGTAACCATCAGGTTCTTGGTCACCCTCCTGACCAAGGCCCTTCTCCCCTGATTGCTCAGTTTGGCCAGGCAGACAGCTCTAGGAAGCATCTTGTTGGTTCCAAACTTATTCCGTTTAACTTCTTCGAGATAGGGGGCGCTCTTTTAATTTTTGGATGAAAAACGTTCCAGTTTTAAACAAGATATTTTGTCACGAAAAGATGCTCGACTATGCATATAATTGACCGCTTTGGAAAGAAAACACTGACGTTTCCAAAACTGCTAAGATTTTATCTGTGAGTGCCACAGAACTAATGCTAGAGGCGAAACCAAGATGAAATTTCACAGGAAGGGAGCCAGATTTTGAATGCACTGTGTTCCAATGTCTCCTTATATGGCTGTGAATGCGCAAGGAATGAGCCTACACTTTCTGGCGTTTCCCCAAGGTGTCGGCAGCATTGTGACGTATTTGTAGGCATATCATTGGAAAATTGACCATAAGAGACTACATTTACTAGGTGTCCGCTCGGTGTCCTCCGTCGAAACTATTGCGTAATCTCCAAGTGCGTGCATTTTTCCATTTTGTTCAGAGGAGAAACCAAACTGCCACGACTGATTTATCATCGAATAGATATGTGAAAAACACCTTGAGGATTGATTCTAAACAACGTTTGCCATGTCTGTCGATATTATGGAGTTAATTTGGAAAAATGTTTGCCGTTGTAATGACTGAATTTTCTGGGGGGTTTTCTTAGCCAAACGTGATGAACAAAACGGAGCGATTTCTCCTACACAAATAATATTTTGAAAATGTTGCCTGCTGAATGCTAGGCTTAATGCTATGCTAACTATCAATACTCTTACACAAATGCTTGTGTAGCTATGGTTGAAAAGCATATTTTGAAAATCTGAGATGAGTGTTGTTAACAAAAGGCTAATCTTGTGAGCCAATATATTTATTTAGCATATCTAGGCTCCAAGTTACCTCTGATAGCAGTCTTGACATCCCTTACTGCAGGGATACCACCATTGATTTCTGAATCATTGTTTTCAGGACCATGGAAACTGATGGAATGCTCAGTGCTGTGACTGGGCAAACCTCTCTCAACACTCGGACGAAGTCAAAAAAGTACCGTTACAGTCTGTAGAAACATGTCCAACTAAGTATAGACTCAATCTTTAGGATGTTAACATAAATCTTCAATAATGTTCCAACCGGAGAATTCCTTTGTCTGTAGAAAAGCAATGGAACGCGACCGTGAGTCACTCACAAGACCGCACATCACAAGCTAAAAGCATTCTGCCAGACCTGACTCACCTCTCATTCAGCCCCACTTTACAGTAAAAGCATCAAACAAGGTTCTAAAGACTGATGACATCTAGTGGAAGCCTTAGTAGGATATTGGTCATGTTGCACTTCCTATCTTCAATATTTCCCACTTCCACTTCCTGGTTAGATTTTTTTCTTCAGGTTTTCACCTGAGTTCTGTTATACTCAGACAACAGTTTTAGAAACTTCAGTGTTTTCTATCCAAATCCACTAATGATATGCATATATTAGCAACTGGGCCTGAGTAGCAGACAGTTTACTCTTGGCACCTTAATCATTCAAGCTACTCAATACTGCCCCCCAGTCAACAATGTGAACAAAGCATCCTCTGTGGCCCCAATCCAGCTAGTGTAAATGCATTTATAATATTTATAGCGTTGTCACAGGGATCATTATATTATATCTCCCCAACTTCCACACTGCAACTACTTCTCTTAGCTCTTCAAGTTTACACTTCTCACTACTCTGAAGGGGACGTGTTTGAAGGACATGGCTTTTTATCTCCCACTCTGCTGTAATGAAATGAGCCGTTACAGTAAGGTAGCTCTCGACGTCCAACTGTCTGTTAGAGTGACAGACCGCGTTTGACAACTCGCACGCAAGTTGTTTTGTAGAAGGCATGTATTAATGTCTGGGCAAAATGTGTCCGGGAAGGAATAGTGAAGTGCGGCTCGACCACTTCAAACATGTTCCTGAACCCTGCATTCTCTACCATAGAGAAGGGTCTCATCTGCCGCTATGAATTTTGCTATCGCTGCGTTGCTTTCTTTAGCCATACGGGAGTCAGCCGCATATTGTTGCCTGAAAGCTGTGGGGAGAAGTTGTTGCCATTTAATTTTTTCGCCAAATTGGAACTTCAGGGTGATGTTCGCAGAAATGAGTAGTCATGTTACTCGCATTGCCACTCAAATAGACTATCAGCAATGATCAGAGCCTACATGTTGTAGACATTATATCCACCACTCGTTGGCAAGCCCTGTTATAGTTTACAGGGAAGCCGAAATGTTACCAGACATGAATGATTTTGGGCGTTTTCTAGTCCTGGCTCGCCAATGCGTGCCATGTTGCTCCTTTGCATTTAGCTAACTGCTAATTCCTTCATAAGCTAATTGCTGCTACGACAGTCTCAGCTCTGTTCTCACTGGAGCAAAATAATTAATGAGCGGAGCCACACACAGCTAAGAGAACTTTAAGACAACTTTAATACTATGTGGATATTTTTCCCACGTTAAATATGCAATAATATATACAATATATAAACTCAGCAAAAAAAAAAAACATGTTCAAATTCTCACTGTCAATATTTGTATGAACATAGCAAGAACCAACAAGTGAGACATAAATCGAGTAAGTTCCACAGACATGCGACATGAATAATGGGTCCCTGAATAAGGGGGGGGTTCAAAAGTAACAGTGAGTATCTGTTCATGATGGACCCGCCACGTCGATCCAGCTCCAGAGTACAGGCCTCGGTGTAACGCTCGTTCCTTCGACGATAAACGCGAATCCAACCATCACCCCTGGTGAGACAAAACCACGACTCGTCAGTGAAGAGCACTTTTTGCCAGTCCTATCTGGTCCAGTGACGGTGGGTTTGTGCCCAAAGGTGACGCTGTTGCCGGTGATGTAAGGCAGGTCCTCACCAGACAACAGGCTTACAAGCCCCCAGTCCAGCCTATTGCAGACAGGGAGCACTGATGGAGGGATTGTAAGTTCCTGGTCAACCACGACAATCAGCTGTCGGTTCTGTCTCCCTGTAGCACTGGCTTAAACGGAACCCAAAATAACTGCGCGCATCATGTATAGAATTATTTTGTCCCCCTACACCAAAACACGATCACGACACGCAGTTTAAAATATCAAAAACAAACTGAACCAATTACATTAAATTTGGGAACAAGTTGAAAATCATTAAACATTTATGGCAATTTAGCAGGCGTTTCATTGCCATGACAGAGGGTATCACGTCTGCTGCAGATGCATTTGATTAGCTTATTTCTTGAGTCAGTTGTTGGATTGGCACTAGGAACATGTTCATGTTTCCAAGTTAAACGTTCTCAAATGCCATCGAAATGGCAGCAGTGGTATGAGAACCAGCACTTTCTTGTGCGAGCAATACAGCTTTCCTCTGTACGAAATCTTCATCGACCCACTGTGCCGCCAGACTCATGCTCATGGGGCTGATGTCGCTGGTCCAAATGTCAGCCGTGAAGCTAATAGCAGTGACGCCCATAGATGTGCATTTCAACAATACTGTGCAACTCCAGTAGGGAAACATCTGGAAAATAGCACCTACTTTGTAGTGTGTACCGGGGCTCGAGGTGCTTGACCAGTCGGTGGAAGCCAACATCATCCATGACAGAACAGTTGATTGTAAAGGGCAATGAATCTCATTATTTTGGCGTTAATGGATTTCGCCTTTGAGTTCTCACTGAAGTTCTTACTCTTTCAAATGACTGCTCAACTTGAACTTGAAGTGTGCGCCTAGCATTTCTGCTTTTGTTCTGTTTAGCACTATTTTTCATGGAATCATCTACCTACGTTATATAGGTATGCACCTAAGCTTTGACGCCGGGCCGATGCTGGCATTTTTAGCCAATAATCGGGTGATTACGATATATCGTGCATCCCTAGTAAATAAGGAACTTAATAAAAATATAAAATTACATTGGCAAACATTACTAAAAACCTGTTTTCGCTTTGTTATTATAGGGCATGGTGTAGACTAACGAGGAAAAATAACTATCCATTTTGGATAAAGTCCGTCTGAATTACTATCCCAATCTCCTGTACACAGAGAGAACAATAGAAAGGCAACAATTTCAAAGATTTTACCGAGTTACAGTTCATAAAGGAAGTCAGTCAATTTAAACATACTGAACAAATATGAAATGCAACTTGTAAAGTGTTAAGCAGTGCTTCATTTGTCAAATCGTGAGGTGCCAGCCCAAAGTACACATGAGGGGAGGGGGGGGGTGACCTGGGGAGTAAAATGTTTATCAGCTTTATAATAAAGCATTGCATGCATAGTCACATTTGCGTCATGGTATAGATCAGTAGAGGGACTTACAGATGTGGCACAAATGGGAGTGTTTTTAGTAGCCTAGGGTCCAGGAAAAATGTGTTATTTTTAACACATTTCATGGAATTTGACATCATTTTACATGACTGGAGACTTTGGCAGAATCTTTAATACCGCACAAATGATCAGAATGGCAGGGTACTTTGACACTGTCAAACAGATCAATAAAAACTGCCATGCCTTGATTCCATCAATAGCCTACGTATATGGAGACGTACTGTAGGCTACAATAAGAGGGGGAAATTAAGCTGTAAACCATTTTTTAGGATTACCCAATGATGGGCAGCTCACTCGCTGGTGATTGTCAAAGCTCTCGTGCCAAAAGCCTCTCGTTAAACAATATTTGGAAGTGGATCAAATATTTTAGTAGCCTACAGCATACTCTTCCCTTTACAACGCGTTTCCCCTTAATTGTATTTGAAATCTTGCTAATGGGCTGTTGTCCACATTGTTTTCACTGACAGATATGCCACACATTCCTGACTGTAGGCTATTCCTGGTTATTGGGCTGCAATACAGCTAGACCATTTCCAAAGAATAAATCTATTAATCCCCTGTGGCTAAATTATAGGCCTCCTCATGGTGTAGTAGGCTATTCTGAATTATTTAATTTCTGAACAGACAGCAGTAATTCTATAACTTTGGCAAATGTGTTTATAATTATCAGGGGTGCTGCAGTTCGTTCAGCTATCATTCTATAAGGAAATGCAACGCTAAAGAGATGAGTTGCAGGCTCACGTCTAGCAGAGTAGAGAAATTACAGAAAGTGAATTTCATTCTAGTTCTGAGACATACTGGAGTGCTTCACACAGCCACGCGTTGGTCTCAAACACAAGTTAATGTTGTGCAAATCAACCCAAATAAACTTAGAATATTGGGCCCAACTTTCAGGTGATTTGTGTGTGTGTATTAATTAACAGAGGCAACTCAATGAGCTTTTGTTAGAATCGACATATTGCAAAAAGTGAAAATGATTCTTCATGCAACGAGAGGATCCGGCCAAATGCAGAACAAAACGGCCCCAAACTGAGAGGTGCCAGATCCTGTTCCAGCAGGATCCGGCTCATATTAAGCACTGGTCCCATGTTTCAAACTGAAATAAAAGTTCCCAGAAATGTTCAATATGCATGAAACGGTAATTGCTCTCAAATTCTGTGCATAAATGTGATAATATCAAGAAGCCGATTAAACAGCATGGGGACAATAGAAGGCCAATAAAATGTGCAGTTGCCACAAAATGCCACAGATGTGTCAAGATTAAGGGAGTGTACAACCGGCATGCTAACTGCAGGAAAGTCCATATTCAAGTCTATGGCAACAGCTCTGATGGCCATACCTGCAGTCAGCATGCCAAATGCACACTCCTGCAACTTGAGACATCTGTGGACAAAACTGCACATTTTAGAGTGGCCTTTTATTGTCCCCAGCATAAGCTGCACCTGTGTAATGATCATGACATTTAATCAGCTTCTTGATATGCCATACCTGTCAGGTAGGTGGATTATCGTGGCAAAGGAGAAAGTCTCGTCAACAAGGATGTAAACATTTGTACACAGATTGAGAGAAATAAGCTTTGATTACGGAACACTTCAGGATAATTTCTCAGCTAACGCAACCAACACTTTAAAAGTTACGTTTATATTTTTGTTCAGTATATAAGGTCTCTGTAGTGGTATTCAAATCTTACCTGCAGTCCAGCTCTCTGGGAGCGCGACACCGCTTTCGCCTTAGCTTTGCCACTGTCTTTCCCTGCCTTACCACCAGCCTGGAATAGATGGTGCAAGACACAGCATTACAAAATTAGCCAGTAGAATGAGACTTGAAACCATGTCATTTGCATGCATTATTTTTTAGTCAAGTACCCCTTCCCCAAATGACCAGATAAATCCTAACTCTTGTTAATTGGCCCATATTACCTCTTCAGACAAAGTAAACATTTTGACATACAGCATTCACAACAAAGATTGGTTTTATGCACACATGTATACTGTAAATGTCTTAGTGTTACCAGTAATAACCATTAACCTTGAGCTTTTTAATCCCAGCCCATCTACCTCTGTAGACCACCCTCTTGATTTCCATGTGCCAACTACTTTACCCAATTCATTTCAAGCCTTAAAAAAAATGGCATAGTATCCAGTGCAAGTTAAAGATACCTTTTCCGATGAGTATTATTATAATATTGTTGACTGACGATGCTTTCCAAATCACCCAACACTGCTATTTGTAGGGTTCATTTTAAATGAGTGTTTTTCAGCCATTCCTCAACCTGTGATGAAACAATCTACATTTGGGGAATAACAGTAAATTATCTAATGATTGTCGGCGGCAAGAGTTTTGAATTATAATTTAAATAGAAAAACTTTTGAATCAATCATTGTTCTGTTTATCAATTCCTACACCATCAACCATGGAATTCGTACAGCGATAATCTCTTCACAGCTATTTTGCACGTCTGTCAACATTTGTCATCAAATGTCAGTGTTTCTTAAATCCTTGGGACCCAAAGGGAGCCCAAATAACCTGACTGTGTCCCAGGTCAGCAATCTTCACTTGCCTGGCTGACATAGCTAACGTTACCTAGACAAAACTCAAGATTGATTAATATGTCCGTATATAAATACCTAATTATGAAGATGGTTAGCTAACTAGAAAGCCAGGCGAATCACCCCATTTTGGTTTGCGTTTCCCGCCAATTCTTGACAAGCAACAACTCAACTGGCATCAAATGAGAAAACTAACTAAGCTGGATAACACTATTGCAAAGTGGAGCGTTACATAAACTAATTGAATTAGTCATTTGCTGATGGCTAATTATTAGTATCTAGTTAGAGCACCTCGACAGATTTTGCAATATTGACATGATAGAGAACTGCCGCGGAGCAACCAGACCAGCCAACACGAAAAAAAATAGCTAGGCTAACGTTAACTATTGAAATTAGTTAACGTTAGTAGCCTACTTGCCACATTATTTGCATGCAGAAATAGCATAAGATGTAATGCATGTGGGAAATGTAACACCAGCAATTACCAAACAGAAAATAAAGTTTAAAAGTAACTCTTAACTAGCTACAGTAACGTTAGTAGCTAGGAACCCGACCTTGCTAACTTAGCTGGTAAACGCTAATTTAGCGTTGCTTTTCAGTCAATTTGAAGAAGTAGCACGTAATGCTAGCGAATGTACAATTAAACCATAAACAAATTCTATACGAATCTGTAGTTAATAAAAGTATCGCTACAGATAATAAACACATACCATTTCGTTATTTGGTTGTGGAACTGAGGAGATCGGAAACAATTTCGGTTCAAGACCGAGAGAAAAAATAGAGCCTTTAACAATACTATACCCGGGACTCCTTGCGAATGGATGTTGACCAATGGGAATTCCTGTTGTTTATTTTAATATTTTTTTCTGACCAATCACAGCGCTGCTTGTACAGATTTCTACCCCCCACCCCCCAAATCGGCGTGTCTTTCTTTGCCCACGAGACCAACAAGTAGGCGGGTTCGCTGTAGCTAGAAAATGCCACTCAAAATGTATGCTTTAAAAAAAAAATTACGCTCAATATAATTCACTTGCTTCACTAATACAATTCTGAAATATACTACGTGCATGTGCATAACTGGAGATTGCATACACAACTCGTCTTTGATAATGCATGCATATATGTAGCCTAGGCAGCCGATAGCGTGCGTTAGATCTACACCACAGCTATTAACAATGAGCTAACAATGGGTTAGTTATCAAATCTTTCTCTGCATCTAGTGTTGATGTGCCCAGCCGGTATACCACAGACAGAACAATGAGACAGATATATCACGGATGTATAAAAGTGAAGCTACCGCTTGGCGTTTCCACTCAGTGACAGAAGATGGATTTGCCTTCCCTACGGGAAATATGCAGATGTTGCTAGAACGCGCAAATAAGATCTCGCTAGCTCGAGCTTGGTTCTGCCCACTTTGACTGATTTGTTTCAATTTGAAACGACAGGCTGTAGTCTTATCTTGGTTGATTTATACATTTTCGGACAATTTATGATGTTGCACATAGCGTTCAGCCAAGGTTGTATAACATCCTAGATTGTCCGAAAATGGTGGTGGAAACATGTGTTTTATTAAGACAGTACACATTTTTCCATTTTTTTTCCTAAGGCCCGCCATTAAAGCTAGTTAATGAGAGAAATGACGCCTTTGCAGCCTTGTGTACAAGCTGGTGCACTGGGGACACGTGTATTACTGGGCACATCAACCCTAGACCATAGTGCAGATCTAGCGACCACTATCCGCTGCCTAGCATAGACCCAAAATTGCAAACTAACTGCGTGACCGAAAATATACATTTGCCTCACAAAATAAATTGGTATCTAATTAGTACACAATTAACTCAAGACTTAGCAGTATGTGCTAGTTTAGCTGAGTATCATATTTTAAAACAGACCAGGTTTTCCAACGCATGCAATTGGCATGTTGACTGCAGGAATGTCTACCAGAGCTGTTGCCAGAGAATTTAATGTTTATTTCTCTACCCTAAGCCGCCCGCCAACATCGTTTTAGAGAATTTGGCAGTACATCCAGCCGGCCTCACAACCGCAGACCATGTGTTACCATGCCAGCCCGGGACCTCTACATCCGGCTTCTTCACCTGCGGGATTGTTTAAGGAGGGGGAGTGGGGTGCTGTGGAGTATTTCTGTTTGTAATAAAGGCCTTTTATGGGGAAAAACTCATTCTAATTGGCTTGGCCTGGCTTCCCAGTGGGTGGACCTGACTCCCAAGTGGGTGGGCCTACAATGAATTCGTAAAGTATTCAGACCCCTTGACTTTTTCCACATTTTGTTACGTTACAGCTTGATTCTAAAATGGATTTCAACATTTTCCCCTCATTAAGCTACACACAATACCCCATAATGGCATAGTGAAAACAGGTTTTTAGAAATTATTGCAAATATTAAAAGTAAAAAACAGAAATACCTAATTTACGTAAGTATTACGCTCAGGTGCATCCTGTTTCCATTGATCATCCTTGAGATGTTTCTACAACTTGATTGGAGTCCACCTGTGGTAAATTCAATTGATTGGACATGATTTGGAAAGGCACACACCTGTCTATTTAAGGTCCCACCTTAAACATGACAGTGCATGTCAGAGCAAAAACCAAGCCATGAGGTCGAAGGAATTGTCAATAGAGCTCTGAGAGAGGATTGTGTCGAGGCACAGATCTAGGGAAGGGTACCAAAAAATGTCTGCAGCATTGAAAGTCCCCAAGAACACAGTGGCCTCTATCATTCTTCAATTGAAGAAGTTTGGAATTACCAAGACTCTTCCTAGAGCTTTCCACCCGGACAAACTGAGCAATCAGGGGAGAATCAGTCACTCTGACAGAGCTCCAGAGTTCCTCTGTGGAGATGGGAGAACCTTCCAGAAGTACAACCATCTCTGCAGCACTCCAGCAATCAGGCCTTTATGGTAGAGTGGCCAGATGGAAGCCACTCCTCAGTAAAAAGCACATAATAGCCCGCTTGGACTTTGCCAAAAGGCATCAAAGACTCTCAGACCATGGGAAACAAGACTATCTGGTCTCTGGTCTGATGAAACCAAGTTTGAACTCTTTAGCCTGAATGCCAAGAGACATGTCTGGAGGAAACCTGGCACCATCCCTGTATGCACTCACAGTCCCACAGTGGTGGCAGCATCATGTTTCAGCGGCAAGGTACAGAGAGATCCTTGATGAAAACCTGCTCAGGACCTCAGACCCGGAGTTAGGAATTCAGCCCGAGGTCAGATGAAGTGAGAAGGAACAGTCACCACCTAAGTTCCTGCCTAGCAACAGAGCTGTATTTGATGTCTAGATGTGCAAGGAGTTGACATCGCCTAACAGGATGGTATAAATTCTAGTGCTGGTGGAAACATGTCTTTGTCTTTTGCAGCTGTTTACCCATTGGGGGAATACACTTGGTTTGAGCTTTTCCTAGTCAACCATTTGAGTTTTTACTCTGTTTGTTTAGAACCTAACAGTATGTACACATTTACCCTGCCAAAGTGCTTTGTTCTTCATTTCCACAAAGGCTTGTGGCCAACACCTTTGTGTTTTCAAAGGAGTTGAAGAGGTCCACTGTGAAGATGGTCTGGTGAGTCACGGTGGCTGGCCAGTAGCCACTCTTTACAAGTTCGTCCACCCCCACTGTCCAATGTCTCAGACACCCAGATGCAGTTCAGAGCAGGAAGTGACAGGATGTAGCGCCCTGAGTCAGGAGTAATTATTAGAATGTAATGAATTACGTTCTTTAAAAACATGTGACTAGAAGTCCTTAAAAACCAAATACTTTCATGAAAATATGAATGAAAATAATATCTTGGCTGTGATAACAAATGTTAAGGTTGGCATGGCATTTGCTTGGCATTTTAGCACACTGTACCTGTATATTGTGGGATAGGTGCAGGAGCATTCTTAATGCAGCAGGATGGGTACTGGTAATGGAAACTATTAAATAAAAATGGTGTTATATTTATTAATCAACTTAACTTAAAGGAATTCGTTTTTTAGGAGAAGTAATGAGAATCCACTATGACAGATACAGTGCATTTGGAAAGTATTCAGACCACTTGACTTTTTCCATATTTTGTTACGTTACAGTTGTATTACAACATTTATAAAATAGTATTTTTGTCCTCATCAATCTAAACACAATACCCTATAATGACAAAGCAAAAACAGGTTTGTAGACATTTTTTCAAATTTATAAAAAAAAAAGAAATGAAAATATTACATTCAGTAAGTATTCAGACCCTTTACTCATTACTTTGTTGAAGCACCTTTGGCAGCGATTATACCCTAAAGTCTTCTTGGGTATGACACTACAAGCTTGGCACACCTGTATTTGGAGAGTTTCTCCCATTCTTCTCTGCAGATCCTCTCAAGCTCTGTCAGGTTGGATTTTGAGCCTGGCAGCAGAGCTATTTTCAAGTCTCTCCAGAGATGTTCGATCGGGTTCAAGTCCGGGTTCTGGCTGGGCCACTCAAGGACACCAGTCTGAGCTCCTGAGCACTCTGGAGCAGATTTTCATCAAGGATCTCTCTGTACTTTGCTCCGTTCATCTTTCCCTCGATCCTGACCGAGGCAGCAGTGTAATGATCGCCCTTAAAGGAACCCCAAGGGAGATGCCAAGAGCAAGATCTCCCTTGGGGTTCCTTTAAGGGAGGGTTTCCCAAACCTCTTCTCAGGCCCCTTCAGACGTTTCACATTTTTATTTTAACCCTTAACTGGCCCACATGGTTCAATTAGTTAGCTAATCATCAAGCCTTTGACTAATTAAATCAAGTGTGGCAGTTTAGCGTTAAAACAAAAATTTGAAAAATCTGGGGGAGCTGGTGGAGAGGGTTGGGAAACCCTGTTTTAGGGTTAGATGCCCCAGGGTAAAGCTCTGTTAAGGGCGATACGCACCCCCGCCATTAGCTGCAATATGGTCACCTGTTCCGGTAAGATCAATGTCCTCCGCTGTGATGTTTGATGACAATAATATACAATTAACATGAGGCAGCCAGGACTGCCATAGAGAAAATGGTTACACTTTTTGTTTGCGTAAACAAATACACAAAACTAAATAGGTACATAACACTTACTGTGTCTTGAGGCCTTCTTAGACCTTTTTTTTGTCCAAAGCTGTGTTCGAATACTCATACTAACCTCACTAACCGTAGGGTAATAAAAGTGTGGAAAAGTGTGTATGTATGTGAAAACAAGTAAAAATGTAACAAAAAGTTTTGCTGTGTGCCTTCACTGTCTTCCTCTTCCCTGGGCCTGCTGTTTCAACATAGCACCAAGAACCTGACTGTCTCCCTGCCTGTATCCTGCATTTCTCGCACTCTTTACCATTTGTAATGTGTGAAACTACATAATGTCCTGTGGGAACCTGCATAATGTTATTACAATACGTTATTTTGATACATTGTAAAAAAAATAAAAAAATAAAAAATCTGAATTTTCCCACTCTCTATCCCAGCAAGGTGCAAGTTGGGGGAGGGACACAACAAATAAATAGCTTTGCATGTGTGGCTCCTTACCACAATCAATCAGTTTGGCAAAAATAATCTCTGCTCAGAGGGCAATAAAATCATTTTTTTCAGAGAGAGAAGCTAGTGTGGAAGGAGCATCTTCCACTTTGGAAGATTAAGAATATTCCGAATATGAGGATCATTGTCTCTGTCAATTCGGATTCTGACAGTGAGTTGGAAGAAGAGGGTGAGATTGACCCTAGTCCATCCCCAGCATCAGCAGCCTGGAGGAGGAGCAATATGGATGTCAAAAAGTTGTGAAATTGAATGGTCTTATTGCCCAAGGAATGAGCCACCTCGCATTGCTGCCAATGTGATGAGAATGCAACCTGACGCAGATGGCTGTTTCTCATGTGCAGGACATCAAGTGTTCTTTTGAACTGTTCATCCCAGAAACCATTGAGAAAATCATTCTGGACTTCACTAATTGGAGGGAAGGCATGTTTTTGGAGAGAGATGGAACGAGATGGACCAAACACATTTACATGCATACTTTGGGGTTCTTATCCTTGCTGGTATTTTCAGATCCAATTGGGAATCCACAGAATCCTTTTGGGATGCAGAAACTGGCAGAGAACTTTTACATGCAACAATGTCTCTGGAAAACTTCAACATTTTTTCCAGGATTATCCGCTTCGATAACCGAGTCACCAGACCAGCTCGGCAGCAGAGAGACAAGCTATTTGCAATCAGGTCAGTAAACAAGTGGATGGACCGCCTTCCCGTTTTACAACCCTGGGCCCAACGTTACTGTTGATTAGCAGCTTATGCCATTTAGGGGCCACTGCCACTTCAGGCAGTACATATCGTCTAAACCTGCAAATTATGGAATCAAGATCGGGGCTGCCTGTGATGCTGCTTCGTCATATATGTGGAACTTGCAAGTGTATACAAGGAAGCCAGATGGAGGAGCCCCTGAGAAGAACCAATGGATGCGGGTTGTCCTGGACGTGACATAGGGACTCCGTGGCCACAACATCACATGCAATAACTTTTTTACTTCTCACAAGCTGGGGCAGGAGCTAGCTGATGACGGTAGGAACAGAACGAAAAAACAACCCAGAGCTCCCAACTCAGCTGTTGAATACACGGAACAGGCCTATCAATTCCTCTGAGTTTGTGTTCACAGCCGACACGTCCCTAGTATCCTACGTGACAAAGAAAGGCAAAAATCTGGGACTCATGAGTACGTATAGGAATGGGAGATTCTGTGGCCAGCAACATTAAAAAAAAACTGAAATCATAATGGATTACAATGCCACAAAAGGAGGGGTGGACAATTTAGAGGGTTGGACAATAGTATGGATATAGTTACATTCACCAAATATGAAGTATACAAGCAGAGGACACCATTTCCGTGCTTTTAGGGCCCATAATACAATTCTTCAGAAAACGGGCGTGGCTAAACGTTTTAAAATTTGAAGAAAATGGCAGAAAATATGCCAAATGTTTAAAAAATGTTGAGCAATGTAATAAAGTATTGACTTTTCAAATAAGTTACCTAACAAGTAATGTTGGCTGACAATTTGTTAGCTACACTATCCTTACGAACCGCATAGCATTACAGCAGAATGCACCGGTATGTTAGCTAGCTACAGTGTCTTGCAAAAGTATTTCTCCCTTGGCATTTTTCCTATTTTGTTGCCTTACAACCTGGAATTAAAATAGATTTTTGAGTTTGTGTCATTTGATTTACACAACATGCCTACCACTTTGAAGATGCTAAATATTTTTTTTATTGTGAAACAAACAAGAAATAAGACCAAAAAAAACAGAAAACTTGAGCGTGCATACAGTAACTATTCACCCCCCAAAGTCAATACTTTGTAGAGCCACCTTTTGCAGCAATTATAGCTGCAAGTCTCTTGGGATATGTCTCTATGAGCTTGGCACATCTAGCCACTGGGATTTCTGCCAATTCAAGGCAAAACGCTCAACATCAGTTGAATATGGCCAGTGTCAGTAAACATTGTCAAAAAAGCATGATTAAATTGTTGCCAGCAGCACAATTACAGTCACCAACGCTCAGGATGACATGAAAACAGCCTGACCATCTCTGCTAGGGAATAGCTAGCAAGTTAGCCAGTTAGCTTGTGTGCTTGTCGGCTCAACCCTACTCCTCACCCAGAGCGTCCAGTGTGCGCTCTGAACGCTTCGAGAGGGAAACACTCTCAATTTACAATGCCCAGAGTGCACTCTGGCACTCCAGATTGAATTTAATAACACACCTGGGCTGCATTCCAAACACTTAACAGACACACCCTCTCCCCTCAGCCCTCAAATTAAGTGCCCGGAAATTCGTCACTAGTTCGTCCCGCGATGATTGTGTTTTCAGCCACCAATAGCTTATGGGTGTTTTATATGCATTACAGTCAATTATGATTACATGTCTACTTATATTAACTATATCATTATTAATTAATATACGCCTATTGTATGATAGCTAGCAAATGAATTAGCTAACTAACGTTAGCCTGCCTAGCTACTTCTGAAGAAGGAAAGAAAATATTTCTACAATTTCCAAAAGCTAACCAAACAAAAACATAATTACTTTTATGAGACGTGTTTGTGCATTAGTAGCACAATTTCTGACTTATTTACATTCTCCATATTGACGTTGAGGTTAAGTTTTCGCAGACTTTTCTTAGCGGATGTACAATCGTCGCAAATTTAATTATAGGGAGTTTCAATCCCCGAAGTGAACACACGCAAACTCCATTAAAAACGAGGGCTGCTTGGGTTGCAAACTTCCCTTGCTTGGCTAATCATTTGGACCGTTGACAAATATGGCTGCGGGGATTCCCCCAGGGCATAAGGCGAGGGTAAGTGGACGAAGGTGTGTATTTTATGAGTTTGAAACGCAACCCCAAGTCGTAAAATGTCTAACTATTAATTTGTTATGCTAACAAGCTAGCAAGAGGTTGCATAGCAACAGCATCAACTTCCCGTAGACAGGCCAAGCGTTAGTACGCTCTCTCCGGAAACATGGCTCTCACCTGGAATGCATTTCACTTGTGCCTTGTTCATTTGTGGAATTTCTTTCCTTCTTAATGTGTTTGAGCCAATCAATTGTGTTGTGACAAGGTAGGGGTGGTATAAAGAAAAAGACGAAGAAAAAGACGAAGTCCATATTAGCGCAAGAACAGCTCAAATAAGCAAAGATAAACTATAGTCCATAATTTCTTTAAGACATGAAGGTCAGTCAATGTGGAACTTTTAAAGTTTCTTCAAGTGCAGTCTCAAAAACCATCAAGCGCTATGATGAAACTGGCTCTCATGAGGACCGCCACAGGAAAGGAAGACCCAGAGTTACCTCTGCTGCAGAGGATAAGTTCATTAGAGTTACCAGCCTCAGAAATTGCAGTCCAAATAAATGCTTCACAGAGTTCAAGTAAAATACACATCTCAACATCAACTGGTCAGAGGAGACAGTGTGAATCAGGCCTTCATGGTCAAATTGCTGTAAAGAAACCACTACTAAAGGACACCAATATGAAGAAGAGACTTGCTTGGGCCAAGAAACATGAGCAATAGACATTAGACCGGTGTAAATCTGTCCTTTGGTCTGATATGTCCACACCATAGTATATTACTCGTTAATGTCCAGTCTCTGGATAATAAAGTAAATGAGCTCAGGGTGAGAATCTCCTTCCTGAGAGACATGAGGGATTGTAACAAACTCTGTTTCACGGAAACATGGCTCTCTCCGGATATACCGTCTTTGTCCATACAGCCAGCTGGGTTCTCAGTATATCGCGCTGACAGGAATAAATTACTCTCCAGGAAGAAGAAAGGTGGGGGTGTATGTTTCATGACTAACCACTCATTGGGTGATTGTGATAACATACAGAAACTCAAGTCCTTTTGTTCACCTAACCTAGAATACGTCACCACCCAAGAGAATTATCTTTGGTTATAGTCACAGCCGTGTATATTCCCCCTCAAGCAGATACCACGACGGCCCTCAAAGAACTTCACTGGACTTTATGGATACTGGAAACCACATATCCTGAGGCCACATTTATTGTAGCTGGGGATTTTAACAAAGCAAATTTGAGGAAAATGCTACCAAAATTCTATCAACACATTGGCTGTAGTACTCGCGCTACTAAAACACCCGATCACTGCTACGCCAACTTCAAGGATGCCTACAAGGCCCTCCCCCGCCCTGCCTTCAGCAAATCTGATCACGACTCCATTTTTCTCCTCCCTTTCTATAGGCAGAAACTCAAACAGCAAGTAGCTGTGCTAAGGACTATTCAACGCTGGTCTGACCAATTGGAATCCACGTTTCAAGATTGTTTTGATCACATCTTGCTTCCAGACAAGCTAAACAACTTCTTCGCCAACTTTGAGGATAACACAGTGCCACTGCACACTGCCCTATCCCATCTGGACAAGAGGAATACCTACAGTGCATGGATGAATATACACAAGATATCCTAAGAATTATATGTACAGCAGTGGATACACTATATAGCCAAAAGTATGCCGATACCTGCTCGTCGAACATCTCATTCCAAAATCATGGGCATTAATATGGAGTTGGTCCCCACTTTGCTGCAATAACAACCTCCACTCTTCTGGGGAAGGCTTTCCACTACATGTTGGAACATTGCTTCGGGGACTGGCTTCCATTCAGCCACAAGATCATTAGTGAGGTCGGGCACTGATGTTGGGCAATTAGGCCTGGCTCGCAGTCAGCGTTCCCATTCATCCCAAAGGTGTTCTATGGGGTTGAGGTCAGGCCAGTCAAGTTCTTCCATACCGATCTCGACAAACAATTTTGGTATGGACCTCGCTTTGTGCACAGGGGCATTGTTATGCTGAAACAGGAAAGGGCATTCCCCAAACTGTTGCCACAAAGGTGGAAGCACAGAATCATCTAGACTGTCATTGTACGCTGTAGCGTTAAGATTTCCCTTCACTGGAAGTAAGAGGCCTATTCCTCCTCCACCAAGCTTTACAGTTGGCACTATGTATTCGGGCAGGTAGCATTCTCCTGGCATCAGCCAAACCCAAATTTGTGCGTAGGATTGCCAGATGGTGAAGTGTGATTCATCACTCCAGAGAACGCGTTTCCACTGCTTCAGAGTCCAATGGCAGCAAGCCACTCGAGCCAACATTTGGCATTGGCTTGTGCAGTTTGCTCGGCCATGGAAACCGATTTCATGAAGCTCCCGATGAACAGTTATTTTGTTATGCGCTTCAGCACTTGGCGGTCCTGTTCTGGGATCTTGTGTGGCCTATCACTTCGCAGCTGAGCCGTGGTTGCTCCTAGACATTTCCACTTCATAATAACAGCACTTATAGTTGACCGGGGCAGCTCTAGCAGGGCAGAAATTTGACCAACTGACTTGTTGAAAAGATGGCATCTTATGACTGTGCCACGCTGAAAGTCACTGAGCTCTGCAGTATGGGCCATTCTACTGCCAATGTTTGTCTATGGAGAATGCATGTGTGCTTGATTTTATACACCTGTCAGCAACAGGTGTGCCTATAATAACTTAATCCACTTATTTGAAGTGGTGTTAACTGTCAAGGCTGTGGGTAACTGGTGAAAGGAGTCAGGCGCAGGAGAGTTGAGATGCGTGGACAAGTTATTTAATTCAAGAAAACACCAGTATTAAAACAATACTATGGCACTGGAAAAATACTGGTACCACGAAATAAACGGGCGTAATAACAAAACCCGGCAACGATATACCAGCCATCAGACACAACCTTACAAAAAAAAAAAAAACGCACACAAACATGGGGGAAACCAGAGGGTTAAATGATTAACATTTATTGAAACCAGGTGTGTAAAAAAACAAAGACAAAACAAATGGAGAATGAAAAGTGGATCGGTGATGGCTAGAAGGCCGGTGACGTCGACCGCCGAATGCTGCTCAAACAAGGAGAGGGACCGACTCCGGGCGGAAGTCGTGACATTAACATACTTTTGGCCGTAGTTTATAAACATTGGCCTAAATGTAGACACATTTTGCTGGAGGGCAATGAGGATATTTGGGATCTTTCCCCAACGGCCCTTTCTCACACACGATTTTATGGCATTCCATTGTTTTGGTTGAGTTCAGTTGACTTATTTACCGCATATATGTGGACAATTACCTGGTTTGCTCCCCCACTCGGGAACAAGCAGTACGAGACACAGCTTCTCTTGTAACCCACCTCTCCGAGCTAGTGTTTGAAAACTAGATAAAAAGCTGTTTGGTGCCAGCACAGAGAATAGAATATCTAGGTGTTATGCTAGACCCTCTCTCATCAGGCATCTCTTTCGGACAGGCGCATTGCATCGTCCCGACAGTGCCTCTCCCTGTTCCACATGGGCACTTGGTCACATTCCGAATGTGTCTCCGTGTGCTGGAGTTGATGGCTTCCACCATTTCAGTAGTACTGTGGATGAGAGACTTCCTGCATGGGTATCCTCCCTACGTCTGTGGTCCCGAAGTCACCTCAATCATAAAGGTAAAGGTGACCTCAGCATGTCTTTCAGCTCTCTGTCATTGAAGGACCCCTTCGCTCTTTGTTTTTGGACCACACTCAACGAGCTATGTAGGGCCATAAGCAAACAAGAAAATGCACATCCAGAGGCGGCATTTCTGGTGGCCGGTGATTTTAATCCAGGGAAACTGAAATCCGTTTGACCTAATTTTTACCATAATGTCACCTGTGCAACTAGAGGTTACATTTACTCCACACACAGAAATGCATACAAGGCCCTCCGTTGCAAATCAGACCATAACTCTATCCTCCTGCTTCTTGCTTACAAGAAAACACCCAAACAAGAATTACCAGTGACACTCTCAATACGGAAGTGGTCCGATGAAGCGGATGCTAACCTACAGGACCGTTTCGCTATAGCAGAGACAGGAATATGTTATGAGATTCACCTGATAAAATTGAGGAGTTTACTACATCAGTATGTATTTCATTTCCTGTAAAATGAAAAATGAAGGATGGCACGTTGCACAAGCCCTGCACTTTTAAAATGTCTGTGTTCCTATGGAATATGCACATGTTTAGAGTGCCACCATTAGGTGAAGAATTAGACAAATTGTTAATAACAAATCCATTTGGAACAATAAATTGGTGACATATGTTATTTTAAACCTAGACTTTCCAATCTCTTAATCCCCAACACAGGAACATTTAGGGGAACATTTCAGCTGTATCTCTGTAGTAGTCACATTGTTTCTGACTCTCAGAATCCCACGGTTCTTATATTTCTAACAGTACTAAGCATGCGTTTGTAGGACTTACAGTTTTGAAACCGAAATGTACTTCATGAGGGCAGTATACAATATTACGTGTCGTTTAGAAAATGCCATCAGAGGGCATCAGAGTTTAAAAGGATAAATTCAAGATCCTTTAATTCATTTATTCACATAAATCCACCCTGTCCCTTGGCAGCCAGTACACTTCTGGAGGTATTCAAACACCTCTCTATTAGTATCTCTTGTATGGAAGAGCACAACTTGATACCTGGTAACTACAGTATGGTACTAGCTATAATACATACTGTAAAAGTCTGCTCTTGAGCGGGAATCAACAACCATATCTGCCCGATGAGACTTGAAGTCTCATACGTTCTCTCTTTCTTACACCATGATCATTCTTATCGAGCTTTGGGAGTCTTGTGCTTTTCTGTGGCAATTATTTATTGCTTATGAGTACTTGTATTTATAATGCATTTATATATTTATAATGCACACATATTTGTACTTAGTTTATTATCACATGTTGGCTAAATAATAGACAGATCTTCATTGTAAATAAGTAATGTAGAAGTTAAAACTCATATCGAGGTTTCCAAGGCTGGACCCCATACTGAATTCAACGTTTCGCATGGATGGACAGGATGAGGTACCTGTATGTAAACAGCAGCCCAGGGGTCTTGGTTTGTCTTGGTTTGTCATTACAGTCATTGAAGCAACACACCTATGATTAATCTGAGTCTGGAATATACATTGGAATGTAAAGTGCATATGTTGGTTTGTGAGAACTCCCTATAATTAATTATGTTTGGATAAGCACATCTACTTCTTTATCCTCACCTCTCCAACTTGGACATTGATTTCTGTTTCAACAGTCAGTCTGGTTAGGACAAGCTTCAGCGGTCGCTCATTGTGAGGTGAAAGCATGTGACATCGGTCAAGTATCTGTGGCTCTATTCTGTAAAGATGAAGCGTTACAGATTCCGCTGTAGAAATGTAAAGGCAATTTCTGATTGAGCGGACATATGCAGAGTTAAGCGTGAATGCAGTGAGCTGCTAAAGCGGTGTTGTGGCAGAATTGGGGTGAGCTTTTGTAACTTCAAGATGTATGCTCTGTTCTGTGTTGAACTGTGATGTTGTGCATTTCATAGACTCCTGTTATGTCTGCACCCTAACACAAGGCCATTGTGTTCTGAAACTGTTTCTTGCACAAAAATAACTGTGGTGTAAACAATATGATTGTATTATCACCTACCACTATATAAGGGACATGTAGCCTGACCATTTTCTCTCTGAGCTCCTTCCCTGCCCACAATCAGAGGGATCTACCTTGTAGCTGCTCATGTATTACAGATTCACTATTATAATTATAAATTAGACTCTCCTTAATATTCGGATTGAGTTTACCACATTACCTTGATATTTCAATCACGCTGTCAAGCTGAAATTCCACCCAAAGTCAATGGACGCTCCTGTTCGACATGCTGTACATAAGAATAACTGCACTCCAGACAGACAGAGGTCCCCCATTTACACAGAAAAATGGATAGACAGGTTCTTCCTGCAGGATTCTGTAGGCCTACAGAAAGTCAAGATGTATAACCCCATCCCCCTATGATTTCAGGACATTTCAAGTGGCTTCATCTCCTCGCATCCTCGCTTTCATCTGGCTCCTATTCACTAGAAAACAAGCATAAGGAAACAGTCTGAAACAGGGAAGCACTGACAGAAAAACACCTGTTTTCATTTTGCTACGGTGTGTACTAATGAATACCAGTGGCGTGTATTCATGGATGCCAAAGGAAGCCAGGCTTCCTAAAAATATTGACCAAGAAAAAATATTTTAAAAACAAACAGTTGTTTATCTTTTGTCTCTCTGTGTTTCATAATTTTCCTTCAATTCGCAAGATGCTGAATGTATCTCACCGGAGAAAGCATTCGAGCAAGCAAAACAGCACCCTTCTGTCTCGCTATGTGTAGGCCATCTATCTGATGCTGTCTAGTCAAAACGAGTATGAAATTGTTGCCGTCCATAGCATTGAATGGAATGCAAGGGAAGCCAGACAGAGGCCTCCCTTGATGAAAAAAAGCATAACAAATTTAGTAATCAGCATTGAGCTAAACTGAGCGAGCTCAACTATGAATGGTCCTGGCGCACCAAAAAAAACATGATAAAACAAAGGTGTGGTTGAATTTATTCTGCCACTATCTTCCCCCTGGTCTTCTGAAATATTGAACATTTTGAACTGTTATTATGGTGGCGATTTGACACAATTACAATCATGGTCTTGAGTTAGACTCACTGTTCTGGTCTCGGTCCTGAATCAGTCTCCTTTAGGTGGCCTCGAAAACAACACTGTGACGCTGCACTGAAGACAAACAACTAGACAGTTGAAAGCTACATTCCTAGAGGGTGAATGGGCATCATCCACCACCACCCTTGCACCTATTCCTGTACTATTAGATCAGGATTGATAGGCTAGGAAGAAACCAGGAGAGGAAGCGCCACTTAAGAGTATTAGGATGTAGCCCTTAGTCTTCTTCAGCGTAGACCAGCTGAATATTGACCTGGTCTCTCAGTGCCTCGTTCTCTCTGTACACGTACAGATGGCCATTCGGGATGAGCCCGGAGCTGCCTTCATCCTCTGTCTCCCTCCCTCGCCACATCTCTATCCTCTTCCTGGACCATCAGGTCAATTGAAGGATTTAACACAGAGGTCGTGCTCCTGGAGGGAGGCGGGGTAGCGAAGTGCAGACCTATTGATCCTCACAGAGCACCTGGCGTGGGTGAAAAACCTCAGCTCCTGTCCATCCATCCACGCGGGCCACCGCCAACTCCCTCTGCTGGCTCCTGAAGCCACTGCGGGTGGGAAAAATCAGAGAGAACAGCTTATAGTACATAAAGATGGTGATGATTTGAAATAGCAGCTCCAGTCAAAAGTAGTGCAGGGAATAGGGTGCCAATTCAGACATGGTGATGGATACGTGACATACAACAACCTGACTGCTTGTTGTATGTAATGCATGTAGTGGCTGGGCACAAATATGTGGCATAAAATGAAGCCCTAGTCAGGTAGGCCTACATTTTCTGCAGCATAGCCTATGCTACAGTAATATTAAGAGTCTAATTTAACCAGCTCCCTTTGGCTATCTGGGGTCACCTTGTTTTTTAACTGTAGAGATGATTTTTTCTCATTGCAGCTGCAGAGTTTGAAAACAGCCTTTCACTCAAATATCGTTGCTTTAATTCAGTGTACTCTCTCGCTGTCTCTCTCTCCATCAACTCCATTCAAATTGCATCCAAAATAGAGAATCCTGTTCTAGATTGATATACAGTACGCATGTCCTAGCCTACCACTTTCAGGTAATAAATTCAAGGCAGTATTAGCCTTATATTTAGCTAATTAGTGATGGTTTATGCATAATAAGCTTCTAACTTATAGCTGCTGTCTCTTACGCAATACGCAAGCACCTGTGTTCCGCTGGCTTCTGCTTAAAAAAATGCCCCTTGCTCTTGGAGTCTGACTGTTTTAAATGCCATGATGAAACAACTTAGTTAAGGCATGCTCTTTTTCAGAAGCAAAATTATCTGAACTTTTGAAATGTTAAAGCAGCTCAGCCCTGGTAGGGTCAAAACAGAAAGAGAAACCCTGTGCACAGCAGTGCATCCAGATCCGGGTGCTGGTTTTGGCAGGAACAACTATGGCCAGGATTCAATTCAAGGCGCATTATAGCTCAACACACTAGGTCATTTATGCTTGAGCCGGTTTGAACAGCATTTACTACCACCAATGTGATGTTATGCAAAACGTAGGGGAAATAAAAGTCACTTTGCCTGCTGTAGGGGAGTTGTGATAGTCTTTTCTAGGAAACCTTATGTGACCTAATATTTAGGAAGATGTATCATTTAATGGAGCCTGAAGGAAGAAACCCCAGATTATCCATTATGCTGACCAGATACTCCATTGGCCGCTCTAACAATGAAAATAAATGTCTTCAAAAATGGAAGGCAGTCAGGAGGAGGCAAGGTCAGGTGGGAACATTCTAGCCAATGAGAGGGCAGATACGAGTGTGATAACAGGTACAACTCCAATAAAGTGTTTTTTCTCACATGTCCTACTGACATTGAGTGTGTAAAACATTAAGGACACCTGCTCTTTCCATGACAGACTAAGCAGGTGAAAGCTATGATCCCTTACCGATGTCACTTGTTAAATCCACTTTAAAATCAGTGTAGATGAAGGGGAGGAGACAGGTTAAAGAAGGATTTTTAAGCCTTGGATTGTGTATGTGTGCCATTCAGAGGGTGAATGGACAAGACAAAATATTTAAGTGTATTTGAACAGGGTATGGTAGTAGATGCACCGGGAAAAGGGATACCTAGTCAGTTGCACAACTGAAGGCATTCAACCAAAATGTGTCTTTCGCATTTAACCCAACCTCCCTGAAATGCGGGGAGCTGCCTTAAATCGACATCATCCATGCCTGGGAGCAGTTGTTAGGGGTTAACGGCCTTGCTCATGGGCAGAATTGCAGATTTGACCACCTTTTCCACCTTAGAACCAGCGACCTTGAAGTTACTGGCCCAACGCTCTTAACCGCTAGGCTACCTGCCGCCTGAGTGTGATAACAGGTTAGTGTGTCAAGAACTGTAACGTCGCTTGGTTTTTCACGCTCAACAGTTTTCCGTGCATATCAAGAATGGTCCACCACACAAAGGACATCCAGCCAACTTGACAACTGTAGTCAACATGGGCCAGCATATCCCTGTGGAATGCTTTCAACACCTTGTAGAGTCCATGCCCCAAGAAATTGAGGCTGTTCTGAGGGCAAAACGTGTGTGTGGGGGGGTTCAACTCTATTAAGAAGGTATCCTTAATGTTTTGTACACTCGTAAAAACCTAAGCATTACAAAACTTCTAGTCGATCAAATAAGCCACATGTAGCAAAAAAATACTAAATTTTTGTGAACCAAATTCATCACACTCATTGACCTATAGTTATCCTTCTCGCTTCCACTCTGAAGAAACCAATTGGAAAAAGTGGTTTCTAAACCAAAGTAGATCATTTTAAGATTGTTGCTTAATAGAGACTCTAACAGATGTATAAAACAATGTGAGCCGAGCATGAACAGAGCATGAAAGTGCTTCCTTTTCCTTTCTGTGTGGGCTAATAATAATAAAAATGGTTGCTTTGGGGTAAATTATGCCAATTGGCCAGGGGCAAGTTAAGCTAATATACCCCGTACAAATTAGCATTACATATGTTCAGTTTTATGCATAATATGCATAGTATTTTCAAGACACCTCACATTCGTGAAGTTCAAATGAGGAAAAATGCCTTCCTCAGTTGGGTTTGCCCCCTTTCTTAATTTTTTATTTATTTTTTCCTTTATTTAACTTGGCAAGTCAGTTAAGAACAAATTCTTATTCACAATGACAGCCTAGGAACAGTGGGTTAACTGCCTTGTTCAGGGGCAGAACAGATTTCTATCTGGTCAGCTCGGGGATTAGATCTCGCAACCTTTCGGTTACTGGCCCAACGCTCTAACCTCTAGGCTACCTGCCGCCCCCTTTAGGTCACAATTGAAGTGTTTTCTTCCCAGACTTAATGCTAGGCATTATTACTGGGATATGAGGTTCCACCAGGGCCTGAGCCTATGTTAAAAGTGTTTTTAAAAAGTACAAAGTGTTAGAAAGTTGTCCCTATCCTTACCTTGTCCCTATGCTCAATTTACCCCATAAAAACAAGTTGTGCCAAGAGACCACTTTTTTGGAACAAGCTATGTTTTCAAAACTGCAATGTTTACATTAATTCGGATTATTTCCAAGGATACACAGAATCCAGAAATATTATGAAGAGAACTTTGTTAGAAAGAATACTATATTTCCCTTGATGAATTTATGCTGAATATATCTAAAACAAGTGTAAAATGGCACACCAGTGAGCTGAACCTTTTAGGGGCATCCAGTTAAGATGGGGAATCAACCTCAGAGCTCAGACACTCGTTGGAACTTCTATCTCAAATAATAATTCCTTGCATCCTTCTCAAACGTATTGGAGGAGAAGATCCACTGTCCCTGTCTTCAGACCTTCTTCTCCAACACATTTTGAGACTGAGGCGAGGAGAGAGGATGCGAGGAAAGATGAGATAGTCATTGTTTAATAGGGATGTTGCTGCCTCATTACCTTGTGTCTCTTCCTTTTTTAACATCTCAAACACATCAGCTCATCAACTGGCTGGAGAGAATGGGGAGAGGAAATAGATAAGAAATAGATACCAAGGGAGGCAATAATTTTTCTTTTGATTACATTATGTTTAAGGAAATCTTCAGAAATCTCAGAAAGAGATTGATGATTGACATAACTAGACTCCCAGCCAGGTGGTTTAATAGTGATACAGAAGAGAGGGAGTGGGAAGTGTGGGAGGGAGACAAAGGATAGAATGTTTCAACTGTGGGACCACTCGTACTGCTTCCTCAAACAGGAGAGAAAGGCAGAGAGAAAGCCAGAGAGGGAGTCATAAGGAGGGAGAGGTAATAATTAATTAATTAAAATATTTGATTGAATTTACAGTGCATTCGGAAAGTATTCAGGCACCTTGACTTTTTCCACATTTTGTTGTGTGACAGCGTTATTCTAAAATAGATTGAATAGTTTTTTCCCCCTCAATCTACACACTATACCCCATAATCACAAAGCAAAAAGGTTTTTGAAAATGTTTGCAAATTATATTACATACTGAAATATCACATTTAAACAAGTATTAAGACCCTTTACGCAGTACTTTGTTGAAGCACCTTTGGCAGCGATTACAGCCTTGAGTCTTCCTGGGCTACAAGCTTGGCACACCTGTATTTGTGGAGTTTCTGCCATTCTTCTCTGCAGATCCTCTCAAGCTCTGTCAGGTTGGATGGGGAGCATTGCTGCACAGCTATTTTCAGTTTTCTCCAGAGATGTCCGGGCTCTGGTAGGGCCACTCAAGGACATTCAGAGATTTGTCCCGAAGCCACTCCTGCATTGTCTTGGCTGTGTGCTTAGGGTTGTTGTCCTGTTGGAAGGTGAACCTTCACCTCAGTCGGAGGTCCTGAGCGCTCTGGAAAAGGTTTTCATCAGGGATCTTTCTGTGCTTTGCTCCATTCATCTTTCCTTCGATCGTGACTAGTCTCCTAGTACCTTCCCATGAAAAACATCCCCACAGCATGATGCTGCCACCACCATGCTTCACCGTAGGGATGGTGCCAGGTTTCCTCCAGATGTGACGCTTGGCATTCAGGTCAAAGAGTTCAATCTTGGTTTCATCAGACCAGAGAATCTTGTTTCTCATGGTCTGAGAGCCCTTTAGGTGCCCTTTGGCAAACTCCAAGCGGACTGTCATGTGCCTTTTACTGAGGAGTGGCTTCCGACTGGCCACTCTACCATAAAGGCGTGCTGCAGAGATGGGTGTCCTTCTGGAAGGTTCTCCTATCTCCACAGAGGAACTCTGGAGCACTGTCAGAGTGACCATCGTGTACTTGGTCACCTCCCTGACCAATGCCCTTCTCCCCCGATTGCTCAGTTTGGCCAGCCGGCCAGCTCTAGGAAAGGTCTTGGGGGTTCCAAACTTCTTCCATTTAAAATTATGGAGGCCACTGTGGGACCTAGGGACCTTCAATGTTGCAGACATTTTTTGGTACCCTTCCCCAGACCTGTGCCTCGAAACAATCCCGTCTCGGAGCTCAAGGACAATTCCTTCAACCTCATGGCTTGGTTTTTGTGGGACTTTATATAGACTGTGGGACGTTATATAGACGGATGTGCCTTT
Source organism: Oncorhynchus kisutch (assembly GCF_002021735.2). Classification (NCBI taxonomy): domain Eukaryota; kingdom Metazoa; phylum Chordata; class Actinopteri; order Salmoniformes; family Salmonidae; genus Oncorhynchus; species Oncorhynchus kisutch. Next base: position 45,973,389 of record NC_034176.2, read on the forward strand.
CCAAATCATGTCCAATAAATTGAATTTACCACAGATGGACTCCAAATCAAGCTGTAGAAACATCAAGGATGATCAATGGAAACAGGATGCACCTGAGCTCAATTTCGAGTCTCATAGCAAAGAGTCTGAATACTTATGTAAATAAGGTATCTATTTAAAAAAATTGTAATCAATTTGCTAACGTATCTAAAAATGTATTTTTGCTTTGTCATTATGGGGTATTATGTGTAGATTGATGAGGGGGGAAAAACAATTGAATACATTTAAGAATAAGGCTGTAACCTAACAAAATGTGGAAAAAGGGAAAGGGTCTGAATACTCTTCGAATGCACTGTATATAGCGCTTTTCTAGTGATAGATTGTAAATTACGGTTTTATATCCTCTGAGTATGAATAGATGATTTTTATAATATCCTTAGAGATTGAAAGTATTGTTTAGGTTCAAGTTCAAGTGTAATTATTTAGTGGATTGCAATGGACTGTAGGAATCTATACTTTCAATAACTCAAGGCCTCTGATAAGAAGTCCTGTCATATGCACGGAGGAGTACGGAGAAATCCTGGGTACTGAAGTATATATTTGTGGAAGGGAGGTGGCGAGAGCTGAAGATATAAGTGGACACAGCGGCAGGTAGCCTAGAGGTTAGAGCGTTGGACTTGTAACCGAAAGGTTGCTAGATCGAATCCCTGAGCTGACAAGGTAAAAATCGGTCATTCTGCCCCTGAACAAGGCAGTTAACCCACTGTTCCTAGGCCGTCATTGAAAATAAGAATGTGTCCTTAACTGACTTGCCTAGTTAAATAAAGAACAATTAAAATGTATTCAGCTGATACTTCTTTGCTGAGTAAGCATTTGAAACATTCAGAGTTTGGGCTCTTCTGTATGATATATACATTCATCACTAGTCACCGAAAGTGCTTTACATCGTAAGGGAGGAGAGAGGGATTAGGTAAAGGGTGTACGCTATACCTCTGACAACACCCAACCCGAACTGCCTCTTCAAACAGGGGCAGGACCTGCAGAAGTAAAAAAAAAAAAAAAAAAAAAAAGTGGTATAGAAGGAGGTAGAAAGAGAGAGCGGGAGGGAGAGAGTCATAGGTAGGGATGAGAGTATGTTATACCTCTAGCATCACGCGTAGTGCCCCCTCAAACAGGGTCAGCACCTCCAGATTGCCCTGGAGCTCCATCAGGCGAACCTGTCAGATCCAGTACTTAGAGAACTTCCCGCCATGGGCAACCTGGACAACATCTCCTGCACCTGTGTGGACGGGCAGCCCTGTAGGGGGTAGATGTTGACACACAGTCAGAGACACGTACACACAAACACTCTTTACCAAATCTTTATGAGGCTATTACAAATTACACAAAAATGTTAATCAACCGTGTTGTATTTTCCTACAACAAATTACCAGATTTGCTATTCAGTAAAGGGGTCTGCCAGGCCACGCTGGAAAGATATGAAGGTTCAACGAACTTGCTTGTTTTTCTCATTTATGATGTGTGTAAGAACTGATCAGACCCCAAAAGAAGTGATGTTGAACATCTCGGCTATTTTCCAATTATCTCTCTATCCTCTAAAAGTCTGCCATTGATCACTTCACTCTCCTATGCCTCCACAAATCCAATGGATTTTTTGGGAAGTAGTGTGGGACGCACCCCTTCTTTCCCCACCACAGGTCATAAGAGGTTTGGGAACAATAAGCAACAATCTCTTCGTTATAACATTGCTACAGGAAATTATCATTACTGTTGCGACCACGTGAACTTCGGGAAGTTAAATTCTTGCTACATCAAGGGGAACTAAATGTTACTAACAGTTCATAATCAAGTGAAGTTAATAGCCACATGTTATGCACGTATGTGCGCCTTACACAGCCTGGAAGAGTTGCACCACGAATAAAATGACTGTTCTAGTGGAATTAAAACATTATTTCAACCTGTGGGTCGTCTCAGGGTTCAGAATAATTATGTTGTGGGTTGGAAACGTTTTAAATGAAGATCACACTTTTTACAAACCCAGGAGCTTGTTGTGTTGCTTTGTGAGCGGCGAGGCAGCCATAAGGCTACCAGCCATGCATGCATTGAGTGTGTGTGGAGCAGGGAACTGTCCATTATTTGTGTGGCACTGAAACATTCTAATTTGTCCACTTGCAAAGCTTTATGTTCCCTCTCCCCACGTGAGAATACGACACGTTGCCAAGTTTACTTACCCTGGCTAGCCCAGCTCAAACGAAAATGGCTAACGTAGGCCTAGCCGGAGAAATCAAAATAAAGGTTTTGATGGGGGAAAACATTATAGTAGCAGGTGCTGCGAGAGTGAAATCCCCCGTTTGAAAGGACAAATGGATATACACAGCCTGCACAGACCCACAGGTTGAAATAATGTTTTATTTCGATAATTCAGTCAATTATAACATTAATTCAGGCTTTTGTTCATTAGACCATAGGCTATGCAGGCCATTAAAGTGTAAACCAGTACAGTTTGACTACCCCTACTAAATAAATGTAGCCTATTTTTGCAGCCTATATTCAATTCTGTGAAATGTTTATTTATGTTTTATTAGGCCTAAACCATTTGATTATCGAAACAATATCGAATGGAAAGGGTATTGTTTTGATATGTAGGCTATAGGCTTTCATTAGGTGGAAGGATAATTAAAAGGCTTTTTTGCAAAGCGATTTGAGTTGTCAATGTGAGGCATATTCAAATATTGAATAGAAATGCAGACAAATTCATTCAGGCAGGGAAGGGGAATAATAATAATAATAGTAATTATTGTTATAATAAAGCCTACCTACTATGGAGGCATACAAATAATGAAATTGCAATTTCAGCCCAACCCCCTTAAAAAAAAAGCATTCTGGTGAGAAGTTATAGGTGGGGGAATTGATCATAAATATTCATTTTGGTGGTGGGTAAACATAGTTGTACCTGATCCCAACAGTTTCTCACTAAAGCATACTTACCAGAAGTCCACTGGCATGCTCTGATAATAACATTATGTGCATCACGAGCAAATTGGATAGTTAGCTCACAGTAGTAAGGTGCAGAGTTCCTGACTTCTAAATCCCCCATGGGGTGCCCCAAAAACATCTTTGAAATGTGGACTCACATTTATTGCAGTATTGTTTGGGAAGATAAGTGCAATCGTCACCTTTAAAATTAAGATGTGGGGCTCAATTCAATCCAAACCACATTGCAGTATTTACACAGTAGCTCTTTTTAGAATGGTCTCATAGATTGGTTACTGTATAAATCCTCTATGGGCTGAGATCCCGCTAATGGGATCGATATGACAACAGCCAGTGAAAGTGCAGGGCACAAATTCAAAACAACAGAAATCCCATAATCAAAATTCCAAGCATACAAGTATTTTACACCATTTTTAAAGATTCCCTTCTTGTTAATCCCACCACAGTGTCCGATTTCAAAAAGGCTTTACGACGAAAGCAAACCAAACGATTATGTTAGGTCAGAGCCAAGTCACAGAAAAACACAGCCATTTTTCCAGCCAAAGAGAGGAGTAACAAAAAGCAGAAAGAGATAAATGAATCCCTAACCTTTGATGATCTTCATCAGATGACACTCATATGACTCCAAGTTACACAATATATGTATGTTTTGTTCAATAAAGTTCATATTTAAATAAAAAAATCTCAGTATACATTGGCGCGTTACGTTCAGTAGTTCCAAAACATCTGGTGATTTTGCAGAGAGCCACATCAATTTACAGAAATACTCATAATAAACATTGATAAAAGATACAACTATTATGCACAGAATTATAGATATACTTCTCCTTAATGCAACCGCTGTGTCAGATTTCAAAAAAGCTTTACCCGAAAAAGCACACCATGCTATAATCTGAGTACAGCGCTCAGAGACCAAAACAACCCAAACAGATATCCGCCATGTTGTGTAGTCAACAAAAGTCAGAAATAGCATTATAAATATTCACTTACCTTTGATGATCTTCATCAGAATCACTCCCAGGAATCCCAGTTCCACAATAAATGTTTTTTTTGTTTAATAATGTCCATAATTTATGTCCAAATACCTCCTTTTTGTTTGCGCGTTTAGCCCAGTAATCCAAATTCATGACACGCGATCACAAGGAGCAGACGAAAAGTCAAAACGTTCCGTTACAGTCCGTAGAAACATGTCAAACGATGTATAGAATCAATCTTTAGGATGTTAACATAAATCTTCAATAATGTTCCAACCCTGAGAATTTCTTTGTCTTCAGAAATGCAATGGAACTCAAGCTAACTCTCACGTGAACGTGCGTGACCAGCTCGTGGCTATAAGTATTTGATAACCTGCAAAATCTGCAGTGTTTCCTACTTACAAAGCATATAGAGGTCTATAATTTTTATCATAGGCACACTTCAACTGTGAGAGACGGAATCTAAAACAAAAATCCAGAAAATCACATTGTATGATTTTTAAGTAATTCATTTGCATTTTATTGCGTGACATAAGCATTTGATACATCAGAAAAGCAGAATTTAATATTTGGTACAGAAACCTTTGTTTGCAATTACAGAGCTCATACGTTTCCTGTAGTTCTTGACCAGGTTTGCACACACTGCAGCAGGGATTTTGGCCCACTCCCCCATAAAGACCTTCTCCAGATCCTTCAGGTTTCCAGGCTGTCGCTGGGCAATACGGACTTTCAGCTCCCTCCAAAGATTTTCTATTGGGTTCAGGTCTGGAGACAGGCTAGGCCACTCCAGGACCTTGAGATGCTTCTACGGAGCCACTCCTTAGTTGCCCTGGCTGTGTGTTTCGGGTCGTTGTCATGCTGGAAGAACCAGCCACGACCCATCTTCCATGCTCTTACTGAGGGAAGGAGGTTGTTGGCCAAGATCTCGCGATACATGGCCCCATCCATCCTCCTCTCAATACGGTGCAGTCGTCCTGTCCCCTTTGCAGAAAAGCATCCCCAAATAATGATATTTCAACCTCCGTGCTTCACGGTTGGGATGGTGTTCTTGGGGTTGTACTCGTCCTTCTTCTTCCTCCAAACACGGCGAGTGGAGTTTAGACCAAGAAGCTCTATTTTTGTCTCATCAGACCACATGACCTTCTCCCATTCCTCCTCTGGATCATCCAAATGGTCATTGGCAAACTTCAGACAGGCCTGGACATGCGCTGGCTTGAGCAGGGGGATCTTGTGTGCGCTGCAGGATTTTAATCCATGACGGCGTAGTGTGTTAGTAATGGTTTTCTTTGAGACTGTGGTCCCAGCTCTCTTCAGGTCATTGACCAGGTCCTGCCGTGTAGTTCTGGGCTGATCCCTCACCTTCCTCATGATCATTGATGCCCCACGAGGTGAGATCTTGCATGGAGCCCCAGACCGAGGGTGATTGACCGTCATCTTGAACTTCTTCCATTTTCTAATAATTGCACCAACAGTTGTTGCCTTCTCACCAAGCTGCTTGCCTATTGTCCTGTAGCCCATTCCAGCCTTGTGCAGGTCTACAATTTAGCCCTGATGTCCTTACACAGCTCTCTGGTCTTGGCCATTGTGGATAGGTTGGAGTCTGTTTGATTGAGTGTGTGGACAGGTGTCTTTTATACAGGTAACGAGTTCAAACAGGTGCAGTTAATACAGGTAATGAGTGGAGAACAAGAGGGCTTCTTAAAGAAAAACGAACAGGTCTGTGAGAGCCGGAATTCTTACTGGTTGGTAGGTAATTAAATACTTATGTCATGCAATAAAATGCAATAATTAATTACTTAAAAATCATACAATGTGATTTTCTGGATTTTTAGATTCCGTCTCTCGCAGTTGAAGTGTACCTATGATAGAAATTACAGACCTCTACATGCTTTGTAAGTAGGAAAACCTGCAAAATCGGCAGTGTATCAAATACTTGTTCTCCCCACTGTATTAGCAACTGGGCCTGAGTAGCAGACAGTTTACTCTAGGCACCTTATTCATTCAAGCTACTCAATACTGCCCCCAGCCATAACAAGATAAAAACTATAACTAGGTCGACCCCCTCATAGATATGCTTTCACTTTTCTGAATTACAACTGTGTGGGCACGGGATTAATATTTAAAATAACTATGAGCCAACTGGCTTAACAGACACCACCGATCAGTCATTACAGGTAGGAAAAAATACAATGTGTTGACACCAGTGTCATCTATTTCTTGTCAGGATGAATATAGCTACAAATATAAACGATGATCGTGGATTTCAGGAAACAGCAGAGGGAGCACCCAACCTATCCACATAGACAGGACAGCAGTGGAGAAGGTGGAAAGTTAAGTTCCTCGGCGTGCACATCACGGACAAACTAAAATGGTCCACACACACACACACACACACTGTGGTGAAGAAGGCGCAATAGAGCCTCTTCAACCTCAGCAGGCTAAAGAAATTTGGCTTGTCACCTAAAACCCTCACAAACTTTTACAGATGCACAATAGAGAGCATCCTGTCGGTCTGTCACCGCCTGGTACGGCAACTGCACCGACCACAACCGCAAGGCTCACCAGAGGGTTGTGCATCACTGGGGCCAAACTACCTGCCCTCCAGGACACCTACAGCACCCGCTGTCACGGGAAGGCCAAAAAGATCATCAAGGACAACAACCACCCAAGCCACTGCCTGTTCACCCTGCTACAATCCAGAAGGCAAGGTCAGTACAGGTGCATCAAAGCTGGGACCGAGAGACTGAAAAACAGCTTCTATCTCAAGGCCATCAGACTGTTAATCAGCCATTACTAACACAGAGAGGCTGCTGCCTACATACAGACTTGGCAAATCATTGGCCACTTTAATAAATGGATCACTAAGTCACTTTAATAATGTTTATAATGTATACTGTATTTTATACCATCTATTGCGTCTTGCCTATGCCACTCTGTCATTGTTCATCTATATATTTATTTATATGTATATATTCTTATTCCATTCCTTTCCCTAGATGTGTTTATTAGGTAGTTGTTATGGAATTGTTAGATTACATGTTAGATATTGCTGCACTGTCAGAACTAGACTAGAAGCATTTCACAATAACATCTGCTAACCATGTCTGTGACCAATAAAATTTGATTTCATTTCATTTTTTATCATCATAGCCTACATGTTTTTTTTCCTTCGTAAAAGTACAGATGTGTATGAAACAGAAAGCAAAAATTTGGAACTTGGTCATATGCGCCTTACTGCCTTTTAAAATTTTGTGTAAAGCCAGTAGTCTAGTCAAAGTAGCATCATGCAAAATATTGCCACACTCAACTAACCAAGACCATTGCCAAATAAGGCGCACTGTCAGCAGTTTTTATAATAAGCCTTGAGGTGGTATCACCCAGTACATCTATAAAGGGTGTATTTCATACCGAACCCCTCCCTTGAGAACTCAGAAACACCTTCTCAAGGTGCCTCAACATCACCATTTCAATGGTAGAGTTGAACCGCTAGGGCCAAAAGAGCTAGATTTACTACTAAAAAGACCAAAATATATCACTTTTGCAACGAACTGTCAAAATGAAGACCCAGATTATAAAAGTATTTCACTATCACCAAGTCTAAAACTACTTTTCTCATAAAAAAAAACAGATTTCATTATAGTTACTATGAACAATTCTATGCGGGTGGGTTGGTTGCGGTGAAAAAGCTGTCCTGATGTCAGGTATTGGGTGGGGCTTGGAATTAATGTGCCCAGCGTGGGGCAGCTCCAAAATAATGGCCCGTGCCAGGTTCTCATTTATAAACGTTGTGTATGCACAAATATGCCCAAAAACACACGTGTGCCAGTTTAAATGCTTAAATTAGCATTTATAAAAATTTAACTTGATGTGCTTATACTCCCAAACTTTAGGCCATGTGTACACACAGGCAAAAAAGTTGCCTATAGTAGTAGCCTTGTGCAGGAATATACAGTGCCTTGCGAAAGTATTCCCCCCCTTGGCATTTTTCCTATTTTGTTGCCTTACAACCTGGAATTAAAATAGATTTGGGAGGGGGTTGTGTATCATTTGATTTATACAACATGCCTATCACTTTGATGCAAAGTATTTTTTCTTGTTAAACAAACAAGAAATAAGACAAAAAAAATTACAGCTGCAAGTCTCTTGGTATAAGCTTGGCACATCTAGCCACTGGGATTTCTGCCCATTCTTCAAGGCAAAACTGCTCCAGCTCCTTCAAGTTGGATGGGTTCTTGCTGGTCTACAGAAATATTTAAGTCATACCACAGATTCTCAATTGGATTGAGGTCTGTGCTTTGACTAGGCCATTCCAAGACATTTAAATGTTTCCCCTTAAACCACTCGAGTGTTGCTTTTAGCAGCATCATTAGGGTCATTATCCTGCTGGAAGGTGAACCTCCATCCCAGTCTCACATCCCTAGAAGATTAAAACAGGTTTCCCTCTAGAATTTCCCTGTATTTAGCGCAATCTACCATTCCTTCAATTCTGACCAGTTTCCCAGTCCCCGCTGATGAAAAACATCACCAATACATGAAGCTGCCACCACCATGCTTCACTGTGGGGATGGTATTCTAGGGGTGATGAGAGGTGTTGGGTTTGTGCCAGACATAGCGTTTTCCTTGATGGCCAAAAAGCGACATTTTAGTCTCATCTGACCAGAGTACCTTCTTCCATGTTTGGGGAGTCTCCCACATAGCTTTTGGCGAACACCAAACATGTTCGCATATTTATTTTTAAAGCAATGGCTTTTTTCTGGCCACTCTTCCGTAAAGCCCAGGGTTACCTTTGTTGCCTCTCTGATTAATGCCCTTGTCACGCCCTGACCTTGGAGAGACGTTTTATTTCTCTATTTGGTTAGGTCAGTGTGTGATGTGGGGTGGGCATTCTATGTTCTATTTTCTATGTTTTGTATTTCTTTGTTTTGGCCGGGTATGGTTCTCAATCAGGGACAGCTGTCTACGTTGTCTCTGATTGGGAACCATACTTAGGCAGCCCTTTTTCCCCACCTGTGATTGTGGGTAGTTAACTTTGTTTGCGGCACTTAGCCCTGTTGAGCTTCACGGTCGTTTTCTTGGCGACATTTATCTTAAATAAAAATACATGTACGCTTACCACTCTGCACCTTGGACCTCTTCTTCAGACGCCAGTGACAGCCCTCCTTGCCTGGTCCATGAGTTTTGGTGGGTGTCCCTTTCTTGGCAGGTTTGTTGTGATGCCATATTCTTTCCATTTTGTAATAATGGATTTAATGGTGCTCCGTGGGATGTTCAAAGTTTCTGATATTTTTTTAATATCCCTCCCTGATCTGTACTTCTCCACAACTTTGTCCCTGACCTGTTTGGAGAGCTCCTTGGTCTTCATGGTGCCACTTGCTTGGTTGTGCCCCTTGCTGAGTGTTGTTACAGACTCTGGGGCCTTTCAGAACAGGTGTGTATATATACTGCGATCATGTGACACTTAAATAAAGTCCACCTGTGTGCAATCTAACTAATTATGTGACTTCTGAAGGTAATTGGTTGCACCAGGTCTTATTTAGGGGCTTCATAGCAAAGGGGGTGAATACATATCCACGCACCACTGTTCCGTTTAAAAAATTAAAATTCACTTCACCAATTTGGACTATTTTGTGTATGTCCATTACATTAAATACAATTCAAATTCAATTTAAAATTACAGATTGTAATACAACAAAATAGCAAAAAAGCCAAGGGGGTGAATACTTACTCTTATTCATAACAAAAAAACTGTTATAATAACTAGATGCAATAATTTGCTGTAAGCAAGAAGAGCGAACATTTATTTTCTTTTATTTGCATTTTAAAATAATTACAAATAGGCATTTATTTCCTATTTATTTAATTTCCATGATCATTGCAGAATAATTTCCTCACCGTTTCTGACTGTGATGGTCTCATACTAGCGAAAACGCCAACCAGTTTATTTGGACCTTTTCACAGTAGTAAATAGATGAGCTATTTCCAGAATTTTGCTCTATGCGACCCGAAGCGCAGTTTAATTGTAGAACAGACGGGTCAAATTTCTCAAGTAGACAATACTTAATTTAACCATTGCAGAATAAGTTCCTCACCTGTTCTGTGATGAGTGAGTTCATATTCCTGAAGTAGCCATCCAACAAATTACCATTAGCATCTCAATTAATTGGGCCTATTACAATTTCAAGTTTTTGCTCTATGCATCTGAAAGAGTGTGGTTTATAACATACAGTCAAAATTAACAGGTGAACAGAAAGTTTTGATTTTTTTGCAGTGTGATAGCTACCACTGTAAGTAGGCCTACTGCAGTTATTTATCGAATCAACTATGTTTAATTGTTACCTGATTAAATTAATAATGTAACCATTAACTCATTAGGAATTTGGGGCACCACAAGAGTGGTCCTTTAAAGAGTTACAATCTCCCGAATTAAACTCCTAAAGGTCTTTACCTATCACATCCATAAAACAGTCAACGTATTAATAACCTCTTATCATATCTTCATTCTGAACAGTCGTAACCTCCTGCATCTGCAAAATCCCCAGCCTTATAAGGCAGTAATACACAAATTGTTTTAATTATGTATTTACTAACTAAATAAATAATAACACAGGATAAACATAGACACTTAAGACATTAGAAAAAATGAAGTCTGTTTTTTATATCCGTTGAGAATGACCATAGTTCCTCTGTCACGCCCTGACCATAGTAAGCTGTTTTTTCTCTGTGTTGGTTGGGGTGTGATAGTGACTTGGGTGGGTCATCTAGGTGTTTTTGTATTTCTATGGTGGCCTGATATGGTTCCCAATCAGAGGCAGCTGTTTATCATTTTCTCTGATTGGGGATCATATTTAGGTAACCATTTCCTCATTTGTGTTTGTGAGATCTTGACTATGTGTAGAGCGTCAGCACTATTTTGTATAGCTTCACGTTTCGTTTGTTCATTTTGTTGGTTTGTTCGGTGTTCATTCAATAAAAGAGAATGTACTCATACCACGCTGCGCCTTGTTCTCATTCTAACGACGGATGTGACAGAAGAATCCACCAAAAATGGACCAAGCAGCATGTACAGGAGGAGTGGACTTGGGAGGAGATCCTGGATGGAAAAGGACCCTGGATGCAGGCCAGGGAGTATCGCCGTCCTAAGGAGGAGATAAAGGCAGCGAAAGCGGAACGGCGATGATACGAGGAGATAGCTCAACGGAGCAAGAACGAGAGGCAGCCAATCTCCCCGTGGGGGGGCTCACCGGGAGATTGGCGGAGTCAGAGTTTAGACCTGAGCCAACTCCCCGTGCTTACCGTGGGGAGCGTGTGACTGGTCAGGCACCGTGTTATGCAGTGATGCGCACGGTGTCTCCAATACGCATTCATAGCCCAGTGCGCTCTGTTCCAGCTCCGTGCAGTTGCCGTGCTAGATTGGGCATTCAGCCAGGACGTGTCATCAGCCCGGTAACACCAGTGCCAGCACCACGCATCAGGCCTCCAGTGCGCCTCCACAGTCCAGAGCTTCTGGCGACAGTTCCCAGTCCAGAGCTTCTGGCGACAGTTCCCGGTCCAGAGCTTACAGCGACAGTTCCCAGTCCAGAGCTTCCGGCGACGGGCCACAGTCCAGAACCTCCAATGATGGGCCACAGTCCGGAACCTCCAAGAATAGACTAACGAGTTTCAGAAGAATGTTTCAGAAGAACTTTAAAAGTTATTTGTTTCTGGACATGTTTCTGGACATTTTGAGCCTGTACTCGAACCCACAAATGCTGATGCTCCAGATGCTCAACTAGTCTAAAGAAGGCTAGTTTTATTGCTTCTTTAAATCAGAACAATAGTTTTCAGCTGTGCTAACATACAGTTGAAGTCGGAAGTTTACATACACTTAGGTTGGAGTCATTAAAACTCGTTTTACTCTACAAATGTTTTGTTAACAAACTATAGTTTTGGCAAGTTGGTTAGGACATTTACTTTGTGCATGACACAAGTAATTATTCCAACAATTGTTTACAGATGGATTATTTCACTGCATCATAATTCCAGTGGGTCAGATGTTTACATACACTAAGTTGACTGTGCCTTTAAACTGCTTGGAAAATTCCAGAAAATTATGTCATGGCTTTAGAAGCTTCTGATAGGCTAATTGACATAATTTGAGTAAATTGGCATATTTGAGTCAATTGGATGTGTACCTGTGGATGTCTTTCAAGGCCTACCTTCAAACTCAGTGCCTTTTTGCCTGACATCATGGGGAAAATCAAAAGAAATCAGCCAAGACTTGTAGACCTCCACAAGTTCCTTGGGAACAATTTCCAAACGCCTGAAAGTACCACGTTCATCTGTACAAACAATAGTACGCAAGTATAAACACCATGGGACCACGCAGCCATCATACCACTCAGGAAGGATACATGTTCTGTCTCCTAGAGATGAATGTACTTTGGTGCGAAAAGTGCAAATCAATCCCAGAACAACAGCAAAGGACCTTGTGAAGATGTTGGAGGAAACACGTGCAAAGGTATCTATATCCACAAAAAAACAGATCCTATATCGACATAACCTGAAAGGCCACTCAGCAAGGAAGAAGCCACTGCTCCAAAACCACCATAAAAAAAGCCAGACTACGGTTTGCAACTGCACATGGGGACAAAGACCGCACTTTTTAGAGAAATGTCCTCTAGTCTGATGAAACAAAAATAGAACTGTTTGGCCATAATGACCATCACTATGTTTGGAGGAAAAAGGGGCGGCTTGCAAGCCGAAGATCACCATCCCAACCGTGATGATCGGGGGTGGCAGCATCATATTGTGGGGGTGGCAGCATCATATTGTGGGGGTGCTTTGATGCAGAAGGGACTGGTACACTTCACAAAATAGATGGCACCATGAGTTAAGAGAAATTGTGGATATATTGAATCAACATCTCAAGACATCAGTCAAGAAGTTAGTTTGATCACAAATGGGTCTTCCAAATGGACAATGACCCCAAGCATACTTCCAAAGTTGTGGCAAAATGGCTTAAGGACAACCAAGTCAAGGTATTGGAGTGGCCATCACAAAGCCCTGACCTCAATCCTATAGAACATTTGCAGGCAGAACTGAAAAAGTGTGTGCGAGCAAGGAGGCCTACAAACCTAAGACAAGGATTTTTTATTAGGATTAAACGTCAGGAATTATAAATGGGACCCTGTATGCCTATGTAGATTTCCATTAAAAAAAATGTCATTTACAACATTAACAATGTCTACACTGTATTTCTGATCAATTTTATATGGACAAAAAACGTGATTTTCTTTGAAAAACGAGGAGTGACCCCAAACTTTTGAACGGTAGTGTGTGTGTGTGATATGTGTATATTTATATATATATATATATATATATATATATATATATATACACACACACACACACACACACACACACACACACACACACACACACACACACACACACACACACACACACACACAGTGGGGCAAAAAGGTATTTAGTCAGCCACCAATTGTGCAAGTTCTCCCACTTAAAAAGATGAGAGAGGCCTGTCATTTTCATCATAGGTACACTTCAACTATGACAGACGAAATGAGAAAAAAAATCCAGAAAATCACATTGTAGGATTTTTCATGAATTTATTTGCAAATTATGGTTGAAAATAAGTATTTGGTCAATAACAAAAGTTTATCTCAATACTTTGTTATATAGCCTTTGTTGGCAATGACAGAGTTCAAACGTTTTCTGTAAGTCTTCACAAGGTTTTCACACACTGTTGCTGGTATTTTGGCCCATTCCTCCATGCAGATCTCCTCTAGAGCAGTGATGTTTTGGGGCTGTTGCTGGGTAACACAGACTTTCAACTCCCTCCAAAGATTTTCTATGGGGTTGAGATCTGGAGACTGACTAGGCCACTCCAGGACCTTGAAATGCTTCTTACGAAGCCACTCCTTCATTGCCTGGGCGGTGTGTTTGGGATCATCGTCATGCTGAAAGACCCAGCCACGTTTCATCTTCAATGCCCTTGCTGATGGAAGGAGGTTTTCACTCAAAATCTCACGGTACATGGCCCCATTCATTCTTTCCTTTACACGGATCAGTCGTCCCGGTCCCTTTGCAGAAAAACAGCCCCAAAGCATGATGTTTCCACCCCCATAGTAGGTATGGTGTTCTTTGGATGCAACTCAGCATTCTTTGTCCTCCAAACACGACGAGTTGAGTTTTTACCAAAAAGTTATATTTTGGTTTCATCTGACCATATGACATTCTCCCAATCTTCTTCTGGATCATCCAAATGCTCTCTAGCAAACTTCAGACGGGCCTGGACATGTACTGGCTTAAGCAGGGGGACACGTCTGGCACTCCCATCTTAGCCACAGCTGCATGCATGGCCCTACTCAGAGCCTTGGCCTGTCTTTGGTTCCCTGTTATCCCGGCGGAGGCTTGAGAGGCAGGCTTACATGTCCGAGTGGTGGCCCCTCCGGCTCCTCTAACCTGTGCTTTGGTGGAGCCCTCTTCACAGGCTCAACCACTTGGATCGAATCTCTGGCTGCGTTTTTCCCTTTCTCCCCTGGCTTCATAGCTGCAGTCTTGGATCCAGGTAGACCAGTAGGGCTTTGGATGGTCGGTTTAGGCCCAGTGACAGGTTGCCTCAGCCCTGCTGGTTTACTGGTTCTCCCTGGAAGTGGTTAAGAGTCAATTCTGCTGAGAGCTTGGCTCCTCCTTTGCCCATTGTCCACAGCCGAGGCATCTGTCCTCTGGTTATGTTTTACTCACGGTAGTGACTCGATTCATTCTCCTCTGAGTAGTAACTGGCCTCTGAGCCACTGGGATTGTGCTTGGGCAAACTCTGTTTAAGACATAGGTGGTGGTGGGGGTTGCATCAGGTGCAGGGATGGTGGCTATGGGGTGTGTATTTCTAGGCTGCACCCGAGCAGACATGAGGCCTGTCTTGGTTTTAGCCGCTGTACTAAGACTCATTCTCACACTGCTAGATGTGCTGGGGCGGGTGCTGGCTGTATTGGAGTGTGTGCTCGCTGTATTGGGCTGTGTGTTGGTGTGTTTCCCAGTAGTGTTTGGCAGTGGTCTGGTTGTGTTGGCAGAATATGTCCTAACAGTGTTGGCCAGAAGTTTGGCAAAGTTAGGGCATGCATTGCTAGCTTTAACAGCTGGGTTGGGCTCAGTTCTGGGGTGGTTGGTGGTGCCTGGGCATGTTTTTGTAGGGAGAGTGGAGTGTGGTCTGGCTGGCACTATTTTCATGTGGGCAGGGTGACAAGTGAAAAGCATGAGCTGGGGCATACACAAAAAAAGTTGGTAGAGGTGCTGAATAACGGCGAGTAAACTGTAGACTATACAAATAAAGAGTTGCACACTGAGTGTACCAAACATTAGGAACACCTGTACTTTCCATGACATAGACTGACTAGGTGCATCCAGATGAAAGATATGATCCCTTATTGATGAAACCTGTTAAATCCACTTCAATCATTGTAGATGAAGGGGAGAAGACGGGTTAAAGAAGGATTTTTAAGCCTTGAGACATTGTGCATGCGTGCCATTCAGAGGGTGAATGGGAAATACAACATTTTGAAATGCCTTATGGTAGTAGGTGCCAGTCGCACCGGTTTGAGTGTCAAGATCTGCAACACTGCTGGGTTTAACACAATTAACAGTTTCCCATGTGTATCAAGAATGGTCCACCACCCAAAGGACATCCAGCCAACTTGACACAACTGTGGGAAGCATTGTCGTCAACATGGGCCAGCATCCCTGTGGAACGCTTTCAAATCCTTGTAGAGTCCATGCCCCAACAAACTGAGGCTGTTCTGAGGGCAAAAGGGGGTGCAACTCAATATTAGGAAGGTTTTGTACACTCAGTGTGTAAGCTGCCAGTAATTTATTGGGTAAAACACCAAAGTTTTGGATTTACTGTGCCTTCTTCAGCGTAATATCATGAATGCTTGAACCAGGTTACTATGACAGATCCCTCACTATTGTCATTGGTTGCACTAATTGTCTACATAACCTGGCTCATGCATTCATGATATTACCTTGAAGGTGGCACAGTGATGCCGAAACATTGGTGGTTTTCCCAATAAATTACTGGGAGCTTATATATAGTTTGCGACTATTTCTATATATGTGTAATAACAAAACAACATCTGTTAATATAGCTAGCTAGCTTAGCAACTTTTCTGCTTTGAATCAACAGTGGTTGCTGGATCGAATCCCAGAGCTGACAAGATAAAAATCTGCCATTCTGCCCCTGAACAAGGCAGTTGACCGACTGTTCCCCGGTAGGGCGTCGTTGTAAATTAGAATTAGTTCTTAACTGACTTTCCTAGTTAAATAAAGGTTAAATAAATACTAAACAGTGGGCCCAACTTCTCAACATCAGTAGATTATAATTGATAGTGCGCAAACTGCCAAGCTTGCTTTGAGAGAGTGTCAAAGAGGAGAGAACAGGGAGAATTACTTACGTCATCCTTCACTGCAGACATGCTGCTTCTCTCTGCTTTAATGTCATCTCGGAGATAAGGTCTGAAATACGTAATGTGTGATAAGACATTATTTACACAAGTCCATGGATAAGACATGTCAAACTGAAGCATTGCCATTAATGGCAGTTAGTTACTTCATACAGGCCATAGATACTGTAGCTGTCTAGCCAGGCAGATGTATTACTTTGGGTTGGGGGGCTTCAGTTTTCCCTTGACTGCTAAGTACTCCATCAACTTCTGCTTGCGCAATTCTGTAAAAGAAAGAAGCAACGTCAATTGATAAAAATACATGTTTGTTTATTTTATTTTTTATTCAATAGCTCTTACACAAAGTGTGCCAAGACTATGAACATGATATAATGTGAATCAGGGGAAGATGGACACAAATCCACAGCGTTTGAAGATTTAAGGCAAAATAAATAACATTTCAAAAACAAATTAAGCCGTGAATTTTTGTCCATCCTCCCCCGATTCAGAATATATAACTTCCATAGTTATGGCACACTGTGTAAGAACTATTGAAATTGAAAGCAAGAAAAAAAGCTGTGGATTTTTCTCCATCTACCTCTGATTCAGAATATACCATCTTCATCGTCATGGCATGATTGGATCAATAACTATTGACCGAATATCCAGTAAAAAAATATTTTGACCTCGGTAACGCCAATGTGCCCCGCAACATTGTTGTTGCAGGATGATGGCTGTTCTCAAACTTTACGAACTAGCTAACGTTAACTAACTACGTAAAACAATATTCACGTACACTACTCTCCGTTGAGCTACGTTTGCATTTAGCCAACGGTACACCTTACCTTTTCTGTGGATTTTAGTCACCATTTCTTCCGCCTCCATTGCTGTTTGTACAAAATCTAGTCACTTGAGAAAAGTTTTATTTGTGTAAATTACTTGCTATTTCAATGGAATAAAAGTTACGGTTCGCTATTAGCCGGCTTCCGAGTTGGATGACCGTTCAAAATGATTTATCACAGTAGGAGTACGTTTTTCCGTGTTCCCAGTTGTCTTGAACGAGAGATTCAGAGATTTCCTAGTTTCCAGTTGATTTGAACGCGGCATTAGACGCTCCTGACACCTGACAGATCTACAACGTCTGAATAGCAATATCATCCTGCGCTTAACTATGCGCCATTACAGGGACATCATCTGGAAAATGGCCAAGGGGAACAAGTTTCTGGATGAGAAGAAGCTCCGCATCAAAGAAGCTCTGATACTGCAGGATCAGGCTGCCAGAGAGAAAATGTGGCCGCTTATACAGAGGACACGACAAGAGGGAAAGAAGGCTGGGTTCAAGGGCCCACACGCGTTTATCCAAGGAAGAATGATTACTGGGTAACTCGGTTGACATGAACTAAATTGGAACTGTGAGTACTACCAAGAGTAGAGTTAACGTACTACCACAAATAAATGCACTACAACTGATGAACACTTGCCAACTAAAAAAAGGAAGTAAATAGATTTGTTATTCTGCTACCTCAGCCAGGTGTAATTTTCCGTCGGAGTAATCCTCTCAAGGTTCACTGTTTGTTTTATTGTTCACATTACTACTTGTGTTATCTAATTTGTGTTCTTTCTTTTTTTAATGGGGGAGTTTGTTTTCAATTCACTCAATATCGTTAGTCTGAATGCTAGGGGTTAGAGAAATGTATTTTATTTGTAGCTTTATTTTTATATTGTAAACGCAGTAACGCAGATTTTGTCCTTCAGGAAACTCATCCGGGTGAAAGTGATTTGAAATTTTGGAAAGCACAACCAGATGCAAAGGGTTATAACTGGACCAACAAAACTAAGTCACGTAATTAGAATAGATTTATTCCTAATTTCCCCTTTTTTGTTACAATTTGTTATAGAAGTAGATCATCAGTTGGCTTCCTTTTCTGATCATCACTTGATTTCCCTGAATTTACAAGCTACCAAAAGATCAAAAGGTACTTGAGGATACTGGAAATTAAACAACACACTTCTTAAAGATACTGATCTCATTGAAAACATCAAATCATTAGCTAAAGATATTTTTGCAAGAAAAGACTTGGGTCATGGAAGTAGGTGGGAATTCTTCAAATATAAAGTCAGAGTGGTAGCCATTAAACGCGCCAAAGAGCTGATGCAATTAAAGAACCTTAAAGAAGCTTGACAGTTTTCTAAAGAAAGATAATCTATCTGAAGAAGAGGAGTCTGTATTCAAATCTTTACAACTAGAATTAGAACAGACTTACACGGATCTGGCAAAGGGCGCCTTTGTAAGGTCAAGTGCAAAATGGATTGAAGAGGGTGAAAGAAACACTAGTTACTTTTTTGCACTTGAAAAGAGAAACTACAAAAGAAAAGCAATAACTGCACTCAACATCAAAGATGTTTTATGCAAAGATCCCATTACAATATCATCATTTGTCAATTCCTTTTATGAAAAGCTATACAGCTCTCAATTTCAGGAAGAGGGTTGTGAAATCTACATTTGCCACATTCAGAATTATTTCCCTGTGATTGAGGATGATTTCCACTCAGTTTGTGAATTCAAAACTGATTTCCACTCAGGTTGAGGCTCTGAATTCAATGAAAAAAAACACCTGGCCCTGATTGCCTGTCAGTTGAATTCGATAGACAGTTTTGGGAGTTACTAGAAGAACCAATTGTTTATGTTTCAAGATTGCATTAAGTGCAGTTAGTGCAGTAAGTGCAGTCCACTATGAAACAGGGCCATATTTCATTGATTCCGAAACCCGATAAAGACCCTTCTCTCATTGACAATTGGAGACCAATTACTTTATTAAATATTGATTACAAATTGATTGCTCTGGTTTATGCCAAAAGATTAAAGAAAGGAATAGATACCATTATAAATGATATGAGACTCAAACAGGATTTATGAAGGGCTGTTGCCATAAGCTCTAACATTTGTTTAGTCTTGAACCTTATAGATTATTCAGATGCAATTGACTCTGATGTGGTTGCCTTATTTTTGGACTTCTGAAAAGCCTTTGACACAACTGAACATTAATTTCGCTTTAGGTCTCTTAAACCTTTTGGATTTGGTGAAAATTTGATCAAAGTAATTCGCATGTTTTACAAAGATATAAATAGTTTTGTGTTACTAAACCTTAATACTTCCAAAAGATTCAGTATCAACAGAAGTGTACGACAGGGATGCCCAATTTCGCCATTTTTATTCATTTTGGTTGTGGAACTTCTATCTCTCAATATTTCTGAATAATGCAAATTTGTATGGCTTAAACATTTTTACCAAAGAAATCAATTTCCCAACTGGCTGATGACACCACTATTTTCTTAAGAGACAAAGACCAGGTCGCCCATGCCCTTAATGCTATAACTGTATTTTCTATTGCATCAGGATTCAAACGGAATGTTTCTAAATGTGAAATCTTATGTTTATTTGACTCTGATGATAAAGAAATAGAAAATATTCCTGTAAAGGACTCTGTTAAATATTTAGGAATACATCTGTCAAAAAACACAACATTTGAATTTCTCTCCTGAATTTCTCCCCTCATTATCGTTATGTGTAAATCCTGCTACTTGTAAAGAGATCAATAAGACCTTTCTTGACTTCATCTGGAAAAATAAGTCTCACAAACTAAAAAAGTCAGTCCTTTCTAACAATAGAGCTGAAGGCGGTGTAGAAGTGTTGGGTTTTTTGGACATAAATAACACATTTAAACTGGTTGAAAAGATGTTTGATCAATACTGATTCAATATGGTATGTCATTCCAAATAATGTGTTTAATAAGTTGGGAGGTCTTCAATTTTTACTGAAATGTAATTATATTCCTGAAAGATTGGCTAGGTTTCACCAACAAGCTTTAATGGCCATAAAATCCCCATAAAGCTCATTGTTCTACCCCAGCTGGCATGAGAGGAATATTGACTTTGTTCTTGATGTTTTTGACAACAAGGGTAATATATATATATATATATATATATATATATATATATATATATTTACCCCTTTTTTCTCCCCAATTTCATGGTATTCAATTGTTAGTAGCTACTATCTTGTCTCATCGCTACAACTCCCGTATGGGCTCGGGAGAGACGAAGGTTGAAAGTCATGCGTCCTCCGATACACAACCCAACCAAGTCGCACTGCTTCTTAACACAGCGCGCATCCAACCCAGAAGCCAGCCACACCAATGTGTTGGAGGAAACACCGTGCACCTGGCAACCTTGGTTAGCGTGCACTGCGCCCGGCCCGCCACAGGAGTCGCTGGTGCGATATGAGACAAGGATATCCCTACCGGCCAAACCCTCCCTAACCCGGACGACACTAGGCCAATTGTGCGTCGCCCCACGGACCTCCCAGTCACGGCCGGTTGTGACAGAGCCTGGGCGCGAACCCAGAGTCTCTGGCGGCACAGCAGTACAGCGCCCTTAACCACTGCGCCAGTGGTCTAACTACACTAATGAAAACTCTTCTTAGCTTTGGTATTTTAAGTTTTGTGACGACCCTCCCACACTGTCTGCCGAATTCTTAAGACACACCCTCGTCCACTTACCCTCGCCTTATGCCCCTGGGGGAATCCTCGTCTCCATCTTAGGGGTCGGTCCAAATGTTTAGCCAAGAAAGGGAATTTTGCAAGGTAAACCCCTCAACCCTCATTTTAGTCGGCTTTGCAAGTGTACAATTATGTTCACCCCGGGCCTAAAACACCCAATAATTAAATTTGCTACGATTGTACATCTGCTAAGAAAAGTCTGCGAAAACTTAAAAACAACATCCATGGATAATGGAACACTGTCACGTTTTGACCCTAGTTCCTTTGTTTTGTCTTTGTTTATATGGTCAGGGCGTGAGTTGGGGTGGGCAGTCTGTTTGTTTTTCTATGTTTGGTTTCTGTGTTCGGCCTAGTAGTGTTCTCAATCAGAGGCAGGTGTCGTTAGTTGTCTCTGATTGAGAATCATACTTAGGTAGCCTTTTTTCCACCTGTGTTTTGTGGGTGTTTATTTTCTGTCTTTATGTTACGTGTGTATGTCACCAGACAGGACTGTTTCGTTCGTTCATTTTGTTATTTTTGTATTGATTCAGTGTTTTCTTCAATTAAAATTATGAACACTTACCACGCTGCGTTTTGGTCCGATCCTTACTCCTCCTCAGACAAAGAGGAGGAAATCCGTTACAAACACACAAGTGTAAGTAAAAACGAATGCAAATATGTTAGAAATTGAGCAACTAATGCACATGACGGCACAAACACGTCTCATAAAAAGTAGATATGATTTTTCCTTCTTCAGCAGTTCCAGCTAGGTAGCCTCTCGTTAGTTAGCTAATTAATTTGCTAGCTGTCATACAGTAGGAGCATTGATAATAATTATATATTTAATATAAGTAGACATACACTCTTAATGACTACCACATATAAAGCAATCACAAGCTACCGGTGGCTGAAAACACAATCATCGTTGAATGAAAGAGTGACGAATTTAAAAAATAATTTATTCCGCCCTTGCCCTGCAAGTGTATACTAGTCAGACTTCATAATACGTCATCAGAAGTGTCCACTTAATTTGAGGGCTGAGGGGATAGGGTGTGTCTTAAGTGTTTGGACCGTATTCTTTGCTCTTGTTTTCCGTGAAGCCGGAAGTGTTGTCAGCTAAATGGGTATATCTGGGCTCCAGTGTGTCCCGGGGATAAATACACCTTTCCCCCATACATTGAAGAGACTCTTCACACAGACACATTGTTGTTTTTGCTTGTGGCATTTTGGAGCTTCTTTGTGTTTTTGTTTTGGCACCCCTCATTATCACCATCTATGCATGCATCCACTCACTGGCACTACTGACTACACACACCATTGTTACTTGTATATAGTTTACGTTGTTTAATTCATGTTTGTTATGTCTTTATCTCTGTGTTGTCTCCCTCACTGTTATGGGCTATGAGCCAGTGCAGTAACAGTGTCAGCTAACCACACCCAGAGCCATGTATTTAGAGCAGTAGCGACCTGTCATTTTGAGCCCCACATTTGAGCAAAAAATACAAAGAACTAGAAATACACTTTTTTTGTACTTTTTTAATCATTGAGTTACTAAAGTCGTATACAAACATGATCTCTTTTTTTTCTTTCTTGATTAAGGCAGCTCCAACATGCAGGTGTTTCAGCTTGCTCAGTGCTCTCTGTGGTGGGGCAGCCAGTGGAAAATACGGAGCGTAGGGGTTGGTAATGTTCTCTAGTTGCGCAGTGATTGGCTCAGTGTTCTGTCACTCATGGAGACACTACATCGCTGCCAAATCTAATGGTAGGGCTTGAAAATTCAAGCTCCTTGGGTGCTGCCATAGAGTTACATTAGAAGTGTTCATCCAAGAAGGCTCAAAGTCATTGGCCACGGATAAAATGACATCGAATCACGTTATGTCTACATTAGCTTTGATTGGACTGATCATGTCAACATCATACTTTCAAAATCTTAGCTAGCAGTCATCATCATGAAATAAGTCAACAATCTACTGACAAATCCATTTTAATGGATAGTCATGTGAATATAAATAATTAAGAGAAATAATAGATAAAATATATTGGTGCTTATCATCCATTGGACATAAACATTCCACAACAAGTTGTAAATTGCAAATTCAACAATGAGTGGTTTCGAAGGAATCCGTCACTAACTGCAACCATTGCAAAGCAATCACTAGCTTGCTATTCAGTGGAGTGGGTGTGGAGTTTCAAGTCTGTGTCTCTTTTCCAAGCTTAAAATGATAAACATTCAACATTGGCCATGCTGTCAATCCAGCATGATTTCTGCCGCACTCAAAACAACTTAACTCCAGACTGGGAAATCTGACATCAGTGAGTTCAAGACAACTGGGAACTCAGGAAAAAACGAGCTCCAACTGGGAAAATACGTTTTGAATGGTTATCCAACAACGGAATTGTAAGTCGGGAACTTGGGACTCTTTCTAGCACTACGACCTGAAGATCATCATAATTTTTTTCAGATTTTCCAGTTGTCTTGAAAGCACCATAAATCCAGAAAATGCCAGACTTTGATGGCAAAATTCACCCACGAAGGACTGCAGTGCCACCTTCCTGTTCAAGTGAGCACAGCACAACAAGGCAAGTCCAAAAATGTTTGGTATGCTGCTGAATAAATTATGTAATATGCCAAGGAGATATGTATACGGTAGCTAAGAAAGTAATACTAAGTGTCTGTTGTGTAGTAAGCTGTTAGTAGCCATGTGCTTCATCCTTATAATTGGTATATTTTCCCCTCTTCATTTCGCCCAGTGTTCTGACTTGGTAGTGCACATGTAGCCTATAACCTGTTGTAGAGAAATGTAATCATTGAATATTGTACGAGCTTTCATTGTCTGCTTATATGCCCCTTTTATTTATCCTTGACACGTCCTGACCATAGAGAGTCCTTATTTTCTATGGTGGAGTAGGTCAGGGCGTGACTGGGGGGTTAGTCTAGTTTATTATTTCTATGTGGGGTTCTAGTTTTGTTTTTCTATGTTGGTGATTTTGTATGATTCCCAAAAAGAGGCAGCTGATAATCGTTGTCTCTAACTGGGGATCATATTTAGCTTTTTTCCCACCTGTGGGTTGTGGGATATTGTATTTTGAGTAAGTGTATGTAGCACCGGTTCGTTGTTCTTTTATGGTTTATTGTTTTTGTTAAGTTTCACTATTAATAAATTATGTGGAACCCAACATTCGCTGCGCCTTGGTCCGTTTCTACAAATGATCGTGACAATCCTACCATTCTGACTTGGTGTACAGGGAGAATACTGTAAGAATGGCCCATGTTCTGAATTCTGTCGCTGTACATTTCAAAAGTGCTGAATAAATAGTTATATTGACTACGTAGTGTCCTAGCTCTATATATATTTTTTAAAGTTAGTAAATGAGGCTGAATGAACTGTTTCGCTGCCAGACAAGGCTTCGCTGATAGCCAGGTCTAGCAATAGTAAGGTGTTGGGACAGCTTTAGGCTCTAACAATTTGTGGGCACCATTTGTCACAGTTATAGTGCAATTAATGTATTGTTCAGTGTTTGTATTGTGTATTGTTTAGTGGCTTTGCTGGCATGCATCCCCAAAAATGTTTTTTGTTTGCTTCACCAAGAATTTGTCATCACACCAGAGGGCGGCAGAGACCGTCCTACAGAACTTTTATTGGACTCAGGTGTCTTATTATTTCATGATTGTCTCCGTGTTACAAGAGGTGTGATTTCTGTGGTCATCTGCAGACGCTTGAATTGTTTACTGTGTGCGATTGGTTCCTGAGTGAGTATTCAAGACTTAGTGGTGTTTTTTCCAAGTGTACTGTGATCCTGCATCTACCGTATCACAGTAAAGTATTATGTTTATCCTTTAACCACTGATTCCTTGTCTGGTCTCTTCGCTGCACCTGGGTCCAACCTTACCACGTCACAGATTTACATGCTAAAATCACCACTGATTTATAGAGTTAGAGGCTAATGCAGTTTCTACATTATGATGCATTTACATGACACTTCAACGTTCTATGGCAGCCATGGTAGCTCCCCATTAACATTACATGGAGAATATAACATTTTTTTAAATGATACAACTGAATGTATAGACTGAGCATTATGATGCATTTACACAGGAAGAGGCGGTGCGAGATGTTTCACTCGCGCCAAAATATGTCTAAAACAAGCACAATGCATTTCTATGGGCTTATTTTGTACCTAAGCTTGGGTGTATTGTAGAGCCCACTTGTCACACAGTTAGTCAACAATGCTCTGGATATCATGAAACCAGATCTGCTAGGGCGAGTAAAATGGTCAGAGTGAGGTGTTTTCTCATTTGTGTCTGGAAGTAGCTAGCCAATGTTAGCTAGTTAGCTTGGGTGTTTGACTGCAGTTGTGAGGTCAGAACGCTCTACTCCTCGGCCAGAGCATCCAGTGTGCGCTCGAAACACTCTGAATTTTTTGAACGGACAACCTAACAACACCTAGATCGCACTCTGGCACTCCGGAGTGAATTTACGAACACACCCCTTGTCTTTTGCCTTCCCTCCTTTGGGACAATGACTATCATTGTTAGGGTGGGGGGCTGAATAATTTTGCACGCCCAATTTTTCAGTTTTTGATTTGTTAAAGTTTGAAATATCCAATAAATGTCGTTCCACTTCATGATTGTGTCCCACTTGTTGTTGATTCTTCACAAAAAAATACAGTTTTATATCTTTATGTTTGAAGCCTGAAATGTGGCAAAAGGTTGCAAAGTTCAAGGGGGCCGAATACTTTCGCAAGGCACTGTATGTTATGGTGCTTTCAAGACAACTGGGAAATCTGGAGAGAAAACAAGGTCAAATCATGACATCCATGCTCTTCAGGTCGGAATGTTGGCACTCTAGAAAGATGAGTATCCAACTTGGAATTCCGAGTTTTTCCCAGTTGGGGCTCATTTTTTTCAGGGTTCCGAATTGTCTGGAATTCACTGAAGTCAGAAGTCGTAGATTTCCCAGTTGCGACTTGTTTTGATTGGATATTATAGCAATCTATCAGTCGATGATGTAGCACTCAACCATACATTGGTTATTGTGTCACATCCCCTTTGCTGTGGAATGTAGCCATAAGTATGGTTCTATATCTATGGGTACGCCCAGAGCCATATATAACATTTTCTTAATATATGGCTCTGGGTACTCCTACTAAAGTTGTGAATTTATAGAAAATTCATTAACATACTGGTGAACTATGATTTATATACATTTGTCATCTTTTTTTATTGGTGTGTTGTGGTTCTGGTATTTGGTCTCCCAATGACCATGTTATTACAGTACCATGAGAGAGAAATATATATATTCAATTTAAATATGTTTATTAAAAAGAGCACATAAGAATTTTAAATGTTTGCATGTATCAATGAATATGTGCAACATCAACAGAGCCAAATAAATACATTGATAAATAAGTATAAATTACTGAATTATAGATATATTAATAAATAGTAGAACAATAATGAATTAGTTTTCGTTTTAAGCATATTTTGATTATATCAGGGGCGCTTACCACAATATTGACTACGTCAATACACCCCAATGGTAACATGCTGTACTCAGTACATACTCTAAACCTCATGAAATTCTTGTGTCTTACAAGCAATACACTTAAATCTGTTGATGTGCGTGCACCCACAGTGGCAACCCAGTCCTGATCACAGAGGCCCAATAGAATCACATGAATTGTAGAGGATCTCTATTGGAGGCCTGGTGTTGTGTCAGTGTTTGCGGCCATCTTAGTTGTGGCGCTGGATGGTGAAGGTGGTAAGGCGGTTGGGGGCTGCCTTCTGACACATGTCCACCGGTTTGGTGTAGTCCTGCTGCATGTCCGTGCTGATGAACCAGTTCCTGAACCTGGCAGACTCCAGGGTACTGATGTCAACCCCGGTGTTCCGTCTGTAGAAAAGGAAACGCACCATGTCGCTCTGCTGGCTGATGGACTTCAGCTGCTCCTTGTCCGCAACCTCCTGAGGAGAGAGAGAGAGGATCAGGGGTTAAACTCAATATTAAAGGTCAGAAGTCACAACCAGGAGTGAATATAAATGGTTATTGGTTTAAGGATGTGGCTGTTGGAACAAAACCTGTCCACACTGTGGCTCCCCAGTACCAGGGTTGGCCACCCCTGGCCTAGCTATCGAGTCTTATTTAACTACACTGCAACTATCTCCTACATTCCACATGTAGTAGTATGGGGTGCCATTTGTAAGGCTGAACGGTCTATTTTTCTAGGCACTTTTCCCCAAAATGTAGTTCTGTTTATTCAGAAGTAGTAGTATTAACTCAGTATTTATCCAGTCATAATATTATTCAGTAGTAGTATTATGCATTATTATTATTATTCAGTTCTAGTATTGTTTATTCAGTAGTAGTTTTCATTCAATAGTAGTATTCATTTAGTAGTTGTGGTATTTACCTCTAGGTGCAGGGTGGGCCTGCCTCCCGATTTGGAGCAGGACAGGTAGAGGTTGGATCCCTTTATGCCTAGGGCTACAGGTCTGGCTTCAGTCTCAATGGGGACGGGCGTGACGTACGAAGACAGGTTCAAATGCACTGGGACAGAGGAGAGGAGAAGAGAGTCAGTCAGCATCATTCATCAGAACTCAACTGTGAATTAAAATCATCTTATTTAATTAGTTCATATATTTAGCATGTGATAAGGCCACACAGAGGGCCAAAAATGATTACAGACAGCTGTGATAATCAGAAGTACCCAAATGGGCCACTAGATGTCTTGTGATATATTACACAAAATCCTTGAAATTTGGGACTGAGCCTCAGTTGTTAACATACCTTTGTGGTAGCTGCTGCCTCCCTGGAGCATCATGGCGTGCAGCTCCATAGCCTCATTCATCAGGACCCAGCACTTGTTTTCAGAGTCAGTGACGCTACACTCATACTGTGATGTACTGCTGAACCCTGCTGCCCTCCTCCTCGCTGAGGGCGCCGACTCCAACTCCAACACTATATGTTCTGGTGAGAAGAGAGAAAAGGATGTAGGAGATGAGTGAATGGTTGTATGAATACACTTGATTGAGCTCCCGAGTTGTACAGCGGTCTAGGGCACTGCATCTCAGTGCTAGAGGCATCACTAGACACCCTGGTTCGATTCCAGGCTGTATCTTAACCGGCTGTGATTGGGAGTCCCATAGGGCGGCGCACAATTGGCCCAGCGTCGTCCAGGTTTGGCCGGTGTAGGCCGTCATTGTAAATAACAATTTGTTCTTAACTGACTTGCCTAGTTAAATAAAGGTTAAATGTCAAAAATTATCAATTAATTCCATCCCTACTGGTCTATGGGCTCTGTTAAGATATCCACACTACAGTAGCATACCACTTTTAATGAAGCAATGTGTTGGGCATGCATTTTAAATGGTATTCTATAGTGTGATGTTTGGAACATAGGCCAGTGGTGATAGCTAATGGTATTGTCGTGGTACACATTGGAAATCCCCTTAGGGGTAGCCTGGTCCCAGATCTGTTTGTGCTGTCTTGCCAAATCCTATGGTCATTGTCATACCAAACAGTACAAAAAGATCTGGGATCAGGCTAGCCCCTTAGGGTGCTCCTCCAGTCCATTGTCTTTGACCTTGCTCCCTACCTTCCACAGCACTCTCCAGCAAGAAGTTGAGCAGGTCTTTGTCCTTGAACTCGGTTCCCATGGTAACCCCCTCGCCACCCTTTAACCTCTCCATGGCGATGATGAGGTTGGCAATGTGGCGCATGGTGATGGGGTGATGGGATACCTCCAGATCCAGACCCTGAGGCAGCTTGGAGCTCCATGCTGCGCTTTCAGAGGTGTTCTGCACAGGACACACACAGGGGAAGAGGAAATATTACATTATATGTTGTATCAGTGTAGAATTGTTTTGGGGGGGTTTAACATTTCCTGTATAATTAAATTTGAATGTTTTATGTCCAACTGTATGTCTTGTCCTTGTAGGAGCTGGGGACTCACCTCTATTAAACTGTAGTTTGACTCAAAATCCATGTCTGTGTAGTTAGATCTGGAAAATAAAAGCATCAGTTTGTAAAGCTCTGTCCTGTCCATAATATATTGGCATCATGCTTAGTCAGTTGCTTAAAGATGCTGAAGAGTTGAAAGCTCATTCAGATCTGATGTTAACAGTAAATACATCAGTCTAAATAAACATTTTAAATATGAGTTATTACTAACACTATATAGCAATAAATAATGCTACCACAATTAGCTGTATAATACATGGACATCAATACAGTAGAAGTATTATTGCAAACATGAGTAAAGACAGAATATAAAGTTAATTTACCTTAATGAGTTGTTTTGAAGTTTGTAGGTAGGTAGCAGTGTCTTGTATTCAGTCCTTAGTTCTTGTGAATCCTAAATTGTTCTCTGAAACAATGTTTTCTGACTACATGTTGTGAGCTGTATGTCCTATATACACCCTGGGCACACACTGGGAATTTCCCTCTACACACAGGAGGAAGTGGGATGGTTTTACCAGACCAGCTAGCACATTGTATTGTTTAAAGGGACAATCCGCAGTTCAAACGATAAACAAAGCGACCTCCCGCCCGTTTCATTAAAAAGCTGAGGGATGGGGCTGGAGAAATGTAACCACTCTCAAATTCAGAGACAGAGCTATGAATGCAATTACTGACCATCCACGATACGATTTAACCATGTTTTGAAGCTATATGGTGTTTGTTTATATGTTCTGTTTACAAACATTGTAGTGAAACCAGCTATGTTTTGGGTTCTGATGGGGTACTATAGATATGCTGAAATATGCTCGTGAGGCATTTATAAATTCAAGAATCAATGTGTATGCCTAAATGTCATTAATTTTTTCCAAAAAGGAATGTAACATCTGCAGATTGCCCCTTTAATGATGTTGGTGATGAAATACTGGACTCGCAACAGTTTGACGTACAGTATTACACTCATATGTTAAATTCTGGTTTGTGTACATGCTCGTTACTGACGTGCCACTAATTGTATTGATTTATCTTCTTCTGGTTGATGTCATGTGCCTGTTTGTCTGATACTGATGTGTTGAGGCTGCTGTCGTGCTCCAGGTCTCTCAAAGAAATATGTGTTTTAACTCAATGGGACTGGTTAAATAAAGGTTAAATAGAAATGTTTTAAAAACAGGATACTAATGCATTTGCCTTTTTTCCCTGTTGATAGAGTAAGTGCATTGTAATAGTGCCAATATACTTTATTAAAGACATTTGTGTGTTTTCATGACTTCAAATCTCAATATAACTAAATGAATAGAAGATAAACCATTGTTCATGTCAACACTAAGTAAGATGAGTCCGATTAAGCAACTTAACACCTGACTTTATAATAAAACGTATTATAATACTACCTTGTAATTTTACTTGTAAAATACTTTTCATACATTACGGTTAAAGTGCAAAGAATGGTCTATAGTTGAAATGACTGTGGTATCATATGTTGTTTTTCCCTACTCAATTTAGTTACAAGCACTGACTGACTGTAAAATACATGTAGCTCTGCGAAATGACAAAAAATGTCATGTATATGTAAATACGAATACAATATTTACTGTATGTTTAAATCCATCTTCCTAAAGGCCTAGGAAACTAAACTTCATTTCTAAAGTTGTCTGAGGTCATAAAAATAAATGGAGAGTAGGCTTAATCCTGTTGTTCCCTCAGGTGAAATACTAGAAGTTTTTGTTCTATTCTATCATTTCCTAATCTTGTCATTTCTGCTTATGTCAAGCATGCTTAAATGTAATGATTTTCAGATGTGAGTAAATTCCTTAATCCCGGCTCATCATATTGTGAAGTAACAAGGGACTTCCTCTACTATTTCCCCACTTCCTGAAGTACTGTAGTTGTCACGAGAGGTTAGAAAAATAGACCACAATCTGCCAGGACAACAGACAGACAGAATCTTGTCCAGCTACCTACTACCATATTAGCATATCTTTGCCAGTCATTGTTAGAACCCATTGAGTGAATCTCCCAAATTCACTAAAATATCAGGAATATTTGTATAATATCTGAATTGGAAACATGCTCAATCTGGTCAATATGTTCAATAATATGCCACAAAATGAGTATTCTTCTAATGTATTGTGTTTGGCTCACTAACGTTTCACCTGTATAGAATAACCATTGGACATAACGAAGAAAGTTGTGTAACAGTATATCAATCCTTATCACCCCTGTAGGCTGTATGAAACCTACCAAGGTATAACTATCTGGCGTGTGTCTGAAATTGTTACCTATTCCCTACATAGTAGACTACTTTTGACCAGATAAGTCAAATATGGACCCTGGTCTAAAGTAGTGCGCTATATAGAGAAATGGGATACTTTCCAGACACAGACGGTGTCTTTTTGGTTATGGATCTCACAAAACCGGTTTACCAATGGATTTCCCAGTGATTCAACATGTTTAGAAAGCTGTCGAGGATTTCTCAAGATGATATTTGACACCCCCCACTTCCGCTCTTAAAATCTTTGAATTTCACTTCCAGATTCACACTCATGGTATAGGTTTAGGCCTACGCCATTTCTGACCACAAAAACTAAAATGTCACCATTTATTGTCACACAATGCCACCTCATTCATGTTTGAAATAAAATAGAATAAGTATGTTTTATTTGACTGGCTTAAATACAGTTGAAGTGAGAAGTTTACATACACCTTAGCCAAATACATTTAAACTAAGTTTTTCACAATTCCTGACATCTAATCCTTGTAAAGAATTCCCTGTCTTAGGCCAGTTAGGATCACCACTTTATTTTAAGAATGTGAAATGTCAGAATAATAGTAGAGAGAATGATTTATTTCAGCTTTAATTTCTTTCATCACATGCCCAGTGGGTCAGAAGTTTACATTACACTCAATTATTATTTGGTAGCATTAACTTTTAAATTGTTTAAACACGTTTTGGGTAGCCTTCCACAAGCTTCCCACAATAAGTTGGGTGAATTTTGGCCCATTCCTCCTGACAGAGCTGGTGTAACTGAGTCAGGTTTGTAGTCCTCCTTACTCGCACACGCTTTTTCAGTTCTGTCCACACATTTTCTATAGGATTGAGGTCAGGCCTTTGTGATGGCCACTCCAATACCTCGACTTTGTCCTTAAGCCATTTTGCCACAACTGTGGAAGTATGCTTGGGGTCATTGTCCATTTGGAAGACCCATTTGCGACCATGCTTTACCTTCCTGACTGAAGTCTTGAGATGTTGCTTCAATATATCCACATAATTTTGCTTCCTCATGATGCCATCTATTTTGTGAAGTGTACCAGTCCCTCTTGCAGCAAAGCACCCCACATTATGA
The DNA here is from genome assembly GCF_002021735.2 of Oncorhynchus kisutch. Lineage (NCBI taxonomy): Eukaryota > Metazoa > Chordata > Actinopteri > Salmoniformes > Salmonidae > Oncorhynchus > Oncorhynchus kisutch. The sequence goes on from NC_034176.2 coordinate 46,005,613, forward strand.
TGCTGCCACCCCCGTGCTTCCCGGTTGGGATGGTGTTCTTCAGCTTGCAAGCTTCCCCCTTTTTCCTCCAAACTTAACGATGGTCATTATGGCCCAACAGTTCTATTTTTGTTTCATCAGACCAGAGGACATTTCTCTAAAAAGTACAATCTTTGTCCCCATGTGCAGTGGCAAACAGTAGTCTGGCTTTTTTATGGCAGTTTTGGAGCAGTGGCTTCTTCCTTGCTGAGCGGCCTTTCAGGTTATGTCGATATAGGACTCCTTTTACTGTGGATATAGATACTTTTGTACCTGTTTCCTCCAGCATCTTCACAAGGTCCTTTGCTGTTGTTTTGGGATTGAGTTGTACTCATCGCACCAAAGTACATTCATCTCTAGGAGACAGAATGCGTCTCCTTCCTGAGTGGTATGATGGCTTCGTGGTCCCATGGTGTTTATAATTGCGTACTATTGTTTGTACAGATAAACATGGTACTTTCAGGCGCTTGGAAATTGTTCCCAAGGATGAAACAGACTTGTGGAGGTCTATAAGTCTTGGCTGATTTCTTTTGATTTTCCTATGATGTCAAGCAAAGAGGCACTGAGTTTGAAGGTCGGCCTTGAAATACATCCACAAGTACACATCCAGTTGACTCAAATGATGTCAATTAGCCTACCAGAAGCTTCTAAAGCCATGACATCATGTTCTGGAATCAGACAGACATTGCCATCGTAATCCAAGGGTGCTCTCTTGGGGTTCCACACCATCCTGGGTAAACAACAGCTCACTGCTCTCCGACCAGGACTCTCATCCACAGAAGGGAGGCTTTGTAGACAGTTGTCTACATAGAAACAGCATTCTATACAGAAGCGCACATCTTCTTCTTGGTCGCTGTGGTCGAACACAGGGCAAACGAGGCGCAACAGGAGCTACATGTTGTCCCAAAGTGAAGAACCTGCCACTCATAATCAGACAGACATTGCCATCGTAATCCAAGGGTGCTCTCTTGGGGTTCCACACCATCCTGGGTAAACAACAGCTCACTGCTCTCCGACCAGGACTCTCATCCACAGAAGGGAGGCTTTGTAGACAGTTGTCTACATAGAAACAGCATTCTATACAGAAGCGCACATCTTCTTCTTGGTCGCTGTGGTCGAACACAGGGCAAACGAGGCGCAGCAGGAGCTACATGTTGTCCCAAAGTGAAGAACCTGCCACTCATAGCCATCAGGGAAATCATCACGGATTAGGTCTCGCCACAGAAACCGGAGAAGAGGCTGATCTCGGGTAGCAAGCAGACTTGATGGAACATCCCCTTTATGTCACTGAAGAAGGACTCCAAGCAGAGTAGCTCCCAAGGTAGATCCGGGAAAGAGTTGTTCGTTCAAGCTCTTGCCACCAATATCTGAAACACTCTATTGCATCTACCGGTAGCACATCGTCGAGGGCCACCATCAGTTTTGTCGAGGGCCACTCTCTTGGGTCTTCATTGATGAAGTTGAGGATGTTAGGAGTTGGTCCACGGTAGGAGTGCTCCCGGCTGGGTGCAGTAGGGGACAGGTGAGTACCAATGACGATCAGGTGAGTAGGCCCAGCGGCGATAGTCAGGCGAATAGTCGCAGCAGCAACGGTCAGGTGAGGGCTGACGACAATGGTCACGTGAGTAATCGTAGCAGCAACAGTCAGGCGTGGGCTGACAATGGCAATCAGTTGAGGGTTTACAACGGTAATCAGGCGCAGGCTGACCGTACTCCTCAGGTGAGTAGTCCCAGCGGCGTCGGTCAGGTCAGTAGTCACGGCGGCTACAGTCAGGTGTGAGCTGATGGTGGCGATGAGGTGTAGGCTGACCGTAGCGGCCCAGTGAGTAGTCACAGTGGCGACGGTCAGGTGTGGGCTGACGATGACGATCAGGTGTAGGCTGACCACAATGGTTAGGTTTTGACTGACATTGTAAATCATGTGAATTCAGCCATCTAAGTGGCTGGTGATGCTCCATCTTAACTGATGCGGGTCAACCTGGGTAATGACTTGAACAGTTGGGGACCCATTGAAGTGGATGGATTTAGCTCTTCCGATAGCTCCAGAATCTCCAGTGTCAACTTCTCAGTTTCCTCTTCGATCAGCTTCAGGCATGTTAAGACTGTTCTGGAAGAACTGGTTTCTCTCTCATCTTGTACAGGAGGGTAGCTGCTTGCTGTTCTTGTTGTCCCCCGTTGTAGTGGTGTCTGCCTTGTCTCGTAGCTTACCTCATAGTCGACCAGACGATGTGGGGGTGGGGGAGTCTGACGGTGGACCACAGCTTGTTACTGCATCCGGCTCGAATGGGTTGTTTAGGAATTCGAAGGACCAATAAGAAGGGATAAAAACTTAGGTGCTGGATTTTAGGCTGGTAGCAACCACAACAGGGTGTCCGTTCAGAACATGAGGGAGCAGTAGTTTCAGTTCAAGGGTTTAATGAAGATCCACACACACACACATACACCACCACTCTCTCTTATAATAATTGTGGTTCTGTAAAGAAAATAGGAGAACTTAGGGTATGGGTAATATATAACTATTTGCATATCAACAAACTAAACAGGCTATGTGGACCCAAACACATGTTAGATGCACAAAGAAACAATAGAGCAATGTAGAAATATATACACATTATAAATTACCATGAGCATGAGCGATCTACAACCACATTCAAATGCTAACAAATGCTAATTAGCATACCAAAAAGTAATGCATTCCGGATGACAATGCTAATGTTCATTCTAACTCTAGCGAGAGAACGAGCGCTAGCTAGCTAGCTAGCAAGTTTAACACAAATTGTACATACAGTGCATTCGGAAAGTATTCAGACCCCTTTCCCTTTTCCACATTTTGTTACATTACAGCCTTATTCTAAAATTGCAAATTTTTACTTAAAAATCATACAATGTGATTTTCTGGATTTTTGTTTTAGATTCCGTCTCTCACAGTACCTCTCTCACAGTGTATCAAATACTTGTTCTCCCCACTGTACATATGAGATGAGTAATGTAGGGTATGTAACATTATATAAAGTGGCATTGTTTAAAGTGACTAGTGATACATTTATTACATCAAATTTTTTATTATTAAAGTGGCTAAAGATTTTAGTCAGTATGTCGGCAGCAGCCATTCAATGTTAGTGTTTAACAGTCTGATGCCTTGAGATAGAAGCTGTTTTTCAGTCTCTCGGTCCCAGCTTTGATGCACCTGTACTGACTTCGCCTTCTGGAGGATAGTGGGGTGAACAGGCAGTGGCTTGGGTGGTTGTTGTCCTTGATGATCTTTTTGGCCTTCTTGTGACATCGGGTGGTGTACGTTTCCTGGAGGGCAGGTAGTTTGTCCCCGGTGATGCGTTGTGCAGACCTCACTACCCTCTGGAGAGCCTTGCGGTTGTGGGCGGAGCAGTTGCCGTAGCAGGCGGTGATACAGCCCGACAGGATGCTCTCGATTGTGCATCTGTAAAAGTTTGAGTGTTTTTGGTAACAAGCCAAATTTCTTCAGCCTTCTGAGGTTGAAGAGGCACTGTTGTGCTTTATTCACCACGCTGTCTGTGTGGGTGGGTGGACCATTTCACTCTGTCTGTGATGCTGGGGAACTTTACTTTCCACCATCTCCACTACTGTCTTGTCGATGTGGATAGGGGGGTGCTCCCTCCTGCTGTTTCCTGAAGTCCACGATCATCTCCTTTGTTTTGTTGATGTTGAGTGTTAGGTTATTTTTCTGACACCACACTCTGAGGGCCCTCACCTCCTCCCTGTAGGTCATCTCGTCGTTGTTGGTAATCAAGCCTACCACTGTAGTGTCATCTGCAAACTTGATGATTCAGTTGGAGGCGTGCAAGGCCACACAGTCATGGGTGAACAGGGAGTACAGGAGAGGGCTGAGAACTGACCCTTGTGAGGCCCCAGTGTTGAGGATCAGCAGGGTGGAGATGTGATTTCCTACCCTAACCACCTGGGGGGCGGCCCGTCAGAAAGTCCAGGACCCTGTTGCACAGGGGGTGGTCGAGACACAGGGTCTCGAGGTTAATGATGGGTTTAAAGGGTACTATGGTGTTAAATATTGAGCTGTAATCAATGAACAGAATACTTACATAGGTATTCTTGTCCAGATGGGTTAGGGCATTGTGATTGCGATTACGTCGTCTGTGGACCTATTGGGGCGGTAAGCAAATTGAAGTGGGTCTATGGTGTCAGGTAGGGTGGAGGTGATGTGATCCTTGACTATTCTCTCAAAGCACTACTTCATGATGACGGAAGTGGGTGCTACAGAAGTGAGTGCGATACCCGTTTAGCTTAGTCACCTTTCTTGGGAACAGGAACAATGGTGGCCCTCTTGAAGCATGTGGGAACAGCAGACTGGGATAGGAATTGATTGAATATGTCCGTAAACATACCAGCCAGCTGGTCTGCACATGCTCTGAGAACGCGGCTAGGGATGCCGTCTGGGCCGGCAGCCTTGCGAGGGTTAACGCGTTTAAATAATTTACTCATGTTGGCTGCGGTGAAGGACAGCCCGCAGGTTTGGGGAGCTGGCTGTGTCAGTGGCACTGTATTGTCCCCAAAGTGAGCAAATAAGTTGTTTAGTTTGTCTGGGAGCAAGACGTCGGTGTCCACGACGGGGCTGGCTTTCTTTTTGTAATCTGTGATTGACTGTAGACCCTGCCACATACGTCTTGTGTCTGAGCCATTGAATTGTGACTCTTATGTGTCTCTATACTGATGCTTAGCTTGTTTGATTGCCTTGCGGAGGGAATAGCTACACTGTTTGTATTCGGTCATGTTTCCGGTCACCTTGCCATGATTAAAAGCAGTTTTGCACGAATGCTGCCATCAATCCATGGTTTCTGGTTGGGGAAGGTTTTAATTGTCACCGTGGGTACAACATCACCGATGCACTTGCTAATAAACTCGCTCACCGAATTAGCGTATGTTGTGGTCTGAGGCAATCCGGAACATATCCCAGTCCACGTGATCAAAGCAATCTTGAAAAGTGGAATCAGATTGGTTGGACCAGCGTTGAACAGACTTGAGCATGAGCGTTTCCTTTTTATAGGCTGGAAGCTACCTAATGGAGTTGTTGTCAGATTTGCCAAAAGGAGGGCGAGGGAGGGCTTTGTAAGCGTCACGCAAGTTAGAGTAGCAATGATCCAGAATTTTGCAAGCCCAGGTCGCGCATTTGATATGCTGATAAAATTTAGGGAGTCTTGTTTTCAGATTAGCCTTGTTAAAATCCCCAGTTACAATAAATGCAGTCTCAGGATATGTGATTTCCAGTTTACATAGAGTACAATGAAGTTATTTTAGGGCCGTCGAGGTGTCTGCTTGGGGGGGATATACACGGCTGTGATTGTAAAGGAAGAGAATTCTCTTGATAGATAATGCGGTCGGCATTTGATTGTAAGGAATTCTAGGTCAGGTGAACTAAATTACTTGAGTTCCTGTATGTTGTTATGATCACACCACGACTCATGAATCATAAGGCATACACCCCCACCCTTCTTCTTACCAGAGAGATGTTTGTTTCTGTGGCACGATGGGTGAAGAAACCGGGTGGCTGTACCGACTCTGATAACATATCCCGTCATGTGCCGGTTTACTAATGACTGGCTTCCGTCTGGCCCCTCTAACATAAAGGCCTGATTGGTGAAGTGCTGCAGAGATGGTTGTCCTTCTAGAAGGTTCTCCTATAACCACAGAGGAACTCTAGAGCTCTGTCAGAGTGGCCATGTGGTTCTTGGTCACCTCCCAGACCAAGGCCCTTCTCCCCAGATTGCTCAGTTTGGCCGGGAGGCCAGCTCTAGGAAGAGTCTTGGTGGTCCCAAACTTCTTCCATTTAAGAATGATGGAGGCCACTGTGTTCATGGGGACCTTCAACTCAGCAGAAATGTTTTGGTACCCTTCCCCAGATCCGTGCCTTGACACAATCCTGTCTCTATGGATAATTCCTTTGACCTCATGGCTTGGTTCTTGCTCTGACAACTGTGGGACCTTATATAGACAGGTGTGTGCCTTTCCAAATCATGTCCAATCAATTAAATTTACCACTGGTGGACTTCAACCAAGTTGTATAAACATCCGAAGGATGATCAATGGAAACAGGATACACCTGAACTAAATTTTGAGACTCATAGCGAATGGTCTGAATACTTATGTAAACAAGATATTTCTGTTTTTTTATATTTAATAAATTAGCAAACATTTCTAAAATGTTTTCAAAACCTGTCATTATGGGGTATTGTGTTTAGATTGCTGAGGATTTGTTATTTATTTAATCAATTTTAGAATGAGGCTAAAACATAACATTTGGAAACAGTCACGGGGTCTGAATACTTTCCGAAGGCACTGTATTTACAACAGACAGCTCCAAACAACAAGACATCAGGATGTTGGCACTTACATTTAGCTGCGCATACCATAAACATCAGAAAGAAAAGCAATTTCTTCTAGAATAAATTAAACAGGTTGGTCGTCAGAATGGAAACTACAGACTGCCTGAGGCAGGCATTAGTCCCGGGGGGAAAAGGCTGCGAAGTGGGTAATACAATTATGATGATTGGCGTGACCTTATTCCAACAGTAAGGCCAAAAGAAAGTTGGGGTCTTGGAAAGGAGACGAGTTGGCTGTTTTTACAGGTGTAATCATCTACTTCTCTGTGGACGTGGATGAACGTAAGCACCTGCCTCTGATTTGATGTGTAAGCAACATGGATGAACATCTAATTATGACGTGAGACTGTGAGAGCTGGTAGCCCATACCACCTAGACCTGTTCTCCTTCTCCCTGGGCACGCCCTCCGTGAGTGTTGCAGCACATTATCATTGTCTGTTTGAGTATGTGAATGAAACGTATAAACCTATTGATATTTGTTTGTGAGATCTGATATTGTCTGATTCCCATGCTCCACTCCTTGATGTAAAATTACCTGTTATGTTTAGCTTAGTCTTGAGGACCTCCCATCGTGTATAAAAAAGGGGGCGTAGTACAACGTTTTGGGATAGTTAATTCATCAGGAACCCCCTGATAATTAGAAAACAACTTGAGTGAGATTAAAAATACAAGGACATTTACTAGGGCTTTTGCAGTGCATCGCCGGACGAACCATGTCTCAGGCCCTGAAAAGGAACATTTTAAAGGCCCGCCACTTGGCAATGGAGAGAATTTTGCAGTATGAGTTCATTTCCTGCAATTCTACACATTTTGTCATGTGGCAGAGAACTTTGTTACAGTGCATTTATGTTCCCAAAAAATATTTGGGGGATTACGAAAAGGAGTACTTTGGATACCAATATCCCTGTGAGGCTCCAAGGCCCATGTTGCCCAGGGTTAAGAACATATTGTAGATTAAAAATATTACATTGTATTGTATTACACCCTCAAAAATTATTCCATGGATCCCTTGGCCAAAATTAGATTAATCTGTTAGTAATATTCATATTTTGGGGGGAAATTGCCATACCAGCCACAGGGTTGACATTTGAAATGGGTTAAAGTCAGAATGGCATTATGTCAGCACTGTAAAAAAAGAAAGGAAAAAAAAGTAGTTTCAACAAATTATTATAAAGTAACTGGTTCCACAGCCTTTTTTAACTTAAAAAAAATGGTTGGCCCAAACTCAGGCAATAGTTCAGTCAACATAAAATGATGTGTTTGCTCAATTTGTCTCATATGTTCATTCAACTATTATTTGGGCATCTTAACAAAAAAAAGCTTTCAGCTGGTAACACACACAGTGCTTTTAAAACTTCTTTGGGATCGGTGTCCCGTCTACGGGACAGTTGAGCTAACGTAGGCTAATGTGATTAGCATGAGGTTGTAAGTAACAAGAACATTTCACAGGAAATAGACATATCTGATATTGGCAGAAAACGTATATTCTTGTTAATCTAACTGTCCAATTTACAGTAGCTATTACAGTGAAATAATGCCATGCTATAGTTTGAGTAGAGTGCACCATTTTTAACATGAAACGTTATTAATAAACAAATTAGGCACATTTATTCAGTCTTGATACAAAAATGTGAACATTGATCCAATGAACCATTGCATTTGTCTAAAACGTCACACATACACTGTTGCCATCTAGTGACCAGAATCTAATTTACACCTGGGCTGGAATGATACACTAGGGCCATTCTCTTGCATTTCAAAAATTGTATAAATAGTTTTTTCTTTGTATTATCTTTTACCAGGTCCATTCTCCTACATTCACATTTTAACAAACTTTAAAGTGTTTCCTTTCAAATCAGCAAAAATTGGGAAAAAGGAGCGGATCCTCATACAACGTTTTTAACATAGATTATTTGACACAGGTTGACATGCGCTGTGTGTACAAAACATTAACAATGTACCAAATCTATAGTAGTGGTCCAAATGCACAACATTGTTTTACCAAATAATCACTTTATATTTCCTCTCAATTTATCAATGTTTTGTAAATCAAACACAGTACAACTGCAGATTCCAAAAAGAACACAGTCACCAAATGGATATATTCTCTGTAATATCTTTGCGCTGGACTGGTAGGCCAACACTCACCTCCTTTAAAATAACAAGTGTTAACATTGATCCTGGAACCAAAACTGGACTCTACACTGAGTGTACAAAACATTAGGAACACCTGCTCTTTCCATGACAGACTGACCAGGTGAATCCAGGTAACAGCTATGATCCCTTATCGCTGTCACCTGTTAAATCCACATCAATCAGTCTATATGAAGGGGAAGAGAAAGGTTAAGGGGGGATTTAAGCCTTGAGACATGGATTGTGTATGCATGCCATTCAGAGGGTGAATGGGTAAGACAAAAGCTTGAATTGCCTTTCAACATGTGCTAGCATCCTTGTGGAACAGTTAAAAAAAAATTGTATTGTTGAGAGGAATGAGGCAAAAGGTATGGCAAATAAAACTGATTGGCAAACGTACTGCAAATTAAGAAATCACGTGATTAAGCTAAATAAAAATAAACTACTACTATGAAACAAATTATATAAATAATGATAGTAAAAAGTTTTGGAGCACCTTAAATTACATTTTGGGTGGACAAGCCAACTCGGTGCCATCATTCATTGACTCAGATAGCTAATTTATCACAAAACACCCTGATATTGCCAACTACTTTGACTATTTAAAACTTTTTTTGTGTGAATTTTACCCCTTTTTCTCCCCAATTTCGTGGTATCCAATTGTTGTATTAGCTACTATCTTGTCTCATCGCCACAACTCCCGTACGGGCTCGGGAGAGATGAAGGTTGAAAGTCATGCGTCCTCCGCTACACAACCCAACCAAGCCGCACTGCTTCTTAACACAGCGTGCATCCAACCCGGAAGCCAGCCGCACCAATGCGCCGGAGGAAACACCGTGCACCTGGCCACCTTGGTTAGCGCACACTGCACCCATCCCGCCACAGGAGGGTGCGCGATGAGACAAGGACACCCCTACCGACCAAGCCCTCCCTAACCCGGGCGACGCTAGGCCAATTGTGCGTCGCCCCACGGACCTCCCGGTCGCGGCCGGTTACGACAGAGCCTGGGCGTAACCCAGGGACTCTGATGGCACAGCTGGCGCTGCAGTACAGCGCCCTTAACCACTGCGCCACCCGGGAGGCCCTACTTTGACTTTTTCATTGGCAAGATAAACAAACTTAGGGATGATATGCCAGCAACAAACGCTGACACTACACATCCAAGTATATCTGACCAAATTATGATAGACAAGAATTGTACTTTTGAATTCCGTAAAGTCAGTGTGGAAGAGGTGAAAAAATGGTTGTCTATCAACAATGACAAGCCACTGGCGTCTGACAAACAATTCCTAAGAAGACCCACTTCTATCTGGAATTTTATTCCTCATCATGTCTTCTCTACTTTTGGTGGCCTTAACTTCATGTTGTTTTGCAATTATAATATTGACAAAGTTCCAGTGAAACTTTCTGCTTTTCATCGGCAGGTTTTCTTGTCATGGTCCTTAATTTATAAACACAATTTTTCTCCACACAGATATTATATATGGAATAATCGTGATATATTGTATAAAAATACCTCTCTGTTTTTAGAATATTGGTTCAGAAATAATATCCTATTGGTGAGCCAACTGGTAAATGCAGAGGGTTTTTTACTCAGTTCTAAAGAATTCTTATCACTTTACAAGGTCCCTGTAACACCTAAAGATTTTGCAATTGTTTTAGATGCCATTCCCTCAGGTGTTGCTATGTTATTCAGGAACATGTCAAGACCTGACCCTCAGAGCCTACCTTCTATTGACCCTGTTGACTCATCAGTAGGAAAGATTTGTTTCTCTTTTGGTCCATTCAACAACAGAGCGATACGATCCTTGTTTCAGCAGGATGTTGTATCTATACCTTATGTCATGCCTTATTGGAATGGATTTATTGATAATATCTGTTGGAAAAAAGTTTGGATGTTGCCACAAACATACCTACTTGTTAACAAAATTAAGGAAATTTCCTTTAAAATTATTCATAAATATTATCCTGCCAACCACTATATGAAGAAGTTTAAGGAAAACATCAACTCAAATTGCTCCTTTTGTAATGACCACCCAGAAACAGTTGTGAATCTTTTTTGGCATTGTATGCATGTAAGAAAACTGTGGCAAGACATCAGTAGGTTTATAATTGAACACATTTATGAAGATTTTACACTATTGTGGAGAGATGTACTGTTTGGATTCTTTACATACAATAGAAATAATCATTTTTATGTAATTAATTTCATTATTCTTTTGGCCAAATTTCATATACACAAATGTAAATTTACAAACAGAAAACCACATTTTCGTACCCTACAAAAAGAAATTGAACTGTATTTTAAGACGGTTAAATGCTCTACTAACAAAAAAGCTGTTAGAATTGTAAGTATATGCATGTCCCTTAAGGTCCTTGTGTAATTGTAATGTGATATGACCCCCTAGCTCGATTGTCTATTATTTGTAATCTATGTATGCTTGTGTTCCCTCATGTGCTTTATGTATTGATTTGTTGTTAATAAAAAAAAATAAAAAAATATAAATAAAAAAACAATGAACAAAGTGCCAACACGGCCTAACATTAGGCTCTAACTAGAAAAGCAAACAGCTCTGGGGAATGAATAATAACGTCCGCTAGGGAGCCAGCCAGCTAACAGTATACTTTAGCTTAAGACATAGCTAGCTATCTAGGTAAACAATGAACCTTACTAGGTAAACAACGTTTACGATCACACATGTCACAAAGTTAGCTAAAGAGCCAGCCAGCTAACGTTAGCTAGCTAAACAACAATAAGCAAAGTGGCAACAATGCCTCAGTAGGCTGGACACATGACATTCTGTTGTCATCAGAGGCCACGAAATACCTTTCGCCCTTGGAATTCTGAGCTCCCCCCATTGTTTTCATATGGAGATGCACGCTGGTATATTTCGCCAAATATCTCGCAATGTGTATATTCTGATTTTTTTCAAGTCGGACACGTATTCTGTTGCCATCAAACGCTAGAACAGAAATAGTCAGAAGTTGTCTTTTTTTATGCAGACATAAGCACACTTGGCACCATCGAGGTTCGGATGTTTACTTTCTACACAAGTTATTTTTCAGTTACGTCCTAAGAACAGATTGTAGTGGTCAAATAAAAAGGGATACATTTTTTGGTGCCATTTAGGGGCGAAATGTAACTCTAAGCGTCACTCCAGTCAAAACAGACTGTGAATGTTCGATTCCATAAATTTTCTATGGGCTTGCATACTTCCAGCTTAACCAATGTTCTTTTGCCATTTTTCAGCCTTGGGTGAATTTGGACTCTTCTATTGTCCAGCCTAGCCACAGTGCTGGGAACTAACCAACCAGGTCCAATGTTAGCTAGACTAACTAGAAAAGCAAACGATCTGGGAAACAAATAATGACGTCAGCTAGGGAGCCAGCCAGCTAACGTCAGCTAGCTAGCTAACAGTTCACTTTAGCTTAAATTAAAACCACTTTCTGTCAAAATTAGAAATGTATAATATATGACGATAAACTATCTTATTTTTACGTTCAAACGGCTCTCCTGTGAAGTCGTGACTTGCGACATATGCCTAGTTTCCTGAATCGGGTCACGTATTGCCACTCCTATTTTCCACATCTTCAATTTAAGCCTGCAAGAAAGTGTGTGCCCTCAGCCCTGGAGGGAAGCTAAAGTCATTCTGCTACCCAAGAGTAGCAAAGCCCCCTTTACTGGTTTAAGTAGACGACCTATCAGTCTGTTACCAACCCTTAGTAAACTTCTGGAAAAAATAGTGTTTGATCAGATACAATGCTATTTTACAGTAAACAAATTGACAACAGACTTTTAGCATGCAAATAGGGAAGGACACTCAACAAGCACGGCAATTAAAGAAATTACTGATGATTAGCTGAGAGAAATTGATGATTGTGGGGGCTTTCTTGTTAGACTTCAGTGCAGCTTTTGACATTATCGATCATAGTCTGATGCTGGACAAACTTGTGTTAGGGCATTACACACCCTGCTAAAATGTGGATAAAGAGTTACTTGTCTAACAGAACACAGAGGGTGTTCTTTAATGGAAGCCTCTCAAACATAATCCAGGTAGAAGCAGGATTTCCCAGGGTAGCTGTTTAGGCCCCTTGCTTTTTTCAATCTTTACTAACGACATGCCACTGGCTTTGAGTAAGGCCAGTGTGTCTATGTATGCGGACTCAACACGAAATGCATCAGCTACTACAGCAACTGAAAAGACTGAAACACTTAACGAAAAGCTACAGTTTCAGCATGGCTAGCAAGGAATAAGTTAGTCCTAAATATTTCCTAAACTAAAAGCATTGTATTTCGGACAAATCATTCACTAAACCTTTAACCTCAACTAGATCTCATAAGGAATAATGTGGAAATTGAGCAAGTTGAGGTGACTAAACTGCTTGGAGTTACCCTGGATTGTAAAACTGTCATGGTCAAAACATATTGATACAACAGTAGCTAAAATGGGGAGAAGTCTGTCCATGATAAAGCACTGCTCTGCCTTCTCAACGACACTATCAACACGCAGGTCCTACAGGCCCTGGTTTTGTCACACCTGGACTACTGTTCAGTCATGTGGTCAGGTGCCACAAAGAGGGACTCAGGAAAATTTCAGTTGGCTCAGAACAGGGCAGCACAGCTGGCCCTTAAAAGTGTACGGAGAGCTAACATTAATGACATGCATGTCAATCTCTCACAGCTCAAAGTGGAAGAGAGACTGACTTCCTCATTACTTGTTTATGTAGGAGGTGTTGACAAGCTGAAGGTACCGAGATATCTGTTTAAAATACTAGCACACAGCTCAGACACACATGCATACCCCACAAGACATGCCACCAGAGGTCTCTTCACAGTCCCCAAGTCCAGAACAGACTATAGGAGGCGCACAGTACTACATGGAACTCTATTCCACATCAGGTAACTGATGCAAGCAGTAGAATCAGATTTAAAAAGCAGGTAAATATACACCTTATGGAACAGCGGGGACTATGAAGTAACACAAACATAGGCACAGATACATGCATACAAACACATGATAAACATACGCACTATACAAAGATGTACACATGGATTTTGCGTTGTAGATATGACAGTGGAGTGTGGGCCTGAGGGCACACACTTAGTATGTTGTGAATTCTGTAATGAATGTATTTTTATACAAAATTATATAACTGCCTTAATTTTGCCTTGGCATCAGCTAATGTGGATCATAATAAATACAAATACAAACACATTGTAGAGTCCATGCCCTGACAAATTGAGGCTTTTCTGAGGTCCAAAGGGGGTGCAACTCAATATTAGGAAGGTGTTGCTAATGTTTGTACACTCAGTGTACATTATTACTTTGCATGGTCATTTATACAGTGATTATGCAACATAATCACAGCATGCCGATCGTCCTGCTATGCCACCATGTCTGTATCAATTCTCAGTTAATCCAACTATACTTTTGACAGATCTGATATTTACTTTGAAGTGCAAAGTGTAGCAATAAAAAATCAGTCATTGACACAGACATGGTGGTGCAGCAGGAAGCTCAGTATGCCTTGAACCAACCGGTTGTGAGTTCAAATCCCAGGTTTGAATAATTGAATAATTGAATAATAATTACTGTATAAATGATCATGTACTTTGTGTTAAACATGTACGTTGAAATTATTGAATGTCAAGAGCACCGTCTGTGTGTAACTAGTTCCACAACATTTTAAGTTGACTGAAAGTTCTCAAGTTGAAGCCAAGTTTGGCTCAACTAAAAATTGTAAGTTCAGGTAACACTTTGATCAAATAGTTGAGTAAACAAAAAAAAGTGCGGAACCAGTTTCTTAATTATAATTCATTGAAACAACTATAATTTTTTCCAGTTAGAATGTGTGTATGTCTGTGTGTTTTTGCACATGTACATACACGTAACTGCCAAAATAAAGGAAATCCCAACAAAGTGGCTTAAGGGCATTTGGTCACCACGAGCCAGAACCGCTTAGATTCTACAAGTGTCTGGAACTCTGTTGGTGGGATGTGAGACCATTCTTCTACAAGAAATCCCATCATTTAGCATTGATGGTAGTGGAAAACGCAGTCTCAGGGATCGCTCCAGAATTTCCCAAAAGTGTTCAATTCGGTTGAGACCTGGTGACTGAGAAGGCCATGGCATATGGTTTACATTGTTTTCATGCTAAGCAAATAATCCAGTGACAACTCGTGCCCTGTGGATGGGGGATTGTCCCCCTATGGGGGCATAGCCATGGTAGCCAAAATAATGGCCTGCCCAGCATTTTTATACATGACCCTAAGCTTGATGGGGTTTTAATTGCTTATTTAACTCAGGATCTACACCTGTATCTCTCATGCTGTTCAACATCAGGGTGTGTGTGTGTATGGATGTTCGCGCCCACACACAGTCTCCTCAGTCCTTGGTTGTGTGTATACGCACATATATAGGTATGTGTACTATTGTCTGTGTGTGTGTGTTATATGCTGGTCTCTGACAGGTTGTGGGGCAGACAGCCCTGCTCATTGAGGAGAGAGGTGGTCTCGTCGGCCAGAAGGGAGGCGGTCTCCGGGGTGGGAGTTGGGTTGGGAGTGACGGAAGATAGTTTGCCGGGAGTGGTGGTCAAACCGGGGGACGTGGTACCCTCCAGTCGAGGCTGGCCGAAGTCAGGTGACTGGGGGATGGAGTCCTGACGAGACGACATCACACCGTTCTGGTACTGGGCCTGCGAGATCTGAGAGAAAGGAAGGGAGAGATGGAGGGAGAAGGAAGGAGAAAGGGATGGAGAGAGGGAGAGAGCGAAAGAGAGACAAGAGTAAGAGGAACAATGATCATTGTAGGTTATGGTTGGGAATCCTTTCAAATGTATTGTATTTCTAAAGCTTGACATTTGCTTTGATATAATTATGCAGAGAATTCAGTCTCTTAACTTTCTGCACCTTAGCTACTTTGTTGTGTTAGATTTCTCCAATGGATGGATGGTCCTCCTTACCTTGACAAACTGCAGGTCTGTGAGAGCTCGTACGTAAAAGTCGGGGGTGTATGTTGGTGAGGGGATAGTGAACTGAGTAATGAGCTGGCTATTGCTGCCGCTGACAGACAGAGACGCTGTACTATCTTCAGCGCTCAGAGATGCTGTCCTGTTCAAACCACTGATGTGTGACGGACAGCGGAACCCTGAAACACACACATAAAATGTAGCGTTAGTCAGCAAAAAAAAACACACACATGTGCAGACGCATGAAACTGATTTGAAAAACAAATGACCCCATTTTGAAATCATCAGACCCAACATGGAAGGAAATTAGCATTAAAACTACACAATTTTCTCTGCATCCCATGGCAATGTTTATTGAATTAGTCTTAAACTTACAAAATGTTGTCTCTGCCAACAAGAGGCGTGTGAACCGTTTTTGTCATGAACAGTGCTTGTGCCTATAGATATAGACGTGGTGTGTGCGCACAGGGATGTTTCCCAATGCTGGAAGGGGGGCCTGAGTGAAAAAGTTTGGGAACCCCTGGAGTACAGTAGAGTATGGTACAGTACAGTAGTTTAATTCAATGGAGTAGAGTATGGTACAGTAGAGTTTAATTCCGTCGAGTACAGTATAGTGAATTAAAGTTTAATTCAATAGAGTAGAGTACAGTTGAAATCAGTAGAGTACAAAACAGTACACTATACTTTACTTTTCTTTGCTTTACCTGTACTCTAATGTGCTCTACTGTATTGTACTTTACTATAATTGTCTTTACTGTACTGTACTCTGCTGTGCTTTACTGTACTATACTGTACTGTTCTTTCCAAACTTGTGAAAGATAGATTTGCATTTGCCAAGGCAGTAGCTTCTCTGCCTGGGGTCCAAACACATCAAGGCACTTACATTGCATATAAAACAAAATATAAAATATAGACGTCTATGATTGGTTCCGTGGATATTGAAATCACGGCCTGTCCAGACTGCACCAAAAAAGACTCTCGGTCCGGATGGGACCAAGAAAAGATGTCCTTAAGACTTTGCCTGACCATAAATGCTTAGTGGGATGCCTCTGTTGACTGGAAACGTTATTTTGCTGAAACCGAATTGTTTAGATTTGGTTTATCAAGGGCGCCAGGCTATGGAAACGTCGGCAATCTGTCCGTAAACAACAGCTCGTGCGGGACGAAGTAAAATATAATTTGCTGAAGGAGCAATCACAAATCACTCCTAACCAATAAATTGGAAAACTGTATGGGAGCCCTCCATGACAGTGCCATAATAATAACAAGTCCTAAACCAGGGGTTCAAACTTTTGGCCTGTGACCCCATTTTGAGATCAAATTCTTTTCACGATCCGGCCAGTGTTTACTTTTGTAATTGACACTGTGACAAAAATTCGTCAAAAATACTGTCAGACTGATTTGTAAGTATGATTTGAAGTGAATGAAATGCATCAGAAAGGTATTGAAGTTTAGGAAAGCTCATTCAGCAATAATTGTGTGAATGTGCTTATTTATATAATGAATGAGTTTGCGGGGATAAAATAATTCAATATTAAAGAATTAAACCTCTCACTAAAAGCATCAGTCATACGAAGGTTATACTTAAACCTGAACTGGAGAACCAGATGCTTTTAAGTGAGAGGTTTAATTCTTTAATATTGAATTATTTTATCCCCCCCAAACTCATCACTTGTTCAAAAATTGAATTTTTCCCTTTATCCAGATTACAACCTCTCACTTTCAGTTAATCGAAAATGGATAATTTTCAAAATATCTCCCTTTCAAAAACAAGCCATACACAAAGCTGGTTGTAATTTCAGTTCCATCCTCCAGAAAAGACAGAATAAATAGTATGACAAAATATACAAATGGATTAAAAAATATATATTATGAAAAAAGGAATTATCTTTGTTACTGATATTATGAATAGGAAAGGTGGAGTTATGGAACTATATATGGAAATGTTTGCTCTATCCAAAATGGAGGCAAGTGGAAGGGGTAGATGGTAGGAAATATGTTTGTTTGCCCATTATTTGCCTTTACAACAAAAAATGTAATAAATACATATCAGTTTTACTATAGGACCAATTTGATCTTGTCCCATGTTTTCCTCAGATTACACAGACCCACAAAGAATGTGAAAACAAATCCAATTTTGATAAACTCTCATATCTATTGGTTGAAATACCAGTGTGCAATCACAGCAGGAAGATTTGTGACCTGTTGCCACAAGGAAAGGACAACAAGTGAAGAACAAACACCATTGTAAATACAACCCTTATCTATTTGCCCATCGTTACAACACTATATATAGCCATAATATGCCATTTGAAATGTCTCGAGTCCTTTGTAACCTTTGTGAGTGTAATGTTTACTGTTTATTTTTGATTGTTTATTATCTAGTTCACTTGCTTTGGCAATGTAAACATATGTTTCCCATGACAATAAAGCCCCTTGAATTTAATTGAATTGAGAGGAGAGAGAGAGAAAGATCGAGAGAGAGAGAGGAGAGAGAGAAACAGACAGAGCATATAATGGAAGAGAGAGAGGACTTGCCTAAAGTGGGAGCACTGAGGGCCATGACACCGTAGAAGGAGAATGGTCCTGTCTCAAACTTCATGTTTTCGTTCCCGGCCTCCACTTCCACTCGCCCCTGAGAGACACAGAGAAACACAGACAATGGACCAGGGACAAGCAACAACACAGAGTGTCACTGTAATATTAAAATCTTGGGCGTTCCTGAGATGACAGAAAACAAAGACATGATACAGTCCCTACAGAGGAAATCCCGAATAAGCTGGAATGCCAGTTTGAGAGGCCACTTGAGATACAGTCCCCCACAGGCCCACCCAGAAGAGAGCAGAAAGAGGGAGGCCTGCCGCGGCCCATCAAATCAAATTTTATTGGTCACATACACATATTTAGAAGATGTTATTGCAGGTGTAGCAAAATGCTTGTGTTCGTAGCTCCAACAGCGCAGTAGTATCTAACAATTCACAACAATACATACATCTAAAAGTAAAATAATGGAATTAAGAAATTTATAAATATTAGGACGAGCAATGTCGTAGTGACATTGACAAAAATACAGTAGAATAGCATACAGTATATACATATGAGATGAGTAAGGCACTATGTAAACATTATTAAAGTGGCCAGTGATTCCATGTCTATGTATATAGGGCATCAGCCTCTAGGGTGTAGGGTTGAGTAGCCGGGTGGTAGCCGGCTAGTGAGGGCTATTTAACAGTCTGATGGCCTTGAGATCTTTTTCAGTCTCTCAGTCTCAGCTTTGATGCACCTGTACTGACCTCGCCTTCTGGATGATAGCGGGGTGAACAGGCTGTGGCTCGGGTGGTTGATGTCCTTGGTGATCTTTTTGGCCTTCCTGTGAAATCGGGTGCTGTAGGTGTCCTGGGGGGCAGGCAGAGTGCCCCTCGGTGATGTGCTGGGCAGACCGTACCACCCTCTGGAGAGCCCTGCGGTTATGGGCAGTGCAGTTGCCGTACCAGGCAGTGATACAGACCGACAGGATGCTCTCAATTGTGCATCTGTAAATGTTTCTGAGGGTCTTAGGGGCCAAGCCTCATTTCTTTGTTATTTCTACATTATCAGGTGAAAGAGGATATTCTCAGAGCAGCGAGAGAGAAGAGACAGGTGACATGGCAGGGATCTACAATTATGTTCTTCCCAGACTATTCCAAATGAGTTAACGACCGGAGGATGGCATTCAAACAGTTAAAAACTGAGATAAAACTCAATGAAGCCAGGCACAAGTTTGACTCACCAGACGAAGCCTCAGCTTCATCCAGAGAAGATCCGCCAGAGAGAACCATTGAACCCAGAATTCTATTGGATGCAGGACTATCAAGGTCCGTCTGATAAATGCCTTAGAAATGTAATTAATAATCATTACTATTAATAATAATAGACTCAGCCCTAGGGCTGGATTTGCCTGGACAGTTTCTTACCAGTGGGCTATTTTTATTTAATGTTTTTCTCAACAACAAAGAAATCTATATATTTTTTAAGGGCCTTCAGATTAGCTCTATTTAAAGATTAAGTGTGAATTCAATGCAAAGCTATGCTTTTCCAGTAGGTGGTGACAAAGTACTATAGCCATAGATATAACAATGAGACAGATATTCCACAGGATGTAGAAATGTGAAGCAATCGCTTCACGTTTCCAGTCACTACCAAATACAGTGCATTCGGAAAGTATTCAGACCCCATGACCTTAATGAAAACCTGCTCCAGAGCACTCAGGACCTCAGACTGGGGTGAATGTTCACCTTCCAACAGGACAACGACCCTAAGTACACCGCCAAGACAACGCAGGAGTGGCTTTGGGACAAGTCTCTGAATGACCTTGAGTGGCCCAGCCAAAGCCCGGACTTGAACCCGATCGAACCTGAAAATAGCTGTGCAGCGACGCTCCCCATCCACCCTGACAGAGCTTGAGAAAATCTGCAGAGAAGAATTGGAGAAATTTGTCTAATACAGGTGTGCCAAGCTTGTAGTGTCATACCCAAGAAGACTCAAGGCTGTAATCTCTGCCAAAGGTGCTTTAACAAAGTACTGAGTAAAGGGTCTGAATACTTAAATAAATGTATATATTTCTGTTTTTTTAAATACATTTGCAAAAAATTCTAAAAACCTGTTTTTGCTTTGTCATTATGGAGTATTGTGTGTAGTTTGTATGAGGAAAATAATAAGCCTGTAACATAACTAAATGTGGAAGAACTGTACATACTGTCACGTTCGTCATATAGAGGAAACCAAGGCCGAGCGTCGCTGGAGACCCTGGCCTGGAGGCTCCGGGCTGTGGCCCGTCGCTGGAGGCTCCGGACTGTGGCCCGTCACTGGAAGCTCCGGACTGTGGCCCGTCGTTGGAGGCTCCGGACTGTGGCCCGTCGTTGGAGGCTCCGGACTGTGGCCCGTCGTTGGAGGCTCCGGACTGTGGCCCGTCGTTGGAGGCTCCGGACTGTGGCCCGTCGTTGGAGGCTCCGGACTGTGGCCCGTCGTTGGAGGCTCCGGACTGTGGCCCGTCGTTGGAGGCTCCGGACTGTGGCCCGTCGTTGGAGGCTCCGGACTGTGGCCCGTCGTTGGAGGCTCCGGACTGTGGCCCGTCGTTGGAGGCTCCGGACTGTGGCCCGTCGTTGGAGGCTCCGGACTGTGGCCCGTCGTTGGAGGCTCCGGACTGTGGCCCGTAGTTGGAGGCTCCGGACTGTGGCCCGTAGTTGGAGGCTCCGGACTGTGGCCCGTAGTTGGAGGCTCCGGACTGTGGCCCGTCGTTGGAGGTTCCGGACTGGGTACTGTCCCCGGACGCTCTGGACTGGGTACTGTCGCTGGACGCTCTGGACTGGGTACAGTCGCCGGACGCTCTGGACTGGGTACAGTCGCCGGACGCTCTGGACTGGGTATTGTCGCCGGACGCTCTGGACTGCCAAAGGCGCACTGTAGGCCTGGTGGGTGGTTCCGGCACTGGTGGTACTGGGCTGGGGACACGCACCTCAGGGTGAGTGCGGGGAGGAGGAACAGGGCGTACTGGACTGTGGAGGCGCACTGGAGGTCTGGAGTGTAGAGCTGACACAACCCGTCCTGGCTGGATGTTTATTTGCAGGGCGCTGGCACAGGACGCACTGGGCTGTGCAGACTCACAGGAGACACAGTACGCAGAACCGGCGCAGGATATCCTGGTCCAAGGAGGTACACTGGAGACCAGGAGCGCTGAGCCGGCACCCTCCTTCCTGGCTGGATGCCCATTCTAGCCCAGCCAATGCAAGGAGCTGGAATAGAGCGCACCGGGCTAGAATAGCATACTGGAGACACCGTGCGTTCCACCGCATAACACGGCGCCTGGCCTGTAACAGGAGTTGGCTCAGGTCTCCAACCTGACTCATGCAATCTTCACGTGTGACCCCCAAAAATGTTTCTTGGGGCTCCCTCTTGGGCTTCAGTGCTAGCCGTGTACCCTCATAGCATCACCGTTCCTCCCGTGCTATCTCCACCTGCCTCCATGGTAGGCGATCCTCTCCTGCCAGTATTTCCTCCCACGTCCAGGATCCTTTACCGTCCAGTATTTCATCCCATGTCCATGCTGTCAGCTCCAAACGCTGCTCCTCCTTTTCACGCTGCTTGGTCCTTTTATGGTGGGTTGTTCTGTCACGTTCGTCGTATAGAGGAGACCAAGGCGCAGCGTGGTAAGTATACATACAGTGCCTTGCGAAAGTATTCGGCCCCCTTGAACTTTGCGACCTTTTGCCACATTTCAGGCTTCAAACATAAAGATATAAAACTGTAATTTTTTGTGAAGAATCAACAACAAGTGGGACATTTTGGATATTTCAAACTTTTTTAACAAATCCAAAACTGAAAAATTGGGCGTGCAAAATTATTCAGCCCCCTTAAGTTAATACTTTGGAGCGCCACCTTTTGCTGCGATTACAGCTGTAAGTCGCTTGGGGTATGTCTCTATCAGTTTTGCACATCGAGAGACTGACATTTTTTCCCATTCCTCCTTGCAAAACAGCTCGAGCTCAGTGAGGTTGGATGGAGAGCATTTGTGAACAGCAGTTTTCAGTTCTTTCCACAGATTCTCGATTGGATTCAGGTCTGGACTTTGACTTGGCCATTCTAACACCTGGATATGTTTATTTTTGAACCATTCCATTGTAGATGTTGCTTTATGTTTTGGATCATTGTCTTGTTGGAAGACAAATCTCCGTCCCAGTCTCAGGTCTTTTGCAGACTCCATCAGGTTTTCTTCCAGAATGGTCCTGTATTTGGCTCCATCCATCTTCCCATCAATTTTAACCATCTTCCCTGTCCCTGCTGAAGAAAAGCAGGCCCAAACCATGATGCTGCCACCACCATGTTTGACAGTGGGGATGGTGTGTTCAGGGTGATGAGCTGTGTTGCTTTTACGCCAAACATAACGTTTTGCATTGTTGCCAAAAAGTTCAATTTTGGTTTCATCTGACCAGAGCACCTTCTTCCACATGTTTGGTGTGTCTCCCAGGTGGCTTGTGGCAAACTTTAAACGACACTTTTTGTGGATATCTTTAAGAAATGGCTTTCTTCTTGCCACTCTTCCATAAAGGACAGATTTGTGCAATATACGGCTGATTGTTGTCCTATGGACAGAGTCTCCCACCTCAGCTGTAGATCTCTGCAGTTCATCCAGAGTGATCATGGGCCTCTTGGCTGCATCTCTGATCAGTCTTCTCCTTGTATGAGCTGAAAGTTTAGAGGGACGGCCAGGTCTTGGTAGATTTGCAGTGGTCTGATACTCCTTCCATTTCAATATTATCGCTTGCAAATCAAATCAAATTTTATTTGTCACATACACATGGTTAGCAGATGTTAATGCGAGTGTAGCGAAATGCTTGTACTACCAAATACAGTGCATTCGGCACAGTACTCCTTGGGATGTTTAAAGCTTGGGAAATCTTTTTGTATCCAAATCCGGCTTTAAACTTCTTCACAACAGTATCTCGGACCTGCCTGGTGTGTTCCTTGTTCTTCATGATGCTCTCTGCGCTTTTAACGGACCTCTGAGACTATCACAGTGCAGGTGCATTTATACGGAGACTTGATTACACACAGGTGGATTGTATTTATCATCATTAGTCATTTAGGTCAACATTGGATCATTCAGAGATCCTCACTGAACTTCTGGAGAGAGTTTGCTGCACTGAAAGTAAAGGGGCTGAATAATTTTGCACGCCCAGTTTTTGATTTGTTAAAAAAGTTTGAAATATCCAAGAAATGTTGTTCCACTTCATGATTGTGTCCCACTTGTTGTTGATTCTTCAAAAAAATACAGTTTTATATCTTTATGTTTGAAGCCTGAAATGTGGCAAAAGGTCGCAAAGTTCAAGGGGGCCGAATACTTTCGCAAGGCACTGTAACTCTTTAATGAAAGAGAGAACACTGAACAAAACTATACATAACTATACAAAACAACAAAACGAACAGTGAAACTAAATGGCTAGTGCAGAACAGGCAACTAAACATAGAATAACAACCCACAAAATAACCAAAGAATATGGCTACCAAAATATAGTCCCCAAACAGAGACAACGATAAACAGCTGCCTCTGATTGAGAAACAATCTAGGCAACCAATGACATATAAACACCTAGACTAGAAAATCCCTAGACAATAAAAAAATAAACAAACCACCCTTGTCACACCCTGACCTAACCAAAATAATAAAGAAAACAAAGATAAGTAAGGTCAGTGCGTGACACATACGCTTGCTATGACTTCTTTATTGCTCAATGACCAATATAGCTGAATTAAAATGTGGAACCTTAAATGGATTAACCATGTAATCAAGAAAAAGAAAACGTTAGCATTTCTCAAGTCTTCTAAGGTGGCTTTTGTCCAGGACACACATTTGAATAAAAAGGAATCAGAAAAACGAAAATGCTCTTGGGTGGGAAAGGCTTTCTCTGGCTCAGGTACAGGCATATGCAGGGGAGTATCTATTCTCATACATAAGGAAGGCCGTGAACTTAACTAAAGTGCTAATTGATTCAGATAGTCGTTATATAATAGTTTGCAGGCTCTGGATGGAAACTTCAGGTGTTCTTTGCAATATACTGCATATGCACAGGCACAATTCTTTTCATGTCTTATCTTAACTCTCTTAGAACTGGGTGACATCCAAATATTGTTGGCGGGTGATTGGCAGCTGCAATAAGACTTCTAGCTAGGGATATAGGCTTAAAAGATACCTAGAGGTTAATGTACCCGATGGGAGGGACTATTCTTTCTTCCCCCCCACCCACAATGTTTACTTTGGGATTGATTACTTCCTAATCTCCCAGTTACTATTGGATATATCTCTCAGTGCTACTATAGGTAATATTATAATTTCAGACCATGCTCCTGTGTTCATATGCCTTTCCAAGTTTTCACAGACTCCTAGGAGCCGCAAATTGTACTTGAACATGTCTCTGTTAAAATATAGTATATTCATCAAAATGATTAGTGATGAAATATCTATTTTTTTAGCAAACTAGCAAGAGGCAGGAAAGTACACTGACGGTTTGGTGAGATACTCTTAAAGCAAATTTGAGGAGGAGGATTATATCTTATGCTTCATTCAAGAAAAAGACAGCCAATCTACTCTCCACCAAAGTAGAATGTTAGCTTAAGGCACTTGATACCTTATACACCCTAAACAGAGACAGAACTATGTTAAACAAGATAATCGCTACTATTGCTAATTGTGAGTTTAATAGATTATATCATAAAAAAGCTGAGTTTGCACTGTTCCACCTTAACCAATCTTACTGGGAGATGGGTGAAAAACCTGGCCGCTTGCTGACATACAGACTAAAGCTGCAAAACAGTAGGAACCATATAGCTGGCATACGGTTGCAAGATTGTGCAATTTCTACCTCTTCAAAGCAGATAAATGAGGAGTTTAGAGGCTTCTACAACACCCTTTATACATCACAGGGTGTACTGGATAAACAAAAGTTGGATAGCTTGGTTGCACACCTGAATTTACCACAACTCTCAGATAAGAATAGAGATTATTTAGATGCACCACTTACGGTTGAAGAGATCTCTTAAGTTTTCAAGAATATGCCTTCTAACAAGCCTCCCTTCTGACTTCTATAAAAAGTTTGAGACAATTATTACTCCAGGTTTGCTAGAGGTAAATAATGATGCATATAAAGTTGGATCTTTTCAGCAATTATCTCTCATCCACAAAAAAGATCCACTTGACCCGATAGGATATCGGCCTATTTCTCTTATTAATAATGATGAAAAGATCTTAGCAAAAATGCTTTCAAACAGATCGTCGGTCATTGGTAGCATCATCAACCTGGATCAGACTGGCTTTATCCCCCACTTACACGATTTGGCATTTAAGACGTATGCCTGTGTTTTAACGAATGGTCTCATATCCAACCCTTTCCAGTTAAATAGAAATACAAGATAGGGATGGCCTTTAAGCTCCGGTCTATTTGTGCTAGCTTTGGCCCAGAAACAGAGGTCACCAAATCTGGTCAGAGAGCGACGCCTTCATGGCACGCCATGAAGCTTGATCGACTCTAACTTTTGTAAAATAATCACCAATCGGGGTGAAACAAAGCTAGCTAGATAGCCAATGAGCTGAGCCAATGAGCTGAGCTTTACGAGAGTATCAGGAAACCCTGTATCCGTCGCAAATTGTAGCTGCTAACCTTGTGCAACAGCATGCCTTTTCATTTTGGACAAAAATTATGTTATTTGTTATTGAGTTTTTTTCCAGAGTTAGGGAGCTATGAAAACTGGTTGTTTTGCAAATGTTGAACTTGCAATATGGCTACTAATACTGAAAAGCTGAATCAAAGTCCAAGTATACAGATTTGCCGATATTCTTGCAGAAAAATGTAATATGAATGCAAATGTCTCCTTCACGATTTGCCCAAATGTAGCTGGGTGACTTCACAGTAAATGTCATGCCGTTTGCACATACTTCAAGTTATCCATCTGAACCTTTGCACATACACTGCGGCCATCTTGTGGACACCATCGGAATTACAACCAGAGTGATGGCTAGACGTGGGACCTTTCTGTTGCATTTCAAAGATGGCAGTAGAAAAAAAAATGGTTGTTTTTTTCATTGTATTTTCTTCTACCAGATCTATTGTGTTATATTCTCCTACATTCAATTCACATTTACACAAACTTCAAAGTGTTTCCTTTCAAATGGTACAAATGATATTCCTATCCTTGCTTCAGGGCCTGAGCTACAGGCAGTTATATTTAGGTATTTCATTTTAGGTGAAAATTGGAGAAAAAAAAGGGGGCTAAGTTTTATTAATTGATTAAAAAATATATATTTTTGGGATTGTTTTGATCTTACGGTATAATCTTTGTAAATGATATCATAAATAGGACTGGTGGAGTTATGTCACACATGCAGCCAACAAAAATATATGGAAATGTCTGCTCTACTCAAAATTACAACTAACTAATTGCAGCATTACTGCAAAAATGGAAGAGGCAAGTTGAAGGGGAAGAAAGTAAGGAACTCGTCTAATGGCCCTACATTAAAGACCAAAATCGAATAAAGAAAATAGTGATATATAAAAAATGATTCCAGTTTATTTAAGGACCAGAAAATTGACATTTACATGGAGCTAACTCCGTAAATAGCACTGCTCGGTGATTTAAAAACTCATAGTCAATCGATCAATAATATAATAATACTCTTAGCAAAAAATGTTATCTTTAATTTACAATCGGTAGAAACTATGAGCATAGAAAGGTTCAGAACTTTTGTGAAACATCACAGTTGAAAAATATATGGCAGATACAAATCAAAACTGGATGGTCTTCAGAGATAGATGGGAGGGGTTGAGGGTAGCTGAAGGATGGGACTAAAAATAAACAGAAGTAACAAACAAAAGTAACACAGTAAATCATACTGTCCTAACAAATTTGTTTAAACTCTGCAAAAAAATAAAACGTCCTCTCACTGTCAACTGGGATTATTTTCAGCAAACTTAACATGTATAAATATTTTCATGAACATAACAAGATACAACAATTGAGACATAAACTGAACAAATTCCACAGACATGTGACTAACAGAAATGGAATAATGTGTCCCTGAACAAAGGTGGGGGTCAAAATCAAAAGTCACAGTCAGTATCTGGTGTGGCCTTAAGTACTGCAGTGCATCTCCTCCTCATGGACTGGACCAGATTTGCCAGTTTTTGCTGTGAGATGTTACCCCCCTCTTCCACCAAGGCACCTGCAAGTTCTCAGACATTTCTGGGGGGAATGGCCCTAGCCCTCACCCTCCGATCCAACAGGTTCCAGACGTGCTCAATGGGATTGAGATCCGGGCTCTTCGTTGGCCATGGCAGAACACTGACATTCCTGTCTTGCAGGAAATAATGCACAGAATGAGCAATATAGCTGGTGGCATTGTCATGCTGAAAGGCCATGTCAGGATGAGCCTGCAGGAAGGGTACCACATGAGGGAGGAGGATGTCTTCCCTGTAACACACAGCATTGAGATTGCCTGCAATGACAACAAGCTCAGTCCAATGATGCTGTGACACACTGTCCCAGACTATGATGGACCCTCCGCCTCCAAATCGATCCCGCTCCAGAGTACAGGCCTCGGTGTAAAGCTCATTCAGTTGACGATAAACGCGAATCCGACCATCACCCCTGGTGAGGCAAAACCACAACTCGTCAGTGAATAGCATTTCTTGCCAGTCCTGTCTGGTACAGCGATGGTGGGTTTGTGCCCATGGGCGATGTTGTTGCCGGTGACTTTTGGTGAGGACCTGCCTTTACAATAGGCCTACAAGCCCTCAGTCCAGCCTCTCTCAGCCTATTGCGGACAGTCTGAGCGCTAATGGAGGGATTTTGCGTTCCTGGTGTAACTCGGGCAGTTGTTGTTGCCATCCTGTACCTGTTCCGCTGGTGTGATGTTCGGATGAACCGATCCTGTGTAGGTGTTGTTACGTGGTCTGCCACTGCGAGGATGATCTGTGGTCCGTCTTGTCTCCCTGTAGCGCTGTCTTAGGCTTCTCACAGTATGGACATTGCAATTCATTGCCCTGGCCACATCTGCAGTCCTCATGCCTCCTTGCAGCATGCCTAAGGCACGTTCACACAGATAAGCAGGGACCCTGGACATCTTTCTTTTTGTGTTTATCAGAGTCAGTAGAAAGGCCTCTTTAGTGTCCTAAGTTTTCATAACTGTGACCTTAATTGCCTACAGTCTGTAAGTTGTTAGTGTCTTAACGACCGTACCACAGGTGCATGTTCATTAATTGTCTATGGTTCATTGAACAAGCATGGGAAACAGTGTTTAAACCCTTTACAATGAAGATCTGTGAAGTTATTTGGATTTTTACGAATTATCTTTGAAAGACAGGATCCTGAAAAAGGGACATTTTTTCTTGTTGCTGAGTTTAGTATGTATAACCTGGAAGTGGAACCCTAAGTGCTGTTGTAGTTTACTCCAATTAGGGGAACAGTGGTAGGGTTATGTGAAAATAATGAAGTAAAATATATTGAAAAAATGTATATATTATATATACAGTACCAGTCAACATTTTGTACACACCTACTTATTCAAGGGTTTTTCTTTATTATTTTCTACATTGTAGAATAATAGTGAAGACATCAAAACTATGAAATAAAACATATGGAATCATGTCGTAACCAAAAATCAAAGTAGCCACCTTTTGCCTTGATGGCAGCTTTGCACACTCTTCGCATTGTTTCAATCAGCTCCACTCTGTGGTCCAAATCATCCCAAACCATCTCAATTGGGTTGTGGTCAGGTGATTGTGGAGGTTAGGTCATCTGATGCAGCACTCTATCACTCTCCTTCTTGGTCAAATGACCCTTACACAGCCTGGAGGTGTGTTGGGTCATTGTCCTGTTGAAAAACAAATTATAGTCCCACTAAGCGCAAACCAGATGGGATGGCGTATCGCTGCAGAATGCTGTGGTAGCCATGCTGGTTAAGTGTGCCATGAATTCTAAATAAATCACAGACAGTGTCACCAGCAAAACACCCCACACACCAGCACACCTCCTCCTCCATGCTTCATGGTGGGAACCACACATTCGGAGATCATCTGTTCACCTACTCTGCGTCTCACAAAGACACAAAAATCTCAAATTTGGACTCAGACCAAAGGACAGATGTCCACCTGTCTAACGTCCATTGCTCGTGTTTCTTGGCCCAAGATAGTCTCTTCCTATTATTGGTGTCCTTTAGTAGTGGTTTCTTTGCAGCTCTTCCACCATGAAGGCCTGATTCACGCAGTCTGGCTTAATGGCTTACTGGTGCTCTTCCATGTCGCCCCTAGTAGGGGTGCGGCACTTGAGTGGGTTGAGTCTCTGATGTGATCTTCCTGTCCGGGATGACGCCCCCCTCGGGTTCGCGCAGTGGGGGAGATCTTCGTGGGCTATGCTCGGCCTTGTTTCATGGTAGTAAGATGGGGGTTGAAGATATCACTCTAGAGCGTGGGGGTTGTGCTTTGGCAACGTGGGTGGGGTTATATCCTGCCTGGTTAGCCCTGTCCAGGGGTATAGTCGGACGGGGCCACAGTGTCTCCCGACCCCTACTGTCTCAGCCTCCAGCAATTATGCTGCAATAGTTTATGTGTCGGGGGCATAGGGTCAGTCTGTTATATCTGGAGTATTTCACCTGTCATATCCGGTGTCCTGTGTGATTTTAAGTATGCTCCCTCTAATCCTTTCTCTCAGAGGACCTGAGCCCTAGGACCATACCTCAGGACAACCTGACCTGATGACTCCTTGCTGTCCACAGTCCACCTGGTCATGCTGCTGCTCCAGTTTCAACTGTTCTGCCTGCGGCTATGAAACCCTAACCTGTTCATCGGAAGTGCTACCTTGTCCCGGACCTGCTGTTTTTGACTCTCTCTGCCGCACCTGCTGTCTCTAACTCTGAATGATCGGCGATGGAAAGCCAACTGACATTTACTCCTGAGGTGCTGACCTGCTGCACCCTCTACAACCACTGTGATAATTATTATGTGACCCTGCTGGTCATCTATGAACATTTGAACATCTTGGCCATGTACTGTAATAATCTCCACCTGGCACAGCCAGAAGAGGACTGGCCACCCCTCAGAGCCTGGTTCCTCTCTAGGTTTATTCCTAGGTTCCTGCCTTTCTAGGGAGTTTTTCCAAGCAACCGTGCTTCTACATCTGCATTGCTTGCTGTTTGGGGTTTTAGGCTGGGTTTCTGTATAGCACTTTGTGATATCGGCTGATGTAAGAAGGGCATTATAAATACATTTGATTGATTCATGCAGTCTCCTCTGAACAGTTGATGTTGAGATGTGCCTGTTACTTGAAATCTGTGATATCACAACTCAGGATATGACCCAGATGCAGACACGGAGGAGGATAGTACAGTTCTCCGATTATTTATTGGAAACACGGGGCAGGCAAAGGGCAGGTCGAGGCCAGTCAGAGGTTCGTGATCAGGTCAGAGTCAGGCAGGTACAGGACGGCAGGCAGGCTCGAGATGAGAGCAGGCAAAAGGTCAGAACGTGAAAAACTACAACTAGAGAAACAGGAAGGTCGGAAAGAACACTGGTAAGACCTGACAAGACAAGATGAACTGGCAACAGACAAACAGAGAACACAGATATAAATACACAGGGGATAATGGTAAGATGGGAAACACCTGGGGGGGGGTGGAGACAAGAACAAAGACAGGTGAAACAGATCAGGGTGTGACATGTGATGCATTTATTTGGACTGTAATCTGAGGTGCAATTAACTCTAATGACCATCCTCTGCAGCAGAGGTAACTGGGTCTTCCATTCCTGTAGCGGTCCTCATGAGAGCCAGTTTCATCATAGTGCTTCATGACCTTCATGTCTTAAAGTAATGATGGACTGTCGTTTTCTAATGAACTTTTAAAAAAGGCAATCCAGGTGACTACCTCATGAAGCTGGTTGAGAGAATGCCAAGAGTGTGCAAAGCTGTCATCAAGGCAAAGGGTGGCTACTTTGAAGAATCTCAAATATAAAATATATTTTGATTTGTTTAAATAATTTTTGGTTACTACATGATTCCAGGTATGTTATTTCATAGTCTTGATGTCCTCACTATGCAGACAATTACATTGATGGAAGCCACAATCTGTCTGCAATATTAAAGCTGATCTCAACCTAAAGAGATAAATCAATAAATAATATAAAATAGCTCACAGAGAATTACCTGGAAAGACTCATGGCTGTAATCGCTGCCAACGGTGATTTTAACATGCATTGACTCAGGGGTGTGAACAGTTATATAAATTGGATGTTTCTGTATTTCAACACAGGTGAGGGGCATGAGGGTAAGGGGGAGGGGAGGAGAGACCACACATGTCACCTACTGCTCCACACCTCCTCCCTCCTATGTCTGAACAGAAACATCCCACTGACTCGACCCAGCTCCCCATGGAGGCATGTACACAACTGCAGTATATTTTGTGGAAGTGCTGGGGATGGCCAGGGAGTGTGTGTGTTGTGAGTGTGTGCAGTGCCCAGGGTTGAGTCACACAGTAAAGGAGTATACAAAAGAACATATGGACTTACAAGTAACAAACTCAATGGTTTACACAAATCAAAACCATATATGGTATGTTTAACGCAGGAGAGGGGTGGAGAGCGAAATAAATAATCTATCCAGAGAGAAAGTGGGAGGAGGACACAGGACAGACGGTAGAGAGTGAGGGAGGAAAATAAATAGGTGAAAAGCTATGCGTTATCCATCAGCTTTAACAATATACCGCACTGACAGCAGCCACACACACACACACTGTCGGTGAGTCTGCTATTGAGCACACAGACAGGCTTTTAGTATATGCTGAAATCATCCCTGGACAAAGGCACCTCTGGAGCACTTGCTATCACTCAGTCCTATAGTTATTTACCTGGATATAAAGCCTTTTCATAAAGTACAGTTTACACCAGACCTGGGTTCAAATACGGTTTGAAATAATTTCGCAATACTTTATATGTATGTGCTTGATTGACCTTGGTTTAATTGGACTGATAGAATAGTCCCAAAACGGCAAAATCTGCCAATCTGGTACTTCAAGTATTTACACACACACACACACACACACACACACCTGAGAAACCATGCAGAGAAATCATCAATAACAACACACACACACACACACACACACAGACAGGGAGGCACAGACGAAAGCACACGCGCTTATTACTTCATTCCGATGAGTAACCTTGAGTAAGCTTGTGTGAGACTAGCAAACATAGGCTACACACACACACAAACAACCCATCCCACCCATAATCATTCTCCCATCCCAACAATAATCATTCTCCCCTCTCTCCCTCATCCCCCTCAGTCACACCAAGGAATACATTTTTGTGTGATGACAATATTCAGGAAACTGAAAGACAGAAAAACAAACAGAAATGTTTATATACATACGTAATGGTTAATACCAGGATAGATGCACGGACACACACACACACACACAGTAGCTATAATGGCGGTTGAATGAAGATTGGGGTTCCCATGCCTATGCTCTTTCATAAACAAATGCAGCCCACACACACATACACACACTGTACATTTCCGGGAACAACCAATTCATTAATTCGTGACCACACAGGTCATAGTACCACAAACACAGTTACTATAGGAACCTCATGATGTGTACAAACATATGATTACACAAAACTAACCAAATATCTCCTCTTTCCATCTACTCTCTGTTCCTCTCTTTCTTTTACAGGCAGTCCAATCCCCCTGTAGGAGTATAACATTATTTTCAAGAGCGACAATAAACAATGAGGGAAACTTCCCATTCCATCTCCTAACATTCTATTGTTGGCAACATGGCTTTGCATGTTGACAGTGTTGCTCTCCCACCCCTAAACATAGCTCTATGGATTATTCCACCTGTGGGGTCTCCTATGTCCCCCCACTGGGTGTATACCATTATCATGAGTGAGGGGTGGGGAGGCGAATAAGTTGCTCAACGATAACTGGATTACTGGCCCTGGATAATGACTATTTGGGGACCCTAATGCCATAAATGACTTATGCGAAAAACTATGGGGTGGGGGGGGGGGGGGGGGTCGGGTGTTTGTGTGTTTCTAGTGTGTGTACACAAAGTGGGGCAGAGGCTGGCTGGGGGGTTAGAGGGGGGGTTGGTATTTTTAGCCTTAGCACAGCTCTACCAGACACGGTCCATCACAGCACAGCTCAACCAGACCCGACCTATCACAGCACAGTGCTACCAGACCAAGCCCACCTCAACTCAGCCCAGCTCTACACAGCACCGACCACTATCCTAGGGTCTATTAAAACACTGTCGAGGTTAGGGGACCACATGATGCAGTCCACACCATGTATCATTCACATCATCAGCCCTCATATGCTGAGAGTTTGGAGCGTCGGCAGCCACACTGCCCTCCACACCACCCTCCTCCTCATTCCCCCACAACCGCCCTCCCAGGCTAGTTTTGGTTAACTTCCTTACTCCCATCCCCAGGACAGGCCCAATTGGTGGGGATAGGCAACAACACATTCGACCACATGCGTGCTTAGTCCCCTCCTGTGCTCCCTGTTCACCCACAACTATGTAGCCAAGCACGACTCCAACACCATCATTAAGCTTGCCAATGACAAGACGGTGGTAGGCCCGATCACCGAGGACGATGGACGTGCAGTGTGGTGCCAGGACAACAACCTCTCCCTCAACGTGAACAAGACAAAGGAGCTGATCGTAGACTTTCACAACGATGGGGCTATAGGGAAGCACTTTTTTTGTGAAGAATCAACAACAAGTGGGACACAATCATGAAGTGGAACGACATTGATTGGATATTTCAAACTTTTTTAACAAATCAAAAACTGAAAAATTGGGCGTGCAAAATTATTCAGCCCCCTTAAGTTAATACTTTGTAGCGCCACCTTTTGCTGCGATTACATCTGTAAGTTGGGGTATGTCTCTATCAGTTTTGCACATCGAGAGACTGCAATTGTTTCCCATTCCTCCTTGCAAAACAGCTCGAGCTCAGTGAGGTTGGATGGAGAGCATTTGTGAACAGCAGTTTTCAGTTCTTTCCACAGATTCTCGATTGGATTCAGGTCTGGACTTTGACTTGGCCATTCTAACACCTGGATATGTTTATTTTTGAACCATTCCATTGTAGATTTTGCTTTATGTTTTGGATCATTGTCTTGTTGGAAGACAAATCTCCGTCCCAGTCTCAGGTCTTTTGCAGACTCCATCAGGTTTTCTTCCAGAATGGTCCTGTATTTGGCTCCATCCATCTTCCCTGTCCCTGCTGAAGAAAAGCAGGCCCAAACCATGATGCTGCCACCCCCATGTTTGACAGTGGGGATGGTGTGTTCAGGGTGATGAGCTGTGTTGCTTTTACGCCAAACATAACGTTTTGCATTGTTGCCAAAAAGTTCAATTTTGGTTTCATCTGACCAGAGCACCTTCTTCCACATGTTTGGTGTGTCTCCCAGGTGGCTTGTGGCAAACTTTAAACGACACTTTTTATGGATATCTTTAAGAAATGGCTTTCTTCTTGCCACTCTTCCATAAAGGCCAGATTTGTGCAATATACGACTGATTGTTGTCCTATGGACAGAGTCTCCCACCTCAGCTGTAGATCTCTGCAGTTCATCCAGAGTGATCATGGGCCTCTTGGCTGCATCTCTGATCAGTCTTCTCCTTGTATGAGCTGAAAGTTTAGAGGGACGGCCAGGTCTTGGTAGATTTGCAGTGGTCTGATACTCCTTCCATTTCAATATTATCGCTTGCACAGTACGCCTTGGGATGTTTAAAGCTTGGGAAATCTTTTTGTATCCAAATCCGGCTTTAAACTTCTTCACAACAGTATCTCGGACCTGCCTGGTGTGTTCCTTGTTCTTCATGATGCTCTCTGCGCTTTTAACGGACCTCTGAGACTATCACAGTGCAGGTGCATTTATACGGAGACTTGATTACACACAGGTGGATTGTATTTATCATCATTAGTCATTTAGGTCAACATTGGATCATTCAGAGATCCTCACTGAACGTCTGGAGAGAGTTTGCTGCACTGAAAGTAAAGGGGCTGAATAATTTTGCACGCCCAATTTTTCAGTTTTTGATTTGTTAAAAAAGTTTGAAATATCCAATAAATGTCGTTCCACTTCATGATTGTGTCCCACTTGTTGTTGATTCTTCACAAAAAAATATAAAACTATCTTTAAAGCCTGAAATGTGGCAAAAGGTCTCAAAGTTCAAGGGGGCCGAATACTTTCGCAAGGCACTGTACATTGTAGATTAATAATATTACATTGTATTGTATTACACCCTCAAATTATTCCATGGATCCCTTGGCCAAAATTAGATTAATCTGTTAGTAATATTCATATTTTTGGGGGAAATTGCCATGCCGGAGAAGATGGTTAGGGGTTGGGGGCTAGCTGACGATGTCCCTCACTACCAGCCACAGGGTTGACATTTGAAATGGGTAAAAGTTACAATGGCATTATGTCAGCACTGTAAAAAAAAAAAAAAGTTGTTTCGACGAATTATTATAAAGTAACTGGTTCCACAGCCTTTAACTTTAAAAAAATGGTTGGCCCAAACTTAGTCCGTCAACTCAGGCAATAACTCAGTCAACATAAAATTATGGGTTTGCATCTTAAACAAAAAAAAGTTGCAGCTGGTTACACACACAGTGCTTTTAAAACTTCTTCGGGATCGGTGTCCCGTCTACGGGACAGTTGAGCTAATGTAGGCTAATGTGATTAGCATGAGGTTGTAAGTAACACGAACATTTCCCAGGACATAGACATATCTGATATTGGCAGAAAGCTTATACTCTTGTTAATCTAACTGCACTGTCCAATTTACAGTAGCTATTACAGTGAAATAATACCATGCTATTGTTTGAGGAGAGTGCACAATTTTGAACATGAAATGCTATTAATAAACAAATTAGGCACATTTGGGCAGTCTTTTGAACATAAATCCAATGATTCATTGGATCAGTCTAAAACTTTGCACATACACTGCTGTCATCTAGAGGGCAAAATCTAAATTGCACTTGGGCTTGAATAATACATTATGGCCTTTCTCTTGCATATCAAAGATGGTATGAAAAAAATACAAATGAACAGTTTTTTTTTCCACAAACTTCAAATTGTTTCCCTTTAAATGGTACCAAGAATATGCATATCCTTGCTTCAGGGCCTGAGCTACAGGAAGTTAGATTTGGGAATGTCATTTTAGGTGAAAACTGAAAAAAGGGGTGGACCCTACTCAAAATGGCTACCTGGACTATTTGCATTGACCCCCTTATTTATTTTTAATTTTTTTGCACTGGCTCTCTTGCACAGGCTTGATGTACACTCACTGGACCAAACCACACTGACATTCCAACACACACAAAACACAAGAGGGCAGAGCAGGCCCCTTTTCACAGCGATGGGGCTATAGGGAAGCACTTCAAATTGGTGTCCACATCACTACGGACCGATCATGGTGCATACACACCAAGGCAGTCATGAAGAGGGCACACACACACACACACACACACACACACACACACACACACACACACAGGAAGAGAGCACTGGGGGAGTGGAGGCAGGTTAGGGAAACGCAGGATGAGAAGTAGAGGGTGTGGCAGGAGCAGATGCAACACTCAGACCATGAGAAACAAGATTCTCTGGTCTGATGAAACCAAGATTGAACTCTTTGGCCTGAATGCGTCACCTCTGGAGAAAACCTGGCACCATCCCTACGGTGAAGCATGGTGGTGAACAGCATCATGCTGTGGGGATGTTTTCAGCGGCAGGAACTGGGAGACTAGTCGGATTGAGGGAAAGATGAACGGTGCAAAGTACAGAGAGATCCTTGATGAAATCCTGCTCCAGAGCGCGTCCTCAGACTGTGACAATGACCTTAAGCACATAGCCAATATAACACAGGAGTGGCTTCGGGACAAGTCTCTGAATGTCCTTGAGTGGCTTAGCTAGAGGCTGGACCTTAACCCAATCGAACATCTCTGGAGATACCTGATATTAGCTGTGCAGCGACGCTCCCCATCCAACCTGACAGAGTTTGAGAGGATCTGCAGAGAAGAATGGGAGAAATTCCCCAAATACAGGTGCGCCAAGCTTTTAGCCAAGAAGAATTGAGGCTGTAATCACTGCAAAAGGTGCTTCAATATGTAAAAGTGATATTTCAGATGTTTTATTTTATTATACATTAGTTAATACTTCTAAACCCTGTATTTGCTTTGTCATTATGGGGTGTTCTGAGTAGATTGATGAGGGAAAAAAACGATTTAATCAATTTTAGAATAAGGCTGTAACGTAACCAAATGTGGAAAAAGTCAAGGGGTCCTAATACTTTCCGAATGCACTGTACTTTCATAAAACTCTGTATTATTGGCTAAGGGCTCGTAAGTAAGCATTTCATGATAAGGTCTACAGCTGTTGTATTCAGTGCATGTGACAACTACAATTTGATTTGATTTGGCACTTATGCCCCCAATTGCAGTCCCAACCCTGCAACGGGAACCACACCAAGGCCTCTTGTGTACACCAGAATGGAGCATTGGCAGTCCCCTGCAGCAGTTCCACTCCTTTGGCGGAAGCTTCATCCGGGTGGACTGAGCAAACACTGCTCTCCCAGTTTCCGCCCCAGTCCCTGCATCCAGCAACTTGAGGGAGGTCTGTCAAATACTCAGTCTGCTCTGCTCTCATGTGGTTGGCCAGTGACCTTGGCAAAGTCTCAGCTCACTCACCAAAAAGTTGCAGCTGACCCTATGCCTGTTAGCGCTTATGGGAATGAGCTGAATACCCCCTCTGACTTTAAATCTCGTAGGAGGTTTGGACTAATGCACCTAAATGTGCGACGTATGATTTAAAACATGTACAAAATTGACATTTGGGTCCAGGACTTGTGTCCTGACATTCTGGTTCTCTTGGAAACATGGTTAAGTGACCAAGTGAAGTATTTGCATATGGTCTCAGTGATGTTTGTCCCATAGTCTGTATTAGAGATACAAAAATACCAATCTTCATTTATTTAAGAAGATACATTTTCTCCTCAAGGGTTATTACATGTTCTACTCTGATTTATCCACTGTCTCCTGTATTCCTGACCCTGAGTTGGCACTAGAAAATGTATCCTCCATTAAAAATAGATCTAACCCTTGGTTTTCATCAAAGCTATCTGAGCTCATTCAGAAGAGAAAGCAGGACTTTCTTAACTGTATCTCTAACTGCTGGTGACCTTTCTAAATTTGAGAATGCACGAAAGCATACACATTCCTTTTCTTCCCTGCCTAAGCAAGTTCTGTCTGACTCTGGCATCATAAGTGAGGAGAATGGGAAAATTGATGCTTTTCATCATAATTTTATCATCTCGGCAGGCTTTTTATTCGAGAGAAACAGTGGTTTCATTGACCCTAGTCAGTCAATCGAATGCGCTTCCCTCTGACTCGATGGTTAACGCGTCAACTTCTAGTGAATCTTTGTTTTCATTTCAACAATTTACTATCTGTGATGTCCTAGATGCCTTGCTTAAGATTTATGTTTTAAAAAATCTACTGGAGCTGACATGCTTGATCCATTTTTGCTGTTGATACATTGCTATGTTTTCATTTATTTACAAAAATACCCACTGTACCTAACATCATAACTAAACTTTATACATACGACTTAACACACTCAGTCTCACGGATGGCTAACTCTGGAAATTCCTTAGGTCGCTAGTGAGTTAGGTGAATCCGATTGAAGTTTTCTTGCACCTCATTTGTGGAACAATCTTGAAAATGTTCTTAAATGTGATGTTTCAGAAAGCTAATTGAGGACCTTTTTTACTGATGACCGGGTTTTTCTTTTTGCTTCCATTTTGTATTTATATACAGTGCAGTCGGAAAGAATTCAGACCCCTTACTTTCTCCACATTTTGTTACGTTACAACCTTATTCTAAAATGGATTAAATTACCTTTTTTCCTCATCAATGTACACACAATCCCCCATAATGACAAAGTGAAAACAGGTTTTTATACATTTTTGTAAATGACGATCCCCGCACCAGAGGCGCCACCGAAGTGGGGGGAGCCTCAAGAGGAGGCCTCTGTGTCCCACACCGGAGCCTCCACCGAGATGAGATGCCGACCCGGACCCTCCCCTATAGGTTCAGGTGTGCGGCCGGAGTCCACACCCTTGGGGGGGATGGGGGGGTACTGTCACGCCCTGACCTTAGAGAGCCTTATTTATTCTCTACTTGGTTAGGTCAGGGTGTGACTTGGGTGGGCAAATCTATGTGTTCTATTTCTTTCTTGGCTGGGTATGGTTCCCAATCAGAGGCAGCGGTCTATCGTTGTCTCTGATTGGGGATCATACTTAGGCAGCCTATTTTCCACCTGAGTTTGTGGGATCTTGACTTTGTTAGTTGCTGTATAGCCTGCAGAACTTTACGTTTTTTCTTTTGGTGTTCATCTAAATAAAGAAAGATGGACGTTTACCATGCTGCACCTTCGTCTCATTCCAACAACGGGTGTAACAGCTGTTGTCACGCCCTGGTCTAAGTATTTTGTGTTTTTCTTCATGTATTGGGTCAGGCCAGGGTGTGGCATGGGAGTTGTTGTATTGTGGTGTGTTTTGTCTTGGGGTTTTGGTGTGTATGTTTTTGGGATTGTAGCTAGTGGGGTTATCTAGCAAGGTCTATGGCTGTCTGGAGTGGTTCTCAATTAGAGGCAGGTGCTTATCGTTGTCTCTGATTGGGAACCATATTTAGGCAGCCATATTCTTTGAGTTTGTTGTGGGTGATTGTCCTATCTGTTCTATGTGTACTCTGTGTACTGTTCTATGTGTGTACTGTTCTATGTGTACTGTTAGTTTGCACAAGTATAGGCTGTTTTCGGTTTTCGTTTATTGTTTTGGAGTGTTCGTGTTTAGTCGTGTTTACGTTTGTTTAAATAAACATGGATCGCAATCGACACGCTGCAGTTTGGTCCGACTCTCCTTCATCACAACTAGAAAGCCGTAACAGCTGTCATCAAAACAAAGGGTGTCTACTTTGAAAAATCTAAAATATGTTTTGATTTGTTTAACACTTTTTTGGTTACTACATGATTCCATATTTGTTATTTCATAGTGTTGATGTCTTCGCCATTATTCTACAATGTAGAAAATAGTCTAAATAAATAAAATCCCTTGAATGAGTAGGTGTGTCCAAACTTTTGACTCTTAGTGTTTTTATATTTTACATGTATATTTTCTGTAATTTATGTAATTCAGGGCTCGTCTGTAAAAGAGACCTTGGTCTCAGTATGATTCCCTGATTAAATCAAGGTTAAAACATGAATAAAACAAAAAAAATGGTGTTTTGATACACAGATAACTGACAGCATGGTACGCATAGTGTCTTCTCCTCCCTCCCTTTTCCACCTCTCTTTCCCCCTTACATAAGAGGGATCAATTACTGAAGGCCAGGCCCCTCTGGACCCAAATATATCTCTCCCTTCCTTCCTCTGCACTTACACTCTCTCGCTCCACCCTCCCCTCTCTCACCCACTGTTCACCACACACCATGCCCTCTCCAGGAGCCCCCAGTACCTTCCGCTCCATCCCTTGCAGCCTCTAACCTCCTGCTGCAGTAACAGCTGCAGTAACGCTACCCCCTGACTATACCCCCTGCCCTGCATCTCAATAGTCTAGTGGTCTCCTCGTCTCTTATCCTCTGCTTTATCTGAACGGATATGAATATACAGGTTCGGGAGCGCTACAGTATATGTTGAAGAGAGTGTAGGTGTGAGTCCAAAGCCGTCATTCTCAACAGTCCTTAAATAGGATGGTTAATCTGGCAGTGTGGTTAATTGATTATTTTTATCCAACCTTCATTTAACTAGGCAAATTCTTATTTACAATGACGGCCTAGGAACAATAGGTTAACTGCAATGTTCAGGGGGCAGAACGACAGATTTTTACCTTGTCAGCTCAGGGATCTGCTCTAGCAACCATTCGGTTACTGGCCCATGACTCTAACCACTAGGCTACCTGCCGCCCCAAAATGTATAGGCTCCCTCTGGGTTAGTGTTGTTACACAAAAAGCTTAAAAATGCTTTGTGGACCCTTTTGTGACCCCACTCAAGACAGGACGGGGAGCTGCCATTTGTGACATGTAGCAGGGATGTTAGAGCGTGTTGCTCAGGCCTATATAGTGCAGTATGAATAGAGTGAGCAATGATTAGTGAACTAACAAAGGAGGAACCTTTCATGTGGGAATTTGATGTAGCATGTGATTTGGTGGGTGCACAGAAACCAATTTTGGACCAGAATTAACCTGTTAGTTGTTTGTTATACTTGTTTGTAGAGGTTATAAAAGAGTTGAGGGAGAAAAAGAGAGACAGAAAGAACAATCGACCATTGAGAGGCCTTACCTGCAATATGAGTATGAAGTAGTCAACTGCCTTCCCTCTCTGGTAGACATAGTGTTGAGGACAGCGTTTGTCACTGTCATTAAACTTGATCTCCTGGATCACGTCTGGGTGTCTTAGAATCCTCAACAGAACCTTGTCTGAGATCTGGGACGGGCTGAACAACGTCACCTCTGGATGAGGCAGGAAGATAAATATATTGTACATACAATATGTAAGGTACGTAAATGCATATATGAGATCTGGTATGGGCTGATTAACCTCTGGATGGGAGAGAGACATACAGTATATTAGACGTATATTATAGACAGACATTTATGAGTCTGTGGTTTATCACAGCTATATATTGAATTGAAATGATCCAATGATAAAGTAGTCCAACAATATGCTGCTTGTCTTTAGTGGTGATGGCATGATGTCAGCAACATCACAGAGACATAAAGACAGAGAGAGAGAAGCAACAGAAAGAGAGGAGACAGGAGAATGACAGCATCAGAGAGTGGTGAGATAGACTGATATAGACACTGAAACAATCCCAGTAGTGACAAAAGGGAAAGACAACAAGACTTGTAGAGGCAGACACAGACAGGCATGCTGTAACACTGCTCTGTCTGTTATTTTAGAGAAAGAGGTAACTGCAACGGCATTCTCGCTCTAGCTGACAGCATGCTACAACAGACCACATGACTAGTGGTGCTAGCAACACTTTGTGTTACATAGATTACTACAAGTGAATCATTTATGTAATTACATTCAAACAGGTTTGAGAATGTTTCATTTTTACAATGAATGTTTAATACCTGCAGGAATTGAAACCATGACCTTGAGTTGTAACCGTATCTTACCAATTGAGAATCAAATATTGTGCTATATGGTGATTCTATAGTGCATGTGAGTGTTCTGCTTTGTATGGTGTGGTTGGGAGGTTGATTGCCCCAACATGTCATTATTTTGGTTGGTGGGCAGGGTCACATGTTCTAACCTGTAGTCAGGAAGCGGTGAGCGGCCAATAGCAGTTGAGGGGAGATCTTGACTTTGGATTCACTCTCGCTCTGTTTGAAGGCAGAGAAGTTCCTCTTGTTCTTATTGGGTGCCACCTTTTTCCTGTTTCTGCTGTTGTCAGCTGGGTGGGAGAGAGACAACATAAAGGACAGGTCAGAATCAGAGATACATCCTTATGTCTTATATAAAACCAATAACAGCCTTTTCCAAAACCCTTTTCACACTATCCATCCTGAACCTTACTGAACCATACTGTGGTAACAATTCACATTGTCCATTCCAGCATGGTGGATGCATAAACAGGTGAGCAAAGTACAGCTCAGCTTTGTTTGGCTCAGTAGTGTGAAAAGGGTATAGCTTGTATCTATTATTTCAGTGCAAGTAATGAATGTGTTACAGGCTCATATGACATAAGAGAAGATGCAATAAATGTGTTATGAGCGTGTTACATTTTAGACTCACTGTAGAGGTCAGACTCATCCAAGATCTCTGATTTGATGATCTCCTCGATGACATCTTCCAGGGTGACCAATCCCAGCACCTCGTAGAATGGATCCCCCTCCCCCTCGTCATTCACCTTCTGAACAATGGCCAGGTGGGACTTACCTGGAGAGAGAGGGGGGGGGGGGGGGGGGGGGGGGTTAGGAGTTGATCAATATATTACAGTGCAAAGTTAATGTCCATGGAATGTTAGAGCCATGCATGACTTTGTCACTGCCTCCAGGACATACTTCTAGTCACCAATATCCTTATTAAAATATCATTGTTAGCCTACGTTAATACTAAGTTAATGCTAAAGGGCCAGTATGACTGCATTAAAACAACTACCTGCCCAGTCCCAATTTTACCATACACTCCTCTGCTTGCCCTGCTTTGATCGCTGACAAGATGTTGATGTGTATCCGTATGTCATTAAGACTGTCTGTAGCCATGGTCACTGTTACAGTACAGCAAACACATCCTAACACAGTGGTATTCAAAGTCGGGGTCCCGACAGCTAGTGGGGTCGCAGGGGAACTGCACTAGGGTCACCAAAATGTTTTAGGAACAAAAAAATGTACAGTACAGATTATTGTATGGGTCAACATAGACGTTTTTGAGAAAGATCATTTGAAAGATACAATTTCATTGAGTAAATGTATTCATTGGTTTCTTTTCATTTTGATACATACATTTCCATTCAAATGGGCAAAAATGGCTTTTGTAGCAAAAACCTACTTCTCAAGCAATAATTTTGTTAGGTTGTTACTGTTCGGGAATGGTCTGAGTTAGGAGGAGAAAACTGAAACTGAGCTGTTATTGGCAGAGAGGTTTGTCACTCTCTTTGATATTGGTCTATTAGCAAATTTACCACATGGTGATTTCACCATGTAAAACAGAAAAACTCCCGCCCATGCAAACCTACTAATTAGAAGGTCCTGTGTAGATTGTATTTTCAACCAGCAACTACACTACATGACCAAAAGTATGTGGACACTTGCTCGTCGAACATCTCATTGCAAAATCAATGGCATTAATATGGAGTTGGTCCCCCTTTTGTTGCTATAATAGCCTTCTGGGAAGGCTTTCCATGAGATGTTGGAACATTGCTGCAGAGACTTCCTTCCATTCAACCACAAGAGCATTAGTGAGGTTGGGCACTGATGTTGGGCGATTAGGCCTGGCTCGCAATCGGAGTTTCAATTCATCCCAAAGGTGTTCGATGGGGTTGAGGTCAAGGCTCTGTGCAGGCCAGTCAAGTTCTTCCACACTGATCTCGAAAAAACAATTTCTGTATGGACCTCGCTTTGCGCACAGGGACTTTGTCATGCTATAACAGGAAAGACCTTCCCCAAACTATTGCCACAAAGTTGGAAGCACAGAGTCATCTAGAATGTCATTGTATGCTGTAGTGTTAAGATTTCCCTTCACCGGAACTAAGGGGCCTGAACCATGAAAAACAGCCCCAGACCATTATTCCTCCTCCATCAAACGTTAGTTGGCACTATGCAATGGGGCAGGTAGCATTCGCCTGGCTTTCCGCCAAACCCAGATTTATCCGTCGGACTGCCAGATGGTGAAGCGTGGTTCATCACACCTGGGAACGCGTTTCCACTGCTCCAGAGTCCAATGGCGACGAACTTTACACCACTCCAGCCAACACTTGGCATTGTGCATGGTGATCTTAGGCTTGTTTGTGCGGAAACCCATTTAATGACGCGATTTCGATTGATTTCGTTTTGTTTAACACTTTTTTGGATACTACATGATTCCATGTGTTATTCCATAGCTTTGATGTCTTCACTACTATTCTACAATGTAGAAAATAGTAAAAATACATAAAGAAACTGGAATGAGTATGTCACACCGTGATCTGTTTCACCTGTCTTTGTGCTTGTATCCACCCCCCTCCAGGTGTCACCCATCTTCTCCATTATCCCCTGTGTATTTATACCTGTTATCTGTTGCCAGTTCGTC
This sequence comes from Oncorhynchus kisutch, assembly GCF_002021735.2. Classification (NCBI taxonomy): domain Eukaryota; kingdom Metazoa; phylum Chordata; class Actinopteri; order Salmoniformes; family Salmonidae; genus Oncorhynchus; species Oncorhynchus kisutch. Next base: position 46,050,492 of record NC_034176.2, read on the forward strand.
TTGTCTTACCAGCATTCTGACTCTGACCTGATCACGAACCTCTTCCTGTCCTGATCCCGAGCCTGTCTGCCGTCCTGTACCTGCCTGACTCTGACCTGATCACAAACCTCTGCCTGCCCTCGACCTGCCCTTTGCCTGCCCCGTGTTTCGAATAAATCACCTGAGAACTGTACTCTCCTCCTCCCGTGTCTGCATCTGGGTTATATCTTGAGTCATGATAGAGTAGGTGTCCAAACTTTTAGACTGGTACAGCCTTATTCTGAAATGGATTCAATTTTAAAAATGCTCAGCAATCTACACACAATACCCCATAATGCTAAAGTGAAGACAGGTTTTTAGACATTTTTACAAATGTAAAAAAAAAGAAAAATATACCTTATTTACACAAGTATTCAAACCCTTTGCTATGAGACTCAAAATTGAGCTCAGGTACATCCTGTTTCCATTGATCATCCTTGAAATTATTCTACAACTTGATTAGAGTCCACCTGTGATAAATTCAATTGATTGGACATGATTTGGAAAGGCACACACCTGTCTATACGGTCTCACAGTTGACAGTGCATGTCAGAGCAAAAGCAAGCCATGAGGTCGAAGGAATTGTCCGTAGAGCTCCGAGACATGATTGTGTTGCGGCACAGATCTAGGGAATGGTACCAAAACATTTTTGCAGCATTGAAGGTCCCCATGAACACATTGTCCTCCATCATTCTTAAATGGAAGAAGTTTGGATCAACCAAGAGTCTTCCTAGAGCTGGCCACACGGCCAAACTGAGCAATCGAGGGAGAAGGGCTTTGGTCAAGGAGGTGACCAAGAACACCATAGTCACTCTGATAGAGCTCTAGAGTTCCTGTGGAGATGGGAGAACCTTCCAGAAGGACAACCATCTCTGCAGCACTCCACCAATCAGGCCTTTATGGTAGAGTGGCCAGACGGAAGCCACTCCTCAGTAAAAGACACATGACAGCCCACTAGGAGTTTGCCAAAAGGCACCTAAAGACTCAGACCATGAGAAACAAGATTCCAAGATTGAACTCTTTGGACTGAATGCCAAGCGTCATGTCTGGATTGAACCTAGCACCATCCCTACAGCTAATCATGGGGGTGGCAGCATCATGCTGTTGGGATGTTTTCAGCAGCAGGGACTGAGAGACTAGTCAGGATCGAGGCAAAGAGAACGGAGCAAAGTACAGTGAGATCCTTGATGAAAACCTGCTCCAGAGCACTCAGAGCCTCAGACTGGGGCAAAGGTTCACCTTTCAACAGGACAATGGCCCTAAGCACACAGCCAAGACACCGCAGGAGTGGCTTCGGGAAAGTCTCTGAATGTCCTTGAGTGGCCCAGCCAGAGCCTGGACTTGAACCCGATCGACCATCTCTGGAGAGACCTGAAAATAGCTGTATAGCAACGTTCCCCTCTAACCTGACAGAGCTTGAGAGGATCTGCAGAGAAGAATGGGAGAAACCCTCCAAATACAGGTGTGCCAAGCTTGTGGCGACATACCCAAGAAGAATTGAGGATGAAATCGCTGCCAAAGGTGCTTCATTATTTAAAAGTGATGTAGTGCTGTAAACACTGCCAAATTTGCATACATTTCTAAAAAACCTGTTTTCGTTTTGTCATTAGGAGGTATTGTGTGTAGAATGCTGAGGATTTTTATTTTTTAATCTACTTTAGAATAAAGCTGTGACAAATTGTGGAAACAGTCAAGGGGTCTGCATATTCTCCAAAGGCACTGTATATATAGAAACACACTCACACATATATACTCTGGACTCTGACGTTGCTCGCCCTAATATTTCTATATTTCTTAATTCCATTCTCGTACTTTTAGATTTGTGTGTATTGCTGTGTATTGTTAGATATTACTGCGCTGTGGGAGCTAGGAACATAAGCCTTTCGCTACACCCGCAATAACTTCTATGAAATATGTGTATGCGACCAATAAAAATGTATTTGATTTGAAAACAGTAGAGGCCCTGTGTTAATTCTCATAAAGTGGCTGTTGATATGTGCAGTTACAAGAGACTCTTTTTTTCTTAATTTCTCCATTGAATTCTAAGTAGGCTATACTGTATACAACTTTTCTACTTGTATAGCCACTTTAACCTGTCCTAACTCTTTATGAAATGAAAAGCAGAAGAAAATATATACAGTGTACGATTAGTATGATCAAGAATTAGGACAGAATGACAGGCTTCTCTCCTGTTAATTTGTAGCAGCCTATTTAATTCCCAGAAATAAAAGTGTATACAATATGTACAGGGCATTCAGAAAGTATTCACACCCCTTGACTTTTTACACGTGTTATGTTACAAAGGGGGATTCAAATTGATTTAATTGTCCTTTTGTGTAACCGATCCACACAGAATTATACATTTAAATGGAAAATATATTATTGTTCTATCTTTACTTCATCCACCTGAGTCAATACATATTAGAATCACCTTTGGCATCAATTACAGCTGTGAGTGATTTTGGGGTAAATCTCTAAGAGCTGTGCATACCTGGATTGTACAATATTTGACCATTAGTCTTTAATAAATTATTGTTTGAGACGTTTTAAGTCAGAACTATAACTAGGCCATTCAGGAACATTCATTGTCATCTTGGTAAGCCTTGGCCTTGTGTTTCAGGTTATTGTCCTGCTGAAAGGTAAATTCATCTCCCAGTGTCTGTTGGAAAGCAGACTGAACCAGGTTTTCCTCTAGTATTTTACCTGTGCTTAGCTCTATTTAGTTTATTTTTATCCTAAAAAAACTCCCTAGTCCTTGCAGATGACAAGCATATCCAAAACATGATGCAGCCACCACCATGCTTGAAAATATGAAGAGTGGTACTCAGTGATGTCTTGTTGGATTTGCCCCAAACATAACGCTTTGTATTCAGGACAAAACATTAATTTCTTTGCCACATTTTTTGCAATATTACTTTAGTGCAAACAGAATGCATGTTTTGGAAAATGTGTATTCTATACAGGCTTCTTTCTTATCACTCTGTTAATTAGGTCAATATTGTGGCGTTACTGCAATGTTGTTAATCCATCCTCAGTTTTCTCCTATCACAGCCGTTAAACTCTAATGGTTTTAGATCACCATTTGCCTCATGGTAAAATCCCTGAGTAGTTTCCTTCCTCTCCGGCAACTGAGTTAGGAAGGAAACCTGCATCTTTGTAGCGTGTGGATGTATTGATATACCATCCAAAGCGTAATTGATCACTTTACCATGCTCAAAGGGATATTCCGTGTTGGCTGTTTTTATTTTCACCCATCAACCAAAAGGTGCCCTTCTTTATGAGGCATTGGACAATCTTCCTGATCTTTGTGGTTGAATCTGTGCTTCAAATCAACTTCTCGACTGAGGGACCACACAGATAATTGCATGTGTGGAGTACAGAGATGCAGTAGTCATTTAAAAAATCATGGGGTATTATTACTACTATTATTGCACACAGGGTGAGTCCATGCAATTTATTATGTGACTTGATAAGCACATTTGACTAGAGACAATTCAGCTTTTCATTTTTAATACATTTCTAAAACATTCAACAACAAAAAAATAATCTGTTTTGACATTATGGCTTATTGTGTCTAGATCAGTGACACAAAATATCAATTTAATCCATTTTAAATGCAGGATGTAACACAACAAAAAGTGGAAAAAGTCAAGGGGTGTGAATATTTTCTGAATAGCTTTTTAGTGAATTTCCATGAATAAAAAAAAACTCTGCAGAAGTCTCAACAGCCAATTATTGCAGGATATCCAATGATATGCAGTAACAACAATCACCAGTATTTCGGTTCTCAAACCATAGTAAAGAGGAACGACAGTCCTGCAGGCATGGTCAGTGAGTCAGTGCTGTGTGTGTGTGTGTGTGGTTGGTTGTGGTTGTAACAGACAACCTTACACAATTCACCCCTTCTCACCCAATATGAGCGAACAGTGTGGTTGAGGAAGTGGTCTGGGTTTAGGGTCAATACATTAGTCAGATTCCTTTGCAGAATGTTCGGTCTGTTGCAAAACGTTTTGCAATGGTTACTGTTTACCTTTTATGATAGACACCAAACTGAAGCAAAAGGGGAGGGACCTACCTGAATTTGTCTAATAGAAACTCTTGTTTTCGTTGAAAACCTTTTTCCATTTGGAGTAAACGGATGCCTAATGCCTATGTTGACATTGTCACCCTGTGTGGTATTTCAAGACAAAGACTTTGCAGTTGTACCCAAAACAATAGATGTTCTGAGGCTGAGAGAGAGAATGAGGGATATTAAGATGTCCTCTAAATCCTAATTTGTCACTTTCATGATGACACTTTGTTGCCCTGTTTATGCTTTTAGCAAAATCAGATCTTGAGGTAAAATTGATTCAACTGACAGTTCAATAGGCCTGGATAGATTTTGTGTGAAAGCTGCAATGAATTTGTACTTCAGGAAGGCTACGTTCACATCACATTTCTCAGGTTGTGTTTCTCCATCTCTGACCTAATTAAATCATATTACCACAGAGCCTCAATGTATTGGTTAAGTGTTGGTCAATTCTTAGGCTTGACCTGTTCTGTGTGTGTATGTGTGTGTGCACGAGACATTCAAAGACTCATTCAGGGACTCAGCAGCAGAACACTTGGGGGTCAGTCTTGTTAAATTAGAACACATCACACTGGCCTCACACATGCTTCACACCGACCAATGAAAACCTCAGCAGCAGCCAGTAGTTACAGTGAGGAGTGAGGAGAGGAAGCAACACCTAGGCCTAAGTCCTCTTTCCAGCTGTTTGATAGAGGGAAAGAGTGAGAGCGATAGAGAGAGAAACAGAAAGGGAAACACCCTGGCCTTGCGTTGTCTAACACACAAAGGAGGAGTAGACAGAGAATCACTCATGTCTGACTGTCTCGTGACAGGTCTTGTCAGCACGAGGATTAGGCAACATCTTGACGGTAGTCATAAAGGTGTGTGTGTGTGTGTACGTATGTGTGGTGTGTGTGCATGACTTGTTCACCTGAAGTAGTATGAAGTTGCTTAGATACTGATCTAAGGTCATACTCCTGTTCCTAGATATATGCGCCAAAGGTCAATTTACAGTTAACCACCCCAGAGCGGTGTGTCCCGAGCTCAGCCCTATGTGTCTGAGGGAGTGCCTTGTACAAGTGGAAAATGTTGCTGGGTACAAGGTTCAGAGGGTCGATGATTGACTATGAAGACATCTGAAATAATGTGCCAACTGTTTAAGATAAGAGATGAGGAAGAGAGAGGGAAGGGAAGAGAATGAGAGAGGAGAAAGGGGGAAGGAGAGAGAGAGTGAGGGGTAAGATAAGAGAGAATGTAAGGAAGATAAAGAGTGAAAAGGAAGGAAATAAAGAGAGGCTCTGAGAAAGCAGATGAGTCACACCCACGCAACAACTTCCTTAAACCATAGGCTTAACAGTCAACAGATCTTCACAACAACCTCCACAGCTTTCCAACAATGTGACATCACCAGGCAGTAAATTAGTTAATAGACCAATAAGAAAGAGCATAAATTATAAACATGCTGTTTTCCATGCCATTTACAACAGAGCAGGACAGGAAGTTAGCCTATAACCTGGATATTGACCACTGACCAGACTTTTTCAGTGATTCATGTAGGCCTACACTCTTCAGAAAAAATGGTTCTGGATAGCATCTTTTTTTCTAACAAATAGTTTTCAGTTTTCCACTCCCCACTCAGACCAATTCTAGACAGTCCTAGCAAAATGATTGCTTAAGAAAAGCTATTTGCTAAGAAGTTATTTTAGTTTCTTTTTGACTATTTTAATTGGAAACAATCACAGTAAGGTACTTACTTGTTACCCTGAAATTATTTGATATTTTAAAAAACAGCTGCATTGGACCTTTAAACAGAAGGATTTTAACGGCATTTTGTATTATGCTAATTAGATGTTTGCACAGGCATGGACATCGACTCAAGGACCAGACATAATGTCTAAAGGGTAAGGCTACATTTCTAATTTCATAGACAATGAACAACATTAGGCTGGGTTATCATGAAGCAATGTCACGCATGCACACATATACACAACTGCCCAAGCACAGTGTAGGGTGGCCATATATCTGCCAGCACAGATAGACAGGGCTCAGGATCCCAATGACAATCTATAGACAGTTGACAACTGGCGTGGAGACACAGCAGCTGTGTGAAGAGACTAGGGATATATTTAATGATGCAATGAATCTACAGGTAGCCTAGTGGTTAAGAATGTTGGGCCAGTAACTGAAAGGTCACTGGTTCTAATCCCTGAACTGACTAGGTGAAAGATCTGTTGATGTGCCTTTGAGCAAGGCACTTAACCTTAATTACTCTTGAAAATTGCTGGATAAGAGTGTCTGCTAAATGACTAAAATGTACATTAAATCAGTGACTGATACATTGAGGAATAATAGAGACTTTAGCCATATATTTATGATTATTTGTTACTTTATTTAACTAGGCAAGTCAGTTAAGAAAAAAATATTATTTACAATGACAGTCTACGCCGGCTAAACCCGGACGACACTCCGCGCCGCCCTATGGGACTCCCAGTCACAATCATGTGATGCAGCCTGGATAAAGAAAAGGTTTGTGATATTATCTCTCTATGACGAGGAAATTATGATACATACACACCATGGAGTATCCTTTAGGGTGAGGAATACACACACTTCATGAGAAATCGATGAGTAATGTTGTACTACATCACAGAGCACAAATGATAAACATGTTGTTTTTTCATGCCATTACAACAGGAAGCTAGTCTATAACCTGGACATTGACCACTGACCAGACTTTTTCAGTGATTCATGTAGGCCTACACTCTTAAAAAAGAACCTTTTTTTTCTAAGGAAGTATTTTACCCAGGACCATCTACACCACCATCTACATCATGGTTTCCCAAACTTTTTTGCTCCGCGACCCCATTTTGAAATCAAACATTTTTTGCAACGCCACCATGTAAAAAATTGATGTAATCAACGGCCAATGTAGACTTTCTTAATTGGGGCTATGACAATCTTTTACAAATCAGTCTGACTACTTACATCTGAAGGAAGTATAGTTTGAAGTGACTGAAATGCATCAGGAAGGTTGGGAAGTTCAGAAGATCATCAGGCAATCATTTTGTAAGAACTTCATCATAAACAGGTTACCATCCAACCCTTTTATGCGAGTAAAGTGGAGGTCGGATAAAAAATGTCATGACAGGCCTGATGGAAACAGAAAATGTTTCAGGTAAAGTTTCCAAATGTCTACAAAAACAAAATACACTGGACCAGGTGGGATTATTTTGTGTCAGTAAAATGAAATATGAGAGAAATGTCACTGGAAACGCTTATATACGCACACGTGTATATAATAACCATCATATCGAAGTAAACTTGTCACGCGATGACATGTTGTGTGGTCCTCCCACTAAAACTCCTTGGGAAAGCGTGCAGTTTATTAGGCTACAGATGATTTAAGTTATGATGAACTTCACAGGGTGTTGAAATTGCAAGGTAAATATCTAGTCTTATTTTTGTGATATGATCATCGATGTTTGGCTGCTGTTTGACAAGTAAAAATCATTTAGTATTTTTGTCCATAATAATCTCTTCATTGTCTGCATACTTGAGCTCTAGCTCATTGCCAATACCAGAGTGGGCACACACAACATAATGCAACATTTTGGGTGAGAAACCCATCAGTAAAATGCAATGGAAACCCATTTACCTTAAAATGTTTATTTGGTAGAGTATGTCATCATGCAAAGCCTTTTATCTCCATCAATTTGATGGAAACATCTCTGGTGGGAAAATGCTCATATTGTTTTTATGCAGATTTTAGAATATTCGCATGAAAGTCTGTAGGCAATTGGATGGAAACCTAGCTATTGATGATGTCATTTTTCACCCAGTCTGATTTAGTGCCTGGTCCACACCGTTCTGAGACTTGTGGGCATTGTAATTGGAAACGGTCGTGTCCTTCAAGTGATGGGGTCATAATATTTCATAGCTTAAACCTTTCAAAAGATAGAGCAACATTTGGAGTAAGAAAACAGAAACAGCTGTGTTTATTACAACTGCAACTAGTGGCTACCGGAAGTTACTGACACTACCTGTCAAACCTTGACCTGTTTCACCTGTCTTTGTGCTTGTCTCCACCCCCCTCCAGGTGTCTCGGTGTCGGCGAACCATATCACATTTTGCAGCGTACAGTAGGTTATACCTCTAGTTTACAAGTCCATTCGCACATTGTTCATGCCTATGACATGTGGGAATGATCAATAATGGTGCAATAGCCTACAGTTTTCTTGATATTTTGTTTGAATTATTGCACCATCCCGGATTATGTTGTGTATTGTTGATTAAATCAATATTTTTAAACCAAAGAGTATTGTCTACCAGGGTGAGTGTGTCTAAAGTCGAGGGATCATGCAGTGAGAGAATGGCACCGTCACTGGCTTCATCAATAAGTGCATCTGTCAAGGATTTCCTCCTCCTCTTCCGAAGAGGAGAGGCGAGAAGGATCAGAGGGCCAATATGCGGCGTGGTAAGTGTCCATGGTTCTTTTAATATGCAAACTTACACATGAACAACTGATACAACAAAACAAGAAACATGTGAAACCCTAAACAGCCCTGTCTGGTGCAAACACAGAGACAGGAACAATCACCCACAAACACAGTGAAACCCAGGCTACCTAAGTATGATTCTCAATCAGAGACAACTAATGACACCTGCCTCTGATTGAGAACCATACTAGGCCGAAACATAGAAATACCCAAATTATAGAAAAACAAACATAGACTGCCCACCCAACTCACGCCCTGACCATACTAAATAAATACAAAACAAAGGAAATAAAGGTCAGAACGTGACAGCGTCGATGAAGTCGTCCCCACAGTGACCGTACGTATATACCCCAACCAGAAGCCATGGATTACAGGCAACATCCGTACTGAGCTAAAGGGTAGAGCTGCCGCTTTCAAGGAGTGGGACTCTAACCCGGAAGATTATAAGAAATCATCCTATGCCCTCAGAGGAACCATCAAACAGGCAAAGCATCAATACAGGGCTAAGATTGAATCATACTACACCGGCTCCGATTCTTGTTGGATGTAGCAGGGCTTGCAAACTATTACAGACTACAAAGGGAAGCAAAGCCGGAAGCTGTCCAGTGACACGAGTCTACCAGATGAGCTAAATTACTTCTGTGCTTGCTTCGAGGCAAGTAACACTGAAGCATGAATGAGAGCATCAGCTGTGTGATCACTCTCTCCATAGCCGATGTGAGTAAGACCTTTAAACAGGTCAACATTCACAAGGACGCAAGGCCAGACGGATTACCAGGACGTGTACTCCGAGAATGCGCTGACCAACTGGCAAGAGTCTTCACTGACATTTTCAACCTGTGACTGAGTCTGTAATACCAACATGTTTCAAGCAGACCACCATTGTCCCTGTGCCTTAGAACACGAAGGTAACCTGCCTAAATGACTACCGACATGTAGAACTCACGTCTGTAGCCATGAGGTGCTTTGAAAGGATGATCATGGCTCACATCAACACCATTATCCCAGAAACCCTAGACCCACTCCAATCTGCATTACTGCCCCAAAAGATCCGCTGATGATGCAATATCTGTTGTACTCAACACTGCCCTTTCCCACCTGGACAAAAGGAACACCTATGTGAGAATGATATTCATTGACTACAGCTCAGCGTTCAACACCAAAGCATCCTCAAAGCTCATCACTAAGCTAAGGACCCTGGGATGAAACACCTCCCTCTGCAACTGGATCCTGGACTTCCTGACCGGCCGCCCCCAGGTGGTAAGAGTAGGTAACAACACATCCGCTACGCTGATCCTCAACACGGGGGCCCCTCAGGGGTACGTGCTCAGTCCCCTCCTGTACTCCATGTTCACTTATGACTGCATGGCCATGCACGACTCCAACACCATCATTAAGTTTGCAGATGACACAACAGCCGTTGGTGAGACAACCATCAATGATGAGACAGCCTCTAGGGAGGAGGTCAGAGACCTGGCCGTGTGGTGCCAGGACAACAACCTCTCCCTCAACGTGATCAAGACAAAGGAGATGATTGTGAACTACAGGAAAAAGAGGACCGAGCACACCCCCATTCTCATTGACGGGGCTGCAGTGGAGCAGGTTGAGAGCTTCAAGTTCCTTGGTGTCCACATCACCAACAAACTATCATTGTCCAAACACACTAAGATAGTCATGAAGAGTGCACCGCAAAGCCTATTTCCCCTCAGGAGACTGAAAAGATTTGGCATGGGTCCTCAGATCCTCAAAAGGTTCTACAGCTGCACCATCGAGAGCATCCTGGCTGGTTGCATCACTACCTGGTATGGCAACTGCTCGGCCTCCAACTGTAAGGCACTACAGAGGGTAGTGTATATAGCCCAGTACATCACTGGAGCCAAGCTTCCTGCCATCCAGGACCTCCTTACCAGGCAGGGTCAGAGGAAGGCCCTAAAAATGGCCAAAGTCTCCAGCCACCCTAGTCATGGACTGTTCTCTCTGCTACTGCATGGCAAGCACCACCGGTGCGCCAAGTCTATGTCCAAGAGGCTTCTTAACAGCTTCTACAAACAGCCATAAGACTCCTGAACATCAAAAGGCTACCCAGACCCCTCTTTTAAGCTGCTGCTACTCTCTGTTTATTATCTATGCATAGTCATTTTAACTCTACCTACATGTACATATTACATCAGTTACCTTGACTAACCGGTGCCCCCACACATTGACTCTGTACCGGTACCCCCTGTATATAGCCTCGTTATTGTTATTTTACTGCTGCTATTTAATTATTTGTAACTTTTATTTTCTATTTTTTACTTATCTATTTTTTTCTGAATGTTTTTTTCCTAAAAACATCTTAAAGCATTGTTGTTTAAGGGCTTGTAAGTAAGCATTTCACTGTAACATTTGATTTGAATCTGCCAACCTTTGTAGGACTATGTTGTTCAAGGTTGAGTGAGATGGTGAGAGTAGAATGAGAATTACAAGGCTGCTGGGGTTCGAATTCTAAATGAATGGAAACATAAACATAGATAAGGTATATGATACGTTTCGACAGTGTGAGAGATCGGCTGGGGTAAACCAGGAACAGAGCAGGAAGCATACTCCAGGCAAGAGATACTGAAAACATAAAACAAGCCCACAGAAAAAAATCAATAACTACAGCTGCTCTCCAACAACCACTTAAACGTGGCTGAAACTGAGTGAGAGAAAAACATGTTTGTATTTGTGCACAAGTGTCTCTGTCATTTGTCAAGTGATCATTTGTCAGGTGAGGGTGAGGTGTGCCACAGTGACCTCTCACACACACACACACACACACACACGAGTTGAATCCTATCACCTCACCTTACATACACACTTCCATCGTAAGAGCCCCCATCAGCTTGTTGAAAATAACTTGTTTACTGACAAGGTAAACAAACAAATCAATGTGAAACAAAACCACCTTCATTACATCACCCTCACTACTTTCCCTCCCTGTGACCCTGACTGCGTCCCAAATGACCCCTATGGGCCCTGGTCGAAAGTAGTGCACAGGGAATAGGGTGTCTTTTGGGATTCAGCCCCCGTGTATCCAAACAAACCTTTCTTGAACTCCTCCAACATGGAATCCAGCTTGGTGTCATGGAACACGAAGTGGACTGTGTGGTTGTAGAACTTGGTGATAGTCTTCAGCGTCGTACAGTCATCCGGGTCAACGAAAGCCAGGTCCTTGACAAACATGATATCCACAATGTTCGACCGCTCGTGCTCGAACACCGGTATGCGTGTGTACCCGCTCTCCATGATCTCTGACATGGTGTTGAAGTCTAGCACAGCGTCGCTGTGGATCATGAAGGAGTTACTGATCGGTGTCATGACATCTTGAACGGTTTTGGTCCTGAGCTCGAGCGCACCTTGGATCATGTTTAGCTCCTCTTTGACCAGGTCATTGTATGGTTCTGTCACCCTCAACATCTCCACTAGCTTCTCCCGGTTGTACACAGTACCAATCTCCTGGCCCAGGACACAGTCCAGGAGTTTACTGATAGGCCATGACAGGGGGAAGGTGACCAACATGAAGAACTTGGTCACCATGATAGTGTTGGCTCCTACAGCCAACCCGTGGCGAGAGCACAGAGCCTGGGGCACAATCTCCCCAAATATGACAATACTTATAGTGGAGGCGACCACAGCACCCAGGCCTGACCCTATCAAGTCATCCAGAAGGATAGTGAGAGTTGTGTTGACAAGCACATTACCCAGGAGCAACGAGCATAGCAGATAGTTCCCTTTCCTCCGAATGGGATCAATCTTGCTGGCGTACCTCTTCTCCTTCTCGGTACCACAGCTCTGGACTATCCGGAGCTCCATAGGATCCAGGGCCATGAGTCCCAGGTTGAGCCCGCTGAACATACCTGACAGTACCAGCAGGCAGCAGATGAGGATGCACTGGAACCACATAGGAAGCATGGACTTCTTCTCCTCCACCACCCGCAGCCTTCCGTCATCCTCACCCAACAGGTACCACTTGCCATCCTGGCTTTCCTGGACACACAGCCCATACTCCTTCTGGAGCTCGCTCTTCCTGAGAGGCTTGATTTTCAAACTCAGAACCCCCCAGGTTCGGAGGTGGCTCACGTTCATGCCACCCCTGATAACAATATCTTTGCTATAGTCTGCACAAGTCCTGTTAAAAGGAGTATTGTTGCTGGTAACATCACCTTCCTCATGTTCATGGTCGGTGAATCTGATCTGTGATGAGGTGTCAGGAAGAATCTGTAGCCCGTAGAACCTCAGGAAGATGTTGCTCTCTTCTGTTACCTGAATCACCCCGTCATTGGTGGTCGTGGCCGGCTTGTCACTCCTCTCCAGCCGCATGCCGAAGATCCGGGTGGGACTACCAGTCTCCGGGACTCCCGTCTCGGCTCCTGTGCCTGCCATCCACCATATGAAAGCTATTAAAGTTAGTGTAGATCCCTGCCAGACACTCCAGTCTGTTGCCATGTTTATTTCCCTTTGTGCTAACTGGGAGCTGAGATCACCTACTCATTCTGCACAGCCTGCCCGTCATTAACATAATGCTACTGTGCCTCCAATCCGCATCAGAGACATCACATAATGAATATGAGCGAGCCCCTCTGCTCGTTTTTTTTTTTTTTCGACAATCAGCAGTTGAAACAATAACAAAGACTTTTCCCCGCCCCTGTTTCAGTAAAAAGCTGAGGGATGGGGCTGTAGAAGTATACCCACTTTCAAATCCATAGACAGAGATATGGATGCAAGGACTGACCATCGATGATATCAAAACTATGGCTTAAACCATGTTTTGAGGCTATATAGCCTAAAAATGTAAGTCTAAAAATGAATGCAGCACTGGACACGCACTGGTTGAATCATGTTTCCACATAATTTCAATGAAATTACCACAATGATATTTAACCAATGTGGAATAGACGTCTGTGCCCAGAGAGGCATATAGCCCCTTCATGGTGGGATGCTAGAATTTATTTGTATTTTTAAATGGACTACAGGGTATCAAAAAACATTTTTGGCATGGTTTGTTTGTTGTTGTTTTTTTTATCACACACTGTATACTTTTAGTCTGCACATGCTCCTATGCAGCCCATGGCACCCCACCTGGTTGGTAAACAGTACAGTACACCGGCTGTCTGATTGGACAGCCATTGAGAGAATTTCAGTACTGGGGTATAAAATGTATTTCAAACTGAGTGCGCCCTAACCTGCAATATATTTTGAAACACTTGAAAATAGGCTTGTTTTTACCGACCTGTGGGGGCTCATATTGATAGGACAGCTAGTACCTGTACTACATTGTCAATGTAGATACCCATCTTGTTATGAGGGACTGGAAGCAGGGCATTGTATGGCCTAGTATGTGCCTGGTGCTTCTGGCATCTGCCACTGTTACCTAGATCATGACCTGCTTTGGTGGCCAACACTGTACACAAATGGGATTTCTTGGAAATTAGCTTTCATGGAGTCTTCAGCCAGCTGCCATAATGCAGGAGTCAGGACAAAATAGATGCTAGAAGAGATCCTGGCCCCTGTATGCGTTAGAAGAAAATAATTAGATTGGGATCTACTCAATTTGAACCTTTTACAACTCCCCTATTTCCATCCTGTGTGTGAAGTATTGTGGCTCACGTCTCAGTGTTAGTTCGCCCCCTTGTGTACAAACCACAGAAAGACACCACAGGTTCTCTTGGCCAGAGTTGGGGTCCATTCCTGTATTGTCAGTTGAATGTAATTTCTCCATAGGAGTGCTATTTAATTCTGAATGGACTAGTTTATTTTACTTTGAACATTCACACCATTACCAAATGATAAAATACAGACAGTGTAAGCTTAGAATTGTTACAGCAGATACATACGTGGAGGTGATGACCATACTATGTGTATTTTTTTTTATTTTTAATTTTACCTTTATTTTACTAGGCAAGTCAGTTAAGAACAAATTCTTATTTTCAATGACGGCCTAGGAACAGTGGGTTAACTGCCTGTTCAGGGGCAGAACGACAGATTTGTACATTGTCAGCTCGGGGATTCGAACTTGCAACCTTTCGGTTACTAGTCAAAAGCTCTTACCACTAGGCTACCTTGTTCACTGTATTGGAAAACAAACTTTTAAAACTTTTTTTAAAAACTTTCCGTGACCAAACATTTGCTCACTTAATTTATAGTCTGTAAATGTTAGGATGTCTTACCACCTGTAAGGGATGAATTCTGTCTTGACAAATCCCCCACCGGTCATACACTTTCAGTTAAACGCCTAGTTTTGATTTACAGTTGTGAACTAATGTGAATTCAACGTGAAATCAACAAAAGTCACCATGTCATTGGATTTAGAATAAAAAATTATGAAATGCCCTTACGTTGATGTCTTTGAAAATGTTGATTTCGTTTCAACGTCATCACATCGATTTTTTCTGGTTGAAATCAACTGTGTCACGAGTCCGACGGAGGGTGGCTTCCCTTCCCGGTCGGGTTGCGCTCGGCGGTCATCGTCACCGGCCTATTAGCTGCCACTGATTGTCTTTCCTCCCCCTCCTTGTATATGTTTATTGTTAGCACCTGTTCGTGAATCATTAGTTGGGCTTTATTAGACAGCCTGTTTCTTTGTGCGGGATTAATTATTGTGACCTTCGGTTATGTAGTAGAGGAACGTGGTTGTTCCTGGTCGTGTATTCTGCTGTACTATTTTCGTCCCCCGTGTTTGGGGCATTTTGGTTTTAAGCACCCAGTGTTGCGTTAGCATTTGCACTCTCTGTTTCCTGCGTCTGACTCCACACCCACGAAACCGGGAGCGTTACAATTTGTCACATGTGCCCAATACAACAGGTGTAGACTTTGCCGTGAAATACTTACTAACGAGCCCTTTGCCAACAATGCAGTTAAAAAGTAAGGTCCTAAAGCACACCGCTGCCTTGTTTTGTATCACATTTCAATTATAAAACTGGGGGGGACAAACATGCTATTTCAGAATGTGGCAGGGACATCCACAGTTCTTATGTGAGTAAAGTCATACGGTATATTTAAATAATCACGACAGCCGTGATGGAAGTTTCGGTACAATTTTACAAGTGCCAAATGTTGATATAATAACCATCTTATCGAAGTAAACTTGGAGTCACGTGATGACTTGCTGTGTGGTCCTCCCAGTATGACTTGGGAAACCATGCAGTTTAGGTTATTAGGCTAAATATTAAATAAATGATGATGGATGTCACAGGGTGGTGAAAGTGCACGGTATGAGCTTGATGATCCTTTCCAATAAATGTTGAGGGTCTTATTCTGGTGACATGATGATCGATGCTTGACTGATGTTTGACAGATGAAAATATTCTTGCTGTTATCCATAATAATCTCATCACGTAGACTAACCTGCCCGCAGAGCCCACACTGTATCTGCG
The DNA here is from genome assembly GCF_002021735.2 of Oncorhynchus kisutch. Classification (NCBI taxonomy): domain Eukaryota; kingdom Metazoa; phylum Chordata; class Actinopteri; order Salmoniformes; family Salmonidae; genus Oncorhynchus; species Oncorhynchus kisutch. Next base: position 46,066,448 of record NC_034176.2, read on the forward strand.
AGCTGTTGGCTAAAACGCATGTACCAAGACTAGACTAGGCACATTTACTGTTTAACACAGCAGTTTTTGTGACAAAACTATCGGTGGAGTTCATAATTCAATGGAAACACGTTAAAAAAGTACATTTTGTGTGCACTATGTCATCACACATGGATTTTCATCTACCGCAAGTCAGTTTGGTGGAAACACCACTGGTGGGAAAATGCATATTTTCTTCATTATGATTTTAGAATATTTGCATGAAAATTTGTCGCCAATTGGATGGAAATCTAGTTATGGACTGACCAGGTGAAAGCTATGATTCCTTATTGATGCCACTTGTTAAATCCACTTCAATCATTGCAGATGAAGGGGAGGAAACAGGTTAAAGAAGGATTTTTAAGACAATTGAGACATGGATTGTGTATGTGTGCCATTCAGAGGGTGAATGGGAAAGATTTAAGTGCCTGAACGGGGTATGGCAGTAGATCAAGAACTGCAATGTAGTCAAGAACTGCAATGCCGCTAGGTTTTTCACGCTCAACAGTTTCCCGTGTGTATCAAGAATGGTCCACCACCCAAAGGACATCCAGCCAACTTGACACAACTGTGGGAATTAGAGTCAACATGGGCCAGCATCCATGTGGAATGCTTTCGACACCTTGTAGAATCCATACCCCAACGAATTGAGGCTGTTCTGAGGCCAAAAGGGGGAGCAACTGAATATTAGGAAGGTGTTCCTAAGTTTTGTACACTCAGTGTGGTGAAATATGGTGTAGATATGCCAGACTGTTTTTAGTTTATAGATCCCTTCTATCTCTATCCGATCAGGTTTCTCCATGCCTGTCTGAGAGTCTACTCAAATGCATAGGGTGCTTCTTAATGTTTTCTTCTAAACTGTCTGATTTCAATTGTGTTTCTGTGTTGACAGTGTGGACCATCTACGCCCTAGCTGCTCTCCTGACTCTGACAGTCATAGCCATGGTGGCTAAACTACTACTGCATATTACAGTGAAGTAGGCATTACATTTTACAGTTTGATGTGAATTATGGACAATAACATTGTATTGTACTAATGCCTCAAAAGTGTAACAAAGTGTAGTTTATTGCATGTAATGTATTTTTAACACTGTGAGAGCCCCACTGCCATACCAAGCAATTCATTTGGTCATTTTCAACCAAATTAGCAGTTACTGCTTGGTAGTGCAGCCATAGCTAGCACAGGTGGTTACCTCTCTTCTCCCTTCTGTTTCCGTAAAGAAGTGATGTAACATGGAGATATGGCCGTGTGGGAACACAAACCCTAACCAGCCTGGTCACCTGTGAGATGCAAGTCAATATTCAACGTCCATCCACTTCTGACGTCAGGAGATGACGTAAAAACCGGCCACTAGGGGTAAATGAGCGTTGTTACATTCAAGAAGGTTTCAGTTTTGCTCGAGCGTTCTGAACAGGGATGGCGTAAGCGACTGCCTCTGATTCCAAAGGTTGTAAATTCAAATCCAGCGATAGAAAGTTGTTTTTGAGAAGAAAGAAATTAAGCCTATCCCAAACCTTAAGCATCTGCCACTGATTCCAAAAGTAATTTAGAATCCAGTGATGGAAAGTCGTCTTTGATTTTTTTAAATTAAGTCTCTCCCTAAACTTAACTCTTACCTTATTAACCATTCGGAGTTAATGCCTAAACTTAACCTTAAACACTTGAAGTTTGCAACAACATCAAAATTTGACGTTTGAGAAACATTAATGAATCTCTAAGTCTGATGTGAGACTGTGAGCTAGTTGCCCTATCAAGGTGTGTATCAATTTAACCTTTTTTTTAATTATTATTATTTCTAACTGATATGAAAGATACGGTCTTGATGCTTCCAAAACCATACCGCAAACGATGCATGTTAATGTTCAGACCGAGCGTCGGGGATCTAACAAAACTCCACCATACAGAAGACGTCTTCGTCCAATGACTCTTATGTGCAATGTAATGGAACTGAGAGTCATTATCAAGGGCTAGATGCTGTCATGGTGGAATAAGTCCCCTAGTTCCAGTGCCTTCAGGAAGTATTCACACCCTTTGACTTTTTCCACAGCCTGTTACAGACTGAATTTAAAATTACACTTTGATTTTTGGTCACTAGCCTACCCCCATAATGTCAAAGTGGAATTATGTTTTTCAAAATGTTTACAAATTAATAAAAAATGAAAAGCTGAAATGTTTTGAGTCCATAAGTATTCAACCCCTTTGTTACGACGAGCCTACATTAGTTCAGGAGTAAAAATGTGCTAAACAAGTCACATAATAAGTTGCATGGACTAATAATAGTGTTTTTTTAATGACTACTTAATCTCTGTACTCCACACGTACAAATATCTGTACGGTCGAGCAGTGAACTTCAAACACAGATTCAACCACAATGACCAGGGAGGATTTCCTGATGCCTCGCAAAGAAGGGCACTTACTGGTAGATGGGTAAAAAAAAAAAAGCAGACATTGAATATCCATTTGAGCATGGTGAAGTTATAGATTACACTTTGGAAGGTGTATCAACACACCCAATCACTGCAAAGATACAGGCGTCCTTCCTAACTCCAGAGAGTTAGGAAAATCTATGGAAAGACCTGAAAATGGTTGTCTAGCGTTGATCAGCAACCATTGCAAATGTTGCACAATCCAGGTGTGGAAAGCTCTTAGAAACATTTTCAAAAAGACTCACAGCTGTAATCACTGTCAATGATGATTCTAACATGCATTGACTCAGGGGGTTGAATTACTTATCTAATCAAGATATATTAGTGTTTTAATGTTCATTAATATTTTACAGATGACATTAGAGTATTTTGTGTACATCATTGACAACAAAAAAATGACAATTAAATCAATTGTAATCTCACATTGCAATACAACAAAATGTGGAAAAAGTCAAGGGGGTGTGAATCCTTTCTGAAGGAACTAAGCTAGACAAAAAAATGATTTTTAGCCACAATAGTGGAATTTGCTGTTCGCCTATGTTAGTGATTGTTAGTGAGATGAGACGTGGAGCCATAATATAAATAAGTTTAGCTAGCTATAAATGTATATAGATACCATGTCATTTGTCATAGCCAATACTTTTAATCAGCTCTATTGTTGTCATTTACAGACATTAATTCGATGTAGACAAACTGATACATGAATCCTAAATGCAGGTACCATTTTACTAACTTCTGCGGTAACTTAAACATCAAGACAACACTTAGACACTTAGTAAATGCACATTTCATGTCCAGGGTGAATACATTTTTAATCACATACATCACGCATCATACTGGTGTGTCAACTAAAATATACACTGAGTGTACCAAACATTAGGAACACCTTCCTAATATTGAGTTGCACCCCCCCCCCCCTTTTTTTGCCCTCAGAAGAGATACAATGAATTTGGTCATGGACTCTACAAGGAGTCGAAAGCATTCCACAGGGACGCTGGCCCATGTGTACTTCAATGCTGAGTGTGAAAAACCCAGCAGCGTTGCAGTTCTTCCAACCGGTGCGCCTGACACATACTACCATACCCCATTCAAAGGCACTTAAATCTTTTGTCTTGCCCATTCATCCTCTTAATGGCACCAATACACAAACCATGTCTCAATTTTCTCACGGCTTAAAAATCCTTCTTTAAGCAGTCTCCACCTCTTCATCTACACTGATTGAAGTGGATTTAACAAGAAACATCAATACGGGATCATAGCTTTCACCTGGATTCACCTGGTTAGTCTATGTCATGAAAATAAGTCAGTTAAGAACAAATTCTTATTTACAATGATGGCCTACCCCGGTCAAACCCTAAGCCGGGTGACGCTGGGGCCAATTGTGCGCTGCCCTATGGGACTCCCAATCACGGCCGGTTGTGATACAGCCTGGACTCTAACCAGGGTCTGTAGTGACGCCTCTAGCACTGAGATGCAGTGCCTTAGACCGCTGTGCACTTTGGAGGTGTTCTTAATGTTTTGTATACAAGATTTAAGAATGGGACAAGAAGACAAAATTAATATAAGTCAGTAATTGTGTCTAACAGTTTGTATGAATTTGAGTGGTTTAATATATATTTTTAAGTATTTGTATTTTATTAGGATGTTGCGAAAGCATGAGCTACTCTTCCTGGGGTCCACACAAAACATGAAACATGACATAATACAGAACATTAATAGACAAGAACAGCTCAAGGACAGAACTACATCAATTTAAAGGCACATGTAGCCTACATATCAATACATACACACAAACTATCAAGGTCAAATAGGGGAGAGGCATTGAGCCGTGAGGTGTTGACATAATGGTTGCGAGACAGAGACTGTTGCTGTACTCCCAGGTAAGGCCCTTGCTTCTGGTACCATTTGAAGGCCACAGTATTAAAGCTTGAAGAAAGTGTGTCACCATCCAGGCCACCATCTCCTGGTATATTCACTGTGTTGGCAGGATGTTTTAATCTTTAGCAGTAATTTATGCTGTATCTGGAAAAGGACTGTGTCAATTTCTGAAAGTGAAAACAATGGGAAATTGTTGTGGACCAGTTAGCAGAATGATTGAATTCAACAATGCTTTGCATCAACTTTTCCCTCCAACCTAAATATGCCTACAAATTCTCAAACGTTGTTTAAGACGGGCTACAAAACAAATGAAATTAGAGTATTTACAGTAGCTTACTAAGGCCAACTTCAATGCAAAATATAAATTGTTCACCTGTTAAATTCAACTGTATACCATTATTTTAATCCGCACTACCTATGATATTGCAAAACCTGAAATACATAGCCCATCTATTTACTAGGCTATACAGTAGTCCAAATAATGAGAGATGCGCATGATCATTTGTTGCATGGCTCCTTAGGAAATATGAATCCATCATGGCCAGAAAAGTTGAGGAATGTATTCTGCAATGGTTATGAAAATAAAATAAATAGGAAAAAGATTGCTGTCTAATTATTTTAGATTCTAAAAATAAAACAGATTTTTGTTCTTCTCACTAATGGCAAGTGGCTGCATTCTTGTTAATAGGTTTTCCTGTTTTTTGTGAATAAGCTTTTCATCATATTTGCACAAAATACTTACTTGCCAGCTTGCAATATAACATTTAAATCACGAACAGATGTGCGTATGCATAGTCTGACATTTGCGGGGAGGTGAGCATATTCTTACGTCAAATAAAATGTTTATAAATACCAACTTCTGTGTGAACTGCTGCACCCACATTTTGGGGTATATCTTATATATAAATGAGGCCCAGCTGTGTTGAATTTAGGCAATCACTGAACTGATCAATTAGCTCAGTCAGGGCTGCACTCGATATATAAAACGTAATTGCTTCAAGCCACACCCCACACACCCACCAAACAGAGCAAAGGTATCTCAAAGTCTGTTCAAGAACGTTTTGTACAAACCGTTCCGCAACAAAGAAAATGTTCAAGACAAACGAATGCACCCCTGGTGTGGTGCCTAATTGGAACAAAGACCTGCCGTACTCCAGGAACAGGGATGCATGGTGAAACGAATGCAAGGTATTGGGAAACAGCTTTCGTACAGGGCCCACATTCACAAAGTGTCTCAGAATAGGGATAGTGATCTAGGATAACCTCCCCCTTGTCAACGTAATTGTATTCCGTGTGAATGCAAAACTGATCCAAAAATCTGTACTACTACTCTGAGATTCTATGTGAATATGGGCCCTGACGTGTCAGCATGCTGGCTGTCAGAAATGCCACTCCACCTGAAATGCAACAACAAAACATGAAAAATAATTGGCTTATTCAATAACTTAGCTAACTCGTTAATGAAACACTAAGGTAATTGTGCACAAGCCTAATCAGCCAAATTATATGAAAACACAGTGGAATTAGGAGGGGCATTTTCCTTGACAACTTTAAGTCACCAATAGATCAATAAACAGGCAGGTGAAGAAAATAGTTTGACAAAAAGTGTTCAATAGTCAGTAACTAGCTAGCCTTTAAAATATAGCTAGTTGTTATTTTCTAGAAAACAAGCCACAGTCCACTAAAGTGAACTCTGATGGTGGGAGTAAACTAACATTAGCTAGCTTTCCCCCAGTTTCAAGACAGCTGGTTAGTTAATGGCATTTTCATGAACTTCATCTTCATGAAAAAGCTGGTAATATGGAGAAGTGTTGTTTTCAGCAGTGGCCATGTTTGCCAGGTCAAGCAAAAACTTATAGGCCAATGACCACTCAATAGCCGCCCTAAAGGCCTGAAAACTAGCCCAATAATTGTTTTTTTCACAGCAAGAGAGGAGTTGCCATATCTATACAATAAACAATTTTTCCATAACATTACCGAGCCTATTAAGAATGAATATCATGGTGTTTCAAACCGACTCGTAGACCGTAACAAAAAGGGAGACAACGCGGAGATAAAGAAATAACAGAAATATATTTATTAAATAAAGTAACCTATATACAAGTAACAATGGTATGTGAAGTCAGTAGTGTACGTGAGTGGATGCGTGCATATGGAGCCCCCCTCTGTCATACGGTACGTACAATAAGGACAAGCGAACTCTGGGACATCTGTTATTCCAGATAAATATAGTGAACATATTTTTAAGCCTTGTAAAAGACGGATGGCGGCGGCGTAATGGGCAATTCGATGTTCCATGTGATCTATTCTGATACCTGAAATATTGGGGTGGGACCTAACAGCTATGGCTAGAGGCTCAATGACTAGAATAAACAGGAGAGGAGAAAGAGGGCAGCCCTGCTTAAAACCCCTGCAGATGTTAAAAGGTTTAGATACCATATTAGCAGTACGGATCTCTGCAGTGAGATTTGTATATAGTTTCTTTATCCATTTACAAAAGCTCTCACCACAACCAAAACGAGTTAACACTTTAAAGAGGTAGAGCCACTCAACCCTGTCGAAGGCCTTCTCTGTGTCCAACGACAGGATCGCAGAGTCTGACGACCGAATTCTTGCATGTAAAACATTTAGCACTCTCCTAACATTATGAAATCCTTGACAACCTTGAATAAAACCATTTTGGTCTCTACCCACCACATCCGGGACAGAACCTCAATGCCCAACCTCCTCGCAAGTGCTTTACAAAGAACCTTAGTGTCAGAATTCAAAAGTTAAATTGCATGATAGGAATCACATTTGGTATGCAGCTTTCCAGGTTTTAGGAGCAGAGTGATTGGAGCTCCTCTCAAAGAAGGGGGCAGGAGACTATTTTCGTAAGATTCCAAATACATCTCCAGGAAGGGAGTGCACAGTTTGTTCTTCTTCAGGCTAGGGTCTATTTTTCTCCACTTCCTGTCTGACTGACGTGCCCAAAATAAACTGCCTGTTACTCCGGCCCAGAAGCCAGGATAAGCATATAATTGGTACCATTGGATAGAAAACACTTTGAAGTTTGTAGAAATGTTAACAATGTATGAGACTATAACATTAATTAATATGGTAGGAGGAAATCCAAAGAAAAACGAGCCCATGCTCTTACAATGGAAAGCTTTGGGGCAAATGCAATTCTAGCTCCCAGATTGCAATTCCTATGGCTTCCACTAGATGTCAACGGTCATTGTTCAAGGTTTCAGGCTTGTTTCTTCCCAAATAAGGAAGAATTTAGAGTTTTGGTACTGGGTGTCAGAGTTGGAAATCAGTCTGTGCACGCGTGACGAAGAGGACACGCACCTGATAATTTTACTTTACTATTGAACATACTTCTTTCCGTATGAAATATTATAGTTTAATTACATTTTAGGGTACCTGAGGATTAAATAGAATTGTACTGTATTTTGACTTGTTTTATTAAAATTTACTGGTAGCTTTTTGGATTCCTTTCTCTGCATGTTGAACGAGTGGATCACTCACATCGATGGCGCCAACTTTTGAGATATAAAGAACGATTTTATCTAACAAAACGACCATGCATGTTGTAGCTGGGACCATTTGGATTGCAAATCAGAGGAAGATTTTCAAAAAGTAATTGAATATTTAATGGCTATGATTTTATGTTGCCTGTGCTGGTTGAAAAATATTTTGATGTGGGTCGCCGTCCTCTAACAATCGCATGGCATGCATTCGCTGTAAAGCCTATTGTAAATCGGACAATGCAGTTAGATTAACAAGAATTTAAGTTTTTAACCCGATATAAGACACTTGTATGTACATAGATATTTAATATCCATAATTTTTACGATTATTTATTTGAATTGCGCGCCCTTCAATTTCACCGGAAGTTGTCAACGGGTGTCCCACTGGCGGGATGCCTAGCCCTAATAAGTTTTTAAAAAATCTCTTGGAAATGTCAGTGGGCAGCCCATCTGGGCCAGATGACCTCCCCGCCCTCATACTATCAATATCATTGGACATTTCCTCCACAGTCAGCTCAGCATGAAGAATATCCTGAGATGTATCTGAAAGATTGGAGATTCCCAATATATCTAAAAAGCTAGCCTGGGTATCAGTTTCAGGAGGATACTCTGATGCATATGATTTTACATAAAAGGATTTAAATGTATTGTTTATCTCCCGAGGGTCTACCGTCACAGCTCCCCCTGCATCCTTAATTTAATTGATTGCTCTCTCTGCTTGCTGTAGTTTCATTCGCCAGGCCAACAGCTTTCCAGCTTTTTCACCCTGGTCATAATATGATTGGTTTAGTCTCAATAAGCTTGCTGCAGCTCTACCCGCAGAAATTCTGTTATATTGAGCCCTGAGCAAGAGCAACTCCTTGTGTGCACCTGTGGAATTAATGAGGAACATTTCTCTCTCCAGAGTTTTAATTTTGGGTTCAAGTATTTTTTTACTTGGAGCTGGTGAAATGTATAATTTGACCCCTTATGAAAGCTTTAAATGCTTCCCATCTAGTACAAGCTGAAGTCTGTGTTGTATTAATTGAAAATTATAGGTCAATTTGCTGTCCAATGTATTCTGTAAAACTTGTATCTTGCAGCCATTTAGGTTGGAAGCGCCATTTAGGTGGGTCACCTGCTAAATTATTATCGGAATATATAAGAGATGCTGGAGCATGGTCAGAGATGACAATACTGTCATAAAAGCAATCTTCAATTTTAGAGCGTAATGCTGCTGAGATATTTTTTTTTAAATAGTCGATTCGAGAATAGGTCTGGTGAGTGCTAGAGTAACAGGAGTATTCCACATCATCTGGTTTCATTTCTCTGCAAATCTCTATTAAGTTTAAATCCTTCATAAAATGCTGTATGGTTTTCCTAGATTGGGTGTGGGAGTAGTTCGAACCCGAGGTGTGATCTTTAACAGGATCTAAAGTGCAATTAAAGTCTCCTGCAACAATATAATTACCTGGAAGTGTGGAAAGGTTTAAAAACAAATCGTTAAACAAGTTAGTCATCTTCGTTGGGACCATACACATTAATTAAATTTAACTGCTCGGACAGCAAGTTATCCCGTATAGTAATATATCTGCTGGCGGGATCACAAATTGTTCGCAATATCTGATATGGAATGGACTGGATAAGAATAATAACTTTCCTTGCATGGGAACTAAATGAGGCTGCAATGACCTGCCAAGGCCACCTCTTGCATATCTTAGGAATGTCGCCAGATAGTAGATTTGATTCTTGCAAAAATATGATCTTCGCCTGAAGTTGTTTTAATCTACTTACTACCTGTTTTATTTTGCCGATTTTATTTAATCCCCTACAGTTCCAGGATGTAAATTTAACCTTAAGACTATGAGTCATCGAATTTACCACGGACACTTGAACTAAAACATTGCCCCATCAGAGGATCAGCCTAATATACCAATAGACCTCTGTTACCATCATAAACAAAAATCCATGCCTAACAATCAACCACGAACGTGTGATTAACCCCAAAGTCTCGAACAGACCTCCCCCTTTCAGTGACGCGATAGTTGTTGGATTGCAATTGATAGAGGAGGTGCAACGAAGAAGAGTAGTAATATGTTCGGACTCTGCATCAGTTCTGTGTAGTTTAAGATCTGGAAAGTCAGAATGTGAGGATTAATGGTTAGAAATAATGATGCTGTCCAATTCTGTTGGATTCCGGCTCGTATAGGTGTTTATGGAAATGATATAGTAGATATAATTGCAAAACGAACCCTGAAATACAATATTGTGGAAAAATGGGTTAGATTGCTGTCAGAGACAATGGGATGAAAGTAGTAAGGGCATACATTTTTATAGTACAAGGAAATCTTTACAGGAGATATTGTCATATAATGGGAAAAGAAATGATTGAGGATATGTTGTGTAGGATGAGATTAGCGTGTACGGGATTGTATTAATCTTTGTAATTGATAGGGAAACATGGTACTGGAATGTGTAATGGATGTATGGTAGAGGAGATGGTTAAACATGTATTATTATTTTGTGAAATGTATGATGTAGAAAGGGTGAGGTTGTTTGACAGGGTTGGATGGGAATGGGGAGTGGGTGGTATTTTGGGTAGGGGTGATGGGAGTAGTGAGGTTTGTAGGGAATTATTTTATTAGAATTTCATGGTCAGTTAATTAAGAGAATATGGTGGTATACATAGGTCGTGACCGGCCTCGCACTCCAGTAAAGTAGGTGGCATGCACCTGTCAGTTGGTTGCGATCCACCAATAAAACTTGAAGAAGAGATTTATACTATAGTCCAGTTGGGGGTGGTAATGCAACATTTTGGATGCCAATCTCCGTTAAACCCCACCGAAGAAGAAACTCAGCAGCAAATACATATGTTTAACAAACTAACGTTACCTGCGGCCACAATGAAAGGCAAACATGCTAAGGTTGTCAAGTAAAAACCTATGTATTGGTTCGTCCGTATTCATATGTGACCAGAGTTTTAGAATACAGCAGGGGATGACGTGTGCCTGGAACCAGATATCTTTCTCATCAGGTAACGTTAATGTCAGGCTCTCCACGTTAGTTCTGAGAACATCATTGTTGTGTAACTTAAGGTAGCTAAATATTCTTTGTGATCGGTGTCCCTTCCACGAGACGGTTGAGCTAACTTAGGCTAATGCGATTAGCATGAGGTTGTAAATAACAAGAACATTTCCCGGGATATAGAGATATCTGATATTGACTGAAAGCTTAAATTCTTGTTAATCTAACTACACTATCCAATTTACAGTATCCATTACAGTAAATAATACCATGCTATTGTTCTAGTAGAGTGCACAATTTTGAGCATGAAAAGTTATAAATAAGAAAATTAAGCACATTTGGAGAGTCTTGACACAAAATTATGAACAGGAATGCAGTGGTTCATTGGATCAGTCTAAAACGTTGCACATACACTGATGCCATCTAGTGGTCAAAATCTAAATTGCACCTGGGCTGGAATAATACATAATGGCCTTTCTCTTGCATTTCAAAGATGATGGTACAAAAACAATACAAAAGAACGGTTGGGTTTCTCTTTGTATTAACTTTTACCAGATTTATTGTGTTATATTCTCCTACATTCCTTTCACATTTCCATAAACTTCAAAGTGTTTCCTTTCAAATGGTACCAAGAATATGCATATCCTTGCTTCAGGTAGTTAGATTTGGGTATGTCATTTTAGGCATTTTTTTTTAAAGGGGCTAATCCTTATTAACTAACTAACAACGTTACTTGCCACTCGTAGCTGCCAAATAGATGTCCGAAAACAAAATGGTTAGTCCGTATGCCTTTGGAAATGTGAAATTTGACACAATATATCTACAGGAAAGTTAAAAAAATTCCAAATGCGTGTCAGGAGATGCAGGTTCAGTCTGGCACATGCGTACATGATTTAATAACATATTGTTTTCATTCTCATTTTCAGCACCTGGGTAACTCTCACTGTCTCAGAACCCAGTCCGTACCAAATGACACATCTAAGACTGTGGTTGTCCCGTTGACTGCCCTATGTTCATCAGAGGTAGCTGCACCAGCATATTGGCTTTCAGGAGACATTGCATATGGATATTCAAATTTTTGTTGTGTGGAGGGGGAGCAGCAAGGTGTAGAACCTTGGGCCATGTTAATCAACAGGTCCTGGAAAGCCACAGGGCCTGGTGTGTAGGCTTTTGTTCCTACCCTGCACTAACGGATGATTCAAATAACTAATTACCAACACCATGACTAGTTGAAGGTACTGGGTGGGAATAAAATCCTGCAACTCACACTGAACAATCCAGTACCAGGGTTGGTGACCGCCAGCTGACAGCTGATCTAGGGTGCTCATACAGATTTTTTTTAATGATGTCACACAATGACATTGACAACACTGTATGTGTGTTTCTCTGGCCTAGTGGTCACATCACCCATACATGCAGAGGGAAACGCTGTTCAGATAAGGTACTGTGGGAGACGAGAGGAGTGGTAGCAAAGTGTAGTAGCACCATTGATGATACATGCTCATCTTATTTTATCTCTTGTGAAGCTCCTCATGGCAACATTAATGATTTGTAACTGCAGTATTACACTTGGCTGCAGTATACACAGTACAGTATGTTTAATCTCCACTTTGTGGATGGGCTTAGCCTTACTTGTTTTGTCAGATGGGTCAAGCGCAGCTCATATCAAATTGACCTCTCTGTTTTTTACACTCATTCTGGCCATAAACCTATGTGTTTATCTTCTCTCCAGTGAGATCAGTGGAGGCAACCTATGAGAAGCTGGCAGATGAGGCTCTGGATGAGTTGGCTGACTACTTTGAGGATCTGATGGATTGACCACTAGCAGGGCCTGAGTTTGATGTTCTCTTCTCTGTAAGAGCACACGTGTTAAGTTCTTATTTTTCAGAGTAAATAACTCACGGATACTAGAGAAGCTTAACCAAGTTTAATTCTTCCCAAAGGGGTCGTTACAGCTGTAATTCAGACAAAGACATGTTCCCAACATCACAAGTATATAAACTCCACGTTAGACACCCCTCCTTCTCTCCAATACTTACATCCTATGATTCAACAGGAAGAGGGTAACAGGATAATAAACCATTATTTCTCCATTCAGGGGATCTGACCTGACCTCCTGACCTCAACCCCTCCTTCGCATAATCCACAGATGTCCTCTCGTATCACCTATCGCACTCCCGTGACTCCCTCTTGTCCACCCAGCACATTCCACAGCCACTCTGTCTTACTACAGAGAACCATTAACTTCTCACTCCTTTATATACAATGCGTCTGATTTATCATGTCTTTAATATCTCAATGTTCAAAGTTTACCCCGAATCCAACACATGAAATGTTGTCTTCTCTGTAAGTAGGCTACTGATTGTAATTCTGATTGTAAGTCAATCTGGATAAGTGTCTACTAAATTATGGAAATGGCCAGAGTATGAAAGTACAGGGACTTCTCTATAAGTACAGGGAGATACTGTACATACCAATTGCGCTCCTTTTGGGAAGTTCTTAACTTGATCTATTCTTATTTTATCCACTAGGGGTAGCTGTTTAATTACATATCATTCCGTTGGAAGTTTGTCATTCCTTATTTGCATCAAAACACTTTCTTTATGTTAGTTTCCCAGAGCACAAATGTAAAAAATATTATTGGCATTTTATTATATTGGTGAGAAGTAATGATGTTGCAAATATAGTACTCTTTTCTGTTATTTTTTCATCCTTTCTTGTCACCCTTCATCAGAGCAGTTCTTCATCAGAGCAGACTACTTGTGAATGTTGATTGGTAGCCTATGTACCTATTAGGGATCCGTGAGTCATTAGAGCTGTAGGATTGTGCTGTTGCTGTAATGTGCAGGGCCAATTACTTCCCGAGTGCAAAGGTCACAGGAGGAAATAATGATTGTAGTGTCTTCTAATCACTGACGCACAGGGCACTAAACACCACGTCAATACACTGATGGCACTGTGTGTGTGTCCATGAGATTAAATTGGTCTAACATGACGCTAAAAAGTGTTTCATGGTAATAATGACCTGACCTCTTGACCTGGGTCAGTGCTGTATTGAACAGCCAGAGGATCTATTGATAGAGAGCTGACTGACTAACCCACCCACTACTGCTTGTGCTGATGATGGTGTGTGTGTGGGAATGTACCCCTGTGAGATGTTTTTTTGTGGAACAACTGTCAGAAGGTCACTTCTGGTGACTTTTTAAAAGGACATTCTACTCCAAAATTAATTTAAAAAATAATTATGTTGACACCATCTGAAATATAATTTTCCCTTTAAAAGTATTAGAACCTGTAGCCCAACTGATGCAGCATAGCGGCTTTAAATTAATAGGCTGAAGCATCGGGTTGCCCATCTGCATTAACCTCATTGGAAAACTCCAAATGACTATGAATGCATTGAATTCTACAAATAGACATAACTTGACACTCCAGAGGGGTATAATACAAAGGTAACTTTGATAAACAACCAGAAATAATTATTGATTTTCTGGTTCATTAAAAAAGCTGAACTTAGATATGTGTTTTTGGTTATTGAGTCAATTAGACCCTGCCCATTTCATGTTTATCTTCTTAAAAAATACAGTTATTTCAGGATATTCTGGTAAGTTAGGTGGCTGGTAAGTCATTGATCTTGCTTTGTAGTATACCCCTCTGTTTTTTTCTGGATCAAATGGGGCTTGGTGGTGGGCGTGGTCTCCGACAGAATATTGCTGTTTGTTTAAAGCCACTTTTTCTAGTAGGTCTGACCCCATTTAGTCAATTGAGATTGTTTTAATCAAGCTGTGACAATTACACTATATAAAAAATTGTTATGGCACACATCTGTCTGGACTAAGCCATTGCGGAGGCCACAGGGATGGCACACCAGTGTCACATTTATCCTACCATTTTTATTTAACCAGGTAAGTTGACTGAGAACACCTCATTTACAGCAACAACCTGGGGAATAGTTACAGGAGAGAGGGGATGAATGAGCCAATTGTAAGCTGGGGATGATTAGGTGCCCATGATGGTATGAAGGCCAGAATGGGAATTTAGCCAGGACACAAGGATTAACACCCCTACTCTTACAATAACTGCCATGGGATCTTTAGTGACCACAGAGAGTCAGGACACCGTTTAACATCCAATCCAAAAGACAGCACCCTACAGAGGGCAATGTCCCCAATCACTGCCCCAGGGCATTAGGATATTTATATTAGACCAGAGGAAAGGGTGCCACCTACTGGCCCTCCAGCACCACTTCCAGCAACATCTGGTCTCCGATCCAGGGACTGACCAGGACCGACCCTGCTTAGCTTCAAGCCAGCAGTGGGATGCAGGGTGATATGCTGCTGGCAATTATTTACTTCTCATAATTTGTAATCATTTGTACAATGTTTGTTTGGTTATGGTCATTTCTGTTAATGCATTCAATATTATTATTATTATTATTACAGTCTTACCGTTGTCATTGTAGGAGTGGACACGTTTTTTGCTGAGCGCACAACCTAGGCTACCTTAGTTTTGGTTTATTTCATTCCATTTACAAGTTGTCAATTTATAAATTGTCTTTTGTTTGGAGCCTCCTGTCAGTCTTGAGTAAGGACACAAACCTGATTACGCATAGAAGTAGGCCTATGCTATCTGGCCTGCATGCAAATGTAGGTCCATAAATGTATCCATTTTGGTTTCTGATTTAACTCACCATCACTGTGGAGCTTCTCACCAAAGTAATTTTTTTCTTTGCCTCAAACAGCAACTAAATTAAGTCTGTTTTTACATCCAATAGTTCCCTAATATAGCCTATTTGAAAAATCTTTCTAGCTTTCGATAACCACAGCATGAAAGATGAAAAAAACGTCATGAAATAGGCACACCTGATTACTTCTTATCCCTTGCAGAAATAGTCTACAGCTGTGTCTGTCTGTCTGGAGCTCACAGGTGCAGGTGCTGGAAACTCTGAGGGCCCAGAATATTGTATGCAATGTTGCTAGCATGCGTTTTGGGCTGGACCAAGTTGTTTCAAGTTCCTTGTAGACAGGCCAATGTGATTTATAGGATATTTATTTTCATCAGGATATTTTCTACCTGTGGGCTGCAATGTTTTTATTTGTTGGCTACTAAAAGTAGTAGCATACAAAAAAGAAAAATTCCAGGTAAACAAAGTGCCCAGATAAAAATATGTTATAAATATTAGATGACGCTTACCCAGACACACTTGTCTAAATTGATGGGTCATATGAAAGAAATGCTTTCACCCCCAGCCACAACTTGCTAAGTGGATGGTCTCTACAGTAAGTGTAAATGGTAGGGCCAAATGGTTACTTGCAAAGTAGCAATATCAGAAATAGATAGTGTCAATATAAATCAAATAATATACAGTATGTACAAGAACAATATCAATAAAAATGTCAGGGATAGATGAGGTAGTTATATGCATACAATCAGGGGTAAAGTCAGCAGTAGTAGCAGCAACGTATGGCATGTGTGTTAGGAGAGAGTCATTTGAATTGAGGCACTGCAGAAAGTGCTGATGACTGGTCCGTCCGAACCACGCACGATCAAGGGAATCTATATTCGGAGAACCTGTTTCTGTCCTGCCCTTGACTTTGGTGCAGGGCATGTGATGTCCATACCCTCATCTCAAAGCTCCTTGATATTCAAAAAAATATATGTTTGTCTAGCTGTGTCCAGTCCAAGTGATGCTTGTACAGGCAGACCATCAATGGGAGGAAGGATGTCAACGTTGCGCAGCAGCTGATACCTGATCCCTACTGAGTCCGAACACTCCTTGGCGACAACACCAGGCTCAGAGCATCAAAGGGAATAACAAAAAAAATTGAAGACATTACAACCTTGCACAACATCAATTCACCTCCCAAGTTTATATAAGAAGAATGACCTCGTACAATGCAATGAAAATTATATTCACCCTAAGTGCTGGTATTGCTTGAACTTTGGCAGCGGCCTGAAGTACGGAGTCAGGTGTTGTTGCCAGCCGTAGCTTTCCACCAGCACCGTACCATCCTCCAGTCCAACCAGCTGTATGTTGCTCCCTGTCACTGTGCTGTCCTTCACAACACCAGCAATCTCAGACAAAGTGTTCACTCTGGTATTTCTGAAGCGCTGCTTGATGAGGCCTAAGCACCAGGCAAACTTGATTTGGCCTGTAATCAGGAAGTGAAGGTCCAGACTGTGGTGGAGCTTGTGCATGGTCCGCCAGGCACAATACCAGAGCACAACATTTTTCTTGTTTTGGCCACTGCAGTTATCACAATTCAGGTCCACACGTGTTTCCCAAACTCTGTAGTTGGAGAAGAAATGGTACATGTAGTTGATGACTGCGCTGCTGCCTTTGCTGGATGACATGCCTTCATCAATCAAGTAGTTGACTTGTGCTATTCCTTCACAGCAGACACCAAACAAGCCACACTTGCGAGGAGTTAAAAAGTAGGTGGGACCTGGCTGCATAGGGTGAGAAGGATAGTGCACCTGCAAACAACAAAAGAACATTAAGATAAGTTCATGAAAAGAAAATGTAACGTAATATAATTTTTTTATGCATCATTATCAGGTAAGTTTCACTTACAAATGTGCAGTGCAGCAGCACTGCATACAGAAGCATCATCTTGGAAACTGGATTATTAAAATGCTAACACACAGCCCGACTACACTCTGGAAAATACAGAAATAATGTGAGATCAATAAAAGTAGTGCCAATCATGTTGGAGGTCAATTAAATAATTAAAATGTGTTGTAGAGAAGCCACACTCCTGCTTTTGTCACATGGGATGGCAGCAGCTTTCCTCCAAAGTGTTTGTGTCCTGGGTGGCGTCCTGGTAATCCTATTGCATTATCCTCTGCGTAGTTGTTGATGTTCACAACTCGCTGCAAGTCCTCATGCTTCAGGAGTAACCTGTGCTTGCTTGGTCCAGCTCTCTTTTTGATGGGAGGCATTAGACCATTCTCCTTGTATGACTGGTGGAGGAGGAGAGTCAGGCTTGTTCTACTGATGCTGAAAGACAAATTCCAGATACAAATATTTTGGCATTATTATACTAATAGATAGCCGTAATCATCGTCAGACACACCTGGCTAACTTGATGGGTAATGTCATCATCTGGCGAAGTGGAGTCTTTTGTTTAGACATGCTAGCTAAAAAAATAACCATAATCCTAATCCATAGGGTACTAGCAATACAAACTGATTGTCATAGCTAGCTAAAGTTAACCAAATAGGTTCAATGTTAGCTAGTTAGCTAGCTAACATTTGGCTATAACTAGCAATGAAAAATGGCATTCTGAGAACATGACTACACACAGATCATAAACGTAATGTTAGCTAGCGAGCCAGCCATCTACCATCAGCCAGCTAGCTAACAGTAAAATTTAACTTGCAATGAAAACACATTACGTGCTTCTCCACCTGCATTGCTTGCTGTTTGGGGTTTTAGGCTGGGTTTCTGTACAGCACTTTGAGATATCAGCTGATGTACGAAGGGCTATATAAATACATTTGATTTGATTTGATTACTGACATTATTAGAAATGTATAATATCTGAAACTGTAGCTAGACTCTTACCCCTTTACATGGATGAATGCTTCATGGCAGACTGCAACCCCTTTCATTAAATAAGACGTCCTGTGTCGTTTCAATTTTGTTTGTACAGCATGCCTAGCATCAAGTCACTCTGGTTCACACTGACCATGTGCAATGCCATAAGAATCATCTTGAGCTTGAAACCCCACCCAAACTCTGACCATTTTACTCACCCTAGCAGAGCTGGTTATTCTGTTTTCATGTTATCCAAAGCATTAGTGACTGTAACTGTGGTCCACAACAATTGAATTACTCTTTAATTACGTTTACTGACACAGCCATGACACAGTGTTGGTAAATTCATCAGTTATTCTGCGTTCTTGCACACTCGGACGAGAGTGCTCTGAAACAGTTGTTGCAGTGATGTTCTATTCCATTCTGCAAGCAAACGTGCAATATTTGGAGAATGAAATCGATGACCTACATGCAAGATTAAACTACCAACTGGACATTCAAAACTGTAATATCTTATGCTTCATGGAGTCGTGACTGAACGATGACACAATCAACTTACAGCTGGCTGGTTATACGCTGTAAAATCAGGATAGAACAGCGGCGTCTGGTAAAACAAGGGGCGGTGGACTATGTATTTTTGTAAATAACAGCTGGTGCACGATATCTAAGGAAGTCTCAAGCTATTGCTCGCCTGAGGTAGAGTATCTCATGATAAGCTGTAGACCACACTTTCTACCTAGAGAGTTTACATCTGTATTTTTCGTAGCTGTTTACATACCACCACAGTCAGAGGCTGGCACTAAGACAGCATTGAATGAGCTGTTTTCCGCCATAAGCAAACAAGAAAACGCTAACCTAAAGGCGGCACTCCTAGTGGCCGGGGACTTTAATGCAGGGAAACTTTCAATCCGTTTTACCAAATTTCTATCAGCATGTTGAATGTGCAACGAGAGGAGAAAAAAAAACTCTGGACAACCTTTACTCCACACACAGAGACTCATACAAAGCTCTCCTTCGCCCTCCATTTGGCAAATCTGACCATAATTCTATCTTCTTGATTCCTGCTTACAAGCATAAACTAAAGCAGGAAGCACCCGTGACTAAATCAATAAAAAAAGTTGTCAGATAAAGCAGATGCTAAGCTACAGGACTGTTTTGCTAGCACATACTGGAAAATGTTCAGGGATTCCCCCGATGGTATTGACGAGTATACCACATCAGTCATTGGCTTCATCAATGAGTGCATCGATGACGTCATCCCGACAGTGACCGTACGTACATACCCCAACCAGAAGCCATGGATTACAGGCAACATCCTTACTGAGCTAAAGGCTAGAGCTGCCACTTTCAAGGAGCGAGACTAACTCGGAAGCTTATAAGAAATCCTGCTATGTCCTCCAACGAACCATCAAACAGGCAAGCATCAATACAGGACGAAGACCGAATTGTACTACACCGGCTCTGATGCTCGTCGGATGTGGCAGGGCTTGCAAACCATTACAGACTACAAGGGGAAGCATAGCAGAGAGCTGCCCAGTGACACAAGCCTACCAGACGAGCTAAACTACTTCTATGCTCGCTTGGATGCAAATAACACTGAAACATGCATGAGAGTATCAGCTCTTCCGGAAGACTGTGTGATCACGCTCTCCGCAGCCGATGTGGGTAAGACTTTTAAACAGGTTAACATTCACAAGGCCGCATGGCCGGAAAGATAACCAGGACGTGTACTCTGAGCATGCGCTGACCAACTGGCAAGAGTCTTCACTGACATTTTTAACCTCTCCCTGTCCGAGTCTGTAATACCAACATGTTTTAAGCAGACCACCATAGTGCCTGTGCCCAAGAACATGAAAGTAACCTGCCTAAATGACTACCGACCCTTGGCAGTCACGTCTGTAGCCATGAAGTGTTTTGAAAGGCTGATCATGGCTCCCATCAACACCATTATCCCAGAAACCCTAGACCCACTCCAATTTGCATACTGCCCCAACAGATCCACAGATAATGCAATCTTTATTCCACTCCACACTGCCCTTTCCCACCTGGACAAAAGGAACACCTATGTGTGAATGCTATTCATTGACTACAGCTCACTGTTCAACACCATAGTGCCCTCAATGCTCATCAATAAGCTAAGGACCCTGGGACTAAACACCTCCCTCTGCAACTGAATCCTGGACTTCCTGACGCACCGCCCTCAGCCGAAATCTTCCCTTATGTATGTAAGGGTAGGTAACAACATCTGCCACGCTGATCCTCAACACAGGGGCCCCTCAGGGGTGCATGCTTAGACCTCTCCAGTACTCCCTGTTCACCCATGACTGCACAGCCAGGCATGACTCCAACACCATCATTAAGTTTGCCGATGACACAACAGTGGTAGGCCTGATCACCAACCATAATGAGCCCGCCTATAAGTAGGAGGTCGGAGACCTGGCCATGTGGTGCCAGGACAACAACCTCTCCCTCAGCGTGATCAAGACAAAGGAGATTATTGTGGACTACAGGAAAAGGAGGACCGAGCAGGCCCCCATTCTCTTCGACAGGGCTGCAATGGAGCAGGTTGAGAGCTTCGAGTTCCTTGTCGTCCACATCACCAACAAAATAACATGGCTAAGCACACCAAGACAGTCGTGAAGAGGGCACGACAAAACCTATTCCGCCTCAGGAGACTGAAAAGATTTGTCATGGGTCCTCAGAACGTTCTACAGCTGCACCATCGAGAGCATGCTTGGTATGGCAAATGCTCGGACACCGAACACAAGGCACTACAGAGGGTATTGCGAACTGGTCCGGTACGTCAAGCTTCCTGCCATCCAAGACCTCTATACCAGAAGGTGTCAGAGGAAGGCCCTAAAAATTCTCAAAGACTCCAGCCACCCTAGTCATAGACTTTTCTCTCTGCTACTGCACGGCAAGCGGTACCAGAGCGCCAAGTCTAGGTCCAAGAGGCTTCCAAACAGCTTCTACACCTAAGCCATACGACTCCTGAACACTGATCACCTAATCAAATGGCTACCCAGACGATTTGCAATGCCCTCCCCTCACTCTACCTTCATGTACATATTATCTGAACTAACCGGTGCGCCTGCAACTTGACCCTGTACCGGTAGCCCCCTGTATGTATCTTATCTGTAAAAAAAAAAATACTGCATTGTTGGTTAGGGGCTCGTAAGCAAGCATTTCACTGTTCACTGTTGTATTCAGCACATGTGACTAATAAAATTTGATTTGATACTTGCATAGTCAAGTCTTTTGTTAAGTTTTACTACATGGCACATTTAAAAAAAAAAGCTGTGTTAGACAGGATTACCTACACAACCTGACCAGCAAAAATAGACAGAAGCGAGCTATATGGCAGACCAATCCAAACTCATCTCTCGGCATGTCCAGCCCACTCATTATCTCAGCCAACCATGGGTAGCGTGAAGGTTGCTGTCATTCTGTGGCTTAACCAACTAGGCTCGTAATTTAACAATTGTATTCGTATTTACAGATGGCATACAAGTTTGCTATTAATGCACATGAAAGTTCACATGTTCGACAAGGCATCTCTGCCAAAAAAAAAAAAGTGATACAAAAAAACACGTTACGTTCAAATGGCTTTCCTGTGAAGTAGTGACCTGCGACATATGCCTAGTTTCCTGACACAGGTCACATTTGTATCTTTAATCGCAGTGCTTAAAAGAATCAGACAAGCTCAGTAGCCTACATATAATTCATTTTATTAAAACATAGGGTTTGTCTATATGGAAAAATATATATTTTTAAATTTGATTGAAAAAGCAGACGACTTTCCGAGATTTTATTTTGTTTGGGACAGCCTTAAATTCAAGACATTTTGCCATGGACCTGAGAGAAAATATATAGTTTAAAGGCAATTTTTCAGCAATTCTACAGATTTTGCTGAGGTTTATGCCATGTTTGTGACTCAAACAAAATCAATGGAGGCCCCATGCCATGCCATTTTTAGAATTTTAGATTCTCCCCTGCTGTCTAGATTTCTCAAAGCTAATCTTATTTCAACATATATAGGTCCATTATCTAATCTACATACTTATCCCTTGTTTTAGTCGTTAAATAAAATAAATAAATAAATATATATATATATATATATATATATATATATATATATATATATAAAAAGACTAAAACCAGATAAAGTATGTAGACGTATGCGTACTGCAGGCATAGACGTATGTGTGTATGCATGCATAATATACAAACATACATATAGGCCCATTATCTATACATATAGCACCAGTCAAAGGTTTGGACACACCTACTCATTCAAGGGTTTTTCTTTATTTTTACTATTTTCTACATTGTAGAACAATACTGAAGATAAACTATGAAATAACACATGGAATCATGTAGTAACAAAAATGTGTTAAATAAATCTAAATGTATTTTAGATTCTTCAAAGTAGCCACCCTATGTAGCCACCCTATGCCTTGATGATAGTTTGCACACTCTTGATAATGTGATTAAGAAAACATCAACAGTTGTTTCCCCGCCAAGATGCAACAAACCGGGAAGACTAAGAAAAGAATATCTGTTTTAGTGTGTTCGTATGTTTTTGTGTGTGATGGTGGTGTTGTCCTTTCAGCCCCATTGCAGTATTGATTTCTGGCCTAGTTCAGCAGATGCAATTAGGAATTTACTGTGGGTTGTGTAGAGAAGCTACCAGACCAGCTAAAATGTGTGTTTGTGTGTGTGTGGAGGAGCTGCCTGCCTGCCTGCCTGCCAGACCAACTGAAACCTACACATTATATTATATTGTGGACCCCAGGGAGTTGCTGTGTTAGCAGCAGTTAATGGGGATCCTAAAATACTATACTGAACAAAAATGTGCAATAATTTCAAAGATTTTACTGAGTTACAGTTCGTATAAGGCAATCAGTCAATTGAAATAAATAAATTACGCCCTAATCTATGGATTTCACATTACTGGGAATACATATATGCATCTGTTGGTCACACATACCTTAAAAAACAGGTTGGGGAGTGGATCAGAACCAGTCAGTATCCAGTGTGACCACCATTTGCCTCATGCAATGCAACACATCTCCTTTGCATAGAGTTTATCAGGTTGTTGATTGGCCTGTGGAATGTTGTCCCACTCCTCTTTAATGGCTGGATTTTGGCGGGAACTGGAACACGCTGTTGTAAATGTCGATCCAGAGCATGTGAATGTGGACCATTTGCATTGCCCCCTTCCCCTCTTTTACACTGCTGCTACTCTCTGTTTATTATCTATGCATAGCCACTTGAACTCTACCTACATGTACATATTACCTCAATTACCTTGACTAACTGGTGCCCCGGCACACTGACTCTGTACTGGTACCCCCTGTATATAGCCTCGCTACTGTTATTTTAATGCTGCTCTTTAATGATTTTTTTATTCAAATGTTTTATTTAACACTTTTCTTAAAACTGTATTGTTGGTTAAGGTCTTGTAAGTACGCATTTCACTGTAAGGTCTACACCACCTGTTCTATTCGGCGCATGTGACAAATAACATTTGATTTGATGGCGGCGGATGAATGGCACGACTATGGGCCTCAGGATCTCGTCACGGTATCTCTGTGCATTCAATTTGCCATCAATAAAATGCAATTGTGTTTGTTGTCCGTAGTTTATGCCTGCCAATACCATAACCCCATCGCCACCATGGGGCACTCTATTCACAATGTTGACATCAGCAAACCGCTCGCCACACAACGCCATACACATGATCTGTGGTTATGAGGCCGGTTGGATGTACTGCCAAATTCTTTAAAATTAAATTGGATGCGGATAATGGTGTAGAAATGAACATTAAATTATCTGGCAACAGCTCTGGTGGACATGCCTGCAGTCAGCATGCCAGTTGTGGCATTGTGTTGTGTGACAAAACTGCACATCCTAGTGGCCTTTTATTAACCTCAGCACAAGATGCACCTGTGTAATGTTGTTTAATCAGCTTATTGATATGCCACACCTGTCAGTTGGATGGATTATCTTGTCACAGAAGAAATGCTCACTAATAGGGATGTAAACAAATTTGTGCACAACATTTGTGAGAAATAAGCTTTTTGTGCATATGGAACATTTCTAGGATCTTATATTTCCACTCATGAAACATGGGACCCACATGTTACATGTTGCATTTTATATTTTTGTTAAATGTAAACATACACTCTGGACCCTAATGCTTTTTTTTTTTCCCATACCTGGCGGCATTTATTATTCAAGAGAGGTGACAAAGATGAAAAATGTTGTGAGAGCTTCAAATGGGCTACTGACTGACCACCTCAGGGAGAAGGCTATGGCCATTAGGATTCTGCTTTGTTTTTTGTTGTTGTCTTATTTGGGAAGCAGAGGCTTTGCTGGTGGCAATGACTGTGTATATGAATGGACAAAGCCATCACTATGGCCCTGTGAAATCCGTTCATTTTTTTCCCAAATTCATTTTCTTCCTTTTTCTGAACTCTGTGTTTTACGATTTACGCTAATTTTATCATCAGAGTGTCTAATAATCTGAATTAATAAAAAGTCAACAATTTAATAAGATAACAGTACATTTGTAATGATGCAACACAACATTGCACAATTTTTTATCAAGGCAAGGGCTCAATACAGAGTTCTACTAAGTGTTTCATTATTAGTGAAAAAAAGTAATGCAAGAATCTAGGCAACAATGCAGCAATCTTCTCTGTTTCCAGCTGGCTGAGGATGTTTGAGACTACCTCGGATGATGACTTTTCTGCCAACAAAAACTCTCTGTACAGAAGAACATGCACTGCATGGTACTTCACTGCCTCAAACCAGCTATTCCATCTGGAGCACACTGCTTCAGGAGGAGCCTTGGCCTGCACAAACTCCTTCACAATGAGGAAGCTCACCCATCTTATCTCATCTCATCCATGTCACAAGTGATGCAACTTCAGAGCAATAGTTGTAGTGCTGCCAGGTCTCACCCACCAGATTGATGACATGGCAGAGACAGGTTACATGGACACTGTTGGGCATCACTCCTTTCAGAACCTCCTTGTATGCCTTCAGGCAGTAGGATGAATTATCTGTGACCACTGCCAAGGCATCAGTCAGGTTCAGATGGTTGCTGTGGAGGGAGGCTAGTATAGCTTGGGAAAACGTTGAGTCGTTGCATCTGTCCATGAAAATGACATCCACCAGAAAGTACTGGTTTTCAACACCTGCAATGAAAGACAAGGAAAAACTTAAATTATGTTTTAACCTAAAATAATATTGTGACAAAATAAAAGTGTTATTTAAATGTCAAGTGTAAACACAATATAGATACAGCGATAGTTGGCTAGATGGAGAGGCAGACGGCTGCTGACATTATGCATCGCTATATTTCACCATGATAGCTCGTCATTTGGAATATCCCAATTTGCATACCTACAATTCACATTGCAGAATGTAAATGAAGGCTATTGCAACGGTATATTAATAGGCTGTTAACTCACCAATGACGATGTTTACACCGCTGCAATCCCTTGCATCTGTTGTCTTGTCAACAACCACCGCAAACTTCTTCCCATGGATCTTCTGTAGAACGGCAGCCATATGTTGGTCGAACACACGGGGCAGGTGCGTTTGACGGAGGCTGCTCTCATTTTCAGGCAACGCTCCTCCCTGTTTGCAATGCTTCACTACAAAGGGGCGTAGCTTTCTTAGGGGGATGTCAGACTCGGCGTACACAGCCACAAAGTCCTGAATAAATTATCGTCTTGAATCTGCTGATGCGCACGGTGCTTTTCCTTCACATATTTTTCCGGGTCCATCAATAGTATGTTGACATAATTTGCAAAACAGCTTATCGCCTGACTAGTAATAGTCCTTTGGGTATTGCTCTGCTCTGAAAATAGGGATTAGGGTCGAATATATGTTTTTTTGATGACTTGGCCTTCTCAGACAGCCACTTCAACATGATTCTCAAAGTGACAGCCAAGTTGTGAGGTGGCGTAAGGGTCCCACGCACACAAGACAGAGACCCCCCCTCTCAAAACACCCCAATCGAAAACGGAAATATTTTTCTCTAGGCCTACTCGTCTGTAATTTTACAATTATGAAATCATTTAGGTTACTACAATAATTGGGACTACTTTAGATATTTTTTAAATAAATTTCAGCCAAATTATGGGAAATTCTGCAATATTCCACGTTTTACAGTTGATTCAATTTTTATTACCAACATCCGTGATTCCGTTTGCGTTTTCCGCATCGAGGAGATCATTAGGGCTCAACGTCACTCACGTGACACCATTCAATCTTATGTTTAGACTCAATAGCGCATTGAAGCCAAATTAAGTCTCATGGAGACAACATTCACAGTTTGAGCTTCTTCAGGAAGTGACGTTGCAGGCTAGCTCAGTGCTGCTCGTTGAGTAACTCAAGCACTACTTCCGTGTGCGATTTTAAAGTATTCGGTTCAAGGACATACAGTTGATGTCGGAAGTTTACATACACCTTAGCCAAATACATTTAAACTCAGTTTTTCACAATTCCTGACATTTAATCCAAGTAAAAATTCCCTGTTTTAGGTCAGTTAGGATCACTACTTTATTTTAAGAATGTGAAATGTCAGAATAATAGTAGAGAATGATTTATTTCAGCTTTTATTTCTTTCATCACATTCTCAGTGGGTCAGAAGTTTACATACACTCAATTAGTATTTGGTAGCATTGTCCATTTGGAAGACCCATTTGCGACCAAGCTTTAACTGATGTCTTGAGATGTTGCTTAAATATATCCACATAATTTTCCTCCCTCATGTTGCCATCTATTTTGTGAAGTGCACCAGTCCCTCGTGCAGCAAAGCCAACCCCACAACATGATGCTGCCACGCCCGTGCTTCACGGTTGGGATGGTGTTCTTCAGCTTGCAAGCGTCCCCCTTTTTCCTCCAAACATAACGATGGTCATTATGGCCAAACAGTTCTATTTTTGTTTCATCAGACCAGAGGACATTTCTCCAAAAAGTATGATCTTTGTCCCCATGTGCAGTTGCAAACCGTAGTCTGGCTTTTTTATGTCGGTTTTGGAGCAGTGGCTTCTTCCTTGCTGAGTGGCCTTTCAGGTTATGTCAACATAGTTTTACTGTGGATATAGATACTTTAGTACCTGTTCCCTCCAGCATCTTCACAAGGTCCTTTGCTGTTGTTCTGGGATTGATTTGCACTTTTCGCAGCAAAGTACGTTCATCTCTAGGAGACAGAACGCGTCTCCTTCCTGAGCGGTAAGACGGTTGCTTGGTCCCATGGTGTTTATACTTGCGTACTATTGTTTGTACAGATGAACATGGTACTGTCAGGCGTTTGGGAATTACTCCCACCAGACTTGTGGAGGTCTACAAACATTTTTTCTGAGGTCTTCTTTAGATTTCCCCACGATGTCAAGCAAAGAGGCACTGAGTTTGAAGGTAGGCCTTGAAATACATCCACAGGTACACCTCCAATTGACTCAAATGATGTCAATTAGCCTATCAGAAGCTTCTAAAGCCATGACATCATTTTCTGGAATTTTCCAAGCTGTTTAAAGGCACAGTCAACTTAGTGTATGTAAACTTCTGACACACTGGAATTGTGATACAGTGAATTATAAGTGAAATAATCTGTCTGTAAACAATTGTAGGAAAAATGACATGTGTCATGCACAAAGTAGATGTCCTAACCGACTTGCCAGAACTATAGTTTGTTAACAAAAAAACTGTGGAATGGTTGAGAAATTTGTTTTAATGACTCTAACCTAACTGTATGTAAACTTCTGACTTCAACTGTATATCCATTGCCAAATTTCAATTTTTGATGATAATACTCAAGAACTATAGCAGGTTTATGCTAATGTGAATAGAGTCCATAAGCGATTGCCTTATACATAGTGGGATCATGATGCTTGTCTTGGGTCATGTTCATTAGGCACTTAATGGAAGAAATGTGACTTAAACAAGGAGTCACTACCTGGATTTGTCCAACAAGATATGCTCATGTTTGTATTTACAGATGGTTCTATGGGGATGGAAATGGTTATTTCTACCATGCTGACCAATGGGGGTATGCTCAGTATCGACATGTTGAATTGTTTTGTAGTGATGGAAAATGTACTCGGATTTAGATGGCTGAGAATCTCTTAAACAATATTTAATGTTTATATCATTCCCAATGAAGGATATTTTATGTTAAGGTAGAAACTCAGTAAACCAACGGATGATCATTTATAATGGTAATATACTAGTGCAAGGAGGTTTTTTTGCAGTTAAAAGTTGTTTGATTCCTCATTTTATTTTCTCATCTGTGTAAACCAAGTCATTTTACTTTTAAGTTGAGAGAATTCTCAAAATAGAAAAATGACATATTTACCTGATTTGTTTGATATTAATATTTAGTAATTAATACTTAACAAATAGTAGGACATTTCTGTTCTGTTTAATCCTTTGTTTCTGTAAAGAGATGGTTTCCACTCTAGCTTCCTGCAGTTGGTCTGCTAGAGATGGCTTGAGCTGACAATGACTTGGTGACAAAAACTTAAAAGCTGGCATTCCACAGACAAGATGTGGTGTGTGTGACCTGAGATAGCCTGGAAGAGTTTAGAACAATGCCTCATTGTCTCATCATCCTGGCATCTGGGAAACTAAGCTGGGATGGAAGTAAAATAATATCCCGTGCAGATAACCAGGAGATGGACCAAGGTGGCTTATGGGAAGGTTTGAACCAGGCTGACTAAGCATTTTTAGGTCCCAAATAACATCTGTTTTTTTCATTATCAGTTAAGCACTCGACAACACACTTCAATGTGTGGAATCGACGGTTTCATTATCGCAATAATTAATTGATATTAAGTAAAGATAATTGTTTGAACAAATGACTAAGTCTCTCTCAGTCCTGAATTTCCACAACACAGCTTCATGATGTAGTCACCTGGAATGCATTTTAATTAACATGAATTTCTTTCCTTCTTAATACGTTTTAGCCAATCTGTCATGTCTTGTCATATTATGTCTTGTTCCTCTTCACTCTGTCTCCCTCTGCTGGTCGTATTAGGCTACCTTCTCTTTCTCTCCTCCTCCAGCTGTTCCTCATCTCCTCTAACTACCTCGTTCACCCTTTTCCCACCTGTTCCCTTTTTCCCTCTGATTAGGTCTCTATTTCTCTCTCTGTTCCTGCTTCTTTCTTTGTCAGATTCTCGTTTGAGTTTCTCATGCCAGAACCAAACTATCGTCTTGTTTGCTTCACCCTTGTCCCATCCTGTCGGAATCTGCCTGTTCTTCTGATGCTACGTGTGATCAGGTACCTCTGTCCGCTACGACCCGCGCCTACCCAGAGAGACCAGCAGTCTGTCGCCGCAACCCAGCTATTCTCCTCTGCTGCTAAGAAGGGGACTCTTTTGTAAATATCAGAAGAACTTTGTTTCATTTGTCGCCCTCTCTGAGGGTTGTCTATTTTGCCATTTTCTACATCTGAAGAGGATCTATGTCTTCCCTGTGTTTTTACATTAAAGGACTCTGTTTTTGTTAAATCGCTTTTGGGTCCTCACTCAAGTGCACAACACAATCAGTTGTGTTGTGACAAGGTAGGGGTGGTATACATGAGATAGCCCTATTTAGTAAAAGACCAAGTCCATATTATGGCAAGAACAGCTCAAATAACCAAATATAAACAACAGTCCATCATTACTTTAAGACATGAAGGTCAGTCAATACGGAAAATTCCAAGAACATTTTAAAGTTTCTTCAAGTGCAGTTGCAAAAACCATCAAGCACTATGATGAAACTGGCTCTCATGAGGAATGGAAGACGCAGAGTTACCTCTGCTGCAGAGAATAAGTTCATTAGAGTTCTAGCCTTAGAAATTGCAGCCCAAATAAATGCTTCATTTTATATTTGAGATACTTCAAAGAAGCCATCCTTTGCCTTGATGACAGGGTACGGGGTACGCTGTCATTGTCAATAAGAACTGACTTGCCTAGTTAAATGAAGCTAAAAATATATATAAAAGAATAAAAAAATTAAAGCTTTGTGTTGCGCAAGTCTTTTTATTTGTCCGTTAACTTTGTGTTCCCCTGTGGATGCTCTTGTTATTATTCAGTGACTTACTTCTATGGTATGCTACGGTTACAGGTAGGTTATTACTGGCTGAGAGAGCTTCTACACTATTCATGAGGGTCCCGTTTCTGACTCACAGGAAGATTAGATGTACCATACTGTTTAGGTAAGCCTATAGTTTATCCAGACCCCTTGACTTTTTCCAAAAAAATTTATGTTACAGCCTTATTCTAAAATGGATGAAATCGTTTTTCCCCCCTCAATCTACACACAATAAATCCAATCAATCATGATTTAAAATCCCATGGCACTTATTGTAAGAGTAGGGGTGTTCACCCCGGTGTCATGGCTAAATTATAAATTCCCAACCTGGCCACATTCCATCATGGCCACCTAATCATCTCCCTCATTCCCAATTGGCAAATATCACTACTCACCTCTCCACCTGATAACTGATATGTGCTGAGCATTGTAACATAAAAATGGTCGCCATGCATCACTGAGGTGGATGCTACACATTGATGGTGGATGTGGTGTTTCCCCCTACTATGTAAAGCGCTTTGAATACCTCAGTTGGTAGAAAAGATCCAATCAAGTATTATTCATTATTATTTCTATACGATCACACACTATACAGTACCAGTCAAAAGTTTGGACACACCTACTCATTCAAGGGTTTATCTTCATTTTTACTATTTTCTACATTGTAGAATAATAGTGAAGACATCAACACTATGAAATAACACATATGCAATCATGTAGTAATCAAAAAAGTGTTCAACAAATTAAAAAATATTTAAGATTCTTCAAAATAGCAACCATTTGCCTTGATGACAGCTTTGCACACTCTTGGCATTCTCTCAACCAGCTTCATGAGGTAGTCACCTGGAATGCATTTCAATTAACAGGTGTGCCTTGTTAAAGGTTAATGTGTGGAATTTCTTTCCTTCTTAATGCATTTGATCCAGTTGTGACAAGGTAAGGGTGGTATACAGAAGATAGCCCTATTTGGTAAAAGACCAAGTCCATATTATGGCAAGAGCAGCTCAAATAAGCAAAGAGAGTGGAGTGATGAATCACGCTTCACCATCTGGCAGTCTGATAGACAAATCTAGGTTTAGCGGATGCCAGGAGAACGCTACCTGTGTGGAATATCTTGACTGTCCTGCACAGAGCCCCGACCTCAACCCCATCAAACACCTTTGGGATTAATTGGAACGCTGACTGCGAGCCAGGCCTAATCGCCCAACATCAGTGCCCAACCTCACTAATGCTCTTGTGGCTGAATGGAAGTTAGTACCCGCAGCAATGTTTCAACATCTAGTGGAAACCGTTCCCAGTAGAGTGCAGGCTGTTACAGCAGCAAAGGGGGGACCAACTCCATATTAATGCCCATGATTTTGCAATGACATGTTCAACGAGCTGGTTTCCACACACTTTTGGTCAAGTAGTGTATTATGCATGTGAATGTTTGGGAAGAGATTTACAAAATGTAAATACATTTTATCTGATTTCCTGGTGTTTACAGTCTTACGTCCAACAATTATTATTTTGTTGCTCAGAAAACTTTGGGGCTGCCAAATTAAACCACATTTGGTCGAGGGCTGCCAGTTGGTGAACCATGCTGTAGGCCTATGAGATGCATAATGTTGAACAAGCCAATATCTTTTTACATTGATATGTCGTAATGGGGAGTGTGTTATGTTAGACAGCCGTAACAAGAGGGGGTAACTCCAGATGTGACACCTCGTCTTTATTGACACACCCGGTTTCCTGCCTCCCACTGTGAGGGGTCACAGCAACGGATAGGTCAAGGCTGAGCTGCTCCAATAGTCTGGCTGGGAGCATTACAAGACGTCATGACTGACTGACATAACCATCCTTGGAGACTAATGAGATCTATTTCTCTCTCTCTCTCGCTCTGTCTGTCTGTGTGCCTCTCCCTCTGTCTCTTTCTATCGCTCCCTAGTCTCTCTCATGCTCTCTCTCTGGTTTGGAATGATTATTGTGTTTAGTTTTTTACTTTGTTTTTGTATTAGTTTTGTAATTATATCATCCAACTTTCATATACAGTGCCTATACAGTACTTTGTTGAAGCACATATGGCAATGATTACAGCAACGAGTCTTCTTGGGTATGACACTACAAGCTTGGCACACCTGTATTTGGGGAGTTTCTCCCA
This sequence comes from Oncorhynchus kisutch, assembly GCF_002021735.2. NCBI lineage: Eukaryota > Metazoa > Chordata > Actinopteri > Salmoniformes > Salmonidae > Oncorhynchus > Oncorhynchus kisutch. Next base: position 46,099,062 of record NC_034176.2, read on the forward strand.
TTCTTTTCTGCAGATCCTCTCAAGCTCTTTCAGGTTGGATGGGGAGGATTGCTGCACAGCTATTTTCAGGTCTCTATCTCTCTCGAGATGTTTATTCAGGTTCAAGTCTGGGCTTTGGCTGGGCCACTCAAGGACATTCAGAGACTTGTCCCGAAGCCACTCCTGCATTGTCTTGGCTGTGTGCTTAGGGTCGTTGTCCTGTCAGTAGATGAACCTTAGGACCTCAGACTGGGGCAGAGTGCTCTGGAGCAAGTTTTCATCAAAGATTTCTCTGTACTTTGCTCCGTTCATCTTTGCCTCGATCCTGACTAGTTTCCCATTCCCTGTCGCTGAAAAACATCCCCACTGCCACAACCATGCTTCATCAAATCAAATTTTATTTGTCACATACACATGGTTAGCAGATGTTAATGCGAGTGTAGCGAAATGCTTGTGCTTCTAGTTCCGACAATGCAGTAATAACCAACAAGTAATCTAACTAACAATTCCAAAACTACTGTCTTATACACAGTGTAAGGGGATAAAGAATATGTACATAAGGATATATGAATGAGTGATGGTACAGAGCAGCATAGGCAAGATACAGTAGATGATATCGAGTACAGTATATACATATGAGATGAGTATGTAAACAAAGTGGCATAGTTAAAGTGGCTAGTGATACATAGGGATTGTGCCAGGTTTCCTCCAGATGTGACCCGTCATTCAGTCCAAAGAGTTACATTTTGGTTTTATCAGACCAGAGAATCTTGTTTCCCATGGTCTGAGAGTCTTTAGGTGCTTTTGGCAAATTCCAAGTGGGCTGTCATGTGCCTCTTACTGAGGAGAAGCTTCCGTCTGACCACTCTATCATAAAGGCCTGGTTGGTGTAGTGCTGCAGAGATGGTTGTCTTTCTGGAAGGTTCTCCCATCTCTACGGAGGAACTCTGGAGCTCTGTCAGAGTGACCATCGGGTTCTTGGTCACCTCCCTGACCAAGGCCCTTCTCCCCCGATCCGAAGCCACTGTAGGGCGATTCCACTTCTGAGGGAGTTAAACATACTTTTGGTATCTCAGATTTTAGGCCTACTGGCAATTCTCACATAGGAATTTCATTGGGAGGAAGGATATTTAACATGCTTTTTACATTTTACATTAAAAAACTTTTTTATAATGATGAAATTGGCCATTTTAGGCCCTTTTTAGACCTATACATGAGCCGTAGATGATACAAACATCTTGGTGTCATTATACTCCATAATGTTCTCTCAAATAAGGAGTATGTCTAGATTCTGAAATCCAAATGTCCACATTTATTTAATTCAACATAAAAAATATTAATATGAATATCTCAAAATGACCCTTTTTGATTTACACTAGCATGTTTTTAGATATTTTGTTTGTAACAGTATACTCTTCAAATACGTCAAATATCCAGAGTGGGCTCTCTGCTGCATTTAATGATATGACCCTATTCATACATAGAAATTGACATTCCCACTATCGTGGGAAGAAGGTGGGGACCAATGCGCAGAGCGGTACGTGTTCATCTTTTTAATAAAGTAAACTGAACACTGAATAACAAAACCACAAAGAAACAACCGGAACAGTTCTGTCTGGTGTAGACACACAAAGACTGAAAACAACCACCCGCAAAACACAATCGAAAACAGGCTACCTAAATATGGTTCTCAATCAGGGAAAACGATTGACAGCTGCCTCTGATTGAGAACCATACCAGGCCAAACACAGAAATAGAAAATCATAGAAAACTAACATAGACAACCCACCCAAGTCACGCCCTGACCATACTAAAACAAAAGACAAAACAAAGGAACTAAGGTCAGAACGTGACACATAGGTCATTAACCAATCACAGCTCTCCTGTAGGATGGCACATGCAGCAACTCACCAGCAGATTGAGTTCCCTTAGAATCCATTTTCCCATTCACCGTGTTGGTGGTGCTCATAAAATGTACCACACCTTCAGAAATAGAAGAGAGACCACTTTGGACATTTTATGTAGAGTTTAAAATTAACAAAGTCAAAAAGGGTTGTTTGGAGATATTAATATTGAATACATTTATCTGAAATGTATTTCAGAATGTATTGTATTTCAGAATCAAGACATAATCCTTATGTTAGAGCAGTGGTTACCAAACTTACAGTCCCATACCCCTTCAAACATTCAACCTCCAGCTGCGTACCCCCTCTAGCACCAGGGTCAGTGCACTCTCAAATGTTGTTTTTTGCCATCATTGTAAGCCTGCCACACACACACACTACATGATACATTTAATAAACATAAGAATGAGTGTGAGTTTTTGTCACAACCTGGCTCGTGGGGTGTGATAAAGAGCTCTTATAAGACCAGGTTACAAATAATAATAATCAATAATTTTGCTCTTTATTTAATCTTACATATAAAACCTTATTTGTTCATCGGAAATTGTGAATAACTCACCACAGGTTAATGAGAAGGGTGTGCTTGAAAGGATGCACATAACTCTGCAATATTGGGTTGTATTGGAGAGAGTCTCAGTCTTAAATAATTTCCCATACACAGTCTCTGTATTTAGTTTTCATGCTAGTGAGGGCCAAGAATCCACTCTCATATAGGTACGTGGTTGCAAAGGGCATCAGTGTCTAAACAGCACAATTTGCCAAGGCAGGATACTCTGAGCGCAGCCCAATCCAGAAATCTGGCAGTGGCTTCTGACAAAATACAATTTTCACAGAACCGCTTGTTGAAATGTTGCTGAGGCTCTCCTGTTCAGATATCGGTAAGAGGACTGGAGGCAGGGCATGAAACGGATAACGAATCCAGTTGTTTGTGTCATCCGTTTCGGGAAAGTACCTGGGTAATTGCGCACCCAACTCACTCGGGTGCTTCCATTATCACATTTCAAATCAAATCAAATTTTATTGGTCACATACACATGGTTAGCAGTTGTTATTGCGAGTGTAGCTAAATGCTTGTGCTTCTAGATCCGACAGTGTAGGTGTATCTAACATGTAATATCTAACAATTCCACAACGAAACCTAATATCTAACAAATTCCACTTCCTTTTGACATTGTCTGTAAGCTTGAGTTCATTTGTACACAAAAAAATCATACAATGATGGAAAGACCTGTGTTTTGTTGTTAATGCAGAAAGAGAAGAGCTCCAACTTCTTAATCATAGCCTCAATTTTGCCCCGCACATTGAATATAGTTGCAGAGAGTCCCTAGATTCAGATCATTCAGGTGAGAAAAAACATCACCCAGATAGGCCAGTCGTTGGAGAAACTCGTCATCACGCAAGCAGTCAGACAAGTGAAAATTATGGTCAGCAAAGAAAACTTTAAGCTTGTCTCTCAATTAACAAAACACTTGTAAATGTTTTAATTTATTTTACTAGGCAAGTCAATTAAGAACAGATCCTTATTTTCAATGATGGGCTAGGAACAGTGGGTTAACTGCCTGTTCAGGGGCAGAATGACAGATTCTTGTCAGCTCTGGGATTTGAACTTGCAACATTTTGGTTACTAGTCCAACGCTCTAACCACTAGGCTACCCTGCCGCCCCTTATACTTTGCCCCTTGATTTATTTATTTTATTTAACCTTTATTTAACTAAGTAAGTCAAAGAACAAGATCGTATTTACAATGACAGCCTAGATTACCAGCATACACACAGTTGTGTATGTTGTAAAAGCATTACATGGTCACTGCCCATATCATTGCATAGTGCAGAAAATACACGGGAGTTCAAGGGCCTTGCTTTAAAAACAAAGTTAACAATTTTCACTGTAGTGTCTAAAACGTCTTTCAAGAAGCAAGGGCCTCTCTGTGGATGCTGCAGTGTACCCAAGTGGGGTCGGGAGAAACTGTTGCACGCACGTTACCACTCCACTATGTCTCCCTGTCATTGCTATTGCGCCATCCGGACAGATACAAACATGAGCAGCAGCTACATTTCGTGGAATTCCCGCGAGAGAGTAACGGTCAATGTGATTGGATGTTAATTATTTGACTAGGCTACCTGTATTTGACATTGTGTTGTTATTTCGCTGAATGGTTTAATTTCATTTTTGGCATTTTGGCAATTTTTTTAATGTGAATCAAATTTTCATTTGGCGTACCTCCAACGGCATTGCGTGTACCTCAGTTTGGGAATACCTGTGTCAGAGCAAACTATAAGGACAAGATGTGTGTATTGTTTATAGTTCACACAGTTGGGTTTAATGGCGGGAACTGGATTTCCCGCCAAAACTGACTCCCTTTTCCAGGGATAAATAAGTGCGAGAAACAGGTAAATTATATCTATGAACAGCGTGACTTGAAATGTAACTGTTAAATTATATGCATCATCAATAAACAACGGTGTGTGTGTCTGTGTGGCCAGTGGTGCTTCAGCCTTATTGTAGCTTACTGTATTTACTTACACAAAGTCGACAAATTTAAGCGCACCCCTTTTTAATGCTGAAACTGTACACGGGACCTTGAAATGCAGTTATTACGGTAAAAAAAATTGCCTCCAACTTTTGATCTACCAGTCGGCTACAATTACAGTTACCTCAATCAATCAAATTGTATTTGTCGCATGCACCTAATACAACAGGTGTAGACGTAACCGTGAAATGCTTACGAGCCCTTTCCCAACAATGCAGGGTTAAAAAGTAAGAAACTGTGAAAATAAAAAAGTAAATAGTAACACAATAACATAACCAGGCTATCTACAAGGAGTACCAGTAAATGAGTCAATGTGCTGGGGTACGAGGTAGTTGAGGAAATATGTACATGTCGGTAGGGGTAAAATTATCAATCAGGATAGATAATAAACAGAGTAGCAGCATGTGTGAAATAGTGTTAATGTGTGACGTCAATATGTCTGTGTGTTTATGTGTGTGTTGGGAGTGTCCGTGTAGTATGTGTGTTGATAGGGTCCAGTGAGTTTGCATAGAGCCAGTAACAATTATAGTTATTCTGTTTCTGACCAAGTCGTCTGTTTTTCATGCTGAAAAATAATGAGAACAGGGTGTCTTTTAATGTACTCGAATTGAACCAGCATGGTTTATGAACATTTTTATTAGTTTTTCTGTCTTGAATAAAAGTAATAATTGAAAGAATAATGACGGGGGTCTTGACTAGTTATTGAATTTTAATATATAGGTCACATTTGTGTAGCCAGAAAGCTCACATTTAATTTATTTTATGATGTGACTAAATAAACATTCTAAAACAAAACCTTTAGAGATGATCGTTTTCTTTATTGCTGGAAATAGAAATAGGCCTACCATTAATTTTGAGGGTAACGAATGATAAAGAATGCAATAAGTAAATGTTAGCTTTTATGTACAATATAGCTTACCTTAGAATGGCACAAGATTCATGGTGGATTTAGATTTGCGGGCAATTGATCAACCACAGCACTGATTGATTAGCGGAGAATCACATAGTTCCCTCTAACAAAATCACCACATTAAGCTAATTAAAAACAGCCACAACCTTCACAAATTCCCAAGATAGCTAGGTGCAAGGGGATCGAAAGGGACCACGTCGTATCTTTCAGTCAAAGGCAGGCTAAAACAAATGTAATTTTCACTAGACTAATAACCTCATAATATTTTACTAGTCGGCAAGCAGTGCTTCATATGCCTGTTAAAACTAGGCTACATCAACAACATAGTGCAGCCTTTCTTAATATATGGGTCGCGAGCCAAAGTGGGTCGCGATGTGTCCGAGTAAATGTATATTTATTTCATGAATTACTGGAATTGATTTGGCCAAGTGCGCTCTCTGCTTAGCAGCGGTCTCTGCTCAGTTTGGCAGCTGCGTTATAGTGAGAGTGAGATGCCGGTGGTGCTTCGCGGTTTACCTGATCTTTTTTTCAGCAGTTTTCTTGAAGATTACTCCGCGACACAGGCGATGCAGCGCTGTCGTTCAGCAGCAGATGATTCGCTGTCTGCCACTGACTTGTCATTCCCACTCGCCATCACTCACCGCTGTCATCAAATTGATTCATGCTAGCCACAAGTTCTGACTGAGCTCAATTGTCATGAAATGTATATACAGCTATGACTTTCACTTTCATAGAAACTTATAACAAAGAGCGCCCACAATGTGTTTTGTGCGGGGAAGTGCCTAGTAATGAAACGACACGTCCTGACCAAACATCCACAGCATGATGGTAAACCAAGGGAGTTCTTTCAGAACAGGGTAGCATGCTTCAGGAAACAGTGCTACGACAGTGGAAAAGTAAGTCAGCTAGCAAGGCATTGTTGTACTAACTAACTTTCATAGTAGTAGATGTGAGTTTCTCTTTCAAACAATCCACTGGCCTTGTACAGAGCTAATGGCTATCATTTGCCAAAGCAAGCTAGCTACTGATAGTGCAACCCTAGTAACAGTACAAATGAAGATGAAAAATGATCAGGCCTACTGTACATTTTACTGTAAATTTGTCTAGGTTGGAACTGTTGCTATTAAAATACAATAATTTATATTCTTAACTGGAATAAACTGATTGAAGCAAGATGCTTTTTGAGGCAAACACAGCTGTCTCCTCCCTGCCTGAGAAAGCAGTAGATGTTCTGGTCCAGTTTTCCACCACATACCTATGCGAGTCAGGTTTCTCAACTCTGACACACTTAAAACAAGTACAGAAACAGTTTCAAGGTTGAGCATGACCTGAGTATTGCACTGTCAAGAACGGAGCCCAGAATAGACATGCTCTCAATAGGACTGTGTGTGTGTGTGTTTTCTGGTTTACGTCTGTGTGATGTGATCAATCAGTTTATTCCAGTTCAAAATAAAAGAAGATGTATTGTATTTTAACAGCAACAGTTCCAACCTAAACTTTCTTTCAACAATCATTTCTACAGCAAGATGTACAGTAGGCCTGATCATTGTTCATCTGTACTGATGCTTAGAGTTGCACTATCAAAAAGCCTGTGTGTGTGTGTTCTGTTATTCATCTGTGTGATGTGATCAATCAGTTTATTCCAGTTCAGAATGAAAATGATTTATTGTATTTTAACAGCAAACAGTTCCAACCTAGACAGATATGTAAGAGTGTTTTTAAAGGGGGAAAATAAACATGAATATATATTTATATGGATATTTAATTTCATTGTTATTTGTTTTTGTCTATATTTCATTTGTTTTAGGCATAAGGCCAATGAAATGTACCAATATTTATGTATAGTTGCATATTGGGTCCCAGGACCCCACAGAATTTCCCATTTGGGTCCCAGGCTGAAAAAGTTTAAGAACCCCAGATATAGTGTGGTGACTTTGAGTTGATTAAATGCAACCATACAACAAGACATCAATAGATTCATGTTACGTTACAGCCTTATTCTAGAATGGATTAAATAAATACAAATATTCTTCGTTATACACACAATGTGTAATGCCTAAGTGAAAACAAGTTTTATAATTTGATTCAACATTTTTTTTTTTTTTTTAAATGGGCAGAGGTCCTCTGTCCAGTGTCTGTGTTCTTTTGCCCATCTTAATCTTAAATTTTTATTGGCCAGTCTGAGATATGGCTATTTCTTTGCAACTCTGCCTAGAAGGCCAGCATTCCGGAGTTGCCTCTTCAGTGTTGACGTTGAGACTCTCTCTGGTCTGATTAAACCAAGATTGAACTCTTTGGCCTGAATGTCAAGCGTCACGTCTGGAGGAAACCTGGCACGATATCCCTATGGTGAAGCATGGTGGTGGCAGCATCATACTGTTGGGATGGTTTTCAGAGGCAGGGACTGGGAGACTAGTTAGGATCGAGGGAAAGATTAACGGAGCAAAGTACAGAGAGATCCTTGATGAAAACCTGCTCCAGAGCGCCCAGGACCTCAGACTGGGGGGGAAGGTTCACCTTCCAACAGGACAATGACCCTAAGCACACAGCTAAGGCAACGTAGGAGTGGCTTCGGGACAAGTCTCTCAATGGTCCTTGAGTGGCCCAGCCAGAGCCTAGACTTGAACCCGATCCAACACCTCAGGAAGGAGCTGTGGTGCTCCCCATCCAACCTGACAACAGAGCTTGAGAGGATCTGCAGAGAAGACTGGCAGAAGCTCCCCAAATGCAGGTGTGGCAAGCTTGTAGTGTCATTCTCAAGGAGACTCGGCAGTAATCGCCAAAGGTGATTCAAACAAGTGCTGAGTGAAGGGGCTGAATACTTACTTATGTGTCTGTTTTTTATTATACAGTTGAAGTCGTACATTTACATACACCTTAACCAAATACATTTAAACTCAGTTCATCACAATTCCTGATATTTAATCCTAGTAAAAATTCCGTTTTAGGTCAGTTAGGATCACCACTTTATTTTAAGAATGTGAAATGTCAGAATAATTGTAGAGCGATGTCACATTCTGACCTTAGTTCTTTTATTATGTCTTTGTTTTAGTGTGGTCAGGGCGTGAGTTGGGTGGGTTGTCTATGTTCCTTTTTCTATGTTTTGGGATTTCTGTGTTTGGCCTGGTATGGTTCTCGATCAGAGGCAGCTGTTTATCGTTGTCCCTGATTGAGAACCATATTTAGGTAGCCTGGTTTCACTTTTGAGTTATGGGTGATTATTTTCCGTGTTAGTGTTTGTACCACACGGGACTGTTTCGTTTGTTTCACTTTGTTATTTTGTATGTTATAGTGTTCAGTTTGTCTTATTAAAAATGGACAATTACCACGCTGCAAATTGGTCCCATCTCTCTTACTTCTCATCAGAGGAAGACGAACGTTACAGAATCACCCACCACCAAAGGACCAAGCAGCGTGGTAACGGGCAGCGGCCGAAAGCGCAAGACTCCTGGACATGGGAGATTTAGGACGGCAAGGTACCCTGGGCACAGGCTGGAAAATATCGCCGCCCCAAGGCAGAGCTGGAGGCAGCAAAAGCCGAGAGGCGGTGGTATGAGGAGGCAGCACGGCAGCGCGGTTGGAAGCCCGAGATGCAGCCCCAAAAGTTTATTGGAAGTCGGGTAGGAGACCTGAGCCAACTCCCCGTGCTTACCGTGGAGAGAGGGTCCGGGAAGGCACCACGTTATGCCGTGAGGCACACGGTGTCCCCGGTGCGCATGCATAGCCCGGTGCGGTACATAGCAGCGCCTCGTATCGGCCGGGCTAGAGTGGGCATCGAGCCAGGTGCCATGAAGCCGGCTCAGCGCATCAAGTCTCCAGTTCTGCCCAAAAATGTTCTGTCGGATTGATGTCAGGGCTTTGTGATGGCCACTCTAATACCTTTACATTGTTGTCCTTAAGCCATTTTGCCACAACTTTGGAAGTATGCTTGGCGTCATTGTCCATTTGGAAGACCCATTTGCAATCAAGCATTAACTGATGTCTTGAGATGTTGCTTCAATATATCCACATAATTTTCCTCCCTCATGATGCCTTTTATTTTGTGAAGTGCACCAGTCCCTCCTGCAGCAAAGCACCCCCACGACATGATGCTGTCATTCCCGTGCTTCACGGTTAGGATGGTGTTCTTCGGCTTGCAAGCCTCTCCATTTTTCCTCCAAACATAACGATGGTCATTATTGCCAAACAGTTCTATTTTTGTTTCATCAGACCAAAGGACATTTCTCCAAAAAGTATGATCCTTTTTTAAGGCAATGCTACCAAATACTAATTGAGTGTGTGTAAACTTCTGACACACTGGGATTGTGATAAAATAAATAAAAGCTGAAATAAATCATTCTCTCTACTATTATTCTGACATTTCACATCCTTAAAATAAAGTGGTGATCCTAACTGACCTAAGACAGAGGATTTTTACTTGGATTAAATGTCAGGAATTGTGAAAAACTGAGTTTAAATGTATTTGGCTAAGGTGTATGTTAACTTCTGACTTCAACTGTATATATTTTTTTATCTGAACTGTTTTTGCTTTGTCATTATAGGGTATTGTGTGTAGATTGATGGAAAAAGTAAAGTGTTCTCAATACTTTCTGAATGCACTCTATATGTGTTAATTTACAGTGGTTTTGTCAGATGTTTTTCCGCTGGTATTATATGCTTTTAAATAGCTCGTCACGTTTCAACAGGAATACCGGGAAGCCCGGTAATTTCTTGCAATTTTCTCGGGAAGGAAAATTGGTAGATTCTCCTGAAAATATTGAACCCTATTTCACAGATAGGGTCATACAGGAGGCATGTGTATGTCTAAGAAGTGTCTAAATAGGCAACTTTCATAATAATCTTTGCAAAAATGTTTTTTGATACAAATGTTAAAAGCATTTCGAACATCCTTCCAATTAAGTTTCTGTGGCCTTTTCTCAATTGGATTTGCTCCTGCATCCACTGTCCTCCGTCCTCTCGTCTCCCTTTAAATAAGGTGAAAGTGTCACGCCCTGACCTTAGAGAACCTTTTATTTCTCTATTTTGGTTAGGTCAGGGTGTGACTAGGGTGGAAAGTCTAGTTTTTTATTTTCTATGGCCTGGTATGGCTCGTTGCCTCTGATTGGGGATCATATTTAGGCAGCCTTTCCCACCTGTTGTGTGTGGGATCTTGATTTTGTATTGTTGCTTTTAGCCCTACAAAGCTGTACGTTTCGTTTGTTACGCTTTCTTGTTTTGTGCCGGGTTATCATAACTAAAAATGATTAACTTACCCCACTGCATCTTGGTCCGACCATCCTTCCAACAATGATCGTTACAGAAAGGTAATCAAGGAGAGACTTCGATGAGAAGGAACGTGGACAGAAATGTTCTTGTTTGAAATGAGATGGTCCTGCGCCACTCACGCGTCATCAGCTAAATGACGTTTACAGGAGTGGCTCACAAAATAAACGTGTAAAGTGATAAAACATATTCAGTTAGTTGTGGAAGACATTTTATAGATAAAACGATAAGTAGCCTATTGTTTTTAAATGTGTGCATGGTTTTCTCCCCCTACAATACAAAAGCTGATTCAAAGGGTGTGTGGCAGACATCAAAACTCTTTTATGGTAGGATACACTTATGCCTCCTCGACAAAAGGAGGCTATCTAGGAGGGTAGGACCGTCTTCCATTTTCCTAGTAACGAATTGACACACTAGTCAACGACTTATCGACTTATATTAGGTGCGATGGATAGTCTGGAAGTTGCTTAGTAATCCCCTCCCATCCTTCAGTGCTAGAGTTGTCTATCTGGATTATGGTTAAACTGTGTGTGTGTGTGTGTGTGTGTGTTACTGCTGACGGACCGTTTACACTCACACCCTATCTCCTCCACCATCACCTCCACTGGCTAGATTAATGTCACACACTGACAGCTGTGCGTGCACGTGCGCACATGTGGGTGTGTTTGTTGGCACTGTTAGATTTCCTCTGGGATAAATGCTCCAGGGAGATCTAGATCAGTGTTTCAACTTTAACATCTTCTCTTTCCTTCCCTCCCCAGAGCAGTCTCTCTGTCCCTTTCTTACTCTCCCCCCCCCCCCCCCTCTCCCTCTGGCTTCCTCTTTCTCTCTGTGTTGTCTGTAAGGAGGTGATTAATAAAGCTTGTATGTTTTTAAATCACTGGCTGGACAGTGCCTGTCTTCAGAGCTGTTGACTGATTGGCCGATGTCCCTGACTTGGCAGTTGACCCTCTTTTCAACTGCCCAGAGAAACATATGAGACCATAAACAACACACACACAGTATTTTGGCTACTTCTAAGATAAAATATAGACTACTGACACCCAGTAGCTAGTAGCATGGGGACACATAATGCTAATGTAGCAGGCTTAGGGAACATTTCATCTCAATGCTCAATGAGTACACACTGTCCACACATTCTGGTCTTGGCCCTACTCTAGAAATGGTTGTGATCTTTGAATAGGATATCATGTCATCACAATGCTCTTAAACTTGTCCTTGAAAGAGGAGGACATTGAAGGCCAGGGGCTTATATTATTACAATAAAGCATTCCTTCCCTTTCACTATGGAATCCTCAACAGCCCATTCTGGAATACTTCATGCTCCATTATGAAATGCAGTCCACCTTTGTGACACCCTTAGAAATAGGATTAATGCTACCGTGTCATCCCAGGCCCAGCAGCCCCCCTACACACACTCCATTTAATCTCCTTAACATGTGAAAGGGATATTCATTAGCACCTATTAATGAGTCCATAGTGCTGCGCTGCAGCCTAAGAGGTCAACCCTGGCCTGAGGAAGCGAGGGAAAGGGAGGATAAGAGAGAGGGGAGCAGAGAGGAAGGATTGTGAGAGAGGAGGGTGAGTGATAGGTGGAGGAAGGAAGAAGAGTGGGATAGATTTTAGAGGAAGAGCAGAGAAGTTAATCATTAATTTAGACGTAAATCAGTGTGCCTGATGGGGGGGTGCAGTTACTGGAAATCCTGTGATTATTTATGGATATGGAACATTCAGTCGTTGTCCTGGTAGCCTGCCACTGTGCTGTGTGTCAGACTGGACACAGTGGTACTGTATATCTGCCCTGCTCTGCATCCTGTCCTGAATAACCAACATGTGAATGCTACGTAGGTAGACAGAATATGTTTGTTTTTTTAAAGGATGAAAAACATTGCAATGATACATACACTAGTAAATCTTTGTTGAATGAGGATGCTCTTTGGTTAAGGGGTTGAACATTGCCCTGGGCCTCCATTTTAATGAAGAAGCTGTAATATATTTTTTTGTTTGTTAAAACCAATACATTTCGGCCTGTAGGGGTTTTTAAGAAGTTCTATCTGAGAAATAGAGACATTATTTGTCTTTATGAATGAGTCGTATAAAGAATAAATCATTGCTATTAAGTCAAATTATAACTGTATCTCTCTCTCTCCCTCCAGAGTGGTGTGTGGCAGAAGACACAATTCAATACATTCAGTTGGACAACTGACTAGGTATCCCCCTTTCCTTTCCTTTCCCCTTGACAGTGAAGGTGGGTGGAGACCATGGTACATACGTCATCAACAAACAGACGCCCAACAAACAGATCTGGCTATCATCACCTACCAGGTGTGTGTGTCTGTGTGTAGATCCTTTGCGGTGCCAAAATAGTAGCAGCATTTTCAAACAGAATGAGGATACAAAAATGTGGGCAAAATATTTAAAAAACTGGTCTTTCTGCTGTGTTCTGCATTGTTTGATTGAATTTATTTATAAAGCCGCTCCAGACAGAGACATTACATACATTTATCTACATACATTTATGTGCCAATGGATGTTTGACAGTAGCTAAGCGTCCTCAATCCTAGCCTGATCTCTCTCTCTCTTTCCCCAAAAATGGGGAAAACAGGCTAACTAAGTATGATTCTCAATCAGAGACAATGAACGACACCTGCCTCTGATTGAGAACCATACTAGGCCAAACACATAGAAATATAACAACATAGAAATAAGAACATAGACTACCCACCCCAACTCACGCCCTGACCAACCTAACACAAAGACGTAAAAAAGGAACTAAGGTCAGAACGTGACATCATTTTTCAAAATAAAAACATTGAACAATTTCTAAAGACTGTTGACATCTAGTGGAAGCCATAGGAACTGCAATCGGGGCCCTAATAAATCAGGTTTCCCATAAATGCATTGAAAACACAATGACCCAAAAATATTTTCCCTGGATGGATTGTGCTCGGGATTTCGCCTGGCAAATCAGTTCTGTTATACTTACATAGATTATTTTAACAGTTTTAGAAACTTTAGAGTGTTTTCTATCCAATACTACCATGCATATACATATCCTAGCTTCTAGGCCTGAGTAACAGGCAGTTTACTTTGGGCACGCTTTTCATTCGGAAGTGAAAATACTACCCCCTAGCCTAAAGAGACTGTAATGTAACAAAATGTGGAAAGGGGAAGGTCTGAATACTTTCTGAATGCACTAGAGGTCAATAGATCTGGTCTGCATTCCTGATGTCTGTAACCATTAGCTTACCTGTGTAATATTGACATAAGCTCAGAAACACATGTTTTGCAAACATGGTCCGGTTTTATCAATTGCTGTGCTGATCAATGGACAGTTCATTACCTTTGTCAAATGAATATGCAGTCTAAAGTTGTGTGTTTTTGTATTTATTCTTGCAATGAAGATGGTGAAGCTACAATAATACACATTTACAAAAGGCCTATATCTAAAAATACATACATCCTAATTATTGTGTGTGTGTGTGAATATGTATTATTTTAATTTGCAGGACACTGCAAAGCCCATTATTCCTATGAAGAGTATGAATTAGGCTGTTTGAAAGTTTTGAATCTTAAGCAACCTGCATATACGCTGTTTGATGTACAACTGTAGTAGGTCAAAGTTGTGTGCTGGAAAACTTTGGTAGGACATAGTATTAAGTTCCTCGGCGTATACATCACAGACAAACTGAAATGGTCCACCCACACAAACAGAGTGGTGAAGAAGGCGCAACAGCGCCTCTTCAACCTCAGGAGGCTGAAGAAATTTGGCTTGTCACCAAAAACACTCTCAAACCTTTACAGATACACAATCGAGAGCATCCTGTCGGGCTGTATCACCGCCTGGTATGGCAACTGCTCCGCCCACAACCCGTAAGGCTCTCTAGAGGGTAGTGAGGTCTGCACAATGAATCACTGGGGGCAAACTACCTAACCTCCAGGACACCTACACCACCCGATGTCACAGGAAGGCCAAAAAGATCATCAAGGACAACAACCACCCGAGCCACTGCCTGTTCACCCCGCTATCATCCAGAAGGCGAGGTCAGTACAGGTGCACCAAAGCTGGGACCGAGAGACTGATAATCAGCTTCTATCTCAAGGCCATCAGACTGAAAAACAGCCATCACTAACATTGAGTGGCTGCCTGCGACATACTGACTCAAATCTCTAGCCACTTTAATATTTAAAAATTGGATATAATAAATGTTTCACTAGTCACTTTAAACAATGCCACTTCATATAATGTTACATACTCTACATTACTCATCTCATTTGTATATACTGTACTCTATACCATCTACTGCATCTTGCCTATGCCGTTCGGCCATCGCTCATCCATATATATATATATGTATATATATATATATATATATATATTCACACTTGTGTGAAAAGGTAGTTTTTGTGAAATTGTTAGATTACTTGTTAGATATTACTGCACGGTCGGAACTAGAAGCACAAGCATTTCGCTTACACTCACATTAAAATCTGCTAACCATGTGTATGTGACCAATAAAAAATGATTTGAAATTTGATTTGATTTGAGTAGGAATTGTGGTGCTCATGTGAATTCCCTTTCTTTTTCGGCTTCAGACCAATCCCTATTTCTCACTTAATACATTTTTATTTTATTTTTAATTTCTATGGTTTTTACACCGGAAAGTAATTATACAACATTTCCACATGCAAAATGTTATTTGCACTTCAAATTATGTTTAAAAACAGCAGTTTTGTCGCGCATGCTGTAGTTTATTGTCCAATTTTCTTCGCTAATTGCAGGCTACTATCAAATTTTTGGCCAAAGAACATGTGCGCAATGATGTGCCAAATATTTGATTTAGTGTGTAGCCTAAGCATTAGAATAAGCCGCCTCAATATTTGCAGCCATAGGTGATAATTTCTCTCTAAGAGCTGATCTGTTGTCAGTATTTCAAGTTAAGGTAAGATTTGAATGGAGAATGCCGAATCAGAGAGCAGCGCTGCCTTTCTTTCGATCGTGTCAATATCAACACATGCTCTGATTATGCACTTATAGAAAATTCTCCCTACGTGGTGTTTTGGGAAACACATGTGACTTCTTCGGCCGTTTTAGAAACATTGCATCATTAATACACTTGTAAGCTTAAGTTCCATCATATTTGGTAACCGGGCCCTGGCTATTATTTCATAAACATGGCTATTTGCATTCAGACAAAACATGGATTCTCCCTTTAAAGAGGGGGTGGGGGTGAATATCAACAGCTGCTTTACATTAAGCACATTACAGTTCCTGTAAGTGACTCTCAAAGTACTGAATAAGTTGGCTGAGTGAACATTTGGGAAGTTTCCCCAGACTCCCCATCAGTTTTGTACTTGCTGATGGCTACTTCCCCACTAAGGGGACCTTTTTTTGGTCCTGTCCGGCCTGGCTGACTTTTTTTTGTGCGGTCCGAACCGGCCTTGATTTCAGCATCCACGTACTGGACTCCCTAAAAACACGCCACTTCAATACAAGTGACTTTTCGTAGCAGGTTAGGAGAGCATTTTTGCTAACCCTTTTCATAACCTTAACCTAATTCTGCTAACCTGCTTCATTAATTATCCTAACCTGGCTACGGAAAATGTGTAGCTTTATTGAGGTAGTGTGTTTTTAGGGAATCTCCTCCACGGATATTGATTTTTGGTCCGGTCCTAACCAAATCTGAACCAATCATAGACGTCTGTTTGGTTCAGATTTGATACTTGATTTGGCCCAAACATGGATGTCAATGTTTGGTTTAGATTTGGTCCGGTCCCCGTTCCATGTAATTGATCTATTCCAGTGCTAACACACCTGATTCAACTTGTCAACTCATTCTCAAGCTCTTGAATCTCACCTAGCTACAGTATCTTAAGATGATGAATGCACAAACTGTAAGTCGCTCTGGATAAGAAGTCTGCTAAATGACTAAAATGTACAAATAGTGAAACGTCTGGGGTCCCCGAGCAGAGGTTTGCGAACCACTGTACTAGAGCACAGCAGAGTGCAGTAAGTACTTATTTTCAGAACCTAAAATGTACCTAACTTCAACGTCTGGAAAATATGTATTTTCAACGGCAATGTTGATTAAAATGACATGAAGAAAGTTGCATTCACAGGAGGGAATGTACTGAGTTAATGCATCACAAGTTAAGGGCTGGAATTTGTTCTGGATGCTCGAATAGCAACGTGAATGTCTTGTGTGTTGATGTGCATTGGCCTGGTTTTGGATTCAACATAGGGAAAAAGAAACATCAGCGACAGTTTGTGTTGTGAGAGGCTGGTCTTGGTTGAGGAAATGTTGGCCAACTAACAGTTGTTTGTCCTGAAACGGCATTTGGCTGCACACCTAGCTAGCTATCCAGTTTGAATGTATCATGCCAGAATAGATAGAGGAGCAATGCCCATTGCTTGTACTATAACTTAGCAGCGTGGCAGTTTCCCAAAGTTCCCAAGTATTGTGTTGACTATGAACTTTACTTAGCTAGCTAGCTATGCTTTATAGAAGAATGTAGCTAACTAGGATATATTCTCAACATTGAATTGTGGTCTGCAATCTAAACAGCTATATTAGTCTCTTTGGCTTGTAGCTACTGGGTAGTTGGCTAGCTAACTGGCTATAATAGCATCCAAGGATGTTCGCTAGCTTATTTGTTTGTGCTCTGATTTAGTTTCCACAAATGACTTCAGCCATATGAAAACTTTCGATAGCAAAATATACTTAGCTAGCTACTGATGCTAACCTGCTACTAGCTAGCTCCTGCTGTTGTGCCACGTACCAAGTTGCTGGTCCCGGTTTTAGAACTCTGAGATTCGGCTAAAAAGATATTAGCATTGTCAGAAATGCTACAAAAGGTTAGCACATCGTTGATTCTCTGTTGGCACGTGAGAGCGAATAAATTATAAATGTAATCAAAACTGTTGCCTCTACAAACTAATTCAGTCTGAAAGAGGGCAAGTCTAATGGTCACCTTATGGACGCTGTAGTCAAGTTCTTATCCAATGCCTAGATATTGAGCTAGGTTGGGGCAAGAAATAGTTTTTTTTTCCTAATGCTAACAACCATGTTAAAAATCTGGAATGTGGTTCTCGGTAACAGCCGGACGGCTCATGACGAGAGAAGTTTCATCTTCATTGGTGTCATATTGGCTTAGATAGGATGGTATGGAGACTTTCATTTAACATTGAGATTCAATCGCGCTGACTGGTGCGACTATAATACTGTAATTCTGTATCAGTGGTGGTGATCTGCTCTGTTCTCATTCACTGGGAAAATGCAGTCCTGATGGGCCAACGGGTCTGCTCTGTATTGTCCGTTGGCGGTTAGAAATGTATTTAGAACTGAACATTATTCTGGTGGGACAGATACTGTCAGAACAACGGTTCAGATGAAATGAATCTATAGGGAGCTGAGTCAATGTTTTATATTGAGCCAGGATATTATTATTACTGCCAGTTTCCATTTTCCATTGTTTGGAGAGTCAAATTCCCCCCAGAATCTGAATTCTGCATTCACTGTCAAATTCTATGCTGTACGTTTTTTTTTTGTTTGAATGGGTTGAAATGTATTTATCCTTGTTTGCACGTAAACCACCGTTCAAAAGTTTAGGGTCACTTAATAACGTCCTTGTTTTTGAAAGAAAATGACATTTTTTATCCATAAAAATAACATCAAATTGATCTGAAATACAGTGTAGACATTGTTAATGTTGTAAATGACTATTGTAGCTGGAAACAGCAGATTTTTTAATGGAATATCTACATAGATGTACAGAGGCCCATTATCTGCAACCATCACTCCTGTGTTCCAATAGCACGTTTTGTTAGCTAATCCAAGTTTATAATTTTAAAAGACTAATTGATCATTAGAAATTGCTTTTGCAATAATGTTAGCACAACTGTAAACTGTTGTCGTGATCTGTGGGTTCGATTACAGGCTCAAAATGGCCAGATACAAATAACTTTCTTCTGAAACTCGTCAGTCTATTCTTGTTCTGAGAAAAGAAGGCTATTCCATGTGAGAAATTGTCAAGAAACTGAAGATCTCGTACAACGTTGTGTACTACTCCTTTCACAGAACAGCGAAAACTGGCTCAAACCAGAATAGAAGAGTGGGAGGCCCCGGTGCACAACAAAGCAAGAGGACAAGTACATTAGAATGTCCAGTTTGAGAAACAGATGCCTAACAAGTCCTGAACTGGCAGCTTCCTTAAATAGTACCCGCAAAACTCCAGTCTCAATGTCAACAGTAAACAGGTGACTCCGGGATGCTGGCCTTCTAGGGCCAGAGTTCCTCTGTCCAGTGTCTGTGTTCTTTTGCCCATCTTAATATTTTTTTTTTATTGGCCAGTCTGAGATATGGCTTTTTCTTTGCAACTCTGCCTAGAAAGCCATAGGCCCATAGGGGCACTGTATTGGGAATATGGTGCCATTGGGGGCGCACACGTTGAGTCAATTTCATTGATGTAGACACATGGTTGTAATGTGGTTAAACTGCTATCAAATTAGTGTCTCTGGATGATCTTCAGTCACAAGCTACACTACAGACAGAAATTTTCCCATAATTCCCATAAACACACAGACAGAAACTAGGTCATGACTCATGTTTGCAGTTCCTGTAGGTACAGTAGCTTGCAAAAGTCTTCACCCCCTTGGCATGTTTCCTATTTTGTTGCCTTACAACCTGGAATTAAAATAGATTTTTGGGGGGGTTGTATCATTTGATTTACACAACATGCCTACCACTTTGAAGATGCAAAATATTATTTATTGTGAAACTAAGAAGAAATAAGACAAAAAACATGTATATCTATTCACCCCCACAAAGTCAATACTTTGTAGAGCCACCTTCTGCAGCAATTACAGCTGCAAGTATCTTAGGGTATGTCTCTATAAGCTTGGCACATCTAGCCACTGAGATTTTTGCCCATTATTCAAGGCAGAACTGCTTCAGCTCCTTCAAGTTGAATGGGTTTAATTTGAAGTTGAATTCCTCTGGTGTACAGCTATTTAAGTCATACAACAGATTCTCAATTGGATTGAGGTCTGGGCTTTGACTAGGCCATTCCAAGACATTTAAATGTTTCCCCTTAATCCACTCGAGTGTTGTTTTAGCCATAAGCTTATGGTCATTGTCCTGCTGGAATGTGAACCTCTGTCCCAGTCTCAAATCTCTGGAAGACTGAAACAGGGTTCCCTCAAGAATTTCCCTGTATTTAGCACCATCCATCATACCTTCAATTCTGACCAGTTTCCCAGTCCCTGCCAATGAAAAACATCCCCACAGCGTGATGCTGCCACCACCATGCTTCACTGTGTTCTCGGGGTGATGAGAGATGTTGGGTTTGCACCTGACAAAACGTTTTCCTTGATGGCCAAAAAGCTCAATTTTCATCTCATCTGACCAGAGTACCTTCTTCCATATGTTTGGGGGGTCTCCCACATGCCTTTTGGCAAACACCAAACGTGTTTGCTTATTTTTTTCTTTAAGCAATGGCTTTTTTCTGGCCACTCTTCCGTAATACCCAGCTCTGTGGAGTGTATGGCTTAAAGTGGTCCTATGGACAGATACTCCAATCTCCGCTGTGTAGCTATGCAGCTCCTTCAGGGTTGTCTTTGGTCTCTTTGTTGCCTCTCTGATTAATGCCCTCCTTTCCTGGTCCATGAGTTTTGGTGGGCGGCCCTCTCTTGGCAGGATTGTTGTGATGCCATATTCTTTCCATTTCTTAATAATGGATTTAATGGTGCTCCTTGGGATGTTCAAAGTTTCAGATACTTTTTATAACCCAACCCTGATCTGTACTTCTCCACAACTTTGTCCCTGACCTTTGGTCTTCATGGTGCCGCTTGTTTGGTGGTGCCGCTTGCTTAGTGGTGTTGCAGACTCTGGGGCCTTTCAGAACAGGTGTATATATATATTGAGATCATGTGATAGTTTATGTGACACTTAGATTGTGCACAGGTGGACTTTATTTAACTAATGATGTGACTTCTGAAGGTAATTGGTTGCACCAGATCTTATTTAGTGGCTTCATAGCAAAGGGGGTGAATACATATGCATTCACCAATTTTCAGTTTTTTTATTTTTATAAAAAATTTCAACAAGTTAGTTTTTTCATTTCAGTTCACCAATTTGGACTATTTTGTCTATGTCCATTACATGAAATTCAAATAAAATCCATTTAAATTACAGGTTGTAATGCAACAAAATAGGAAAAACGGCAAGGGGGATGAATACTTTTGCAAGGCACTGTAGTTTATAGTCATAAGATTTTAATGACGCTTCACTGATTAAAATGACAAAAAGTACAAAATATTTGGATCTTTAAAGGCCCAGTGCAGTCAAAACGTTATTGTCGTTATTGTCGTGTGAGGTTGGAATAATACAGTGAAATTGGGAAAATAATGCCATTTTAGTGTAAAATTATGGTGTGATGGAGTTTTGGCCTACTTGGTGACATCACCGGGCGGTAATTAGTTAATAGACCAATAAGAAAGAGTTCCAAACCCCTCTTCCAATAACAGCTCGTTTTCAGTTTTCCCCTCGATTCAGAGCATCCCAAATATGCTCAATGGGTGACATGTCTGGTGAGTATGCAGGTCATGGAAGAACTGGGACATTTTCAGCTTCCAGAAATTGTGTTGTGACATGGGGCTGCTCTCCCACAGTTGAAACCAGGAGCACACTTCTCCAGCATGCCAGTAGCCATCGAAGGTGAGCATTTGCCCACTGAAGTCTGTTATGACCCCGAACTGCAGTCAGGTCAGCTTCCCCGAGACGGTTTCTCACAGTTTGTGCTGAAATTCTTTGGTTGTGCAAACCCACAGTTTCGTCAGCTGTCTGCATGGCTGGTCAGATGATCCCGCAGATGAAGAAGCCGGATGTGGAGGTCCTGGGCTGCCGTGATTACACGTCGTCTGCGGTTGTGTGGCCGGTTGGATGGACTGAAAAATTCTCTAAATTGACGTTTGAGGTGGCTTATAGTACAGAAATTAACATGACATTTTCTGGCAATAGCTCTGGTGGACAATCCTGCAGTCAGCATGCCAATTGCTTGCTCTATCAGAACTTGAGACATCTGTAGCATTGTGTTGTGGGACAAAACTGCACATTTTAGAGTGGCATTTTATTGTCCCCAGCTTAAGGTGCACCTGTGTAATAATCATATTGTTTAATCAGCTCCTTATGCCACACCTGTCAGGTGGATGGATTATCTTGGAAAAGGAGAAATGTCAGAAACAGGGATGTAAACAAATTTGTGCACAATTTGAGAGAAATAAGATTTCTGTGTGTATGGAACATTTCTGGAATCTTTTATTTTAGGTCATGAAACAGGAACAACACTTTACATGTTGTGTTTATTAATTCAGTGTACAATTGCATTAACAGACGGTGCTTTCTAGTTTTATTGATGGCGGTGATGGTCCTTACAATGTTAATTTATCCTCCTGCTGCAACAACCAACATGTCACAGACATCATAGCCCCATAAATAGCTGCTAGAAACTGAGGGAAGGAGGTTTCCATGGGAACCTTGTGACTCTGGGTTGAACACCTTTTGTCTGCAGCATGCCACTTATGTTTCCTCTATCAGTGTCTGAAAGACTCCAAGTTTTACATTTGGTTTATCAAATTAAGATCCTACATCTAGGTCTATGAGTCACATGTTAAATGTTAGTCATGGATTTTATGTAGGCTTACAAGACTATTTAGTCTGTAATTGGCAAAATCGCATGTTAGGTGGTTTATTGTATGTAATCGATTACAGTAAGTTTTTATAAACATTTAATGATTTGAGTGCCTAAGTTTTGGCCCACCTACATTTTTGCTGGCCCGGCCATTAACGGATTCCTGCCTACGCCACTATCTGGTAGGATATACAGAAAAGAGGGAGCAAACATCCTACAAGGTAGGCTAAATAAACTTAGGCCTACCCTTAAAAATAGTTACAGATTGTAACACCAGATAATGTAACATTTTTGGTATCTATTATACTGGAACTTTCAGGTTAGGTACTGTTTGGTGTAGCACAGAGAATTTTCAGCAAACCTTATCTTGGCCATACTGTCTTCGTTCTGGATTTGTGGAAAAAGGAGTCTCATAAAAAGTAATCCAGTTGCAGTGGGTCCGTTCGAATTTAGAAAATGCTATTAATAGCCGTTATTAAAATAAATACTTTTCTGGCTCCATTAATTAAACAATGTGTGCCCCGCCATTTTGTCTATTTCAAGTCTTCGTTCATTGAGACAGGTGGGTCCAATCCAAAGTGCCGCGTGTCATGATGACAGACAACTGTCTTGATCAATAAGCGAAGACTTGAACTGGACAAGATGACGGTGTATACATTCAAATGAACATGCAACTGGACAAGGATATTTTATGATACTTCTGTTTCCAAGATGTGAGGACGAACACCGTATCGCCAAACTAAGGTTGGTCAACTCCCTACAAAAATGTCCTACTGTAGGCATATGTTTTATGTCAACCAGCAGCCCAGTGGCAGTTGTACAGTAGACCCTGCTGCTCCCACAATGACTCCAGTAAACCAGTCCTCAGTGAAAAGTCCTCAGTAAATCAGTCCTCAGTGAAAAGTTGATCCCAGTCAAAGCCATCAATAATCTTCTCTGCTCTTTTGGCTGGGAGGCACTTTGCCACATTTTTTTAAATGCAGGGCCCTCCCTCGTGTGTCTGTGCCAGCCATTTGTGTTTAGGGAATACACCCCCCTCCTCCTTTCCCTCAGTGCATCCCTCGCTCCCTCAGTATCGAGATAGCAGTGTGTTTGCTACACTACTATCCCTTTTTCTATCCTTCCATCCTACACAGTAGCAGACCCACTGCATTGGCACAACCTTCTCTTGGCCTGCCAGTGAGACTAATGATGAAAAACAGCTTGGTGCAGGGGTGATATAGATATCGCTTGTTTTGCGGAACAGTGATTGTTGTCTATTTATGGGTTGCTTTAGCAGCAGAGTGGTGTCAGTGTGGTTTGTACTGCATGTAGTTTAACTGGATAGAGATGAGTGGTGGGGCCTGGGATGTAGGATATGATGGAGAGTGTGTGTGTCTGTTGGAGGTAGTTTAGGGTGGCTGGTTGTTGTTGACCAAGGCCTTGTTTACAGTGAACTTATTGATCCTACTGTGTGATAGGGTAAAAAATCTAGAAGGGAGGAGAGGCATTCATAGCGCATGTGAAACCTACCTCTCTTTCTGTGTCTACCCCCTCAACTCGCTCTCCCTCTTTATCTTCTCTCCCTGGCTCTCTTCCCCTCCCCCCTCGATGTTCTCTCTCCTCTCTCTGTGGCCTCCATCATTCTACAATGACTACCTCATGAAGCTGGTTGAGAGAATGCCAAAAGTGTGCAAAGCTGTCAAGGCAATTTTTAAAAATTTAACCTTAGTTTAACTAGAAAAGTCAGTTAAGAACAAATTCTTATTTACAATGACGGCCTACCCCGGCCAACACTGGTCCAATTTTACGCAGCCCTATGGGACTCCCAATCACGGCCGATTGTAATACAGCCTGGAATCAAACCAGGGTCTGTAGTGACTCCTCTGGCACTGAGATGCAGTGCCTTAGACCGCTGCGCCACTTGGGTTGCTAGCAATAGTGGATAATATTTGGGACATGTAGTCTATTTGAATCATTAAGGAACATAGACCAAATGTAGCAGTTTAAACCTGGAGCCAGGCCACGGTTCATGACGACTGGACAATTGCCATCACAGTTCCATGATTAGTGAGTATTATTATAGTAGATTTTATAGGACTACTGTTCAACCTCTATTGTACACCTTTTTCACCTTCAACTTTCAGGATGAATCAAACCACTGTATATTTGATTCACCAATATATGTCATGCATAAAGGTTCTCAGCCCTTTTAAAATTATTTTGGTTTACTTTCCTAACCCTAAATAATATATAAGATCAGAGTGTTTTTTTATCTACCAATTGGTGCTGAAAAGGAGACATATGTATATATTTACATGGCTTTCTTTCATTGATCCCTAATTTTGGGAACCTTTCTCTCCATCTTAATTCAGGAAAATTCTAATTAAAGGTACACCAAATTTAAAGGCATAGCTTTAGAGAAATGTGCTGAAACCCCTATTGAATGAACTCCACAAGAAAGTCTGTTGGCCAGCAAGAAAGTCTGTTGGCCAGCAAGAAAGTCTGTTGGCCACGACGCCGTCAGAGTGCCTACCTCCTTCCAGTAGGCTGTGTCATCTTTGTTTGTTATCTGGCCTACCTACTACTGTTGTGTCATCAGCAAACATGATGATGGAGTTGGAATTGTACAGTGGTGGAAAGTACTTAAGTAGTATTTGAAAGTATTTTTACTTAAGTAGTTTTTTGGGGTATCAATACTTTACTATTTATATTTTTGACAACTTTTACTTTTACTCCACTACATTCCTAAAGAAAATAATATATTTTTTACTCCTTACATTTCCCTGACACCCAAAAGTACTAGTTACATTTTGAATGCTTAGCAGGAGAGGAAAATGGTCTAATTCACACACTTATCTGGCAGACTCACTAAACACAAGTCCATCGTTTGTAAATGATGGAAGTGTGCCCCTAAAACAAAAGAAAACCGTGCGGTCTGGGATTGCTTAATATAAGGAATTTGAAAGGATTTATACTTTTAATTATGATACTTAAGTATATTTTTGCTATTACACTTACTTTTGATACTTAAGTATATTTAAAACCAAATACTTTTAGACTTTTACTCAAGTAGTATTTTACTGGGTGTGTGAGGCCGCACAGTTCTGGGTGTACAGAGAATACAGAAGGGGACTGAGGACACACCCTTGTGGGGCCCCCGTGTTGAGAATCAGTTTCAAGGAGGTAATGCCCATCAGGAAGTCCAAGTACCAGTTGCATGGGGAGGAGTTCAGACCCATGGCTGTGAGCTTTGTAATTAGCTTATAGGGCACTATGGTATTGCCTAAGTTCTGAATACCAACTAATGAGAAGTGCCTAGGAAAGGCGTGCGAAGGAAAGGTATATGTAGGAAAGGCGGAAATGTCCTAAGTCAGAATCGGGCCCTAGTTGAGTATGAAGTTGCATGATGAAGTGTCATGAAAATTTGGCATGAAATGTAGATCTCAACATTAAGGATCCAGTCATGTATGTTTCTAGAAAAACAGAGAGCATTCTCTGCCTGTTTGTATCAGGAGACTGATAATGTAGTATACTGACCTTGTACTTACTCTGATCTGTTCCACAGTTTACAGTTAGTCACTACTGTTAGATGTTTGTATTTGTTATGCAGATAGGGATAATTCATCTATATTACTCGTCTTTGGAAAATTGAGTTGTGTATTCATTGTATAATCTATCAATGCACCCTGCATTAGAATATTTAACCATTGTGATTTTCCCATTTTACCTCATCTAAGATTGAATGTGTAAAATAAGGAATGCTATCTAAAGAAATCATTTTTATTTGATAAACAGTCCTTTTCTGACTGTGCCGGGTAGAAATAATAAGAGTACCTGGCCATTATTAAGGCTAGATCGTTCTTCTAGATGTTCAAACGTTCATAGATGAACAACAGGGGCAAATAATAATCACAGTGGTTATAGAGAGTGCAACAAATCAGTACCTCAGGAGTAAATGTCAGTTGATTTTCATAGGTGAGCATTCAGAGGTCGAGGCAGCAGGTGCGGTAGGGTGAGAGAGAGGGAGGAAGGAAGAGGGAGGGACGGTTGAAACAGCAGGTCCGGGACAAGGTAGCACGACCGGTGAACAGGTTAGTATTCCATAGCCTCAGACAGAACAGCAGAAACGGAATCAGCAGCACGACAAGGTAGCACGATCGGTGAACAGGTTTGGATTCCATAGCCTCAGACAGAACAACAGAAACTGGATCAGCAGCACGATCAGGTGGACTGGAGACTGGGACAGCCAGGATTCGTCAGGCCAGGTAGTCCTGAGGCATGGTCCTAGGGCTCAGGTCCTCTGGGAGGGGATAGGTGAGAGAATTAAAGGGAGCATACCTAAGATCACACAGGACACCTAATAAGACAAGAGAATTACACCATACAGACTGACCCTATCCCTGGCACATTGCAGCATAAATACTGGTGACTGAGACAGAGGGGTCGGGGACACTAACCCTGTCCAAAGTTACCTTTGGAGTAATATGATAATTTTGGGGGATTCTAGTTAAGATTCTAGCAGCCGTATTTAGTCACGTTTATTTAGTGCCTTATCCGGGCAGCCGGAGAGTACAGCATTGCAGTTGTCTAATCTTGAAGTGACAAAAGCATGGATTAGCTTTTCTGCATCATTGTTTTTACAAAAAGTTTAGGATTTTTGCAATGTTACGAAGATGGAATAAGGCTGCTCTTGAAATATTCTTGATATGTTGATCAAAAGAGAGATCAGGGTCCAGAGTAACGCCAAGGTCCTTCAAAGTTTTATTTGAGACGACTGTACAACCATCGAGATCCAATGTCAGATCCGACAGTTTTTTGGGAACTCGAACTAGCACCTTTATTTTGTCTGAGTTTAAAAGTAAAACATTTGCTGTGTTCCACTTCCTTATAGGACTTTACCATGTTTCATCGAAACGTACAGCTATGTGTCGTCTTCATAGCAGTGAGAAGGCGTGATCGTTAGGAGGCATGCCACAAAACCACAGTGGACAAACATGTAAAACATGACTAGAACAGAAGGACATCTTAGCACAAGGTTAGCCAGCTATGTTCCTCTGCTTGGCTTGGGAACACCTGTCTGTCTCTCTCACCCGCTAGAGACTGGGAGAGGGAGAGCGAGAGAGAGAAAAAGAGAGGGTGAGTCTCTTGTCTCTTCAGCTCTTCAGACCACTGAATCTGTAATCGTTATGATTGATTGTCTGATTTAATATATTGATCTGTTTATGGTGGTGACTGTGTCCAGAATGAGGATCTATGGATTCTAGCTGGGATGGCTAACACTCCCATCGAACACAGAATCACACTCTGCATTTAGATTCTGGGGTTGAGCTGAGA
Organism: Oncorhynchus kisutch; assembly: GCF_002021735.2. Classification (NCBI taxonomy): domain Eukaryota; kingdom Metazoa; phylum Chordata; class Actinopteri; order Salmoniformes; family Salmonidae; genus Oncorhynchus; species Oncorhynchus kisutch. The sequence goes on from NC_034176.2 coordinate 46,126,651, forward strand.
CAGGAGAAAATGTAAAGCAGCTTTGTGAAAAACACTGCATACCCAGTAAGGTAGATATATTTTGTATGTCTGTAATGTTATAGTAGGCCTATGCTTGCTAGTAATACTGCATTATGGAGTACATAGCTTTGTTCTAAGAATATGAATAGAATGGAATGGCTGTTCTCGCAGCAATTGGGTTCATGCCATGCTGTAAAAAGACAGGTATGCTAAAGCTATGATACTATAGTGTACATGACTTACTGACTCATTAAAACAATCTATGTTTATGAAGCCATGTCAAGTGATCTGACCAAATGACTCATCAGTCTGTTTATACAGCCTGCCAGTAAACAATGAGATATTTACTGATTTGGTCAATGTCCTTCACAATGATGGGTTGGTCAATGAACATACAGTCTAACTGCCCCATAACGGTCACAGTCTTTAGGGACCTTCTGTGGAGTGACTAGGAGCTGGTGTCCCATCATAGATGTCCCTATCTAGGCAAGTCAATTAAGAACAAATTCTTATTTACAATGCCAGCCTACTAAGAGGCAAAGGGCCTCCTGCGGGACGGGAGCTGGGATTAAAAATAAAAACACACATCATGACAAGAGACACCACACTACATAAAGAGAGACCTAAGACAACACAGCATGGTAGCAACACAACACGGTAGGAATACATGGCAGCAGCACAAACATTGTAAACACGGTTAGGCACAGGCAACATCACGAAGGGCAAAAAGGTAGCGACAACAAAACATCACGCGAAGCAGCCATAGGTGTCTGGAAGAGTGTCCATGATTGAGTCTGTAGAGATAGGGGGGTAATTATTTCTACCGAACCACATGACATTTGTTTTGGAGGTGTTGGGATAGGGGGAAGTATTTTCACGTCCGGATGAAAAGTGTGCCCGAAGTAAACTGAATGCTTCTCAGGCTAGGATATGCATTGGTAGACTTGGATAGAAAACACTCTAAAGTTTCTAAAACTGTTAAAATAATGTTTGTGAGTATAACAGAACTGATATGGCAGGGAAAACCCAGAGGAAAATTCAGCTTACCACTGTTTTCAATGGCTATTACTATAATTATAAGCCCAAGTTGCAGTTCCTAGGGCTTCCAACTTTTCTTTGGAAAGAGTTTCAGGCTGGTTTTTGGAAAAAATGACCCAGAAATTGTAGTTTTTCTAGGTGGCTCCCATTTTGGCTGTAGTGTTTCCAAGCGAGTGGAGGAAAGCGCGTTCTTTCTTATTTAACTCCGGTAATGAACATACTATTCTCCGTCTTAAATTGTATTGTTTATTTGCGTATTGGGATACCTAAAGTATGATTATAAACATTGTTTGACTTGTTTGGGAAAGTTTATTAGTAACGTTTGGGATGCATTTTGTATGCATTTTGCGCCAGCTAAATTGAGTTTTTATGGATATAAAGAAGGACATTATCGAACAAAAGGACCGTTTGTGATGTAACTGGGATCTTTTGGAGTGCCAACAGAAGAAGATCATGAAAGGTAAGTCATTTTTTATTTAGCTATTTCTGACTTTCGTGTCGCACCTGCCTGGCTGAAATGTTTTTCATGTGTTTGTATGCGGGGCGCGATCCACAGATAATCGCATTGTTTGCTTTCGCCGTAAATGATTTTTGAAATCTGACATGGCGGCACAAAATCAGGGGAGGGGCCAGCTGAGTATCATCTGCATATAAGTGGATAGAGAGCTTCCTAATGACTGAGCTATGTTGTTGATGGTAAGTGCATTCGGAAAATATTCAGACCCCTTCCCATTTTCCACATTTTGTTACTTTACAGCCTTAATCTGAAAGAGATTAAATAAAAATATTCCTCATCAATCTACACACAATACCCCATAATGACACAGTGAAAACAGGTTGTTAAAAATACAGAAATACCTTATTTACATAAGTATTCAGACCATTTGCTATTAGGCTCAAAATTGAGCTTAGGTGATTCCTGTTTACATTGATCATCCTGATGTTTCTAAAACTTGAATTCAATTGATTGGACATGATTTGGAAAGGAACACACCTGTATATTTTGGGTCGCACAGTTGACAGTGCATGTCAGAGCAAAACCAAGCCGTGAGGTCGAAATAATTATCCGTAGAGCTCCGAGACAGGATTGTGTCGAGGCACAGATCTGGGGAAGGGCACCCAAAAAATTATTGCAGCATTGAAGGTCCCCAAGAACACATTGACCTCCATCATTCTTAAATGGAAGAAGTTTGGAACCACCAAGTCTTTCCTAGAGCTGGTCGCCCGGCTAAACTGAGCAATCGGGGGAGTAGGGTCTTGGTCAGGGAGATGATCAAGATCCCGATGGTCACTCCGACCTCCAGAGTTCCTCTGTGGAGATGGGAGAACCTTCCAGAAGGAGAACCATCTCTGCAGTACTCCACCAATCAGGTCTCATGGTAGAGTGGCCAGACGGAAGCCTCTCCTCAGTTAAAGACACATGACAGCCCGCTGGGAGTTTGACAAAAGGCACGTAAAGACTCAGACCATGATAAACAAGATTCTCTGGTATGATGAAACCAAGATTGAACTCTTTGGCCTGAATGCCAAGCATCACATCTGGAGTAAATCTTGCACCATCCCTACAGTGAAGCATGGGGGTGGCAGCATCATGAGGTGGGAATGTTTTTCAGCGGCAGGGACTGGGAGACTAGTCGAGGGAAAGATGAACGGGGCAAATTACAGAGAGATCCTTGATGAAAACCTGCTCCAGAGCACTCAGGATCTCAGACTGGGGCGAAGCACACGGCCAAGACAACACAAGGGTGGATTTGGGACATGTCTCTGAATGTGCTTGAGTGGCCCAGCCAGAGCTTGGACTTTAACCCAATCGAACATCTCGAAAGACGTGAATATAGCTGTGCAAAAGACACTCCCAATCCAACCTGACATATCTTGAGAGGATCTGCAGAGAAGAATAGGAGAAACTACAGGTGTGAGAAGCTTATCACGTCATACCCAATAAGACTTGGGGCTGTAATCACTGTCAAATGTGCTTCAGCAAAGTACTGAGTAAAGGGTCTGAATACTTATAGGGATAGCCCCTTTTTACATTTTCGCCTAAAATGACATACCCAAATCTAACCTGTAGCTCAGGCCCTGAAGCAAGGATATGCATATTCTTGGTACCATTTGAAAGGAAACACTTTGATGTTTGTGGAAATGTGAAATGAATGTAGAGGAATATAAAACAATAGATCTGGTAGAAGAATTTTTTTTTTCTAGCTCCATCTTTGAAATGCAATTGAAGGGTCCCACTTCCATCCATCACTCTGGTTGTAATTCCGATGGTGTCCACAAGATGGCAGTAGTGTATGTTCAGACGGATAACTTGAAGTATGAGCGAATTTACATTACAAGTCACCCAGCTACATTTGGGCAAATTGTGAAGAAGACATATACTCATAACTTTTGTCCAAAAGGAAAAGGCATGCTGTTGCACAAGGTTAGCAGCTACATTTTGTGACAGATACAGGGTTTCCAGATGCTCCAGTAAAGCCCAGCTCATTGGCTATCTAGCTACATTTGGTTTAACTCCGATTGGTGCATACAGTGCCTTGCGAAAGTATACGGCCCCCTTGAACTTTGCGACCTTTTGCCACATTTCAGGCTTCAAGCATAAAGATATAAAACTGTATTTTTTTGTGAAGAATCAACAACAAGTGGGACACAATCATGAAGTGGAACGACATTTATTGGATATTTCAAACTTTTTTAACAAATCAAAAACTGAAAAATTGGGCGTGCAAAATTATTCAGCCCCCTTAAGTTAATACTTTGTAGCGCCACCTTTTGCTGCGATTACAGCTGTAAGTCGCTGGGGGTATGTCTCTATCAGTTTTGCACATCGAGAGACTGAAATATTTTCCCATTCCTCCTTGCAAAACAGCTCGAGCTCAGTGAGGTTGGATGGAGAGCATTTGTGAACAGCAGTTTTCAGTTCTTTCCACAGATTCTCGATTGGATTCAGGTCTGGACTTTGACTTGGCCATTCTAACACCTGGATATGTTTATTTTTGAACCATTCCATTGTAGATTTTGCTTTATGTTTTGGATCATTGTCTTGTTGGAAGACAAATCTCCGTCCCAGTCTCAGGTCTTTTGCAGACTCCATCAGGTTTTCTTCCAGAATGGTCCTGTATTTGGCTCCATCCATCTTCCCATCAATTTTAACCATCTTCCCTGTCCCTGCTGAAGAAAAGCAGGCCCAAACCATGATGCTGCCACCACCATGTTTGACAGTGGGGATGGTGTGTTCAGGGTGATGAGCTGTGTTGCTTTTACGCCAAACATAATGTTTTGCATTGTTGCCAAAAAGTTCAATTTTGGTTTCATTTGACCAGAGCACCTTCTTCCACATGTTTGGTGTCTCTCCCAGGTGGCTTGTGGCAAACTTTAAACAACACTTTTTATGGATATCTTTAAGAAATGGCTTTCTTCTTGCCACTCTTCCATAAAGGCCAGATTTGTGCAATATACGACTGATTGTTGTCCTATGGACAGAGTCTCCCACCTCAGCTGTAGATCTCTGCAGTTCATCCAGAGTGATCATGGGCCTCTTGGCTGCATTCTCTGATCAGTTTTCTCCTTGTATGAGCTGAAAGTTTAGAGGGACGGCCAGGTCTTGGTAGATTTGCAGTGGTCTGATACTCCTTCCATTTCAATATTATCGCTTGCACAGTGCTCCTTGGGATGTTTAAAGCTTGGGAAATCTTTTTGTATCCAAATCCGGCTTTAAACTTCTTTACAACAGTATCTCGGACCTGCCTGGTGTGTTCCTTGTTCTTCATGATGCTCTCTGTGCTTTTAACAGACCTCTGAGACTATCACAGTGCAGGTGCATTTATACGGAGACTTGATTACACACAGGTGGATTGTATTTATCATCATTAGTCATTTAGGTCAACATTGGATCATTCAGAGATCCTCACTGTACTTCTGGAGAGAGTTTGCTGCACTGAAAGTAAAGGGGCTGAATAATTTTGCACGCCCAATTTATCAGTTTTTGATTTGTTAAAAAAGTTTGAAATATCCAATAAATGTCGTTCCACTTCATGATTGTATCCCACTTGTGGTTGATTCTTCACAAAAAATACAGTTTTATATCTTTATGTTTGAAGCCTGAAATGTGGCAAAAGGTCGCAAAGTTCAAGGGGGCCGAATACTTTCGCAAGGCACTGTATTTGACAAGTTAGAGTCAATCAAGTGAAGACCGCCCGCGTCATCGGCATGCCATGAAGGCGTCGCTTTCAGACCAAATGTGGTGTCCTATAGGATATACTAGACCCCTAATGATATAGTGAAGTCTGGTTACGTTCTAGAGTCTCTGATGAATACATACAAACGTGATTTGACTGGTTGAAACAACGATTAGGGTTAGATTTTCACAGATTCCTTTCTTTGCATATTGAACGTTTGGAAATAGAAAATTGATCGTGCATGCTATATGGACCTTTTTTAGGATATGAAAAAGTATTTTATGTAACAAAACGACACTTCATGTTATCTCTGGGACCCTTTGGATGATACATTTGGAAATCTTGCTCTGATTTAAGTACACATTACACTTTCAGAGGTGAATTTATTAAACCTATTGCGGTGAAAAAAGTGTTTTGTTGTTTGGAGCTCTCAAGTAATAGCATGGAATATTTTTGCAGTAATTGCTACTATAAATTGGACAGTGCAGTTATATTACCAAGAATTTAAGCTTTCAGCCAATATAAGACACTTGTATGTACCGACATTTGTTATTTCTCTCAAATCTGCGATCGTGACACAAGGTGCTGCATGATTTACAACTGTCCCGTTGACGGGACGCCGATCCCTAAGAAGATTTATGTAAATGGAATTTCAGTTTTTTATTTTCAATAAATTAGCAAAAATGTATAAAACTTGTTTTTTCTTTGTCATTATGGGCTATCCATTTTAGAATAAGGCTGTAACATAACAATATTTAGAAAAAGTCAAGGGGTCTGAATACTTTCCGAATGCACTGTAAATTCAGAAGAGCGTGGGGTCTAGGATCGAGCTTTGGGTTACTCCCTTGGTGACAGGCAGTGGCTGAGACAGCAAATGTTCTGACTTTACACACATTTTCCTTTACTCTGCGGCCAAACTCATCCCAAACCATCTCAATTGCGTTGAGGTCGGGTGATTGTAGAGGCCAGGTCATCTGATGCAGCACTCCATCACTCTCCTTTTTAGTCAAATAGCCCTTACACAGCCTGGAGGTTTGTTGGGTCATTGCCCTGTTGAAAAACAAATAATAGTACCACTAAGTGCTGTTGGATTCTAAACTTTGAACATTGAGATATTAAAGACATAATAGATCAGATGCATAGTATATAAAGGAGTGAGATCTGTTGAAAGACAGAGTGGCTGTGGAATGTGCTGGGTGGACGGGAGTAGATCAAAGGATTGCTATAGGGGAAGCAGATGGACATCTGTGGATTGGGCGAAGGAGGGGTTGAGGTCAGGATGTCAGGTCAGATCCCCTGAAGGGAGTAATAAGGGTTTACTACCCTTTTCCTGTGGAACCATAAGATGTAAGGATTGGAGAGAAGGAGTGTCTTAAAACCTCTACCCATCCCGGATCCGGGAGAATTGTCATCAACTGACACTAATTTGCATAACGCAACGGACAAAAAATATTACTAGAAAATATTCATATTCATGAAATCACAAGTGAAATATTGTCACACCCTGACCATAGTTTGCTTTGTATGTTTCTATGTTTTGTTTGGTCAGGGTGTGATCTGAGTGGGCATTCTATGTTGGATGTCTAGTTGGTCTGTTTCTGTGTTTGGCCTGATATGGTTCTCAATCAGAGGCAGGTGTTAGTTGTTGTCTCTGACTTGAAGCCATATTTAGGTAGCCTGTTGTGTCCTTTTGGGTTGTGGGTTATTGTCTATGTCTAGTTGCATGTTAGCACTATGTTTCATTAGCAGTCACGTTCGTTTTCTGTTTTGTTAGCTTGTTCAGTTTACGTCGTGTTTTTCATCATTCAATAAAAGAATGCATTCATACCACGCTGCGCTTTGGTCCGCTTCATACAACAATCGTGACAAATATAGTGAAACACAGCTTAGCCTTTTGTTAATCAACATGTCATCTCAGATTTTGAAATTATGCTTTACAGCGAAAGCTAGACAAGCATTTGTGTAAGTTTATCGATAGCCTAGCATAGCATTATGTCCAGCTATCAGCAGGAAGCTTGGTCATGAAAATCAGAAAAGCAATCAAATTAACTGTTTACCTTTGATCTTCGGATGTTTTCACTGACGAGACTCCCAGTTAGACAGCAAATGTTAATTTTGTTCCATAAAGATTATTTTTTATAGCCGAAATACCTCCGTTTGTTCTTCATGTTTGGTAGAGAAATCCACCGGAAACTGCGGTCACGACAACTCCGAAAAATATTCCAAATTAGATCCATAATATCGACAGAAACATGGCAAACGTTTTTTATAAGCAATCCTTAAGGTGTTTTTCAAATATCTATTCGATAATATATCAACCGGGTCAGTTGGCTTCTTAGTAGGAGCGAGAGAAACAATGTCTATTACGCACAAATCACTCTGAGGCCACCAGCTGACCACTTACGCAATGTTGTTGCTCACTCTCATTTTTCAAAATAAAAGCCTGAAACTATATCTTGTGACACTAGACACTAGAATCTGGTTGATATCCCTTTCACTGCTCAATAGGGACGCATAGGAACGCAGAGGTTTCTAAATAAGAGTCACTTCCTGATTGGATTTTTCTCAGGCTTTCGCCTGCAATATCAGTTCAGTTATACTCAAAGACAATATTTTTACAGTTTTGGAAACTTTAGAGTGTTTTCTATCCTAAACTGTCAATTATATGCATATTCTATTATCTGGACCTGAAAAATAGCCCGTTTACTTTGGGAACTTATGGTATAGGGGACGCTTGAGTCCCACTTGGCCAAAAGCCAAAATGCAGCGTGGCAAATTCAAATAAAATGATATAAAAATCTAACTTTCATTAAATCACACATGTAAGATACGAAATTAAAGCTACACTCGTTGTGAATCCAGCCAATATGTCAGATTTTAAAATGGCTGTTCGGCGAAAGCATAAGAAGCTATTATCTGATGATAGCACAACAGTAAACAAAGAGGGTAGCATATTTCAACCCTGCAGGCACTACACAAAACGCAGAAATAAAGTATAAAACATACCTTACCTTTGACAAGCTTCTTTTGTTGGCACTCCAATATGTCTCATAAACATCACAATTGGTCCTTTTGTTCGATTAATTCCATCCATATATATTCAAAATGTCAATTTATTTGGCACGTTTGATCCAGAAAAAAACAGCTACCAAATTGCGCAACGACACGACAAAATATTTCAAAAGTTGCCTGTAAAACTTTGCCAAAACATTTCAAACTACTTTTGTAAAACAACTTTAGGTATTTTTAAACGTTAATAATCGATCGAATTGAAGACGGTCCTATCTGTGTTCAATACAGGAAGACAACAAACCAAGCTACTTTTCAAGTCTTGCGCAACTCTCAACAGTGTTACGCAGTTCCTAGATGGCCATACTTCTTCATGTCACAAAGGAATAACCTCAACCAAATTCCAAAGACTGGTGACATCCAGTGGAAGCGGTAGGACCTGATCGGATCGTTTCCCAATGAGAACTCAATGAACAGGCAGAGACCTCCAAATAATATCTGAACGGTTAGTCCTCAGGGTTTTGCCTGCTACATAAGTTCTGTCACCAGCAAAGCACCATCACACCTCCTCCTCCATGCTTCATAGTGGGAACCACACATGCAGAGATCATCCATTCACCTACACTGCGTTTCACAAAGACCCGGCGGTTGGAACCAAAAGTCTCAAATTTGGACTCATCAGACCAAAGGACAGATTTCCTTTAGTAGTGGTTTCTTTGCAGCAATTCTACCATGAAGTCTTGATTCCCACAGTCTCCTCTGAACAGTCGATATTGAGATGTCTTTTACTTGAACTCTGTGAAGCATTTATTTGGGCTGCAATGTCTGAGGCTGGTAACTCTAATGAACTTATCCTCTTATTGTCCTTTGGCGGTCCTCATGAGAGCCAGTTTCATCATAGCGCTTGATGGTTTTGCGACTGCACTTGAATAAACGTTAAAAGTTCTTGACATTTTCCGGATTGACTGACCTTCATGTCTTAAAGTAATGATGGACTATCGTTTCTCTTTGCATATTTGAGCTGTTCTTGCCATAATATGGACTTGGTCTTTTACAAATGGTATACCACCCTTACCTTGTCACAACACAACTGATTGGCTCAAACGCATTAAGAAGGGAAGAAATTCCACAAATTAACTTTTAACAATGCACACCTGTTAATTGAAATGCATTCCAGGTGACTACTTCATGAAGCTGGTTGAGAGACTGCCAAGAGTGTGCAAAGCTGTCATCAAGGCAAATGGTGGCTACTTTTAAGAATACAAAGTGTATTTTGATTTATTATACACTTTTTTGATTACTACATGTTTCCATATGTGTTACTTCATAGTTTTGATGTCTTCACTATTATTCTACAATGTAGAAAATAGTAAAAATAAAGAAAAACCCTTGAATGAGTAGGCGTGTCCAAACCTTTTGACTGGTACTGTACATGCATACATACATACTGTATGCTACAGTAGAAACGACAACACGATATACAGAAAATAAGGCACTTACTTTGATAGCAACGCATACATGTTCAAAGTTATTATGTGTAAGGAAAACAATGCGAGCGAGCGCCAGACAATGTGCCAGTTCATGCAAGACTGCGCAAATGTCTGCATACTTGATGTGCGGAAAAAAATGGGGAAGGGCTCTCCTCAAAGAGGGAAGTTGGTCCGGCTCAGTTAAACCTCGCTAATTACCTATCGATAATTAGCAGGCAGAGAGTGTTAACTGTTGTGTAACAATCACATTTTGGAACAGTGAGTCCATTCTGATATCACGTGCATAAAACAACTCACGCTGGGTTGACCGTCAGAGATATTTGGAACTCACATGTGAAAAGGTTAAGGTTGCTTTGACACATCTATAACCTGAGCGGAAACCAGATTGCATACCAGAGAGAATACTACAGGCATCAAGTTTTTCAGACACTTTTAATAAACAGGGCAATATAGATTTCCCTTGATTCCCCATTTAAATAAAGGACACACCGTGGCTGACTTCCAAGCACTGGTAACCTCCCCAGTGAAGAGAGACAGGTTAAAATGTTGAGTGATAGGCTCTGTGATGATAGGGGCTGCAAACTTAAAGAAGAAAGGATCTAAACCATCTGCCGCAATGTTCCGCAATGTTTTTTGGGGGGTCAAGTTTAAGGAGCTCCTTTAGCACCTCGGACTCAGTGACCGCCTGCAGGGAGAATCTGTGTAGTAGGTCAGGGGGAATAGAGGGAGGGGTATCGGAACTAGTCGCATTAGAAGACCTGGAGTTGAACGGGCAAGGAGACATGGCTGAGTCAAATAGGAATCCTGACTTAATGAAGTGGTGATTAAAGAGCTCAGCTCCTTGGGACATGGGCATCTGTGAGGAGGAGAGTTTATTCTCCATGTATTTCACAGTTTTCCAGAACATTTTGGGGTTAGGCCCACAGAGAGAGAACTGCTCCTGAAAGTAACAAATTTTGGCCTTCCGGATAGCTTGAGTGCACTTATTTCTCATTTACCTGAACGTCAGCCAGTCAGCCTGAGTATTTGTATGCCGAGCCTTTCACCAAATGGTGTTCTTGAGGTGGAGTAACTCTGCCAGATTACGGTCGAACCAGGGGCTGAACCTGTTTTTAATTCAAATGTTCTTGATAGGGCGTACTTATTAACAATACCACTGAAAAATGTTTTTTTTAAATGTCCAAGCATCTTCGACAGAGGGAATCAAGCTGGTTCTATGCCATTTTACAGAGGCCAGGTCATGAAGGATTGCTTGCTAATTCAAGTTTTTCAAGTGTCTATGAAAAATCAGGACTGGTCATTTAACTGAGCAGCCATTATGAACACAGGCCATTACAGAAAACACCAGACTGATACAGTGCCTTGCGAAAGTATTCGGCCCCCTTGAACTTTGCAACCTTTTGCCACATTTCAGGCTTCAAACATAAAGATATAAAACTGTATTTTTTTGTGAAGAATCAACCACAAGTGGGACACAATCATGAAGTGGAACGACATTTATTGGATATTTCAAACTTTTTTAACAAATCAAAAACTGAAAAATTGGGCGTGCAAAATTATTCAGCCCCCTTAAGTTAATACTTTGTAGCGCCACCTTTTGCTGCGATTACAGCTGTAAGTCGCTTGGGGTATGTCTCTATCAGTTTTGCACATCAAGAGACTGACATTTTTCCCCATTCCTCCTTGCAAAACAGCTCAAGCTCAGTGAGGTTGGATGGAGAGCATTTGTGAACAGCAGTTTTCAGTTCTTTCCACAGATTCTCGATTGGATTCAGGTCTGGACTTTGACTTGGCCATTCTAATACCTGGATATGTTTATTTTTGAACCATTCCATTGTAGATTTTGCTTTATGTTTTGGATCATTGTCTTGTTGGAAGACAAATCTCCGTCCCAGTCTCAGGTCTTTTGCAGACTCCATCAGGTTTTCTTCCAGAATGGTCCTGTATTTGGCTCCATCCATCTTCCCATCAATTTTAACCATCTTCCCTGTCCCTGCTGAAGAAAACGGGCCCAAACCATGATGCTGCCACCACCATGTTTGACAGTGGGGATGGTGTGTTCAGGGTGATGAGCTGTGTTGCTTTTACGCCAAACATAACGTTTTGCATTGTTGCCAAAAAGTTCAATTTTGGTTTCATCTGACCAGAGCACCTTCTTCCACATGTTTGGTGTGTCTCCCAGGTGGCTTGTGGCAAACTTTAAACTACACTTTTTATGGATATCTTTAATGGCTTTCTTCTTGCCACTCTTCCATAAAGGCCAGATTTGTGCAATATACGACTGATTGTTGTCCTATGGACAGAGTCTCCCACCTCAGCTGTAGATCTCTGCAGTTCATCCAGAGTGATCATGGGCCTCTTGGCTGCATCTCTGATCAGTCTTCTCCTTGTATGAGCTGAAAGTTTAGAGGGACGGCCAGGTCTTGGTAGATTTGCAGTGGTCTGATACTCCTTCCATTTCAATATTATCGCTTGCACAGTGCTCTTTGGGATATTTAAAGCTTGGGAAATCTTTTTGTATCCAAATCCGGCTTTAAACTTCTTCACAACAGTATCTCGGACCTGCCTGGTGTGTTCCTTGTTCTTCATGATGCTCTCTGCGCTTTTAACGGACCTCTGAGACTATCACAGTGCAGGTGCATTTATACGGAGACTTGATTACACACAGGTGGATTGTATTTATCATCATTAGTCATTTAGGTCAACATTGGATCATTCAGAGATCCTCACTGAACTTCTGGAGAGAGTTTGCTGCACTGAAAGTAAAGTTTTTGATTTGTTAAAGTTTGAAATATCCAATAAATGTCGTTCCACTTCATGATTGTGTCCCACTTGTTGATTCTTCACAAAAAGATAGTTTTATATCTTTATGTTTGAAGCCTGAAATGTGGCAAAAGGTCTCAAAGTTCAAGGGGGCCGAAAACTTTCGCAAGGCACTGTACCTATCCAGATTATGTTTTAGGGTAACATCAAGGAGAGTAGCCTTTTCTTGGTGTTTGGAGTCATACCCCTTGGGTGGCAGGGTAGCCTAGTGGTTAGAGCATTGGACTAGTAACTGAAAGGTTGCAAGTTCAAGTTTCAGAGCTGACAAGGTCATTCTGCCCCTGAACAGGCAATTAACCCACTGTTCCTAGGCCATTTTAGAAAATAATAATTTGTTCTTAACTGACTTGCCTAGTTAAATAAAGGAAAAATGTAATTACTTCTGGGATTGGTAATAATCTGAGAGAAATTTAGGGAGTCCCATTGTTTTAAGACTTGATCAGGTGGTTTAAGCATGTCCCAGTTTAGGTCACCTAGCAGGACAAATTCAGACTTACTGTAAGGGGCCAGACGAGAGCTTATAGGGCAGGTAGGGTACAGGCCTTTTCTGTTGGTGGACGATAACACCAGCAACAGTCAACAAAGAGCTATTTGAAAGCTTAATGCTTAAAACCAGAAAATCAAATTGTTTGGGGACTGACTTTGTGGAGACAAGCGAGCACTGAAGGTGTTCCTTGGTAAATATTGCTACTCCATCACTTTGTGGAACATCTGTCTTGCCGAAAAAGATTGTAATCGGAAAGGTTAACATCAGTGTTCAGAACACTTTCTTAACCCTGTCTCACTAATGACTATTACATCTGGATTGGAGCTGTGAACGCACACTTTCAATTGATACATTTTAGATAACCTTCTAGTGTTAACGTGTAGAAAATCCAGGCTTTGACAGGGAGCCGAAATCAGTGAAGCAGAAATTGGAGCTAGCAACACAAGACGGCAAGATGCACATTTCCAGATATCATCAACAGGAATACAATCAAGGCACTGCAGAGGACAGGGAGAGCTTTGGAGTGTTGATTTTCTATGACATTTGAATGGTCATCAGATGGGCAGTTCAAAGAGTCAATTTGCCCCAATAAAATAAGTCCAGTAGACTATAAAAGTCAGAAATAAAATAAATAAATTTATACCTATTACAGTTCACAAGTTACTTAGCCTTCATAAAAGTCAGATCAGTCCAAAGTCTTCGGTGTATGTGCGTGTGTGCTGGATGCAAGTGAAAGCTCAGGAGAGGGGGAGGTGTGTGGCGGGGGTACCTGTACCAGACAAGGGGAGACAGGCCAGGGCAGATGGGGAGCAGATCGCCGGGTGGGGATACAATCAGCAGTGCAGCAGGCAATGGGAGTAGGTGTCACACGCATTTTGGGAGAAGCTTTTTCAGAAGGCTGGGTAGGAGAGGAGGCGTTCTACCTTACCCAACAGGTGCATGGTGGAGCAGATGAAATTGTCCGAAGTGAAAAGCTGACCAGAAAACGTTGGGCGAAGACAAAACCAAGACACCGGTAAAAACGCTAGTATGAGATATAACCCTAACCAGAATGACAACGATAGGGTATTGACAGGATATTTTGTGATTTATTTTCACATTTGTTATGTGCTGCTTATCAGTCGGCAACTGGTTGTTGGATTTGAATAGACAGCAAAAAATCGACTCAAAATCAAATGGATCAAATCAAATCAAAACACATTTTATTTGTCACATACACATGGTTAGCAGATGTTAGTGCGAGTGTAGCGAAATGGATCATGCAATATGCTTTTGATGGATTTTTTAAATGTTTAATGATGTTGATTACTTTAGATGTCTTCTTCTTCAGAACCGCTGAACCAATTTATTATATATAATCTATGGTAATGATGTTGACTACTTTAAATGTCTTCTTCTCCAGAACCGCTGAACCAATTTAGTATATACCATCTATGGACTTCAGTCTTCAAACGCAATATTTTCCAAGACTCTAGCTCAAACAATATGGCTGCTAGAAACCAATGAGCTTGCATGATTTATTATCCTGTTCAACAGTTCCCCCATGAGGCCAAATAGAACTATACTCTACAGGTTAGCTACACTCACCTTCCTGAGCATGTGTGCCAAATTCCATCACTCTGAGTCAAACAGATCAAGAGAGATGATTATGTGCCCATTGTTGCGCCACTTGTGTGATCAAGCTGAATGTGCTTGCATAAATTGAATCCTGACAGTGTTTTAAACATGTAGGCCTATATCAAGTTTCTATACAATATGAATAACCATGTCAGATTTTATATGCATTTGTGCCACGTCACTCCCACTTCAATGTTAATTGGTTGTTCAAGATACTAGACTGGCAAATATTGCGTTGAGAGACCGTGGTCCATATATGCCCAGTGGTTAGTAGTAGTAGGTTTTATTAGTTTCTCGGAGTCATATGCTGAATAGTAAAATCCTAAACTAGCAAAACCCTTTTGTTTTATATTAATGTTAAAATATTCAATATATACTATACAAAACAGCAAAAACAAAGTTTGGGGTGGCAGCTTTAGAAAATTCATCTTTTGAGTTCTTAGGTAGGCATTTCTAAGGCCCCTGGTCTATATGTTGGGTGCATTAATCAGTTTAGTGATGAATGGGAGTGTTCTGATTAGCGGTCTGTGCATGTAATGGGAGTGCTCAGTGTGTGGCTGTTGTGGGTTGTGTGTCCATTAATCTGCTGTCTGGTTGGGGGGAGCCAGTCTGCAAACTGGGAGTTCTGAAGGGTTCTCGAAAATGTCAGGCAGATCTGCTCCCGTCTGGTTTCCAATGACATGATTCTGAGGGTTTTGAGGGCTTCCCGGTAGCTGGTATACGACCCACCCAGAAATATTCTACAGGCTCTCTTCTGGACACGCTACAGCTGAGCAGTCAGGGTTTGAGTGAGGCCAGGGTGCCAAGCAGGGACAGAACGGATCTTATGTAGCTGGATCAGATGGACAGTAGGTCTGAATTTTTTTATTTATTTGGTTCCGGTGTTCAACGTGGGGTCATTTAGAAAACACCCAGGAGTTCAGAGGAATGGTTTTAGCTGGCTTGCCTCTGAAGCTAAGCAGGGTTGGTCTTGGTCTGTCCTTGGATAGGAAACCAGCTGCTGCTGGAAGTGGTGTTTGAGGGCCAGTAGAAGGCAATCTTACCTCTGGTCTAAAAAAATATCCCAATGCCCCAGGGAAATAATCGGGGACATTGCCCTGTGTAGGGTGCCGCCTTTCGGATGGGACGTTAAACGGTGGTCACTAAAGATCCCATGGCACATATCATAAGACTTGGGTGTTAGCCCCGGTGTCTTGGCTAAATTCCCAATCTGGCCCTCATACCTTCATGGCCACCTAATCATCCCCAGCTTCCAATTGGCTCATTCATCCCCCCTCCTCTCCCCTGTAACTATTCCCCATGTCCTAGGTGTACATGAAAATGTGTTCTCAGTGAATTTACCTGTCAAAATAAGAGTTAAATAAAACATTTAATTAGTTACAAAGAAGCACTTGATGAGGAACAGCTTCCTGCTGGTGCTTGTGGTCATGGTGTCAACCTGTCTGCTCCAGTTCAGGTCCTGCTGGACAGTGAGACCCAGCACCCTGACCTTTGATGTCTCTGACAGGGGGACACTGTTGATGAATAGGGGTGGAGCAGGGGGTGGGTTTTATAGAAGGTGACATGCATCACTACACATTTCTTCTCATTGAGGAGCATGTCATTGGAGTTGCTGCAGTTTCTTGCTTTCAAGCACATTCGTATCATCAACATATTTCCAACCAGGGTTAGCAGCTTCATGTCCTACACTACATCCTGATATTACCAGGTTCTGACCACTAGATGGTGCTGTTCCTGCTATTAGGTAATACTTTTTTTTAAAGACCCCCCCATTATTAGAGGGATAGTTCACCCAAATTACAAAATAACATGGGTTTTCTTACCCTGTAAGCAGTCTATGGACCAGGTATGACAGTAGCACCTTCTTTGGTTTTGTTTAAGTCCAATGTAAGTCAACGGTACCTATATTAGCATTTTCACGCTTCATGTCCAAATCATTCTAATGTATCTAAAAATGTATTATGTAGGTTACTTATAGATGATGTGGATGTGAAGTTAGCATTTGAAACAGTGGCCAGCTTAACAAAACCAAATCATAGGTCAGGTTGTAGGATGGGACACAAACCCAACAACTTAGATTAGTAATTTATCTGAACAGGGGGGAAAACATCACCAAATTCACTGAGAATACATTACATAGGATGAAGAAACAATACTACGAGCCGCATCTCTTTACTACTTGTCAAACATAGAGAACCGATACTATATACTCGTTGTTGGGGGGGGGGGGGATTGTCGTGGGGTGTGTAGGGTCCTTGGATGGCTTTTGACCACTTCTTTGGATTCCTGATGTCTTATTCATTGTTAGAAAAAGGTTTGGTATACATCTGATGTTGTGTACTATAATTATTTAATTGTATACAAATCCAATGCATTCCAATGGCAGGAATGCTTATCTTATCTGTTTCTAACTACAGAAACGAGGTCAGAACAATCTGAGAAGGTGGAAGTCATGGCTTGCTGAAATTACATGGAAAGACCCTTATCATACACTTTCTACACCTTTATATCCTTCCCTCTAATCCCCAAAATGTGACATGACAGTTAGATTGAAATCCATCTCTCTGTTCTTTAGTCCCTTCTATCTCGGCTGCCCAGTTCAGCATTCTAATTGGATTCTTCTTACTTTACTGTACACAACCTCAGGGTCAGAGGTGACACTATGGAGGCCTTGGCTTATCATAACTCTGTGCGTGCATGTGTGTGTGTACAGTGTGTGTCTGATTTTGTGTGTATGTGTGATAGCGTGTGTGTTTGTCCTGGCCCTGCCTCATGAAAACAGCTGTGCAGGGCTGTGCTGTCTCAAGACCTGGCAGTAATTCAGAGCTGGGTGAATGAGGTGTGTCAGTCCTGGGGCAGCGTTTACACTGGCTCACTGGGAACCAGGGATCTGACGCATCATGAGACACATGGTTTGAGGAGAGCAAAGTGTCAGAAGACAAGCTTACTTCTTTATGAGGCTCGGGGACAGTGTGTATGTGTGTGGTGTATGAGTTGTGTTGAGCTTAATCTTCAGAGACATGCGCACACATACACACTCAGTCATAAATTTACTGCACAAATACCCACCTCTTGCACGAAGCAGACATAACATTTTAAAAGTCAACATTACTGTGAACATACAACCCATAACATGGACTTGGTCTTTTATCAAATAGGGCTATCTTCTGTATACCACCCCTACCTTGTCACAACACAACTGATTGTCTCATGCATTAAGAAGGAAAGAAATTACACAAATGTACTTTTAACAAGGCACACCTGTTAATTGAAGTGCATTCCAGCTTCCTCATGAAGCTGGTTGAGAGAATGCTAAGAGTGTGCAAAGCTGTCATCAAGGCAAATGGTGGCTATTTGAAGAATCTCAAATATAAAATATATTTTGATTTGTTTAGCAGTTCTTTGGTTACTACATGATTCCATGTGTTATTTCATTGTTTAGATGTCTTCACTGTTATTCTACAATGTAGAAAATAGTAAACCCTTGAATGAGTAGATGTTCTAAAACTTTTGACCGGTATTGTGTATATATATGTATTTGTTTATTTTTTTTATTTCACCTTTTTTTAACCAGGTAGGCAAGTTGAGAACAAGTTCTCATTTACAATTCCGACCTGGCCAAGATAAAGCAAAGCAGTTCAACACAAACAACGACACAGTTACACATGGAGTAAAACAAACATACAGTCAATAATACAGTATAAACAAGTCTATATACGATGTGAGCAAATGAGGTGAGATAAGGGAGGTAAAGGCAAAAAAAGGCCATGCTGGCAAAGTAAATACAAAATAGCAAGTAAAACACTGGAATGGTAGATTTGCAGTGGAAGAATGTGCAAAGTAGAAATAAAAATAATGGGGTGCAAAGGAGCAAAATAAATAAATAAAATACAGTAGGGAAAGAGGTAGTTGTTTGAGCTAAATTATAGGTGGGCTATGTACATGTGCAGTAATCTTTGATGCTTAAAGCTAGTGAGGGAGATAAGTGTTTCCAGTTTCAGAGATTTTTGTAGTTCGTTCCAATCATTGGCAGCAGAGAACTGGAAGGAGAGGCGGCCAAAGAAAGAATTGGTTTTGGGGGTGACTAGAGAGATATACCTGCTGGAGCGTGTGCTACAGGTTGGAGATGCTATGGTGACCAGCGAGCTGAGATAAGGGGGGACTTTACCTAGCAGGGTCTTGTAGATGACATGGAGCCAGTGGGTTTGGCGACGAGTATGAAGCGAGGGCCAGCCAACGAGAGCGTACAGGACACAATGGTGGGTAGCATATGGGGCTTTGGTGACAAAACGGATTGCACTGTGATGGACTGCATCCAATTTGTTGAGTAGGGTATTGGAGGCTATTTTGTAAATGACACCGCTGAAGTCGAGGATTGGTAGGATGGTCAGTTTTACAAGGGTATGTTTGGCAGCATGAGTGAAGGATGCTTTGTTGCAAAAAAGGAAGCCAATTCTAGATTTAACTTTGGATTGGAGATGTTTGATATGGGTCTGGAACGAGAGTTTACAGTCTAACCAGACACCTAAGTATTTGTAGTTGTCCACGTATTCTAAGTCAGAGCCGTCCAGAGTAGTGATGTTGGACAGGCGGGCAGGTGCAGGTAGTGATCGGTTGAAGAGCATGCATTTAGTTTTACTTGTATTTAAGAGCAATTGGAGGCCACGGAAGGAGAGTTGTATGGCATTGAAGCTTGCCTGGAGGGTTGTTAACACAGTGTCCAAAGAAGGGCCAGAAGTATACAAAATGGTGTCGTCTGCGTAGAGGTGGATCAGAGACTCACCAGCAGCAAGACAGACCTCATTGATGTATACAGAGAAGAGAGTCGGTCCAAGAATTGAACCCTGTGGCACCCCCATAGAGACTGCCAGAGGTCCGGACAGCAGACCCTCCGATTTGACACACTGAACTCTATCAGAGAAGTAGTTGGTGAACCAGGCGAGGCAATAATTTGAGAAACCAAGGCTGTAGAGTCTGCCGATGAGGATATGGTGATTGACAGAGTCGAAAGCCTTGGCCAGATCAATGAATACGGGTCCAGATTGTCTAGCCCGGCTGAATTGTAGGGGTCCAGATTTTGCAGCTCTTTCAGAACATCAGCTGAACGGATTTGGGAGAAGGAGAAATGGGGAAGGCTTGGGCGAGTTGCTGTGGGGGGTGCAGTGCTGTTGACCGGGGTAGGAGTAGCCAGGTGGAAAGCATGGCCAGCCGTAGAAAAATGCTTATTGAAATTCTCAAATATGGTGGATTTATCAGTGGTGACAGTGTTTCCTATCTTCAGTGCAGTGGGCAGCTGGGAGGAGGTGTTCTTATTCTCCATGGACTTTACAGTGTCCCAGAACTTTTTTGAGTTAGTGTTGCAGGAAGCAAATCTCTGCTTGAAAAAGCTAGCCTTGGCTCTTCTAACTGCCTGTGTATAATGGTTTCTAGCTTCCCTGAACAGCTGCATATCACGGGGGCTTTTCGATGCTAATGCAGAACGCCATAGGATGTTTTTGTGTTGGTTAAGGGCAGTCAGGTCTCGGGAGAACCAAGGGCTATATCTGTTCCTGGTTCTAAATTTCTTGAATGGGGCATGCTTATTTAAGATGGTTAGGAAGGCATTTTTTTTAAATATCCAGGCATCCTCTACTGACGGGATGAGATCAATATCCTTCCAGGATACCCCGGCCAGGTCGATTAGAAAGGCCTTCTCGCTGAAGTGTTTCAGGGCGGCAACGGTGAGAGGCTTGTTTTTAGAGAGGTGGATTTTTAAAAGTAGAAGTTCAAATTGTTTGGGTACAGACCTGGATAGTAGGACAGAACTCTGCAGGCTATCTTTGCAGTAGATTGCAACACCGCCCCCTTTGGCAGTTCTATCTTGTCTGAAAATGTTGTAGTTTGGGATTAAAATTTAAGAATTTTTGGTGGTCTTCCTAAGCCAGGATTCAGACACAGCTAGAACATCCGGGTTGGCAGAGTGTGCTAAAGCAGTGAATAGAACAAACTTAGGGAGGAGGCTTCTAATGTTAACATGCATGAAACCAAGGCTATTACGGTTACAAGAAGTCATCAAAAGAGAGCGCCTGGAGAATAGGAGTGGAGCTAGGCACTGCAGGGCCTGGATTCACCTCTACATCGCCAGAGGAACAGAGGAGGAGTAGGATAAGGGTACGGCTAAAGGCAATAAGAATTGGTCGTCTAGAACAGAGAGTAAAAGGAGCTTTCTGGGGGTGATAAAATAGCTTCAAGGTATAATGTACAGACAAAGGTATGGTAGGATGTGAATACAGTAGAGGTAAACCTAGGTATTGAGTGATGAAGAGAGATATTGTCTCTAGAAACATCATTGAAACCAGGAGATGTCATCGCATGTGTGGGTGGTGGAACTAATAGGTTGGATAAGGTATAGTGAGCAGGACTAGAGGCTCTACAGTGAAATAAGCCAATAAACACTAACCAGAACAGCAATGGACAAGGCAAGGACATTAAGGAGAGGCATGCTTAGTCGAGTGAGTAGAGGTTGGTTGGGGTCACGGCAATCTAGACAGCTAGCCGGGCCATCGGTAGCAAGCCAGCATAGGATGGAGGTCTGTTACTAGCCACCTCGTGCGTCTCTGTCGGTAGGATCAGTGGGGTTCCGTGTGGTAGAGGGGATGAATCCAAATCACACAACAACAAAAAAACAATAGATATAGTTATAGAGGCGCCCCGCCCCCCCCCCCCCAAAAAAAATGTCCAACAGGTCTATTCAGATAGCAGCCGATAAGACAGCTAACGGTTAGCGGACCGCAGATGGGCGTTCAGGTAACGTCGCGACGGAGGAGCCAGCCGGACAACTCCTTCGGGTAGATAACGTCGGCAGTCCAGCCGTGAAGGCCCAGTGGGGCTCCGCGTCGGCAGCAAAACGGGTCCGGATAGGTAATTGTAGCCCAGGAGTGACCAATGGAACTCTTCAGCTGGCTAGCTCCGGAATAATTGATGTTTGCTCCGGAATCGATGAAGGCCGAGTCACACGGATAGCAGCTAGCCATGGAGCGAAAAATAGGTCCGATATGCTCCGTTTCGAGCCGCGCCGTACAAAACTGGCGATAGATTTTCGAGCTAAAGGATAGCTAGCTGATGACCACAAACCGTGGTTAGCTGAATACTAACGATTCGCCAGTAAAGAAGCTAACTAGCTTCTGATTAGCTTCTGGCTATCTTCTGGCTAGCTTCTGGATTAGCTTCTGGCTATCTTCTGGTTAGCTTCTGGTTAGCTTCTATGGAGGATTACAGATTTGAGGTAAATAATACTTTTTTAAAATAAATATAAATTGGTGAGGCGGGTTACAGGAGACTGTTTTGACGATGAGTTTATGGAAAATAAAAAAATATATATAAAAAGGTATGCGAAAAAAGTTATATATATATATATATATATATATATGGGACACGACAAGATGAGGACAAAAGACGTCTGAACTGCTATGCCATCTTGGATATTATGAAGTATGTATGAATTAGTATGAATGTGTACATGTATATTCACTACCGTTCAAAAGTTTGGGGTCACTTTGAAATGTCCTTGTTTTTGAAAGAAAATTTAAAAAATTGCCCATTAAAATAACATCAAATTGATCAGAAATACATGATATACTGTATACTGGCAGCTTCATTATTAAATAGTACCCAAGAAAGAAGGCCAGCATCCCAGAGTAGCCTCTTCACTGTTGACATTGAGACTGGTGTTTTGTGGTTGGTATTTAAAGAAGCTGCAAGTTGAGTACTTGTGAGGCGTCTGTTTCTCAAACTAGACACTCTAATGTACTTGTCCTATTGCTTAGTTGTACACTGGGGCCTCCTCTTTCCATTCTGGTTAGAGCCAGTTTGCGCTGTTCTGTGAAGGGAGTAGTACACAGCGTTGTATGAGATCTTAATTTCTAGGCAATTTCTCGCATGGAGTAGTCTTCATTTCTCAGAACAAGAATAGACTGAGGAGTTTCCAAGAAAGTTATTTGTTTCTGGCCATTTTGAACCCACAAATGCTGATGCTCCAGATACTCAACTAGTCTTAAGAAGGACAGTTGTAATGCTTCTTTAATCAGAACAACAGTTTTCAGCTGTGCTAACATAATTGCAAAAGGGTTTTCTAATAATAAATGAGCCTTTTAAAATGATAAACTTGGATTAGCTAACACAATGTGCCATTGGAACCCAGGAGTGATGGTTGCTGATAATGGGCCTCTGTACGCCTACGTAGATATTCCATTGAAAATCAGCCGTTTCCAGCTACAATAGTCATTTACAACATGAACAATGTCTACACTGTATTTCTGATCAATTTGATGTTATTTTAATGGAAGAAAAATGTGCTTTTCTTTCAAAAACAAGGACATTTCTATGTGACCCCAAACTTTTGAACGGTAGTGTGTACATATGTATGTATGTATGTATGTATGTATGTATGTATGTATGTATGTATGTATGTATGTATGTATGCATGTGTGATGGGATGTATAGACATTATGGACAGAAGGTGGATAGAATATTGAGTATATCTGTAGAATAAGTAGGATAGAAAACCATACAGTTGAAGTCGGAAGTTTACATACACCTTAGCCAAATACATTTAAACTCAGTTTTTCACAATTCCTGACAGTAGTAAAAATTCACTGTCTTAGGTCAGTTAGGATCACCACTTTATTTTAAGAATGTGAAATGTCAGAAAAATTGTAGTGAATGATTTCTTTCATCACATTCCCAATGGGTCAGAAGTTAACAAACTCAGTTATTATTTGGTAGCATTGCCTTTAAATTGTTTAACTTTACTTTAACGTTTCGGGTAGCCTTCCACAATCTTCCCACAATAAGTTAATAAGTGAATGTTTGCCCATTCCTCCTGACAGAGCTGGTGTAACTGAGTCAGGTTTGTAGGTCTCCTTGCTCGTACATGCTTTTTCAGTTCTGCCCACAACTTTTCTATGGGATTGTGGTCAGGGCTTTGTGATGGCCACTCCAATACCTTGACTTTGTTGTCATTAAGCCATTTTGCCACAACTTTGGAAGTATGCTTGGGGTCATTGACCCATTTGCAACCAAGCTTTAACTTCCTGACTGATGTCTTGAGATGTTGCTTCAATACATCCACATAACTTTCCTGGCTCATGATGCCATCTATTTTGTGAAGTGCACCAGTCCCTCCTGCAGCAAAGCACCCCCACAACATGATGCTGCAACCTGTGCTTCACGGTTGGGATGGTGTTCTTCAGCTTGCAATCCTCCCCCATTATCCTCCAAACATAACAATGGTCATTATGGCCAAACCAGTTCTATTTTTGTTTCATCAGACCAGAGGACATTTCTCCAAAAAGTATGATCTTTATCCCCATGTGCAGTTGCAAATCGCTTTTTTATGGAGGTTTTGGAGCAGTGGCTTCTTCCTTGCTGAGGAACCTTTCAGGTTGTCGATGTAGGACTCCTTTTAGTGTGGATATAGATACTTTTGTACCTGTTTCCTACAGCATCTTTGCTGTTGTTCTGGGATTGATTTGCACTTTTAGCACCAAAGTACATTCATCTCTAGGAGACAGAAAGCGTCTCCTTCCTGAGTGGCATGACAGATGAGTGGTCCCATGGTCTTTATACTTTCGTACTGTTGTTTGTACAGATGAACGCGGTACCTTCAAAAAAATTCTCAGGTCTGGCTGATTTCTTTTGATTTTCCCATGATGTCAAGCAAAGAGGCACTGAGTTTGAAGGTAGGCCTTGAAATACATCCACAGGTACACCTCCAATTGACTCAAATGATGTCAATTAGCCTATCAGAAGCCATGACTTGCCAAAACTATAGTTTGTTAACAAGACATTTGTGGAGTGGTTGAAAAACTCGTGTTAAAACTACTTGGCACCACACGTCCCGCTAGGGCACCTCCCCCCACTGCTCAACTGACACAGTAGCACACAGAACGCAAAAAATATTCTTAGAAATATTTAACCTCCACACATTAACAAGTCCAATAGCTCAAATGAAAGATAAACACCTTGTTCATCTAGCCACCAAGTCAGATTTCTAAAATGTTTTACGGCGAAAACATAGCACATATTTATGTCAAACCACCACCAATGATAGGCTAATTTACATAGCCATTTTGTAGAACAATAGATGCAATCACAAAAGCAGGATTAAAAGTAAAATAATTCACTAACCTTTTGAAAGTCTTCATCAGATGACAGGAATAGGACATGTTATACAGTACATTTATGTTTTTTTCAATAATATGCTAATTATATCCATAAATCACGGTTTACATAGAAGGTCATGGCTAAAAAATGCTACAACAATGCCTGGAGAAATTATGGTAACTCTGCCAGATAACAGAAATACACATCATAAACGTTGACTAAATATACATGTTCTACATATACTTAGAAAGATACACTTCTTCTTAATAAAACAGCTGTGTTACATTTATTTTTAACTTTACAGATTTCGTTCACTAGGCTATAATGTGAGTCGGCGCTCAGGAATTAGCATTTTGGCTCCTCCACAGAAACCCAAATTTAACACATAAATGTTCCCTTACCTTTGCTGTTCTTCCATCAGAAGACCTGGAAGGGTTTATACTTACCAAAAACAGCTTTAGTTTTGAAGTCTGTGTCTTTCGGTTATCAAACACGACATATTTCGGTTGAAATGCAGCCAAAAAGTAAAGTTAGTTCGCACCAAAACGTCGAAATTACATATTATATGTCGACTAAACTTGTCAAACATGGTTCAGAACACAGCGTTAGCATGCTATATAGCTTCACCGCAATTCTCAGGACAAAGAGAAACACACGCATCGTTTAATCAATCTTGAAAGAAAGACACCACAGGCGCAGAATGCGCGTGAGATCTCGCGCGACCGAAAGGATTCGGTACGTCATTAATCTCGTGAGCGCGCGAATCACACAATGAGAAGCCCCATTGAAAGCGGACACCGCGCTGAAGGCATAGGAAGTGTTCCCAGGACCGTAGGTGCTTGGGAAGGGTGGGGGCGATGACGTCAAAGTTGGGCCAACTTTTTGGATGACAAGAGAGAGTTTGGGAGAATGAGTGCCCTGAGAGTTCTGCTTTACTTACAGACATAATTTAAACGGTTTTAGAAGCTTTAGAGTGTTTTCTATTCAATAATATTTATTATATGCATATATTAGCAATTTTTTTACAGATTTTTTTTCTGTTTACTATGGGCACGCATTTCACCAACGGGGGCAGTATTCTGCCCTAGCCTTAACAGGATATTATTAATGACTCTAACCTAAGTGTATGTAAACTTCCGACTTCAACTGTAATACTAGTATTCATTATGATCTTACGTTTTGTAAATTCTTAATCTGCATTGTTTTCTTGGGTCAATATGGACCATGTACATTAATTAAATATGATTTAGTACTGTAAATCCATATGTACATGTACTAGCTAGCACTGTAGTAGTACCTAATATAGGATACTTGTATCACCTGTTATAGATTAACTTCATTATGATGAGCTCATACATGTGCTCCAGTATTACAGTTGACCTCCAGTGGCCACCAACACTCCTCCAGCCACATCTGGAAGTCCAAGGCAGAGAGACAGGCTGGCAGACACACACACAGTCTGAGAGCTTGGCAAAATAGACACATGCAAAACAAATGATGCTATTCATAGGTTGAGCCTCCGTCACTAAGTCACATCATGCCATCGATGGAGGTTGTTTTGCATGGTCCTTTGCCCCTGTTTCCTTTGATCATCCTTGAGATGTTTCTAACTGATTGGAGTCCACCTGTGGTAAATTGGAAGTAATTTGGAAAGGCACACACCTGTCCATATAAAGGTATCACAGTTGACAGTGCATGTCAGAGCAAAACCAAGCCATGAAGATGAAGAAATTGTTCGTAGAGCTCCGAGACAGGATTGTGTTGAGGCACAGCTCTGGGGAAGGGTACCAAAAAATTTCTGCAGCATTGAAGGCCCCCAAGAACATGGTGGCCTCCATCATTCTTAAATGGAAAAAGTTTGAAACCACCAAGACTCTTCCTAGAGCTGGGCAATCGGGGGAGAAGGGAGGTGACCAAGAACCCAATGGTCACTCTGACAAAGCTCCAGAGTTCCACTGTGGAGATGGAAGAACCTTCCAGAAGGACAACCATTTCTGCAGCACTCCACAAATCAGTGGCCAGACTTTTAATTTAATTTAAACTTAATTTAACTAGTCAAGTCAGTTAAAAACAGATTCTTATTTACAATGACAGCCTACCAAAAGGCAAAAGGCCTCCTGCGGGGACCGGGGCTGAGATTAAAAATAAATATAAATTAAATACAAATATAGGACAAAACACACATCATGACAAGAGAGACAACACACTACATAAAGAGAGACCTAAGATAACACCATAGCATGACAGCAACACATGACAACACAGCATGGTAGCAACACAACACATGACAACAACATAGTAGCAACACAACATGGCAGCAGCACAGGGTACAAACGGCATAAAGTGCAAGAAGGGAGAGACAAACATACATCATGCAAAGCAGCCACAACTATCAGTAAGAGTGTCCATGATTGAGTCTATGAATGAAGAGATTGAGATTAAACTGTCCAGTTTGAGTGTTTGTTGCAGCTTGTTCCAGTCGCTAGCTGCAGTGAACTGAAAAGACGAGCGACCTCGGGATGTGTGTGCTTTGGGGACCTTTAACTAACAGAATGTGACTGGCAGAACAGGTGTTGTATGTGGAGGATGAGGGCTGCAGTAGATATCTCAGATAGGGGGCAGTGAGGCCTAAGAGGATTTTATAAATAAGCATAAACCAGTGGGTCTTATATAGAGGTGACCAGTTTACAGAAGAGTTTAGAGTGCAGTGATGTGTCCTATAAGGAGCATTGGTGGCAAATCTGATGGCCTATAATGGTAAAGAACATCTAGCCGCTCGAGAGCACCCTTACCTGCCAATCTATAAATGATGTCTCCATAATCTAGCATGGGTAGGATGGTCATCTGAATCAGGGTTAGTTTGGCAGCTGGGGTGAAAGAGGAGCGATAACGATAGAGGAAACCAAAACTTGATTTTACTTTAGGCTGCAGCTTTGATATGTACTGATAGAAGGACAGTATCCCATCTAGCCGTACTCCCAAGTACTTGTATGAGGTGACTGCCTCAAGCTCTAAACTCTCAGAGGTAGTGAGGGGCATCTTCTTACCGAACCACATGACCTTTGTTATGGAGGTGTTCAGAACTAGGTTTAGGGAAGAGAAAGCTTGTTGGACACTAAGAAAGCTTTGTCATAGAGCATTTAACATAAAATCCAGGGAGGGGCCAGCTGAGTATAAGACTTTATCATCTGCATATAAATGGTTGAGATAGCTTCCTACTGCCTGAGCTATGTTGTTGATGAAATTGAGGAGAGCATGGGGCCTAGGATCGAGCCTTGAGGTACACCCTTGGTGACAGGCAGTGGCTGAGACAGCAGATGCTCTGACTTTATATACTGCACTCTTTGAGAGAGGTGGTTAGCAAACCAGGCCAAAGACCACTCAGAAACACCAATACTCCTTAGCCAGCCCACAAGAATGTAATGGTCTACCGTATCAAGTCAATAAAAATAGCAGCACAACATTGCTTTGAGTCAAGGTCAATGGTGACATAATTTAGGACCTTTTTAAGGTTGCAGTGACACATCCATAACCTGAGCGGAATCCAGATTGCCTACTAGAGAGAATACTCTAGACATCAAGAAAGCCAGTTAGTTGATTATTGACCAGTTTTTCCAACACTTTTGATAAACAGGGCAAAATAGAAATAGGACTCTAACAGTTAGGATCAGCTTGATCTCCCCCTTTGAATAAAGGACGAACCGTGGCTGCCTTACAAGCAATGGGAACCTCCCCAGAGAGGAGAGACAAGTTAATAAGGTCAGAGATGGGCTTAGCAATTGTAGGGAAAGCAACCTTAAAGAAGAAAGGGTCTAAACCATCTGACCCAGATGGTATTTTGGGGTCAAGTTTAAGGAGCTCCTTTAGCACCTCGGACTAAGTGACCGCCTGCATGTAGAAACTTTGTAGCGGGGCAGGGGAAAAGAAGGAAGGAGCATCAGGACTAGTTGCATTAGAAGGGGTGGGAGATGAGGAAATGTTGGACGGGCATGGACGCATGGCTGAGTCAAATAGGAATCCTGACTTAATGAAGTAGTGATTTAAAAAGGTCAGCCATGTGCTTCTTGTCAGTAACAACCACAGGAGGAGGGTTTATTCTCGAGGTCTTTAATCGTTTTCCAGAACTTCTTGGGGATAGACCCACAGAGAGAGAACTCCTCATTGAAGTAACTAACTTTGGGCTTCTGAGTAGCCTGAGTGCACTTATTTCTCATTTGCCTGAAAGAGAGCCAGTCAGCCTGAGTATGTGTGTGACAAGCCTTTCGCAAAAATGCAATTCTTGAGGTGGAGTAACTCTGCCAGATCACAGTCGAACCAGGGGCTGAACCTGTTTTTAATTCTAATTTTCTTTATGGGGGAGTGTTAACAATATCACTGAAAATATCAATAAAGATGGTTCAAGCATCTTCGACAAGCTGATTCTGTATCAATTTACAAAGGCCAGGTCATGAAGGAAGGCTTGCTCATTAAAGTTTTTTTAGCAAGCGTCTATGACAAATCAGGACAGGTCATTTCACTGAGTAGCCATTACGAACAACAGTCTTTAAAACAGTGATCACTAAGGTCATTACAAAAAACACCAGACTAATACCTTTCAGGATTAATTGTGAGGATAACATTGAGGGGAGTAGCCTTTTCTGGGTGTTTGGAGTCATACCTTTTGGGATTGGTAATAATCTGAGAAAGATTTAGGGAGTCCCATTGCTTTAGGACTAGGTCAGTTGGTTTATCGAGGGAAAGATGAATGGAGCAAAGTACTGAGAGATCCTTGATGAAGACCTGCTCCAGAGCACCTAGGAACTCAGACTGAGGCGAATGTTCACCTTCCAACGTGACAATGACCCTAAGCACACAGCCAAGACAACGCAGGGTTGGCTTCGGGACAAGTCTTTGAATGTCCTTGAGTGGCCCAGCCAGAACCCGGACTTAAACCCGATCGAACATCTCTGGATAGAGCTGAAAATAGCTGTGCAGGGACGCTCCCCATCCTACCTGGCAGAGCTTGAGAGGATCTGCAGAGAAGAATGGGAGAAACTCCCCAAATTATCACTGCTCAGGAAAAGACCCCATGCAGACAGTTTGAATAACGGACATTTATTATATAAACAGGGGGCAGGCAAAGGACAGGTCAAGGGCAGGAAGGGGTCAGTAGTCCAGGGCAGAGTCCGTAAGGTGCAGAGCGGCAGGCAGGCTCCAGGTCGGGGGCAGGCAGAGGTCAGTAATCCAGGGCTGTGGCAAAAGCTACTGAACGGCAGGCAGGCTTAGGTTCAGGGCAGTCAGAATTATAAAAACCGGGAAAACTAGAAAACGGGGGCTCAAGGAAAAACACTCTGGTAGGCTTGACGAGACAAGACAAACGGGCAACAGACAAGCAGAGATGAGCGAAACCTGGATGGGGTGGAGACAAGCACAAAGACAGGTGAAACAGATCAGGGTGTGACACAAATACAGGTGGTCCAAGCTTGTAGCGTCATACCCAAGAAGACTCGGCGCTGTAATCACTGCCAAAGGTGCCTCAACAAAGCACTGAGTAAAGGGTAAATGTAATATTTCAGTTTTTACTTTTGATACATTTGGTAAAATGTCTTAAAAACCTGTTTTTGCTCGGTCATTATGGGGTATTGTGTGTAGATTGATGAGGGGAAAAGACAATTTAATCCATTTTAGAAAAAGGTTGCATCATAATAAAATGTGGGGTCTGAATACTTTCCGAATGCACCGACATAGAGTACCAGTCAAAAGATTGGACACACCTACTCATTCCAGGGTTTTTCTTTATTTGTACAATTTTCTACATTGTAGAATAATAGTGAAGACATCAAAACTTTGAAATAACACATATATGGAATCATGAAGTAAAAGTGTTAAACAAATCCAAATATATTTTAGATTCTTCAAAGTAGCCACACTTTGCCTTGATCACAGTCCCCAAGTCCAGAACAGACTATGGGAGGCACACAGTACAACAGAGCCATGGCTACATTGAACTCTCTTCCACATAAAGTAACTGATGCAAGCAGTAAAATTAGATTTCAAAAACAGATTAAAAAAACACCTTATTGAACACAGACACGTGCATACATACACACACGATAACATACGCACTATACATACACATGGATTTAGTACTGTAGATGTGGTAGTGGTGGGGTAGGGGCCTGAGGGCAGACGGTGTGTTGTGAAATTTGTGAATGTATTGTAATGTTTTTAAAATTGTATCAATTGCCTTCATTTTGCTGGACCCCAGGAAGAGTTGCTGCTGCTACAAAAACAAATACAGCTTTGCACACTCTTGGCATTCTCTCAACCAGCTTCATGAGGTAGTCACATGTAATGCATTTCAAATAACAGGTGTGCCTTGTTAAAAGTTAATTTGTGGAATTTATTTCCTTCTTAATGCGTTTGAGACAATCAGTTGTGTTGTGACAAGGTAGGGGTGGCAGACAGAAGATAGCCCTATTTGGTAAAAGAGAATAAATAAGCAAAGAGAAACAACAGTTCATCGTTACTTTTCGTTTACTTTAAGAAATGAAGGTCAGTCATTACCGAACATTTCAAGAACTTTAAACGTTTCTTCAAGTGCAGTCGCAAAAACCGACAAGTGCTATGATGAAACCGTCTCTCATGAGGACAGGAAAGGAAGACCCAGAGTTACCTCTGCCCAAGAGGAAAAGTTCAGTAGAGTTACCAGCATCAGAAATTGCCTCCCAAATAAATGCTTCACAGAGTTTAAGTAAGAGACACATTTCAAAATCAACTGTTCAGAGGGGACTGCGTAAATCAGGCCTTCATGGTCGAATTGCTACTAAGAAACCACTACTAAAGGACACCAATAAGAAGAACAGACTTGCTTGGGCGAAGAAACACGAGCAATGGACATTAGACCGGTGGAAATATGTCCTTTGGTCTGATGAGTCCAAATTGAAGATTTTTGGTTCCAACCGCCGTATCTTTGTGAGACGTGGAGTAGGTGAACGGATGATCTCCGCATGTGTGGTTCCGGCTGTGAAGCATGGAGGAGGAGGTGTGATAGTGCTTTATGGTGACACTGTCTGTGATTTAATTAGAATTCAAGGTACACTTTACCACTATGGCTACCACAACATTCTGCTGTGATACGCCACCCCATCTGGTTTGCGCTTAGTTGGACTATTTGTTTTTCAACATGACAATAACAATTGTGATGATTTGGACTGCTAAGGAAAAGGGAAGGAAAAGCAGCCAACTCCTTCAAGAGTGTTGGAAAAGCATTCCATGTGAAGCTGGTTGAGAGAATGCCAAGAGTGTGCAAAGCTGTCGTCAAGGCAAAGGGTGGCTACTTTGAAGAATCTGAAATATATTTGGATTTGTTTAACACTTTTACACTTGTTACTACATGTTTCCATGTGTTATTTCATAGTTTTGATGTCTTCACTATTATTCTACAATGTAGAAAATAGTCAAATAAAGAAAAACCCTTGGGTAGGTGTGTCCAATCTTTTGACTAGTACTGTATGTAGCCAGAGCCACCTTCCATCTGCTCAGTGACATTGATATGAATAGAGATCCAGATATCCATATTGAAGCCAACCCACCACTGTACCATGAAATGAGCTGAGGGTCTAACACACAGCACACACACACACACATAACTGAGGGTGTCTCTTTCTGGAGATAGAGGAGCATTACTTTGTGTGATGTAACAGAGAGAGAAACAATCTGATCTAAATGATCCTCTCACAAACCTCACGATTAGGATAACATTAAACCACACACACCATTGGGTCATATGTGGGAGGGTGTGTGTGAATAGTGTGTGTGCGTGTGTGTGTGAGATAGTAGATGTATATCATTTTCATTTTTCTAGCATAAAAATCCAGATCTAATTAGAATTTTATCATACTGGGATTTTCTCCTTATATTATCCTCTGCTGTTTAACAGTACACCCCTGGGACTTTTATTATGGCGAAGAATACCTTTTAGAACACAAACCATTCCTGCAATCTGCCCTACTATAATACTTTCATTTCTAAACCTCTGTGCTGGCCACATGCCTCTTCTCATTTGAATGAAACAAACCAAAAAACAACAACATTAGGCCTACTTTAGCTTTTGATGTGGGCTACAGGTCAAATTAAATCAAATTGTATTTATCACATGCACCAAATACAACTTTCATTGTAGACCTTACAATGAAATCCTTACTTACAAGTCCTTAACTAACAATGCAGTTTTAAGAAAATACCCCCCAAAAAGTAAGAGTTAAGTAAAACAAATAATTAAAGAGCAGCAGTAATTAACAATAGCGAGGCTATATTCAGGGGGTACCGGTACAGAGTCTGTGTCAATGTGCGGGGGGCACCGGTGTCGAGGTAATTGTAATTATGTACATGTAGGTAGAGTTTTTAAAGTGGCTATGCATAGATAGTAACAGAGAGTAGCAGCAGCGTATTGGGGTGGGGGGTGGGGGGTGGGGATGCAAATAGTCTGGGTAGCCATTTGATTAGCTGTTCAGGAGTCTTATGGCTTGGGTGTAGAAGCTGTTTAGAAGCCTTTTGGACCTAGACTTGGCGCTCCGTTACCGCCTGCCGTGTGGATGCAGAGAGAACAGGGCAAAGCAACCGATTATTCACCTCCATCTCTCT
Source organism: Oncorhynchus kisutch (assembly GCF_002021735.2). Lineage (NCBI taxonomy): Eukaryota > Metazoa > Chordata > Actinopteri > Salmoniformes > Salmonidae > Oncorhynchus > Oncorhynchus kisutch. Next base: position 46,160,061 of record NC_034176.2, read on the forward strand.
ACGTATAATGGCCATGCTGTTCATTTGGAGTGTTTCTGTGTGTGTGTGCATGCTTTCGTATGTGTGTGTGTGTGTGGATAACAACCTTGCATGAGTGGTCAGGCTAAGCCTCCATCCAGCTCCAGATTACAGTGGGTAAGCTAGAGTATTGCAGCATTAAATACACAGGGCTTAGTGCCACTATTATCCCTCTACTCTTTGTTCTGTCTCTACTCTGTGTAGTGCTCTGCTCTGAGGTCTTCTCTGTCTCTCTCTCTCTCTCTATGAATTATGTAACAAAATGCCTGAACAAATCTCAACAACATGATTCAGGCACGTTATTCTGTTGTGTCAAGGACTAGCAGCGTCAGTCGGTAGCTGTTGCGGTTGTTTGCTACTTTATAGGAGAATTTGAAGGAGAAGACGGCAACTTAATGAACTGATGGTCGGTTGTTGACGTTTACCAGACAGTAGGGAGTGTAGCCATAGCGACCGACTGTAGTGACAGATTGTAGTGTTGTTGTCGTAGCGATAGGATAGGGTCAAGATGAAGTATAAGAAGTTCATCACAATCATGCAGGCGGCCATCGGAGTGGCCCCACTCAACAAGCGGGAGCTAATGCCTCCGCCACGCAAACTCTGGAAACCAGCAGAGTAAGTGGAGTGTGTGTGTGTGTGTGTGTGTGTTTGTCTGAGCGAGAGTGAGAGATGTATGTATGTGAGTACAAATATGTGTGTGTGTTTGCACACGTGTGTGTGTGTTAGGGCTGCACGATATGGGCAAAACATCAAATTGCGTTTATTTATTTTTTACCAATTATTGCGATTTGACTTGCGATATACAGTATATCAAAACACTTGTCGAAATTATAAAAATACAATTATTATATTAAGCAGCAAACAGTCTGTTGATTGCATTTGACCTTGGTATTTTGGGTATTTCATTAGGAAACATGACATAATACAGAACATTTAATAGACAAAAACAGCTCAAGGACAGAACTACATCATATATATTTTTGTAAAGGCATCAATGGATACACAAACGATCTAGGTCAAATAGGGGAGGGGAGTGGCATTGTGCCATGAGGTGTTGCTTTATCGTTTTTTTTAAAACCAGGTTTTCTGTTTATTTGAGCAATATGAGATGGAACGGAGTTACATGCATTAATGGCTCTATAATACAGTACGCTTTCTTGAATTTGTTCTTGATTTGGGGACTGTGAAAAGACCTAACATGCAACCTTAGAGTGATTCTAACAGGGAGGAGGAGGAGGAACTGTGCTTCTTGACTGACAGGGGCGGAGCTTTGTGTGCGAGAATCAGCTAAAAGAAGAGTGCATGATGACAAATGAAAATTGCATGCTTCTGCGAAATGGATGTTGCACATGTCAATATTACCATTTTGATGTGAATTTGATTAATTGTGTAGTGTGTGTGTGTGTGTGTGTGTGTGTGTGTGTGTGTGTGTGTGTGTGTGTGTGTGTGTGTGTGTGTGTGTGTGTGTGTGTGTGTGTGTGTGTGTGGTGTGATACCTCTAGTATTTATCTGTTTAAGTTGAGGGAAAGAAAGGTAGAGAGATGTTTGAGACATGAAACTTTAATCTAAGACAGTTAGTAATTTTATTGATTTCAAACGTTTCTTGGAAACAGTTTTAAATGTAATGTATTTATATTTTATGAGAACTATTTAATTATTTAGATTCAGGAATTAAATTAATTAGATTTCATTATATAAGATGTATCAGCATTGCACATATTTATCATACAAATATGTATATTTATAAAATATTTTAATTCTGAAACAAATTATGCTTTATAATTAATGATGTAGATGCGAGGGATGAAATGCATACATTCAAAACTATCTAACTGAAAATCAAAGAATTAGAACTTAAAACCTGAAAACATGTTTTGAATGAATGCAGGCCTTTTAATTTACTCAACACTATTCCCCATTTTACTTTACAGTGCATTCGGGAAGTATTCAGACCCTTGAATTTTTCCTCATTCTGTTATGTTGCAGTCTTTTTCTAAACGGGGTTCAATCGTTTTTCCCCCTAATCAATCTACACACAATACCCCATAATGACCAAGCAAAAACAGGTTTTTAGGAATTTTTGTAAATGTATAAAAAAGTAAAAACTGAAATATTACATTTACATAAGTATTCATACCCTTTACTTAGTGCTTTGTTGAAGCACTGTTGGCAGTGATTACAGCCTTGAGTCTTCTTGAGTATGACGCTACAAGCTTGGCAGACCTGTATTTGGGGAGTTTCTCCCATTCTTCTCTGCAGATCCTCTCAAGCTCTGTCAGGTTGGATGGGGAGCGTTGCTGCACAGCTATTTTCAGGTCTCTCTAGATGTTAGATCGGGTTTAAGTCCGGCCTCTGGCTGTGCGACTCAAGGACCCTTTCGAGAGCTTAAGCCTTAAGCCACTGCTGCATTGTCTTGGCTGTGTGCTTCGGGTCGTTGTCCTGTTGGAAGGTGAACCTTTGCCCCAGTCTGAGGTCATGAGCGCTCTGGAGCAGGTTTTAATAAAGTATCTCTCTGTACTTTGCTCTGTTCATCTTTCCCTCGATCCTGACTAGTCTCCCAGTCCCTGCCGCTAATAAAAACATCCCCACAACATGATGCTGCCACCACCATGCTTCACCGCAGGGATGGTATTGGTCAGGTGATGAGAAGTGCCCGGTTTCCTCCAGACGTGTTGCTTGCCATTCAGGCCAAAGAGTTCAATCTTGGATTCATCAGACCAGAGAATCTTGTTTCTCATGGACAGAGTCATTTACGTGCCTTTTGGCAAACTCCAAGCAGGGCTGTCATGTGCCTTTTACTGAGAAGTGGCTTTCATCTGGCCACTCTACCATAAAGGCCTGATTGGTGAAGTGCTGCAAGAGATGGTTGTCCTTCTGGAAGGTTCTTGCATCTCCACAGAGGAACTGAAGCTCTGTCAAAGTGACTCTCAGGTTCTTAGTCACCTCCCTGACCAAGGCCCTTAACCCCGATTGCTCAGTTTGGCCGGGCTGCCAGCTCTAGAACGAGTCTTGGTGGTTCCTAACTTCTTCCATTTAAGAATGATTGAGGCCACTGTGTTCTTTGGGACCTTCAATGCTACATTTCTGTGCCTTGACACAAGCCTGTCTACAAGACAATACCTTCGACCACATGGCTTGGTTTTTGCTATGACATGCACTGTCCACTGTGGGACCTTATATAGAGGGGTGTGTGCCTTTCCAAATCATGTCCAATCAATTTAATTTACCACAGGTGAACTCCAGTCAAATTGTAGAAACATCTCAAGGATGATCCATGGAAACAGGATGCACTTGAGCATGTAAGTAAGGTATTTATGTTTTGAAATATTTCTACATTTGCAAACATTTCTAAAAAGCTGTTTTCACTTTTTTATAATGGGGTGTGTAGACTGGTGTGGGAAAGAAATCTATTGGTTTGTGCTTACATGGAGAGATGTAGGACGTTAGTGTGCATGTGGGCGTAACTCTGTCAAAAAGATAGGCAGAGAGGGTCATACCCTAGAAGGTCATAGCCATGTAACCTAAGTCCCACCTCCCACACTGGTACTCCGCTGAACACAGACACACACACCATCCTAACACTGTGTTCCCAGATAGGAAAATACATTAATGATTTGCAGCAATGTTGAATAATGAATCGAATGGAATAGGCTGAATTTATGACCACATTTGGATTGTATCTACAAAACATGTATGTGTGTGTGTTGTGTGTTATTGTTTAATAAGCTAGGTTGTGTGTTTGGGGCCATACTTGTGAACTTTTGCTTAGATCTTGGTTTAAACCATTGGTCTAAAATGGCAACCTGCTAGCTTTTCTCATAGGCCAACCTGGCCAAATTAGCCACGAGGTAGTTCTGACTTCTGTTACTAAACCTAAGCAATTTGAATATCTTTCTTTACCTAAACCTTGGCTCATCTTTAAATATTGTTGAATCTTGTTGTTATAGACGTCCATCTGCTACTGTTGGCTTTCTGGATTGTATTTTCAAATTGTTATCACAGGATGTAAATTCTGAGTTTGTCCTGATGGGTGATCTGAATCTAGCTCTGATCAACTCAAAATTCTATGCAATACCTATAATCTCACTCAGATTGTCAACGGTGTAACTAGGTTGAATATAAAATATCCTCTGAAATCCTCTTTGATTGATTTGATCTTAACCAATACTCCTCTTCGTTTTAATGCTTCTGGTATTTTTGCAAATGACATAAGTGATCACTGTGCTATTGCCTGTGTGAGAGATGGTAAAATTCCTAAGAAATCTCTATGTGTAATTACGAAAAGAAACTGGAAGCGGTTTGATATTCAAGGTTTTTTCATGATGTATCTAGCATTGAATGGAATAGAATGTAACTAATCCCTGATGTTGAACTAGCCTTTTCTCACTTCCATAACGCATTCCAGGATGTATGTAATAGGCATGCCCCTTTAAAAACAATTCATGATTAAGGGCAGAGAGAATCCTTGGGAATCATAAGGGAACGAAATGCTATGTGGGCTAAAGCAAGAGGGACTGGTTTGGCAGATGATTGGATGGCTTTTAAACATGTTCCAAATATGGGTGTGGCTATGATCCGTAAATTGAAAGCAGATTACTACCTGAAATCTACTTCACATAATTTAAATAATCCATCCAAATTTTGGCAAGTAGTGAAGGGTTTGGAGTGCAAAAATGATGCACAGCTTCCCAAACAATTGTTGGTAGACACACAGATTGTAACTGAGAGAACCTCCATTCTGAAAGCCTTGAATCAGCATTTTTAAGATGCAGGCAGTTTATTTGAAAAGGTCAAAGGCATAATTGAGCCCCCTATGAATTTACCTGACACCCCTGTGCACTTCTTTACCAGGTTCACCTTTTCATCCTCTGTTTCTGAAGTGTGTAAAGCCCTGAAAGAAGTTGATGGAAAAAAAGCTAGCTTCCTACACCTAGCTGCAGACATCATTGCTCCCCCTTAACATGTATTTTTAACCTCACACTTGATGTTAAGGAAATCGCCAAGTTATGGAAATCTGTTTTTGTGCTGCCTCTCCTAAAAGGTGGAGATCCTTTGCTACTTGACAACTATCGACCCATATCAAAATTGTCTGTACTGTCAAGCTAAAGGCCTACTTCCAAGAAAACAACATCTTAAATGGAATGCAATCAGGTTTTAGGTCTGGCCACGGCACTGTTTCAGTAACATTGAAGGTTTTATATGACATCCACTGTGCTCTTGATAAGAAGTTACATTGTGTGTCTGTCTTTATTGATTTGTCGAAGGCTTTTGACACTTTGGACCATGCTGTGTTAGTGAAAAGGTTAAAATGTTGTGGAATTACTGGTCATGCTCTAGATTGGTTTATAAATTACCTATCAAATCGTACACAATGTGTAATGGCGGATGGTTGTAAATATGAGCCCATTGAGGTGTGCTCAGGTGTTCCGCAAGGTTCTATTTTGGGCCCCCTGTTGTTAATTTTGTATATCAACAACATTGGGGATCTTATTGAAACAGAGGATGTTCATTTTTATGCAAATGATGCTGTTCTTTATTCAAGTGGTAGTAGTTTCTTTACCTTTTGAAAATTCCCAAAGAGCATTTAACGTCATACAACAGAATCTGTATGATTTAAAGCTGGTTCTAACTTCAGGTAAAACAAAATGCATGGCATTTTCAAATGCCAGGCATGTTACTAATCATGTCATTGCTACATTGGCTGGACATACTATAGAGCAAGTTCAAGTGTACAAATATTTGTGAGTGTGGGTTGATGATAAGCTGAGCTTCACTGTGCATGTAGAGAACTTGATAAGGAAGCTCAAGCTGGAAATTGTTTTTTATTACAAATTCTGTGTATCCCCCGTGCGGTCCAAATTTTTCCTTTGAAATGTGGACTTACATTAATTGTGGTATTGTGTGGAAAACGAAAGTGCATTTATCACCTTCAAAATGAAGATGAAGAATGAATTTCGTCAGCCTTCTTCACAAACACACTGCTAGGGCCTAATAATATCTCAGCATATGAAGCTGCATGAACGTGTACACTTGCCTACATGTAGGTTACGCCTACAAAGTTTTATATGCATTTTTATAATCATTATCTAGACTAAATTGACTGGTCTGTTTAGGTTCACCAAGTGTCCAGTATAGAGCACAGCTACTCCAGGAATCCACTGAAGTGAAGCCTAGCCTCCTGGCTTTACGACTCATGAAGCCGATTCAGTAAAATTCACTAAATCTGATCATGCTTTCCTGTCAATTCATTTCAGGTCTTTATCAGCAAGTATCCCACACAAATGACATGTTAACGAAGATTTGACATGTGAAGACAACCATTGGTGAGCAGGCAAGAAGTGAGGCTGGAGGTGAGGTCTTTGATGGGCAAAGCAGTGTAGATCAGCTCCTGGCCCCTCATCAAAGATACTGGTCGCACACACACACACACACACACACACACACACTCTTACATTACATGACAATATTATGATTAGCCTGATGGAACCAACCTGATTGCTGCGTTCACCTTTATATTTCACTTCAAATATCATATAATGTGATGTGAAATAGAATGGTGAACACAGCAATCACTGTGGTTCTACCAGACTAGGTTATGCCCTGGACATTATATGCATCTAAGAAGTAGAAAATAAGCAACAAATGTTTCACAATTGGGTTATGAAATGTATCAAATTAATGAAGTGGGTTACTTTCTGCATTTGTACAAATTATGAGCCTTTGAAAGATGAAGGTTGCTGGCCAGATACTTGCTAACATGACTGTTCTTTTCATAAGAATGCTCACAGTGAGGGCATGTCTGCAAACTGGACATCTCTCGAGCAACTGCAGCAGTCAATCTTATGAGATGTTGTTGACTGGGAGCGCCTGAGACAGGGTGATATAATAAACAGCCAAGTGGTAAATTGCATTTAGTTCTAAAGAAAGGACAAAGCTTTTTGCTAATGCACTTCACAACCAAAATTACTCTAAATGTATATTGGCCAGTGTTGGAAAAAGTACCATATTGTCATACTTGAATAGAAGTAAAGATACCTTGATAGAAAAGTACAATTTAAAGTCACCCAGTAAAATACTACTTGAGTAAAAGTCTAAAAGTATTTGGTTTTAAATATACTTAAGTATAAAAAGTCAATGTAATTGCTCAAAATTAACTATTGAAAGTAAAAGTATAAATCTTTTCTAAATCTGTCACGCCCTGTCAACGACGTGTGTATTGGTGGTAGGGAAGTCAGGCGCAGGAGAATCGAACTTGGTATAATGGAGTAGTTTAATAACTTAAAAACACAGCTCCAAAACCATGATACATAATCAAAGCAAAGTGAGTACGAGGACCCGGCGCGCACCAATACAAACTACACGATCATGAACAAACAAACATTCTCTGACAAGGACATGAGGGGAAACAGAGGGTTAAATACACAACAGGATAATGAATGGGATTGGAACCAGGTGTGTAGGAAGACAAGACAAAACCAATGGAAAATGAAAAATGGATCAATGATGGCTAGAAGACTGGTGACGTCGACCGCTGAGCACCGCCCGAACAAGGAGAGGCTTCGACTTCGGTAGAAGTAAGTCGTGACAGCTTTAAACTATAACATACCTCGTTCACTCTCCTCAGGACTTTAAACGACCCCACAAACCTTGGACCCAGCATCCGGCAGGGCAGGCGGAGGGGTAGGTTTCGGGTCGAGAGCCAGACCCCGTCCCCTGGTGCGAACAAAGGGGCCTCACTGCGGTGACGGTCTGCGCCAGTACGGCTTGCTGAAGGTGGATGTGGACGGCTACCCAGGTTTCCTCAGTGCGCCGGAACCAATCGTCCACCGCAGGAGCCTCGGGCTGACTCTGATGTCAAGGACCCAGAACCAGCTGATACCCTAATACACATTGAAAGGGAGAAACGTTAGTGGAGGAGTGGTGGAGCGAGTTCTGGGCCATCTCTGCCCAGGGCACGAACGCCACCCACTCCCTCGGTCAGTCCTGGCAATAAGACCTCAGAAACCTAACCACAACCTGCCCATTACTCTCGGGGTGAAAACCTGAGGTAAGACTGACCGAGCCTTCCAGACCCTTGATGTGAACTGGGGACCCCGATCAGACACTATATCCTCAGGCACACCATGGTGCCGGAAGACGTGTGTAAACAGGGCCTCTGCAGTTTGTAAGGGCCGTAGGGAGCCCGGGCAAAACGATCCACAACGACCAGGATCGTGGTGTTACCCTGTGAAGGTGGAAGATGGTTAGGAAATCCACCGACAGGTGCGACCACGGCCGTTGTGGAACGGGTAAGGGTTGTAACTTACCTCTGGGCAGGTGTCTAGGAGCCTTGCACTGGGCGCACACTGAGCAGGAGGAAACATAAACCCTCACGTCCTTAGCTAAAGTAGGCCACCGGTACCTCCCATCAAGACAGAGCACCGTCCAACCGATCCCAGGGGAGGGTGACGTGTGTGCCCAATAGACCAGTCGGTCGCTGACAGCAGACGAAACGTACAGACACCCAGCTGGACACTGAGGAGTGGGCCACCAGTACCTCCCATCAAGACAGAGCACCGTCCAACCGATCCCAGGATGACCAGAGGAGGGTGACGTGTGTGCCCAATAGACCAGTCGGTCGCGGACAGCAGACGAAACGTACAGACACCCAGCTGCTCAATGTCCGCGTCCAGCTCCCACACTACCGGCGCCACCAGACAAGAAGCTGGGAGTATGGGAGTGGGATCCATGGACCGCTCCTCTGTCATACAGCAGGGACAGTGCGTCTGCCTTAACGTTCTGGGAGCCTGGTCTGTAAGAGAGGGTAAACACAAAATGGGTGAAAAATATGGCCCACCTTGCCTGGCGAGGATTCAGTCTCCTCGCCTCCCGGATGTACTCCAGATTACGATGGTCAGTCCAAATGAGAAAATGGTGTTTAGCCCCCTCAAGCCAATGTCTCCACGCCTTCAAAGCCTTGACGACAGCCAACAGCTCCCAGTCCCCCACATCATAGTTTCACTCCGCCGGGCTGAGCTCCTTTGGGAAGAAGGCACAGGGGCGGAGCTTCAGTGGCGTACCCGAGCGCTGAGAGAGCACACCTCCTATTCCAGCCTCGGATGCATCCACCTCCACTATGAACGGCAAAGAGGGGTCTGGATGAGCCAACACAGAGCCTTCAGGTGCCTAAAAGCCCCGTTCGCCCCAGCTGACCACTGCAAGCGCACCAGGCCCCCCTTTAGCAGTGAGGTAATGGGAGCAGCTACCTGACCAAAACCCCAGATAATCCTCCAGTAGTAGTTGGCAAACCCTAAGAATCGCTGCACCTCCTTCACCGTGGTGGGAGTCGGCCAATTACGCACGGCTGCAATGCGGTCACTCTCCATCACGCCCTGACCATAGAGAGCCCTCAGTGTTCTATGGTGTTTTAGGTCAGGGCGTGACTCAAATCAAATCAAAGTTTATTTGTCACGTGCCGAATACAACAGGTGTAGACCTTACAGTGAAATGCTTACTTACAGGCTCTAACCAATAGTGCGAAAAAAGGTATGTGTGTGTGTGTAGCTAAGTAAAGAAATAAAACAACAGGCTATATACAGACACTGGTTAGTCAGGCTTATTGAGGTAGTATGTACATGTAGGCATGGTTAAAGTGACTATGCATATATGATGAACAGAAAGTAGCAGTAGCGTAAAAGAGGGATTGGCGGGAGGTGGGACACAATGCAGATAGCCTAGTTAGCCAATGTGCAGGAGCACTGGTTGGTCGGGCCAATTGAGGTAGTATGTACATGGGATGTATGGTTAAAGTGACTATGCATATAAGATAAACAGAGAGTTGCAGCAGTGTGAAAGAGGGGTTGGCGGGGAGGCACAGAATGCAAATAGTCCGGGTAACCATTGGTTACCTGTTCAGAAGTCTTATGGCTTGGGGGTAAAAACTGTTGTGAAGCCTTTTTGTCCTAGACTTGGCACTCCGGTACCGCTTGCCATGCGGTAGTAGAGAGAACAGTCTATGACTGGGGTGGCTGGGGTCTTTGACAATTTTTAGGTTCTTCCTCTGACACCGCCTGGTGTAGAGGCCCTGGATGGCAGGCAGCTTTGCCCCAATGATGTATCGGGCCGTACACACTACCCTCTGAAGTGCCTTGCGGTCAGAGGCCGAGCAATTGCCGTACCAGGCAGTGATGCAACCGATCAGGATGCTCTAGATGTTGCAGCTATAGAACCTTTTGACCATCTCAGGACCCATGTCAAAACATTTTAGTTTCCTGAGGGGGAATAGGCTTTGTCGTGCCCTCTTCACGACTGTCTTGGTGTGTTTGGACCATTCTAGTTCGTTGTTGATGTGGACACCAAGGAATTTTAAGCTCTCAACCTTCTCCACTACAGCCCCGTCGATGAGAATGGTGACGTGCTCGTTGCTCCTTTTCCAGTAGTCCACAATCATCTCCTTAGTCTTGGTTACCTTGAGGGGTATGTTGTTATTCTGGCACCACCCGGCCAGGTCTCTGACCTCCTCCCTATAGGCTGTCTCATCGTTGTCGGTGATCAGGCCTACCACTGTTGTGTCATCTGCAAACTTAATGATGGTGTTGGACTTGTGCCTGGCCATGCAGTCGTGGGTGAACAGGGAGTACAGGAGGGGACTGAGCATATACCCCTGGGGAGCTCCAGTGTTGAGGATCAGTGTGGCAGATGTGTTGCTACCTACACTCACCACCTGGGGACGACCCTTCAGGAAGTCCAGGAGGGTTAAGATCCAGTTGCAGAGGGAGGTGTTTAGTCCCAGATTCCTTATCTTAGTGATGTGCTTTGAGGGTACTATGGTGTTGAACGCTGAGCTTTAGTCAATGAATAGCATTCTCACATAGGTGTTCCTTTTGTCCAGGTGGGAAAAGGCAGTGTGGAGTGCAATAGAGATTGCATCATCTGTGGATCTGTTTGGGCGGTATGCAAATTGGAGTGGGTCTAGGGTTTCTGGGATAATGGTGTTGATGTGAGCCATTGCCAGCCTTTCAAAGCACTTCATGGCTACAGATGTGAATGCTACGGGTCTGTAGTCATTTAGGCAGGTTGCCTTTGTGTTCTTGTTGGTATTACAGACTCAATCAGGGACATGTTGAAAATGTCAGTGAAGACACCTGCCAGTTGGTCAGCACATGCCCGGAGCACACGCCCTGGTAATCGATCTGGCCCCGCAGCCTTGTGTATGTTGACCTGTTTAAACGGCTTACTCACGTCGGCTACGGAGAGCGTGATCACACACTAGGGGGGTTTCTAGGTATTATATTTCTATGTTGGTGTGTGTGTATGGTTCCCAATTGGAGGCAGCTGATGATCGTTACCTCTAATTGGGGATCATACTTAGTGTGTCCTTTTTCCCACCTGCGAGGTTGGATATGGTTTTGTATGAGTCCCTATGTGCGCTACGTATTTCACGATCGTTATATCTTTGTTGTTTTGGAAGTGTCACTATCATTAAAATTTAGGACTCTATTCATGCTGCGCCTTGGTCCAATTATTCATACGATCGTGACAAATTCATTATATTAAGCAAACCAGACGGCACCAATTTATATATTTTTTTATTTACAGATATTTTATTTACAGCCAGGAGCATATTCCAACACACATGCATAATTTACAAATTAAGCATTTGTGTTTACTGAGTCCGCCAGATCAGAGGCATTAGAGATGACCAGGGATATTCTCTTGATTAGTACATGATTTTGACGATTTTCCTGTCCTGCTAAGCATTCAAAATGTAACTTTTAAGTACTTTTGGGTGTCAGGGAAAATGTATGGAGTTAAAAATACATTATTTTCTTTAGGAATGTAGAAAAGTGAAAGTTGTCAAAAATATAAGTAGTGAAGAAAAGTGTTTTTACTTAAGTAATTTACACCACTGATATTGGCTGGGGAATTAGCATCAAGTATTTCTGTAGTCTTTTTGAATACAACTTTTCACATAACACACATTACCGGTCATTGTTGATGAAGCCGTCTGTCATCAGGGCAGTAACTCTGGTCACTATCAGAGGCATTTATTTGATTTTATTTAACCTTTTTTTTATCAGGGAGTCATGCTGAGACCAAGGTCTATTTTACAGATTAGCCCTGAATTACATAAATGACTGAAAATACACACAAAATATGAATACATAAATGCAAGCACAACCATAAAAAAAAACACATTCATCAGTAATAAGGTCCTTAATCATCTTTCTGAATTTCCCTAAAGGCACCAAAACATACAATTTAAGAACATTTTGTTCCACAAATAAGGTGCAAGAAAACTAAAAGCTGAATTTCAAGAGTTAACCATCCCTGAGACCGCATGGGGTAACTCATATGTCTAAAGTTTAGTAAAGATGTTAGGTACAGTCGGACCTTTTGTAAAAGGGCTTTATAAATGAGAAACATAGCAATGTATCAGCCTATGTGACATCAAAGAGGGCCAACCAACTTTCAGGTAGAGAATGTATTGATGAGTACTAACATTTCACCCGTAATTTAGCGCAGTGCCCTATGCTAAACTGCATCCAATGGCTTTAATGAAGTGGCAGATGCGTTCATTTTGATGATCTCAACATAGTCTATGACCGATAAGAACGTCAACTCATGATGGCGTGTCCTTTTCAAAAGAGTCGACAGAGACTCTGGGAACAACGGAGGAGGTGTCACAAGGGTACTTGTGTCGCATGACACACTTTTTTTCTGAGGTCTTGCCTGACAAGCTATGAAAATAGCAAATGAACAGTGAATTAAATCATTTTTGGAGGTTGCTAAACCATTGCAATCATATTGCTGGACTTGTTATGGTACCCTCCTTTGCTCCTTCTGGTAGGTCCCGGCATCCGTTCATGACCAGGCGATCAATCCGGCACCCAACTGTGCACTTTGTCTAACAGAAAAACAGGGACAACATTTGTCATCATCCCTCAATTATAAACATAGCAACAAGTAATAACGCAGTCTTGTTTGGAAGCTAATTCTATGCTTTACAGGTATAGACTGACTGGCTCCAGAATTGATTCGATTCAGACCGGTGATGCAGTTTTGCTTTGGCCCTGTTATTGTTTTTAATTTTTTTAATGATGGGCCCTGAGTTGGTTTGAGTTAGTAAACTGTTGTAGCCAGACATAATGCCACCTTAGCTTCATCCAATATTTATGTGTGAACTAGACATGGGTTGCACCTAATGTGACTATTTTGTCTAAATTACACTAGCTTAGAGTGGCATGAAAATACGATGACATTGCTAAAGTAGTTACTACGAAACAACTTTGCCATATTATGATGTCGTCAAATTTACTTTAGAGACATGTTCATTTTTTATTTTATTTTACTATGCAAGTCAGTTAAGAACAAATTCTTATTTTCAATGACAGCCTAGGAACAGTAGGTTAAATGCCTGTTCAGGGGTAGAATGACAGCTCAGGGGTTTGAACTTGCAACCTTCCAGTTACTAGTCCAATGCTCTAACCACTAGGCTACCCTGCCGCTATTACTGTTACAAGCAAAAATAGCTAGCATTGCTCGTGTTAACTAGCTAAAATATGGTGGTCCCCTCAATCTTAGTTAGGTGGCTAAAGTTATACTGCAGCTAAAGTCCATCTGTTATCATGTCTTGGAGCCAAATCCGAGTTGTATTAAGGTAGGCTAACGTTAGCCAGCTAGCTCGCTAGTTTGGGTAGCTAGCTAGCTAACGTTTCGTCAGTTATGCTAGCGATGATAGTGATAATGATGATCAAAATATACATAACCAAATACATAACCAGCAGTCTATGGTCTAGCAACCAGTATACCTACCACCACTTGGAACCAACAAACTCAAACAACCTATTCCGCATGACTGGATCCTTTGGCAGGGCATGCACCCGTTGGCTGTGCATCCTGCTGGAAGCATGCATTGCATGGTCAATCGGTATTGGGTTTTTCAGTCTAAAACAGCCATGATCCTTTGAATACATTGGAGGCGATGAAACAATAGAGTCCCATTCAATGAAGGGAAGCAAAGTGGGCAGAGGGGCGATTTGCACATTGAGTTTGGCAAAAGAAGGCATGATTTGTTGACAGAATTGTAATCCAAACCCAACCTTCATTTACTCGTTGTGACGCGTTGAAGTTCTAAACTTCATTTTAGACAAGACTGAAATGATCCTATTTACACTTTGTAGTCAATTTTGACTCTAGAATAAATGTTTCTGACTCATGTTGATCCCACATAGGCCTTTTTCAAAGATATTAGTTGTTTTCTTACGGGCTGTTGCTCTGTAAGGTCTTTGATAGGTTGATTCGTTATTATGTAACCAGATATAATTATCTGCTCATCTGGCCGTCCTTAGCATCGTGGCTAATTTGGCGATGTTGCCCTATGAGTAGCAGCTAGCAATTTTAACCAAAGGTTTAAACCAAAAGTTCACAAGTATGGCCCCTTTGTGTTTTTAAATATGCACGTGCATGTATGTTTTTCCTATCTCATAATTATGGCACATTTAGCAAGCAGGGCGGTAAATAACTGGTAAATAAATGATTCTACACACACTGAGACACCCTGCACGCTTACTCTCCCCTGTAGTGTGTGTTTGTGTGTATTTGTAGGCTCTGTGTGTGTGTAAGTGTGTGTGGGGGGTGTTTGTTCTTGGACTGCACCTGTTGTCAACGCGTGCCAGAGGTGACACACACACTCCGAGTGTGCGAGGTCCTGCAGAAGCAGCAGCCACGCAAGCAGCCTCTCCTCCTCTCTCTCTCTCTCTCTCTCTCTCTCCTCCTCCTCTCTCTGCTTGGCACTCCACTCTGTGGGAGCCCACACCTCGCCTCTCTCTTTCCCTGCATCTATATTTCTATCTCCATCACCCTCCTCTCTACTGTGCGTTGTTCCAGTGTGGTCCTGTGTCAGACAGTGTCACCATGCGTCTGGGAATCACCTCCATAATTTCGGATATACTCAGCACCTCCGGTAACATCTGCCTCTGCTGGGCGGACGGCAAGGTAGAACCTGACTCCTTTCTCTTTTTGGCTCTGCTCTGTCTGGGGAAAGGTAGACTCTGACTCCTCCGACTTATTTAGCAGATGTTCTTACCCAGAGCGACTTACAGGACAATTAGAGTGAAGTGCCTTGCTCAAGGGCACATTGACAGATTTTTCACCTAGTTGGCGATTTGAACCAGCGACATTTCGGTTAGTGGCCCAACGGCCAACGCTCTTCTCTTTCTCTATCTTTATCTGACTCTCTCTCTCTCTCTGACTCCTCTCTCTCTCTCTTTTTTTGCTGGGCGCAGGGCAAGGTAGACTCTGACTTTGACTCCTTCTCTCTCTGGCTTTGCTCTGGAGCAGGACAACACCTCCACTGAGGAAAAGCTGATCTGTTACCTGCTGTCTGTCTGCTGGTTTCCTATGGCTCTTCTGTATGGAATTCTGTGGAGGGGACGTGCATTGACTTTACTATGTACTGTGTAGACTGCTCTCTTTCTGAGGTTGTGTGTGTATGTGTGTGTGTGTAGGGGGGGGGGTCGTTTTTGGTGGTTGTTGTGCAGGCTTGGGTTGTTGTTGTACATGTGAAATTTGGTCTGTGTGTGTGTGTGTGTGTGTGTGTGTGTGTGTGTGTGTGTGTGTGTGTGTGTGTGTGTGTGTGTGTGTGTGTGTGTGTGTGTGTGTGTGTGTGTGTGTGTGTGTATGTGTGCGTGTGTGTGTGTGTGGAGGGGGTCGTTTGAGGGTTATGCTAAAACGGTATGGGTTGGGTTTTTGAAAGTTAAGGTGTGAGTGAGAGAAATGCATAAAAGAGGTGGCCTTATTTTGTATGTGGTGGAACAAGAGAGAGTGGGCACACAAAGTGAAGACAGCTTGTTAGAGCAGTCTCTCTTGCTCTAAGAAAGGCGTTGTTTTGAAGAGGACACAGGGGAGCAGGAGGCAGAGGACATGGCCTTTACTTACAGGGGTTGGGAGTTAATATTTCAGTGGTTCTGACACCGTGATCCTTGATATTTTTCTCAGTTTGTGAACCATGTGTGTATGCATTCCGGCATTTCTGCATGCGTGTGTGTGTGTGTGCTCTTTTGTGTGATTGATGGATATGTCAGGGGACTGGAACAGTATTAGATTCAGTGTTGGGCGTCGGCAGGGAGTGCAGAGCGGAGCAAAGCAGAGGCTGCTGATGATTTGTTTGAGGCTTCAGCGTCTCTCTCACCGTCTCTCTCTGACCTTACCAAGATAAAATCTGAAGGCTGACATTAAGCTCGACATCACTACTAACAGGCCTCCGCACGATTCAAAAAATGTGTAACACATGTAAATTTACATCGCTAAAGTTATTCAATTGTAAAAAAAAAAAAAACTCATAGAGGATAGCTTGTAATAACACGTAATTACACTTATCAACATACAAACTATCTTACAGTAAAGCATTTTCATAACTATCTGCCTAACATCTCAAAAGTTATTATATTGTATAAAGCTTATAACTGATAGCTTGTTATATCTAAAGTCATTGTACCAAATACAGTACCAGTCAAAACATTGGACACCTACGCATTCAATGGTTCTTCTTTATTTTTACTATTTTCTATTGTAGAATAATAGTGAAGACATCACAACTATTGAATAACACATATGGAATAATGTAGTAATCAAAAAAGTGTTTTATATTTTATATTTGAGATTCTTCAAAGTAGCCTCCCTTTGCCTTGATGACAGCTTTGCACACTCTTGGCATTCTCTCAACCAGCTTCACCTGGAATGCTTTTCCAACAGTCTTGAAGAAGTTCCCACATATGCTGATCACTTGTTGGCTGCTTTTCCTTCACTCTGCGGTCCAACTCATCCCAAACCATCTCAACTGGGTTGAGGTCAGGTGATTGTGGAGGACAGCACTCCATCACTCTCTTTCTTGGTCAAATAGCCCTTACACAGCCTGGAGGTATATTGCGTCATTGTCCTGTTGAAAAACAAATGATTGTCCCGCTAAGCACAAACCAGATGGGATGGTATATATCACTGCAGAGTGCTGTGGTAGCCATGCTGGTTAAGTGTGCCTTGAATTCTAATTAAATCACTGACAGTGTCACCAGTAAAGCACCCCCACACCATCACACCTCCTCCATGCTTCACGGTGGAAACCACACATGCAGAGATCATCCGTTCATCTACCCTGCGGTTGGAACCAAAAATCTCAAGTTTGGACTCATCAGACCAAAGGACATATTTCCACCGGTCTAATGTCCATTGCTCGTGTTTCTTGGCCCAAGCAAGTCTCCTTATTATTGGTGTCTTTTTAATAGTGGTTTCTTTGCAGAAATGTACGCAGTCTCTTCTGAACAGTATATGTTGAGATGTGTCTCTTACTTGAACTCTGTGAAGCATTTATTTGGGCTGCAATTTCTGGGTCTTCCTTTCCTGTGGCGGTCCTCATGAGAGCCAGTTTCATCATAGCGCTTGATGGTATTTGCGACTGGACTTGAAGAAACTTTCAAAGTTATTTTCTGCATTGACTGACCTGCATTGACTGACCTGCATGTCTTAAAGTAATGATGGACTGTCTCTTTGCTTATTTGAGCTGTTCTTGCCATAATATGTACTTGGTATTTCACCAAATAGGCCTATCTTCAGTATATCACCCCTACCTTGTCAAAACACAACTGATTGGCTCAAACGCATTAAGAAGGAAAGAAATTCCACAAATGAACCTTTAACAAGGCACACTTGTTAATTGAAGTGCATTCCAGGTGACTACCTCATGAAGGTGGTTGAGAGAATGCCAAGAGTGTGCAAAGCCGTCATCAAGGCAAAGGGTGGCTACGTTGAAGAATCTCAAGTATAAAATGTATTTTGATTTGTTGAACACGTTTTTGGTTACTACATGATTCCATGTGTGTTATTTCATCGTTTTGATGTCTACACTATTATTCTTCAATGTAAAAAATAAAGAAAAATCCTTGAATGAGTAGGTGTGTCCAAACTTTTGACTGATACTGTATATTACTCAGATCAACTCCCCAACTCCTCCTTTATCATCCTACTCCTCTATATAGTATAGGTATATTATTGTCAAATGTTTATATACCATAGCTTGATATAATAGCTCAACTAACATACTATCCATCAAGCATAATTGTCTCCCTATTTTCAGTTCATAATTCACATCTTTGTGGAAACGCTCTATTCCAAGTCACAGTTATTGATAGAATTCCCCCTACTAGGGCATAGATGCCGTGGAGGAGATGTCAGAAGTGGAGCCGGGTGAATATGTGTGTTCCTGTCAGTCTGTGGCAGGGCTTTGGGGCTGAGACGGTTTTTAGGACATGGTCTGAATGGAGAACAGGGCTACTGCCAGCTGAGGGAGGGTGAGAGGGAGTGAGGGAGGGATAGAGAGTGCATGAGTGAGGGAGAGAGGGAGGCTGCCAGTGCCAGAGAGAGAGATGGAGGGAGAGAAGGAGTGAGTGAGGTGCATAAATGGACGTGTAGATCTGCTGACTGTTTACTCACTACCGCCTATAGCACTGGACACACACACACCAATACACACACACATGAATACTTGCACAGGGACACACACAGACAGACTCAGGCATACACGCAAGAACATATTGGATGGATAGAAGATGAAACACACACCTGAGACACACAGATGAGTCAGACTTCTAATACCATAGCTTACCTAATACCTGTATAAAACCCAAAAGCACAAGCTGCACCCCAAATGCTCTACTGTTATAGTGATGATTTTCATTCTGATTTTCATTGTGCAGATATTAAGCTTAGGATAAAAACAGTGTCAGTGTGCACTGCAGGGACCAGAAGGTCCCATTTGGAGGAGACGGATAGTGGAGCTCCCCAGAAGGCATGGAGAAGTGTCACACTCAATAGATCTGGAGTGATCTTAACAGGAGAGACTGGTCTGATGCCAAACGCTAGCACAATGCTAACATTACACCAAGCGAACGTTAACATAGGCTTAACGCTAACATAACACCACCAATCTAACGCTAACATAGGCCTAATGCTAACTTAATGCTAATATAATGATAACATAACACTAACCTAATGCTAACACAGCGTAAACACAATGCAAAGCTAACTCTGAGGTAACTTTAAGCCGTTGTGTTTTGCATGGCTGAGCGTCTGATGAAGTTGTAAATAATGGATGTGTCCATAATGAGTCAAAACACTAGATGACAAACACTTGATGTTTTGCTGTTGTCGTTAATGGAGAAAGCTCGTCAGGGAGTGTAGGGTTGGACTGTCTGGGGGTTGATATCCTAGACATGTGTTAGCACTTTGCACTGAGAAGACATCAAAACAAGCCCTTCTCAATTCTCTCCCTTGCTTTATCATTAATTCTCTCTTTAGCTCTGTTTCTCTCTCTATCTCTCTATCGCTCTCAGTCTTTCTCTCGCATTCTTGCTCTGTTAGTTTTTTTTCGCTCTCTCTGAGAGATGTTGGTGGCTACATTGAAGAATCTCAAATATAATTTAGATATTTTGATTTGTTTAACACATGTTTGGTTACCACATGATTCCATATGTTAATTTCATAGTTTTGACATCTTCACTATTGTTCTACAATGTAGAAAATTTTAAAAAATATAGAAAAACCCTTGAATGAGTAGATGTTCGAAAACTTTTGACCGGTAGTGTATATCCCCATAAGAATAGTAAACAAACAAAAATTTGACCAACTGGGTCAAATGCTATTTCTAGGGGGTTTAGGGTTAAGGTTAGAATTAGTGTTATGGTTAGAATTAGGATTAGGAGCTAGGGTTAGCTTTAGGGTTAGGGGTTAGGGTTAAGGTTAGGTTAGCGTTAGAGTTAGGGGTTAGGGTTAAGGTTAGGTTTTGGGGTTAAGGTTAGTGTTAGGTTAGCGTTAGAGTTAGGGGTTAGGGTTAAGGTTAGGTTTTGGGGTTAAGGTTAGTGTTAGGTTAGCGTTAGAGTTAGGGGTTAAGGTTAGGTTTTGGGGTTAAGGTTAGTGTTAGGTTAGCGTTAGAGTTAGGGGTTAGGGTTAAGGTTAGGTTTTGGGGTTAAGGTTAGTGTTAGGTTAGCGTTAGAGTTAGGGGTTAGGGTTAAGGTTAGTGTTAGGTTAGCGTTAGAGTTAGGGGTTAGGGTTAAGGTTAGGTTTTGGGGTTAAGGTTAGTGTTAGGTTAGCGTTAGAGTTAGGGGTTAGGGTTAAGGTTAGGTTTTGGGGTTAAGGTTAGTGTTAGGTTAGCGTTAGAGTTAGGGGTTAGGGTTAAGGTTAGGTTTTGGGGTTAAGGTTAGTGTTAGGTTAGCGTTAGAGTTAGGGGTTAGGGTTAAGGTTGGGTTTTGGGGTTAAGGTTAGTGTTAGGTTAGCGTTAGAGTTAGGGGTTAGGGTTAAGGTTAGTGTTAGGTTAGCGTTAGAGTTAGGGGTTAGGGTTAAGGTTAGTGTTAGGTTAGCGTTAGAGTTAGGGGTTAGGGTTAAGGTTAGTGTTAGGTTAGCGTTAGGGGTTAGGGTTAAGGTTAGTGTTAGGTTAGGTTAGTGTTAGGTTAGCGTTAGAGTTAGGGGTTAGGGTTAAGGTTGGGTTTTGGGGTTAAGGTTAGTGTTAGGTTAGCGTTAGAGTTAGGGGTTAGGGTTAAGGTTAGTGTTAGGTTAGCGTTAGAGTTAGGGGTTAGGGTTAAGGTTAGTGTTAGGTTAGCGTTAGAGTTAGGGGTTAGGGTTAAGGTTAGTGTTAGGTTAGCGTTAGGGGTTAGGGTTAAGGTTAGTGTTAGGTTAGCGATAGAGTTAGGGGTTAGGGTTAAGGTTAGTGTTAGGTTAGCGTTAGAGTTAGGGGTTAGGGTTAAGGTTAGGTTTTGGGGTTAAGGTTAGTGTTAGGTTAGCGTTAGAGTTAGGGGTTAGGGTTAAGGTTAGTGTTAGGTTAGCGTTAGAGTTAGGGGTTAGGGTTAAGGTTAGTGTTAGGTTAGCGTTAGAGTTAGGGGTTAGGGTTAAGGTTAGTGTTAGGTTAGCTTTAGAGTTAGGGGTTAGGGTTAAGGTTAGGTTTTGGGGTTAAGGTTAGTGTTAGGTTAGCGTTAGAGTTAGGGGTTAGGGTTAAGGTTAGGTTTTGGGGTTAAGGTTAGTGTTAGGTTAGCGTTAGAGTTAGGGGTTAGGGTTAAGGTTAGGTTTTGGGGTTAAGGTTAGTGTTAGGTTAGCGTTAGAGTTAGGGGTTAAGGTTAGGTTTTGGGGTTAAGGTTAGTGTTAGGTTAGCGTTAGAGTTAGGGGTTAGGGTTAAGGTTAGGTTTTGGGGTTAAGGTTAGTGTTAGGTTAGCGTTAGAGTTAGGGGTTAGGGTTAAGGTTAGTGTTAGGTTAGCGTTAGAGTTAGGGGTTAGGGTTAAGGTTAGGTTTGGGGTTAAGGTTAGTGTTAGGTTAGCGTTAGAGTTAGGGGTTAGGGTTAAGGTTAGGTTTTGGGGTTAAGGTTAGTGTTAGGTTAGCGTTAGAGTTAGGGGTTAGGGTTAAGGTTAGGTTTTGGGGTTAAGGTTAGTGTTAGGTTAGCGTTAGAGTTAGGGGTTAGGGTTAAGGTTGGGTTTTGGGGTTAAGGTTAGTGTTAGGTTAGCGTTAGAGTTAGGGGTTAGGGTTAAGGTTAGTGTTAGGTTAGCGTTAGAGTTAGGGGTTAGGGTTAAGGTTAGTGTTAGGTTAGCGTTAGAGTTAGGGGTTAGGGTTAAGGTTAGTGTTAGGTTAGCGTTAGGGGTTAGGGTTAAGGTTAGTGTTAGGTTAGTGTTAGGTTAGCGTTAGAGTTAGGGGTTAGGGTTAAGGTTGGGTTTTGGGGTTAAGGTTAGTGTTAGGTTAGCGTTAGAGTTAGGGGTTAGGGTTAAGGTTAGTGTTAGGTTAGCGTTAGAGTTAGGGGTTAGGGTTAAGGTTAGTGTTAGGTTAGCGTTAGAGTTAGGGGTTAGGGTTAAGGTTAGTGTTAGGTTAGCGTTAGGGGTTAGGGTTAAGGTTAGTGTTAGGTTAGCGATAGAGTTAGGGGTTAGGGTTAAGGTTAGTGTTAGGTTAGCGTTAGAGTTAGGGGTTAGGGTTAAGGTTAGGTTTTGGGGTTAAGGTTAGTGTTAGGTTAGCGTTAGAGTTAGGGGTTAGGGTTAAGGTTAGTGTTAGGTTAGCGTTAGAGTTAGGGGTTAGGGTTAAGGTTAGTGTTAGGTTAGCGTTAGAGTTAGGGGTTAGGGTTAAGGTTAGTGTTAGGTTAGCTTTAGAGTTAGGGGTTAGGGTTAAGGTTAGTGTTAGGTTAGCGTTAGAGTTAGGGGTTAGGGTTAAGGTTAGTGTTAGGTTAGCGTTAGAGTTAGGGGTTAGGGTTAAGGTTAGGTTTTGGGGTTAAGGTTAGTGTTAGGTTAGCGTTAGAGTTAGGGGTTAGCGTTAGAGTTAGGGGTTAGGGCTAAGGTTAGTGTTAGGTTAGCGTTAGAGTTAGGGGTTAGGGTTAAGGTTAGTGTTAGGCTAGCGTTAGAGTTAGGGGTTAGGGTTAAGGTTAGTGTTAGGTTAGCGTTAGAGTTAGGGGTTAGGGTTAAGGTTAGTGTTAGGTTAGCGTTAGAGTTAGGGGTTAGGGTTAAGGTTAGTGTTAGGTTAGCGTTAGAGTTAGGGGTTAGGGTTAAGGTTAGTGTTAGGTTAGCGTTAGAGTTAGGGGTTAGGGTTAAGGTTAGGTTTTGGGGTTAAGGTTAGTGTTAGGTTAGCGTTAGAGTTAGGGGTTAGGGTTAAGGTTAGTGTTAGGTTAGCGTTAGAGTTAGGGGTTAGGGTTAAGGTTAGTGTTAGGTTAGCGTTAGAGTTAGGGGTTAGGGTTAAGGTTAGTGTTAGGTTAGCTTTAGAGTTAGGGGTTAGGGTTAAGGTTAGTGTTAGGTTAGCGTTAGAGTTAGGGGTTAGGGTTAAGGTTAGTGTTAGGTTAGCGTTAGAGTTAGGGGTTAGGGTTAAGGTTAGGTTTTGGGGTTAAGGTTAGTGTTAGGTTAGCGTTAGAGTTAGGGGTTAGCGTTAGAGTTAGGGGTTAGGGCTAAGGTTAGTGTTAGGTTAGCGTTAGAGTTAGGGGTTAGGGTTAAGGTTAGTGTTAGGTTAGCGTTAGAGTTAGGGGTTAGGGTTAAGGTTAGTGTTAGGTTAGCGTTAGAGTTAGGGGTTAGGGTTAAGGTTAGTGTTAGGTTAGCGTTAGAGTTAGGGGTTAGGGTTAAGGTTAGTGTTAGGTTAGGTTAGCGTTAGAGTTAGGGGTTAGGGTTAAGGTTAGTGTTAGGTTATCGTTAGAGTTAGGGGTTAGGGTTAAGGTTAGTGTTAGGTTAGCGTTAGAGTTAGGGGTTAGGGTTAAGGTTAGTGTTAGGTTAGCGTTAGAGTTAGGGGTTAGGGTTAAGGTTAGGTTTTGGGGTTAAAGTTAGTGTTAGGTTAGCGTTAGAGTTAGGGGTTAGGGTTAAGGTTAGTGTTAGGTTAGCGTTAGAGTTAGGGGTTAGGGTTAAGGTTAGTGTTAGGTTAGCGTTAGAGTTAGGGGTTAGGGTTAAGGTTAGTGTTAGGTTAGCGTTAGAGTTAGGGGTTAGGGTTAAGGTTAGTGTTAGGTTATCGTTAGAGTTAGGGGTTAGGGTTAAGGTTAGTGTTAGGTTAGCGTTAGAGTTAGGGGTTAGGGTTAAGGTTAGTGTTAGGTTAGCGTTAGAGTTAGGGGTTAGGGTTAAGGTTAGTGTTAGGTTAGCGTTAGAGTTAGAGTTAGGGGTTAGGGTTAAGGTTAGGTTTTGGGGTTAAGGTTAGTGTTAGGTTAGCGTTAGAGTTAGGGGTTAGGGTTAAGGTTAAGGTTAGTGTTAGGTTAGCGTTAGAGTTAGGGGTTAGGGTTAAGGTTAGGTTTTGGGGTTAAGGTTAGTGTTAGGTTAGCGTTAGAGTTAGGGGTTAGCGTTAGAGTTAGGGGTTAGGGTTAAGGTTAGGTTTTGGGGTTAAGGTTAGTGTTAGGTTAGCGTTAGAGTTAGGGGTTAGGGTTAAGGTTAGTGTTAGGTTAGCGTTAGAGTTAGGGGTTAGGGTTAAGGTTAGTG
The DNA here is from genome assembly GCF_002021735.2 of Oncorhynchus kisutch. Taxonomy (NCBI): domain Eukaryota; kingdom Metazoa; phylum Chordata; class Actinopteri; order Salmoniformes; family Salmonidae; genus Oncorhynchus; species Oncorhynchus kisutch. The sequence goes on from NC_034176.2 coordinate 46,184,015, forward strand.
TTAGGTTAGCGTTAGAGTTTGGGGTTAGGGAAAATAGGATTTTGAACGGTACTGAATTGTGTGTCCCCAGAAGGTTAGTTATATAAGACAAAGTGTGTGTGTGTGTGTGTTCATAATTCTTACCCCAGCACTCACAGTCTGGCAGCCTTTCTGCTTTTTTGAAAACCTACTGTGCTATCTGAAAACAGCAATAGATACACAGTTTGGCAACTTATGTCTGAGATTCACAATTTCAACAGGTGCCATTTTGACATCAACACTTCCAGATTAGTAACATTCCATCCAGAATGCACACTAGAATGTGGTCCTGTGTAGCTCAGTTGGTGAGAGTATGATGTCAGTATCACCAGGGTTGTGGGTTCGATTCACACTGGAGTCACATTATATAAAATACATCACCTCTCTGTAAGTTGCTTTGGTTTAAAGCATCTGCTAAATAGTATAAAATAATATATCTGTGATGGAAGGTGTGGTGCCAACATGGATGATATAGTTGGGTTATAGCTGTGTGTGTCAGTCACCTTGAGAATGATTCTCCCTGTAGCATCTCTCTGTGTGCATCTGGCAGTTGTGTAAGAGGCTAGAGCCAGAGGGCACAGACCTTTGTGTGTGTATATATACCCCACACATTTCTGCCCCATGTTTTTACCAACAAGCTCTCAAAGTCTCACTGTAGAATCAGACATCCAAACCCTTGTCCATAAATGTCAGATTTTTTTGGTATTAATTCCGAATGGTTAAGTTCATGAAAATTCAGAAGGGTTAAGTTCATGATTAAGGTTTGGGATTAGGGTTCAAACAAATAATAATAATAATAAATGAGATCCTACAACTGGGATTGAACACGTTACCTTCAGAGCCAGAGCTTGCGGCTTATGTCAGGGTAGCCTAGTGGTTAGAGCGTTGGGCTAGTAATCGGAAGGTTGCAAGTTCAAATCCCCGAGCTGACAAGGTACAAATCTGTCGTTCTGCCCCTGAACAGGCAGTTAACCCACCGTTCCTAGGCCGTCATTGTAAATAAGAATTTGTTCTTAACTGACTTGCCTAGTTAAATAAAAAAATAAAACATGTCCAGCCGCTATCCCCATCCGCCATCCCCATCCCTAACGCCCTAGCAAAACCCAAGCCTACTTGATGGTAATAGCGCTCACCGTTGCATCTCCTGAAGTCCTGTTTCCCTAATAATAATTTGGTGGTTGCTTATATTTGTTGCTTATACATGTGCAAATGAATTGGGAATGTGTTTTTTGCATATCCCACGCCCACTGAGACACCCTCGGCAGTAGGGTCATTGCTAGCCCTTATCAACAGCGACCATGGAGCAATTAGGGTTAAGTGCCTTGCTCTACAGATTTTTCACCTTGTCAGTTTGGGAACTAGCAACTTTTCTGTTTTCTATTACTAAAACCAATGTTCTAAGCACTAGGCTACCTGCCGCCCTGAAAGGCTGTCTAATTTTGCAATGGAGGTTGAACAACCTGGCTGGTTTTGACACATTTTCAAAAGCAAAGCACACAGTACACTTACACAAACTTACACACACTGTACCTCTCTCTCTCTCACACACACACACACACACACACCCGGCACACACTGTCTATATATCACACACACAGCAAGGTGAAAATTAATTGTGATACCGACATACTGTACACTTTATCACTAGAGAAATGAGTGTGGGTCACCTCTTTCTCTCTCTTTCTCTCTTTTTCTTCCTCTCCCTTCCTGTCTTCCTGTTGTCCTCTCTTTCTCATCTACCCATCTCCTTCCTTTTCTCTCCCTCTCTCCCTTGTGTGGTTAATATTACCGTGTTAATGAACAACTGTCATAACCCGCAACACTGCACATGTTAGCTCACAAATAATTAAATCTGGAATCAGACTCATTAGTTGACATTCATACCAACCATGACATCAATTAACATGACAATCCTTCCCCCTCTACCCTCCCTCTCTCTCGTCCATCTTCTCTAGCTCATTCTCATCTCTCATCTCTCTCTCTCTCTCTCTCTCTCTCTCTCTCTCTCTCTCTCTCGGTCTCTCTCTCTCTCTCTTCCCACCTCTCTTATGTTCTCCTAGTCGCACCTCTGAGTCCCTGCCTTCATCTCTCTCTCTCTCTCTCTGTCTCTGTCTATGTGTGTGTGAGAGAGAGAGAGAGAGAGAGAGAGAGAGAGAGAGAGAGAGAGAGAGAGAGAGAGAGAGAGAGAGAGAGAGAGAGAGAGAGAGAGAGAGAGAGAGAGAGAGAGAGAGAGAGAGAGAGAGAGAGAGAGAGAGAGAGAGAGAGAGAGAGAGAGAGAGAGAGAGAGAGTGTGCGTGTGTGCTGCAGTAGCGGTGTTAATTAGCGTGGAGCAGATGGAGAAGGTGACAGGGTGCACAGTACCTACAGCTACACCACTACACACAGCCAGCCACGCCCAGCCAGCATTAAACAGCACAGCACACTACTGGCTGGCTGCACGTGACTTCACACGCACTCTTGCTTATGTAACTAAATACAGTACTCTCACTGTACAGAGTTTCAAAGTAGTTAACCCTAGTGTCCCTTTTAGATAAGAACAATGGTGGAAAACAACAGAGTTGCAGGTACTGTACCTTCAGTATAGTATAGCATAGTTCAATATAGTACAGTATAGGACGCCTCTCTCCATCACACCTCTTCCTCCACGCTTTCCCATAAAATAGTGTACATAGCGACTGAGGCCAGACAGACTGCCAGCAGAGAAAGATAGGAGTGGTAAAGTCAGTGAAGTTGGGCCAGGGTTCATATTCATGAGGTCTCTCTCTCTGGCTCTCTCATGTTGTCTTTCTCACATTATATCTCATTCTCTTGTGTTCTATCTCTTACTTTTTTTCTCTCTCTCTCTCTCTGGCTCTCTTTCTGTGTCCAGGCGCAGTGCAGTACAGCACAGTACCTATCTTTAGTGTCTCGCTCTCGCTTCCTCAGCAGGTTGTTTCTGCTCACACACACACAGTTGACCTTGGCAGATAGGAACGCCTATACTAGAGGTATAAAGCTGCCCTTAACTACAGATCTAGGATCATATTTCCCCACACCTGACCTTAACCGTTAAAATATCTGACCCTCTATCAGTGGTAAGGGGTCATTTCTATCTAGTCTCTCTCTCTCTCTCAAGGTACTTCCTCAAGGTGCCCCAAATTGATCACTTTTGTGAGTGTTTTAATATATGTGTATTTTTTTTTTTACAAGTGTTGGCAAGCCCTAAATGTCAGAGGAATGGTTGGTCATGTAATGAGGATCCTGCAGTAACATAAACTACGGGCGTTAAAGATTGAGAATACTTGTATTTTCCTTCTGAGGCTTTTGGAGTTTATTGCTATAGGGTGTCCTAGTGAATAACGCACACACACACATACTCTTATCATATCAACTCTTACATGTCACAAATAGGGCCTACCTACTCAATAGTAGAGTATTGAGCATCAGACCTTGGCTTAAATATATCTTAAAGTCATTATACATTGCATTCGGAAAGTATTCAGACACCTTGACTTTTTCCACATTTTCTTACATTACAGCCTTATTCTAAAATGGATTAAATAAAATGTTCCTCATCAATCTACACACAATAACCCATAATGACAAAGCGAAATAAGCTTTTTAAAATGTAAAAAACAGAAATACCTTATTTAGTATTCAGATCCTTTGCAATGAGACTCGAAATTTAGCTCAGGTGCATCCTGATTCCATTGATAATTCTTGAAATGTTTCTACAACTTGATTGGAGTCCACCTGTGGTAAATTCAATTGATTTGACATGATTTGGAAAGCAAACACCTTCCAATAAGACAACGACCCTAAGCACACAGCCAAGACAATGCAGGAGTGGCTTCGGGACAAGTCTCTGAATGTGCTTGAGTGGCCCAGCCAGAGCCCGGACTTCAATCTGATCGAACATCTCTGGAGAGACCTAAAAATAGCTGTGCAGTGACGCTCCCCATCCAACCTGACAGAGCTTGAGAGGATCTGCAGAGAAGAATGTGAGAAACTCCCCAAATACAGGTGTTCCACACTTGTAGCGTCATACCTAAGAAGACTGCCAAAAGTGCTTCAACAAAGTATTGAGTAAAGGGTCTGAATAGTTATGTAAATGTCATATTTCATTTTTTTATTTTATTTTTATTTGCAAAATAATCCCAAAACCTGTTTTTGCTTTTTCATTATGGGTTATTGTGTGTAGATTGAGGACACATTATGGGTTATTGTGTGTAGATTGAGGACACATTATGTGTTATTGTGTGTAGATTGAGGACAATTTTAGAATAAGTTTGCAACGTTTTGTAAATTCAAGGGGTCTGAATACTTTCTGAAATCACTGTATTGTCATGCGTAGGTGTAATAGGTGGCAGGGAAGTCAGGCGCAGGAGAGTCAAATGGAGTGTAAAATGGAGTCTTTTAATAAAGTCCACGGAGTATGCTCCATAACACTAAATGTACATAAACACACAAACATGGGTACGAGGACCCGACGCGCACCTATACAACAATCACACTACACTGACAATAAAACAATCTCTGACAAAGACATGAGGGGAAACAGAGGGTTAAATACACAACAGGTAATGAATGGGATTGAAAACAGGTGTGTGGGAAGACAAGACAAAACCAATGGAAAATGAAAAAAGGATCAATGATGGCTAGAAGACCGGTGATGTCGAACGCCGAGCACCGCCCGAACAAGGAGAGGCAACGACTTCGGCAGAAGTCGTGACATGTACAGTCACGACTTCTGAAGTGGAACGACATTTATTGGATATTTCAAACTTTTTTAACAAATCAAAAACTGAAAAATTGGGCGTGCTAAATTATTCAGCCCCCTTAAGTTAATACTTTGTAGCGCCACCTTTTGCTGCGATTACAGCTGTAAGTCGCTTGGGGTATGTCTCTATCAGTTTGGCACATCGAGAGACTGACATTTTTTTCCCATTCCTCCTTCCAAAACAGCTCGAGCTCAGTGAGGTTGGATGGAGAGCATTTGTGAACAGCAGTTTTCAGTTCTTTCCACAGATTCTCGATTGGATTCAGGTCTGGACTTTGACTTGGCCATTCTAACACCTGGATATGTTTATTTTTGAACCATTCCATTGTAGATTTTGCTTTATGTTTTGGATCATTGTCTTGTTGGAAGAGAAATCTCCGTCCCAGTCTCAGGTCTTTTGCAGACTCCATCAGGTTTTCTTCCAGAATGGTCCTGTATTTGGCTCCATCCATCTTCCCATCAATTTTAACCATCTTCCCTGTCCCTGCTGAAGAAAAGCAGGCCCAAACCATGATGCTGCCACCACCATGTTTGACAGTGGGGATGGTGAGTTCAGGGTGATGAGCTGTGTTGCTTTTATGCCAAACTCTGCGCTTTTAACGGACCTCTGAGACTATCACAGTGCAGGTGCATTTATACGGAGACTTGATTACACACAGGTGGATTGTATTTATCATCATTAGTCATTTAGGTCAACATTGGATCATTCAGAGATCCTCACTGAACTTCTGGAGAGAGTTTGCTGCACTGAAAGTAAAGGGGCTGAATAATTTTGCACGCCCAATTTTTCAGTTTCTGATTTGTTAAAAGAGTTTGAAATATCCAATAAATGTCGTTCCACTTCATGATTGTGTCCCACTGTTGCTGATTCTTCACAAAAAAATACAGTTTTATATCTTTATGTTTGAAGCCTGAAATGTGGCAAAAGGTCGCAAAGTTCAAGGGGGCCGAATACTTTCGCAAGGCACTGTATATACTGTCCCAGTCAAAAGTTTGGACACAACTACTCATTCCAGGGTTTTTCTTTATTCTTACTATTTTCTACATTGTAGAATAACACATATGGAATCATGTAGTAACCAAAAAAGTGTTAAATAAATCCAAATATATTTGGGTCTTGATGACAGCTTTGCACACTCTTGGCCTTATCTCAACCAGCTTCATGAGGTAGTCACCCTGAATGCATTTGAATTAACACGTGTTCCTTGTTTATTTAAAGTTAGAGGTGGTATTCAGAAGATAGTCCTATTTTGTAAAATACCAAGTTCATATTTTGGCAAGAACAGCTGAAATAAGCAAAGAGAAATGACAGTACATCATTACTTATAGACATGGGAAAAATGTCAAGAAGTTTCTTCAGATGTTGTTGCAAAAACCATCAAGCACTATGATGAAACTGTCTCTCATGAGGACCTCTTCTGCAGAGGATAAGTTCATTAGACTTACCAGCCTCAGAAATTGCAAATAAATAAATGCTTCACAGAGTTCAAGTAACAGACACATCTCAACATTAACTGCGTGAATCAGACCTTCGCGGTTGAATTGCTGCAAAGAAACCACTATTAAAGGACACCAATAAGAAGAAGAGACTTGCTTGTGCCAAGAAACACGAGTAATGGACATTAGACCAGTAGGCAGAGTTGCAAAGAAAAAGCCATATCTCAGACTGGCCAATAAAAAGAAAAGATTAAGATGGACAAAAGAACACAGACACTGGACAGAGGAACTCTGCCTAGAAGGCCAGCATCCCGGAGTCCCCTCTTCACTGTTGATATTGAGACTGGTGTTTTGCGGGAACTATTTAATAAAGCTGCCAGTTGAGGACTTGTGAGGCATCTCTTTTTCAAACTCGACATTCTAATGTACTTGTCCACTTGCTCAGTTGTGCACTGGGACCTCCCACTCCTCTTTCTATTCTGGTTAGAGCCAGTTTGCTCTGTTCTGTTAAGGGAGTAGTACACAGCATTGTACGAGATCTTCAGTTTCTTGGCAATTTCTCGCATGGATTCGCCTTCATTTCACAGAACAAGAATAGCCTGACGAGTTTCAGAAGAAAGTTATTTGTTTCTGTCCATTTTGCGCCTATAATCAAACCCACAGATGCTGACGCTCCAGATACTCAACTAGTCTAAAGAAGGACAGTTTTATTGCTTCTTTAACAGTTTTCAGCTGTGCTAACATAATTGCAAAATATTTTTCTAAAATGATCAACTTGGATTAGCCAAAAAAAATTTCATAAACAAGGACATTTTTAAGTGACCACACACTTTTGCCATTGGAACACAGGAGTGATGGTTGATGATAATGGGCCTCCTGTACGCCTATGTAGATATTCCATTAAAAATCAGCCGTTTCCAGCTACAATAGGCATTTACAATATTAACAATGTCTACACTGTATTTCTGATCAATTTGGTGTTATTTCAATGGGCAATTTTTTAAAATTTTCTTTCATAAACGAGGACATTTTTAAGTGACCACACACTTTTGCTAACTTACAAGCCCCTCCTTTTTCCCCCTCCCTTTTTCCCCAGTATTTAACTGGGGTTTCCCAGGTTTGCGCCCCCCCCCCCCCCCCTCCCTCCCTAACACCAACACACCATCCTGATCCTACTAATCAACTCATCATCCAAACCTTTGATGAGTTGAATCAGGTGTGTAGCGCTAGGGCAAAAACAGAAATGTGCATCCCTTTGGTTCCTTAGGACCAGGATTAAGAAACATGGCCTGTTCGTCATATTAAAGTAATGCATATGAAGAGTTTCTCAGTAATAGAATCATGTGAAGGGATTAGCCATATGCCTATGCCATGCTATGGGCTACGATACGAACATTACCTCTCATAACCTCTCACATTTGTTGTCTAAGTGTAGTACTGAAGTGTGTTTGTGTGGTTGTTTGGTTGTTTCACTTCATTAACATTAAGACAAGGTGTTAGGTTTCAGCATGGATGACTTTTTCACATCTCCTTCTCTCTCTCTCTCCTTCTTTCTCTCTGTCTCCCTATCGCTGGTGATACATAGATGTCAGGGTTTATGTGTCAGTGCAGATGAAGCTGTTACTTTACCCCTTGGGGTTTATGTGTTTGTGTCTGAGTGTGTGTGTGCTTTGTGTGTGTGTGTGTTTGTCTGTTTTGAGGTGTCCTTCCTACTGTGTATCACTCTGAGAGGGATGGCTGCTCTCTGATACGACCGCCTCAGAATCCCACTCTGACATCGGCCCGCCCACACACCACAGTAACATTTTTGGCACGTAGCAAAAAATATACACACACACGCACACACACACAAATACAAGAGACTGTGCACATATACACACACATACATGGTTTTGTATACACTAACTGGCTGACGTCAGTAACTGGCTGGCATCCTTAGTGATTTATTTATTTGTCAATGTTTAGAATAATTGGCTGTGTATTAGTTTGTGTATGTGGGAACATGTTTTTGTATCTACAGTGCCTTGCAAAAGTTTTGAGATCTCTTGGATTTCTTCAAATGTTTGTGTGTTACAAAGTGGGATTAAAATGTATTTAAAAAAAACGATCAACACAAAATCCTCCATAAATTCAAAATGGAAGAAAAATGCATTCGTTTTTTTAGATTAATAAAAATGGAATGACTAAAATATAGTAGTTGCATAAGTATTCAGCTCCCTGAGTCGATACATGTTAGAAACACCTTCGGCATTGATTAGAGTCTTCTTGGGTAAGTCTATAAGAGCTTTGCACACCCATTATTCTTTAAAAATATCTTTAAGCTCTGTCAAGATGTTGGAGATCATGGCTAGACAGCAATTTTGAAGTCTCGCTGTCACCGCCGTCGTTAAAGGAAGACCAAGGTGCAGCGTTGTGAGCGTACATTTTATTTCATTTTGTAAAATGTCGCCAACAAAACAAGAAATAACAAAAACGACCCTGACAGACCGAGGAGGAATTCTTGGACCGTTTGAGCGAGGAGTGGTTGGCAGTGGAGAGGGACAAAAGAGTTTGGAGGGGTTGGAGTCTGGAGCAAGACAGTCGCTTTGAGGAGCCCTTCAGGCACCATGCTTTGCAGTTACACGTACTGTGTCGCCGGTATGCATCCACAGACCAGTGCGTCCTGTGCCAGTGCCCCTCAGTTGTCGGGCTAGGGTGAGCATCCAGCCAGGATGGGTTGTGCCAGCTCTGCGCTCCAGACCTCCGGTGCGTTTCCACGGCCCATTATATCCTGTGCCTGCTCCACGCACCCAGTCTCCTGTACGTCTGCCCAGCCCGGTAAGCCCTGTGCCAGCTCTACGCACTAGGCCTCAAGTGCAACTCCCCAGCCCAATACGCCGTATACCTGCTCCCAGAGCCAGGCCTCCTGTGTGTCCCTCCAGTCCGAAGCCTCCAGTGATGATCCATGGCACGAAGCCTCCAGTGATGATTCATGGCACGAAGCCTCCAGTGATGATCCATAGCAAAAGCCTGCACTGATGATCCATGGCAAGAAGCCTCCAGTGATGATCCATGGCACGAAGCCTCCAGTGATGATCCATGGCACGAAGCCTCCAGCGACGGTCTCCAGTCCGGAGCCTCCAGCGACGGTATCCAGTCCGGAGCCTCCAGCGACGGTCTCCAGTCCGGGGCCCGCAGCGAGGATGCCCAGTCCGGGGCCCGCAACAAGGGTGCCCAGTCCGGGGTCAGCGGCGAGGGTACCCACACCAGACGCGCTACCAAAGTGGGGTGAGCCAGAGGTGGAGCGGGGTCTACGTCCCGCACCAGAGCCGTCACCGCGGATAGATGCCCACCCAGACCCTCCCCTGTAGGTTCAGGTTTTGCGGCTGGAGTCCGCACCTTGGGGGGGGTACTGTCCTGACCTTAGAGAGACGTTTTATTTCTCTATTTGGTTAGGTCGGGGTGTGATGTGGGGTGGGCATTCTATGTTTTGTTTTCTATGTTTTAGCCGGGTATGGTTCTCAATCAGTGACAGCTGTCTATCGTTGTCTCTGATTGGGAATCATACTTAGGTAGCCCTTTTTCCCTCCTTCGGTGTGGGTAGTTGACTTTTGTTAGTGGCACTTAGTCCTCTCCAGACCTCCGGTGCTTCACGGTTGTTTTCATCGTTTGTTTTGTTGGCGTCATTTTCTAAAATAAAATGAATATTTACGCTAACCACGCTGCACTTTGGTCCACTTCTTTTGACGGCCGTGACACTTGCCATAGATTTTCAAGCAGATTTAAGTCAAAACGGTAACTTGGCCAGTCAGTCTTCTTGGTAAGCAAATCCAGTGTAGATTTGGCCTTGTGTTGTAGATGTATTTTGTATTCTGTATATTTGTATTCTTCTTTTCACTCTGTTATTTAGGTCATTATTGTGGAGTCCATCCTCAATTTTATCCCATCACAGCCATTGAACACTGTAGCTGTTTTAAAATCCCCATTGGCCTCATGGTTACATCCCTGAGCAGTTTCGTTCTGGTCCTGCAGCTGAATTCAGAAGGACGACTGTATCTTTGATGTGTCTGGGTGGTGTAATACCTCATCCAGGGCATATCTATTAACTTGACATTGCTTAAAGATACCTTCAATCTCTGATTTGTTACTTCTACCAATCACTGCCCTTCTTTATGAGGCTTTCGAAAAGTTCCCTGGTATTTGTTGTTTAATCTGTGCTTTAAATTCAATACTTGACTGAGTGGCCAGATGTTGTATGTACTGTACGGGGGACAGAGGAAGGGTTAGTCATTCAAAAATCATGTCAACCTCTGTTATCCATCTAACTTATTATATTATTTGTTAAGCCAAATTTGACTCCTGAACTAGTTTAGGCTTGCCGAAACAAAGGGGCTAAATACTTATGCGACGAATATACATACACTGTACATTACGACCACATGCTCTTTCCATGACATAGACTGACCAGGTAAATTAAGGTGAAAGTTATGGTCCCTTATTGATGTCACTTGTTAAATCTACTTCAATCAGTGTAGATGAAGGGGAGGAGACAGGTTAAAGAAGGATTTTTAAGACTTGAGGCAAATAAGATGGGGATTGTGTATGTGTGCTATTCAGAGGGTGAATAGGTCACAAGATTTAAGTGTCTTTGAACGTGGTATGGTAGTAGGTGCCAGGTGCACCAAACAGTAACACTGCTGGGTTTTTCACACTCAACAATTTGACACAACTGTTGGTAACATTGGAGTCAACATCTAATCAAATTCTATTAGACCTTACAGTGAAATGCTTACTTTCGAGCCCCTAACCAACAATGCAGTTTAAAAAAATACGGATAAGAATAAGAAATAAAAGTAACAAGTATTTAAAGAGCAGCAGTAAAATAACAATGGTGAGACTATATACAGTGGTGTACAGGCACAGAGTCAATGTGCGGGGGCACCAGTTAGTTGAGGTAATATGTACATATGGGTAGAGTTATTAGAGTGACTATACATAGATGATAACAACAGAGAGTAGCAGCGGTGTAAAAGAGAGAGGGGGGGGGGGCAATGCTCAGGAGCCTTATGGTTTAGGGGTAGAAGCTGTTTAGAAGCCTCTTGGACCTAGACTTGGAGCTCCGGTACCGCTTGCCGAGCGGTAGCAGAGAGAACAGTCTATGACTAGGGTGGCTAGAGACTCTGACAATTTTTAGGGCCTTCCTCTGACACCGGGAGGTAGTTAAGGTGTTCCTAATGTTTGGGATAATCAATGTAATATAGATTGTTGACAAAAAATGACAGTTAAATCCATTCTAATTCCATTGTGTAACAGTCAAATGTTAAGAAATCCAAGGGGTCTGAATACTTTTGCAATGCACTGTACATACTGTATCTGTGTGTGTGTGTGTGTGTGTGTGTGTGTGTGTGTGTGTGTGTGTGTGTGTGTGTGTGTGTGTGTGTGTGTGTGTGTGTGTGTGTGTGTGTGTGTGTGTGTGTGTGTGTGTTGGGATGCATGTCCCGATGTACCTCTGTCAGAAGGTTCTTGGTTCACCGCTCCTCTGACTCTTCACTCGTAAATCTGCAGAGTGTGTGTGTGTGTGTGTGTGTGTCCTGCAGCTCTCAGGGTGAGACACGTGACAGTGTTCTCCGTGTCATCGTTCCCAGCTGAGCTCTTATCGAACGCAGATCCTGTTACCAGACACAAACACACTCCTCCAGAGAGAGGCAGCTCCGCCCTGTATCCCAACTCTTTCTGTCACTACTCATTAGGCTTTGTCGCCCTCGGAGACGGAGTCTGCGGACTACGCCCATCCACCATCCCCGCCCACAACGCCTTAGCAACACCCAAGCATACTTGATGGCTTGGGTTGCCCCTAGCGGCGACGTGGGTTAAGTTGGTTTAAAACAGAAAAACAACTCCACGGTTAAGTTTAGCCATTTGTTAAGACTAGCCTTGCTAACTCGTTGTGGATGAATGGTGCAGTGGTCTCTAAGCTGCACACTCCTATTTTATAGACCCTAGTTCAGTCCCAGCTCTGGGTATAATTTTTTTTTGCCCCTAGTGGACGGTTTTGACAGAGTCTCCCGACATCCTGAGGACCTTCAAAAACGTCGCATTTTGACTTGAATCTGGAGTGATCTCCCTGCTGTCGCTGTAGTGTACGTGTGTGTGTGTGTGTGTGTGGCGGGGAACGGGGGCAGCGCTCCCAGGAGGGAAGCTTGTTATGTTGAGGATTGATCGCTAGGTCTCTGTGGTCTGACTAAAGACTCTCTGGATGGTTGGGCTCTGGTCAGCTCTGAGTCACCGCTCCCTATAAACTGCCATCCCTCATGTGTCACACACACACTCTCGCACGTGCACATACACACACATACACAAACACACAGACACACACTCCCTGTAAGGGCATGCAGAATCTGCGGTCACACCTCTGAAAGGGATCTACAGCTCTGTGATGTGATCTTTTTATCTGTAACAACTGTGACTTTCAGGATTAAGCTTTCTCCATAGGATTCACAGAATACTTAGAAATACTCCTCTCAATCAACGTCATTTGACGCTTTGATTCGCTATGCTGGTAATATACATTGTGGATACGATTTATCTGACCTCATTACCAGTCCAGTGATGCGTTTTTGATTTACTCATAACGAGATAACGATTTTGGGTCCTCGGGTCCTCTTAACGTAGAGGAGATTATATTGCTTGATATTAGATTTGGTTTAAGATGACAGTTATATTGAATGTTTTAATTGATTCAGTGTTTACTGTATATCTTTGGAGTGGTTCACTTGTTTATGAATTCTTCTTCATAGCCTTATTGTCTCACATCACATAGACAGTTTGACAGATATACTGTAATATAGTGGGTGTATCCATTAAACAGAAAGATAGAAAGAGTGTGTGTGTGTGTGTGTGTGTGTGTGTGTGTGTGTGTGTGTGTGTGTGTGTGTGTGTGTGTGTGTGTGTGTGTGTGTGTGTGTGTGTGTGTGTGTGTGTGTGTGTGTGTGCGTGTGTGTATAATGTGTGTATAATGTGTGTACCTGCGTGTTCAGAGTACAGTGATGGTGTAAGTGCGTGTGTGTATGTTTTTGTGTGTGTGTGCTAACCAAAGTGTTTTATTATAGTCAGCAGAACGCACCAGGCTTGTTCCAAACCAACCAACCGTGGGACAGCTTTTACGGGACTGGCGACACCCGCTCCTACTACCTCCACGACGTACGCCATATTTCTGACTCCCGCCGCCTGTCTGTTCGCCGTCGAACTATACCCTGTTTAGCAAGTCCCTGGAAGGAGGTATTTTACCAACTCACTTCACTTACTTTATACTATTTTACCATCTTACTTCACTTACTTTATCCTATTGTACCATCTTACTTCACTTACTTTATACTATTTTACCATCTTACTTCACTTACTTTATACTATTTTACCATCTTACTTCACTTACTTTATACTATTTTACCATCTTACTTCACTTACTTTATCCTATTTTACCATCTTACTTCACTTACTTTATATTATTTTACCATCTTACTTCACTTACTTTATCCTATTTTACCATCTTACTTCACTTACTTTATATTATTTTACCATCTTACTTCACTTACTTTATCCTATTTTACCATCTTACTTCACTTACTTTATATTATTTTACCATCTTACTTCACTTACTTTATACTATTTTACCATCTTACTTCACTTACTTTATATTATTTTACCATCTTACTTCACTTACTTTATCCTATTTTACCATCTTACTTCAGTTACTTTATCCTATTTTACCATCTTACTTCACTTACTTTATCCTATTGTACCATCTTACTTCACTTACTTTATCCTATTTTACCATCTTACTATTTACGGGTCAATTGCAACCAAGAGGCAGAACTTCACGCCAGCTCAGTTCAGCTGTACGGAATGATTGTCAAATAGTTAAATCTGCTTAGTTTGCTCAAATAAAAGGTTTGATTTATACCGAAGATAATACTCCCCAGAGGGCGAATTGGTCTTGAAATATATTTGCAACAACCAGGACTAAAAGTTAACACCGCAATTCGCTTTAGGGAGTAAAATGGTGGCCAATATTGGTTGCAATTGACCCTTCACTTACTTAATCTTAGCATCTCTCTTTTCTTAATTTATTTATAATTTTAGTTACCAGTATTGATTTATGTATGTATTTCATGTTTTCAATTTAATTGTCCCCATTTTATTAATGTTCATTCATTTGCAATGACAGTTTGCAATGAAGAACACTTTCCCCTAAGTTCCATTGGTGGGTGGGTGGGTGGGTGTGTGTGCGCATATATTGATTTCGCATTCGCTATGTTTTGAGTTATGTGTCCTCATTTTATTCATGATCGTGTTAGTCTTCTCTCGACACTCCCATTACCTAACATTCTGTTTCAGTTCAATCCACATGTTTTGTTTCCTCGTCCTCACTTTTCTGTGGTTTAGAATATATATTATTAAAACAGTTCTCATTATTAAGCTGTAGTTAGATAGTTTATAAAACTAGGCAAAGTCAGATTTCTCACAGACGTACAGAGAGATACTGTATGTTATTTCTGTCCTGTCTTGTTCTGTCTGTCTGTGTATTTATCTGTTCTGGGTTGTTCTGTCTGTCTGTGAAATAACATATGGTCTGTTTAAAGTCAGCTAGATGTAAATACTGTAGACTGGTTGGTTCCTCTGTATCACAGCAGTAAACTATCTGCTCCTGATTTCTGACTTAATTAACATGAATTCATGTTTACACAGGAAGACTTTGCATGCCCACTTAGTCTGTGAATATAAATAACATGTTTTCTTTTGGTGTAAGCTAGTTAGAGATAAGTAGTCTAGGAAATCTCAGATCTAGGACTGGTACATTGTTGGATGCAACCTGTCTGTCTAGAGAGACTATGAGAGGAGTGCTGTTTTTGTTTGAAGGCAGAGAAAGAGAGGCCTCTCTGCCCGTTGAGAGTCTAGGCCTTTCTGCTCGTTGAGAGGAATGACAATAGTTTTTAATGATTTTATTATGATAGGGTTGAACTGACTACAGTCTAAAGTAACTAGAGGATTGGCGTTAGATAACCTCTTGTTTTCATGTTTGTTACCAGAGTACAGTAGTTATGGAAAATCAACTATATTTTTCCTTTTTCCCTAGACCTATACTCTGAGTAGGCCATTGTTACAAAATAAGTTGGAGAACAGTCCATGGAGAACAAGAGCAGCTCCTCCCAGCTGCCCACTGCACTGAGGCTAGGTAACACGGTCACCACTGATAAATCCATGATAATCAAACATTTCAAAATGTATTTCTCTACGGCTGGCCAAGCTTTCTTCCTGGCTACCCCTACCCCGGCCAACAGCTCCTCAACCCCCGCAGCTACTTGCCTGAGCCACCCCAGCTTCTCCTTCACCCAAATCCAGATAGCAGATGCACAAGCATTTCGCTACACTCGCAATAACATCTGCTAACCATGTGTATGTGACAAATAAATTTGATTTGATTTGATTTGATTTGAGCTGCAAAACCTGGACCCGTATAATTCAGCTGGGCTAGACAATCTGGACCCTCTCTTTCTAAAATTATCCACCGCCATTGTTGCAACCCCTATTACTAGCCTGTTCAACCTCTCTTTCGTATCGTCCGATATCCCTAAAGATTGGAAAGCTACCGCGGTCATCCCCCTCTTCAAAGGGGGTGACACTCTAGACCCAAACTGTTATAGACCTATATCCATCCTGCCCTGCCTTTCTAAAGTCTTCAAAAGCCAAGTTAATAAACAGATCACTGACCATTTCGAATCCCACCGTACCTTCTCCGCTGTGCAATCCGGTTTCCGAGCCGGTCACGGGTGCACCTCAGCCACGCTCAAGGTACTTGTCACGTTCTGACCTTTATTTCCTTTGTTTTGTATTTATTTAGTATGGTCAGGGCGTGAGTTGGGTGGGCAGTCTATGTTTGTTTTTCTATAATTTGGGTATTTCTATGTTTCGGCCTAGTATGGTTCTCAATCAGAGGCAGGTGTCATTAGTTGTCTCTGATTGAGAATCATACTTAGGTAGCCTGGGTTTCACTGTGTGTTTGTGGGTGATTGTTCCTGTCTCTGTCTTTGCACCAGATAGGACTGTTTAGGTTTTTCATGTTTATTGTTTTGTAGTGTTCATGTGTACATTTACATATTAAAAGAACCATGGACACTTACCACGCCGCATATTGGTCCTCTGATCCTTTTCGCCTCTCCTCTTCGGAAGAAGAGGAGGAAATCCTTGACAGTACTAAACGATATCATAACCGCCATCGATAAAAGACAGTACTGTGCAGCCGTCTTCATCGACCTGGCCAAGGCTTTCAACTCTGTCAATCACCGTATTCTTATTGGCAGACTCAATAGCCTTGGTTTCTCAAATGACTGTCTCGCCTGGTTCACCAACTACTTCACAGACAGAGTTCAGTGTGTCAAATCGGAGGGCCTGTTGTCCGGACCTCTGGCAGTCTCTATGTGGGTATCACAGGGTTAAATTCTCGGGCCGACTCTTTTTTTCTGTATATATCCACACTATCTCTCTTGCTGCGGGTGATTCCCTGATCCACCTCTACGCAGACGACACCATTCTGTATACATCTAGCCCTTCTTTGGACACTGTGTTAACTAACCTCCAAACGAGCTTCAATGGCATACAACACTCCTTCCGTGGCCTCCAACTGCTCTTAACCGCTAATAAAACCAAATGCATGCTTTTCAACCGTTCGCTGCCCACACCCGCCCGCCTGACTAGCATCACTACTCTGGGCGGTTTTGACCTAGAATACGTGGACAACTACAAATACCTAGGTGTCTGGCTAGACTGTAAACTCTCCTTCCAGACTCATTTCAAACATCTCCATCCAAAATCAAAATCAAATCTAAATCGGCTTCCTATTTCGCAACAAAGCCTCCTTCACTCACGCCGCCAAACTCACCCTAGTAAAACTGACTATCCTACCAATCCTGGACTTCGGCGATGTCATCTACAAAATAGCTTCCAATACTCTACTCAGCAAATTGGGTGTAGTCTATCACAGTGCCATCCATTTTGTTACCAAAGCCCCTTATACCACCCACCACTGCGACCTGTATGCTCTAGTCGGCTGGCCCTCGCTACATATTTGTCACCAGACCCACCGGCTCCAGGTCATCTATAAGTCTATGCTTGGTAAAGCTCCGCCTTATCTCAGCTCACTGGTCACGATAACAACACCCACCCGTAGCACACGCTCCAGCAGGTATATCTCACTGGTCATCCCCAAAGCCAACGCTTTTCTGCTGCCAGTGACTGGAACGAATTGCAAAAATCGCTGAAGCTGGAGACTTACATTTCCCTCACTAACTTTAAACATCAACTATCTGAGCAGCTAACCGATCGCTGCAGCTGTACATAGTCCATCTGTAAATAGCCCACCCAATCTACCTACCTTATCCCCATATTGTTTTTATTTACTTTGCTGCTCTTTTGCACACCAGTATCACTACTTACACAACATCATCTATCACTCCAGTGTTAATCTGCTAAATTGTAATTACTTTGCTACTATGGCCTATTTATTGCCTTACCTCCTCATGCCATTTGCACACACTGTATATAGACTTTCTTTTTTTCTATTGTGTTATTGACTGTACGCTTGTTTATTCCATGTGTAACTCTGTGTTGTTGTTTCTGTCGCACTGCTTTGCTTTATCTTGGCCAGGTCGCAGTTGTAAATGAGAACTTGTTCTCAACTAGCCTACCTGGTTAAATAAAGGTGACATAAACAAGTTTATTCCGTAGATGTATCCTGTAAGAGTAATGTTACAAAATGTGTCCTTCAGATGACATATTGTTTGATTGTCTCCTGATCTGCCGAGACTGAGAGACATGGAAAAAAGTCATTGTTTTAAATGCATTAATGGTGCCCTTGGACAAGGTTGCCCTGGCACTGGTAGTGGAGTGTTTTGGAAGGTTGTGTGTCTCCTCCAGTCTCTCTCTCTCTCTCTGTGCGTGCGTGCGAGTCTCTGGCTGAGTTTAGACAGGCAGCCCAACTTTGATCCTTTTTTTAACCATACAGATCAGCTCTGAAAAAGATCTGATGTGATTGGTCAAAGGACCAATTAGTGGAAAAAAATATCAGAATCAGCCTCTGTTAGTTCTTCGCCCCCTTCACAGAAAGATTTACCCAGAGTTCCCTGCAGGGCCTCTTCTCAGAAGCCACCTCTGCAGCCCTCTCTTACAAGTGAGCTACGATGCTGGGAGGCCTGACAACACACATTTTTATTTAATTAAGAGTAATTAACAAAATAATCACTGTGGTGACCTTCTTTCCTCCTTCTCATCCCTCTCCAACTCTTTCGACCCTTTTCTATCTCCTCCACCTCTTCCTCCTCTACCTTCTCATCCTATTAAAAATAATAAAAAATGCCCTTTGGAAGATGTTTTTATCCAAAACACTTACAGCCATGCGTCCATACATTTCACGTATACAGTGAATGCGGAGAGAATTCCGACCTCTTGACTTTTTCCACATTTTGTTACGTTACAGCCTTAATCTACAATTAGGTTTTTCCCTCATCAGTCTATACACAATACCCCATAACAACAAAGCGAAAACTGTTTTTTAGAAATGTATAAAATACTTATTTTTTTAAATACCTTATTTACATAAGTATACATACCCTTTGCTATGAGACTCGAAATTGAGCTCAGGTGCATCCTGTTTCCATTGATCATCCTTGAGATGTTTCTACAACTTGATTGGAGTCCATTTGTGGTAAATTCAATTGATTTAACATGATTTGGAAAGGAACATACCTGTCTATATAAAGGTCCCACAGTTGACAGTGCATGTCAGAGTAAAAACCAAGCCATTTGGTCGAAGGAATTGTCCATAGGATTGTCTCGAGGCACAGATCTGGGGAAGTGTACCAAAAAATGTCTGCAGCATTGAAGGTCTTAAATGGAAGAAGTGGAAGAAGTTAAATGGAAGAAGTGGAAGAAGTTTGGAACCACCAAGACTCTTCCTAGAGTTGGCCGTCCAGCCAAACTGACCAATCGGGGGAGAAGGGACTTGGTCAGGGAGGTGACCAAGAAACCAATGGTACTCTGACAGAGCTCCAGAGTTCCTCTGTGGAGATGACAGAACAAGCATTTCGGTACACCCGCAATAACATCTGCTAAACACGTGTGTGTGTAACCAATAAAATGTTATTTATTTGATTCCAAAAGGACATCATCTCTGCAGCACTTCACCAATCAGGCCTTTATGGTAGAGTGGCAAGAAGGAAGCCACTCCTCGGCAAAAGGCACATGGCAGCCCACTTTTTGCCAAAAGGCACCTAAAGGACTCTCATATTCTCTGGTCTGATGAAACCAAGATTGAACTCTTTGGCCCGAATGCCAAGCGTCACATCTGGAGGAAACCTGTCACCGTCCTTACGGTGAGGCATGGTGGTGGCAGCATTGTGCTGTGAGGATGTTTTCAGTGGCAGGGACTGGGAGACTAGTCAGGATCGAGGGAAAGATGAACGGAGCAAAGTAAAGAGAGATCCTTGATGAAAAATTGCTCCAGAGTGCTCAGGACCTCAGACTGGGGTGAAGGTTCACCTTCCAACAGGACAACGACCCTAAGCACACAGCCGAGACAACACAGGAGTGGCTTTGGGGCAAGTCTCTGAATGTCCTTGAGTGGCCCAGCCAGAGCCCGTACATGAACTCGATCGAACATCTCTGGAGAAACCTGAATATAGCTGTGCCTATCCTGCAGAGGATCTGCAGAAAATAATGGGAGAAACTCCCTAAATACAGGTGTGCCAAGCTTGTAGCGTCATACCAAAGAAGACACAACGCTGTAATCGCTGCCAAAGGTGCGTCAACAAAGTACTGAGTAAAGTGTCTGAATACTTATGTAAATGTGATATTTCAGTTTTTGCTAAAATGTCTACAAACCTGTTTTTGCTTTGTCATTATGGGTTATTGTGTGTAGATTGATGAGGAAAAAAACAACAATTTAATTCATTTTAGAATAAGGCTGTAACATAACAAAATGTAGAAAAAGTCAAGGAGCCTGAACTCTTTCCAAGTACACTTTACATTTTACACATACTCTTCCCCCTCCTCCCTCTCTTTCTCATCCTCCTAGACCCAAACCCTGTATCTTCCTCTTTCCTCTCATCTTGTTTTCCTACTATCCATAACTGTAAGCTATAACTATGAGTGCAATACATCAGCTGCTGTGGTTTTAGCATTTGTTTCTCCAGTACTGCGTGTATAGATTTTAATCAAACACTTTTTAATCAGAAAGATTGCTCAGCAGATCCCGAAGGGACATTTTTTTCACAAATAAAATCTTGGCAGACGGTTTTAAAACAACCTCAAAAACAAAGTCAGACTCTCTGAAGGGAAGGAAAAGAGAAGAGAAAAAGAAAAGAGGGAAGGCAGAAAGAAAGAAAGAGGTACTGCTCACTGGATCAATGGAGTTGTCAATGGGCGACCCTCCCCGGCAACATTAGAACACCATTTAAGCAGATTGGGAACACCATGAGAAGAGGGTAGCTGCAGCCCAATATGGCAACCAGAGTATGGGCGAGTGGGTGTGACATAAGGAAAGTAGGGGAGTGTGGAAAGGAGTGGGTGTATTGAAAAAGTGTATTTTTTCCACCATTTCTTACCACGCAACTACCATGCCGCGAGAGTATGGACTTCTATTTTGAAGCCAGAGGATGAGTCTGAGTCGTACTGCGTTAAATAATAGTTCATAAAACTGACTATTGCTTATTTTTTATTAACAGTACTGATTACTGTTGCTTGTTTGCTTTGTATTTGTGCGCCCTGATATTGGCTACTAGGTATCTACTTCCCATGCCGTTGCGGGACAGTAGTGCTTTGCAAGCAGGACACTGTCCCGGTGTTGTTGCTGTTCATGCCCTCTCGATTGAGTAGACTGCATGTACACTGAGTATACAAATGATTAAGAACACCTGCTCTTTCCATAACATAGGCTGACCAGGTGAATCCAGGTGAAATCTGTGATCCCTTATTGATGTCACTTGTTAAATCCACTTCAATCAGTGTAGATGAAGGGGATGAGACAGGTTCAAAAAGGATTTTTAAGCCTTGAGACAATTGAGACATGGATTGTGTATGTCTGCCATTCAGAGGGTGAATGGGCAAGACAAAAAATGTAAGTGCCTTTGAACGGGGTATGGTAGTAGGTGCCAGGCGCACCGGTTTGTGTCAAGAACCGCAACGCTGCTGAGTTTTTCATGCTCAACAGTTTCCAGTGTGCATGAAGAATGGTCCACCAGCCAACTTGACACAACTGTGGGAAGCATTGGACCAGCATCCCTAGGGAAAGCTTTCGACACCTTGTAGAGTCCATACCCCGGCAAATTGTTATTTATTCTGTGGGCTGTTAGTTATTAGTTATTTCTTGTGTAGGCTGCTATCCTACTTGAAATAAAATCATGGGAGGGAAAAATATTGCCACGTTACTACTGGCGACACTGGTATAGTTGCCCAATGGGTAGCACCTTAGGTCTGCAAGCACCTCCATACACAACCGCTGCACTGACATTGCAGTCTTCTGTACACACCACACATGCACACACAGACACACACACACGCGTATACACATTACACACATACGCACGCGCACACACACTGTGTCCCCTGACTCCTGCAGTCCCGCCTTTCGACTCGCCATGCAGCCCAGTCTGCCACGCAAAAGGGTCTTGAGTGAGAACAAATCTGCCAACTTAGCTGATTCTCTTTCCATACACCCACTCCTTTCGAAACGCCCACTCAGCCAGACTCCGGTCTCCATATTGGTCTGCAGCACCCCATACTTGAACACCATTGATTTACAGATGTAGGATCTTCATTTGATCACCCTGTTGCTGGAGAACTTTCCTGCAATGCAGGACATTTAAAACTTGTAGTGTATTTGAGGTTTAAAAAAACACTTCTGAAGTTTGTAATTTCCACTTAGAAATGTCTGACTTGATTTTCCCTTATGAAAAATGTATCAACCCCTACAACAATGTCCATTAATTATAATCCACATAATAATTGACATTTCCTGTTAATGCAGGATTATTGTCATGTAGTAACAAACTGGCTCAAAAGAAGATCCTACATCTGTTGCAGTCTTCTGTACACACCACACATGCACACACAGACACACACACACACGTATACACATTACACACATAAGCACGCGCACACACACTGTGTCCACTGTCTCCTGCAGTCCCGATCGCTCAGAATGCATTTCAAAGGTTTTATTGATGCAGATTACAGTACAGAAGTAGCGAGCCCCCTGTGACTGTTACAGCACCACACCTCGTTGTCTTTTATTAAAAAGAACCAACAGACTGCAGACAATATGGTTGAATCCCACAGGACTGTGTGGAACTGTGATTTGCATGTCATTACTGGGTCCATATGCAGCTACAGCAGCACCTTGTAATCTACAGTACAGTAACAGAGAACACAATTAGGATTGTAGCTATACAGTCCTCTTTGAATGGTGTTTGTATATATTGCCCATATGCCTATCATAATGTTGTGGGGTGATTTTGACATTTAACAAAGTTGTAGTTGCGTGGTCAGTCATACAATAAGATACTTTTTATGTCCACACAACATTTTTGCCTGACTGATTTGATAGTATTGGAGGTCTGCACATACCAAACGTGTTGTGAAGCTTGGAGCCTACCCTCTAGTGTTCAACTGCGGTACTGCACCCTCTAGTTTCCTTTCCCTGACTAATGGTAATTTCACACTGACAGCAGTGGGATGCAACTTCATGTACTTTACAGTAAATCAATAACACCATTTAAACATGCTCACTGACAGCTTGTCATCATAATTGAGACGTTTGTTGGACTTTCAACCCAGGTGGGTTGTTGACTGACTGGACAGAGACCTAAGAGAGGGACATCGTGATGATTGTATTTGATTGGCAGTGTGAGTGTATATACAGCCAAAAGATTTTTGAATGGCTTCTGAGTGGCAGTTTGCTAGCCCTTTTCCTAAACTTAACCTTTACCCCCCTTTCTGGATCTGTCGGTTGGATCCACTTCCTATTTGATTGGAGGATGTTTGTGGCTATTTCTGGCCAGGCCTGGTCGGTCCGACTGCACTTTTTAAAGCCGATAACTTATTAATCTCTTCGCCCAGGGCTGCGTAATATGGAAGGCACACCCTTCTTATGCTCTCTCTTTCTCTGTCTCCACTCTCTCTTTTTATCTTTCCCTTTCTCTCTCTCTCTCTGTCCCCCCCTCTCTCCTATCTCTATTTATCTTTCTCTCTCAGTCTCCCCCAGTCTCTCTGCTCTCTCTCTCTCCCCCCCTATCTCTGTGCATACCGACGCATATTTCATCAGTAATACTGTCAGGCTGGCTCAGAGAGAAGGTTTACTCTGCCCCTGGTGAGAGGGGAGAAGAGGCCATAGTTAAGCCCACTGCAGGATGTTAGAGGAGACTAGAGGGCTGCGTCTCAAATGCCACCGATTCACCACATAGGGCGCTAATCAAAAGTAGTGCACTATATAGAGAATAGGGTACCATTTGGGACACAGACTACTGTAGGAGTTATGAGAAACCCTCCAACTGTCAATCAGAAATGGCTGCTATGCTCAGTGAAGAGGCCAGTCCTCCTCTTTCTGTGCTCTTTCAGGTCATAAAAGACACTAAAGAATGGTATTTAGCCAAACTTTCTGTGTATGATCCCATCCTCCTGTGCTTTGAAAATAATTTACCTGAGGGGTGAGTTGTGCCAAATTGAGCAGCACCGTGACGGGTTGGATGTCATCATCTGTGACTGTTGATTAACAGTGTTTGTGTAATTACAGCAGAGTGTTGATTAATCATATCGTTTACATGATTCATCTTTTTTTTGTTCCTCTAACGCTCAACCCTCTCTACTCTGTGCCTCTGAATAACCTCTCTCTCATTCCCCCTCTCACTCCAGTAGAGATGAGATGAAGGGCAGGGTGACTCGCTGATGGCTGCTCTGTGCTCCTCTACTCTCCCCTGGGATCACTCTGCCTTCTATTTATCTCCCTTAATTAGCATGTCCCAGAAAACCGACACCCCAAACTCCTTGTGCTACGTCTGTGGGACAGACAAAACACAGCAAAACACCCCAACTAACACAACGCGGCATTTACATTTGCTAATCAATAGAATGTTTATTGTACTGAGCGAGAACAGAAGACTAGGCTGTATTTGCATCGGGCTCTTCTGCTGCTGCAGTGTGGCATGGTTCTGTTTGTTAACTGTTTCAAAACACCTGACAGAACAAAAACACAACAATAATGTGGAGTAACTTCATCCTATTTTATCTGGGGCAGTATCTATTTATTTTACATACTGTAGACCAGGGATAATCAACGTGATTCAGCCACAAGGCAATTTTTTTATTGAGCGGATGGTCGGGGAAGCCGGAACATAATTACCAATCATGTGTGGACTGAAAATTGCCTAATGGGAATACCGATTTCGTATTGATTACCAAAATTAAAATCAATTGGAGTTGATTTCCTGGTGTTTTTACAGTCTTCTATGTCCAGCAATGAAAATGTCTAATTCTAAAAATGTTAAAAATCTATATTTTCTTTCTCAGAAAACTTGTGGGGCCAAATAAAACCACCCGAGGGCCAAATTCGGCTAACAAGGCCACCAGTTGTAAAAGCCTGCTGTAGACAGTGTCTCTCCATCACATGTTTATTTAACATGTCAGACAACCGCTCTCTCATGTAACATATTACCACCCATATTTATACATAACTATTTTCATCTATCAGTGTGTGTATTATATGAGGCTCTGCATATTAAATGCTCTCTAATGAATTTAAAAGGCATGATCCGTTAATGATGTGAGTCTCACACACACACATGCACACACACACACACACATATACACACTTCCTCTCCTGTAATCAACTTACTGTTTGCTAAGGTAATAAGGGCTCATGATTACTCCTCCTCTGTCTTAAATCACAGAGAGATACATCTGTGTGTGTGTGTTTGTGTGTGTTGTGATGCATGATAACATGAAGGTGTAAATAACGTCCTTATGCTGATTCATAAACCAGCGTCTGTCAGCAGCCGTCTATCTACTACTATGACAGGCAGACATCTGGATCCTAAATTTGATTTTGAATCTTATAATGTATGCCTGAATATTCAAACGCTTCAAAGTTGTCTGGTATTGTTTTTCGTCAGATGGATAAAGGAATGCATACAACGTTGCAGCATATTGAATGAATGATGCATTGACTGGACTGATAAGGGAGCCATTATAGCATTTAATTTACAATTTTACCGGTGACATATAAATACATTCTCACAATCTTGCAAATGTCTGTAATAGCTTATCTATTTTTTCCCACACAGATATTCTACACTGAGTGTACAAAACATTAAGAAGAGATTTTTCCATGACCTAAACTGACCAGGTGAATCCATAATCCCTTATTGATGTCACTTGTTAAATCCACTTGAAACAGTGTAGATGAAGGGGAGGACACAGGTTAAAGAAGGATTTTTAAGCCTTAAGACAATTGAGACATGGATTGTGCATGTGTGCCACTCAGAGGGTGAATGGGCAAGACAAAAGATTTAAGTGTCTTTGATTGTGGTATGGTAGGCGGTGTCAGGTGCACCGGTTTGTGTCAAGAACTGCAACGCTGCTGGGTATTTCACGCTCAATGTGTGTATCAAGAATGGTTCAACACCCAAATACGTCTAGCCAACTTGATACAACTGTGGGAAGCATTGGAATCAACATGGGCCAGCATCCCTGTGGAACGCTTTCGATGTAGGTTAAGATTTTAATACCCCTGCCCTACAGCATGCTCTGTGAGCTCCCTTCAAGTCCTAACCTTACCTCTAGAGGTCACTAACACAATACACACACTACCCCCTCAGACACATGTTTCAATACCCACAGCTAACACAGAGGATTTATTAGAGAGAAACATGTCTGTCTCTTGTACTGTACTGACATCTGTTTGGCAGTTAAAGCAGACTCCTATGACAGCAGTCTGTCATTTCTCTCAAGCATGGCCAGTCAAGACTAGTTTATTACTACACACACACACACACACACGTTGCACACACACACACACACACACACACACACACACACACACACACACACACACACACAGTTCTGTGTGTATTGCAAGGGTGGAGAGCAGTGCATGCTGAGACCATACACCACGTTGATAGAGCATGGCGCTTTGACGCTTGCAATGCCAGGATTGTGAGTTTGATTCCTGGGACCACCCATAAGTCAAATGTATGCACGCATGACTAAGTTGCTTTGGACAAAAGTGTCTGTTATTTGAACTCTGTGAAGCATTTATTTGGGATGCAATTGGAGTGGCGGTGCTCATGAGAGCCAGTTTCATCATAGTGCTTGATGATTTTTGCGGCTGCACTTTCAAAGTTCTTCAAATTTTCTGGATTGACTGACTTTCATGTCTTAAATTGATGATGACCTTCGTTTCTCTTTGTTTATTTCGCTGTTCTTGCTGTGCGGTAGCAGAGAGAACAGTCTATGACTAGGGTGGCTGGAGTCTTTGACAATGTTTAGGGTCTACCTCTGACACTGCCTGGTATAGAGGTCCTGGATGGCACGAAGCTTGGCCCCGGTGATGTACTGGGCCATACGCACTACCCTCTGTAGTGACTTGTGGTCGGAGGCTGAGCAGTTGCCATATCAGGCAGTGATGAAACCCATCAGGATGCTCTCGATGGTGCAGCTGTTAAACCTTTTGAGGATCTGAGGACCCATGCCAAATCTTTTCAGTCTCCTGAGGGGAAATAGGTTTTGTCGTGCCCTCTTCACGACTGTCTTGGTGTGCTTGGACCATGTTAGTGTGTTGGTGATGTGGACGACAAGGAACTTGAAGCTCTCAACCTGCTCCACTACACTCCCGTCGATGAGAATGGGGGTGTGCTCGGTCCTCCTTTTCCTGTATTCCACAATCATCTCCTTTGTCTTGATCACGTTGAGGGAGAGGCTGTTATCCTTGCACCACAGGTCTCTGACCTCCTCCCTATAGGCTGTCTCATCATTGTCTGTGATCAGGCCTACCACTGTTGTGTCATCAGCAAACTTAATGATGGTGTTGGAGTTGTGCCTAGTCATGCAGTCATGAGTGAACAGGGAGTACAGGAGGGGACTGAGCACGCATCCCTGGGGGGCCCCAGTGTTGAGAATCAGCGTGGCGGATGTGTTGTTACCTACCCTTACCACTTGGAGGTGGCCCGTCAGGAAGTCCAGAAACCAGTTGCAGAGGGAGGTGTTTAGTCCCAGGGTCCTTAGCTTAGTGATGAGCTTTGAGGGCACTATGGTGTTGAACGCTGAGCTGTAGTCAATGAATATCATTCTCACATAGGTGTTCCTTTTGTCCAGGTGTGAAAGGGCAGTGTGGAGTGCAATAGAGATTGCATAATTTGTGGATCTGTTGGTGGAGTATACAAATTGGAGTGGGTTTGGGGTTTCTGGGATGATGGTGTTGATGTGAGCCATGACCAGCCTTTCAAAGCATTTCATGACTACAGACATGAGTGCTACGGGTCGGTAGTCATTTAGGCAGGTTACCTTAGTGTCCTTGGGCAAAGTGTCTCTGGTGGTCTACTTAAAACATGTTGGTATTACAGACTCAGACAGGGAGGGGTTGAAAATGTCAGTCCAGACACTTCAAATCAAAGCTTACTTGTCACATTTAACCTTTTTGAATTATATATTTTCATTATAATGCAGAAGCTGTCGATATTAACTATTCTCCTGTTGTGCTGTATTAGATAGACAGAGGACAGATCCCTATGTTTTATCATAAAAACATGTTGGTATTACAGACTCAGACAGGGAAGGGTTGAAAATGTCAGTCAAGACACTTCAAATCAAAGCTTATTTGTCACGTGTGCAGAATACAACAGAACTTACAGTGAAATGCTTACTTACAGGCTCTAACCAAGAGTGCAAAAAATGTGTTATGTGAACAATGGGTAGGTAAAGAAATAAAACAACAGTAAAAAGACAGGCTATATACAGCAGTTAAGAACAAATTCTTATTTTCAATGACGGCCTAGGAACAGTGGGTTAACTGCCTTGTTCAGGGGAAGAACAACACATTTTTACCTTGTCAGCTCGGAGATTCAATTTTGCAACCTTTTGGTTACTAGTCCAACACTCTAACCACTAGGCTACCTGCTGCTCACTTACAGTTGGTCAGCGCATGCTCAGAGTACACGTCTTGGTAATACGTCTGGCCCTGCGGCCTTGTGAATGTTGACCTGTTTAAAAGGTCTTACTCACATCGGCTGTGGAGAGCGTGATCACACAGTCGTCCGGAACAGTTGGTGCTCTCATGCATGTTTCAGTGTTATTTGCCTCGAAGCGAGCATAGAAGTTATTTAGCTCGTCTGGTAGGCTCGTGTCACTGGACAGCTCTCGGCTGTGCATCCCTTTGTAGTCTGTAATAGTTTGCAAGCCCTGCCACATCCGACGAGCGTCGGAGCTAGTGTTGTACGATTCAATCTTAGTCCTGTATTGATGCTTTGCCTGTTTGATGGTTCATCGGAGGGCATGGCGGGATTTCTTATAAGCTTCCGGGTTAGAGTCCCGCTCCTTGAAAGCGGAAGCTCCACCCTTTAGCTCAGTGCGAATGTTGCCTGTAATTCATGGCTTCTGGTTGGGGTATGTACGTACAGTCACTGTGGGGATGATGTCCTCGATGCACTTATTGATAAAGCCAGTGACTGATGTGGTGTACTCCTCAATGCCATCGGAAGAATCCCTGAACATATTCCAGTCTGTGCTAGCAAAACCGTCCTGTAGTTTATTATCTGTTTTATATGACCACTTTTTTATAGACTGAGCCACTGGTGCCCCCTGCTTTAATTTTTGCTTGTAAGCAGGAATCAGGAGGATATAATTATGGTCAGATTTGCCACATGGAGGGCGAGGGAGAGCTTTGTACGCGTCTCTGTGTGCGGACTATCAAGAATTTCTTTCCCCCTCTGGTTGCACATTTAACACGCTGATAGAAATTAGGTAGAACTGTTTTAAGATTTCCTGCATTAAAGTCCCTGGCCACTAGATATCGTGCACCAGGTGTTGTTTACATATATGCATAGGCCCCTCCCTCGTGTCTTACCAGAGGCTACTGTTCTATCCTGCCGATAGAGTGTATAACCCTCCAGCTGTATGTTCTTAATGTCGTTGTTCAGCCACGACTCGGTGAAACATAAGATATTACAGTTTTCAATGTCCCGTTGGTAGGATACATGTGCTTTCAGTTCGTCACATTTATTTTCCAGCGATTTAACCTTAGCTAGCAGGACGGAAGGCAAATGAAGATAAGCTACCCCTCGCCTGATCCTCAGAAGGCATCATGATCTTTTTCTGTGAAATCTCTGTTTCCTTCTCCAGTGAATGACCAGGATCTGGGCCTGGTCGGATGTCTGTAGTATATCCCTCCCGTCTGAATCATTGAAGAAAAGCTATTTGTCCAATCTGAGTTGAGTAATCGCAGTTCTGATATCCAGAAGCTCTTTTCAGTCATAAGAGACGGTAGCAGCAACATTATGTACAAAACAAGTTATGAACAACGCGAAAAAACTAACAAAATAGCATGGTTGGTTAAGAGCTGATAAGACGGCAGCCATCCCCTCTGGCGCCATCACTGTAAATGGAGCTGTGGAGATAAATAACAGTTTTAGAATCAAATGCAGACTCCAGTTTGCTTAAAAGTATTGTCACAACCCTGCAGTCCAAAGATGCATGAATTGTGCAGGATATATTCTATTCATCCATTCTGGAGGGAAAATTAGAGTTTAATAAGACTGTCTGGCTTACAGGATTTAGTTTAACCTTTTTGAATGATATATTTTCATTATAATGCAGCAGCTGGCGATATGAACTATTCTCCTGTTGTGCTGTATTAGATAGACAGAGGACAGATCACTATATGTTTTATCATAAAAAAATACTACTCTACTATTACACTAGGCTTTCAAGGACCCCAATGAATTCTTAGAATTTGACTTTCTGTATGTAAATACCGGTTTTTTTTCTGTTAACTTTTAGAGAACAGTTAAATCAATGTGTCCAATCCGGAAGAGTCCACTCTGGCAGAGGGGGTTGAATACAATATTATCGTAAAAAATAGGTACAAAACGTTCCTATGTCGGAATAAGATTACACAAAATAGCCCATTAAACATGTCAGTCATTCAATCCGTTTGTAGACGACCATTGAAATTGAAATAGAAATGGGCAACATTAGTAGAGCCCTCAATTTCATCTCGGTATTCATAAAGTAGGCTAACTGAGTTCAAAGTCTCCTCTGAGGTGCATTTATTCCGCCAAACAGTTGTAAAACGTTTCGTTTTGCAACTTAAAGGAGAGTTTGTATTGGACAAATTCAGTTAGGTCCCTCCCCGTTTCGTTCCGTTTGCTTCCGTTTAAGAAACATTGACGGATAGAATTACACCCCAGTTGTTGGTAAGAACGTTTCGGTTCCCATCGATATCACAGCAATAATTTTAAAGGATCTCGGGAGTTGACGCCGGAGGAATTGCAGCGAGCTAGGGAAGTCTTTTAGGACCGCAGTCACAAGCCATGTTCCATTTTAGAGACTAGGATAGGGTATATTTTAAGAGATACCAGTTCTACAAGCCATAAACCGTAAAACAAGTGTCTTAATTAACATAAGGCCAAAGTGTTTCACAACTTTTACAACGCAGAATGCCTGTGAAAGGAGGCGGAAGAGTGGCTGTGTATCCAGGCAAGGGCGAACATGTCGGAGTAAGTCAACTGTAGTTCGTTTTACCATTACAGACTGTAACTTTTAGCATACAGCGATACGGTATCTTAACCCGCTGCGTCCCAAGAATATGCTGTAGGTATTTGTATTACATATATATTTTAGGAGTTTTACGGTCATGAGGCGGTGATCGGGTGGCTGTACCTTTGCTACGTATGGAGCAACCAACGTTTATAACCTTGTGAATTCACCTGTAGAGTTTCGCCCTCTCGGCCAATAAGAATGACGCCTTGAAGTATTTAGTCAAATATTTGCACTTGTTGTCAAGTAGTTGTGCATTATTTACACACAGTTTAGATTCCTGTGATATATAATATTATTTGACTATTTTATTCTGTCACTTTTAAATCTTTCAAGTTTAAATGTCTATTCATTTGAAAATAAGTGTGTGTGTAGCCTAATTTCATGTTAGGCCACATCAATTCAGAAGTGTGTGTGTGGACGGACGCACCCCAAAGGCTCTCTCTGTACTTGGCTCAGTATTGTCTGTCTGTCTGGCCCCAGCAGGGGATAAGCTTAGGGTACACAGATTGCTGGGATGAGGATCGCTGGAGCGGTCAACCATTACGCGTTGGGTGCGTGTGTGTGTATGTCGGTGAATATGTATGTATTTACTGTGTGTGTGTGTGTGTGTGTGTGTGTGTGTGTGTGTGTGTGTGTAACGGGTGGATGATGATCACATTGCTGACCTCATAAAACCCAGTCCTCTCAACCCTCAATATGGCGTTTGTTTACATGGCTACTGTATTAATTCAGCAATAACAGGCAAGTGCTGATGAATATCTTATTCATCAGTCTAGTATTAAAATCCTGTTTTTTCAGCATGTGATTATCACTATACTCTAAATCCAATAAAACATTTTACAGACCCACTTTAAAGAAACTACTTGTGCAGGCTTTATTGCACATTTGTTAAGTATTCACAAGCACTGTCACACATTTCTGAAGAATCCATAGCCTATATGCCTTATAGAGGCTTTTAAAGATGGAACAATTTAGCTATTGAGACAAATCTTGCTTGTTTGTTGAAATAGCTTGTGGTGAGTGGATAATTGTTATACAGTCACTGTCAACCCTCCACACAGCCTCAATGGGTGCCACTGTTTTATCTGCCCAGCTGTATCGACAAGAACCATCGCTCCATTCTAGAGTGAGTAGCTGTTAAAGTACAGTAGTGTGTTTGTTACAGTAGTGTCTGTTACAGTAGTCACTCTCTATTGGGTGAGGACTTCAGTCATACAGTATAACTTTATTAGAATTTCCAGTAGGTGATAATACATGTTAACTAGATGCACATTGATTTTCAATGTGTCCTTCTGAGGGGAAGAGTGTGTTACAGTGTGTGTGTGAGTCTGTAGGAGGAGCATGTGAGAGCTTGTGAATGTTTGCACATGTGAGTACAGTATGTAGGCCTACTTTGTGTGTATGTATATATATATATGTGTGTGTGTGTGTATGTTGCTTCAAGGTCCCACATTGGAGAGATACGTGTTCAGAGCAGACCTAAGGATGGGTGTGTGTGTGTGTGTGTGTGTGCCAGGGGGGCTCGTGTCTTGCTGACCT
This sequence comes from Oncorhynchus kisutch, assembly GCF_002021735.2. Taxonomy (NCBI): domain Eukaryota; kingdom Metazoa; phylum Chordata; class Actinopteri; order Salmoniformes; family Salmonidae; genus Oncorhynchus; species Oncorhynchus kisutch. The sequence continues at coordinate 46,216,602 of NC_034176.2, forward strand.
CTGTAGCGTGGAGCAGGTGGTCCCAGCAGTAATCCCCCAGAAGGCCATAGGATAGAAACCACCGTGGCAGTTCTAATCTCCCAGGGAGCTGTTTGGCTTCACCCCCCCCCCCCCCCCTTTTACACGCCACTGACCAACACACACACACAATCTGATCAGCCCCCCAGCACTCAATTAGGACTATAATTAGGATGTTCACAAACTGGAGTAGGGTTTCTAAAGGGACAGTTGAAGGAAGAATTTACTGTTGCAGTAAATATTACCTGCTACACCGAGTATGTTAGAATGTATTAATGTTACTACATATTACTACCTTTCTAGAGGTTATCATGTAATCAGTGGTGGAAAAGTACTCAATTGTCATACTTGAGTAAAAGTAAAGATTAGTATTTTCCTTGCCAAAAAACCCGATACTGAGAGCAATGATTTAGATCATTTTAAATATTGGTTAAGAATAATGAAAATGACTGCAGTTTCTACTGGTCATTGTTTTCAGGCTGGTTGTATTGGTGCTAGCGAGGTACCAAGCTAAAGCTAGCTACCCCATCAGAAGTTGTGGTCGAACAAATAATTATTTATTACCAACGTGGTATTGTAAACACATCGTTCGTGGTCGGTATTTGGTTGTTTGCAGACTTTTTTTTGTACAGCATTGACAGTGCTACAGATATTAGTGGTGACGGTTGGCTTGCAAATGCAAATTCAGAACACACAACATTCTATAATAGAACTGTGTTATTTGACGTTCCAAATTAAAAGCCTATTTAATGCGTCAAAGTGTTTTTTGACTTGTCAAATCATGTTATTTGATGGATCGTTTTTGACATCCAAAGACCCAAACAGCGTTCCATTGTGTGTCTTGAAGCTAATAGCAGTGACGCTATTACCGTGTAACTCCGGTAGGGCAACGTGTACCGGTGCTCGACCAGTCGGCGAAAGCAAACATCACCCATGACAGAGAGGTTGATTTGTCAAGGGCATTGAATTCCATTATCTTGGTGTTAATGGGATTTTGCCTTTGAGTAGTCTCGCTGAAATATTCTTACTCTTTCGAATGACTGCTCGACTTGATGACTGCTCGATCCACACAGCAGACATTGTGGGCTAGGTTAGGAATGCTGTGTTGCACGTGTAGCGCAACATTTTACGTGCCGTCATTACGTTATATAGGTATGCACGTCAGCTTTGACATCGGTTTTGCACATCGGCGTTAAACTAGGCATCGGGTCAACACCAATGTTGGCATTTTTAGCTAATATCGGCCTATTCCGATATGTTCACCGATATATTGTGCATCCCTAGTAAAGATACCTTAATAGACAATTACTCAAGTAAAAGTCACCCAGTAAAATAGTACTTGAGTAAAAGTTTTAAAGTATCCTGTTTTAAATGTACTTAAGTACAGGGATGGAAAAATTACTCAAGTGTCATAAGTAAAAGTAAATGCTATACATAAAATTCCTTACAATTATGCCGTATGGTTTGCTTAATATATGTTTTTTTTTTTTGCGGACAGACGGGCACACTCCAACACTCAGACATCCTTTACAAACGCAGTATGTGTTTAGTGAGTCCGCCAGATCAGAGGCAGTAGGGATGACAATGCATTAAATTGATATGTGCGTGAATTGGACCATATTGCTCTCCTGCCTGAGCATTCAAAATGTAACGAGTACTTTTGGGTGTCAGGGGAAATGTATGGCAGTAAAAAGTACATATTTGTATAGAAATGTAGTGGAGTAAAAGTTGTCAAATATAAATAGAAAAGTATAGATACCCCCAAAAACAACTTAAGTAGTACTTTTTAATGTACATGTGACATAAATATAAACGCAACATGTAAAGTGTTGGTCCCATGTTTCATGAGCTGAAATAGAAGATCCCTGAATATTATTTCTCTCAAATTTATGGAGAATTTCTCCTTTGCCAAGATAACCCATCCACCTGATAGGTGTGGCATATCAAGAAGCTGCTTAAACAGCATGATCATTGCACAGGTGCACCTTGTGCTGGGGACAATTAACGGCAATTCTAAAATATGCAGTTATGTCACACAACACAATGCCACCGATGTCTCAACTTTTGAGGGAGCGTGCAATTGGCATGCTGACTGCAGAAATGTCCACCAGAGCTGTTGCCAGATAATTGAATGTTAACTTCTCTACCATAAGCCACCTCCAACGTCGTTTTAGAGAATTTGGCGGTACGTTCAACCGGCCTCACAACCGCAGACCATGGGTAACCACGCCAGCCCAGGACCTCCACATCCGGCTTCTTCACCTGTGGGATTGTCTGAGACCAACCACCTGGACAGCTGATGAAACTGGGTTTGCACAACTGAAGAATGTCTGCAGCAACTGTCAGGATTCGTCTCGGGGAAGTGCACGTCATCCTCACCAGGGTCTTGACCTGACTGCATTTCAAGTTCAGCATCGTAACTGACTTCAGTGGGCAAATGCTTACCTTTGATGGCCACTGTGGAAGTGTGCTCTTCACGGACGAGTCCCGGTTTCAACTGTCCCGGGCAGATGGCAGACAGCGTGTATGGCGTTGTGTGGGCTAGTGGTTTTCTGATGTCAACATTGTGAATAGGGTGTCCCATGGTGGCGGTGGGGTTATGGTATGGGCAGGCATAAGCTATAAACAACAAACATAATACAATTTTATTAATGGCAATTTGAATGCACAGAGATACCTTGACGAGATCCATCACCTCATGTTTCAGCATGATAATGCACATCCTGATCATTACAAGGATCTTTACAGAATTCCTGGAAGCTGAAAATGTCCCAGTTCTGCATATTCACCAGACATGTCACCCATTGAGCATGTTTAGGATGCTCTGGATTGACGTGTACCACAGTGTGTTCCAGTACCGGCCAATATCCAGCAACTTCGCATAGGCATTGAAAAATATATATATTTTTCGGTGTATTTTTGCTTAAGTACATTAGACCACTGCATGTAGTCCAACTTGACACACCCTCCACCACATCATCTCATGGAGAGGGAGTGGACAGAGTTAAAGATTCCTCTGAGTACCAAATGGCACTCTATTCCCTATATAGTGCACTACTTTTGACCAGGGCCCATAGGCAATAGGGTGCTTTGTGGGACATTGCCCACATGTCCTCCCTCCTGTTGCCTTTCAACTCAACTCTCAGCTCCCTCCCTGCTAGGAGAGCTGTTCCTCTTATCTGTGTAAATAATCTGGTGGTGAGTGTATTCTGACTGGAGCTAGCACTCTTATACACTTACTGGTAAGCATTTCTCTTTGGTGAGGCAAAGGGCATGGGACAGGGGACCAAAGGCATGCTGGTGTTGAAATCAAACCCCTCGTGGGGAACACATTTGCACCAAATTGCTCGGAGCCATCTTATCTCTGATTGGCCGGATCTAATGGTGGTGCAGAATTCTGATTGGATGGTCTGGGGTTGTTGCCATGAAGAGCAGTGCCGTGACTCTCTTATGCCTTAATCACACCGACAACGTACATTGCATTTTTGTACACCAGAAGTATATTAATTTCCAATGGAACGTTGTGTTTGCCTTGCAGCATTGCCTTGCAGCATTGCGTTGCAGAGGGAGTTGCAGTGCGTTCTGTGTGGCGCATACGTTGGATTTATCAAACGTATGCATCAAACTGTATGCGTAGACACCTTGTCAGAAATGGTAACAGAAGGTGAATGTTGAACACCTATCTAGATGATGCTGCATACCATTTTGCGTAATGAGGTGTGTAGGTGTGATCGAGGCGTAAAAGGATAACAGTTAGTGTCATACACGCGCACACAACATCAGAGTTGACGGTGTGCCTAGATCAGCTGTTAGGTTTCCACTAACACTCATGGAACTGCCCTACACATACTGGGTGTGTGTGTGTCTGTCAGACAGAGTATGCAAGATATTATGAACACATGCTTTATGAACACCATCATGACCGACTGACCAGGTGAATCCAGGTGAAAGCTATGATCACTTATTAATGTAACTTGTTAAATCCACTTCAGTCAGCTTAGATGGGGAGGAGACAGGTTTAAAGAAGGATTTTTTAGCCTTGAGACAATTGAGACATGGATTGTGTATACGATATGTGTCATTCACAGGGGGAATGGGCAAGACAAAATATTTGTCTTTTAATGGGGTATGTTAGTCGGTGCCAGGCGCTCCGGTTTGTCTCAAGAACTGCAACACTGCTGGGTTTTTCACGCTCAACAGTTTCCCGTATGGATCAAGAATGGTCCACCACCCACAGGACATCCAGCCAGCTTGACACAACTGTGGGAAGCATTGGAGTCAACATGTGCCAGCGTCTCTGTGGAACACTTTCAACACCTTGTAGTCCATGCCCCAATGAATTGAGGCTGTTCTGAGGGCAAAAGGGAGGGGGTGGCAACTCAGTATTAGGAAGATGTTCTTAATGTTTACACAAAAGTATGTGGACACCTATTCGTATTAGTGGCTTCGACTAATTCAGCCACAACCATTGCTGAAAGGTGTATAAAATTGAGCACACAGCCATGCAATCTCCATAGACAAACATTGACAGTAGAATGGCCTGTACTGAAGAGCTCAGTGACTTTCAGTATGGCACTGTCATAGGATGCCACCTTTCCAATATGAGTCAGTTTGTCAAATTTCTGCCCTGCTAGTTCTGCCTCGGTCAACTGTAAGTGCTGTTATTGTGAAGTGGAAACGTCTAAGGGCAACAACGGCCCAGCCGCGAAGTGGTAGGCCACATAAGCTCACAGAATGGGTCCGCCGAGTGCTGAAGCGCGTAGCGAGTAAAACTTGTCTGTCCTCGGTTGCAACACTCCCTACCAAGTGCCAAACTGCCTCTGGAAGCAATGTCAGCACAAAAACTGTTTGTCGGGAGCTTCATGAAATGGCAGCTACACACAAGCCTAAGATCACCATGCGCAATGCCAAGCTTCGGCTAGTTGTGTAAAGCTCGCCGCCATTGGAATCTGGAGCAGTGGAAACACAATCACACTTCACCATCTGGCAGTTCAACGGATTCATCTGGGTTTGTCAGATGCTAGGAGAACGCTACCTGCCCGAATGCATAGTGCCAACTATAAAGTTTGGTGGAGGAGGAATAATGGTTTGGGGCAGAAGTGTTGTGATTGTATTATTATGATGTATTTACCCTGACATCACTTCCTCCTAAGAGCAGCTAGAACAATAGACAGACCTAGTCTACTGAGATAGGATCAGAGGATGTAGGCAGAGGAAGGATGTAGAAGGGAGAGGAATATAAGAAGAAAGATGGAGGGAAGGCCAGTGTCTGACGTGGTTGTTTACTGATTGACGATCTCCCAGTGATCAAAAGCCTAATAATAATCAGTCTCTGCACTCTGCACTCCGATGCTCTGTCCTAGTTCTGCTCTGCCCTCTGCTACTTTCCGAATGCACTGTATATACACACACACACACACACACACGTGCGCCTTTACCACCCTTGCCCTCGTGCCAGGGATGAGAAGGTTCAATTTACATTGCAGTAGCTGATTATCTTGGTCTTACAGTGGACAACAACCGCACTTCTCCCCCCCCCCCCTGCATTCCAACCCGAAGCTTCCCTCTCCTCCTCCTCCTCCTTCTCCTCCTCCTTCCACACGTTAGTTCACACACCTAAAATACCCTCAGAGAGGAAAGGAATGACCAAATGGCGAGCCCAGCTCAAGACCTTTTTGCTCAACCTGTTGAGTAAGAACCCTGTAATTGGTTTACAGTAGCCATTGTCTGCATCACAAATTGCACCCTATTCACTAAATAGTGCACTGTAAAGGAAATAGGGTGCCATTTGGGATGCATTATTCTTACTTCCTGGTGGGACATTCAGGGACAGTGGAATTGTTAGTGGGTTGACTGCGTTTTGGGGGAAAGCCCCCCTTAGTATATATGCCATGGCATGCAGTTGGCCTATATGTGCAGCTGTGTGTTGAACGAATGTTGAACAAAGAAGTCCAAACTGGCACCTTATTTCCAAAATAGTGCACTACTTTTGAACATGGCTCTGATCAAAAGTAGTGCACTATATAGGCACATTTTAATATAACCTTTATTTAACTAGTCAAGCCAATCACGGCCTACCCCGGCAAAACCCGGACAACACTGGGCCAATTGTGAGCTTCCCTATGGGACTCCCAATCACGGCTGGATGTGATGCAGCCTGGATTCGATCCAGGGACTGCAGTGACAACTCTTGCACTGAGATGCGGTGCCTGCTGCACCACTCGGGAGCCCAGAATATGGTGCCATTTGGGACTAATCTAGTGTTTTCCAAATAGTGAATGGCTCTCTCTCTCTGTTCAGTTCAGCTATAATTACATGGCATTAATTTCGGTGTTCAACCCATCACCATCCAACAGAAATAAGGGGCAGTTGGCTATTTTAGTGCCGGCACAGAGGATGTAGGCCCTGAACACACACACACACACACACTACCCCTGTAATTGTTACTCTGGCAACCACTAATTTTACTGTCTTTGTTTAGATTTCACAACGAAGCTGGTGCTCCTTTGGAGGAAAAAACACCTAGCAGCTATTTTACAGTGTTTTCTTGGGGGAAAGAAAAAACACACAGGTTTTATTTGTATCTATAAGTGATTTGAGTGATTTATTTTTATCTGAAGTGTTCAAACACATTTATTTATGTTAAAGATCCAATACTGCTGTTTTTATCTCAGTATCAAATAATATCTGAGTAGCAATTAAGTCCCTTACTGGTCAAAAAGAAACAAAAATTGCTTCTTTGCAATACATTTCTCAATAACAAATTTCGCTAGGACTGTCTGGGAGTGGTCTGACTGGCAGGAGAAAACTGAACTAGCTGTTATTGGCAGAGGTATAGAACTCTTTCTTATTGGTCTATTAACTAATTAACTGCCTAGTGATGTCACCAGGCAGGCCAAAACTCCATCCCACCACAACTGGTATAAATTTGGGACTGTCTTTTCAAACAGCATAATTTTTTGTGATGCACCTATATGACATTTTTGGGCGATACAATATCCAATATTTTCCTTGCAAAAACAAAAACGCTAACCGATATTAAAAATGTTTGCAGCCTTTTAAGCATTGTAGTACAGTTAAATAGTTAACACACACACACATGGATGCAGTGGTCTAAGGCACTGCATCTCCGTGCAAGAGGCGTCACTACAGTCCCTGGTTTGAATCCAGGCTGTATCACATCTGGCCGTGATTGGCGTCGCACAATTGGCCCAGCCTCGTCCGGGTTTGGCTGGGGTAGGCCGTCATTGTAAACAAGAATTTGTTCTTATCTGACTTGCCTAGTTAAATAAAGGTTAGACACACACACCACACCACACTGACCAAAAGTTATTTAGTTTGCATTTACATATGTCCCCATTACCAATAACACATAATCAAAACATATTTATTTCACTTACTTGCTCAGTTTCATTCTCAACCAGGATGTCTATGACGCCGTTTGGGTCTTTGCTACCCTAATTTATAAGACATTTCTCATTTGGTTAATGCTGGTCAGACCCATCTATGTGAAGCTAGCCACAAATAGGATTAGCCACAACAGTGGACTTTGTGGTTAGCCTTCAAAATACAAGTCTGGCATAATTCTACTATTTGTATTCATTTGAATCACTGTCAATAACACAGTTTTATTTTGAAGGCAAACTGCAAATTCCACTATTGTGCCTAATTCTTATTGTGGTTAGCTTCACATAACCCGGTCCGGTCGAGCATCACTAACCAGATGAAGCTAGCTGGCTGCTTATAATGTTAGCTTTGGGCAACATGGTTAAGTAGCTTGCTAGCTATTTATTTTCATGAACTGAAGTTCAATTTCAATAGGAGAACACCAAGTGCTAATACTTACTCACAAGGATTCCTAAATCATTGCTGAGAAAAATGAAAATGACTGCAGTTTCTACTGGTCATTGGTTTCAGTCTGGTTGTATTGGTGCTATCTAGGTACCAAGCTAAAGATAGCTACCCCAGAAGTTAAGGGCGAACAAAATATGCTTTATTACCAACGCGGTATTGAAAACACATTGTTCGTAGCCGGTGTTTGCAGACTTTTGTTGTACAGCTTTGATAGTGCTACTGTATCTTTTTTGACACGCAAAGACCCAAATGGCGTTCCATAGTATGTATGTTGTAAAGCTATTACTGTGTAATGCCGGTAGGGCAATATCTGAAAAATAGTGCACTTGGTAGTGTGTACCGGTGCTCGACCATTCAACGAAGTCAACATCACCCACGACAGAGAACGGTTGATTGTCACGGGCAATGAATTCCAGTATCTTGGCTTTAATAGATTTCACCTTTGCGTTGTCTCACTGAAATGTTCTTACTCTTTCAAATGACTTGTTGACTGCTCGATCCACACAGCAGACATTGTGGGCTAGGTTAGGAATGCTCTGTTGCGCAACATTTTACGTGCCGTCAATACGTTATATAGGTATGCACCTCAGCTTTGACATCGGTTTTGCACATCGGTGTTAAACTAGACATCAGGCCGATACCGACATTGGCATTTGTAGCTAATATCGACCGATTCTGATATGTTCACTGACATATCGTGCATCCCTAATCATTTTCACAATTCCGCAGTATTATTCCAACCTCAGTGTGGAATCGTATATAAATATTTGGAAAATGTTTGACTGCACTGCCTTTAATGCAATTTCAGGACTTTAATTTTGTTTTAGATATTAAACAGTAAATAAGTACATATGTTTTTATGTTTACAATGATTTGGTCTAACTCCTCAAAGGGAAGAGAGAGAAAGATTTTAAGATATGTACCTAGGGGAGACTACAGTCTGTGTGTGCATGCGTACGTATGCATGACACCACTCTCCAGTCCCAGTTGTTTGCTACTCATTGGCTTGCTAGTCATTTAACAGTTTGACAAGATAATGTGCTAGCTCGCTGGTTGTGTAAGAATTAGTTTGTGCTTGTGCTAAACAGCTAGTTAGCGATCTTGTCAGTTGACTGTTAGCTAGGCAATTATTTTGACATTTAAACGAATTTGCTAGAAAACATGTTCTTGTGAATTCTGTTTTGATCCAACAGCCCAGGCCAATATTTTTAACGAAATGTGAATTTTTTTAATGAGCTAGCACGACTTACTACTGATTTACGATAGAGTATGTCACAAAACGCAGGCAGAGGGACCGTTTACAGAACACTTCCTTCCTCTTTTTCCACATCACCACACCCCAGTCCACCAGTCCAGAGCACAGTCAGGCCAAGACTGCCAAGACCCAGGCTAACACTGACTGAGAGATGTAGACAATAGAGGACAGGCAGCCAAAACCCAGGTTAACTCCACTTGGCACGGTGAGATCACGGTTCTCTGTGCTCTAATTTCAATGTTGATCAGAGAAATTAAACATACTTATTATTTAGTAATAGCAAGAAATGCCCTTTGGTAATTAAGGTTTTGTTGAACAGCAGCAGCAGCAGGAAATGGGGTGTCTACAGTATGTGTCCAAGGAAAAGAGACTTTTGCATATTTCAGATCAAACACCCATACAGCCGCACCACATTCGTGGGTACAACTTTAAATAGTGTTGGGTTTCCTTCAAATACTTTGAGAGTTGGAAAGCAATGAATATGCGGTTGGTTTATTTTACCATAACTCATATTTGGGGCAATATGAATGAGGAAACCATTGGATTGAAGTGTTTTACCATAGCAACCCCAGTGCTACAGTAAAAACAAGTGTGATATTATTATGTATTTACCCTGACATCACTTCCTCCTTAGAACAGCTAGAACAATAGACGGACCTGGTCTACTGATGGGGCAGTAGATAGGCTCAGCGGATGTAGGGTGAACAGAGAGGAGAGGGGAAGCAGGAGGAGGAAGCAGAAGAGAGGGGGAGAGGAATATGTAGAGGAAGAAAGATGGAGGGAAGGCCAGTGTCTGAAGTGGTTGTTTACTAAATGATTCCAGTGATCAAAAGCCTAATAATCAGTCTGCACTCTGCACTCCGCTGCTCTGGCCTAGTTCCGCTCTGTTCTCTGCTGCTCTGGTCTCTCAGATGTTCTGTACAAAGACACAATACCAGGTGCAACACTGAAGGGAAAAGGATAGAAATAGAACCACCATTTATTATGAAGAAAAACAGAGATTTAAATGACTCATGCCTATATGGCTGAGATTAACATTCTCTCATATGAAAACAAGACAAAGTGCTTTGTGTGAAGTGTTTTATTTTTAGCCTTTACTGTAGATTTATGGAATGTTTTTGGTATTTGTGATTACATTAAGACGAGGTCAATTTATGAATAATTTAGACTAACAATGCTAATGATGCTTATGTGATAATAACAACTTTATTTACAAACAGTAAACAGGCCACCTAATAATACAATGAGGGAAGAGGAATTCAGAATGTGTGAATAGAATGACTCACTAATGAGATGACATCACAATGGAGAGCTCAGACAGTATGGAGAATAGCTGGCACAGTGTAGAGGGAGAGAGAGAGGCGAGGGCGAGAGATGGGTGTGCAAATCCTGGTGCTCCAAAGCGGGCATTGTTTTATAAAACAAAATCAAACAACAAACTGAAACCCGTAGTTGAGGCTAGACCACTTGGCCTTTCTGTTTGGAGTGGAGTGCTCTCTCTAGTGCTCTCTTTGGGGCTGTGAAGAGCTACTGTATGTGTAGGAGAGCTGAGTTGGGTTATGGTCACTGATTAGTAATCACTGACCTCACATGACTAGGATAGGTGAAAGATGCATACATAGGTTTAAGTGGAGGCTCTATCCAATCTTAAAATTAGGGCTTGGCTTACCCATGGAAAACCATACAGAATCAGACTAGAATACTCAATCTAAGCTTCCTCAATGTAACATCAGTGATCACTTCAAGGAGAGATGGGCGGGAGGGATGGAAGAGATCCCGCTTACATTTAAAATAAACGAAACAGGGTCTGGTTCAAACATGGTCTGGTACCTCTTTAGTGTGAGACACAGGGAAGATCTCAATTGTATACTCACGTCTCCTCCTCAAAACCCATTGGATGAGAAAGCTAGAGGTCCCTCCTCTCTGACCTTCTCCTCCAATGGGTTTTGAGAAGGAGACGAGGATAGAGGGTGGACACGAGGAGTATGCAATTGAGTTCTTCCCTCACTCTGTAGTGGAGCTGACCTTTTCATTCAGCCACCACCTGCCTGCCTGGTGCCCAGAGATGACATGACAGATATCCTGCTGTGACACTTAATAGTAGTGTGATGTCTGATCTTTAACACTCAGCTCTGTGGATGGATTAGATAGGTCCGATCTACACTACTGAACATTATACAGAGAAGGAGGGAAAAGAGAAGAGACAAAGAGAGTGATGGGGAAGATATTTAATGAGGAGAAGAAGGGGATTGTGAGAGAGGGGGAGAAAGAAAAAGAATGAAGCAGGAGAGGGTGAAAAAGAGGGAGGTGGATAAGGGAAGGTGAAAAAGAGTGGGATAATGGGCAGCTTATAGTCTGATCGTTTAACAGGAAGTGAATTGTGCATTGCAAACTTGATAGCATCATTAATCATCTGCTTGTCTGATGGACTCTAAAGACATTCATCCCTCCCTCTCTTAGGGGGAATGGGGTAGAGTGAGTCTGCAGGAAGGGTACCACATGGGGGAGGAGGATGTCTTCCCTGTAACGCACAGCATTGAGATTGCTGTGACACACCGCCCCAGACCATGACGGACCCTCCTCCTTCAAATCGATCCCGCTTCAGATTACAGGCCTCGGTGTAAAGGCCTCAGTTGACGATAAACGCGAATCCGACCACCACCCCTGGTGAGACAAAACCACGACCCGTCAGTGAAGAGCACTTTTTGCCAGTCCTGTCTGGTCCAGCAATGGTGGGCTTGTGCCCATAGGCGACGTTGTTGCCGGTGATGTCTGGTGAGGACCAGGCCTACAAACCCTCAGTCCAACCTCCTCTCAGCCTATTGTGGGCAGTCTGAGCACTGATGGAGGGATTGTGCATTCCTGGTATAACTTGGGCAGTTGTTGTTGCCATCCTGTACGTGTCCCGCAGGTGTGATGTTCGGATGAACCGATCCTGTGCAGGTGTGATGTTCGGATGAACCGATCCTGTGCAGGTGTGATGTTCGGATGAACCGATCCTGTGCAGGCATGGTTACACGTGGTCTACTACTGCGAGGACGATCAGCTGTCCGTCCTGTCTCCCTGTAGCGCTGTCTTTGTCGTCTCACTGTATGGACGTTGCAATTTATTGCCCTGGCCTGATCTGCTGTCCTCATGCCTCCTTGCATCATGCCTAAGGCACGTTCACACGTTCAACTGTGACCCATTGCATTATGCCTACGGCACGTTCACACAGATGAGCAGGGACCCTGGGCATCTTTCTTTTGGTGTTTTTCAGAGTCAGGAGAAAGGCCTCTTTAGTGTCCTAAGTTTTCATAACTATGCCCTCCGACGAACCATCAAACAGGCAAAGCATCAATACAGGACTAAGGGAAGCACAGGACAAAGGGAAGCACAGCCGAGAGCTTCCCAGTGACACGAGCCTACCAGACGAGCTAAATAACTTCTATGCTCGCTTCGAGGCAAATTACACTGAAACATGCATGAGAGCACCAGCTGTTTCGGAAGACTGTGTGATCACGCTCTCCGCAGACGATGTGAGTAAGACCTTTAAACAGGTCAACATTCACAAGAACCCAGGGCCAGACGGATTACCAGGACGTGTAACACGAGCATGCGCTGACCAACTGGCAAGAGTCTTCACTGACATTTTCAACCTCTCCCTGTCCGAGTCTGTAATACCAACATGTTTTAAGCAGACCAACATAGTCCCTGTGCCCACGGTAACCTGCCTAAATTACTATCGACCCCTAGCACTCACGTCTGTAGCCATGAAGTGCTTTGAAAGGCTGGTCATGGATCACATCAACACCATCATCCCAGAAACCCTAGACCCACTCCAATTTGCATACCACCCCAACAGATCCACAGATGATGCTATCTCTATTGCCCTCCACACTGCCCTTTCCTACCTGGACAAAAGTAACACCTATGTGAGAACGCTATTCATTGACTACAGCTCAGCGTTCAACACCATAGTACCCTCAAAGCTCATCAATAAGCTAAGTACCCTGGGACTAAACACCTCCCTCTGCAACTAGATCCTGGACCTCCTGACGGGCCGCCCCAAGGTGGTAAGGGTAGGTAACAACACATCTGCCATGCTTATCCTCAACACAGGGGCCCCTCAGGGGTTCGGGCTCAGTCCCCTCCTGTACTCCCTGTTCACTCATGACTGCACAGCCAGGCACGACTCCAACACCATCATTAAGTTTGTCGATGACAACACTGGTAGGCCTGATCACCGACAACGCCGAGACAGCCCATAGGGAGGAGGTTAGAGACCTGACTCAACGTGATCAAGACAAAGGTGATGATTGTGTTCTACAGGGAAAAAATGACAGAGCACACCCCCATTCTCATAGATGGGCCTGCGGTGGAGCAGGTTGAGAGCTTCAAGTTCCTTGGTGTCCACATCACCAACAAACTAACATGGTCCAAACACACCAAGACAGTCGTGAAGAGTGCACGACAAAACCTATTCCCCCTCAGGAGACTGAAAAGATTTGGCATGGGTCCTCAGAACATTCTACAGCTGCACCATCGAGAGCATGCTGACTGGTTGCATCACTGCCTGGTATGGCAATTGCTCGGCCTCCGACCGTATGTCACTACAGAGGGTAGTACGTACGGCCCAGTACATCACTGGGGCCAAGCTTCCTGCCATCCAGGACCTCTATACCAGGCAGTGTCAGAGGAAGGGCCTAAAAATTGTCCAAGTCTCTAGCCACTCTTGTCATAGACTGTTCTCTCTGCTACTGCTCGGCAAGCGGTACCTGAGCGCCAAGTCTAGGTCCAGGAGGCTTCTAAACAGCTTCTACCCCCAAGCCATAAGACTCCTGAACTTCTAGTCAAATGGCTACCCAGACTATTTGCATTGCCCCCCCTCTCCCCCTCTTTACACCACTGCTACTCTCTGTTGTCATCTGTACATAGTCACTTTAATAACTCTACCTACATGGACATACTACTGTCATTTAACCGGTGCCCCCATCACATTGACTCTGTATTTGTACCCTCCTGTATATTGCTATTGTTGTTTTACTGCTGCTCTTTAATTACTTTTTTAATAAAAATAATAATAATTTAACTGCATTGTCAGTTAGGGGCTCGTAAGTAAGCATTTCACTGTGAAATCTACACCTATTGATTTGACGCATGTGACTAATAAAATGACATTTTATTTGATTAACTATTTCAAATATTTTGCCCTATCCGAACCGAAGCGCAGTTTAAAGCTAGAACAGACGGTTCACCTTTTCCATTGACGTTTGTAGGCTAGTCTATATCTGAATACTGTAATGACACATATAACCATCATATCCATTGCAGAATAAATTCCTCACCTTTTCTGACCGTGATGAGTTCATATTCCAGAAGTACCATGTGCATCTCTCATTTACTTGGGCCTATTAGATAGACCAAATTTGTTTTTAAATATAATAGCCTATGAATCCGAAAGAGACTGCAGTTGATAACATACAGGTGAACAGACAGTTTGCATTGTGTACTGTAGTTTTCTTTCTTTCAGTACAGCATATTTCGTTTCTGGGAAAAGTTGATGCAAAACATTTTATTGAATTCAAACATTCTGTTTATACTGTAGGTCCCCAATAATTTAATTGTTTTTGTCTTTCAGAATCAGTCAGATACAGCAAATGTCACTACGAAAGAGAACAACACAAGTTCGCCATTGATATTTTTTTTAGATACCGTCTTGGCCTAATTCCAATACTTCCAAAGTATACAGCAAATAAGGTCCTTATTGTCACCTCGTTCACACGCACACTCTTTTACATCATGTCTGCTTTTAATAATATTAGGCATTAAGTATGTATGGCGTGTGCCAAGTTTATAAATCTTAATGTTTTTGTGCGTGTGCAGTTTAGTGTAAAATGTACGCAACGGTTAAATAGTAAATGAGACCCCAGATGTGCATAGCTCTTAGAGACTTACCAAAAAGACTCACAGATGTAATCCCCAACCGAAGGTGCTTCGACAAAATCTCGACTCGGGTGTGAATACTTATGTCAATTATTTCTGTATTTCTTTTTTAATAAATCTGCAAACATTTTAAAATAACTAATATCTCACTTTGTCATTAATGAGGTATTGTGTGTAGATGGGTGAGAATTCAGGCTGTAATACAATGTGGAATACGTCGAGGGCTATGAATACTTGCTGAAGGCGCTGTACATATATATTATTTTGTATTTGTTTGCCGGGCCCTAAAGCTTGGGGGGGGGGGGGGTACATGCTATGCCACTGCTTAACTTTCAACGAAATTGGGATCCTTAACGTTAAGAAAGATCCCTTTATGTAGATGCAGAAAGTAAACAGCATAGTGGGTCAATTTACACAATAACTTAGAGCATTGAAGAGTAAGGAACATCTTCTTAACTGTTTTGGTGCCCTTTTTTGCTACCACTCTGTGAATACACATTGAGCATATACTGTGTTGCGTCCTGCTCATCTCTGTATCCTAGCATATTCATTGATGATAGGCCCTGCATTACTGAAGTTGCGAGATATTGTAAGCCAAGAAATTGTAAGATCCAGTATTCCATTGCGAGATACAGCGTTTGATTGTTGATAGATAGACCGAGTGCACTGTTCTGACTGGTGGCCGACCTACCCTAT
This sequence comes from Oncorhynchus kisutch, assembly GCF_002021735.2. NCBI lineage: Eukaryota > Metazoa > Chordata > Actinopteri > Salmoniformes > Salmonidae > Oncorhynchus > Oncorhynchus kisutch. The sequence continues at coordinate 46,232,350 of NC_034176.2, forward strand.
ACTGTGCCCCTCCCCTTTCTCTCCATCCCTCGCTAGTGTTTGTTCTCAGAATATGGCAACTAATCCGTCTTCTCAGATCTAAAAATCACTGAATCCTAGGAGTTGAATCTTGACACAGAAATGGGTTTCGACACTTTGAGTTGACGTGCAAGGAGTCGAGGATGAATTATTTTGGAGTCGACTCTCCACCACTACATCATTGACATAACAATTGGGAAAAAGGCAAGCGACAGCAGTGGTCCTGTAAAGCAGTACTTTGAGAAGGAAATGCAAACTTTGCAAGGTGGAATTGAGGTACGGTAATGGTAGTACAGGTGCAATGCTTAACCATTGTGAATATCACATGAAATTTTATGAATTTAATTGTAATTGTTTAATTGTAATTTAATTGTAAAATTGTCAATATGTTGTTCCCCAAAAATGATTTCCTGCTCAGGGCTCCAGCTATGCATTTGCAAGATCAAGCTTCTTGGTTAAAGCAGGGACAATCAATCAAGATCCCTAAAAAAGGGATTACAAAAAAAAAAACTTTGGAAAGAAATAGAACCCCTTGTGTGCCCTGTTGGTAATACCATATACCCCGGGATATGGTACAGGAACAGTATGAAAATCTGGATACTGCCCAACCCTAGGGTGTGTCTGGATGACTGGTTGAGAGGGTTTGAGGGGTCAGCTTTGTCTGTCTGTGACCACAAAACCGGGCACCCACCCACACTGTCTATTTAAAGCACTGTTACCATACAGCACAGTAACAGTACACACGTCTGGCAGGAGAGATTCTGGATGTCTCAATTTCTTATGTGGTGGCTGGCTAGTGTGTCCTTTCTATGTCTCTAGTCCTCTGTGGTGGCTGGCTAGTGTGTCCTTTCTATGTCTCTAGTCCTCTGTGGTGGCTTGTGTGTCCATGACTGTGTCCAATAACAGATGGAAGGGATTCTCACATTCACTGTGTGATATTCTGTTCTAACTTGCAAGATCAAGCTTCTTGGTTAAAGCAGAAACAATCAATCAACGTCAAGGTCCTTACTGCCTAAATGTGGTTTTTTTTGCATCCCCCAAAAAGTATACAAAAAAAAAATGTTTGGAAAGAAATAGCACCCCTTGTGTGGCTTGTCGGTAATACCGTAGAGAAGACATGAGAGTAACTCTCTGTCAAGTAGAATAAAGAATAGTATCAGTATCTATGCATTACAATTCTATGTTCTGTGTTCTATTGAGTGAGGCCCTGCAGGTCTGAGGTACGTTGCTCTGCTGGTAGGCTCCAGTGACTGTACAGGTATTACCTTTCACACAGGTATGGAGGCTCCTCATTGGCTAGCCGCTAGGGTGGGAGATGCCCTATTTGCCAGCAGCAGTCAGCTGGATAAATGTTGGCGGGCCCAACACAAGCCCCTGGCCACTAGGCTTTTATCAGCAGGCAAAGCATCATGGAAGAGCTAGCTACAGGTATTGATGTAGTCTTTTGGCCAGTTTATTTACCTTTTTCTCTCTATTTATTTTTGTATGTTAGCTAAGTCAAGGATCTGTGTCTGTGAAAGGGATATACTGGACTAGTGGAATACAGGTGTGTTGAGGAGAATGGTATTGGGCCTCTCTTTGTCAGCGGGTGTATTTACCTGGTGCGTGTAAACAGTTCTGCTGTATGCTTTGTATACACTCAACCTGAGATGGCAGTCAGATTTGAAGAGCAGGTAAGACGAGGCATCCAAGCTTTTCAACTATGCTAAATGTCCTATTTTCAGTGTTGACCGGCCTTGCACAGTACATATCTGTTCCTCTCTCTGTTCTCTCTCTCTCTCTCTGTTCTCTCTCTCTCTGTTCTCTATGTCTCTGTCTGTAATGGGGTGCAACTTGTCAAGGTCACAGGAATGCTACTGATATGTACAACTACCCAGAAGGAAGAAAGGGGCTGCTCTTGTTTTGGCACAGTGTTTTGGAGCTGATGATAACTCTTATTACAACTCATATTATAGCATAAAAATAAATAAATAAAGGTATTTTTTTCTGCAAACTTAAAGGCCCAGTGCAGTTATAATTGTGATTTTCCTGTGTTGTGTGTGTATATATATTTTCACACTGAGGTTCGAATAATTTCCCCCTCCACACTCAGACCACTCCCAGGTAGTCCTAGCAAAATAATTGTTGTTTATTTTTGACTCTTTCAAACACCAAGGCTGAATTGTATACTATAATTGCATATTCTGACCATTTTAATTGAAAACATTCACAGTGAGGAAATGTAATGTATGTTACCCAGAATTGATATATTGTAGTTAAAAACGGCTGCATTGGACCTTTTTAAAAGGATAGTACTGTATATCATCATTATGTAATCATCGGTATGTTATTCACATTCCTTTGATAACACTTTATTTTATGTAATAAAACAGTCTCTTACATGAGCAGTTTTCATATTTATAAACCGAGTTATGTTTATTTTAACTGACATAGTGCATTCGGAAACCTCTGACTTTTTCCACATTGTTACGTTACAGCCTTATTCTAAAATGGTTTTTATTTAATCTATTTCCCCATCACTCTACACACAATACCCCATAATGACAAAGCAAAAACAGGTTTTTAGAAATGTTAAAAAACAGAAATACCTTATTTACATAAGTATTCAGACCCTTTGCTATGAGACTCGAAATTGAGCTCGGTGTGTCCTGCTTCCATTGCTCATCCTTGATGTTTCTACAACTTGATTGGAGTCCACTTGTGGTCAATTCAATTGATTTGACATGATTTGGAAAGGCAAACACCTGTCTATATAAGGTCCCACAGTGCATGTCAGAGCAAAAACCAAGCCACGAGGTCAAAGGAATGGTCCGTAGAGCTCCAAGACGACAGGATTGTATCGAGGCACAGATCTGGGGAAGGGTACCAAAACATTTCTGCAGCCTTGAAGGTCCCCACGAACACAGTGGCCTCCATCATTCTTAAATGGTAGAAGTTTGCAACCACCAAGACTCTTCCTAGAGCTGTCCGGCCGGCCAAACTGAGCAATTGGGGGAGAAAGGCCTTGGTTAGGGATGTGACAGAGTTCTGACAGAGCTCCAGAGTTCTTCTGTGGAGATGGGAGAACCTTCCAGAAGGAGAACCAGCTCTGCAGCACTCCACCAATCAGGCCTTTATGGTACTGTAGAGTGGACAGGCGGAAGCCACTCCTCAGTAAAAGGCACATGACAGCCTGCTTGAAGGACTCTGACCATGAGAAACAAGATTCTCTGGTCTGATGTAACCAAGATTGAACTCTTTGGCCTGAATGCCGAGCGTCACGTCTGGAGAAAACCTGGCACCATCCCTACGGTGAAGCATGGTGGCTGCAGCATCATACCGTGGGGATGTTTTTCAGCAGGGATTGGGAGATTAGTCAGGATCGAGGGAAAGATGAACAGAGCAAAGTACAGAGATCCTTGATGAAAACCTGCTCCAGAGCGCTTAGGACCTCCGACTGGGGCAACGGTTCATCTTCCAACAGGAAAACGACCCTAAGCACACAGCCAAGACAACGCAGGAGTGGCTTCGGGACACGTCTCTGAATGTCCTTGAGTGGCCCAGCCAGAGCCTAGACTTGAACATGATCGAGCATCTCTGGAGAGACCTGGAAATGGCTGTGTAGCGACCCCTTCCCATCCAAGCTGACAGCTCTTGAGATGATCTGCAGGGAGGAATTGGAGAAACTCCAAAAATACAGGTGTATTCAACAAAGTATTGAGTCAAGGGTCTGAATACTTATGTAAATGTGATATTTTGTATTTATTTAAAAAAATATATATATGTTTTTGCTTTGTCGTTATGGGTTATTGTGTGTAGATTGAGACATAAAAACGATTTAATAAATGTTTGAATATGGCTGTAACGTAACAATATGTGGAAAAAGTCAAGGGGTCTGAATACTTTCAAAATGCACTGTACGTGGGCTTAAAAGTTCATCGTTTCCCCTCCGATAAAGTGTTAGTGTTATTGTGGATCTTCGCTAGTGTGTAGGTTTGCAAAATTCTGGGAACTTTCAATAACTTCCCTGTTTTTCCAAAAATACCCATTTGAGGATTCCCGGAATCAGGAGGGAATAAAGAAAGAAATCCCTATTCCTACAAAAAAAATGTTTGCATCCCTAGTGTGTTTGTGACAGGAGGTCAGTGTAAATTCAGACAGTGAGCGGACCGGTCAGTCCTGCCTGTGAACTAGAGAGAGGTACGTTAACAGTAAACATCAGATCTGTAGATGGTCACAGAACCCATTCTGCCCTCGGCTATAGCACAGTGCAAGGGCTCTGTCTTTGATGTTATCACAATGCATAGAGCTCTGTTTGTGTTGTCACAATGTACTGTATGTGGAGAACATGGAGTTCTGTTTTTGTAGGTGCCGATTTGTTATTTGAGGATATTGCTATTTTTTTGTTCTTGGAGAGGAAATAATTCTGGGTATTTGTGATGTCACTGTTTGTGGAGGATATGGAACTTTTGTGTATTTGCATTATAATGCTTTGTTAAGGAAACAAAAATGTTGTGTTTGTGATGTCAAAAAGACCACAGATTGGATGGAGCTGTGTATTTAGAAGATAGTGCAACTCTTTGTTTGTACAGCATGTAATCAGAATGTGTGTAATGCAGTTTGTGTGTGTGTTGTAATAATGGGTGGTGGTGCTGTAGGAGACACACACACCATGTCACGTGTTATTGAGCTGAGCGTGCCAGTCTGCTGGGTCGTGATTATAAGACCACGAAGAGCAGACTGATTAGTAAAGACAACATTGGCATGTTTTTGTGTAAACAATCATTGGAATAAAAGAGAAATCAGAGTAAAAAAATTTGAGAAATCAGGGGGTGGCAGGTAGCCTAGTGGTTAGAGCGTTGGGCCAGTAACTGAAAGGTTGCTAGATCGAATCACCGCGCTGACAAGGTAAAAATTTGTCGTTCTGCCCCTGAACAAGGCAGTTAACCCACTGTTCCTAGGCCATCATTGTAAATAAGGATTTGTTCTTAACTGCCTATTTAAATAACACTTTGTTGCCAGTGGGACCTCTCTCCCACATATACAGTAGAGCAGCATGGGTGGAAAAACAAGCTCCTTTTGTGGCGTCTATATATATATATATTTTTTTTTTTCTTTTTCTGTTTATTATGTCTGATTCACTCTGTTAAGAAAATGAAGGCCTGACCCATTTCACAAGTGTAAAGGGGTATTTCCATAGGAGGAGACGAGGTGGGCACAGTTGGTAATGAGCTAAAATGGCAGCTGTAACCACAGTGTCATAAGTCGTAGTCCCAGTATCCAGGGGGAAAGTTAACATACAGTAGGACCATGAGCCACTGCCACGACCCCAGATACACCACAACTAAGTCATGGGAAATAAATACTTTCCATTCATGTTTTGTGTCCCATTGTGCCAAGGCCACCTTCTTATAGTTATGTAGATGAGGGTAGTGTTGGGAAAGGTTTAAATCTGTCTATTCTATATAAAAGGGGAAGATTCCTTAATTGCTATGTCGCAAATTTTCTGTAACATATAATGGGACACAGAGGTGGGGAATTATCGGTTAAATCATGTTTAAATAGCCTGTTTGAATGTAACTGTACTTTTCCACATTACTATTTGAAACATGAATTCTTCATCTCCTTGTACCTCGTTCAAGCTCGCTCTTTGTGTATCTGATCAGGGCAGGCCCAACAGTAGCTACAGTAACAGAAGCCTCCAGCAGACAGACAAGCCAACGGGCCCAAACGGCTGGGTATCCCTGGGAGGGAATGCACTAAAAATAACTTCACTCCCTTTGCTCTGCTCCGTTCGTTCCCTTGCTGCCGGCGAGCGTACACACACACACACACACACACACACATCACAATCCTCCTCAGAATCAGCTCAGTCCCACTCCTCTTGTTCACCACAGACACCAGAGAGACCCCTTGATCCCAGCTCCACTCCCTCACAGAGAAGCAACATGTCTGTCTGAAACTTAAGACCACTGCTGTGCTGTGTGGCCGAGGAACCGCTGCTGTGTAGCTTTTAAACCAGTTCTAATTTCATTCTCCTTTAGCAGTTGTCTGGAGCAGCAGTAGGTATCTGTAGCAGCGATTCACATCAGAAAACAATGTTCTAGTGACGTTATTCATCAGGGAAAACAACTTGTTTTTCTCCCTAACCTCTGACTGTGTGGTTAATTCCAGTCTACACGGTTAACCTGGGGACTGGTGAGTTGTTATTAATTCATGATTGTTGTGTGCTGCATTATACATGTGTTATAGCCGTGTACTGGATAAGGATAGATTTATGGTGGCATTTGATCTATGGCAGCCTTGTGTTCCTGCCGCTGATTGTCCTCAATTATCCTATAAACACTCTACTGATACACTATACAGTGCATTCTGAAAGTATTCAGACCCATTTTGAACTTTTCCACATTTTGTTACGTTACAACCTTATTCTAAAATTGATAACTGTTTTTCCCTCAATCTGCACACAATTACCCCATAATGACAGCACAAACTGGTTTAGACATTTTTACAAATGTATTAAATAAGTGAAATATGTATCACATTTACATACACTACTGTTCAAAAGTTTGGGGTCACTAAGAAATGTCCTTATTTTTACATGAAATGAGTTGCAAAATGATTAGGAAATATAGTCAAGATGTTGACAAGGTTATATATAATAATTGTGTCCTTCAAACTATGCTTTCGTCAAAGAATCCTCCATTTTCAGCAATTACAGCCTTGCAGACCTTTGACATTCTAGTTGTCAATTTGTTGAGGTAATCTGAAGAGATTTCACACCACACCACACCATTCCTGAAGCACCTCCCACAAGTTGGATTGGCTTGATGGGCACTTCTTACGTACTGTACCACAGTCAAGCTGCTTCCACAACAGCTCAATAGGGTTGAGATCCGGTGACTGTGCTGGCCACTCCATTATAGACAGAATACCAGCTGACTGTTTCTTCCCTAAATAGTTATTGCATAGTTTGGAGCTGTGCTTTGGGTCATTGTCCTGTTGTAGGAGGAAATTGGCTCCAATTAAGCGCCGTCCACAGGGCATGGCGTTGCAAAATGGAGTGATAGCCTTCCTCCTTCAAGATCCCCTTTACCCTGTACAGATCTGGACCTCCAGATCATCACATTGCCTCCTAAATGCTTGAAAGAGGGTGTCAAGCACTCCTCCAGCATCTTTATTTTTTCTGCGTCTCACAAATGTTCTCACGAATGTTCGTCTGTCCATAGCACTTTTTTACAAGCTTCCTCTGTCCAATGTCTGTGTTCTTTTGCCCGTCTTAATATTTTCTTTTTATTGGCCAGTCTGAGATATGGCTTTTTCATTTGCAACTCTGCCTAGATGGCCAGCACCCCGGAGACGCCTCTTCACTGTTGATGTGGAGACTGGTGTTTTGCGGGTCCTATTTAATGAAGCTGCCAGTTGAAGACTTGTGAGGCGTCTGTTTCTCAAACTAGACAGTAATGTACTTGTCCTCTTGCTCAGTTGTGCACCAGGGCCTCCCGCTCCTCTTTCCATTCTGGTTAGAGCCAGTTTGCGCTGTTCTGTGAAGGGAGTAGTATACAGTGTTGTATCGAGATCATAATTTCTTGGCAATTTCTCGCATGGAATGGCATTAATTTTTCCGAACAAGAATAGACTGACGAGTTTCAGAAGAAATTTGCTCGTCCTTTTCTGGCCTGTAATCGAACCCACAAAAGCTGATGCTCTAGTCTAAAGAAGGACAGTTTTATTGCTTCTTTAATCAGAACAACAGTTTTCAGCTGTGCTAACATAATTGCAAAATGATTTTCTAATGATCAATTAGCCTTTTAAAATTATTAACTTGGATTAGCTAACACAACCTGCCATTAGAACACCAGAGTGATGGTTGCTGATAATGGGCCTCTGTAGACCTATGTACATAGAAATAATCTGCCGTATTCAGACCCTTTACTTAGTACTTTGTTGAAGCACCTTTGCCAGCAATTACAGCCTCGAATCTTCTTGAGTATGACGCTACAAGCTTGGCCCACTGTATTTGGGGAGTTTCTCCCATTCTTCTCTGCAGATCCTCTCAAGCTCTGTCGGGTTGGATGGGGAGCATCGCTGCAATCTCTCCAGAGAAGTTTGATTGGGTTCAAGTCCGGGCTCTGGCTTGGCCACTCTTTCCCTCAATCCTGACTAGTCTCCCGGTCCCTGCCGCTGAAAAACATCCCCACAGTATGATGCTGCCACCAACATTCTTCACCGTAGGGATGGTACCAGGTTTCCTCCAGACGTGACATTTGGCATTCAGGCCAAAGAGTTCAATCTTGGTTTCAGCAGACCAAAGAATCTTGTTTATCATGGTCTGAGAGTCTTTACGTGCCTTTTGTCAAACTCCAAGGAGGCTGTCATGTGCCTTTTGCTGAGGAGTGGCCTCTGTCTGGCCCTTCTACCATAAATGCCGATTTGTTGGAGTGCTGCAGAGATGGTTCTCCTTCTGGAAGGTTATCCCATCTCCACACAGGAACTCTGGAGGTCGGAGTGACCATCAATCTTGATCACCTCCCTGACCAAGGCCCTTCTCCCCTGATTGCTCAGTTTGGCCAGCTGGACAGCTCTAGGAAGCTGGTGGTTCCACACAAATTAAATTTAAGAATGATGGAGGCCACTGTGTTCTTGGGGACCTTTGTTACGCTTCCCCATATCTGTGCCTCAACACAATCCTGTCTCGGAGCTCTATGGACAATTCCTTTGACCTCATGGCTTGGTTTTTCCTCTGACATTGACTGTCAACTGTGGGACCTTATAAAGACAGGTGTGTGCCTTTCCAAATCAATTGAATTTACCATAGGTGGACTCCAATCAAGTTGTAGAAACAGCTCAAGGATGATCAATGGAAACAGAATGTACCTGAGCTCAAGTCTCATAGCAAAGGGTCTGAATACTTATGTAAATAAGGTATTTCTGTTTTTAATTTTTAATAAATGTGCAAACATTTCTGAAAGCCTGTTTTTGCTTTGTCATTATGGGATATTGTGTGTAGATTGAGGGGGGAACACCCCTTCAAATTAGTGGATTAAGCTGTTTCAGCCACACCTGTTGCTGACAAGTATATAAAATCTTTAGGCAAACATTGGCAGCAGAATTGCCTTACTGAAGTTCAGTGACTTTCAACATGGCACCATCATAGGATGCAACCTTTGCAACAAGTCAGTTCATCAAATTTCCTGCCCAGCTAGAGTTGCCCCGGTCAACTAAGTGCTGACATTGTGAAGTAGAAACATCTAGGAGCAACAATGGCTCAGCCGCAAAGTCGTAGGCCACACAAGCTCACAGAACGTGATCACCGAGTGCTGAAGCGTGTAGCATGTTAAAAGCTTCCATCTTCGGTTCAACACTCACTACCGATTTCCAGACTGCCTCTGGCAGCCGCACACAAACCTAAGATCACCATGCGCAATGCCACTCTGGAGCAGTGGAAACATGTTCTCTGGAGTGATTTTATTTATTTAACCTTTATTTAACTAGGCATCACACTTCACCACCTGGCAGTCTGACAGACTGATCTGGATTTGGCGGAAGCCAGGAGATAGCTACTTGCCTGAATGCATAGTGCGAACTGCAACGTTTGGAAGAGGAATAATGGTCTGTGGCTGTTTTACATGGTTCAGGCTAGGCCCCTTAGTTCTAGTGAAGGGAAATCTTAATGCTACAGCATACAATGACATTCTAGATGATTCTGTGCTTTCAACTTTGTGGCAACAGTTTGGGAAAGGCCCTTTCCTGCTTCAGCTTGACAATGCCCATGTGCACAAAGCGAGGTCCATACAGAAGTGGTTTGTCGAGATTGGTGTTGGAAGAACTTGATTGGCCTGCACAGAGCCCTGACCTCAACCCTATCAAACACCTTTGGGATGAACTGGAATGCCGTCTGCGAGCCAGGCCTAATCGCCCAACATCAGTGCCCAACCTCTCCAATGCTCTTGTGGCTGATTGGAAGCAAGTCCCTGAAGCAATGTTCCAACATCTAGTGGAACACTTTCCCAGAAGAGTGGAGGCTGTGTAGCAGCAGAGGGTGGACCAACTCCATATTAATACCCATGATTTTGGAATGAGATGTTCGAGCAGGTCATGTAGTATATCACCTGCCATGGGGTGCAGAACTCTGAGGCCAGGGTGGTGTGGGTGAGAAGAGAAACTCTGGATCTCTGCTCTCTCTGGTCCTCTGGTGTTGTGGAATAAACTAGGAAGCTGGTTGGGAGGATAGTTGTACTGTAGAATGTTTTGGTGGTAGAATAGAATGTGTCTCAGGGTGTCTTTGGAGGCTGAGAAGCAGTGGTTCTAGTTTTAAGGTAGCTCTAGCGGGCTAGATGTGTGGGTGTGTTGTTTTGTGAATAGACTGCGGAGACTGAGGTATCTACATGAACAGCCTGGGGTCCTTAGGGCTAGCTACTGTAACACTGGAGAAGGATGGGGGAGGCAGAAATCAAGCTCTCTCGTTCAGTTTTCACTTTCTCTGTATATCTCTCACTGGGAATCTTGGTTTTCTACCTCTTCAAGTGCGTGCATCAAATAAAATACTGTATTAGTAAAATGCTTCATTATACAACAGGTGTGGACTAAAAGTGAAAGGCTTACTTACGGGCCCCTCCCAACAATGCAGAAAGAGAAAAAATGTAAATGATATACAAATAATAACACAAGCAATATATACACAATGAGTAACGATAACTTGGCTATATACACGGGTAGCAGTACTAGTGGATGTGCAGGTGTACGAGGTAATTGAGATAGATATGTACATATAGGTAGGGATAAAGTGACTAGGTAACAGGATAGATAATAAACAGTAACAGTAGCATACGTGAGGAGTCAAAAGAGTTAGTGCAAAAAGGGTCAATGAAGTCCGGGTAGCTATTGGTTAACTATTTAGCAGTCTTATGGCTTTAAGGCGCTGCATGGTCAATTCGACGTCTGCGTTGGCGATGCAACATTTACGGTGATACGGCTTCTGCAGAAGTCAAGGCATTCATACTTCTTGCACTTTGCGGAGCAGCGCAGAGCTATTGTCAAGGAATTGAGTTTGTGTTTATACAGGATCTCCCGCCCCCACCTACCATCAACCAATCATATCAATGCGGAGCCCTCCACATTTTTTACAACATTTTGGATAGAACAAATATTATGGCTGAAGTCAAATGTACTGGTTGATAAAATACCTGTTTTTATGGGAAAGGGTTTGAAAAGGGTATTTTGTTTTTAAATGATATTGTACATTTAAATGGCAGAGTTGTGTCTTTCATGGAGTTATCAGAATTGTATGGGAAGGTCTGCTCAATCGAAGATTACAACCAATTGATTACAGCATTACCCCAAAAATGGAGGTGGCAGAGGGAGGAGGCAGGGAACTGGTCTGTATGCCCAATATTTAAAGGATCAAAACTGCCGGTGGAATAAAAATGCATAAATAGGAAAGTATACCGGTTCCAATTGAGGACCAGGATGTTGACTGCTATGCCATACAGATGGCAAAATAGTTGGGGAAGAGATTTTTGATGTACCGATTACATGGTACAGGGTGTATGAGTTGATATATAAAATGACGCCATATTCAAGACTTTGTGCTTTTCAGCTAAAATGATTATATGGAATTCTTACCACCAACAAAATGTTGAATATTTGGGGTGTACAAATCATCGAAGCGCTGCAGATTTTGTTGTGAGGATACAGAATCAATAGACCATATTTTGGTATTGCCCTCAGGTAGGTAGCCTGTTTTTGGTCTCAGGTTCAGGAATGGCTGAAAAGGTATAACTTTGATCGGGTAGAATGACGGTCAAAAAAATAAAATATAACAAAAGTATGTTTCCTATTAGCTCCTTTGTGTTGCTGACGTTAAGGGAGAGGTTGTTGTCACACTGCCAGGTCACTGACCTCCTCCCTGTAGGTTGTCTCATCAGGCCTTCCACGGTCATGTCATCGGAAAACTTAATGATGTTGGAGTTATGAGTGGTAAACAGGGAATACAGGAGGGCCCCCCATGTTGAGGGTCAGTGTGGGGGATGTGTTGTTGCTTACCCTCACCACCTGCGGGAGGCCCGTCAGGAATTCCAGGATCCAGTTGCAGAGGAAGGTGTTTAATCCCAGGGAACCTTAGTTTAGTCATGAGCTTGGAGGGCACTATGGTGTTGTGCTTTAGTCAATGAACAGCATTCTCACATAGGTGTTCCTCTTGTCCAGGTGGGAAAGGGCTGTGTGAAGTGCAATAGAGATTGCATTATCGGTGGATATTTTGGGGCAGTATGTGAATTGGAGTGGGTCCAGGTTGTCTGGGATGATGGTGTTGATGTGAGCCATGACCAGCCTTTCAAAGCATTTCATGGCTACAGATATGAGTGCTACCGGGTGATTGTCATTTAGACTTGTTACCTTGGCATTCTTGGCCACAAGGACTATGGTGGCCTTCTTGAAACATGTTAGTATTACAGACTGGGTCAGGGAGAGGTTGAAAATGTCAGTGAAGACACTTGCCAGCTGGTCAGTGCATGCGCTGAGTGTGCATCCTGGTAATACGTTTGGCCTTTCGGCCTTCTGAATGTTAACCTGTTTTGAAGGTCTTCCTCTCATCTACTACGGAAAGGGTAATCACACAGTTGTCTGGAACAGCTGGTGCTATCATGCATGGTTCAGTGTTGTTTGCCTCGAAGCGAGCATAGAAGGTATTTAACTAATTTGATAGGCTAGTGTCACTGGGCAGCTACCGGCTGGGTATCCCTTTGTAATCCGTGACAGTTTGCAAGCACTACAACATCAACATCAGAGCTGGTATTGTAGGATTTGATATTGGTCTTGTATTGACACTTAGCCTGTTTGATGGTTCGTCGGAGGGCATAGCGGGATTTATTATAAGCATCCGGATTAGTGTCCCACTCCTTGAAAGGGGCAGCCTTAGCATTTGGACGCCTTTCAATCCAGTTCTCTGCTGCCAATGACTGGAACGAATAGCAAAAATCACTGAAGTTGGAGATTTATATCTCCCTCACTAACTTTAAGCGTCAGCTGTCAGAGCAGTTTACCGATCGCTGCAGCTGTACACAGCCCATCTGTAAATAGCCCATCCAACCATCTACCTACCTCATCCCCATATTTGTTTTTTGCTCTTTTACACACCTTTATTTCTACTTGCACATCCTCATCTGCACACATCTTCATCTGCACATATCACTCCAGTGTAAACATTTTAATTACTTTGCCACTATGGCCTATTTATTGCCTTACCTCCCTTATCTTACCTCATTTGCACACACTGTATATATACTTTTCTATTGTGTTATTGACTGTATGTTTGTTTATTCCAAATCAAATCAAATTTTATTTGTCACATACACATGGTTAGCAGATGTTGATGCGAGGGTAGCGAAATGCTTGTGCTTCTAGTTCCGACAATGCAGTAATAACCAACAAGTAATCTAGCTAACAATTCCAAAACTACTACCTTATAGACACAAGTGTAAGAGGATAAAGAATATGTACATAAAGATATATGAGTGAGTGATGGTACAGAGCGGCATAGGCAACATACAGTAGATGGTATTGAGTGCAGTATATACATATTAGATGAGTATGTAAACAAAGTGGCATAGTTAAAGTGGCTAGTGATACATGTATTACATAAAGATGCAGTAGATGATAGAGTACAGTATATACATATACATATGAGATGAATAATGTAGGGTATGTAAACATTATATTAGGTAGCATTGTTTAAAGTGGCTAGTGATATATTTTACATCATTTCCCATCAATTCCCACTATTAAAGTGGCTGGAGTTGAGTCAGTGTGTTGGCAGCAGCCACTCAATGTTAGTGGTGGGTGTTTAACAGTCTTGAGATAGAAGCTGCTTTTCAGTCTCTCGGTCCCAGCTTTGATGCACCTGTACTGACCTCGCCTTCTGGATGATAGCGGGGTAAACAGGCAGTGGCTCGGGTGGTTGTTGTCCTTGATGATCTTTATGGCCTTCCTGTGACATCGGGTGGTGTAGGTGTCCTGGAGGGCAGGTGGGCGGAGCAGTTGCCGTACCAGGCGGTGATACAGCCCGACAGGATGCTCTCGATTGTGCATCTGTAGAAGTTTGTGAGTGCTTTTGGTGACAAGCCGAATTTCTTCAGCCTCCTGAGGTTGAAAAGGCGCTGCTGCGCCTTCTTCACGATGCTGTCTGTGTGGGTGGACCAATTCAGTTTGTCTGTGATGTGTACGCCGAGGAACTTAACTTACTACCCTCTCCACTACTGTTCCATCAATGTGGATAGGGGGGTGTTCCCTCTGCTGTTTCCTGAAGTCCACAATCAATCTCCTTAGTTTTGTTGACGTTGAGTGTGAGGTTATTTTGCTGACACCACACTCCGAGGGCCCTCACCTCCTCCCTGTAAGCCGTCTCGTCGTTGTTGGTAATCAAGCCTACCACTGTTGTGTCGTCCGCAAACTTGATGATTGAGTTGGAGGCGTGCGTGGCCACGCAGTCGTGGGTGAACAGGGAGTACAGGAGAGGGCTCTGAACGCACCCTTGTGGGGCCCCAGTGTTGAGGATCAGCGGGGTGGAAATGTTGTTGCCTACCCTCACCACCTGGGGACGGCCCGTCAGGAAGGCCAGTTCCCAGTTGCACAGGGCGGGGTCGAGACCCAGGGTCTCGAGCTTGATGACGAGCTTGGAGGACACTATAGTGTTAAATGCCGAGCTGTAGTCGATGAACAGCATTCTCACATAGGTATTCCTCTTGTCCAGATGGGTTAGGGCAGTGTGCAGTGTGGTTGAGATTGCATCGTCTGTGGACCTATTTGGGCGGTAAGCAAATTGGAGTGGGTCTAGGGTGTCAGGTAGGGTGGAGGTGATATGGTCCTTGACTAGTCTCTCAAAGCACTTCATGATGACGGAAGTGAGTGCTACGGGGCGGTAGTCGTTTAGCTCAGTTACCTTAGCTTTCTTGGGAACAGGAACAATGGTGGCCCTCTTGAAGCATGTGGGAACAACAGACTGGGATAGGGATTGATTGAATATGTCCGTAAACACACCAGCCAGCTGGTCTGCGCATGCTCTGAGGGCGCGGCTGGGGATGCCGCCTGGGCCTGCAGCCTTGCGAGGGTTGACACGTTTCAATGTTTTCCTCACGTCGGCTGCAGTGAAGGAGAGTCCGCATGTTTTAGTTGCGGGCCGTGTCAGTGGCACTGTATTGTCCTCAAAGCGGGCAAAAAAGTTATTTAGTCTGCCTGGGAGCAAGACATCCTGGTCCGTGACTGGGCTGGTTTTCTTTTTGTAATCCGTGATTGACTGTAGACCCTGCCACATACCTCGTGTCTGAGCCGTTGAATTGAGATTCTACTTTGTCTCTATACTGACGCTTAGCTTGTTTGATTGCCTTGCGGAGGGAATAGTTACACTGTTTGTATTCGGTCATGTTTCCAGTCACCTGATTAAAAGCAGTGGTTCGGGCTTTCAGTTTCACGCGAATGCTGCCATCAATCCATGGTTTCTGGTTTGGGAATGTTTTAATCGTTGCTATGGGAAAGACATCTTCAACGCACGTTCTAATGAACTCGCTCACCGAATCAGCGTATTCGTCAATGTTGTTGTCTGACGCAATACGAAACATATCCCAGTACACGTGATGGAAGCAGTCTTTGAGTGTGGAATCAGATTGGTCGGACCAGCGTTGAACAGACCCTAGCGCGGGAGCTTCTTGTTTTAGATTCTGTCTGTAGGCAGGGATCAACAAAATGGAGTCGTTGTCAGCTTTTCCGAAAGGAGGGCGGGGTGGGGCAGGGCCTTATATGCGTCGCGGAAGTTAGAATAGCAGTGATCCAAGGTTTTTCCAGCCCTGGTTGCGCAATCGATATGCTGAAAATTTAGGGAGTCTTGTTTTCAGATTAGCCTTGCTAAAATCCCCAGCTACAATGAATGCAGCCTCCCGATAAATGGATTCCAGTTTGCAAAGAGTCAAATCAAGTTTGTTCAGAGCCATCGATGTGTCTGCTTGGGGGGGAATATATACGGCTGTGATTATAATCGAAGAGAATTCCCTTGGTAGATAATGCGGTCAACATTTGATAGTGAGGAATTCTAAATCAGGTGAACAGAAGGACTTGAGTACCTGTATGTTGTTATGTTCACACCACGTCACGTTAACCATGAAGCATACGCCCCCGCCCCTCTTCTTACCAGAAAGATGTTTGTTTCTGTCTGCGCGATGCGTGGAGAAACCAGTTGGCTGCACCGACTCCGATAGCGTCTCTCCAGTGAGCCATGTTTCCATGAAGCAAAGAACGTTAGTCTCTGATGTCCCTCTGGAATGCTACCCTTGCTCGGATTTCATCAACCTTGTTGTCAAGAGACTGGACATTGGCGAGAAGAATGCTAGGGAGTGGTGCACGATGTGCCCGTCTCCGGAGTCTGACCAGAAGACCACTCCGTTTCCCCCTTTTATGAAGTCGTTTTTTTGGGTCGCCGGCTGGGATCCATTCCGTTGTCCTGGGTGAAAGGCAGAACACAGGATCCGCTTCGCGAAAGTCATATTCTTGGTCGTACTGATGGTGAGTTGACGCTGCTCTTATTTTCAGTAGTTCTTCTCGACTGTCTGTAATGAAACCTAAGATGACCTGGGGTACTGATGTAAGAAATAACACGTAAAAAAACAAAAAACTGCATAGTTTCCTAGGAACGCGAAGCGAGGCGGCCATCTGTGTCCATGTGTAACTGTGTTGTTTGTGTCGCACTGCTTTGCTCTATCTTGGCCAGGTCGCAGTTGTAAATGAGAACTTGTTCTCAACTAGCCTACCTTGTTAAATAAAAGTGAAATAAATCAAACTAATTTAGCTCAGTGCCGATGTTGCCTGTAATCCATGGCTTCTGGTTGGGATACATATATGGTCACTGTGTACATACATATGGTCACTGTGGGATGATGTTGTCTATGCACTTATTTATGAAGCTTGTGACTAATGTGGTAAACTCCCCAATGCCATCGAATGAATCCCGGAACATATTTCAGTCTGTCCTAGCGAAACAGTCCTGTAGCTTAGCAACCGCTAGTCACTGCTATTTCCTGTTTTTGAGTTTTTGCTTGTAAGCAGGAATCAGGAGGATAGAGTTATGGTCAGATTTGCCAAATGGAGGGCGAGGGAGAGTTGTATGCCTCTCTGTGTGTGGAGTAAAGGTGATCTAGAGTTTGTCGCTTATAGTTGCACAGGTGACACTGGTAGGAATTCTGTCAAATACATTTGTTTTCCTGCATTAAAGTCACTGGCCACCTGGAGCACCGCATCTGGATCAACATTTTCTTATTCGTTTATGACCTTATACAGCTTGTTGAGTGTGGTCTTAGTGCCAGCACCGGTTTGTGGTGGGAAATAGACAGCTACAGAACGAAAAATATAGATGAAAACTCTTGGTAAATAGCATGGTCTACAGCTTATGAGGTATTCTAACTCAGGGGAGCAGAACCTCGAGACGTCCTCAATATTAGAGATTGTGCACCAGTTGTTGTTAACAGAGACACACCACCTCCCCTGAGCTTCCCCTAAGCCACTGTTCTGTCTACCCGATTTACATTTACCATATCCTTGTTCAGCCACGACTCGGAGAACCATAGGGTGTTACAGTTCTTTAGACAACGTTGATAGGATAGTCTCCAACGGAGCTCATCCAGTGTTTGCACTTTCGCCAATAGGGTAGAGGCAATATATCCACTCTCTGATGTGGTCTCGTCAGGTATCCCGTGCGCCGTCTCCTCCACTTTCGAGTGTCTAGGATTTTTGCCTGGTCCAGGATAATCAGTATGTCTTTCGCCTCCGACTCATTGAAGTAGAAGGCCTCATCCAAGTCGAGACGCGTGAGAGCTGTTCTGATGTCTAGAAGCTATTTTCAGTCATAGGAAACAATGGTGGAAACAAATTGCAAAAAAATACACAAAATAGCACAATTGGTCAGGATCCTTTAAAATCGTATACATCGCATCTTCTTTCTGAACTGACACTCAGCCGTTCCAGCTTGCTGTAGTGTGTGTGTGTCACCTATATTTGATGTTGAGGATATATTGTTGTAGATATATTGTTGTAATCTTAAGAGTTATGAGAGCACTAACTGGTATTATTAGCCAGGCTGGTAGTATAGGTGGAATTTGGGACTGCTGCTGTTTACTGTGCAGGAGATGGATGGGAATTAGACATATGCACACACACACACACACACTGCCGCTGTCCAGGGTAATCAGAGTCTCTACAGCGACCTCTCACTGTCACAATATTGGGAGTGTTCAGTGTGAGCTGGTTTCAGGCCACGTCAGTCTCATGAATCGATGTGGAAGGAGAGATATGGGTGTTAGGACATGGGTCAGCTATATCTGCCCTCGTCTCTGCTTCCCTATCCACCACTTCCACATTCTCAAATCTTACCTTTAACACCTCTTCTACTTCTCCTTATCTCCCCACTAGTCCCTCACCGCCTCTACGCCCCACCTTCCCTGCTCCCTCCCCTCCCTCTCCAGTATAAATCTCTTCTCTATAGATCAGTCCCTCCATGGACATCTATCCAGTGCTATAGATCTCCTCCCTGCTGTAATCAGGGGGTGGGCTACATCTGTCATGTCCACTGTGGCCTGATCTCTCCACTTCAGATACTCCTCTTCTCTTCACCCCTTCAAACTGGCTTCACTCTGGGGCTGGCCCAGCAGATGTTGCAGCCCTATGGGCCCTGGTCAAAAGTAGTGCACTATAAAAGGGATAGAGTGTCATTTGGGTAACCGACAATGTTTGGGAGGCAGAGACTGTGTTGTGAGATGAACTGGGAGGAGCTGTCAAGTAGATTCAAAGACGTTGCAGTGGTCAAAACTGTGTCAAACACGAGAATAAATCAGTGTTTTGGTATTATCACAGAAGCACAGGGATAGCATGGTGCTAATGGTGAGGAAGGAACAGAGAGGAGCTTTCAACCCCTAGAACAGTCCAAGAGATGTGTTAGAATCTCAGAAGTCAAGTATAACTCTTGACATACTGAAATATCAAGTCAATGTTCAAAACCTTGTCAGACGTTTTAGACTAAATCAGTTTGCTGGTATTCCTTATGCATTAAACATATCAGACAATACGTTTTATTTTTCTCAGCACTAGCATATATCTATGGGGAGAGCAGCATGAAATGCATTGACCCAGTTGTAGGATGTGTCCCTTGTCACAGGTTAAGGCAAATACAGGACTCACAGACCGGTCCAGTGAACTCCGACCACATCCAACATGACACACCTACCTACCTACCTACAGTGGCTTGCAAAAATATTAACCCCCCTTGGCATTTTTCCTATTTTGTTGCCTTAGAAACTGGAATTAAAATACACTACTCAAAAAAAATAAAGGGAACACTTAAACAACACAATGTAACTCCAAGTCAATCACACTTCTGTGAAATCAAACTGTCCACTTAGGAAGCAACACTGCTTCCTGACAATACATTTCACATGCTGTTGTGCAAATGGAATAGACAACAGGTGGAAATTATAGGCAATTAGCAAGACACCCCCAATAAAGGTGTGGTTCTGCAGGTGGGGACCACAGACCACTTCTCAGTTCCTATGCTTCCTGGCTGATGTTTTGGTCACTTTTGAATGCTGGCGGTGCTTTCACTCTAGTGGTAGCATGAGACGGTGTCTACAACCCACACAAGTGGCTCAGGTAGTGCAGCTCATCCAGGATGGCACATCAATGCGAGCTGTGGCAAGAAGGTTTGCTGTGTCTGTCAGCATAGTGTCCAGAGCATGGAGGCGCTACCAGGAGACAGGCCAGTGCATCAGGAGACGTGGAGGAGGCCATAGGAGGGCAAAAACCCAGCAGCAGGACCGCTACCTCCGCCATTGTGCAAGGAGGAGCACTGCCAGAGCCCTGCAAAATGACCTCCAGCAGGCCACAAATGTGCATGTGTCTGCTCAAACGGTCAGAAACAGACTCCATGAGGGTGGTATGAGGGCCCGACGTCCACAGGTGGGAGTTGTGCTTACAGCCCAACACCGTGCAGGACGTTTGGCATTTGCCAGAGAACACCAAGATTGGCAAATTCTTGCGCCCTGTGCTCTTCACAGATGAAAGCATGTTCATACTGAGCACATGTGACAGACGTGACAGTCTGGAGACGCCGTGGAGAACGTTCTGCTGCCTGCAACATCCTCCAGCATGACCGGTTTGGCGGTGGGTCAGTCATGGTGTGGGGTGGCATTTCTTTGGGGGGCCGCACAGCCCTCCATGTGCTCGCCAGAGGTATTCTGACTGCCATTAGGTACCGAGATGAGATCCACAGACCCCTTGTGAGACCATATGCTGGTGCGGTTGGCCCTGGGTTCCTCCTAATGCAAGACAATGCTATACCTCATGTGGCTGGAGTGTGTCAGCAGTTCCTGCAAGAGGAAGGCATTGATGCTCTGGACTGGCCCGCCCGTTCCCCAGACCTGAATCCAATTGAGCACATCTGGGACATCATGTCTTCCTCCATCCACCAACAGGGTTGCACCACAGACTGTCCAGGAGTTGGCGGATGCTTTAGTCCAGGTCTGGGAGGAGATCCCTCAGGAGACCATCCGCCACCTCATCAGGAGCATGCCCAGGCATTTTAGGGAGGTCATACAGGCACGTGGAGGCCACACACACTACTGAGCCTCATTTTGACTTGTTTTAAGGACATTACATTAAAGTTGGATCAGCCTTTAGTGTAGTTTTCCACTTTAATTTTGAGTGTGACTCCAAATCCAGACCTCCATGGGTTGATAAATTTGATATCCATTGATAATTTTTGTGTGATTTTGTTGTCAGCACATTCAACCATGTAAAGAAAAAAGTATTTAATAAGAATATTTCATTCATTCAGATCTAGGATGTGTTATTTTAGTGTTCCCTTCATTTTTTTGAGCAGTGTATATTTTTGGGGGGGTTGTATCATTTGATTTACACATCATGCCTACTACTTTGAAGATGCAAATAATTGTTTTATTGTGAAACAAACCAGAAATAAGACAAAAACAGAACTTGAGCGTGTATAACTATTCCCAAAGTCAATACTTTGTAGAGCCACCTTTTGCAGCAATTACAGCTGCAAGTCTCTTGGGATAAGCTTGGCACATCTAGCCATTGGGATTTTAATTAGCAAATAAATTCATTAAAAATCCTACAATGTGATTTTCTGGATTTTTTCTCATTTTGTCTGTCATAGTTTAAGTGTACCTATGATGAAAAATCCAGGCCTCATCTTTTTAAGTGGGAGAACTTGCACAATTGGTGGCTGACTAAATACTTTTTTGCCCCACTGTAGGGGGGCAAAATCAAAGGTACACACACAGTAAGAAGAAGCAATAATCCAAGTCGCAGCTCCATACTACTTGTCAGACATAGTGAACTGATACTGTATGCTAGTTGTTCGGTTGGGATTATAGTGGGGTCCGTGGGTGACTTTGATCATTTCGGGGGGGATTACTCATGTCTTACTCATTGATAATGTTGTGTCTTTGGCTATGCCGGATTAAGTGATATGACATGCTATTCTATAAAATAATTTATCCGTAATTTAATTTATTAATATTACCTGATTGAGCTAATCATGTAAATATAATTAACTCGAGAGTCGGGGCACCACAAAATAATATTTATAGACCTGTTATCTTCCGAATAAACTCTTAATTTTAAAGACCTAGTAATATTTTACATCAATAGCAGTAAATATTAATCGTCACCTTAATACAGTCATCTGAAAGTTGTAAATTCTTGGTTATCTTCACGAACCCTGGCTAACAAGTTGAATCAGCAATACAAAATTGGGTTTAATTATTTATTTACTAAATACCTAATTAATCACACAATTACACATACACATAATTAATAATAACTTGATTACAAATGACGTCACAAAGGAAAAGGTCCCTTGTGGGTGGAACAGATATGACTGCTTGTTACACAAAAGAAAAGGGTCGTTTTTGAGTGACAGAGCGGGAAGACTGAGGAACAAAGGGCGAAGCTGTGCTATTGTAAATAAAGTATCTTATGCATTCTAAATTACCGCCCATTTGGCAAAGGAAAATACAATAAATATTTACTCTGAGCTACGCTTCGGTAGGTTGGTGGTAGATGGAAGGCCGTGTTGCCAAACCGAGTCCTTTGAAGAATGCCTCTGCTGGTCAATTGAATACGTTGTAGTAACGTCGTTGTGTGATAGATGGGATACTCTGTCTGTTCCTTCCTAACCCTCGTTTGCAGCTACGGTTGCTAACTCAACTGCTAGGAGGTATCACTTCTGTAGTGAATAATAGTTCAAAGTTCATACCATTCGCAACCAAAGCTCACGCTGATGTTGGCATCGTTCCGTAGTTATTATCTGAACCATTCTGACATCGGACCGTCGTCCTCACATCCTCAGAACAGGAGGTTATATTGTCGTCAAGGCTTTATATAGGAATGGAGAAAAGGGGTGTGTTTCATAGTTTACAACCTATGTCTCTTCACGTGGGCGGGCCACTGAGTCAGGCCTAATTCACTCAACCCAAATCTCACATTTTAGAAGCTAAAATCACATTTCATCCCATCACGAATAATTTCAAATTGAACAACAATTCCATGTGAATCCGATAACTGATGTGTAGAGTTTGTCATCTTATCATTGATGAGAATGTCTCCGATGACAACCGAACTGACATCATATTCATTAAGTACCACCGCAATTGGTCAGATTACCAGAATATAGTTCATTTCCCCCACCTTCTGTTCCACATCTCTGTTCTGTTAAATATTATACTAGTCTAGTCCTATCCCAGCTCTGCTCTGCTCTGCTTCCTGCTCTCAAATGCTGTTGGACACATTCTTTATTAATGAGGGAAAGATGATGTCTGAAATATTTACAACAGAGGAGCAGGAAAGAAGGACTTTCAATAAGACATGAGATGCCACAATCAAGAACTTCCTCACAATCATCCAACTTCCTCACAGCTTTTAAGGATAGGGATCCTTGGAATCCGCTTTGTATGCGTCTCGGTGTGTGGAGTAAAGGTGGTCCAGGGTTTTTTCTCTCTGGTTGCACATTTAACATGCTGATAGAAACTTGGTAAAAACGGATTTAAGTATCCCTGCATTAAAGTCCTTGGCTACTAGGAGCGCCGCCTCTGGGTGAGCGTTTTCTTGTTTGCTTATGGCGGAATACAGCTCATTCAATGTTGTCTTAGTGCCAGCCTCTGACTGTGGTGGTATGTAAAACAGCTACAAAAAAATACAGATAAACACTTTAGGTAGATGGTGTGGTCTACAGCTTATCATGAGATACTCTACCTCAGGTGAGCAATAGCTCGAGACTTCCTTAGATATCATGCACCAGCTGTTATTTCCAAAATACATAGTCTGCCTCCCCTTGTCTTACCAGACGCCGCTGTTCTATCCTGCCAGTGCAGCATATATATAACCAACCTGCTGTATGTTGACAGTGTCGTCCTACAGCTACGACTACGTTAAGCATAATGTATTATAGTTATGAATGTCCCGTTGGTAGTTTAATCTTCCTCGTAGGTCATCTTTTTTATTGTCCAAAGATTGCTTGTTTGCTAGCAGAATGGGAGGAAGATCTTCCTTTGACTTCGCCTGGTATAGAGGTCCTGGATGGCAGGAAGCTTGGCCCCAGTGATGTACTGGGCCGTACGCGCTACCCTCTGTAGTGCCTTGCGGTCGGAGGCCGAGCAGTTGCCATACCAGGAAGTGATGCAACCATGCCCTTATCACCTGGGGGCAGAGACGAGGACAGAGTAAAAAATGTATGGGTGTGCAATATACAGTGCATTTGGAAAGTGTTCAGAACCCTTGACATTTTCCACAGTTACATTACAGCCTTTATCATTCTACATAGACTACCCCATAATGACAAAGAAAAAACAGGTTTGAAGAAATTTATGCAAATGTATAAAAAAAGTATTCTTTACACACTACTTTGTTGAAGCACTTTTGGCAGCAATAACAGACTCGAGTCTTCTTGGGTATGACGCTCCAAGCTTGGCACACCTATGTTTGGGGAGTTTCTTCCATTCTTCTCTGCAGATCCTCTCAAGCTCTGTCAGGTTGGATGGGGAGCATCGCTGCACAGAGATGTTAGATCGGGTTCAAGTCGGGACTCTGGCTGGGCCACTCAAGGACATTCAGAGACTTGATTTGCCAAGGCAAGAAACTCTGAGCGCAGCCCAATCCAGAAATCTGGCAGTAGCTTCTGATTTAAATTCCATTTTCACATAACCGCTTGTTGCAATTTCGATGAGGCTCTCATGTTCAGATATTGGTAAGTAGACTGGTGGCAGGGCATGAAAGGGATAACGAATCCAGTTGTTTGTCATCCATTTCAGGAAAGTACCTGCGTAATTGCGCACCGAGCTCACTCAGGTGCTTCGCTATATCACATTTGACATTGTCCGTAAGCTTGAGTTAATTTGCACACAAAAAAATTATGGAAAGACCTGTGTGTTGACAGAGAAGAGCTCCAACTTCTTAATCATAGCCTCAATTTTGTCCCACACATTGAATATAGTTGTGGAGAGTCCCTTTAATCCTAGATTCAGATCATTCAGGCGAGAAAAAACATCACCCAGATAGGCCAGTCATGCGAGAAACTCGTCATCAGACAAGTGAAAATTATGGCCAGTTAAGAAAACGTTAAGCTCGTCTCTCAATTAAAAAAAAAACATGTCAGTACCATGCCCCTTGATAACCAGCGCACTTGTATGTTGTAAAAGTGTTACATGGTCGCTGCCTATATCATTGCATAATGCAGAAAATACACGAGAGTCCAGTGACCTTGCTTTACTAACAAAGTTAACCTTTTTCATTGTGGTGTCCAAAACATCTTTCAAGCTGTCAGGCATTCCCTTGGCAGCAAGAGCCTCTCGGTGGATCCTGCTGTGCCCAAATGGCGTCGGGAGCTACTTGGACGTGTCACTGATGTGTCGTGAAACAGTTTTTTGTTCTCCTTTTCTCCCAGAATTGTCCCAGCCATATCCGTGGCAGCAGTAAGAACTCCACAATAGTATGGGGCTTGCCTGTCCTAGCCACTCGGTAGCTCACCATATAAGACGCTTCTAGCCCCTTCTTGTTAATGGTATCTTTTTTTTTATACATGTCTTACTACTCGAAAGTCGTCTTTAGTCTCGCTCAAAAATCTCCCGTGGCTTATTTTTCTAATTGTCGTGTTTTGTTTCTAAATGTCTGCGCAAGGGTTGCCACGAGAGAGTAACAGTTGGATGTTAATTATTTGACATTGTGTTATTTTGCTGAACACTAGATGGTTTAATTTATTTTTGGCAGTGAAACGAGGCTACTCAGGCATGTAAATGTACTGTTTGAAAATGTGAACCACATTTTTATTAGGCGTGCTTCTGACGGCATTGCGCATACCCCAGTTTGGGAATACCTGTTGTAGATTGATGAATGAAAATAGTATTTAATATATTTTAGAATAAGGATGTTACTTAAAATGTGGGAAAAGTCGAGGTGTCACGCCTGCTCCTGCTCGTCCTCCCCCTGGCACGCGAGGCCAGGATTCCCAGCATTACACACTCAATGTAAGGGTTTTCCTGTGGTGAAGGAGAAGCGGACCAAAATGCAGCGTGGTGGTTATTCATGTTCTTTAATAAAGGAACTAGACATGAAATAACTAACAAAACAATAAATGTGCGAAAACCTAAACAGTCCTATCTGGTGCAAACACAGAGACAGGAACAATCACCCACAAACACACAGTGAAACTCAGGCTACCTAAGAATGATTCTCAATCAGAGACAACTAATGACACCTGCCTCTGCTTGAGAACCATACTAGGCCGAAACATAGAAATACCCAAATCATAGAAAAACAAACAGACTGCCCACCCCAACTCACGCCCTGACCATACTAAATAATGACAAAACAAAGGAAATAAAGGTCAGAACGTGACACTCAAGCCACCATCAGTACGCACACCTGCCTTCCCCCCATGACACACATCAGCGATCATTGGACTCACGTGGACTCAATTACTTGTGTCATTACCTTCTCTATATCCGTCTACTCCCAAGCTCTGTTCCCGGCTCCGGGATTAATTGTCTCATGTCCGTGTTCCGACGCTGTTCCTGTCTTGTTTCCTTGTCTGTTCCCGAATAAATGTCTGACTCCCCGTACCTGCTTCTCCTATCCAGCGTCTGCCCTTACACAAGTGGTCTGAATAATTTCCGAATGCACAGTCGATAAGGGTCTTGTTGGTATGAGCATGTAATAACCTAATCACTTAGCAAAGTACAGTAGATTGGCCTATAATTTAGATATGTTAGTTTGTTTCGCATCAATTAACAGCTGTTCTATTTCTGGTAAGAGATTGTTGATTCATTTGCACTGTCCCTGTTAAATACAATTAATACATAAACTGTTAGACTTTCAGAGACTAACTTTTCTTCAAACAGCAGAGAAGAAGAAGCTCTATATCTTCAGATGCAGCAGGCTGTCTTATGATGCACTTTTTGGTTTCCAGTATAAATTATTTAAAGCCACCTGACAGACTGGTAGACTATGATGATGTGTCATCCATTTTAGAGATGGGAGAAGTGACTCATAAACTTGATGACAGGTCTTGCTTATAGCAAGTCTTATGAATGCTTTAAGCAAGTCTTAAGGAGCATTTTGCATAAGAGACCATAGAAAAGGTGGTACAAAGAAAGTGAGCTAGACTATTTCTCTGGCTTGCATAGTTAGAGAATATCAAGGATGGGATTAGTTTTACTGTTTGGGTAATGTAATTATGTGTACTGATGGCACAAAAGCCATGACAGGGAGACATAGTGGAGTGGTAACGCATATGCAAGCAGTTGCTCTCGATGCCACTTGGGTACACTGCAGCATCCACCGAGAGGCTCTTGCTGCCAAGGGAATGCCTAACAGCTTGAAAGACGTTTGACACTACAGTGAAAATGGTTAACTTCTTATGGACAGGTGGGACGGTAGCGTCCCACCTAGCCAACATCCAGTGAAATTGCAGAGTACGAAATTGTCAAACTACTGTATTATAAATATTTAACTTGCATAAAATCACAAGGGTAATACATCAAAATAAAGCTAAACTTCTTGTTAATCATGCCGCTGTGTCAGATTTCAAAAAGGCTTTACGGCAAAAGCAAACCATGTGATTATCTGAGGACAGCACCCCGCATAC
The DNA here is from genome assembly GCF_002021735.2 of Oncorhynchus kisutch. Lineage (NCBI taxonomy): Eukaryota > Metazoa > Chordata > Actinopteri > Salmoniformes > Salmonidae > Oncorhynchus > Oncorhynchus kisutch. The sequence continues at coordinate 46,259,540 of NC_034176.2, forward strand.
AGACACATGAAAAACATTTCAGCCAGGCAGGTGCGACACGAAAGTCAGAAATAGCAATATAAAAAATGCCTTACCGTAGATGATCGTCTTCTGTTGGCACTCCAAAAGGTCCCAGTTACATCACAAATGGTCCTTTTGTTTGATAATGTCCTTCTTCATATCCATAAAAACTCAGTTTAGCTGGCGCGCTTCAGTCAAGAATCAGCCAGTTTCCATCCATCAAAATGCATACAAAATGAATGCCAAATGTTACTAATAAACTTTTCCAAACAAGTCAAACAACATTTATAATCAAACCTTAGGTACCCTAATACGTAAATAAACGATCCAATTTAAGACGGAGAATCGGTAAGGTCTTTACCGGAGAAAAATACCAAAGAACGCTCTCTTCCACACACTTGGAAACACTACAGCCAAAATGGGAGCCACCTAGAAAAACAAAAATTTCTGGCTCATTATCCCAAAAACCAGCCTGAAACTCTTTCTAAAGACTTGTCATCAGTTCTGTTATACATATCAGTTCTGTTATACTCAGACATAATTTTGACAGTTTTAGAAACTTTAGAGTTTTCTATCCAGAATCTACCAATTATATGCATATCCTAGCTTCTGGGCATCATATATCACTAGCCACTTTAAACAATGCTACCTTATATAAGGTTACTTACCCTACATTATTCATCTCATATGCATACGTAGATACTGTACTCTATATCATCGACTGCATCCTTATGTAATACATGTATCACTAGCCACTTTAACTATGCCACTTTGTTTACATACTCATCTCATTTGTATATACTGTACTCGATACCATCTACTGTATCTTGCCTATGCTCCTCTGTACCATCACTCATTCATATATCCTTATGTACATATTCTTTATCCCCTTACACTGTGTATAAGACAGTAGTTTTGGAATTGTTAGTTAGATTACTTGTTGGTTATTACTGCATTGTCGGAACTAGAAGCACAAGCATTTCGCTACACTCGCATTAACATCTGCTAACCATGTGTATGTGACAAATAAAATTTGATTTGATTTGAGTAACAGGCAGTTTACTTTGGGCATGCTTTTCATCCGGACGTCAAAATACTGCCCCCTACTAAAGGTCGACCGATTAATCGGAATGGCTGATTAATTAGGGCCGATTTAAAGTTTTCATAACATTTTTTTTTATATATCTTTATTTAACTAGGCAAGTCAGTTAAGAACACATTCTTATTTTTCAATGACGGCCTAGGAACGGTGGGTTAACTGCCTCGTTCAGGGGCAGAACGACAGATTTTCACCTTGTCAGCTCGGGGGATCCAATCTTGCAACCTTACAGTTAAATAGTCCAACGCAATAACAACCTGCCTCTCTCTCGTTGCACTCCACAAGGAGACTGGCTGTTACGCGAATGCAGTAAGCCAAGGTAAGTTGCTAGCTAGCATTAAACTTATCTTATAAAAAATCTATCAATCATAATCACTAGTTAACTACACATGGTTGATGATATTAATAGATATTATCTAGCGTGTCCTGCGTTGCATATAATCTGACTGAGCATACAAGTATCTGACTGAGCGGTGGTAGGCAGAAGCAGGTGCGTAAACATTCATTCAAACAGCACTTTTGTGCGTTTTGCCAGCAGCTCGTCGTTGTGCGTCAAGCATTGCTCTGTTTATGACTTCAAGCCTATCAACTCCCGAGATGAGGCTGGTGTAACCGAAGTGAAATGGCTAGCTAGTTAGCGTGCACTAATAGCGTTTCAAACGTCACTCGCTCTGAGCCTTCTAGTAGTTGTTCCCTTTGCTCTGCATGGGTAACGCTGCTTCGGTGGTGGCTGTTGTTGTTGTGTTGCTGGTTCGAGCCGAGGGAGGAGCGAGGAGAGGGACGGAAGCTGTACTGTTACACTGGCAATACTAAAGTGCCTATAAGAACATCTAATAGTCAAAGGTTAATGAAATACAAATGGTATAGAGGGAAATAGTTCCTATAATTCCTACAATAACTACAACCTAAAACTTCTTACCTGGGAATATTGAAGACTCATGTTAAAAGGAACCACCAGCTTTCATATGTTCTCATGTTCTGAGCAAGTAACTGAAACGTTAGCTTTGTTACATAGCCCATATTGCACTTTTACTTTCTTCTCCAACACTTTGTTTTTGCATTATTTAAACCAAATTGAACATGTTATTATTTACTTGAGGCTAAATTGATGTTATTGATGTATTATATTAAGTTTAAATAAGTGTTCATTCAGTATTGTTGTAATTGTCATTATAAATCAAACAATTTTTTATAATTTTTTTAATTGTCTGATTTAATCGGTATTGGCTTTTTTTGGTCCTCCAATAAATCGGTATCGGCGTTGAGAAATCATAATCGGTCGACCTCTACCCCCTACCCAAGAGAGTTTAACTTTAAAGCAAGGCTCCTGAACTCGTGTATTTTGCAATGATGCAATATGGGCAGCGACCATGTAACGCTTTTAAAACAGAGGTACGCTGGTTATCAAGGGGCAAAATATTGACACGTATTTTTTAATTGAAAGATGAGCTTAACCCTTTCTTTTACTGACCTTTTTCACTTGACTGCTTGCATGATGATGAGTTTCTCAAACGACTGGCCAATCTGAGTGATGTTTTTTCTCGCCTGAATGATCTGAATCTAGGATTACAGGGACTCTCCGCAACTATATTCAATGTGCGGGACAAAAAAATTGAGGCTATGATTAAGAAGTTGGGCCTCTTCTCTGTCTGCATTAACAAGGACAACACACAAGTCTTTCCATCATTGTATTATTTTGTGTGCAAATGAACTCAAGCTTACAGACAATGTCAAATGTGATATAGCGAAGCACCTGGGTGAGTTGGGTGCGCAATTATGCAGGTACTTTCCCGAAACGGATGACACAAACAACTGGATTCGTTATCACTTTCATGCCCTGCCTCCAGTCCACTTACTGATATCTGAACAAGAGAGCCTGTTACAGTGCCTTGCGAAAGTATTCGGCCCCCTTGAACTTTGCGACCTTTTGCCACATTTCAGGCTTCAAACATAAAGATATAAAACTGTATTTTTTTGTGAAGAATCAACAACAAGTGGGACACAATCATGAAGTGGAACAACATTTATTGGATATTTCAAACTTTTTTAACAAATCAAAAACTGAAAAATTTTGCTGCGATTACAGCTGTAAGTCGCTTGGGGTATGTCTCTATCAGTTTTGCACATCGAGAGACTGACATTTTTTCCCATTCCTCCTTGCAAAACAGCTCGAGCTCAGTGAGGTTGGATGGAGAGCATTTGTGAACAGCAGTTTTCAGTTCTTTCCACAGATTCTCGATTGGATTCAGGTCTGGACTTTGACTTATCCAGGTGTTAGAATGGCCATGTTTATTTTTGAACCATTCCATTGTAGATTTTGCTTTATGTTTTGGATCATTGTCTTGTTGGAAGACAAATCTCCATCCCAGTCTCAGGTCTTTTGCAGACTCCATCAGGTTTTCTTCCAGAATGGTCCTGTATTTGGCTCCATCCATCTTCCCATCAATTTTAACCATCTTCCCGGTCCCTGCTGAAGAAAAGCAGGCCCAAACCATGATGCTGCCACCACCATGTTTGACAGTGGGGATGGTGTGTTCAGAGTGATGAGCTGTGTTGCTTTTACGCCAAACATAACGTTTTGCATTGTTGCCAAAAAGTTCAATTTTGGTTTCATCTGACCAGAGCACCTTCTTCCACATGTTTGGTGTGTCTCCCAGGTGGCTTGTGGCAAACTTTAAACGACACTTTTTATGGATATCTTTAAGAAATGGCTTTCTTCTTGCCACTCTTCCATAAAGGCCAGATTTGTGCAATATACGACTGATTGTTGTCCTATGGACAGAGTCTCCCACCTCAGCTGTAGATCTCTGCAGTTCATCCAGAGTGATCATGGGCCTCTTGGCTGCATCTCTGATCAGTCTTCTCCTTGTATGAGCTGAAAGTTTAGAGGGACGACCAGGTCTTGGTAGATTTGCAGTGGTCTGATACTCCTTCCATTTCAATATTATCGCTTGCACAGTGCTCCTTGGGATGTTTAAAGCTTGGGAAATCTTTTTGTATCCAAATCCGGCTTTAAACTTCTTCACAACAGTATCTCGGACCTGCCTGGTGTGTTCCTTGTTCTTCATGATGCTCTCTGCGCTTTTAACGGACCTCTGAGACTATCACAGTGCAGGTGCATTTATACGGAGACTTGATTACACACAGGTGGATTGTATTTATCATCATTAGTCATTTAGGTCAACATTGGATCATTCAGAGATCCTCACTGAACTTCTGGAGAGAGTTTGCTGCACTGAAAGTAAAGGGGCTGAATAATTTTGCACGCCCAATTTTTCAGTTTTTGATTTGTTAAAAAATGTTTGAAATATCCAATAAATGTCGTTCCACTTCATGATTGTGTCCCACTTGTTGTTGATTCTTCACAAAAAAATACAGTTTTATATCTTTATGTTTGAAGCCTGAAATGTGGCAAAAGGTCGCAAAGTTCAAGGGGGCCGAATACTTTCGCAAGGCACTGTATGTGATAATTGAATTGAATCAGAAGCCACTGCCAGAATTCTGGATTGGGCTGCACTCAGTTTTCTGCATTGGCAAATCACACTGATGCCCTGTGCAACCACGTACCTATGTGAGAGTGGATTCTCGGCACTCAGTAGCATGAACTACATACAGGCACAGACTGTTTGTGGAAAATTATTTAAGATCGAGACTCTCTGCAATACAACCCAACATTGCAGAGTTATGTGCATCCTTTCAAGCATACCCTTCTCATTAACCTGTGGTGAGTAATTCACCATTTCTGGTTTTATATGTAAGATGGCTAAATAAAGAATAAGAATAATTATATTATTATTTCTGCCCTGGTCCTATAAGTGTTCTTTGTCACAACCCGGCTCGTGGGAAATTACAAACTCACACATTCTTATGTGAAATAAATTTATCATACAGTGTGTGTGTGGGGCAGGCTTACAATGATGGCAAAAAAAACTACATTTGAGAGTGCGCTGACCCTGGTGCTAGAGGGAGTACGCAGCTGGAGGTTGAATGTTTGAAAGGGTACTGGACTATAAAAGTTTGGGAACCACTGCTCTACACTATACTTGCTTGTTTTGTCACAAACGGAAAATAGGCAGACTATTAGAATTTGAGCAACCAGGAAATGGCGGAGCGATTTCTGCATAGTGTATCTTTAATGAAACTCCGGCTGTAAATGTAGGTTATAGATCGCAAAGCAGGGCATCTCCAATTCCCCACTGAGCTAAACTTTGCAAATGGCTGGTTCATTTTCTCATAACACATCTCAACTGCAGTGCGTTTTTCAGCAGCTCACATCAGCAGGAATGGGAGATTTTTCATTAGCAGGGACATCTACGGTGGATCGCTAAAATAAAGATTATGATCACACTTCCTCAATTTAAATATTATGGGGACATATTATGGGGACACCTACACATTTGGCAGCCAAGCACAAGTTATCAGTGTAGCGTATTACTGTCTAGACATGTTGAATAATTGTACACCTAGAATAAAAACCTCTAGGTTTGTCACTAAAAGTCCTTAAAAGAAAGTTTTTGGAAAAACGATTCCATTGCGAATAATTTCCTGGAAACGCACATGCTGGGGAAATAATTACATAACCAACATCTCTAGTAATACGAATGCCGTTCAAATTTGGCTTATGTCCCTTTAATCCCAGAGTAATTCTTACCAGGTCACTCCTAACCTTCTGTCTAGAGATCTGGACAATAAAACACAAAATCAACAAATGCACACACATATACAGACATACAGACACACATTCAGTACGCATAGATACACATTCAGTACGCATAGACACACACACATGATCTCTATGTGCTATATGTGTGTGTGTGAGATTTAATTCCTGGTAAGCATTAGTTGCCTCTTACCGTGTGGATCAGAATGGAATTATAATTAAAACCCTGTTCATACTATCGTGCCCTCAGACCCGTACCATACTCTGCTTGCTCTGATAGCTTCTAGTTCTATGGTGGATGCAACTAATTAAACCGATTTTATACTAGATCCAGTCGGTCTCTCTCTAGCACTCCCTCTCTCCCCCCTCTCTGTTACAGTGTAATTATGTTTTATTCAGCTGTCAGCTCAGTGTTGATCAGATGAGATGAGTTGTAGAGGGTCGGGTCAGCTTGCCCTTAATTTCATTATACTGTGCTTTGCTACCTGCGGGTTTACTACTGTCACTGTTTTAGTCATGAATATTGGTATCTGACACTGCACAATGAAGTGTTTGATATTCACCACATTACTGGGTGCTGATATTCGTGTGCGTGTTGTATTAGGATTACATAAGCCTGGAGGAAGCCGGTGAAATGGGGGGGGGGGGGCGAGCAAGAGCGAGGCGGAGTAGGGAGGGAGAAGAGAATGTGGAGGGAGGGAGGGAGAGCAGACGGATGGGAGACCCTGGCGCCCCGACTCCCATTCCGACCGCCGACCGTTCGGCTGGTGTTGTGTAGCGAGGCGATTGACATGTCGACAGCTCTCCGCAGGAAGTGGGTGCGTGCAGTGTGTACGCTCAGGACTCTGCGAGCAGGAGGAGGAAGCGTGAGTTGTGTTTATTTTTAGTTCCCCCTGGGCCCACTAATCCGTTCTGCCACTCCGGCTTAATGGGATTGGAGGTCGGCTGACTTCAGTAGGCATTGGACTGTAGGACCATAGGGCTGCTCTGTGTGCTCACTGGGTTGTCTGCTGTACTCCAACCAAACCAGCCTGTGCTGCTCTGGGCCAGGCTTGGCTACTGTGCCAAAACAGGGCTCGAGCTTAGCTTAGCTGAGCCATGGATAAGAAGCGTTCAGTGGGTCGAGATTGCGGGAGATGAGATGAGCCATGAATTTGGATTGCCTGCAGTTGGGGGACTGGTGTTCAGGGGCCCGAGGGGGTCCGTGGCTGCGCCACACGGAGGAGGACCAGGGTGGAGGTGGTGGGGGCCGGGGAAAGAGGAGCGCAGCAGGAGGTCAACCCAGGCTGGAGGTGCCTCTCCTGGGAGGACCCTGGCTCAACTCGGAGGAACTAAGGAGCAGCGTGGTGGTGCTCTATGCTCCTGCTGGGAACACATGCTTCCTCCGACTGGTACTAGAGACAGAGAGAGAAACCCTCTGCCCTTGCCGCTGATCATCCACCCCCCCCAAAAGGATCAACTATCTAGCTCTGATCCCTTGAGGAAAGATCTCACCCTGCTCTCTGCTTTCCCCTTAGAGCTTTCTGGCATGTGTTTGACTAGATGTTTGTTTGTAGACTAACATAGTTGTTTGGTTGTAGAACCGAGTGTTACAACTATGTTAAGTGAAGTTCTGTTTCTGGAAAAGTTATACTGTGGTAGCTAGCTGAACTCAGTATTACAACTTAGTTATTTAGCTGCAGAGAGACACTGTACTGTTGCACAGTTCCTCATGGCAATTCTAGTAAATCACAATTGCTACATTTTGATCCAAAAGGAAATTGCTCGAGCCAAGAACTCTATTTGCCAAGTGGATAATACAGGGTTGAAGAACTGTGCTGCTCCAATAGGCAATTGCTCTGGCTGAGAAATGCTTTTCACTGCTGTTCATTTGAGGCGAAGAAACTGTTGATGAATGATGTTGACTCATACTCCCGTATTGGTGCGTGTGTGTGTGTAATGAAAAAGCTCTCTCGCTTCATCTCTCATGCTAGCAAAGTACTTTTGCATCAGTTGGAGGTAGGTAGCGTTTAGCTGTGTGATTTGCATGGCAGTCAGTCAGTTTGTGGGTGGGTCGGTTGTGGGGAACAATTATTTCCGGGTGGGTAGGGGGGTGTGGTGTCAGTGCAGTCCCTCCTGTGGGTTGAGTAGGTGTGTTCTACACTACATCCAACTCTCTGGAACAGATAGCAGCCAATGTGTGTGTTCTGCATGTGTGTCTGTGTCTGTACATTGTCATCGCAGGTATAGAATTATGTCAGATCAGTGTGTGTTTGTTAGGGATGGGTATTTGACATTTGACTGTTTGAGTACTCACATTAAAAAAAAAAATCTATTTTTAGAACACAAGGCCCACACTGGATTTTTTTTGGGGCGTATATCTATATGCCAACAGTGCGCAACGATGCCTAATTTATCATAACCATTACAGATAATGAATCCTAATTGCTAAATTGCCCCATATACAGTACCAGTCAAGTTTGGACACACCAACACATTTAAGGGTTTTTCTTTATTTTAACTATTTTCTACATTGTAGAATAATAGTGAAGACATCAAAATTATGAAATAACACATGGAATCATGTAGCAACCAAAAAAGTGTTAAACAAATCAAAATTTATTTTAGATTCTTCAAAGTAGCCACCCTTTGCCTTGACAGGTTTGTGCACTCTTGGCATTCTCTCAACCAACTTCACCTGGAATGCTTTTACAAAAGTCTTGAAGGAGTTCCCACATATAATGAGCACTTGATGGCTGCTTTTCCTTCACTCTGCTGGTCCAACTCATCCCAGACCATCTCAATTGCGGTCGGGTGATTGATTGAGGTCGGGTGATTGTAGAGGCCAGGTCATCTGATGCAGCACTCCATCACTCTCCTTCTTGGTCAAATAGCCCTTCCAGAGCCTGGGGGTGTGTTGGGTCATTGTCCTGTTGAAATACAAATGATAGTCCCACTTAGCGCAAACCAGGTGGGGTGGTGTTTTGCTGCAGAAGGTTGTGGTAGCCATGCTGGTTAAGTGTACCTTGAATTCTAAATAAATCACTGACAGTGTCACCAGCAAAGCACCATCACACCACCCCCTTGCTTCACGGTGGGAACCACACATGCGGCGATCATCTGTTCACCAACTCACAAAGACACCGCGGTCGGAACCAAAAATCTAACATTTGGACTCATCAGACCAAAGGACAGATTTCCACCAGTCTAATGTCCATTGCTCGTGTTTCTTGGCCCAAGCAAGTCTCTTCTTATCATTCCTGTCCTTTAGTAGTGGTTTCTTTTCAGTAATTCGACCATCAAGGCCTGCTTTTACACAGTCTCCTCTGAACAGTTGATGTGTCTCCTACTTGAACTCTGAAGCATTTATTTGGGCTGCAATTTCTGATGCTGGTAACTCTAATGAACTTATCCTCTGCAGCAGAGGTAACTCTGGGTCTTCCTTTCCTGTGGCGGTCCTCATGAGAGCCAGTTTCATCATAGCGCTTGAGGCATTTTGCAACTGCACTTGAAGAAACTTTCAAAGTTCTTGACATTTTCCGCATTGATTGACCTTAATGTCTTAAAGTAATGATGGACTGTCGTTTCTCTTTGTTTATTTGAGCTGTTCTTGCCATAATATGGAATTGGTATTTCACCAAATAGGGCTATGTTCTGTATACCACCCCTACCTTGTCACAACCCAACTGATTGGCTCAGACGCATTATGAAGGAAACATATTCCACAAATTAACTTTTAACAAGGCACACCTATTAATTGAAATGCATTCCAGGTGACTCTCTCATTAAGCTGGTTGAGAGAATGCCAAGAGTGTGCAAAGCTGTCATCAAGGCAAAGGGAGGCTACTTTGAAGAATCTCAAATAAGATTTTTTTTGGTTACTACATGATTCCATATGTGTTATTATATAGTTTTGATGTCTTCACTATTATTCTAAATTGTAGATAATAGTCCAAATAAAGAAAATACCCTGGAATAAGTAGGTGTCCAAACTCTTGACTGGTACTATATATTCAGAAAACAAAAGTGCCATTTAAGATGAATTTATTGAAACTATAATATCAACTGGTTATTATTATATTGTGGAATACAATCTTCAAAAAAGGTAGTAACCTCAGCAGTGGTGTTCTCTTGTAGAAGCCTATGGCTGTGCAATGCCATAGCCTTGTTTTGTTAATTTAGCAGACAAGACGCTCTTATTTTCCAAGCCCTTATCACAGTCAAGACACACCTATTTTCTAGTAAAAAACATGATCTAATATAACAGAATAAAATAGAACAGAATAGTGCTATGTAATACACATCTCGCATCTGGAACAGTTATTCTGTAAATGAGAACGTTTTCTCAGTCAACTTGGTAAAATAACGGATAAATTAGAAAAAGAAAAACATTCTCAGAGTGATCATTTGAAACAGGGCTCAAGTTCAAAGACAATTTGTTCAGGGTTACAAACCAAATCTCCCTTCTGTTCGATATACAGACATTGTTTATTCTGCCTGCTCTTTGGAATTTTCTAAATGGATGAACAATTCCACATTTGAACACTTCATGGGGATGAATTATGGTCAAAACATATATTTGGTGAGTAGGCCGAGGCTTAATGATTCTGATAAATACACTGTCTTTATCAAACTAACATATTTTCAGTGTGGACCCATGCCATGTTCAGGGGGGTTATAGCCTAGGCCAGGGCTGTTCCTGAAGACCCTGTTCCTGGAGAGCTACCGTCCTGTATTTTTTTTTACTCGCACCCTAATCTAGCAGACCGTATTTGAATAATTAGCTGGTTTATAAGCTGAACCAGGTTAGGTACACCTGGCGTTGGAGCGAAAACCTACAGGAGGGTATCTCTCCAGGAACAGGGTTGGAGGCCCCTGGCCTATGTTAACCAATTCTAAGTGGCACTAGCAGTTTGGCAACGTATGTGCATCACTAGTTACCACAGCCACAAAGTCATAAACCTCTCCAATTTCTAAAATGTATCTTCTTCAAATCTGATTTTAAACCTTTAACCACACTGCTAACACTATGCATAACCCTAAACTTAAATTAAGACCAAAAAGCTAATGTTTGTTTTCAGGATTTTTTTCTAAATGCCAAATCTGACTTTGTAAATGCGGTTACTAGTGACCACTGCAAAGTATCCTAAATGGAAATTAGACTGGATGCAATTATTCCAAAACTGCAGCTCATTGTTGGAACACATATTTCCCTACTTCAGTCAACCAGCCATTTTGAATTTGTGATAAAACTGTCGTCATTTTGCAAGGAATGTAGCTTGTGTTTGAGGGAGTGGTCGGGATGCGATTTGAATGAGTGAGACAGAGGGGAAAGGGAATTCAGGGAGAATAACTGTTTGATACTAGGCTTGGTTTAATTTTTGGACCAATACAATGTGAATTGATTTATTTTTTGTTGTGCCCTGCAACTGCACATGCAATTGTAGGAAATTAGCTTGAAAACTGCAACATTTTCATCCAGCCATGCCCTGCTGAAGTTATAGTAAAACTCCTATGCTATGTTTGTCTCACTCGAGTTGTGTTCTGATTATTATTTTACCTTTTTTTAACTAGGCAAGTTAGTTATGAGAGGGTCCCTGATTTAATTTGCTATCACAAAAGGGTTCCCTGTTCCCAAAAAGTTTGAGAACCCCTGCTCTTTGTTGTGAGCTGAGGGACACTGGGGAGAAGCAGAGGTGTGACTGACTGTCACTTCAGGGCCTAGCTGCTCTCTCATATAGCTACTAGTCCATCTGTGCCCTGTATAACACCAGTCTGCTATACATTACCATACTTAAACGGGCAATCTGCAATTGCTACTTCCATTTTTGGACTTGTTTTGAAGGAGATCTATGGGCGAGGAGAGACTGCATTGCATACTCTTTTTTTTCTCACATAGCCACCAACCAGTAATTTGTGTGCATGAACAAACTGTGGTCAATAGAAAGCAGTTTGGATTTCACAGCATTGTAAAAGCCAACTGACTGAAACATTAAAAATATGTTGTTGTTTTTACCTGGTCCAACTCAGACTGTGGAGGTTAGTTCCCACGCCCTCAGAAGACAGGCTCTATATCCCAGGGTCAACGAGGACGGTGTGCGAGTGCCTTAGGGCTGCACGATTAATCAAATGTTTATCTAAATTGTGATATTGACATGCACAATATCCATATAGCAAAAGGAAGCGATATTTTGAAACGCCACCTAGCCGTCTCTAACAACCATTTTCTTTACTTTTGATTTGTTGCTTGAGTTGACGGAGTTCAATCCCAAACACACCAAGCCACACTCAAGCAGGCCGTTCCTCCTCATGCTTGAGATTCACTCTGCGTGCATTGACCAAACAACAGCATTCAGTCAACAGATTTTTCCAAAAAAGAACGACACAGCTTTCCACTTCGCTTCTTAATATAATTCCAAATGTTTTCTACATAATACTATTTGTGTAACTTTCTCTCTGCAAAATTCTATTTTTTTTGGTCTTAGCAAGCTGCAACTGTGCATAAAAAATATCGTGTTAGGCGCTAATGCTAATCGCTAGCTATCTAGCTGATTATCTAAATTCACTGAAATATGGCAAATCATGCTAGCAAACTATTTCTCTAATACAGTCCGGTACCAGTGGTGGAGTATATCAGCATTGTTTGTGCAGCAGTGCCTTCAGAAAGTAGTCATACGCCTGAATTTAAAATGGATTACATTAAGATTTTGTTAAACTGGCCCGGACACAATATCCCATAATATTAACAGTTTAATTATATATGTTTTATTATAAATGAATAGCTGAAATGTCTTGAGTCAATAAGTCAACCTCTTTGTTATTGCAAGCCTAAATAAGTTCAGGAGTAAAAATGTGCTTAACAAGTCACATGATAAGTTACATGAACTCACTCTGTGTACAATAAGTGTTTAACATGATTTTTGAATGACTACCTCATCTCTGTACCCCACACATACAGTTCAGATGTCTGTAAGGTCCCTCAGTCAAGCAGTGAATTTCAAAAACCGATTTAAACCACAATGACCAGGTTTTCCAATGCCTTTCAAAGAAGGACACCTATTGGTAGATGGGTAAACCAAATAAAGCAGACATTGAATATCCCTTTGAGCATGGTGGAGTTATGAATGACTTTTTGGATGGTGTATCAGTACACCCAGTCACTGCACAGATAGAAATGTCCTTCCTAACTCAGTTGTCGGAGAAGAAGGAAACATCTCAGGGGTTTCACAATGAGGCCAATGGTGACTCGAAAACAGTTACAAAGTTGAATGGCTGTGATAGGAGAAAACTGAGGATGGATCAATATTGTAGTTACTCCACAATACTAACCTAATTTACTGAATGCAAATATGGAAGCCTTTTACAAAGTGAAAATATTCCAAAACATGCATGCTGTTTGCAGCAAGGCACTGAAGTAGTACTGTATAAAATGTAGCGAATCAATTCACTATTTGTTCTGAATACAAAGTGTCATGTTTGGGGCACATTACTAAGTACCACTCTCCGTATTTTCAAGAATAGTGGTGGCTGCATCATGTTATGGTATGCTTGTAACCGTTGAGGACTGGGGAGTTTTTCAGGATAGAAAAGCAACACAATGAAGCTAAGCACAGGTAAAATCCTAGAAGAAAACCTGGTTCAGTCTGCTTTCCACCAGACACTGGGAGATTAATTCACATTTCAGCAGAACAATAACATAAAACACAAAGCCAAATCTACACTGGAGTTGTTTACCAAGAAGACAGTGACTGTTTCTGAGTGTCCGAGTTACAGTTTTGACTTAAATTTGCTTGGAAATCTATGGCGAGACCTGAAAATGGTTGTCTAGCAATGATCAACAACCAATTTGACAAACCTTGAAGAATTTTGAAAATAATCGAAAAAGCACAATCCAGGTGTAATCGCTGCCAAATGTGATTCTAACATGTATTGACTCAGGCGGTCGAATACTTATCTAATCACGATATATTACTGTTTTATTATTTTATGTATTTAATTATTTTTTACAAATTTTCTTCCACTTTGACATAACAGAGTATTTTGTGTATTACAAAAAATTACAATTAAATACATTTTAATCCCACTTTGTAACGCAACATGTGGAAAAAGTCAAGGAGTCTGAATACATTCTGAAGGCACTGTACCTATCTATTTTAATCTATTTAGGGTCCCATGGGAAACACTGACCAACACTGTGGTTACTACTCTGTCAACCATCTCCACCCTTCCTTTTTCATTCGGTGTCATGCCAAACAAAACTGCATTCCAAGTGCCCACTATATTCCAACCGTAAAATTAGAATGATCATTCTATTTCTATGATTCCGACAGTTTATCCAGCTGTTTTGATGTATAATCACAAGTAAAATCACAATCGCAAAGTTTGGTACAACAATCAAAATTCTATTTTTTGCCCATATTGTGCAGCCCTAATGTATGAATGCATGGTTGCGTGTGTGTGCAGGTAGAGGTAGGTCAGTCTCCTACGCTGACCGGTGCCGAGTTAATCACCAAAGAATTGATCCATCCAGATGTGTGTCTGTTTCCACTTTGTCCTGTGTGTGTGTGTGTGTGAGAGAGAGATTTAGATACTCCTACTCACTTGGCTAACACAGAGAGGGTCAGGCCTATTTTAGAGCCTGTGTGGGACAGTGTTTTCAAATAAAATGTTATTTGTCACACGCTCTGAATACAACAGGTGTAGACCTTACCGTGAAATGCATACTTACACGGCCTTAACCAACAATGCAGTTCAAGAAATAGAGTTAATAAAATATTTACTAAATAAACTAAAGTAAAAAAATAAACATCATTAACACAGTAAAATTACATAACAATAACGAGGCTATATACAGGGGCTACCAGTACAGAGTCAGTGTGCGGGAGAACAAGTTAGTCGAGGTAGTTTGTACGTGTAGGTTGGGGTAAAGTGACTAGATAATAAACAGTGAGTTGCAGCTGTGTAAAAACAAAGGGGGGGGGGGTCAGTCAATGTAAATAGTCCGGGTGGCCATTTTTTATTAATTGTTCAGCAGTCTTATAGCTCGGGGGTAGAGGCTGTTAAGAGGCCTTTTGGACCTAGACTTGGCGCTCTGGTACAGTTTGCCATGCGGTAGCAGAGAGAAAAGTCTTGTGACTTGTGTGACTGGAGTCTTTGACAATTTTTTAGGGCCTTCCTCTGACACTGCCTAGTATATAGGTTCTGGATGGCAGGAAACTTGGCCTCTGATGTATTGGGCCGTACGCACTACCCTCTGTACCTCCTTACGGTCGGATGCTTAGCAGTTTCCATATCAGGCAGTGATGCAACTGGTCAGGATTCTCTCAACAGTACAGCTGTAGAACTTTTTGAGGATCTGAGGACCCATGACAAACCTTTTCAGTCTCCTGAGGGGGAAAAGGTGTTGTCGTGCCCTCTTCACGAGTGTCTTGGTGTGTTTGGACCATGATAGTTGGTTTGGTGATGTGCACACCAAGGAACTTGAAATTCTTGACATGCTCCACTACAGCCCTGTCGATGTTAAGGGGGGCCTGTTCGTTTTCCTGTAGTCCACGATCAGCTCCTTTGTCCTGGTACCACAGTGCCAGGTCTCTGACCTCCCTATAGGCAGTCTCATCATTGTTGGTGGTCAGACCTACCACTGTTGTGTCGTCAGCAAACGTAATGATGGTGTTGGAGTCGTGCTTGGCCACGCAGCCCTGATGGGCCCCTGTGTTGAGGATCAGCGGGGCAGATGTGTTGTTGCCTATCCTTACCACCTGGGGGTGGCCTGTAAGGAAGTCCAGGATCCAGTTGTAGAGGGAGGTGTTTAGTCCCAGGGTCCTTAGCTTAGTGATGAGCTTTGTGGGCACTATGGTGTTGAACGCTAAGCTGAGAGAGAGAGAGAGAGAGAGAGATCACACAGGACAAGACAGGAGAAGTACTCCAGATATAACAGACTGACCCTAGCCCCCCCAACACATAAACTACTGCAGCATAAATACTGGAGGCTGAGACAGGAGGGGTCAGGAGACACTGTGGCCCCATTCAATGATACCCCCAGGGCCAAACAGGCAGGATATAACCCCACCCACCTTGCCAAAGCACAGCCCCCACACCACTAGAGGGATATCTTCAACCACCAACTTAACATCCTGAGACAAGGCCGAGTATAGCCCACAAAGATATCAGCCACGGCACAACCCAAGGGTGGGCGCCAACCCAGATAGGAAGATCACGTCAGTGACGTGACGCACACCTCCTAGGGACGGCATGGAAGAGCACCAGTGACTCAGCCCCCGTAATAGGGTTAGAGGCAGAGAATCCCAGTGGAGAGAGGGGATCCGGCCAGGCAGAGACAGCAAGGGCGGTTCGTTGCTCCAGAGCCTTTCCGTTCACCTTCACACTCCTGGGCCAGACTACACTCAATCATATGACCCACTGAAGAGATTAGTCTTCAGTATGTATGTATGTATGTATGTCTAGGACATACATCCCGCTAGGGGAACGTTTGGCCGGAAATTGCCTGATATGTAATTATTAAAAGTAGGGGGGTAGCCTTAATTAAAGGTTGAGACCGATTCTCCGTCTCTCACATGGGTAGGCAGACCATTCCATAAACATGGAGCTCTATAGGAGAAAGCCCTGCCTCTAGCTGTTTGCTTCGAAATTCTAGGGACAATTAGGAGGCCTGCGTCTTGTGACCGTAGCGTATGTGTAGTTATGTACGGCAGGACCAAATCGGAAAGATAGGTAGGAGCAAGGTCATGTAATGCTTTGTAGGTTAGGAGTAAAACCTTGAAATCAGCCCTTGCCTTAACAGGAAGCCAGCGTAGGGAGGCTAGCACTGGAGTAATACGATCACATTTTTTGGTTCTAGTCATGGATTCTAGCAGCCGTATTTAGCACTAACTGAAGTTTATTTAGTGCTTTATCTGGGTAGCCCGGAAAGTAGAGCATTGCAGTAGTCTAACCTAGAAGTAACAAAAGCATGGATACATTTTTCTGCATCATTTTTGGACAGAAAGTTTCTGATTTTTGCAATGTTACGTAGATGGAAAAAAGCAGTCCTTGAAACAGTCTTGATATGTTCGTCAAAAGAGAGATCAGGGTCCAGAGTAACGTCATGGTCCTTCACAGTTTTATTTGAGACGACTGTACAACCATCAAGATTAATTGTCAGATTCAACAGAAGATCTCTTTTTTTCTTGGGACCTAGAACAAGCATCTCTCTTTTGTCCGAGTTTAAAAGTAGAAAGTTTGCAGCCATCCACTTCCTTATGTCTGAAACACAGGCTTCTAGCGAGGGCAATTTGGGGCTTCACCATGCTTCAATGAAATGTACAGCTGTGTGTCATCTGTAAAGCTGTGTGTCATCTGCATAGCACTGAAAGTTAACATTATGTTTTCGAATGATATCCCCAAGAGGTGAAAACAATAGGGGTCCTAAAACGGAACCTTGGGGAACACCGAAATTTACGGTTGATTTGTCAGAGGACGAACCATTCACAGAGACAAACTGATATCTCCCTGACAGATAAGATCTAAACCAGGCCAGAACTTGTCCAACCAATTTGGGTTTCCAATCTCTCTAAAAGAATGTGGTGATCAATGGTATCAAAAGCAGCACTAAGGTCTAGGAGCACGAGGACAGATGCAGAGCCTCGGTCTGACGCCATTAAAAGGTCATTTACCAGCTTCACAAGTGCAGTCTCAGTGCTATGATGGGGTCTAAAACCAGACTGAAGCATTTCATATACATTGTTTGTCTTCAGGAAGGCAGTGAGTTGCTGCGCAACTGCTTTTTCTAACATTTTTGAGAGGAATGGAAGATTCGATATAGGCCTATTAGTTTTTAAAATATTTTCTGGGTCAAGGTTTGTTTTTTTCAAGAGAGGCGTTATTACTGCCACTTTTAGTGAGTTTGGTACACATCCGGTGGATAGAGAGCCATTTATTATGTTCAACATAAGAGGGCCAATCACAGGAAGCAGCTCTTTCAGTAGTTTAGTTGGAATAGGGTCCACTATTCAGCTTGAAGGTTTAGAGGCCATGATTATTTTCATCATTGTGTCAAGAGATATAGTACTAAAACACTTGAGTGTCTCTCTTGATCCTAGGTCCTGGCAGAGTTGTGCAGACTCAGAACAACTGAGCTTTGGAGGAATACCCAGATTTAAAGAGGAGTCTGTAATTTTCTTTCTAAATAATCATGATCTTTCCTCAAAGAAGTTCATGGATGTATTACTGCTGAAGTGAAAGCCATCCTCTCTTGGGGAATGCTGCTGCAACACAGCAATGAACAGCATTCTCACATAGGTGTTCCTTTTGTCCAGGTGGGAAAGTGCAGTGTGGAGTGCGATTAAATTGTGTCATCTGTGGATCTGTTGAGCCTTATGCGAATTGGTGTGGGTCTAGGGTTTCCTGGATGATGGTGTTGATGTGAGCTATGGCCACCGACATGAGTGCTACTGGGCGTTATTCATTTAGGCAGGTTACCTTCACATTCTTGGGCACATGGACTATGGTGGTCTGCTCGAAACGTGGTTATTACAGACTCGGTCAGGGAGAGATTGAAAGTGTAAGTGAAGACACTCTGCACATGCTCGCAGTACATGACCTGGTAATCCGTTTGGCCCCGCAGCCTTGTGAATGTTGACCTGTTTAAAGGTCTTGCTCACATCGGCTACGTAGAGCGTGATCACACAGTCGTCCGGAACTGATGGTGCTCTCATGCAATGCTTCATTGTTGCTTGCCTCGAAGCGAGTATAAAATACCTTTATCTTGACTGGTAGACTCGCGGCACTGGGCAGCTCGCGGCTGGGTTTCCCTTTGTATTCCATAATAGTTTGCAAGCCCTGCCACATCCGAAAAGAGTAGTAGGATTCAATCTTAGTCAGTATTGATGCTTTGCTTATTCGATGAGGGCATAGTGGGATTTCTTATAAGCGTCCGGATTATTGTGCCACTCCTTGAATGCGGCAGCTCTAGCCTTTAGCTCCATGTGGATGTTGCCTGTAAAAATGGCTTCTGGTTGGGATATGTACGTATGGTCACTGTGGGGACGACGTCGTCAATGCAGTTTTTGATGAAGCCGGTGACTGAGGTGGTATACTCCTCAATGCCATTGGATGAATCACGGAACATATTCCAGTCTCTGCTAGCAAAACAGTCCTGTAGCATAGCATCCGCATCTGACCACTTCCGTATTGAGCGAGTCAAATCAAATCCAATTTTATTAGTCACATGCTCTGAATACAACAGGTGTTCACCTTACAGTGAAATGCTTGCTTACGAGCCCTTAACCAGCAATACAGTAAACAAAAAAAGAAGTAAGAATAAGAAATAAAACTAACAAGTAATTAAATAGCAGAGTCACTGCTTTAGTTTTTACTTGTAAGCAGGAATCAGGATAGAATTATGGTCAGATTTGCCAAATGGAGGGCGAGGGAGAGCTTTGTATGCTTCTCTGTGGGTGGAGTAAAGGTGGTCTATTGTTTTTTTTTCTGGAGTTGTACATGTGACATGCTGGTAGAAATGAGGTTAAACAGATTTTTATTTTATTTCACCTTTTATTTAACCAGGTAGGCCAGTTGAGAACAAGTTCTCATTTACAACTGCGACCTGGCCAAGATAGAGAAAGCAGTGCGACACAAACAACACAGAGTTACACATGGAATAAACAAACGTACAGTCAAT
The DNA here is from genome assembly GCF_002021735.2 of Oncorhynchus kisutch. Taxonomy (NCBI): domain Eukaryota; kingdom Metazoa; phylum Chordata; class Actinopteri; order Salmoniformes; family Salmonidae; genus Oncorhynchus; species Oncorhynchus kisutch. The sequence continues at coordinate 46,278,956 of NC_034176.2, forward strand.
AACACAATAGCAAAAGTCTATATACATTGTGTGCAAATGTTGTAAGATTAGGGAGGTAAGGCAATAAATAGGCCATAGTGGTGAAATAATTACAATTTAGCAATTAAACACTGGAGTGATAGATGTGCAGAAGATGAATGTGCAAGATACTGGGATGCAAAGGAGCAAAACATTTAAAATAACAATATGGGAATTAGGTAGTTGGGTGGGCTATTTATCAATGGGCTGTGTGCAGGTGCAATGATCAGTAGGCTGCTATGACGGGCGGGCGGGTGCGGGCAGCGATCGGTTGAAAAGCATGCATTTTGTTTTGCTTGCATTTAAGAGCAGTTGGAGGCCACGGAAGGAGGGTTGTATATGGCATTGAAGCTCAGCTGGAGGTTTGTTAACACAGTGTCCAAAGAAGGGCCAGAAGAATACAGAATGGTGTCATCTGTATAGAGGTGGATCAGAGAATCACCAGCAGCAAGAGCGACATCATTGATGTATACAGAGAATAGAGTCGGCCCGAGATTTGAACCCTGTGGCACCCCTATAGAGACTGCTAGAGGTCCTGACAACAGGCCCTCCGATTTGACACACTGAACTCTATCTGAGAAGTAGTTGGTGAACCAGGCGAGGCAGTCATTTGAGAAACCAAGGCTGTTGAGTCTGTTGATAAGAATGCGGTGATTGACGGATTCGAAAGCCTTGGCTAGGTCGATGTTTGGGAACTTGCTAGTGCCTTGGTGGAAGAGTGGGGTAACATCTCACAGCAAGAACTAGCAAATCTGGTGCAGTCCATGAGGAGGAGATGCACTGCAGTAATTAATGCAGCTGATGGCCACACCAGATGCTGACTGTTAATTTTGATTGTGACCCTCCCCCCCCCTTTGTTCAGAGACACATTATTCCTATTCTGTTAGTCACATGTCTGTGGAACTTATTCAGTTTATGTCTCAGTTGCTGAATTCTTGTTTTGTTCATACAAATATTTACACATGTTATGTTTGCTGAAAGTAATTGCAGTTGACAGTGAGAGGACGTTTCTTTTTTTGCTGAGTTTATAATATAGTCCGAAATAATACTGCATTATGTAACTATCTATTTTTTCCCCCCATCACTACTAACTGTTTTGTTCTCGGTCCACAGAGCTCAGGAATGGAGGAGACTGTTTGGGAGCAGTACACTGTGAACCTACAGAGGGTGAGTTGAACTCTCTTTCTCTGTCTATAGACTGCATTCTGGAAATATTCACACCCCTTTACTTTTTCACAAAAAAATGTATGTTACAGCCTCATTCTAAAATGTATTACAAAAAAAAGTTCTCATCAATCTACACACAATACCCCATAATGACAAAGCGAAAACACCTTATTTACGTAAGTATTTAAATCCTTTGCTATGAGATTTGAAATTGAGCTCAGGTGCATCCTGTTTCCATTGATCATGCTTGATGTTTCTTCAACTTGATTGGAGTCCACTTGTGGTAAATTCAATTGATTGGACATGATTTGGAAAGGCACACACCTGTCTATTTAAGGTCCCACAGTTGACAGTGCATGTCAGAGCAAAAACCAAGCCATGAGGTTGAAGGAATTGTCCGTAGAGCTCCGAAACAGGATTGTGTTGAGGCACAGATCTGGGGAAGGTACCAACCAATTTCTGCAGCATTGAATGTTCCCACAAACACAGTGGCCTTCATCATTCTTAAACGGAAGAAGTTTGGAACCACCAAGACTCTTCCGAGAGCTGGCCGCCCAGCCAAACTGAGCAATAAGGGGAGAAGGGCCTTGGTCAGGGAGGTGACCAATGGTCAAGCCGATGGTCACTCTGACAGAGCTCCAGAGTTCCTTTGTGGAGATGGGAGAAACTTCCAGAAGGACAACCATCTCTGCAGCACTCCACGAATCAGGCCTTTATGATAGAGTGGCCAGACTGAAGCCACTCCTCAGTAAAAGGCACATGACAGTCCACTTGGAGTTTGCAAAAAGGCACCTAAAGGACACTCAGACCATGAGAAATATGATTCTCTGGTCTGATGAAACCAATATTGAACTCTTTGGCCTGAATGCCAACTGTCACGTCTGGGGGAAACCAGGCACCATCCCTACAGTGAAGCATGGTGGTGGCATTATCATGCTGTGTGGATGCTTTTCAGTGGCAGGGACTGGGAAACTGATAATGATCGAGGTATAGATGAACGGAGCAAAGTACAGAGAGATCCTTGATGAAAACCTACTCCAGAGTGCTCATGACCTCAGACTGGGGCCAAGGTTTACCTTCCAACAGGACAATGATCCAAACCACACAGCCAAGACAACGCACGAGTGGCTTCGGGACAAGTCTCTGAATGTCCTTGAGTGGCCCAGCCAGAGCCCGGACTTGAACCTGATCGAACATCTCTAGAGAGACCTGAAAATAGCTGTGTAGCGACGCTCCCCATCCAACTTGACAGAGCTTGACAATATGCAGAAAAGATTGGGAAAATTCCCTAAATACAGGTGTACCAAGCTTGCAGCTTCATACCCAAGAAGACTTGAGGCTGTAATTGCTGCCAATTTCAACAAAGTACTGACTAATGCGATATTTCCGATTTTTGCAAACATTTCTAAACCTATTTTTGCTTTGTCGTTTTGGGGTATTGTGTGTAGATTGATGAGGTGAAAAAATGTAATCCATTTTAGAATAAGGCTGTAACATAACAAAAGTCAAGGGGTCTGAATACTTTCCGAATGCTCTATATAATTCTCTGTCTCTCTCGTGTGTGTGTGTGTGTGTGTGTGTGTGTGTGTGTGTGTGTGTGTGTGTGTGTGTGTGTGTGTGTGTGTGCGCGCGCGTGTGCGTGCGCGTGTGAGTGAGAGACTACAAAGGGGTAGTTAACCTGTGACTTTTACATGTACTGGCCCTGGATTTCTCCTATGGTCTCTCCCCAGCGGAGGGGAGAGTATATTCACAGTATAGTGTGTGTGTGTGGTGTTTTGCCTTTGCCATCAGCAAAGGACCATAGCAGGTGAGTTTATTCCATTTGAAACCAGGACAAAAAAAATTTCATTAAATGTAATCAAAGAATTGTCCTTTGAAAGAAGGTTTGTTGACATATTTGACATTTGTATTTGTATCTGAAAGCGTAGTTGATAATAATGAATCTAGGTTGGCATATTTATGACATGTTGGCCTTACCCAATGAACAGTCAAAATCATGTTTTCATGAAATTGGATGATATTTGAAGGAAACCAGATCAAAGTATGATGACCAAAGTATGAAAAATGACTGTTGCTTCTACATTGACATAGTTTTATCATAAAGTTACTGGTCCCCTCCCCCATGTTAAACACTTGGATTCATTATTAAGGGGACACCGTGACATCACCTTAACTCAAATTTTAATAGACCAATATTCTAGCAACCTTTCAGTTTCTGGCCCAATGCTCTACCTGTAACGGCGTTCTTCGTTTGTCGAAAGAGAGTCGGACCGAAATGCAGCGTGGTGGTTACTCATGTCTTTAATGAAGAAAAAGTGACGATACATGAAATAACTAATAAATACAAAAACAACAAACGGAACGTGAAACCTAATACAGCCTATCTGGTGAACACTACACAAAGACAGGAACAATCACCCACGAAATACAAAGTGAAACTCAGGCTACCTAAATACGGTTCCCAATCAGAGATAACAAGAATCACCTGACTCTGATCGAGAACCGCCTCAGGCAGCCAAGCCTACACTCGACACACCCCTAATCAACCACAATCCCAATGCCTACAAAAAAAAACAATACGACAACACAATACGTAAACCCATGTCACACCCTGGCCTGACCAAAATATATAACGAAAACACAAAACACAATGACCAAGGCGTGACACTACCCACTAGGCTACCTGCCGCCCTATATTCCCTATATAGTAGTGCACTACTATAGTAAATGGGGTGCCATTTGGGAAGCAGCCTGTTTGTTGTTGATCTGATAAGGTTGATTAAACGTTGATCCTATCTACTACAGTCAGTGAGCACAGAGACATCCTCTCCTCTGGGGATACTGTGTCTGACTGGAGGCTTCAGTAAAGGGAGTTGAGAGATGCACATACACGCATGCATGCACGCATGCGTATTTCTTGCACACACACACACGGTGAGAGCTTATGCTTATTTATTTTATCTTGTGTCGTTTACCATTTGTACATTGTTAAAACACTGTATATATATATATATATATATATATATATATATATATATATATATATATATATATATATATATATATAATATGACATTTGTAATGTCTTTATTGTTTTGAAACTTCTGTATGTGTAATGTTTACTGTTAATTGTATTGTTTATTTCACTTTATATATTATCTACCTCACTTGCTTTGGCAATGTTAACACATGTTTCCCATGCCAATAAAGCCCTTGAATTTAATTGAATTTAATTTAATTGAGAGCTAGGGCTGGGCGGTATATACCGTATTTGACTCTATACACCGGTATTTATGCACGGACCGGTTTGGGTTTTTACTTTCTCTGTGCAGCTTTCCACACAGACCTAGTCCCACCCCGCCACTCAAGGAGCGCATTTGTTGTTGCTTGACCAATCACACTTTCACTTCCAACAATGCTGATGAGAACGATGTTGTTTCCACTTAATATAAATCCACAAGCATTCTATAATTACAATATTAGTTTGTGTTTCTTACATCTGCAAACAGCTAGTTTGTATTTTCTTAGCAAGTTAAGCTAAATCGTGTTAGCTGGCTAGCTAACTAGCTAATAAAAGTACTGAGTTGGAGCAAACGTAGCTAGCTAATACAGCCTGATACCAGTACTGGTAAATACATTTTTTTACGTTCATGTATGAATATTGAACCATATCAATATGAATAATATTTTGCAAATGTTTTAATATACTATATTATAAACTCAGCAAAGAAAGAAACTTCCTCTCACTGTCAACTGTGTTAATTTTCAGCAAACTTAACATTTGTATGAACATAATAAGATTCAACAAATGAGACAGACATGTGACTAACCGAAATGGAATAATGTGTCCCTGAACAAAGGGGGGGTCAAAATCAAAAGTAACAGTCAGTATCTGGTGTGGCCACCAGCTGCATTAAGTACCCCAGTGCATCTCCTCCTCATTGACTGCACCAGATTTGCCAGTTCTTGCTGTGAGATGTTACCCCACTCTTCCACCAAGGCACCTGCAAGTTCCCGGACATTTCTGGGGAGACTGGCCCTAGCCCTCACCCTCCGATCCAACAGGTCCCAGATGTGCTCAATGGGATTGAGATCCGGGCTCTTCGCCGGCCATGGCAGAACACTGACATTCCTGTCTTGCAGGAAATCACGCACAGAACAAGCAGTATGGCTGGTGGCATTGTCATGCTGGAGGGTCATGTCAGGATGAGCCTGCACAACAAGCTGAGACCGATGATGCTGTGACACACCGCCACAGACCATGACGGACCCTTCACTTCCAAATCGATCCCGCTCCAGAGTACAGGCCTCGGTGTAACGCTCATTCCGTCTACGATAAACACGAATCCGACCATCATCTTTGGTGAGACAAAACCGCGATTCGTCAGTGAAGAGCACTTTTTGCCAGTCCTGTCTGGTCCAGCGACGGTGAATTTGTGCCCATAGGCGACTTTGTTGCCGGTGATGTCTGGTGAGGACCTGCCTTACAACAGGCCTGCAAGCCTTCAGTCCAGCCTCTCTCAGCCTATTGCGAACAGTCTTGAGCACTGATGGAGGGATTGTGCGTTCCTGGTGTAACTCAGGCAGTTGTTGCTGCCATCCTGTATCTGTCCCGCAGGTGTGATGTTTAGATGTACCGATCCTTTTCAGGTGTTGTTACACGTGGTCTGCGAGGACGATCAGCTGTCCGTCCTGTCTCCCTGCAGCGCTGTCTTTGGCGTCTCACAGTAGGGACATTGCAATTTATTGCCCTGGCCACATCTGCAGTCCTCCTGTCTCCTTGCAGCATGCCTAAGGCACGTTCACGCAGATGGGCATCTTTCTTTTTGTGTTTTTCAGAGTCAGTAGAAAGGCCTTTTTAGTGTCCTAAGTTTTCTAACTGACCTTAATTGCGTACCGTCTGTAAGCTGTTCGTTTCTTAATGACCGTTAAGATCTGTGAAGTTATGTTTATTTTTACGAATTATCTATGAAAGACAGGGAAAAGGGACCTTTTTTGCTGAGTTTATTTGCCACACTAAGGAGGTAAGTGTTGTTAGGGGAAACCACATCTCTGACTAAAACCCTGCTCTCCATATCCCCCATTACTGTGTGTGTGTGTGTGTGTGTGTGTGTGTGTGTGTGTGTGTGTGTGTGTGTGTGTGTGTGTGTGTGTGTGTGTGTGTGTGTGTGTGTGTGTGTGTGTGTGTGTGTGTTACTACTCCTACAATGCATCTTCCTTTAGACGGACAGGACATGTCTTGCTTCCCCTTTGATGGCCAAGAGCTCCAAGGTTGACCTGCTTTCTCTATCTTTCAATCCCTCTCTCACGTTCATGCTCTCTCGCTTTCACTCTCTCTCTTTCTCTATTCCTCTCTCTTTCTCTACCCCTCTCTCTTTTGGTGGGAGATTTGTCATGTCTACTACTTGGACGTGACTGTTTTCTTGCTAGAGCGAGTGTGTGCGATTGTTTTCTATCCGTCTTGCACTGCTCTCCTGGTCTCTTTCCTTCTCTCCCCCACTCTCCCTCCTCTATGTCCCTCTAAACCTGTGGGTTGTGATACATGTGTCATTCAGGGCAGAGAATGTTAGAGCCAAATTGGAAACGCAAGCTGTCTGCTCCCCCCTCCTCCCTCGCCTCACCAACCGATCTCCTCCCATCTTTCCCATCTATGTGGTTGTCGTCAACCCTTCAACCCAGCCAATGTTACCATGCTCTCTCTACCTGTCTGTCTGTCTGTCTCTGTCTGTCTGTCTGTGTCTGTCTGTCTGTCTGTCTCTGTCTATCTGTCTGTCTCTGTCTGTCTGTCTGTGTCTCTGTCTGTCTCTACCTGTCTGTCTCTGTCTGTCTCTGTCTGTCTGTCTCTGTCTCTGTCTGTCTGTCTGTCTGTCTGTCTGTCTGTCTGTCTGTCTGTCTGTCTGTCTGTCTGTCTGTCTCTGTCTGTCTCTGTCTGTCTCTGTCTGTCTCTGTCTGTCTCTGTCTGTCTCTGTCTGTCTCTGTCTGTCTGTCTGTCTGTCTGTCTGTCTGTCTGTCTGTCTGTCTGTCTGTCTGTCTGTCTGTCTGTCTCTACCTGTCTGTCTGTCTGTCTGTCTGTCTGTCTGTCTGTCTGTCTGTCTGTCTGTCTGTCTGTCTGTCTGTCTGTCTGTCTGTCTCTGTCTGTCTGTCTGTCTGTCTGTCTGTCTGTCTGTCTGTCTGTCTGTCTGTCTCTACCTGTCTGTCTGTCTGTCTGTCTCTGTCTGTCTGTCTCTGTCTGTCTCTGTCTGTCTGTCTCTGTCTCTGTCTGTCTGTCTGTCTGTCTGTCTGTCTGTCTGTCTGTCTGTCTGTCTGTCTGTCTGTCTGTCTCTGTCTGTCTGTCTCTGTCTGTCTCTGTCTGTCTGTCTCTGTCTCTGTCTGTCTGTCTGTCTGTCTGTCTGTCTGTCTGTCTGTCTGTCTGTCTGTCTGTCTGTCTCTGTCTGTCTCTGTCTGTCTCTGTCTGTCTCTGTCTGTCTGTCTGTCTGTCTGTCTGTCTGTCTGTCTGTCTGTCTGTCTCTACCTGTCTGTCTGTCTGTCTGTCTGTCTGTCTGTCTGTCTGTCTGTCTGTCTGTCTGTCTGTCTGTCTGTCTGTCTGTCTGTCTGTCTGTCTGTCTGTCTGTCTGTCTGTCTGTCTGTCTGTCTGTCTGTCTGTCTGTCTGTCTGTCTGTCTGTCTCTACCTGTCTGTCTGTCTGTCTGTCTCTGTCTGTCTGTCTCTGTCTGTCTGTCTGTCTCTGTCTGTCTGTCTGTCTGTCTGTCTGTCTGTCTGTCTGTCTGTCTGTCTGTCTGTCTGTCTGTCTGTCTGTCTGTCTGTCTGTCTGTCTGTCTGTCTGTCTGTCTGTCTGTCTGTCTCTGTCTGTCTGTCTGTCTCTGTCTGTCTGTCTGTCTGTCTGTCTGTCTGTCTGTCTGTCTGTCTACTCTCTCATTCAATTTCAACCCATTTGTTTGTCTGACCTCCCAATCCGATTCCCCTGTCCAATTTCAACCCTATATCTTTCCATTGCCCAACCCCCAGCTTAATTGTCTGTCTGTCTCTGTCCCTCACTCTCTCTCTCTTTCTCTCTCTCTGTCTCTCCTCTGTCTCTCTGTCCCTCGCTCTCTCTCTGTTTCTCTGTCCCTCTCTCTGTCTCTCCTCTCTCTCTCTCTCTCTCTCTCTCTCTCTCTCTCTGTCTCTCTGTCCCTCTCTCTCTCCGTCCCTCTCTCTGTCTCTCTCTCTCTCTCTCTCTCTGTCTCTCTGTCCCTCTCTCTCTCTGTCTCTCTCTCTCTCTCTCTCTCTCTCTCTCTCTCTCTCTGTCTCTCTGTCTCTCTCTCTTTGTCTCTCTATGTCTATGTATCCTGCATGCAGGACTCCAAGATGGGGTTTGGTATTGCTGTGTCGGGGGGGCGGGACAACCCCAACGTGGAGAATGGCGAGATGTCAATCATCGTGTCAGATGTCTTGCAGGGAGGACCAGCTGATGGACTACTGTTGTACGTTACACTGCTTTTTTTCTCCAAATCAGTACAGATGAAAGAAAGGAAGGACACAATGAGAGGAAGCCATTTTAGACTATTGAGGTGCGCTCCTAGAACCCTTTCATTTGAGGTTTTGGGTGAACTGTGTGTTGTGTTTGTTGTTTCCCTCCCCAGTGAAAATGACCGTGTGATCCAAGTCAACTCCATCCTCATGGACAACGTGCCTCATTCCTTCGCTGTGCAGCAGCTACGCAAATGTGGGAAGACCGCCAAGATAGTGAGTATCACTGTAGTTAGTTAGTTAGATTGCAGGAAGGAAGCCAACTGAAGAAGGTTGGCAACAATGGCCAATTGTTCAAGAGATTTGTGTTCTTCCATTGGCAATTAGATGGATCATATAATATTAATATTAATATAGGCCAGACTTATTCATATTAGATAGATTTTCATAGCAATGATATAATGGTTGACCAGACTTGACCAGAGATGATTTGGCCCAGCAGTTAAAAAAAGTTAACCAGACAAGTTCAGCTAGTTCTAGCAATGTGACAGTGGAGCACCATACAGACAGCCACAGTACTGCCGAGCAAGGTGTTTTACACTCCAATGAGCTGAGCTCATTCTTTCCAGGTGATGCTCCTTTAACACTGCACAGCCAAAAATAATCGTACTAACCTTACTGTCATGGCCTCTGCTCCTGCCCCGTCTCTGCTCCTGCCCCGCCTCTGCTCCAGCCTCGGTGTGTGTGTCTCACGGGTGTTTTGTTTTACGTGTTAACTAATGCGATCCTTTCGATCAAAATGCTGCAGTCTAGTGTTCAGCCTCTAACTGTGTGTTTGTGTGTCCCAGACGGTGAAGAGACCTCGGAAGGTGGCTCTCCACTCCCTGAAACACCCTCCCTCCCCTGGTGCCGAGAGTCGAGACTTCGGTTCCACCCGCTACTATGATGCCGATGACAACCAGAGCGACGGGGGCTGGCATCGTGGCAATGGTGGTCCTGGTTACAACCGTGAGCCTCGGGACCTCACCCCCGACAACAAGAGCTACCTGGACCCCAACTACGGCAACCGGGGGAGAAGCCGGGGGAGGAGCAAAGAGAGGGCGTCGCCAAGCCCAGAGCTTCACCACGACAACAGCAGTGGGCGGGCCTTGGACCGGGAGCCTCCCAGTCCAGAGAGGCCACAGTATTCACGGGAACGCAGCCGGGGGAGGAGCATGGACCGGGAGAGACGAGGGGGAGGAGGAAGTCCAGGTGGGAGGAGCTACAGCCGGGGAGACAGCTACGAGCGAGGAGGGGGGAGGTACGGGGATGGGGGAGGTACCGGGGGGAGGATGGTGAAGAGTAAAAGTAGAGACAACCTCCGTGAGCCGCCCCGTTCGCCCTCTCCTGACCTCCCCCGAGGAGGAGCTAGAGACCTGGAGCCCCTGGAGAAACCTGTTAACGTCCTGCTGGTCAAGAACAGACCCAACGAAGGTGAGACGCTGTGATCAATGATTTTTTAATTGGCGAGATTAGCCAATTTAGGCATGACATACCAGCAACAGGCGCTGACACTGCACATCCAAGTATATCTAACCAAATAATGAAAGACAAGCATTGTAATTTTGAATTCCGTAAAGTGAGTGTGGAAGAGATATAAAAGAATATCAACAATGACAAGCCACCAGTGTCTGACAACTTGTATGGAAAATTACTGAGGATAATAGCGGACGATATTGCCACTTACATAAATTACTGATGATTGGCTGAGAGAAATTGATAATAAGATTGTTTTGTTTTGTTAGACTTCATTGCGACTTTTGACATTAATGATCAGTAGTCTGCTGCTGGAAAAACGTGTGTTATGGCTTTATACCCCCTGCTATATTGTGAATAAAGAGTTACCTGTCTAACAGAACACAGAGGGTGTTCTTTATTGGAAGCCTCTCCAACATAATCTAGGTAGAATCAGGAATTCACAAGGGCAGCTGTCTAGGCCCTTTACTTTTTCAGTCTTACTAACGACATGCCACAAGCTTTTAGTAAAGCCGGTGTGTCTAAGTATGTGGATGCCTCAACACTATACACGTCAGCTACTACAGCGACTGAAATGACCGCAACACTTAACAAAGTGTTGCAGTTAGTTTCAGAATGGGTGGCAAGGAATAAGTTAGTCCTAAGTATTTCAGAAACTAAAAGCATTGTATTTGGGACAAATCATTCACTAAACCCTAAACCTCAATTAAATATTGTAATAAAATTGTATAAATATTGTAATAATGTGGAAATGTAACAAGTTGAGGTGACTGTCATGGCCAAAATATATTCAAACAACAGTAGCTAAGATGGGGAGAAGTCTGTCCATAATAAAGCACTGCTCTACCTTCTTAACAACACTGTCAGCAAGGCAGGTCCTACAGGCCCTAGTTTTGTTGCACCTGGACTACTGTTCAGTTGTGTGGTCAGGTGCCACAAAAATGGCTCAGAACAGGGCAGCATGGCTGGCCCTTGGATGTACACAGAGAGCTATCATTAATAATATGCATGTCAATCTCTCCTGGCTCAAAGTGGAGGAGAGATGAATCACTACTTGTATTTATGAGAGGTATCCACATATTGAATGCAGCGAACTGTCTATTTGAACTACTGGCACACAGCTCGGACACCCATCCATACCCCACAAGACATGCCGCCAGAGGTTTCTTCACAGTCCCCAAGTCCAGAACAGACTATAGATAGAACACAGTACTACATAGAACCATGACTACATGGAACTCTATTCCACATCAAGTAACTAGATTTTAAAAAACAGATAAAAATACACCTTACGGAACAGTGGGGACTGTGAAGCAACACAAACATAGACACAGACACATGCATACACACACGATAACATACGCATTTACACACACGTACAAATAGATTTTAGGTTGTAGATATGTGGTAGTGGAGTAGGGGCCTGAGGGCACACAGTGTTTTGTGAAATCTGTTGTGAATGTATTGTAATGTTTTTAAAATTGTCTTAATTTTGCTGGACCCCAGGAAGAGTAGCCTGCTGCCTTGGCAGGATCTAATGGGGAACCATAATAAATACAATTACAAATCATGTCTGGTCCTTTACAATAAGTGGTCGCCCTTAAGAAGGGATGTTGTGCACAGGAAAGAGGGAGCTTATAAATGACTGAGTCCCAAATGGCACCCTATTGCCTACTGTGTATAGTGTATAGTGCAACACATTTGACCAGGGCACATTTGGGACACAGAAAATATTTACTGCTTTGATTTGGAAAGGTCCGTTTTTATTTGTGCTGTAAGGTTGCAAGGTCAGAGGTGAACGTGGTTTTAAGGTCAGGCTGTGTATATTCGTTCTCTGGTTGCCGCAGCTAAGTGTGTGTGTGTGTGTGTGTGTTTATGTGTTTCTAGAGTATGGTCTGCGTCTGGGCAGTCAGATATTCATCAAGGAGATGACCAGTACAGGACTGGCTGCCAAGGACGGAAACCTACAGGAGGGAGACATTATCCTCAAGGTAATATACCACACACACACACACACACACTTAATATCTTTTTCTCTCCTTTACACACACATACACTCTCAATGTAAGTTCAATCGGTCGTCGTTGGCATGGCTACAAAGAAGGATGCTGCCAAAGAGGAACATTTTAAATCCTCTCTCCCACCAAACTGTCAAATCACTACTCATCTAACACTCATTTACACTAATCTCATTTCTCCTTCTCTCTCTCTCCTGTCCTTGCCTCTCCCATCTCGCTCCTCTTCTCCCTCGCTCCAGATCAATGGGACAGTAACAGAGAACCTGTCTCTGAACGATGCAGGGAAACTCATAGAGAAGTCTAGAGGAAAACTCCAACTGGTCGTCCAGAGAGACCGCCGCCAGATCCTCATCCGTATCCCGCCCCTCGTAGACTCCGACTCCGAACCTGATGGTGAGTGGCTAACTGGGGATTACGGACACCTGTCCTGACCAATAGCAGTGCAGTATTCAGAATGTAGAGGATGACAGACACATGTCCTGACCAATAGCAAAGCAGTATTCACAGAGTGTAGTGGGCTTTGAGTGGTTTGGATTGCCTGTAGAAGTTGCAGAGGGCTACAGTGCGTGTTAGTGTTCTTTGCTCCCCTGCACTTACAGATCATTGATCACTCTACTGTATAGTGTTGCCACGTCTAATTTGCAACACTATAGAGTGATCATGAAAACCAGCACCATTCTTTGGCTCAAAACTGGGTCTTTCACAAGTATAAATAGGTCAAATCACTTCAGTTGATGTAGTAGTGTACATTACATTTGCAGGTTAAAAAGGTCAATTAGGAAACGTATTACATCTGATACTGATCAGTTTAGGATTTAGGTGAAGATATCGAAGTTTGCTCAGGTTTGATTTCAATAGAAAACGATATTCAAAAGTATCCAATGGCATTATTTCAACATTCCTCCAGAGTAGACAGCCACCAACTCAGGCCACGGCCCTGTTGCAGTAAAAATATCTGGCATTCAACGGGTTAAAAATACAAATGGGACACGAAATTGGAAAGTGTCACGTTTCTGCTTGCAGCTGCCATATCGCACACACACAGAGGTTATAGAGTCCATTCTTAGTTGACTTAATGTTCTTAATGTACAGACAGGACATAGTGACCTAAAGTGGGTCATTACTAGCCTAAGTATGCTATTTAAGGGTAAACATTTTGGACGTTTACTCTCATACTAGGAAGTTAAACAGACCATGAATATAAAGTATTGACAACAAAAATAAATTTCCTCAATCGTAACCTACAAAAGAGAAATTATTTTTTGTCTTCTCTCTTCCAGATAAAATGTCATTCTTTTAGATGAAGGACCACCCAAGAGAGTCACATCAGTAATGTTTGCATTGGTTGCCTTTAAACTGTAAAAATGAACTCTGCCAACCACTACACTACTGCAAGTTGTAAAGCTTTTACACTTTGCACTTCCTTTTTTGCTATTAAACTTTAACTTTTTAATATTTTCCTAAAAACCAATAAAATATTTTAATCACTATCTATTTTGCACTGTGTGATTTATTAAGGACAGTAGGTTGAATAATGCCAATGGAACAAATATCACTTTTTTTTTTTACTGTACATTTAGTACAAATATTTTACTGTGGTTTTAGTTGTACTTAAAAGTTCACGGAGTACAAGCTTTGTACCACTTTAAGTGATTGTTTTATTCTATCTATAGCTTGGATACATATTTGAGCGTATTCTGTCATTAGTAAAAACATGCAACAACTTAGAAGGGGTAAAAACATAGCTACATTTCAATTCCAAATCATGTCTTGTACAGTATAAGTGGGTACGATTACCGCATCATTATAATCATTGTAACAACATATTAATATTCTTCTTTCAGTATTAACAGGAGTTGAACACTAGGATTTTAGTGAATAATTGTCAGTATTTTAACCCATAGTTTAACATACAACATTACCATTTCATACAAAGTATTATTTTCATTTTCAGGGCTAATCATTAACATTACAGACATGGTATCCTCCTGTCATTGTGACGGTATGTGTGATAAACTGATCTCAGGCCAGCCTATGAAAACAAACCTGATTTCCGTGCCTGTCTCCTGTCACGGCAAACCAGCTCTGATAGGCAGATTACCAGGAAGTAGTGGGTGGTTGAAGGCAGGGAATAGGAGGGCAGTTGAGGATTTGGATAGAGAACAGAGAAGAACATGATCACTGGCTGACCCACTTACTGCCTGCATCCTTACTGCCTTGTCTCCTCATAAACCATTAGTTTTGGATGAGGTCTTTCAGTAAATTCCTTATTCCACTATTATCTAGAAACCCCTCCACATAAACTAAACATCCCGACGCCACTACTTTCTCACCCCACCCCTCCATATAATCCAGTTGAGATTGTCGGGATGGGATGGGATGGGGAGGGGTCCTGGAGGACCTGTGCCTCTGAGACCGTAATCTCAACCCTTACTCTAAAGTACCCTGCGTGCTTTCCCTCCGGAGTTAAAACCTTCCGATGGTGGATTTTATCGGCCTGTTATTTCTCTTTTAGCTTGGTTTGTTTATATCTCTCTTTCCTCCCATGCCAAAGTCCTAGCCGCCCAGCCTGTGCCCCTGCCAGTGCCTCTGCCAGTACTCTGATTAAAGAGGGGGGAGAGAGAAGAGGGAAAGCAGAGAGGGGAGGGGGCAGCGCACACAGTACAAAAACAGACCACTCTGTTCAGTACATATTAACAAACAGACCCTCAATCTAACAAACAGACCCTCCACTACACAACTGAGGGTATACGCAGGTACAGTGTACACCATATAACCACTTTTTTTGTGGGCATTGCGTATACTCACTTCTTAATCCCTGTGCTGCTAATCAAAGTATTGTAGTGGAGATATACACTGTATCAATTAATATGACTGATAGAACCAATCAGAATGTTTAGCTTAAAATGTTGATCAACTTTTATTTATGTTTTAAGCATGCAAATGTTTCTGTACATGTGAATTTCTGACTCGGTTGATAGTCTCATATATCTATTTCAATAATAGGCCAACTATTAAACATTTGCACAGTACTGCTTGGGTTGGCCTGACTGTGAAAGACCAATATGAGATTGATCATTTTAGGACATTCGGTTGTCACTGTTTTAAAAATGTTCACACAAGGCATTTGGGAAATTTTGGGCAAAATTTGAGCATACCCACTTCTCCAGGCACCACTTCATCACTGCACACACACATGCACACCGGCTAAACCAACCAACCAATCAACTAGCTGTGTTCATTTTTACCTGTTTGTGGCTTTCATGTTTCGATGTTTCAATCCACCCGTCAATAAGCCCGCCTGTGACTGTATGCGTGGCTCTCCTGCTGGAAATATACCATCTGCTGTTATGAGAGGCATGTCTGTCTGTTCAGCAGTCTGTCAGTCTGTCTGTCTACCTCGGTGTCTGTATGTCTGCCTATCTGTCTCTGTGTCTGTCTGTTCAGCAGTCTGTCAGTCTGTCTACCTCGGTGTCTGTATGTCTGCCTATCTGTCTCTGTGTCTGTCTGAAGTTCTTTACAGGAGCTGAGGAGTGTTGATGCAACAGGATCATGCACTTTCAGATGCAACACCACCACTCACAGTAACGACTTCCCTCGCCACTCCCTCCCTCCCTCTATCGCTCTCTTTCTTTCTCCTTTGCTATCGCTCCTTCACTCCCTCGCTCTTATGGTCTTTTTCCATCCATATTTCCATCAATCTCCCTCTCTCCCATCTCCCTTCTCTCTCTCTCCCTGAGAGGACCATGGAGTCATCACTTTTTCCCCTCCACTGCTCTTCACTAGACCACCACGTGTTACAGTAACAGTCTGTCTCAATGACTAACTGTAATTTAATTAATAGAGATTTAATGGACTGTCCCAAGGAAACATCACCATGGTCGGCCCCACTAACAAATTCACTTAAATCACTTTCTAATTGAACAATTAAATGTGAAAAATGTATTTGGTAATGGAGTGAGACTGAATATACTGCTACGCCCAAGACAGTGCTAAAGCCATAGAGCTATGGGGGAATAGTTTAGGGCCCAGAGTTTTATTGACCTGAAAACACTCTGTGCTATGGGCCTGGGGTTTTTCATGGTTAGGTTACAGGGCACTAGATATGATGTGTCTATCTATCGACCTATGGCATATTTTGAACAGGGCAGTTTCACAGTCTCTCTTGTCGCCTTCTTTCACTCTAACACCTGGGTCCTCTCAAAGCCTGTTAAAAGCTCCTCTTTTCCACAGGCTTCTCTGTACTCTCCCTCTTCCCCCTTCTCTCCTCCTACTCTTTAGAACACTGCTCCGAGTCCCACATCTAGGACCGAGACAGTTTTAGAAGATCAAAACCATGACAGACCAATGAAAGGCTTCTCATTGGCAGAGACATCAGAGGGAATGAACAGGAACAGAGATGACAGAACGAAGTGACTGAGGCCTGTTAGATCTCTGTACTGTACAGTCCATTCTGTAAATGTCAGTAGTGTACTAAGGCCTAGTGTGGCATCTGGTGCTCACTACCTTTTCATTTCACTGTTATGAAACCATACAGACAATCTACTACATATCTATCTAGTCATAGAATACATAGCAACACAGATCTGGAAACTTAACATCTTCAGTTGTTATGAGTCACAGATATCATATTTGCATACTAAATACTATATGTACTGTATGTTAGTATGCCTTTTTAAGGACTTTGGCAAATCTTCAGAATTTCCAACAGTCACTCTGGTTTAGAATGACAGTATACTGTATGCTCTGGTTTAAAATGACATTAATATACTCTACAGTATTTACTGTGGTTTAGATGGACCGTACAGTATAGTACAGAACTTTGTATATACTGTGAAGTCACTCAGAGCGTGTTGTAAAGAGGCAGAGAATGCTTCATTAACTCTACCTATATCTGACTCCTACACAGCTAGGGGACTGGTGATTCTTCTTGGGGCAACCAATCAGGTTTCCACTGGTGTACAAGTTCTCCTGGTGAAGGGAACACAGTCCATACGATTTCCTTGTCTCTCTAATCTCCTATGTTTCCCTCTCTCTCTGTCTCTCTCTCTCAGATATCTCAGAGATGGAGTCCTACTCCCCACAGGAGGACCGTAGATCTCGCCAGTCGGACCTATCTTCCCACTCCTCCAACGAGAGAGAGAACCCCAGGTGGGTGGGGGGGTGGGAGAACCTGTCTGTTGATGAATATATATTATTAAAGTTGTTGTTACCTGTACTGTGTTATATAACCACTACATTGTTACAGTATTGTTCCAGTGTCCAACCTGTCCTGGGAGGGAGTGTGGGTGGGTGGATGTGAGAGGAGAGCTTCAGAATAGGTCAGTGAGGTACTGTTACAGTTCTTGTCCAATCTATCCAGTTTGTGTCCCTCACACCCAGACCTCTAACTAGCCTGGAAGACTCTCCCAGGGTAGCCAAGATGTCTGCCATGGCCTCGCCCTTTAGGGTGCCCCCCCTACAGGACCCAAACGCCCCGGGCCCTGCCATACTGACCTCAGAGGGGCTGCCACGCCTCGACGAGCAACCAGGTACCCACAATGCATATTTTATCCACAATGCATCTAGAAAAGTGTCCTCAAATCCTACCTACGCCCTGTTTAAATTAAATCGTATAACATTCGTAACCAGGTGTTCGTCTACAGCTTTTCAGCCTGGCATTATCTAGCCTGTCATTGATTGAGTATGTAATCAACCAGTATGGGTGGTCATTGATGAGAACTCACCCATCAGTATTTGTTTAGATGTGTTCATGTATGTGTGTTTCTTGTTTACCAGCGTCAGCAAAGATTACTCCTAAGATTCTGCTACGCCCCAGCCCAGAGGATGAAGAGCTCTATGGGTGAGTAGATCGGTGTCCAGAGTTATAGTGCCCTATAAGAAACACTGACCAGGCTAGCACATGGAAAGAGGGAGAGTCAGAGGTGGACTCTCCTCTCCTTTCTTTTCCTCTCCTTTCCTCATTCATATTCATGATGCATCCATGGCTCCATCTCTCTGCTGTGTGTGCACGTGCGTTTATGTGTGTGTGTGTGTGTGTCCGTAGGGAGGGAGGGTTATTTTTACGTTCTCCTAGCGCTGGGCTGGGTGTGCTGACAGGCACTATTTGTCTGTAGTCTGAGGGAAGGAAGGAGTGTCTCAACCCTCTTCTCTCTACTGCAGGTGAAACCTAGAATACACAACTAGCTGCAGACTAACTGCCTCGTAGTCTGACCTTGATCAGGACTTCTGTTACCTACAACTAGCTCCATGTAGTCTGAGTTTAAAGGGACAGAACTTAAATTGATAATGACATAGGTTTTTTGCATATTTCTTTTGTTTTTTTACAAGCCAGTGTTTCAATTGGGGTAAAGAAAGTTCCACCACCTTTTGTTTCCAAAGCATCTCACCAATAGAGTTGATCCTAATGTAACCACTTGTAATGTTGCTTTCCATTCAGCGCTAACACAGTGATGGTGAGTTTCCAGAAGGGGGACAGTGTGGGCCTGAGGCTGGCGGGGGGTAACGATGTGGGCATCTTCATCGCTGGCATCCAGGAGGGTAGTCCTGCCGAGGAGGAGGGGCTACGCACAGGAGACCAAATCATGAAGGTAACCATCTTTGGCACCGTGAACGGCATTGGAACATCTGAGTTCAATACAAAACCTGTACACCAAAGGCAAATACTGTACATCTGTAAAGTCAACACCAACTTTCTGAAAGCTGTTGTGTTGATAACTGGAGACTCATATTTTGAATTGTAGTCAATTAAACAACCCTTAATTTCCCCATGAACCCTTTGTGTGTTTGTGTGTGTGTGTGTGTGTGTGTGTGTGTGTGTGTGTGTGTGTGTGTGTGTGTGTGTGTGTGTGTGTGTGTGTGTGCGCACGTGTGTGCAGGTGAATAGCGTTGACTTCCGAGGCATCGTGAGAGAAGAGGCTGTTCTGTTCCTGTTGGAGATTCCTAAAGGAGAGGACGTCACCATACTGGCCCAGAGTAAACCTGATGGTGAGGCTTCTACAAGGTTCTAGAGATTGTCTTACAGAGTTCTAAAGAGTTCTCTGGTCTTCGTGTTTCACAGGGTTCCCAGAGTTTCCTGGTTCTATAGTACTTCAGAGGGCTCTAGACACAGGTTCCATATATGACATAGGTTCCATATACACTTCTATGGTTCTTGACTTCTATCGTTTTCCAGAGAGTTCCAAAGCGCTTATCTTACACTGCCCCTCAGTATTCCATAGTTATCCACATAATCTGATTTCATTTCAGGGGAATATGGTAGCGTTCACTAAATTATGAAATGTTTCCTGACAAGACAATAATATAATAATAATAATATATTCCATTTAGCAGACACTTTTATCCAAGCTGACTTAGTCATGCGTGCACACATTTTACATATGAATGGTCCTGGGAATTGAACCCACTACCCTGGCATTACAATTGCCATGCTCCCTAACGGAGCTACTAAACTTGGGCCGAGTTACAAATGAACAATGTGGAACAGCTTGGTGGAAAAAGAAAAGGGAGAGTGGGTCAGTCCTTTTTCTTAGTCAGTCTAGTTGAATAGGTGCTATATGCAGCAGGATATGAGAGGATTAAAGTGAACAGTGGAATAACCCCGTGAGCAGAGTTGTGCACACTGTCCTCTCCACGCTCCTCTCTACTCATTACACAAACACTGCGGGTCAGACCCCAGGGCTATAGGCACGCATGCATGCATGCACAAATCGCACACAAATGCAGACAAGTACACACACACATATACAATAACTTTGTGTCAGTGTGATACAGAGACAGCAGCTTGTTGCCCATCGGCACAGAAACCAGTTACAGCCAGTCGCACACACACACACAGAGAGAGGGACACACAAGTTACGTAATGAGAACATTGCCTCATAAACCCATTGCCCCTGAAATGTGACATGTAACATGTACAGTACAAACCGATTCTCTGTATAACTGTGTTAGGGTTTATGTATGTACTATGGACTGCATAAGTTAATCTTTAAATGAATGAATCTTTAAAAACGGTGTTAGTGTGAACTATGTGTATACTACTAGCCTATAAACCTTATGTCCCTGTTTGTGTGGGTGCTTAGTTGTGTCTGTTTAACTATGATGGCACCCTATTTCATTTTGTAGTGCACTACTTTTGGGATGCATCCTGTGTGTGTGAGAGGGACCAGGGGCCTCATCTGCAGACAGACAAAAAGGCAGGCAAGCAGGGAGCAGTGAATTGTGGGAGGTGCGGTCTATTAGCCAGCCAGGCTGTGTAAAGCTAGCAGCTGGGTTGTCGGGGAGCGCTGTGGGAACGTTATTGAATTTGGAACCCCACCAAATCTTGTACTACAACTCTGCGTACGCACACACACACACACACACACACACAAACACTGACAGCAGACAGCCAGCCAGCCAGCCTAGGAGAGGACAGGCATGACTGACCTCTACTGTCACCATCTCTCTCTTCCTTTCTCATCACTCCTCTCTCTTTTTATCTCACCCCTTTGTCATCTCTTCCTCCCTTTCTCTCTCTCTTCCTCACTCTCCCTCTCTCCTCTTCCCTCGTCGCTCTCTCTCTCCTCTCCCCTCTTTCTCTCTTTCTCTCTCCTCCTCGTAATCCCTATCTCCTTGGTGTGAGATTGTGCCTTGGGGGTAGTGGTGTTTGCCTGGCTACCTAAACTTCTTGCTCCGGCCAAACGCTATACCACATACCACGCCCACGAATGTTAGTTTCTTCTCCGCAATGACTCTGGATCGGAGTACCTCCCTGACGATTTCTAGAACGCAAACTCATTCTAACCCTTCTGATTGGTCCCAGAAACCGATGGTTTGAACATATGTGGGTAAAGCTGCATTTTGAAAATTCATCATTGGCTTTGATACTCTGATTGGTTAGAGATAATCCAATCACTGATTACTTTGTTTTGTAAAACACCCTACATTTTCACAAACGACTTCAACGATGGCAGTCTCAGACTGAAGTATGTAGTGAACTTAGAGCAGCAGAAAAATGTATTTTGTCATCAGGAAGTAGTGGAGTGCAAGTGTGATCCGTAGAGAATGGGACTGAATGGGCGCACATGGAAAGGAAAGGGGGACATGGAACATTGGTCGTAAGGAACCATTTGTAGCAACCAAATGTTCCCGTTGGCGTTCATTAACCCTTGTCGTTGAGAACTACAGCGTTTTCAGGAAAGTTAGTGCTCGGCTTGACCAAAACTCTGCATGCCATTTAGCTCTTCAGAACTAGGGGTTGGTGACTACTGATGTACAGTGCGTGCTATTGTACATTTGGATTTGTAGTATGAGCAAGGAGTGAAGCCTGATCTCTCTTTCACTTCCTCTCGCTCTCTCTCGCTTTCTCTCCTCCTCTCCCTCTCTCCAGTCTACAATGACATCCTGGTATCTGGTCGTGGGGACTCGTTCTTTATCAGGACTCATTTTGAGTATGAGCGGGAGGCTCCCCAGAGCCTGGCCTTCTCCAGAGGGGAGATCTTCAAAGTGGTGGACACTCTCTACGATGGCAAGCTGGGCAACTGGTTGGCCATCCGCACCGGCAAGGACAAACAGCTGCTGGAGAAAGGCATCATCCCCAATAAGAGCAGGTAATCATCCTTAAGGCATCATCCCTAATAAGAGCAGGTAATCATCCCTAAGCCATCATCACTGGCTAGAGCAGGTAATCATCCCTAAGGCATCATCCCTAATAAGAGCAGGTAATCATCCCTAAACCATCATCACTGGCTAGAGCAGGTAATCATCCCTGAGGCATCATCCCTAACTTGAGCAGGTGAGATAGAGACAGCGAGGAGCTAGCTACTGTAGCACAGTTAGCCATGGTCCAAGACATCATCCCTAACTAGAGCAGATGAGATGGAATGGGAGGGAGTAACCTTAACAGTTAGCTCAGGTCCAAGACATCGTCCTTAGAGCACTGACTGGGAGGAAACTATGTTAGAATTTCAAGCCAGGATTGGGCCCTAGTATAGTAACTTTTAGAGGACCGATACGATTCCCTGGCCATCATTTCACTGTCGGGAGTGTTCAACCACATCAGTCAAATCAGAGCCATCTCTCTCCCACATTGGGATGAAACACTCCTAGATCACACACTAGGGTTCCCCAACTGGCGGGCCGCAGCTCAATCTAGGTGATGATCCCTTAACTAGAGTCTCCCCCTGATGCCTGCACACACACACACACACACATACACACACACACCACTCATCTGACCTGCCACTACACCAACATCTCCTCCTCCTCTGTTTTAATGTCCTCCTCTCCTCCCCATTTTCCTCCTTCCATGTGCTCTCCCTTTTCTTAGAATAAATACTCAGACCTTGGCTGTGGGAAGTTATTTGAACTGAAACAACTTGAAAGAGTGTTTATTTTCTGTCTTTTATCGTAAACACACGTGTCTTAGTTCATCTTTCTCCCTCTCCCACACCCACTTACCTTTTTTTCACCCCAACACACTGCCCTCACTCTATGCTGACTTCACCATCGCTTTTTCAAAACATATCACCCCTCTTCCCCCCTTCTCACCTTTCTAACCTCTCCTCATAATCCCCATCTCTTATTGCTCCTTTTCTCCCTCCCTCCCCCTCTCTTTCCCAGGGCTGATCAGATGGCGAGCGTACAGAACTCCCATAAGGCTGCTGGCACGGACCGTGCCGACTTCTGGCGTCTGAGAGGTCAAAGGGCAGCCAAGAGGAAGGAGCTGAGGAAGAGCAGAGAGGATATCAGCGCTACGCCTATCGCCACACGCTTCCCTGCGTACGAGAGAGTCGTGCTCAGAGAGGGTGGGTCTGATCAACACAGGGAAACCACACAGGAAATTACACACATGGAGAGGGAGGCTGTATCACATCCGGCCGTCATTGGGAGTCCCATAGTGCGCCGAACAATTGGACCAGCATTGTCCGGGTTTGGCCGGGGTAGACCGTCATTGTAAATAAGAATTTGTTCTCAACTGACTTGCCCAGTTAAATAAAGGTTAAATAAAAAATATATATAATAATTTAAAAAGGGAGGAAAGGGAGGGGCGGGAAGTGTTTCAGAGGAATACAGATTTGAGTGGAGATTTGAGGTGATACAGATGCCGGCCATAATTGGGAAACACACAGGAAACTGGAGGGGGAGTGGGAAGAGAGAGCGGGAGATAGAGTTGAGGAGAAATACATAATTGACGAAGGGAGGAGGGGGGTGACAGCGTTTAAAGAAGGAATGAGGGGTGAAAGAGGGGCAGGCCAGCATTAGGTAACACAGAAAACAAAACACACACACACAGGAGTGACACAGAAAAGGGAAAAATCGAGAGTTAAAGAGAGGGGAGAGGGAGAAGAGTGTGTGTGGGTCGTCACGCTAAACACAGGAAATACACACCACAGGGAGAGGGGGAGAGATGGCAAAAGGGATGAGGGGGAGAGGAGAATGTTCCTTAGAGAACATCAATGTTAGCTATCCTGCTACAGAGATTTTTGATGTCGGGATGCACGCGCCTCACTCAAACGTGACATAAAAAACAGAAAATGTCTCTATTGATTTAACTATTAGCCACTGTCAGCCCCCGCCACACACACACATTTATACATGGCCCCCAATATTGTGCAAGATAAAAAACCCAGTAATGATCGTCATGTTGTACTACTGCAAAGGAGTGACTGTCTAAAGCATCATCTCCTCTCTTGTCCTGTAGCTGGTTTCAGACGTCCTGTGGTTCTGTTTGGTCCTATAGCTGATGCAGCCAATGACAAGCTAGCCAACGAGCTGCCTGACCTGTTTGTCATCGCCAGTGAGTCTCTCACGTTGTCTGTCTCTGTCTCTGTCTGTCTTGAGTCACACTAGTCATTTGTTGAATAACACGGTCTCTGTCCATTGTCAGAAACGGAGCCTAAAGATGCCGGGTCGGAGAAATCCTCAGGAGTGGTGAGACTTAACACCATCCGCCAGATCATCGAGCAAGTAAGAGCTTCTCTCTCCCTTTCTCTATCTATCAATCAATCTATTTATATATCTATCAATCAATCTGTATATCAATCTATCTATCATTCTATCAGTCTATCAATCTATCTGGAACACTAATTTATGGTGTATCTATCAATCTATTAATCTATCTATCTATCTATCTGGAACACTAATTTATGGTGTATCTATCAATCTGGAACACTAATTTATGGTGTATCTATCAATCTGGAACACTAATTTATGGTGTATCTATCAATCTGGAACACTAAATTTATGGTGTATCTATCAATCTGGAACACTAATTTATGGTGTATCTATCAATCTGGAACACTAATTTATGGTGTATCTATCAATCTGGAACACTAATTGATGGTGAACAACCGCAAATAACATGTTTTTGCGCAACATCACCAAATTCCCCCTTAAATAATGCTGACACATTTCAATCACACAGAACTTGATTACATCGCAGGATATGTTGAATAGAAAGCGAAATGCGGTTTTAATCATGACACAGAAAGAAGCTGTTTCCGATGACTAAAGGCAAATTTTGCAGATTGAGATACCAAGACTGGCATCGCAATCTATCCCTAGCAATGTTGGTACTGTAGCCTCCTTTCATCTACCTACTTTTGTGCCTGTGTGTAGGCAAGTGGCAGAAATATTCAATTTGGGCTGTCATTTTTAACGGTCTTTCGATCACGTGTCGTATCAAAGCAGGGCCGGCTCAAAGGGGATCCAGAGGATTGGCCACAATAATTGACATATTGCCCACCGAACCAAATCCCGATTTTAGCAACCGATGTATAGCGATGCATTTCTCCGCAACGCTTTATGATAGAAATGAACAGTAATATACACAAGAAAAGACACAACTTTGATGCACATCTTTGATTTGTCACTATGACATTCCGAAGCCTGAGCTATGATGTGCAGAAGTCCGTCTTAAAACGTTTTCTACTTTGTTCTCAACCGGATTTACAAGTAATCTCATACAATGCTGACTCTGTCGCAATCAATGCTATTAAATTGAGCCATTCACTTGAAAACTGCACAAGAGCATAAAGCATTACTTTTTGTAACTTATTGTCCAGGTGTACGGAATAAGATACCATATAATAATTGATAGTTCATGTTACATATATATTGGAAATATTGTCAAATCGAGGCTAGACTTAATTTTTCCATCATTATTATCATTAAATAGTCTACCATCCAAAATATGTCATGTTTAACAATGTAGAATTGCAGGAAATGTGCTTTAAACTAGGGTTCCCCAAATGAAACAAGATCAATGTGGTGCATTTCACACCTATCAATAAAGTAGGATGAAAATGCAGGCCCAAATGCAGTTCATATAAACGCTAGGCTATTTAATCTATCAAAAAGCATTTGTGATTGTAAATAGTTTATTTGCAGTTTGAGTAAGATGGCAATTACCAGTTAATAAATTGATACAGAAATTTTAGGTGTGCCACAAATGTTAAAATCCCATCAAGGTGTGCCACAGTTCAAAAAAGGTTGTGAACCACTGTTCTAGCTATCGTTCTCTCTTTCACCCCCCCCCCCCCTCTCTCTCTCTCTCTCTCTCTCACTTTGTCCCCCTCTATCTGTCTCTCTCTCTCTCCATTCAATCACTGTCCCCCATCATGTCCCCTGTAGGACAAGCATGCCCTGCTGGATGTGACTCCCAAGGCGGTGGACACTCTGAACTACACCCAGTGGTACCCCATCGTCATCTTCTTCAACCCAGACAGTAAACCAGGGGTTAAGGCCATGAGGCAGAGGGTGATACCTGGTTCCAACCGCAGCGCTAGGAAACTATATGAACAGGCTGTCAAACTGAGGAAGACCTGTTCTCACCTATTCACTGGTTAGTCACACACATGGATCCGCTTCACACACAGTTACACAGAGATACGCAAACAGATACACATGCGTACACACACCATTTACTTTTATCTACCACCCTCAGGAGTGTCCATGTAGTTGGCCAGTGAGTTGACCTCTCTCCCCCTGTCTCTCTGTGTGTGTATATCACTATCTGACACACACACAATCCTGTAGTTGGCCAGTGATTCATGTTAAACCCATTTCTGTAGAAGACTATCGAATCTCTAACGTCAATAAACAAATAGTTAAGCAGCCAAATATAGAACACAAGATCTTCCTACATGAGGGATAATCTGTTGCATCTATTTTTTGTGCTGATACACCCCCCTCCCTCTCTCCCCCTCTCTACTCGTTCTCTTCTCATCCATCGTGCTATTATCTCTCACCCTTTTCTTTCCTTTCTCTTCCATTCTTTCGCTTCTCTCCCACTCTTTCTCTCCCTCTGTCTGCTCTCCCTCTCCCAATCCTCTCTCTCCACCTCTTTTTATTTCTCGCTCAACTTCCTCTATCTCCTTTGTATCTCTCTCTCTCTTTACCCCCCTCTCCTCCTCGCTCCGGCGCTCTCCTCCCTACAGCTACTATTGATGTGAACTCAGCCAACGATGCGTGGTATGGCAGTGTGAAGGACTCTATCAGGGAGCAGCAGACTCAGGCTGTATGGGTGTCTGAGGGGAAGGTAAACACACTCACCATACAGTGCTCATACACTGGATACTGTACTATAATGTACTGTACCATAATGTACTATACTATACTAGGGATGTGCCAAATTGAAACATTTTTGTAACATTTAAACTGCCATTTTCTTATCGGTTTTCCGTTAAAACGTTAAGAACATTTGATAAAATTCCACATGAAATCCTATTGCATGGTATGACTGCTAAGGGAAGATGAATTCCTACCAAAGTCATACAGTAGGCTTAGTTATTTGGAATCTGCTTTGTGGCTTCCCGAGTGGGCAGGTGAAATTTTGTCCCGAAGTCGATCGTTAATTCACGTTGACTCTAGTGTTCCTTCCATTTCTTATGTGCATGAGTGACTTGCACCTAAAAGAAACCTAGCCAAGTGATCACAGTTCTTCTCTTAAATTAACAACCACAAGCTAATCACATTAGCTTACGTTAGCTCAACTGTCCCACAGGGGACCACCGATCCTGTAAAGGTTCAATTCTCTTTTACCTCCATTACGTGTCTCTCACTCAATTTCGACCGCTCCATATACACACAAGCGTGCTGCGCACCCAAACTCCCATTAGGCCTACTGTGGACAAGCTACATTCCTTGTCAAATCACGATTTATCATGAATTCAAAATGTACTGCTTGATTAAAAGTAAGCTGCACTTTTGAAATAATGG
Source organism: Oncorhynchus kisutch (assembly GCF_002021735.2). Classification (NCBI taxonomy): domain Eukaryota; kingdom Metazoa; phylum Chordata; class Actinopteri; order Salmoniformes; family Salmonidae; genus Oncorhynchus; species Oncorhynchus kisutch. The sequence goes on from NC_034176.2 coordinate 46,306,320, forward strand.
ATTTGTCTTGTCTATTTTTTTTCACGGACTGCTATAGTGTCGCATTTAGAATAGGTTACAACCCCTCCTAAACCTAGGCAGGTTCCTGACTGAAATATGCAACAAAACATTTTTGATGAAGCCAAATAGAATATTCATTAATGGCCTACATTGTTTTATGTTCAGCCTGCCTGCATACCAAGTTTAAGCTCACAGATTAAACACAGGGCAAAAGAAAATGTGCCAAATGCGGGTATCTACTGGTTAAAAAGGTTAATGCTGTTAACTCTAGGCAAAGTCTCAACTCCCATTATAAAAGGGGTATCAAATCAAATGTATTTATGAAGCCCTTTTTACGTGAGAAGATTTCACAAAGTGCTTTACAGAAACCCAGCCTACAACCCCAAAACAGAAACAACCACATTTTGTTTTCAGTAAGGGATTTTGTTCTTAGCGTTTTACCATTTGAATTTTAAAACATTCACAACCCTATAATATACTCTACCATACACATGCCACCCACTGGCACACACTGGTTGAAACAACAGTGTTTCCGGTTCCTTTTAATTAAATGATGTTGAACCAACGTGGAATAGACGTTGAATTGACGTCTGCCCAGTGGGTATATTCTGCTACACTCCTATCCTCTAATATACTTATTGTACTATTTCACCCTGTATTATGTACATGTTTCAATCATGTTCTGTAAAATTGTCTTACTGTCTACTTCAAATCTACAGTTGAAGTCCGAAGTTTACATACACTTAGGTTGGAGTCATTAAAACTCGTTTTTCAACCACTCCACAAATGTCTTGCTAACAAACTATAGTTTTGGCAAGTCGGTTAGGACATCTGCTTTGTGCATGAGTCATTTTTCCAACAATTGTTTACAGAAAGATTATTTCTCTTATAATTCACTGTATCACAATTCGAGTGGGTCAGAGGTTTACATAGACTAAGTTGACTGTGCCTTTAAACAGCTTGGAACATTCCAGAAAATGATGTGATGGCTTTAGAAGCTTCTGATTGACATCATTTAAGTCAGTTGGGGGTGTACCTGTGGATGTATTTTAAGGCCTACCTTCAAACTCGGTGCCTATTTGCTTGACATCATGGGAAAATCAAAAGAAATCAGCCAAGACCTCAGAAAATAATGTGTAGACCTCCACAAGTCTGGTTCATCCTTGGGCGCAATTTCCAAACGCCTGAAGGTACCACATTCTGTACAAACAATAGTACGCAAGTATAAACACCATGGGACCATGCAGCCATCATACTGCTCAGGAAGGAGACACATTCTGTCTCCTAGAGATGAATGTATTTTGGTGCGAAAAGTGCAAATCAATCCCAGAACAACAGCAAAGGACCTTGTGAAGATGCAGGTACAAAAGTATTTATAGCCACAGTAAAACAAGTCCTATATCAACATAACCTGAAAGGCCGCTCAGCAAGGAAGAAGCCACTGCTCCAAAACCTCCATAAAAGCCAGACTTCGGTTTGCAACTGCACATGGGGACAAATATCGTACTTTTTGGAGAAATGTCCTCTGGTCTGATGAAACAAAAATAGCTTGGCCATAGCTATAGCTGCTTGGCCATAATGACCATCGTTATGTTTGGAGGAAAAAGGGGGAGACTTGCAAGCCAAAGACACCATCCCAACCGTGAAGACCGGGGGTTGCAGCATCATGTGGTGGGGGTGCTTTGCTGCAGGACGGACTGGTGTACTTCACAAAATTGATGGCAACATGAGGAAGGAAAATGATGTAGATATATTGAAGCAACATCTCAAGACATCTTCAAAATTAAAGATAAAAGAGAGCCGTACACTCTAGGAGATCAGAAGCTAAAATTGAATTACCAACGTTTCGACAGCCAAGCTGTCTTCATCAGGGTATAATCACAAACACTGAGGGATGACTCGTTTATGTAGTGTCAAAAGACACTGTCTGTAATCATGGCCAAGAGTGGCCTAATATCATTGGTTAATTATCAAATATTAAAATGGCATACAAACAACAAATGGATAGCATACGATCATAAATTAATTTTCGACTACACAAGCTTACAAACAATTACAATGGCAAAGTCACAATAATCACAAGCATGGCTTCAGATCAAAGTCTACGTTGAGACCGAAGGGAGCAAGGGTCTTTAAGTTAAAGATCCAGGCAGCCTCTCGTTTTAACAATAAATTATCAAGGTCACCCCCTCTCCTAGGGAGGGTGACATGTTCGATGCCAATATAACGCAGAGACGAAATCGAGTGGCCTGCCTCCAAGAAGTGGGCCTCAACTGGGTAAGTTAAGTTTTTACACCTAATGGTGGTGCTACGATGCTCTGAGATACGTACTTTTAATTTGCGCTTTGTTTTATCCACATAATTTTTACCACAAAGTTATAAGATAAATAACTGCCTTAGTGGAGCACATAATAACCCCTTTGATTGGGATCGATTTCCCTGTTTGTGGGTGTTTGAAGTATCTACATTTATAAGTGCCATTGCATTGAGCACAGCCATTACATTTGTAATTTCCATCCAGTAGGGGCGCAAATAGACGTTGTTCAGGAATATCTTGGGGTGGTAAATCAGAGAGTACCAATTGGTCTCTGAGATTTCTGCCCCGCGAGAATACGACCACGGGAAGGTCCGAAAACAAATGACAGAGACTTTAATCGGATTTTAGAATATGCCAATGTTTGTGAACGATTCCCTTAATTTGTTCAGAACGCTTTGAATAGTGGATAGTTAGAACACAAGAATACAGCTTTTTGCAAGACTGACCTTGAAAAAAAATGGATCTTCCAAATGGACAATGACCCCAAGCATACTTCCAGTTGTGGAAAAATGGCTCTAGGGAAACAAAGTCAAGGTATTGGAGTGGCCATCACAAAGCCCTGACCTCAATCCCATAGAAAATGTGTGGGCAGAACTGAAAAAGCGTGTGTGAGCAAGGAGGCCAACAAACCTGACTCAGTTACACCAGCTCTGTCAGGAGGAATGGGCCAAAATTCACTCAACTTATTGTGGAAAGCTTGTGGAAGGCTACCCGAAACATTTGACCCAAGTTAGACAATTTAAAGGCAATGCTACCAAATACTAATTGAGTGTATGTAAACTTCTGACCCACTGGGAATGTGATGAAAGAAATAAAACACTCTCTACTATTATTCTGATACGTCACATTCTTAAAATAAAGTGGTGATCCTAATTGACCTAAAACAGGGAATTTTTACTAGGATTAAATGTCAGGAATTGTGAAAAACTGAGTTTAAATGTATTTGGCTAAAGTGTATGTGAACTTCCAACTTCAACTGTATAGCATATTCACTGTTCTTTCCTTTCAAGCTATTTCTGTATACTTCTGTGTACTAGTCAATCTTAACTATTTGCCTTGGTACTACTATACTTTAGTCTAGTTTCTTCATACTGTACTCAGCCTTTTCTATCACTTTTAAGATGGTGAAAAGTGTTTTGCTCTATTTCCTGAGTCCTGTGTTGTGAGCATGCTCACTGTGTGTGAATCCTTCTACCACTGGTGCTCTACAGCTCGGTTCTTCTTTCTTTCTTTTCTTTCTTTGTTTTTGTTTTTGTTTCTGCTTCCTCTCTGTACACCAAGATCCATCATGTGTCTCTTTTAGCTGGACTGGACGGAGATGGACCTTGATCTCCATGACGACCGCATGTCATACCTGTCAGCCATGTCAGCCGACTACCTGAGCATGGACAGCCGATTGGCCAGCGACTACGATGACACGGCGGATGAGGGTGGGGCTTACACGGATAACGAGCTGGACAACGAGCCGGCTGACCAACTGCACGTGTCCGCTATCAGCCGCTCCTCTGAGCCCGTGCTGGCAGAGGAGGTTAGAGATACATAGTGATACACACACCCACACATGCATAGTTAACAACACGCACATACAGCCCATAAGCAGCCCATGTAGCCCATGTATTGTGATGTCCTAACCTCACAGCCTTGTTAGTTGTAAGAATCTATTCTGCCCTCTACAGTTCAAACACATCATTACACCTATGATATCCCCAGTCCAATCTAGGCCGACATGACCAACATCAATACCATCTGGTTAGCATTTGTTTGGGTTGTTTCAGGAATACCCAATGTGTCAGATGCACTTTAGCAAAACAGTTTTCTAAATAGAGGCCATTCAGCACTATGATAATAGCCCTCCCAAAGGCCTGTGGCCAGTTTCTCTCTAGTACAGTAGTTAAAAACAGACTGGAAAAACAACTGTATGATTTTTTTTATAGCTGTGCGAGGATCTTAAAATCTGTTTGTGTGTCCCAGGGTAGGAGTGTATAACAGTGTTACATAGGCTACTAACTGCATGTACAGTATTACTTCCTCTTCCGCTTCTATGCACCTGGTTTATGCAGATGTCACCTCTTGGCCCTTTTGAATGCAAAGAGACACAACCCCTCTATAATTAAAACATGACCCTTCAATAATCAGCATGGTTGACCCTTGACCCAGCCTGTGAACCTGCATGGTACTTCCTGTTGACCCTGTCCTATGTGTGTATATGTGCTTTTGGGGTCAGATCCTGCGCAGGTGTAGTCCAGAGATCCGTGGTCGTGTCAGGAGGGTGGGCAGCAGGGAGGTGCTCAGCAGCGCCAGCCCACCCCCCGCGTTTGTACCTGACCCCCCCAAGGTGAGAGAGAGACACACACACACACACACATATACAAATTCCTCTTATATTCACTTTTACCATCTTTAGAACATAAAGTCAACCGGTAGTGAGCATCAGATTTTTAGGCAACTGCGTGGTTTTTGGCGTAGATAAGTACAAGATCTCCGGTGGCTTTCAAACATCCACTTACATTTGAATGTTTGAAACCCCCCACCACCCCTTAGCTCTTTAACTAAATCAGAACTAGCAAACTCCCCTTCTCTCTGAAGAATGGTCTGATCTGGAGAAACCAAACCCACTCATGGTCATGAATAGTATTGTGAACCTTTGTCTGTTGAACAGATATTCTAGAGTAATATAGGCTACCTGTGTTTTGAACTCTTACAGTGTTGTAGAGAAATAGGTGTCCGTGGTTTTGGTCAGTGTTGTCTATCAAAATGTGGTATTCAACATTGTCTTCTGTTATGAATGTGTTTGGGAAAGTACAACTTGAAGCTTCTTTTATGTTGTAAATCAATAGTGAGGTAATGAGGGCGGAAGCCTAAAGTTAATGATTTATTGTTTCAAGCATTTTTCTAGTCACAAATCTACTATTCACGTACAGAAATGTTTGGTGTGCGGATCTGTGACTAACCCTGTTTGGTCCCCATAGAAATAGAATGATTTCATTGACTGAATCGAATCAAAATGATTTGATTCATTCTAATTCTATGCTGGTCCACCCCCCACCCCACCCCCCGCCTCCCTCCCTCCCCCTCAAGGTAAAGCTGCTGTTCAGGGATGAGGTAGTCCCTCCCATAGGGTCATACGAGCCCCCCCCCAGCCGAGGCTACGACTCCCACTCCTCCAGCCCTGCCAGCGATCCCCCTCCTCTCACTCGCACCCTTAACTCATTTGGCAAGGCCAAGCCACTGGCACCTCCCCCCATCGCCATCAAACCTTCCTATAATACCCAGGACACCACCTGCAGCACGGCCCCAAACACAGCGGCCTTTAGGGGCCCGGAGGAGCCAGGGGAGAGCCCTGAGGACCCCAGCCTCAAGTCGTTCCTGGGGAAGATCAAGGCCTTTGAGAAGATGGACCACTTTGCACGCACTCAGAGGATGCTGGAGCTGCAGGAGGCCCAGAACGCCAGGGTGGGTGGGTGGATGTGTGTGTGTGCGTGCATGCGCCTCTGAATGTGTGTTTGTGTGTGTGTGTGCACCTCTGAATGTGTGTGTGAGAGAGAAAGAGTGTGTGCCTGCAAGTCTGTGTTGTCATCAAAGCATCATACTAATGTCTGTCTCTGGCCAGTTGGAGATAGCTCAGAAGCACCCAGACATCTATGCTGTCCCTGTGAAGACCCAGAAACTGGATCACAGCCGGCCTCAGCCTATAGGGTAGGAACTCAATATGGGAGGGTTTTTACCCATTGTGTTACGTCTGTCTGCTCTCCGTTGTACTCTATATTAATCCGCGTGTGGGGATTTTCACTGAATATATTGTGTGTCTTTGTGTATTGTACATTAATGTGTGTGTGTCTGTGTGTTCATACGTGTACGTGTTTGTGTGTGCGCCTGTGTGTTCAGTTCCAGCTCGCGTCCTGAGCCCCAGACCCCTCCCTCCAAGCTGCCATACTCTGAGAGTTGTGGGTTCTACCCCAGCGAAGAAGAAGAGGAAGAGTACCGACGCCAGCTGGCAGACCACACCAAGAGAGGCTACTACCAGACCAACAACCAGAAATACCAGGACACAGAACTTTAGACTATGCTACCAGCAGCCATAAAATACCAGGACACTGAATGAAGTGTAGCACTACTACGTGCCCACCTACCTACCCTACCACACCCACCTACCTACCCTACCACACTAAACTGTAGTGCCCCTTCTCTCCTGGACCCCCGACTACCCTTAACATTCTAAAGTAACAAGACACAGGGCTGGTTGACAGACACCCACACACTGCTGAGCCTTGCTCTGATTGACTCAGTTCAGCGCGCACAAACGCACACTCTCAATTCCACCGGGACTCTGCCCCCCTCCCCTGACCCTGCACCAATACGCTGCTGACTCGGAAGCTGGCCAGTTTTAAGTTTTTCTTAAAACCGCTTTTTTGCTTCAAAAAGTGGATAGTTACCTCACTGTTATTATTCTTGTTTAATTTCTATTTGCGTGTTTGGTTGAGTTCTTTTTTGTTACACCGATCTGTGTTATTGTTACACCGATCTGTGTTATTGTTATACCGATCTGTGTTATTGTTATACCGATCTGTGTTATTGTTATACCGATCTGTGTTATTGTTACACCGATCTGTGTTACTGTTACACCGATCTGTGTTACTGTTACACCGATCTGTGTTACTGTTACACCGATCTGTGTTACTGTTACACCGATCTGTGTTACTGTTACACCGATCTGTGTCACTGGTACACCGATCTGTGTTACTGTTATACCGATCTGTGTTATTGTTATACCGATCTGTGTTATTGTTATACCGATCTGTGTTATTGTTACACCGATCTGTGTTACTGTTAAACCGATCTGTGTTACTGTTAAACCGATCTGTGTTACTGTTACACCGATCTGTGTTACTGTTACACCGATCTGTGTTACTGTTACACCGATCTGTGTTATTGTTATACCGATCTGTGTTATTGTTATGATCCATTTAATCAGGATGTTATTTCTTGCCTATGCAACTCCTTCAGTTTGCTGCCTGCAGAGCAACTGAAACCTATTACCACGAGTCCCTCTCTGCACTCCACAAGAACCTTAAACCTTACGAGTCCTCCAAGCTGTATCTTCTTCTCGTTACTTCTTTCCTTTTGTATATCCAACATTATAACCAGCTGTCTCCAAACTATTTTAAAAGGTCACATATATATTAATATATATACAATGTCTGGTGTTTATACTCCTCCATCTTTGCATTCCTTCCTATATGATCATGTGTGTGTGTGTGTGTGTATACATATTATATATATATATATATATATATGAAAGAGAGCGAACGAAAGAGGCAATATATTATATATACAATACACTGGAATGTAAGATTTTTTTAAGTGCCTTTTACTTTATGAATAACATAATGAGGTTTGGGGACATCTGACCATGCATGGCACACCCCTGTCCCCTGGACCACACCACTCTGCTGCTCTCAAGCTTTTAGGGAAAACAGGGAACAAGAGACACCAAAACCTTAATACTGTCCCCACTGTACCGTCCCTCCATCCGTCCCTTTGTCCCTTCCTCCACAACGATAATATCCGTGACCAGTCCTGTCCCCCAGAGACATGTCCAACATGGGAACAGCATTTAATCAAAACCGCCTCTTGAGTGGCGCAGCGGTCTAAGGCACTTCATCGCAGTGCTAGAGGCGTCACTACAGACTCGGGTTCAACCCATGAGACGGCGCACATTGGCCTAGTGTCGTCCGGGTTAGGGGAGGGTTTGGCCAGCCGAGATGTCCTTGTCCCATCTTGCTCTAGCGACTCCTGATGGCGGGCCGGGCGCATGCATGCTGACTTCGGGTCGCCAGTTGTACAGTGTTTCCTCCGACACATTGGTGCGTCTGGCTTCCGGGTTAAGCGAGGAGTGTGTCAAGAAGCAGTGCGGCTCAGAGGTCGCATGGCTCTCGACCTTCTCAACCTCCGTACGGGAGTTGCAGCAATGGGACAAGACTGTAACTACTAATTGGATATCACGAAATTGGTGGGGAATGTTTTCCGAGTTTCCTGGGTATGATAAAATGTATGAGAATAAATTCACTGTGCAGAACAAAAAGAAACTGATCAGTAATATAACTCAAACATGATCTTTCAAAAGAGGAAGGTCATTTTTGTTTTAACCACGGAAACCTGGATAACGGTTTTGATTGAATAGCAACCCAGATCAGGTGGTTTCAGAGAGGAGGTTTGATGTAGGAGATGTGTGATTGGTTGATATGTATGTCAGTTATTTCTGTTGTGGCGTCTGTCATGTCGGCTGTCGTGGTCTCTGTTACACTGTTGATGTGTTTCTACATGCTTGATTGTATCTCAGTTCAGACTATACCTCCAGTGGGTTATAAGTGCTTATGATTGAACACACAGTATTAAAGAGAGAGAAACAGAGAGAGAGAGAAACAGATAGAGAGAGGAATGACTGGACAATGTCTGCTTTGGGTCTTTCATGTAGTTTTATCTTACAACACCAAATAAAAGAAAGTCTTTCATTGACCGAGTGGAGAAAACACCCTGTGCTGGCTTTATTTTCTGTTCACATTGTCCTTTTCAACATGGTTCATGCAGCTATGGTGGATGTGTAACCCGGCCAGTACAGCTTGGGTCTGATTGGCTCAGTCGTGTTAAGGTTATTTTATGTGTGTGATACTGTGGCTACCTAAACTATCACTTTGTATTTGACTGATTTGACTACCTAAACTATCACTTTGTATTTGACTGATTGGGGGTGGCAAGCTGCAAATCATCTACCACATTAACATAAACGTTAATAGGAAACAGTCCTACTGTGGACACGTTATGGATACCAGGTCCCCTGATACTGCTGTTACATAACATCACCACCAGGGGGGGTTTGAGCTGGCTCTTCAGGAGTGGCCTAGTAAAGTAACCATCCCACCATCCTTCCACTTCAAATACAGGCCAGAGGTTGGTTATATATATATATATATCAGTTGAAGTTTCCATACACCTTAGCCTAATACATTTAAACTCAGTTTTTCACAATTCCTGACATTTAATCCAAGTAAAAATTCCCTGTTTTAGGTCAGTTAGGATCACCACTTAATTTTAAGAATGTGAAATGTCAGAATAAATTATTTCAGCTTTTATTTCTTTCATCACATTCCCAAACATAACGATAGTCATTATGGCCAAACAGTTCTATTTTTGTTTCATCAGACCAGAGGACATTTCTCCAAAATGTACCATCTTTGTCCCCATGTGCAGTTGCAAACCGTAGTCTGGCTTTTTTATGGCAGTTTTGGAGCAGTGGCTTCTTCCTTGCTGAGTGGCCTTTCAGGTTATGTCGATATAGGACTCGTTTTACTGTGGCTATAGATACTTTTGTACCTGTTTCCTCCAGCATCTTCACATGGTCCTTTGCTGCTGTTCTGGGATTGATTTGCACTTTTCGCACCAAGGTACGTTAATCTCTAGGAGACAGAACGCGTCTCCTTCCCGAGCGGTATGACGGCTGCCTGATCCCATGGTGTTTATACTTGCGTACTATTGGTTGTACAGATGAATGTCGTACCTTCAGGCATTTTGAAAGTACTCCCAAGGATGAACCAGACTTGTGGAGGTCTACATTTTTATCTGAGGTTTTCCCATGATGTCAAGCAAATAGGCACTGAGTTTGAAGGTAGGCCTTGAAATACATCCACAGGTACACCTCCAATTGACTCAAAAATGTCAATTAGCCTATCAAAAGCTTCTAAAGCCATGACATCATTTTCTGGAATTTTCCAAACTGTTTAAAGGCACAGTCAACTTAGTGTATGTAAACTCCTGACCGACTGGAATTGTGAAATAATCTGTCCGTAAACAATTGTTGGAAAAATGACTTGTGTCATGCACAAAGCAGGTGTCCTAACCGACTTACCAAAACTATAGTTTGTGAACAAGAAATTTGTGGTTGAGTGGTTGAAAAATGAGTTTTAATGACTCCAACCTAAGTGTATGTAAACCTCCAACTTCAACTGTAGACATATTCTTATCTATATACAGTGTCAAGAAAAAATATGTGAACCCTTTGAAGTTACTTGGATTACTGTATAAATTAGTCATAAATCTTAGTAACAACAATAGAAAAAAACATAGTGTGCTTAAACTAATAACACACAAATGATTGTATTTTTCTTGTCTATATTGAATACATCATTTAAACATTCACACTGTAGGTCAAATCTACACTGGAGTTGCTTACCAAGAAGACAATCAATGTTCCTGAGTGGCCGAGTTACAGTTTTGACATTAATCTACTTGAAATGTTTTAATTCAGCTGTAACAACAAAATGTGGAATTAGTCAAGAGGTATGAATACTTTATAACTTACTAATAAATCATCTGATTGGCTAAGAATAAAAACTAGTATGGATACAACAACCACATTAGCTTGTTGAAACATGAAATGCCAGAAAAAGAAAGAAAAAAATTATTTGAATCCAAAGATTGAAGTGGGCTTAATGGGTATTCTTACCCTACATCAGGGATGGGCAACATTGATGGGAGTGGGGGCCACAAAAAATGTATGTTGCCCATCCCTGCCCTACATCATGACCAAGCACAAGGTGGATGCAGGTGAGCTACGCTGAATCTCCAAGCTTGCACCATACTGCACATTCCATACTGCACATTCCAGGGAAACAATGTTGTGCCCAACACGCTGAGCAGGGACCCGTTTGTGAAGCCACCGAGTCATCGACTCTTGTCCGAGCCATATTTGGAGCTGCTTAGGAAAGTGTGTGATGTGGAAGATGGATGTGTGCAGGATGCATTCCACCAGACATGTCAGCCGCAAGTCCTAGGATAACTCCTCCCTGAGTGTGTCTGCGGATGTGTCCTTGTCTGAGGATGGCATGTCAGTCTTACTCTCCTCTCATGAAGACTGGGAGTCTGTGTCTCAACAGAGCTGCTTTGTTAGTGGACCACATGAGCACCCAGCTAGCCAATAAACACTCCCCTCCTTGTCCGTAGAAGAGCTCAAGCCCCACCAACAACATGATGCCTCCATCTCCGCAGTGATCCACTATGTTGAGAGGAAGTGCAGACCAGCCAAACGTAAGCATCACAATGACAACCAGCTCGCTCGGAAGAATCTGAAACGATGGGAAATGCTCACACTGGTGAATTATATATTGTACAGAGTTTCCAATGATCCACTTAACAAGAGCAAGCGATTCCATACGTCCTACCTGAGACTCTGAGGAAGGAGGCCTTGCCACGCAAGGCTAGTGGCCAGCCACGCACAGTCTCCCTCGCCTGTCAGAGGTTTTTATGGCACGTAATGGAGAAAGACGTCCGCAACTATGTCAAGACCTGTCAAAGGTGTGTCCTCAGCAAGACCCCAGAGCCCACAGCAAGAGCCCCACCGGAGAGCATCAAGACCACTGCCCCACTGGAACTTGTATGCATCGACTTCTGGTCTGCTGAAGACAACCAGTACAAGTCTGTGGATGTCCTAGTGATTAGTGATCACTTCACCAAGATGGCACATACATTCCCCTGCTGGGACCAGACAGCAACGGAAGTTTGAAGAAGCTTTGGGACAACTTCTTCTGTGTCTATGGATTTCCTACCCATCTCCACTCAGACCAGAGAGCCCATTTCCAAAGTGAATTCATCGCCAAACTCCTGGAGTTGGCCTGTGTCAAGAAGTCTTGTACCTCCGCCAATCATCCTACGGAGGGCGGTGGCATGGAGAGATTAAACAGAACACTAGGCAACATGCTGAGATCCTTGCCCCCAAAGTCAAAGCAGAAGTGGCCCCGATGATCCAGAATATGACCTTTGTGTACAATTGTACTGCTCATGAGACCCCTGGCTTTGCACCCTTCTACTGGATGTTTCAGAGAGTACCTAGGCTGCCTGTTGACCAGATCTTCAAGAACTTCTTTCAGGACAAGACTGTCTGTGGCTACGATGTCTATGTGAAGACCCTGGTGAGCAACCTCCAGTCTGTTATGCTCCAAGCTCAGAAGAACTCTGCAGTGGAACAGAGACACCAGTCTGACCAGCACAACAAGAAAGTCAAAGCCAGCCTCGCTCCATTGGTGACCAAGTTATTGTGATAACAAGGGATGCAGAGGAAAACGCAAGCTTGCCGACAAGTGGGAACCAGACGTCTACACTGTTGTGGCTTCAAAGCCTGGACTCCACATCTACAAGATCTGGGGTCATAGTGGAAATGGGAAGGTGGTGCAGGGAAACCTCCTGACACAGGATATGTCAGACCCCAGCTTCAAGAGCGACAACAGTATGGGAAGTGACACCCATGTGACTGATGTGCCTGATGTATTGATGTGGTTTTGAGCAATGTATTATGACACCCTTTGACGTCACCTTTGGTATATGTGTGGCAATGGCGGAACAACATAAAAACTTGTTGACCATGATTTGTGGCCATGTTTGTCTCTGCTCGCTGTAACCAACAAAGTAATACACCTAAGACTGAAGCTTCTGGTGTTCAACAGTACAGTCTTCAGCTGAAGACACTGGCAGCCTCAGCCCAAGTAACCCACAGATGAAACATTCACCTCAGATGAGCTTCCTGTGGCTGGTGCTACTGGTGCTGGTGACCCTTCATCCCCCTCCTCTTTCCTTGTGTCACGCCCTGGTCAAAGTATTTTGTGTTTATCTTCATGTTTGGGTCAGGCCAGGGTGTGGCATGGAGTTTTTGTATTGTGGTGTGTTTTGTCTTGGGGTTTTGGTATGTATTGGGATTGTAGCTAGTGGGGTGATCTAGCAAAGTCTATGGCTGTCTGGAGTGGTTCTCAATCAGAGGCAGGTGTTTATCGTTGTCTCTGATTGGGAACCATATTTAGGCAGCCATATTCTTTGAGTGTTTTGTGGGTGATTGTCCTTAGTGTCTTTGTTCCTTGTTCTGTATGTATGTGCACCAGTATTAGGCTGTTTCGGTTTTCGTTACGTTTATTGTTTTGTAGGTTTTGTATTTAGATTCGTGTTACGTTTGTTCATTAAACATGGATCGCAATCTACACCCTGCATTTTGGTCCGACTCTCCTTCACGCCTAGAAAACCGTTACACCTTGCCCCTCAATGCCCTCCTGCCCAAGAACAACCTAGGAAGAGCCCCCACGCAGGCAGTCACCCCCCTTCTAAGTTTGGGAGGGTTATCAAGCCAGTGTGTAAACTGATAGTCTATGGTAGAACAAATTGTAGACACTAAAGGACAATGGTAGGAAAATGTACCCAGTTATTGATAAGGGAATAAACTTAGATGTTGAGAAGTTTTAGTTCACAACAAAAGTATAGGTTTGGCCTTAGTCCTCATTTTTCAAGAGAGAGTGCTTAGACCTGCACAATCTCTATTCTCTCAACCTTTTATTGGGTAGCTATTTAGCTGATATATTCCAGTGAGTGGTTTGGTAAAACGTAGGGCCTGTATATAGGAAGTCATTACAAGTATTTTTATTTGATTTTCATACTCTCCAGAGGTTTGCGTAATTCAACATGTTGTAATTATATGTTGTATAATTACACAACATTTCAATAGTTCCATGCCTGATATTACTGTACATTCCTTTTGTTGTTGTAAGTGCCCTTTTTAATGTTGCACACTCCCTTCTGCATTCCCCCTCAAACATCCCCTGCCCCCCTTAACTCTTCGCTGTCTACTACTGTACCCACGTGGAAGGTAGGGTACTGAAAAATTGTCCCATGAAAATCATAATCAGGCCTACATGTTAAAACACTTACAATGAGTTTATATGGTCACTGACAGTGTATTATAATGGTCTCCCACCAATATATTGAGATGTTCATGTATTTCGGTCATTTATTCAAATTGTATCTGTTGATTTGTGAATGTTGTACATGCTAGCTAGCTACTGTACTTTCTACTGTAGGCTTGTCGTCATTGGGCTTGCATGTCTATTCATGTCCCTTTTGTTGTTAAAAGGGGAGCACAGCATTTGTTTATGAAAGTTTTTCCTGTCATTAAATATGCCATGTGTTTTTGTTGAAGATATTTTGACCATATTTTACTGTTAGTAGTTTGCAAGTGCACGTCACGTACTGTACATAACACCAGGTTGTCTTTGAGAAAGCTAGCTAGCCTAGGTCTAGGTCCATAGACTATTCTGTACATTTCTATTTCATACTGTATATTGCATTTACCTTATATTATACTGTTATGTGAAACTAGATTACTGTTATATTGCCCTGTCTACTGTACCCATGCGTAAGAGAGGACTTTGGCATATAAGGACAGCATTTGTTTATGGATATTTTTCCTGTCATTATCAGAGAATAAAAGATCAACACCAACCCTGATCCTTTGGTCATATGTATGCTGGATCAAAACACAATGCAGATAGAGTAGAGTTGTTTTTATAAGAGGATATACAGTGGGGCAAAAAAGTATTTAGTCAGCCACCAATTGTGCAAGTTCTCCCACTTAAAAAGATGAGAGAGGCCTGTAAGTTTCATCATAGGTACACTTCAACTATGACAGACAAAATTAGAAAAAAAATCCAGAAAATCACATTGTAGGATTTGTAATGAATTGATTTGCAAATTATGGTGGAAAATAAGTATTTGGTCAATAACAAAAGTTTATCTCAATACTTTGTTATATACCCTTTTTTGGCAATGACAGAGGTCAAACGTTTTCTGTAAGTCTTCACAAGGTTTTCACACACTGTTGCTGGTATTTTGGCCCATTCCTCCATGCAGATTTTAATTTGTTTATACCTTCCGGAAACCTGCCTCACCCAATGTGATACGG
Organism: Oncorhynchus kisutch; assembly: GCF_002021735.2. NCBI lineage: Eukaryota > Metazoa > Chordata > Actinopteri > Salmoniformes > Salmonidae > Oncorhynchus > Oncorhynchus kisutch. The sequence goes on from NC_034176.2 coordinate 46,321,406, forward strand.
AATCGCTATAATTTTTTATTTATTTTTAGAACACACTCAAGAACCTCCAGAGGCTAACGAGCTAACTAGCTACAAGCTATTTGGTCATTGTTAGTTTATTTTTTTACCTGGATAACACTCGCCAGGCCAGCTTCCCTGCCCCATCCACCGCTGCCCCCTGGACACTGATCTCTTGGCTACATAGCTGATGCACGCTGGACTGTCCATTAATCACGGTACTCCATTCTGCTTGTTTGTTCTATCTGTTGGCCCCGTTGCCTAGTCTACGCCATTTTACCTGCTGTTGTTGTGCTAGCTGATTAGCTGTTGTCTCACCTACTGTTTTAGCTAGCTTTCCCAATTCAACACCTGTGATTACTGTATGCCTCGCTGTATGTCTCTCTCAAATGTCAATATGCCTTGTATACTGTTGTTCAGGTTAGTTATCATTGTTTTAGTTCACAATGGAGCCCCTAGTTCCACTCTTCACGCCCCTGATAACTCCTTTGTCCCACCTCCCACACATGCGGTGACCTCACCCATTACTACCAGCATGTCCAGAGATACAACCTCCCTCATCATCACCCAGTGCCTGGGCTTACCTCCGCTGTACCCGCACCCCACCATACCCCTGTCTGCGCATTATGCCCTGAATATATTCTACCATGCCCAGAAACCTGCTCCTCTTATTCTCTGTCCCCAACGCTCTAGGCGACCAGTTTTGATAGCCTTTAGCCGCACCCTCATACTACTCCTTCTCTGTTCCGCGGGTGATGTGGAGGTAAACCCAGGCCCTGCATGTCCCCAGGCACCCTCATTTGTTGACTTCTGTGATCGAAAAAGCCTTGGATTCATGCATGTCAACATCAGAAGCCTCCTCCCTAAGTTTGTTTTACTCACTGCTTTAGCACACTCTGCTAACCCTGATGTCCTTGCTGTGTCTGAATCCTGGCTCAGGAAGGCCACCAAAAATTCAGAGATTTCCATACCCAACTATAACATCTTCCGTCAAGATAGAACTGCCAAAGGGGGCTGAGTTGCAGTTTACTGCAGAGATAGCCTGCAAAGTAATGTCATACTTTCCAGGTCCATACCCAAACAGTTCGAACTACTAATTTTGAAATTTACTCTCTCCAGAAATAAGTCTCTCACGGTTGCCGCCTGCTACCGACCCCCCTCAGCTCCCAGCTGTGCCCTGGACACCATTTGTGAATTGATCGCCCCCCATCTAGCTTCAGAGTTTGTTCTGTTAGGTGACCTAAACTGGGATATGCTTAACACCTCGCCAGTCCTACAATCTAAGCTAGATGCCCTCAATCTCACACAAATCATCAAGGAACCCACCAGGTACAACCCTAACTCTGTAAACAAGGGCACCCTCATAGACGTCATCCTGACCAACTGGCCCTCCAAATACACCTCCGCTGTCTTCAACCAGGATCTCAGAGATCACTGCCTCATTGCCTGTATCCGCTACGGAGCCGCAGTCAAACGACCACCCCTCATCACTGTCAAACGCTCCCTAAAACACTTCTGTGAGCAGGCCTTTCTAATCGACCTGGCCCGGGTATCCTGGAAGGACATCGACCTCATCCCGTCAGTTGAGGATGCCTGGTCATTCTTTAAAAGTAACTTCCTCACCATTTTAGATAAGCATGCTCCGTTCAAAAAATGCAGAACTAAGAACAGATACAGCCCTTGGTTCACCCCAGACCTGACTGCCCTCGACCAGCACAAAAACATCCTGTGGCGGACTGCAATAGCATCGAATAGTCCCCGTGATATGCAACTGTTCAGGGAAGTCCGGAACCAATACACGCAGTCAGTCAGGAAAGCTAAGGCCAGCTTCTTCAGGCAGAAGCTTGCATCCTGTAGCTCCAACTCCAAAAAGTTCTGGGACACCGTGAAGTCCATGGAGAACAAGAGCACCTCCTCCCAGCTGCCCACTGCACTGAGGCTAGGTAACACGGTCACCACTGATAAATCCATGATTATCGAAAACTTCAATAAGCATTTCTCAACGGCTGGCCATGCCTTCCGCCTGGCTACTTCAACCTCGGCCAACAGCTCCGCCCCCCCCGCAGCTCCTCGCCCAAGCCTCTCCAGGTTCTCCTTTAACCAAATCCAGATAGCAGATGTTCTGAAAGAGCTGCAAAACCTGGACCCGTACAAATCAGCTGGGCTTGACAATCTGGACCCTCTATTTCTGAAACTATCTGCCACCATTGTCGCAACCCCTATTACCAGCCTGTTCAACTTCTCTTTCATATCGTCTGAGATCCCCAAGGATTGGAAAGCTGCCGCAGTCATCCCCCTCTTCAAAGGGGGAGACACCCTGGACCCAAACTGTTACAGACCTATATCCATCCTGCCCTGCCTATCTAAGGTCTTCGAAAGCCAAGTCAACAAACAGGTCACTGACCATCTCGAATCCCACCGTACCTTCTCCGCTGTGCAATCTGGTTTCCGAGCCGGTCATGGGTGCACCTCAGCCACACTCAAGGTACTCAACGATATCATAACCGCCATCGATAAAAGACAGTACTGTGCAGCCGTCTTCATCGACCTTGCCAAGGCTTTCGACTCTGTCAATCACCATATTCTTATCGGCAGACTCAGGAGCCTCGGTTTTTCGGATGACTGCCTTGCCTGGTTCACCAATTACTTTGCAGACAGAGTTCAGTGCGTCAAATCGGAGGGCATGCTGTCTGGTCCTCTGGCAGTCTCTATGGGGGTGCCACAGGGTTCAATTCTCGGGCCGACTCTTTTCTCTGTGTATATCAATGATGTTGCTCTTGCTGCGGGCGATTCCCTGATCCACCTCTACGCAGACGACACCATTCTATATACCTCCAAACAAGCTTCAATGCCATACAACACTCCTTCCGTGGCCTCCAACTGCTCTTAAACGCTAGTAAAACCAAATGCATGCTTTTCAACCGGTCGCTGCCTGCACCCGCATGCCCGACTAGCATCACCACCCTGGATGGTTCCGACCTAGAATATGTGGACGTCTATAAGTACCTAGGTGTCTGGCTAGACTGCAAACTCTCCTTCCAGACTCATATCAAACATCTCCAATCGAAAATCAAATCAAGAGTCGGCTTTCTATTCCGCAACAAAGCCTCCTTCACTCACTCCGCCAAGCTTACCCTAGTAAAACTGACTATCCTACCGATCCTCGACTTCGGCGATGTCATCTACAAAATGGCTTCCAACACTCTACTCAGCAAACTGGATGCAGTCTATCACAGTGCCATCCGTTTCGTCACTAAAGCACCTTATACCACCCACCACTGCGACTTGTATGCTCTAGTCGGCTGGCCCTCGCTACATATTCGTCGCCAGACCCACTGGCTCCAGGTCATCTACAAGTCCATGCTAGGTAAAGCTCCGCCTTATCTCAGCTCACTAGTCACGATGGCAACACCCATCCGTAGCACGCGCTCCAGCAGGTGTATCTCACTGATCATCCCTAAAGCCAACACCTCATTTGGCCGCCTTTCGTTCCAGTACTCTGCTGCCTGTGACTGGAACGAATTGCAAAAATCGCTGAAGTTGGAGACTTTTATCTCCCTCACCAACTTCAAACATCAGCTATCTGAGCGGCTAACCGATCGCTGCAGCTGTACATAGTCTATTGGTAAATAGCCCACCCTTTCTCACCTACCTCATCCCCATACTGTTTTTATTTATTTACTTTTCTGCTCTTTTGCACACCAATATCTCTACCTGTACATGACCATCTGATCATTCATCACTCCAGTGTTAATCTGCAAAATTGTAATTATTTGCCTACCTCCTCATGCCTTTTGCACACATTGTATATAGACTCCCCCTTTGGTTTCTACTGTGTTATTGACTTGTTAATTGTTTACTCCATGTGTAACTCTTTGTTGTCTGCTCACACTGCTATGCTTTATCTTGGCCAGGTCGCAGTTGCAAATGAGAACTTGTTCTCAACTAGCCTACCTGGTTAAATAAAGGTGAAATAAAAATGTATTGATCTCCTCTAGAGCAGTGATGTTTTGGGGCTGTTGCTGGGTAACACAGACTTTCAACTCCCTCCAAAGATTTTCTATGGGGTTGAGATCTGGAGACTGGCTAGGCCACTCCAGGACCTTGAAATGCTTCTTACGAAGCCACTCCTTCGTTGCCCGGGCGGTGTGTTTGGGATCATCGTCATGCTGAAAGACCCAGCCACGTTTCATCTTCAATGCCCTTGCTGATGGAAGGAGGTTTTCACTCAAAATCTCACAGTACACGGCCCCATTCATTCTTTCCTTTACACGGATCAGTTGTCCTGGTCCCTTTGCAGAAAAACAGCCCCAAATCATGATGTTTCCACCCCCATGCTCCACAGTAGGTATGGTGTTCTTTGGATGCAACTCAGCATTCTTTGTCCTCCAAACACGACGAGTTGAGTTTTTACCAAAAAGTTATATTTTGGTTTCATCTGATCATATGACATTCTCCCAATCTTCTTCTGGATCATCAAATGCTCTCTAGCAAACTTCAGACGGGCCTGGACATGTACTGGCTTAAGTCTGGCACTGCAGGATTTGAGTCCCTGGCGGCATAGTGTGTTACTGATGGTAGGCTTTGTTACTTTGGTCCCAGCTCTCTGCAGGTCATTCACTAGGTCCCCCCGTGTGGCTCTGGGATTTTTGCTCACCGTTCTTGTGATAATTTTGACGCCACGGGGTGAGATCTTGCGTGGAGCCCCAGATCGAGGGAGATTATCAGTGGTCTTGTATGTCTTCCATTTCCTAATAATTGCTCCCACAGTTGATTTCTTTAAACCAAGCTGCTTACCTATTGCAGATTCAGTCTTCCCAGCCTGGTGCAGGTCTACAATTTTGTTTCTGGTGTCCTTTGACAGCTCTTTGGTCTTGGCCATAGTGGAGTTTGGAGTGTGGCTGTTTGAGGTTTTGGACAGGTGTCTTTTATACTGATAACAAGTTCAAACAGGTGCCATTAATACAGGTAACGAGTGGAGGACAGAGGAGCCTCTTAAAGAAGAAGTTACAGGTCTGTGAGAGCCAGAAATCTTGTGTAACGGCGTTCTTCGTTTGTTGAGAGAGAGTCGGACCGAAATGCAGCGTGGTGGTTAATCATGATCTTTAATAAGGAAATGGTGACGATACATGAAATAACTAATAAATACAAAAACACCAAACGGAACGTGAAACCTAATACAGCCTATCTGGTGACACAACACAGAGACAGGAACAATCACCCACGAAAGACAAAGCGAAACTCAAGCTACCTAAATACGGTTCCCAATCAGAGGCAACGAGAATCACCTGACAGCTGATTGAGAACCGCCTCAGGCAGCCAAGCCTATACAACACCCCTAATCAGCCGCGATCCCAAATACAACAAACCCCAATACGAAATACAACACGTAAACCCCTGTCACACCCTGGCCTGACCAAATATATAACGAAAACACAAAACACTAAGACCAAGGCGTGACATCTTGCTTGTTTGTAGGTGACCAAATACTTATTTTCCACCATAATTTGCAAATAAATTCATTAAAAATCCTACAATGTGATTTTCGGGATTTTTTTCCTCATTTTGTCTGTCATAGTTGAAGTGTACTTATGATGAAAAATACAGGCCTCTCATCGTTTGAAGTGGGAGAACTTGCACAATTGGTGGCTGACTAAATACTTTTTTGCCCCACTGGACATTTGCATAACCTACTACAGTCAGCTGTCATCAAACACATCAAACACATCTAAACAAGACATTTAGGCTAGTGAATTACGTTCATCTATTTATTTTTGTGCAAATAATCACGAGTTAAGAAATCCTTGAATACTTTCACACCTAAATATTGCAAATGACAGTTGGGGACATGTGGCCAAATCTCACCCGCAGGGCCGATCCTAGCTTTTTGGTGGCCCTAATCAAGGTTTAGTTTGGGGGCCTCACCACCTTGTGGATAAAACAATTTTGTGGTCCCCCTTTTGACATCAGTTAATTTCTTGCAATTGTATGCATTTTGCTATAGGGCGTAGAGAAAATGCTGTGGTTTTAAAGCACATTTTCTGCAATTCTACCCATTGTTCCATGGGGCGGAGAGAAAATCTTGCCGTTTTAAATTGAATTTCATGCAATTCTACTCATGCCATGGGGCGGACAGAACATGTTGTAGTTAAAAGCTAATTTCCTGCAATTGCCAAAATGTTGTGATGCGTGGATAGAACATTTAGCCCTTTTAAAGCTAATTTCCTGCAATTCTGACTGTCATCACTGAAGTCATTTGTGGTGACGAGGCACACAAGGGTTGCTGTACAAAACAAAGTAATTACCGGTTTGATGTCTCTAACCAATCAGAGTATCAAAGCCAATGGGGGGGGGGGGGGCTGGAGGTTAGGGCCCCTTGGCAAATGCCATGCATGGTAATGTGTAAGGTGTAGATAACTGGCTAGACTAATTTACCAATTTAAACATTTTTCGCTGACATGGGCTAATTGAGTGACTGTCAGTGACTGACATTACAAGAGGAAAAACTGCTGATGCACTGCCAATTTCAAAATTGCATCTTATGTATTCTACCATTCTAACTCTCAACAGTAGATTGAGACCATGACTGAGTTCCTAAAAAAAAGGGGGTTGGGGGCACCCTAGCGGCTTGGGTCCCTGCCGTTTATGCCCAGAGGGCTGCACACGCGCCCTTTCCTGCGCCCTTCTTGTGCCTCTGACAAAAATGTGAAACGCAATCCTAGCCCCTTGTCACAAACAGCAGTTATTTTAAAACTTCAAACTCCGCCACCTCGAGACGACCATGGCAGTAGTAACGACGCTAAGATCGACCAAACCCAACTGAAGGATCACTTCTTTAATTTAGGAATAAAACTAAAACGATCACCCGCCTCCTCGCGCTGAGTCTCATCCAGGTTCAGTTGTTCTCCTCCTGGTGGCGCATATCCAATGTCTATACCGGTAGTTCTCCCCGGATCGTGTTACCCTGTAACTAGGGTTTCTTTGGGTTCTCAGTTGGCAGACTCGTCGTTCAGGAGCCGGCCGCCCCGCTGTATATCTAGCTCTCGCATGCCTGGTTCTCAGTCGCAGCTGCTACCAGCGCTTCTCCCCGGCGGCCCACTGCTCTCCCTCGGATTACTGCAGCTGGTTCTCGGCTGCTCCATGGTCGCGCTCTCCTTCTCAGCTCTCTCCCTCAGCAGCTCGCCACCCATCCGAAACTCATGCCCTTTCTGGGTCGGATCTTCAGTGAGTAGCCTCAGGTTTATTAACATCTCACACATAATTAATAAAATGGCAGTAATTTTTTTTGACTCCATATTCTTAAACTATGATAGCTAGTTGACTATATCAACAGGTTGTGTAGTGCTTATCAATTATGCAACTATTACCCAAATCACACTCTTGTTAGGGGATTAGATCATATCCACCAGAACCAAAACACATGGCAGAGCGATGGACTATTTGTCAGCTGTAGTGTCCTGGTGTCATATCTAGATGCTGTTTAAGAGTCCAGTGGTATTAGGTGACTTGTGTGCTGACAAGTACATTATTATTATGGGGTGACTTATATTGGTAGCCCCTACAGTTGGATACTAGCCCATTTATGAATTAACTGGATTGGAGCACATACTGTACAGTTGAAGTCGGAAGTTTACATACACCTTAGCCAAATACATTTAAACTGAGTTTTTCACAATTCCTGACATTTATCCTAGTAAAAATTCCCTGTTTTATGTCAATTAGGATCACCACTTTATTTTAAGAATGTGAAATGTCAGAATAATAGTAGAGAGAATGATTTATTTCAGCTTTTATTTCTTTCATCACATTCCCAGTGGGTCAGAAGTTTACATACACTCAATTAGTATTTGGTAGCATTGCCTTTAAATTGTTTAACTTGGGTCAAACATTTCGGGTGGCCTTCCACAAGATTCCCACAATAAGTTGAGTGAATTTTGGCCCATTCCTCCTGACAGAGCTGGTGTAACGGACTCAGCTTTGTAGGCCTCCTTGCTCACACACGCTTTTTCAGTTCTGCCCACAAATGTTCTATGGGATTGAGGTCAGGGCTTTGTGATGGCCACTCCAATACCTTGACTTTGTTGTCCTTAAGGCATTTTGCCACAACTTTGGAAGTATGCTTGGGGTCATTGTCCATTTGGAAGATCCATTTGCAACCAAGCTTTAACTTCCGGACTGATGTCTTGAGATTTTGCTTCAATATATCCACATCAGTTTTCTTCCTCATGTTGCCATCTATTTTATGAAGTGCACCAGTCCCTCCTGCAGCAAAGCACCCCCACAACATGATGCTGCAACCCCCGGTCTTCACGGTTGGGATGGTGTTCTTCGGCTTGCAAGCCTCCCCCTTTTTCCTCCAAACATAACGATGGTCATTATGGCCAAGCAGTTCTATTTTTGTTTCATCAGACCAGAGGACATTTCTACAAAAAAGTATGATATTTGTCCCCATGTGCAGTTGCAAACCGAAGTCTGACTTTTATGGAGGTTTTGGAGCAGTGGCTTCTTCCTTGCTGAGCTGCCTTTCAGGTTATGTTGATATAGGACTTGTTTTACTGTGGCTATAGATACTTTTGTACCTGTTTCCTCCAGCACCTTCACAAGGTCCTTTGCTGTTGTTCTGGGATTGATTTGCACTTTTTGCACCAAAGTACGTTCATCTCTAGGAGACAGAACGTGTCTCCTTCCTGAGCGGTATGATGGCTGCATGGTCCCATGGTGTTTATACTTGCGTACTATTGTTTGTACAGATGAACGTGGTACCTTCAGGCGTTTGGAAATTGCTCCCAAGGATGAACCAGACTTGTGGAGGTCTACACATTCTTTTCTGAGGTCTTTTCTGAGGCTGATTTCTTTAGATTTTCCCATAATGTCAAGCAAAGAGGCAGTGAGTTGGAAGGTAGGCCTTGAAATGCATCCACGGGTACACCTCCAATTGACTCAAATTATGTCAATTAGCCTATCAAAAGCTTCTAAAGCCATGACATAATTTTCTGGAATTTTCCAAGCTGTTTAAAGGCACAGTCAACTTAGTGTATGTACACTTTGACCCACTGGAATTGTGATACAGTGAATTATAAGTGAAATTATCTTTCTGTAAACAATTGTTGGAAAAATTACTTGTGTCATGCACAAAGTAGATGTCCTAACCGACTTGCCAAAACTATAATTTGTTAACAAGAAATTTGTGGAGTGGTTGAAAAACGAGTTTTAATGACTCCAACCTAAGTGTATGTAAATTTCTGACTTCAACTGTATATCTGAAAGGACTGGGTAGAAATGAAGTTGATATCCAAAGCTATGTCTTTATAAATCAATCACACAAATAAGGGACTATACAATCCTTTGGCAAAATAAACTATATTGTTATGAGTAATCAGGGTCAGGGGTAATAACCTAGTAATTTACCCCAGGAAGCACATTGTGATTAAAGTTCTTATAAAACAGGCAGTTTCTTATTGGAAAACACTGAACCAGAATTTGATATTGAATGTTTCTCGATCTAAGGTGTCCATCTTGGTCCGAATCCTAAATTGTACCCTATTGAATAAATGGCACCCTATTGAATAAATGGCACCCTATTTTCAATTTATCGCTTTACTTTTGACCAAGGCCCATAGAGCTTGCACTGTGTAGGGAATAGGGCCTATTCCTGACATATTGCAAACCCTATGTGCCCTGCTCAAAAGTAGTGCACTAAATTGGGACTAGGGCAGCCCTGGTATTTCTCCATCTTGGTTTATTAAAAAAATTCAATGTAAAAGAAAAGTGCAGGTTTCACTTTTATTTAGTTATCACATTATTTCCATGCACCTGCAACAACTCAGATGTGCAAGTGCTTTTTTAAAAACATAGTAGTGTAATTAAAAGCCCCCCCAAATGTAAGGACATGTTATAACACATTTCACAGAGGCCTAGTATGGATTCACTTATATAATTTGTGAAGCATCTATGTAGGCCTTATAAAGGGTATGCGAAGCCTTTAGAGTTGTTGTTCTTATAACGTGGGACTGTGAATTGTGCAATGACTTTTGTGCATTGGCAGACCATCTCAAAATCTCTTACACAGGGGTTACATGATTGTCAAGCTTACTACAGCTGCTGCTCAGACAATACTATGGAGGCTGCCAGGGTTGTCAAACCTCAAAATAATGGCCCTGTTAAGTCTTAATCAGTCCAGCCACTTTAACTGCCCACTTCCTTTAGAGTATTAGACTAAAAGTGTTTCAGAAGACTATTGGGCCTTTTCAGCTTAATCAGAAACTACCACTGGAGAGAAATCAACCATTTACAGACACTAATGTTACCACACACTAATGTAACCACACAGTACAATTTGTTTTTGTGTTCTTATGTGGTGGAAAACCCCTTCATAAGGCAGTCCAATCTCAATATACAAAAGCTTTATTTCAGCATGCATTGGAAAACCAAATAAATTCGCTTTTTGTTTTCACAGACATCTTATACAGACCGAGGATGGGTGGGGTGTTTCACATGCCCTTCAAATGAGTCCGGTGCTTATCACCACAGATATTAGGTCCAGACAGAGACGAATCATATCAAGGACATGTCCACTCTCCCACACATCCTGGGATAACAGGAACCATGAACAATTGTTTTACAGAAAGTTAGAAACAGTTATAAAACAGACTACAAAAACTTACAGGGCAATTTGTAACAATCTTATAGAAATTAAGAGGAACAGGATTAACTATCTCTTCTTCAAGCCATATAAGATAACAAATGACATTTTCCTCTTTGACACCACATTATACGGCTTTCACATTGATCTATAAGGGCTGGGGTGTTGCAGGCTTCTGTTGGCCTTTGTACAAGTCTGTTTTAATATCCACTGGCAAATCACTCCTCACCAAAACACAGCAACTCACTCGGCATACATAGCTTTCCTGGAACATGGGTGGGTGTAAGGGAGATAAGGCCTATTGAGCAACTAACTCTCTAGTTATTGTTAGGAAGTGTGGCGCAATGGCCTACAAAGGAAGTTCGCTGCTTTAGTTCATTATGTCAGACAACGTTCACATAACCTTAGACAACATTCACACAACCTTAAACAACATCCACACACCATGTGTGACTGACCGGCTGGATTCGGTCTTATGTAGCAACGTTTGAAATTGTGTTTTTTACATTGGATAACAGTAGAGACTGTGCTAGAACATGGTATATCATATACTGCAGTTGAGGAACAATTGGAAAGGCATTCTGCTTTGAAAGTTGATAAACTTGTAACCTCACTTTTGAGAAAATGGCCCTATTGGAGAGCTCTTCTTAGTCTACACCCATTCAGCATCATTCACACCCTCTTAAGCTTTAGCCCAACCCAGCTCTTTAGATATTCACATGTGAGGCCGTGTACTAAACAATCAAAGATTTTAAGACTAAAGGCTGGTTTATACTACGGGTGTGTTCGTAAATTCAATCTGGAGTGCCAGAGTGCGCTCTGGGCGTTCGTAAACTCAGCGTTGTCAGATTGTCCATTAGTAAATTCAAAGCGGTTCGCTCTCAGAGCGTTCAGAGTGCATACTGGCCGCTCTGGCCGAGGAGTAGGGTTGACCCGAGCATTCGGACCTAACAACAGCAGTCAAGCACCCAAGCTAACTGGCTAACGTTGGCTAGCTGGCTAGCTATTTCCAGACACAAATGAGTGAACAGCTCACTCTTACCATTTTACTTGCTCTAGTAGAGCTGGTTAGGCTGTTTTCATGTTATCCAGAGCGTTGGTGACTGCAACTGTGCTGCTGGCAACAATTTATTACGCTTTTTTGCTAATGTTTACTGACACCGGCCATATTCAACGGGTGTTGAGCGTTCGTAAATTCGTCACTTATTCTGCACTCTGACACACTCAGATGAGTGCTCTGAAAACGGAGTAGATAGCCAGAGCGAATTTACCAGCTATGTCTAGTTTACCAGCTACTTGAGAAACAGACGCTCCTCAAGTCCTCAACTGGCAGCTTTATTAAATAGTACCCGCAAAACACTAGTCTCAACGTCAACAGTGAAGAGGCGACTCTGGGATGCTGGCCTAAAGCTGCCAGTTGAGGACTTGTGAGGCGTCTGCTTCTCAAACTAGACACTCTAAAGTGCTTGTCCTCTTGCTCAGTTGTGCACCAGGGGCCTCCCACTCCTCTTTCTATTCTGGTTAGGGCCAGTTTGCGCTGTTCTGTGAAGGGAGTAGTACACAGCGTTGTAGGGGATCTTCAGTTTCTTGGCAATTTCTCGCATGGAATAGCCTTCATTTCTCATAACAAGAATAGACTGATGAGTTTCAGAAGAAAGGTCTTTGTTTCTGTTCATTTTGAGCCTGTAATCGAACCCACAAATGCTGATGCTCCAGATACTCAACTAGTCTAAAGAAGGCACTGCTTATTTAATGAGCACAACAGTTTTCTGCTGTGGTAACATAATTGCAAAATGGTTTTCTAATGATCAATTAGCCTTTTAAAATGATAAACTAACACAACTTTGATTAGCTAACACAATGTGCCATTGGACCACAGGAGTGATGGTTGTTGATAGTGGGTCTATGTACGCCTATGTAGATATTCCATTAAAAATCAGCCGTTTCCAGCTACAATAGTCATTTACAACATTAACAATGTCTATATTGGGGCGGCAGCGAAGCCTAGTGGTTAGAGCTGACAAATCTGTCCTTCTGCCCCTGAACAAGGCAGTTAACCCACTGTTCCTAGGCCTTCGTTGAAAATAAGAATTTGTTCTTAACTGACTTGCCTAGTAAAATAAAAATAAATATACTGTATTTCTGAAAAATTTGATGTGATTTTAAAATTGCTTTTCTTTAGAAAAAACAAGGACATTTCTAAGTGACCCCAAACTTTTGGGTGGTAGTGTATGTGATACGTGGTTGGGATACAACTGTGATATGTGGTTGTCTCACCTTTCCATCTTGATATGAATGCACTAGCTGTGGGTTGCTTTGGATGGGAGTGTCGCTGAATGGCTAAATTGTAATGTAAATGTAGTTCTATGTATGTATATTTATGTATATTATGTATTTTATTTGTTGTGTTTCCTGTTTGGACCCAAGGAGGAGTAGCCACTGCCTTGGCAACAGCTAATTAGGGGTCCTAATAAATACAAAATACTTTAATGGAGACAAAAATGTGTGTGTGTGTGTGTGGGGGGGGTTACTGTCTGTGTATGCACATACAGTATGTAACATTGCGGATTTCTGTATCTGTTTTCTTCTTCTTCTCCAGGTGATCCTGTCAGGGATCGTTGGCCTCACAACATGGAGGAGACCCATGCTGCTGCTGGTAGGTCATATATCACAGAACTGTTCTTTTTATACATGAGAGAGATCTGTACTTGCTTTACTGTATGAGGGAACCTAAGTACTGTATGAAGGCCAGGGGTATTCAACCATTTTTTCCATATTTTTGTTTGAATATCTCTAGCAACAACAGAATAAACACATTTTGAATTAAGTACCTGCCAGTAGCGACTCCTGGTTGGCTAAGTAGGTGGGGGGGAGCAGAGTGCAGGCAGGTTTTTCCCAATTTCAACAGGCCACGCACATTGCTGTCAGGTGTATACATTTGAGCACACAGCCGTGCAATCTCAATAGACCAACATTGGCAGTAGAATGGCCCTTACTGAAGAGCTCAGTGACTTTCAAGGTGTCACCGTCATAGGATACCACCTATCCAACCAGTCAGTTCATAAAAATGTTCCCTGCTAGAGCTCCCTGGTCTACTGTAAGTGATGTTATTGTGAAGTGGAAACGTCTAGGAACAACAACGGCTCAGCCGCAAAGTGGTAGGTCACACAAGCTCACAGAACGGGACTGCCGAGTGCAGATGTGTGTAGCGCGTAAAAATCATCTGTCTTCGGTTGCAACACTCATTACCAAGATCCAAATTGCCTCTGGAAGCAACGTCAGCACAATAACTATTAGTTGGGAGCATCATGAAATGGGTTTCCATGGCCGAGCAGCTGCACACAAGCCTAACATCACCATGCGCAATGCAAAGCATTGGCTGGAGTGGTGCAAAGCTCGACGCCATTGGACTCTGACGCAGTGTAAACGCTTTCTCTGGAGTGATGAAACACGCCTCACCATCTGGCAGTCCGATGGACGAATCTGGGTTTGGAGGAGAACACTACCTGCCCGAATGCGTATTGCCAACTGTAAAGTTTGGTGGAGTATGAATAATGGTCTGGGTGTTACGACTTCTAGCAGTAGTGGGTGGAGGAGCAGGCACAGAGAGCAGGGTAGTTCGATACCTTACTACCCCTCCCAGTCCACGAGGTACTGCAGGCCCCTCACCCGGCGTTTCGAGTCCAGAGTAGCTCGTACCGTGTATGCCGGGGACTCCTCGATGTCCAGAGGGGGCGGATGGACCTCCAGCACCTCACCTTCTTGTAGGGGACCAGCTACCACCGGCCTGAGGAGAGACACATGAAACGAGGGGTTAATGCGATAGTAAGAGGGGAGTTGTAATCTATAACACACCTCGTTTATCCTCCTCAGGACTTTGAATGGCTCTACACACTGCGGCCCCAGCTACCGGCAGGGCAGGAGGAGAGGCAGGTTTCGGATCGAGAGCCAGAGAGCAGGGTAGTTCGATACGTGGATATTTATTTCCAAACAACAGAGTGTCGGTCAACGCCACACACAAGGGCGCATAAAGACCCAGTCCAAACAAACAGGACGAAACTGTTCGGAAAATATAATCCACAAAATATACACACACCAATAACTGAAAAACAAGCCCGCACAAAAGCCGGCGGGCCTACCAGGTTAGTAGGGGCAGCTAGTAGGCCGGCGAAAACGACCGCCGAGCGCCGCTGAACAGGAAGAGGCACCATCTTCGGCGGGATTCGTGACACTGGGGCTGTTTACCATGGTTTGGGCTAGGCCCCTTAGTTCCAGTGAAGGGACATTTTTGTGCTACAGCATACAATGACATTCTAGAACATTCTGTGCTTCCAACTTTGTGGCAACAGTTTGGGAAAGGCCCTTTCCTGTTTCAGCAGGGCAATGCCACCGTCTACAAAGCGAGGTCCATACAGATTGGTGTTGAAGAACTTCACTGGCTGCACAGAGCCCTGACCTCAACCCATCAAACACCTTTGGGATGAATTGGAACGCCGACTGCGAGCCAGGCCTAATCGCCCAACATCACTGCCCAACCTCACTAATGCTCTTGTGGCTGAATTGAAGCAAGTCCCCGCAGCAATGTTCCAACATCTAGTGGAAAGCCTTCCCAGAAGAGTAGAGGCTATTATAGCAGCAAAGGGGGGGGGGGGGCAACTCCATATTAATGCCCATGATTTTGACAAGCATTAGGCTAGACGCATTGAACACACACTATCCATACAACTCTATCAAGTATAGGTTTAATCAATGTAAACTGAATATTAATATGCCAATAATAATGATTTATTTAATTCATAGAGGGCTTTTAATTAGGTTGTAGACTAAATTACCTCATGCCTGTCATTGATTTCCACCACTAGCAACACCTCTTCTGGTTCCAGCTGTACTTGGCACAGAGCAATGGCGCGGAGTCTCGTACCTTGGACAAAACATCCATAAAGCATTTGACGGCATCCTGTGCTTGCACAGCATCAATGCTTCTTTTATGCAGGTGTGCAAAAAGAATGTCCACTCGGGGCATTATGTGCTGGAACAAATCAAGGAAAAAAAGAAAATCCTTTAACATCGTCGAGAATCCCTTGGCTTCCCTGTCAGTGATGTTGTCAAAGTCATCAGAGGCTAGAATGGTTTCTAAGCACTCCAATAGTTCACCTTTATTTTCATGCACAGTGTTTACAATACGGCTCTGGAAATTCCAGCCCTTCTGGGATGCGCGGGGGAGCCTGCGTACCACTGTGCTGTCCAACACATTTTATTTTGTTGGATCGTGAGAAGCAGGTTGAGCGCCTCCTTCAATCTGAGAAAAATACACAAGCATGTGTCACGGCTGATGCTGCTTGTTGCATCACCAAATTGATGCATAACAGTGGAGAAAGTGGGCATTCAGGTATATGTCTTGAATCTTCTTACTAATGCCACCAGTTGAACCGCGCATCACGCTTTCCCCATCATATGTTTGACCAATATGTTTTATCTTGTCTGCTTCTTGCTCTGGAAAAAGTAGGCCCAGATTTTGAAGGAGAGCCCTGCTGATGGTGTCTGCATTGGGGCCTCCTTCCAATTTCGCAAATCCCCAATATCTCTCTTGCACAGTTTTGGCTGCATCAATGTAGCGTCAAATGATGGCAAGCATCACATATGTTGTTTCATTCGCTTGTATGGCCATAAAGTCAGTGTTCTGTAACTCCTGTACAATGTGCCCTTGCATTGTGGAGAGCCTACAGTCTAGTAGCTCGTGCCTTTTAAAAACCAATAGCGGTGTCCAAGTGCTCTTTCATTGCAGTGTCCAGCGATGACACAAAATCAACAAGTTCCCTAAACACTCCTGGGTTCTCGAATACTTGTGTTTTATCTTGTCCCCTTAGTTTTAGCTCAAATGCAACAAAGATATCCAGTCCATCCGCCCCCTCTGGATACTGACTGATCAGAAAATCAGTCAGTATCTGGTGTGACCACCATCAGCTGCCTTATGCAGCACTGTTGATTGTGGCCTGTGGAATGTTGTCCGACTCCTCTTCAATGACTGTGCGAAGTTACTGGATATTGGCGGGAACTGGAACACACTGTTGTACAGGTTGATCCAGAGCATCCCAACATGCTCAATGGGTGACATGTCTGGTGATATGCAGGCCATGGAAGAACTGGGACATTTTCAGCTTCCAGGAATTGTGTACAGATCCTTGTGACATGGATGCTGTGCATTGTTGCCTTATGCAGCACTGTTGATTGTGGCCTGTGGAATTTTGTCCTCATGCTGAAACATGAGGTGATGACGTCGGATGAATGGCATAACAATGGGCCTCAGGATATCGTCACAGTGTCTTGGTGCATTCAAATTGCCATCGATAAAATGCAACTATGTTAGTTGTCCGTAGTTTATGCCTGCCAATGCCATAAACCTACCGCCTCCAAGCGGCTCTCTGTTCACAACGTTGACATCAGCAAACCACTCGCCCATACGACGCCATACAGGCTGCCATCTGCCCGGTACAGTTGAACCGGGATTCATCCGTGAAGAGCACACTTCTCCTCTATGCGATTATCCTTTCATCTCGTCCCGGCATGCGGGGACTTGCAGCGGTTGAACAGAGAAGCCTTGTTCTGTGTCTGTAATAGGTTGGTTTGATTTATTTATTTAGCCATCGAAGAATAGCATTTGCCCACTGAATTCGGTTACGATGCCGAACTGCAGTCAGGTCAAGATCCTGGTGAGGACGACAAGTGTGTAGATGAGCTTCTCTGATACAGTTTCTGCAGGAGTTCTTCGGTGGTGCAAACCCACAGTTTCATCAGCTGTCTGGGTGGCTGGTCTCAGATCATCCGGAAGGTGAAGAAGCCAGATGTGGAGGCCCTGGGCTGGCAGGGTTACACGTGGTCTGTAGTTGTGAAGCCGCTTGGACGTACTGCCAAATTCTCTAAATTGCAAGCTCCCTCAAAACTTCAGACATATGTGGCATTGTGTTGTGTGACAAAACTTCACATTTTAGAATGCCCTTTTATTGTCCCCAGCACAAGGTGCACCTGTGTAAATATAATTATTTTTTAATCAGCTTCTTGATACGCCAAACCTGTCAGGTGGATGGATTATCTTGGAAAAGGAGAGATGGTCATTAACAGGGATGTAAACAAATTTCTGCATAGAATTTGAAAAAAGAAGTTATGTGCGTATGGAAAATGTCTGATATTTTATTTCAGCTCATGAAAAATGAGACCAACACTACATGTTGCGTTTATATTTTTGTTCAGAGTATATATATATTTTTTTATCTGCTCTTTTCATTTTTTTTTCTTCCAAAGGTGAGGCGCCACCCCTAACGCCCTAATTAGCAGGTCGCCATTGATACCTACTACAGTAGAAAAGAGCGGAAAATATTATTTTTAATGATGTCAACTTTATTTATCAACTCCTAATATTGAGCTAATTACAGTAATTGGAGCATATTACACTCACTGGAGCATATTACACTCACTGGAGTATCTGACATAGAGTGGTTATTCCTTTAAAAGTTGCGTCATACTGCAGCACAGCTTGCGGGCTGCCACAAAATTCTAACATGTCAGCCATTGTTGCCATTAATGCTAGTTAGTGCTAGTTTGACCATCAGAGGGCATGCATTTGACAGTTTTTAAATATTGACTGTTAGGGTGGCACATTTTGGGGAATATTCAGAGGTGGAAACTTTCTGTGGGAATTAAAATTAATACCATATAAATGTAGATGTTTTTTTAATTGGATATATTTACCATATATGGAGACAGAAACAAATCTTTCACCTTATCATAAGTAGGCATAATTGCAAATGATTAAGTCCTTCCAATAGAAAAAAAATGTTACGAATTTAACTTTTAATGAAATGTCACATCAAAAGAAAGAGAATATTGAATGATCCCCAATGATCCCCATCACATCTCCAAAAAACATTTTTAACATACCTCTGTAAAATGATAGTGTTTGAGCTAAAGCTTTGGTTGTCTTCCTCCCAGGCTTGCATGTCTTCTCCCTGGACCTCTTCAATGTCCACATCTTGAACATGTTGAGGATGGCTCGTTGTCAGGCTCAGAAAGCCTCAAATTTGCCCGGATGGCCCCCAATTTCTCAACCCTTTTGGTCAGCCTGTTGCATGCTTTGGTGTGTGTGTTCCCAAACAATGACCAGTTGCGCTCTGAGGCGGCTGATGTTGGTGGGAGGATGATGGAGGCAACAGGGGAAAGAGCCTCAGATCCACAAAGTCCCTTCCACCATGTGGCTGATGAGATATGTTGGCACGACTGCCATATTGCATCTCCATCCCAAAGCCCTTGCTTGGAAGTGTACTTCGCCAGACTGCCAAGAAACGTGCCCTCATCCAGGCCAAGGTGGCGAGACACGGTAGTGATGACACCATAGGCCTTGTTGATCTCTGCACCAGACAGGATGCTCTTGCCAGCATACTTGGGGTCCAACATGTACATTGCGGCATGTATAGGCTTCAGGCAGAAGTCTTCATGCTTTTTGATGCATTTCAGAACTGCAGAATCTGAACATCAGACAGGATGACATTGTCTTCCTCAGTCCGTGCAATTATTTTTTTATTTTTTTATTTGACCTTTATTTTACTAGGCAAGTCAGTTAAGAACAAATTCTTATTTTCAATGACGGCCTAGGAACAGTGGGTTAACTGCCTGTTCAAGGGCAGAACGACAGATTATGTACCTTGTCAGCTGGGGGATTTGAACTTGCAACCTTTCGGTTACTAGTCCAATACTCTAACCACTAGGCTATACTGCCTAGTGGTTTGGCAATAGCCAAAGGTTTCAGGAGTTTCAGGCTGCTTACCACTCTCTCCCAAAATACATAATCCAGGAGGATCCTCTTGATGGGGCTGTCTATATCAGCAGACTGTGATATGGGCATTTCTTGGAGAGACTCCTTCCCCTCCAGGAGATGGTCAAACATGATGACAACACCACCCCAACGGGTGTTGCTGGGCAGCTTCAAAGTGGTGCTCTTATTCTTCTCACTTTGCTTGGTGAGGTAGATTCCTGCTATAACTTGATGACATTTCACATACCTAACCATTTCCTTGGCTCTTTTGTAGAGTGTATCCATTGTTTTCAGTGTCATGATGTCCTTGAGGAGCAGATTCCATGAATGAGCAGCACAGCCAATGGGTGTGATGTGAGGGTAGGACTATACATACACATGGATTTTGTGAGGGTACGCACTATACATACACATGGATTTAGTACTGTGGATATGTGGTAGTGGTGGGGTAGGGGCCTGAGGGCACACAGTGTGTTGTGAAATCTGTGAATGTATTGTAATGAGAGAGAGAGGAAAAGAGCACTGGGGGAGGCGGCAGGTCAAGGAGATACAGGATGAGCAGTAGAGGGCGTTGCAGGAACAGATGTGACAGATAGTTTAACTAAAATATGCCACAAGACCTAGAATTGCCATGTGTATCCCACAAAAAAGGTTCACAGCTCTAAGCTAACTTTTTTTGATGACATTTAGAAAGTTTTCGACTATATGGGATCTTTTTTATTTTTATTTAGCTTAATTAATTTGATAAATATGATCGGGTTTCTATTCCATGAAAAACTAAAATATTTTTTTACTGTAGCTGTTTTTAGCATAACTTACTTATTGGCATAAAGTCCTTCTTCAGTATACAGTGTATCATTCAATCATACAATAATTTGTGCATGTCAATCAATACAAGTCAGCCATGTCTTTAAATACAGTCAAGCATTTTAGTTGTAAAACTAATAACAAAGGGAGCATAATAACAAAGGGAGCGTGAAAAAGCACCCGCAAGTACCAGTCACGGCAAATGGCAAATACCTCTGTCTGCTGGTAAGCTTTCTTGACTTGACATACAGTGCATTCAGAAAGTATTCAGACCCCTTCCTTTTTCCCACATTTTGTTATGTTACAGCCTTATTCTGAAATTAATATTTTTTTCTCATCAATGGGAAAACACAATGGCAAAGCTAAAACAGGTTTTTAGAAATGTTTGCAAATGTATTAAAAATAAAAAACAGAAAGTATTTACATAAGTATTCAGACCCTTTGCTATGAGACTCGAAATTGAGCTCAGGTGCATCCTTTTTCCATTCATCATGCTTCAGATGTTTCTACAACTTGATTGGAGTCCACCAGTGGAAAATTCAATTGATTGGACATGATTTGGAAAGGCAAACACCTGTCTATATAAGGTCCCAGAGATGACAGTGCATGTCAGAGCAGAAACCAAGCCATGAGGTTGAAGGAATTGTCCGTAGAGCTCAGAGACGGGATTGTGTCGAGGCAAAAATCTGGGGAAGGGTACCAACACATTTCTGCTGCATTGAAGGTCCCCAAAAACACAGTGGCCTCCATCATTCTTAAATGGAATTAGTTTGGAACCTCCAAGACCCTTCCTAGAGCTGGCCACCCGGCCAAGCAGCAGCTAATGGAGATCCATAATAGATACAAATACAGCCGCTTGGAGTTTACCAAAAGCCACCTGAAGGACTCAGACCATGAGAAGCAAGATTCTCTAGTCTGATGAAACCAAGATTGAACTCTTTGGTCTGAATGCCAAGCGTCACGTCTGGAGGAATTCTGGCATCAAACCTACGGTGAAGCATGGTGGTGGCAGCATCATTCTTTGGGGATGTTTTTCAGCGGCAGGGACTGGGAGACTAGTCAAGATCGAGGGAAAGATGAATGGAGTGAAAACATGCTCCAGAATAGTCTGGACCTCAGACTGGTTTCACTTTTGAGTGGTGGGTGATTGTTTCCTGTTGTAATGTTTGTTTCACATTTGAGGACTGTTTCGGTTTTCGTTTGTATCATTCACTTTGTTATTTTGTATTATTTAGTGTTCAGTTTAATAAACTAAAATGGACACTTACCACGCTGCACATTGGTCCGACCTCTCTCACTCCTCATCAGACGAAGAGGAGGACAGTCGTCGCACCCTGCTTAGCTTCAGAAGCATGTCAGGAGGGGGATGTAGGGTGGTCATTGACGTTAAAGGTTTAAAAATGTTTTCAAGAAATAATTCAATACTTTGACAACATTTTTTTGAAACTTTTAAATTATATCAAACTCAACCATTTATATCTTCCAGTGAAGACAGATTTATCATGGTATGGTAAGGGTATACAAAATGGGTCAACTTTGAGCACTTTTATCTCCTGAATGTTTCTGACCACTTCTTCCAAAGGCAAACATGCATAGAAAGGTTTGTTTAAATCAAAAGGGATGCTTTAAAAAAGTGATTGAACTCAAATGGATTTATCCTGTAGTCACATTCCCTGTCCTCCCAAACCCTGTAATCTGGTGTAGAGGCGGTATTAAAGCCTCTTAGAAACAAACAGTTTTTACCAGGATACTAGGATACTAGAGCAATAACTATTAATCAAATGGACATTGTCTCGTGCAGATTTAAATTTTGCAGACGAATAACATGAAATACCGTGATTAGTATCTGTATAATCACATATTATTGCCATATTATGTGGTCTGAATGTATTAAAAAGTGTCAATTTTATTCCGGCGCCGACAGAGATGGCCGCCTCGCTTCGTGTTCCTAGGAAACTATGCAGTATTTAATTTTTTATGTGTTATTTCTTACATTCTTACCCCAGGAAATCTTAGGTTTTATTACATAGAGTCGGGAGGAACTATTGGATATAAGAGCAACATCAACTCACCAACATTACGACCAGGAATATGATTTTCCCGAAGCAGATCCTCTGTTTGGTCCACCACCCAGGACAATGGATCGGATCCCAGCCGGCGACCCAAAACAACTGCGTCGCAGAATGGACAGACGGAGCGGTCAGGCTCCGTAGATGGGCACATCGCGCAGCGCTCCCGAGCATACTACTCGCCAATGACCAGTCTCTTGACAACAAGGTAAACGAAATCTGAGCAAGGTTTGCCTTCCAGAGAGACATCAGAGACTGTAGCGTTCTGTGTTTCACGGAAACATGGCTCACTCGAGACACGATATCGGAGTCGGTACAGCCACCTGGTTTCTTCACGCATTGCGCCGACAGAAACAAGCATCTCTCTGTTAAGAAGAATGGCGGGGGTGTATTCCTTATGATTAATGAGACATGGTATGATCATAACAACATACAGGAACTCAAGTCCTTTTGTTTACCTGACCTAGAATTCCTTACAATCAAATGCCAACCGCATTATCTACCAAGAGAATTATTTTAGATCATAATCACAGTCGTGTATATTCCTCCCCAAGCAGACACATCGACGGCTCTGAAACAACTTAATTTGACTCTATGTAAACTGGAAACAAGATATCCTGTGGCTGTATTTATTGTAGCTGGGGATTTTAACAAGGCTAATCTGAAAACAAGGCTCCCTAAATGTTATCCGCATATCGATTGTGCGACCCGGGCTGGCAAAACCCTGGATCATTGTTATTCTAACTTCCGCGACGCATATAAACCCTCCCCCGTCCCCCTTTCGGAAAAGCTGACCGCGACTCCATTTTGTTGCTCCCAGCCTATAGACAGAAACTAAAAGAAGAAGCACCCGTGCTCAGGTCTGTTCAACGCTGGTATGACCAATCGGATTCCACGCTTCAAGATTGCTTTGATCACATGGACTGGGATATGAATATGCTGATTCGGTGAGCGAGTTTATTAGCAAGTGCATCAGTGATGTTGTACCCACAGCGTCTATTAAAACATTCCCCAACCAGAAACCGTGGATTGATGGCAGCATTCGTGCAAAACTGAAAGTGCGAACCACTGCTTTTAATCAGGGCAAGGTGACCGGAAACATAACCGAATACAAACAGTGTAGCTATTCCCTCCGCAAGGCAATCAAACAAGCTAAGCGCCAGTATAGAAGACAAAGTATAGTCGCAATTCAACGGCTCAGACACGAGAGGTATGTGGCAGGGTCTACAGTCAATTACGGACTACAAAAGAAAAACCAGCCCCGTTGCGGACCATGATGTCTTGCTCCCAGACAAACTAAACAACTTCTTTGCTCACTTTGAGGACAATACAGTGCCACTGACACGGCCCGCTACCAAAACCTGCGGGCTCTCCTTCACTGCAGCCAACGTGAGTAAAACATTTAAATGTGTTAACCCTCGCAAGTTTGCAGGCCCAGACGGCATCCCCAGCCGTGTCCTCAGAGCATGCGCAGACAAGCTGGCTGGTGTAATTACGGAAATATTCAATCAATCCTTATCCCAGTCTGCTGTTCCCAAGAAAGCTAAGGTAACTGAGCTAAATTACTATCGCCCCGTAGCACTCACTTCCGTCATCATGAAGTGCTTTGAGAGACTAGTCAAGAACCATATCACCTCCACCCTACCTGACACCCTAGACCCACTCCTATTTGCATACCGCCCCAATTGGTCCACAGATGACGCAATCACACTGCACACTGCCCTAACCCATCTGGACAAGAGGAAAACCTATGTAAGAATGCTGTTCATCGACTACAGCTCAGCATTTAACACCATAGTACCCTCCAAACTCGTCATTAAGACCCTGGGTCTCAACCCCGCCCCGTGCAACTGGGTCCTGGACTTCTTGATTGGCCGCCCCCCAGGGGGTGAGGGTAGGTAACAACATCTCCACCCCGCTGATCCTCAACACTGGGGCCCCACAAGGGTGCGTTCTCAGCCCTCTCCTGTACTCCCTGTTCACCCATGACTGCGTGGCCATGCACGCCTCCAACTCAATCATCAAGTTTGCAGACGACACTACAGTGGTAGGCTTGATTACCAACAACAATGAGTCGGCCTACAGGGAGGAGGTGAGGTCCCTCGGAGAGTGGTGTCAGGAAAATAACCTCAAACTCAATGTCAACAAAACAAAGGAGATGATTGTGGACTTCAGGAAACAGCAGAGGGAGCAGCCCCCTATCCACATCAACCGGACAGTAGTGGAGAGGGTGGAAAGTTAAGTTCCTCGGCGTACACATCACGGACAAACTGAAATGGTCCACCCACACAGACAGCATGGTGAATAAGGCGCAACAGCGCAACCTCGGGAGGCTGAAGAAATTCGTCTTGTCACCAAAAACACTCACAAACTTCTACAGATGCACAATCGAGAGCATCCTGTCGGGCTGTATCACCGCCTGGTACGGCAACTGCTCCACCCACAACCGCAAGGTTCTCCAGAGGGTAGTGAGGTCTGCACAACGCATCACCGGGGGCAAACTACTGGCCCTCCAGGAAACCTACACCACCCGATGTCACAGGAAGGACCAAAAAGATCATCAAGGACCCTAGCCACTGCCTGTTCACCCCGCTATCATCCAGAAGGCAAGGTCAGTACAGGTGCATCAAAGCGGGGACCGAGAGACTGAAAAACAGCTTCTATTTCAAGGCCATCAGACTGTTAAACAGCCTTCACTAACATTGAGGGGCTGCTGCCAACATACTGACTCAACTCTAGCCACTTTAATAATGGAACAATTGATGTAATAAATGTATCACTAGCCACTTTAAACACGGCACTTTAAATAAAGTTTACATACCCTACATTACTCATCTCATATGTATATACTGTACTCTATACCATCTACTGCATCTTGCCTATGTCATTCGACCATCACTCATTCATATATTTTTATGTACATATTCTTATTCATTCCTTTACACTTGTGTGTATAAGGTAGTTGTTGTGAAATTGTTAGGTTAGATTACTTTTTAGATACTAGAAGCACAAGCATTTCGCTACATTCGCATTAACATCTGCTAACCATGTGTATGTGACAAATAACATTTTATTTGATATGAGTATCCGGATATCCTGCCGTTTGCACAGTCAGCGTCTTACAACTCTGAGAGTGTATTTAAATCAGCTTTCACTGATTGCACGTAAAGGAAGATAGTTCCTAAATGGGAGTGCTTGCTTTGTTGTCCAACTGATCTTGTGTTCTTTCTGTCATCCTGTGAACCCCGTTCATGTCTGCTCACAGCAATATCTTTAAATTATTTTCTTAAACTCCTTTACTCCTAAACTATATTTGTTAAAATGTCGATTCCGCTAGGTGGCCCTTTTTTATCAGGCTATGATTAGGCCTACCGCAGAATGTTGCCAGTGTGTATAGTAGCATAGTGTATTACAAATGGAGGTATCACACAATACAATTTGAGCAATAGTTCTGTTAAAGCTGCAATATGTAACTTTTTGGGGTCCCCTACCAAATTCACATAGAAATCAGTTATAGTTATAGTTCTCGCATACTCATTGAAAGCAAGTCGAAGAAGCGGTAGATCTGTTCTATATACGCTATTTCCATGCCTCCCATTCTTAGGTTTAGCTTCAAGCAGCTGAAAATACAATATTTTTGGTTATTGAAAATGTTATTCCACAGGGGTTTAGATGGTACAATGATTCTCTGTGCTGTACTGCTTTTGCTTGTTTTATCACATAAACTGAAATTATGCGAACTATTCGAATTTTAGCAACCAGGAAATAGTGGAGCGATTTTTGCATAGTGCACCTTTAGTGCAACAGATTAACATCAATAATGTATCTTCAGACATAGCCTACCCCTTGGGGAACACTCTTATTTGTGTAAAGGGGGTCTTAGTCTTAATCCCCTCAATTTGTTCAAAACGTGACTTCAGGAAACTGGAAGAGTGAGTGTTCAGTTGGAACTGAAGTGTTGGCGCTTGCCTGAGGGTGAAATCTGGAGTCGAGCTGTCTGTCCCGCAAGCTGTGTATTTGTGTGTGTGTGTGTGTCCTGTGTGAGAGTGTGAGAGCGGACACACTGACTGGGTTAGGACAAATTAGTGACTGTATCCTCCCCGTCACAAAGAATACACAGAGCCCCACCTCTGACCTGAGTGATTTCCATGGCCGTGGTCGCCAGACAGATAGCGACAGACACAGAGAGACAGACAGCGGTCACCATGCGTCCCAGTCTTAGCTCCAGTATAAATACCCCTCTGCCTCACTGTGAGAGGCGGTGGGGGGGCTGGATTTGGCCCATCCCCTCCCTTATGCCCGAGACCGCCAGGCGACCGACACGATTTTGCTGCTGGAGGCACGCTTAAAATAGTCAGATCTTTTCCGAGCCCACCTATTTGTGTAAGCTTTGAAAAGGGGTCATTTTCATATTGATTGACATATCCTTGGCTGTTCTGAATTACATGCACTATAAACCAACACTCACATCAAGTCAGTCTAATAGTAGTGTAGTTAAATTACCCATTGTATATTCCAACAAACAGGTATTGGTCTGTCTTCCCTCCTCTCCTTCTTCTTCAGTTTTTTCAATAACAGTGTTTATATGACTCATTTTTTCTGTCATCTTTTCTATCTGTAATTTCGTCTTGTGTTTTAATCATTCGTGTTTCATTTGTTTTTACCATTGAGGACCACTTTGAAAACAAGTGTTTTAATTAATAATTTTATGTGATTTCCTCTGGGAATACATTGTTTAACTTGTTCTACATTATATGTATTTTACCCAAATAAATTCAATTAAATTACAGTGCCTTCAGAAAGTATTCACATCCCTTGACTTTTTCGACATTTTGTTGTGTTACAAAGTGGGATTAAAATGGATTTAATTGTATTTTTTGTCAACGATATACACAAAATACTCTTATGTCAAAGTGGAAGAAAAATGATAATATTTATAAAACATTTATGAAAAATAGAACAATATTATATCTTGATTAGATAAGTATTCAACCCCCTGAGTCAATACATAGAATCACCTTTGGCAGCGGTTACAGGGTCTTTCTGGGTAAGTCTAAGAGCTTTCCACACCTGGATTGTACAACATTTCTCCATTATTATTTTCTAAATTCTTCAAGCTCTCTTAAATTGGCTGGTGATCATTGCTAGACAACCATTTTCAGGTCTTGTCATAGATTTTCAAGCAGATTTAAGTCAAAACTGTAACTCTGCCACTCAGGAACATTCACTGTTTTCTTGGCCAGCAACTCCAAA
Organism: Oncorhynchus kisutch; assembly: GCF_002021735.2. NCBI lineage: Eukaryota > Metazoa > Chordata > Actinopteri > Salmoniformes > Salmonidae > Oncorhynchus > Oncorhynchus kisutch. Next base: position 46,348,980 of record NC_034176.2, read on the forward strand.
TTAGATTTGGCCTTGTGTTTTAGGTTATTGTACAGCTGAAAGGTAAATTCATCTACCACTGTCTGGTGGACAGCAGACTGAACCAGGTTTCCCTGCAGGATTTTGCCTATGCTTAGCTCCATTCCGTTTCTTTTTTATCCTGAAAGCTCCCTAGTCCTTAAGGATTACAAGCAAACCCAAAACATGATGCAGCCCACCACTATGCTTGAAGATATGGAGAGTGGTACTCAGTAATGTGTTGTATTGGATTTGCCCCAAACATAAGACTTTGTATTCAGGATAAAAAAGTGAATTGCTTTGCGACATTTTTTGCAGTATTATTTTAGTGCCTTGTTGCAAAGAGTTTTGGAATATGTTTATTCTGTACAGGCTTCCTAACTACAATGTTGTTGATCCATCCTCAGTTTTCTCTGTTATTTAGGCTTCCCATAAGAAAGGGGTTGAAGACGTATTTCAGATTTTCAGTTGTAATTCATTTGTAAAAAATAAAAAAATAATTCCACTTCGACATTAAGGGGTATTTTTTTAGGCCAGTGACCCAAAAAATCTAAAGTGTGTCCTTTTTAAATTCAGGCTTATAACACAACAAAATGTGGAAAAAGTCTGGGGTGTGAAGGCACTATAAATTATCTTTCCAGTCAAGGCCAGCTTTGAGGGCCTTTCTCTTCCGTCATAAACAGTTGTATCCCTTTTTTCTCTCAACTTCCCTTTCTTCCCTCTCTCTATATTATGGTTCTGTATTATTTTCCTGATTGGGATTTAGTTTTAATATGCTCTCTGATTTGGACTATTTTCCTATTAGGCTGTGTGATATGTTTTGCAAATATCTCCATCACTATTTCTCTCTCCCTCCCCTCTCTCTCCACCATTTCCCTCTCCCAGGTGAATATGTTTGTGCTGTCGTCAGTGGTGTGTGTTCTTCTCAACCTGGCCGGCTTCATCCTCTGCTGTCAAGGAGCTCAGATGGTCTCCACCTTAACCAACTGTCAACTGGTGAGACACACACACGCAGACATCACCCACACACAGTCAGGCAGGCACGCACACACAGACCCACATGCATGTGCGCACAACACAAACTCTTTCCCTGATTTGAAATGTGTGTAGGTGTTTGATTGGTCGAGTGTGTGTGCAGATGTGATGATGTTGTGTGTAGGTGTTTGATTATGGTGTGAGACAGACAATGATCGGGGATAAGTGGATCATGATTATCAGTGATCTATCTTCACATGTTTGTGTGGGCTATGTGTTGTTATTATAGGGGAGATTTAGATGTCTTAGGTGGCAGGCTGTATTCCTGTATTCATTCTCTCTCTATGTCTCTCGCTTTCGCTCTCTCTCTCACTAACACACACACACACACACACACACACACACACACACACACACACACACACACACACACACACACACACACACACACACACACACACACACACACACACAGCATCTTGCATCTTGCATTCAGAAGGTATTCACACCCCTTGACCTTTTCCACGTTTTGTTGTTGCAGCTTGAATTTAAAATGCATTAAACATAGATATTTTGTCACTGGCCTACACACAATACCCATAATGTCACTCTATGTACAATAATACTGTTTAACATGATTTTTGAATTACTACCTCATCTCTTTACTCCACCATACAATTATCTGCAAGGTCCCTCAGTCGAGCGGTGAATTTCAAACACAGATTCAACCACAAAGACCAGGGAGGTTATGCAATGCCTCGCAAAGAAGGGCACCTATTGGTAGACGGGGGAAAAAATGAATAAACTGACATTGAATATCCCTTTGAGCATGGTGAAGTTATTAATTACACTTTGGATGGTGTATCAATACACCCAATCACTACAAAGATATAGGCGTCCTTCCTAACTCAGTTGCCGGAGAGGAAGGACACTATCTGATCTACCTGATGTCTCTTTCCTCTCTACTGGAGATGCTATCTCAACAATGTGACCTCGCTACATCCTAATACCATCCATCTTTTTTTTTTTATTAGTCCAACCGGGCCCCACACAGAGACCAGGGATGTGTCCCAAATGGCACCCTATTCCCTACATAGGGCACTACTTTTGAACAAAACCCTATGGGCCCTATTTCAAAAGTAGTGCAGTACTGTATATAGGGAATAGGGTGCCATTTGGAACAGAAACCACTGCTGGTTCCAGTTCAAGGCATATCAACATGGTACATTTTATTAGCCTAGAAACGTGCCAACTCACACGTTAGACGTGCAGGAACTTCTCCCACCCCAAAACGAACTTGAACACAAGCAGCGTATCAGACTGGAGCTGAGATCTGGACATTGAATCAAATCAAATCAAATGTTATTTGTCACATACACATGGTTAGCAGATGTTAATGCGAGTGTAGCGAAATGCTTGTGCTTCTAGTTCCGACAATGCAGTAATAACCAACAAGTAATCTAGCTAACAATTCCAAAACTACTACCTTATAGACACAAGTGTAAGGGGATAAAGAATATGTACATAAAGATATATGAGTGAGTAATGGTACAGAGCGGCATAGGCAACATACAGTAGATGGTATTGAGTGCAGTATATACATATGAGATGAGTATGTGAACAAAGTGGCATAGTTAAAGTGGCTAGTGATACATGTATTACATAAGATGCAGTAGATGATATAGAGTACAGTATATACATATACATATGAGATTAATAATGTAGGGTATGTAAACATTATATTAGGTAGCATTGTTTAAAGTGGCTAGTGATATATTTTACATCATTTCCCATCAATTCCCATTATTAAAGTGGCTGGAGTTGAGTCAGTGTGTTGGCAGCAGCCACTCAATGTTAGTGGTGGGTGTTTAACAGTCTTGAGATAGAAGCTGCTTTTCAGTCTCTCGGTCCCAGCTTTGATGCACCTGTACTGACCTCGCCTTCTGGATGATAGCGGGGTGAACAGGCAGTGGCTCGGGTGGTTGTTGTCCTTGATGATCTTTATGGCCTTCCTGTGACATCGGGTGGTGTAGGTGTCCTGGAGGGCAGGTAGTTTGCCCCCGGTGATGCGTTGTGCAGACCTCACTACCCTCTGGAGAGCCTTACGGTTGTGGGTGGAGCAGTTGCCGTACCAGGCGGTGATACAGCCCGACAGGATGCTCTCGATTGTGCATCTGTAGAAGTTTGTGAGTGCTTTTGGTGACAAGCCGAATTTCTTCAACCTCCTGAGGTTGAAGAGGCGCTGCTGCGCCTTCTTCACAATGCTGTCTGTGTGGGTGGACCAATTCAGTTTGTCTGTGATGTGTACGCCGAGGAACTTAAAACTTACTACCCTCTCCACTACTGTTCCATCAATGTGGATAGGGGGGTGTTCCCTCTGCTGTTTCCTGAAGTCCACAATCATCTCCTTAGTTTTGTTGACGTTGAGTGTGAGGTTATTTTCCTGACACCACACTCCGAGGGCCCTCACCTCCTCCCTGTAGGCCGTCTCGTCGTTGTTGGTAATCAAGCCTACCACTGTTGTGTCGTCCGCAAACTTGATGATTGAGTTGGAGGCGTGCGTGGCCACGCAGTCGTGGGTGAACAGGGAGTACAGGAGAGGGCTCAGAACGCACCCTTGTGGGGCCCCAGTGTTGAGGATCAGCGGGGTGGAAATGTTGTTGCCTACCCTCACCACCTGGGGGCGGCCCGTCAGGAAGTCCAGTACCCAGTTGCACAGTGCGGGGTCGAGACCCAGGGTCTTGAGCTTGATGACGAGCTTGGAGGGCACTATGATGTTAAATGCCGAGCTGTAGTCGATGAACAGCATTCTCACGTAGGTATTCCTCTTGTCCAGATGGGTTAGGGAAGTGTGCAGTGTGGTTGAGATTGCATCGTCTGTGGACCTATTTGGGCGGTAAGCAAATTGGAGTGGGTCTAGGGTGTCAGGTAGGGTGGAGGTGATATGGTCCTTGACTAGTCTCTCAAAGCACTTCATGATGACGGAAGTGAGTGCTACGGGGCGGTAGTCGTTTAGCTCAGTTACCTTAGCTTTCTTGGGAACAGGAACAATGGTGGCCCTCTTGAAGCATGTGGGAACAACAGACTGGGATAGGGATTGATTGAATATGTCCGTAAACACACCAGCCAGCTGGTCTGCGCATGCTCTGAGGGCGCGGCTGGGGATGCCATCTGGGCCTGCAGCCTTGCGAGGGTTGACACGTTTCAATGTTTTCCTCACGTCGGCTGCAGTGAAGGAGAGTCCGCATGTTTTAGTTGCGGGCCGTGTCAGTGGCACTGTATTGTCCTCAAAGTGGGCAAAAAAGCTATTTAGTCTGCCTGGGAGCAAGACATCCTGGTCAGTGACTGGGCTGGTTTTCTTTTTGTAATCTGTGATTGACTGTAGACCCTGCCACATACCTCTTGTGTCTGAGCCGTTGAATTGAGATTCTACTTTGTCTCTATACTGACGCTTAGCTTGTTTGATTGCCTTGCGGAGGGAATAGTTACACTGTTTGTATTCGATCATGTTTCCGGTCACCTTGCCCTGATTAAAAGCAGTGGTTCGGGCTTTCAGTTTCACACGAATGCTGCCATCAATCCACGGTTTCTGGTTTGGGAATGTTTTAATCGTTGCTATGGGAACGACATCTTCAACGCACGTTCTAATGAACTCGCTCACCGAATCAGCGTATTCGTCAATGTTGTTGTCTGACGCATTACGAAACATATCCCAGTCCACGTGATGGAAGCAGTCTTGTGTGGAATCAGATTGGTCGGACCAGTGTTGAACAGACCTCAGCGCGGGAGCTTCTTGTTTTAGTTTCTGTCTGTAGGCAGGGATCAACAAAATGGAGTCGTGGTCAGCTTTTCCGTAAGGAGGGCGGGGCATATAAATGCATCGCGGAAGTTAGAATAGCAGTGATCCAAGGTTTTTCCAGCCCTGGTTGCGCAATCGATATGCTGATAACATTTAGGGAGTCTTGTTTTCAGATTAGCCTTGTTAAAATCCCCAGCTACAATGAATGCAGCCTCCGGATAAATGGATTCCAGTTTGCAAAGAGTCAAATAAAGTTCGTTCAGAGCCATCGATGTGTCTGCTTGGGGGGGAATATACGGCTGTGATTATAATCGAAGAGAATTCCCTTGGTAGATAATGCGGTCGACATTTGATTGTGAGGAATTCTAAATCAGGTGAACAGAAGGACTTGAGTACCTGTATGTTGTTATGATCACACCACGTCACGTTAACCATGAAGCATACGCCCCCGCCCCTCTTCTTACCAGAAACATGTTTGTTTCTGTCTGCGCAATGCGTGGAGAAACCAGCTGGCTGCACCGATTCCGATAGCGTTTCTCCAGTGAGCCATGTTTCCGTGAAGCAAAGAACGTTACAGTCTCTGATGTCCCTCTGGAATGCTACCCTTGCTCGGATTTCATCAACCTTGACTGGACTGGACATTGGCGAGAAGAATGCTAGGGAGTGGTGCACGATGTGCCCGTCTCCGGAGTCTGACCAAAAGACCGCTCCGTTTCCCCCTTTTACGAAGTCGTTTTTTTGGGGTCGCCGGCTGGGATCCATTCCGTTGTCCTGGGTGAAAGGCAGAACACAGGATCCACTTCGCGAAAGTCATTTTGTGTCTGTGTGCACGCATATGCATGCACACAGACACAAACACCAAGGGTGTGACCATTGAACAAGTTGAACTCCTAGGAGTAACATTGGATAGTCAGTTATCATGGTAAAGACATATTCACAAAGTTGTTGTGAAGATGGGTAGAGGTATGTCTGTTATAAAAATATATTCTGCATTTTTGACTCAAAGATCAACTGTTCTAGTTGTTCGGGATCTGATCTTGTCCCATCTTAATTACTGTCCGGTAATATGGTCAGGTGCTTTGGCTCAAAACAAAGCAGCACGCTTTGCCCTTAACAAGCGCACACAAAACTAACCTCAACAACATACATGTTAATCTTTCATGGTTGAGGAGAAATTTACTACTTCTCTTCTAATCTTTTTAAGAAAAATGTGTGTGTTGAAAATGCCTACCCACTATTTGCATACACTTCAAAAAGACACACCGTACATACCCCACCAGACATGCCAAGGGTTTCTTCACTGTATCCAAACCAAAAACAGACTTAATGCATGGCTCAGTTCTGTGTAGAGCCACGTCATCATGGAATGCTCTGCCACCAGAGGTTACTCAGGCAAAAAGCAGGTTAAGGCTGAAAGAAAAACAAATTTTAAAAAACGTATTGTATCACAGCGCCTCTCCTCTTTCTAAAGATCTACACTGTTGGTCCCATGTTTCATAAACTGAAATAAAATATCCCAGACATTTTCCAGACTCTCAAAAATATTATTTTGCTCACATTTTGTGCACAAATTTGTTTACATACCTGTTAGTGAAAATGTCTCCTCAGCCAAGATAATCCATCCAACAGGTGTGTCATATCAAGAAGCTGATTAAACCGCATGATCATTACACAGCTGCACCTTGTGCTGGGGACAATAAATGGCCACTCTAAAATTGCAGTTTTGTCACACAACACAATGCCACAGATGTCTCAAGTTTTGAGGGAGCATGCAATTGGATGATGACTGCAGGAATATCCACCAGAGCTGTTGCCAGAGAATTGAATGTTAATTGCTCTACTATAAACCGCCTCCAACATCATTTTAGAAAATGTGGAAATACGTCCAACCAGCCTCACAACCGCACACCAAGTGTAACCACACCATCCCAGGACCTCCACATCCGGCTTCTTCACTTGCGGTATTGTCTGAGACCATCCACCCGGACAGCTGATGAGATTGTGGGTTTGCACAACCAAAGAATTTCTGCCTAAACTGTCAAAAACCATCTCAGAGAAGCTCATCTGCGTGCTCGGCATCCTCATCATTGCCTTGGCCTGACTACAGATCCCGAGGCCAATTGTCGTGCCATTCATCCGACATCATCACCTCATGTTTTAGCATGATAATGCATGACCCCATGTTGCAAGTATTCACAATTTCTGGAAGCTGAAAATGTCCCAGTTCTTCCATAGCCTGCATACTCACCAGACATTTCACCCATTGAGCACATTGGGATGCTCTGGATCAACGTGTACGACAGCGTGTTCCAGTTCCCGCCAATATCTAGCAACTTCGCACAGCCATTGAAGAGGCCACCATCAACTGCCTGATCAACTATATGCAAAGGAGATGTGTCACAGTGCATGAGGCAATACCAAATACTGACTGGTTTTCTGATCCACGCCCCTACTTCTTTTTAAGGTGTCTGTTACCAACAGATGCATATCTGTATTCCCAGTCATGCGAAATCCATAGATTTGGGCTTAGTGAATGTATTTCAATTGATAAATGTACTAATATGAACTGTAACTCAGTAACATTTTGGAAATGGTTGAATATTGCGTTTATATATTTGTTCAGTGTGTACTGTGCATTCGTAAAGTATTCAGACCCCTTGACCTTTTCCACATTTTGTTATGTTACAGCCTTATTCTAAAATGCATTAAATATCACATTTACCTAAGTATTCAGACACTTTCCTCAGTACTTTGTTGAAGCAACTTTGGAAGCGATTACACATTTGAGTCTTCTAGGGTATGATGTTACAAGCTTGGCACACCTGTATTTGGGGAGTTTCTCCCATTCTTCTTTGCAGGCCCTCTCAAGCTCTGCCAGGTTGGATGGGGAGCATCGCTGCACAGCTTTTTTCAGGTCTCTCCAGAGCTGTTAGATCGGGATCAAGTCCAGGCTCTGACTGGGCCACTCAGGGACATTCAGAGACTTGTCCCAAAGCCACTCTTGTGTTATCTTGGCTGTGTGCTTAGGGTCGTTGGATGGTGAAACTTTGCCCCAGTCTGAGGTGCCAAAGAGTTCAATCGCCCCAGTCTTCAGGCCAAAGAGTTCAAACTTGGTTTCATCAGACCAGAGAATCTTGTTTCTCCTGGTCTGAGTGTCCTTTAGGTGCCGTTTGGCAAACTCCGAGCGGGCTGTTATATACATTTTACTGAGGAGTGGCTTCCGTCTGGTCGCTCTACCAAAAAGGTCTGATTGGTGGAGTGATGCAGGGAAGGTTGTCCTTCTGGAGGGTTCTCCCATCTCCACAGAGGAACTCTGGAGCTCTGTCAGAGTGACCATCGGGTTCTTGGTCACCTCCCTCACCAAGACCCTTTTCCCCCGATTGTTCAGTTTGGCCAGACAGCCAGCTCTAGGAAGAGTCTTGGTGGTTCCGAACGTCTTCCATTTAAGAATGATGAAGGCCAATGTCTTCTTGGGGACCTTCAATGCTGCAGATATTTGTAGATAACCTTCCCCAGATACGTTCCTCGACACAATCCTGTCTCGGAGCTCTACGGACAATTCCTTCGACCTCTTGGTTTGGTTTGCACTGTCACCTGTGGGACCTAATATAGACAGTTGTGTGCCTTTCGAAATCATGTCCAATCAATTGAATTTACCACAGCTGGGCTCCAATCAAGTTGTGGAAACATCTCAAGGATGATCAATGGAAACAGGATGCACCTGAGCTCAATCTTGTGTCTCATACCAAAGGGTCTGATTACTTGTGTAAATAAGGTATTTCTGTTCTTTATTTTCAATAAATGTGCAACATTTTCTAAAAACCTGTTTCGCTTCGTCATTCTGGGCATTTGTGTGTAGATTGATAAAGAAAATAAATAAATTGTCAATTTTAGAATAAGGCTGTAACGTAACAAAATGTGGAAAAAGTTAAGGGGTCTGAACACTTTCCGAATGCACTCTATATACATGTCACGCCCTGACCATAGTAAGCTGTTTATTCTCTATGTTGGTTGGGGCGTGATACTGACTAGGGTCGGTCATCTAGGTTTTTTGTATGTCTATGTTGGCCTGATATCGTTCCCAATCAGAGACAGCTGTTTATCGTTGTCTCTGATTGGGGATCATATTTAGGTAGCCATTTCCTCATTTGTGTTTGTGGGATCTTGTCTACATTTAGTTGCCTGAGTGCACAACAGTAGCTTCACTTTTCGTTTGGTTGGTTGGTTTGTTGTTTTGTTTTGTTCAGTGAGTTTCGGTTTGTTAAAATGATGTTGAACTCTACGCACGCTGCACCTTGGTCTAATCATTATAATGAGCGTGACAATACAGTGCAAGTCAAAAGTTTGGGGACACCTACTCATTCTAGCGTTTTTCTTTATTTTTACTATTTTCTACATTGTAGAATAATAGTGAAGACATCATAACTCTGAAATAACACATGGAATCATGTAGTAACCAAAAAAGTGTTAATCAAATCAAGGTATGTTTTAGATTCTTCAAAGTAGCCACCCTTTCCATTGAAGACAGCTTTGCACACACTTGGCATTCTCTCAACCAGCTTCACCTGAAATTATTTTCCAACAGTCTTGAAGGAGTTCCCACATATGCTGAGCACTTGTTTGGCTGCTTTTCCTTCACTCTGTGGTACAACTCATCCCAAATCATCTCAATTGGGTTGAGGTCGGGTGATTGTGGAGGCCAGGTCATCTGATGCAGCACTCCATCACTCTTCTTCTTGGTCAAATAGCCCTTACACAGCCTGGAGGTGTGTTGGGTCATTGTCCTGTTGAAAAACAAATTATAGTCACACTAAGCGCAAACCAGATGGGATTGCGTATCGCTGCAGAATGCTGTGGTAGCCATGTTGGTTAAGTGTGCCTTGAATTCTAAGCAAGTCTCTTATTCTTATTGGTGTCCTTTAGTAGTGGTTTCTTTGCAGCAATTGTACCATGAAGGCCTGATTCACACAGTCTTCTCTGAACAGTTGATGTTGAGATATGTCTGTTACTTGAACTCTGCAAAGCATTTATTTGGACTGCAATTTCTGAGGCTGGTAACTCTAGTGAACCAATCCTCTGCAGCAGAGGTAACTCTGGGTCTTCCTTTCCTGTGGCGGTCCTCATGAGAGCCAGTTTCATCATGACGCTTGATATCGCTTTTTGCGACTGCAGTTGAAGAAACGTTCAAAGTTCTTTACATTTTCCACATTGACTGACCTACATGTCGTAAAGTAATAATGGACTGTCATTTCTCTTTGCTTATTTGAGCTGTTTGGTCTTTTACCAAATAGGGCTATCCTCTATATACCACCCCTACCTTGTCACAACACAACTGATTGGCTCAAACACATTAAGATGGAAAGAAATTCCACATCTTTACTTTTAACAAGACACACCTGTTAATTGAAATGCATTCCAGGTGACTACCTCATGAAGCTGGTTGAGAGAATGCCAAGAGTGTGCAAAGGGTGGCTACTTTGAAGAATCTGAAATGTAAAATATATACACTGCTCAAAAAAATAAAGGGAACACTAAAATAACACATCCTAGATCTGAATGAATTAAATATTCTTATTAAATACTTTTTTCTTTACATAGTTGAATGTCCTGACAACAAAATCACACAAAAATTATCAATGGAAATCAAATTTATCAACCCATGGAGGTCTGGATTTGGAGTCATGCTCAAAATTAAAGTGGAAAACCACACTACAGGCTGATCCAACTTTGATGTAACAGCCTTCCTCTTGCAGGAACTGCTGACACACTCCAGCCACATGAGGTCTAGCATTGTCTTGCATTAGGAGGAACCCAGGGCCAACCGCACCAGCATATGGTCTCACAAGGGGTCTGAGGATCTCATCTCGGTACCTAATGGCAGTCAAGCTACATCTGGCGAGCACATGGAGGGCTGTGCGGCCCCCCAAAGAAATGCCACCCCACACCATGACTGACCCACCGCCAAACCGGTCATGCTGGAGGATGTTGCAGGCAGCAGAACGTTCTCCACGGCGTCTCCAGACTCTGTCACGTCTGTCACGTGCTCAGTGTGAACCTGCTTTCATGTGTGAAGAGCACAGGGCACCAGTGGTGAATTTGCCAATCTTGGTGTTCTCTGGCAAATGCCAAACATCCTGCACGGTGTTGGGCTGTAAGCACAACCTCCACCTGTGGACGTCGGGCCCTCATACCACCCTCATGGAGTCTGTTTCTGACCGTTTGAGCAGACAAATGCACATTTGTGTCCTGCTGGAGGTCATTTTGCAGGGCTCTGGCAGTGCTCCTCCTGTCTTCCTTGCACAAAGGCGGAGGTAGCGGTCCTGCTGCTGGGTTGTTGCCCTCCTACGGCCTCCTTCACGTCTCCTGATGTACTGGCCTGTCTCCTGGTAGCGCCTCCATGCTCTGGACACTATGCTGACAGACACAGCAAACCTTCTTGCCACAGCTCGCATTGATGTGCCATCCTGGATGAGCTGCACTACCTGAGCCACTTGTGTGGGTTGTAAGACTCAGTCTCATGCTACCACTAGAGTGAAAGCACCGCCAGCATTCAAAAGTGACCAAAACATCAGCCAGGAAGCATAGGAACTGAGAAGTGGTCTGTGGTCACCACCTTGCAGAACCACTCCTTTATTGGGGGTGTCTTGCTAATTGCCTATAATTTCCACCTGTTGTCTATTCCATTGCACAACAGAATGTGAAATTTATTGTCAATCAGTGTTGTTTCCTAAGTGGACAGTTTGTTTTCACAGAAGTGTGATTGACTTGGAGTTACATTGTGTTGTTTAAGTGTTCCCTTTATTTTTTTGAGCAGTGTATATATTAGATATTTGTTGTAACCTTTATTTAACACTTGTTTTGTTACTACATTATTCCATATGTTTTATTTCATAGTTTTGATGTCTTCATTATTATTCTACAATGTAGAACATAGTAAAAAATATAGAAAAACCCTTGAATGAGTAGGTCTGTCCAAACTTTTGACTGGTACTATATGTACATATAGTACAGTGACTTCGGACCCCTTGATTTTTTCCACATGTTGTTACGTTACAGCCTTTTACAAAATGGATTACATGTTTGTTTTTTATCTCAGCAATCTACACACAATACCACATAATGACAAAGCTTAACCCTGTAAAAAAAAAGTTGGGCAAATGTTTAAAAAAAACAACAGAAATACTTTGTTTTCTTAAGTATTCAGACCCTTCACTGTGAGACTCGAAATTGAGCTCAGGTGCATCCTTTTTCCATTGATCATACAACTTGATTGGAGTCTACCTGTGGTACATTCAATTGATTGGACATGATTTGGAAAGCACACACACCTGTCTATGCAAGGTCCCTCAGTTGACAGTGCATGTCAGAGCAAAAACCAAGCCATGAGGTTGAAGGATTGTGTCGATGCACAGATTGACATCAGAAGTTTACATACACCTTAGCCAAATACATTTAAACTCAGTTTTTCACAATTCCTGATATTTAATCCTAGTGAAAATTCTCTCTCTTAGAATCACCACTTTATTTTAAGAATGTGAAATGTCAGAATAATAGTAGAGAGAATGATTTATTTCAGCTTTTATTTCTTTCATCGCATTCCCAGTGGATCAGAATTTTACATACACTCAATTAGTATTTGGTAGCATTGCCTTTAAATTGTTTAAACTTGGGTTAAACATTTCAGGTAGCCTTCCTCAAGCTTCCTACAATAAATTGGGTGAATTTTGTTCCTTTCCTCCTGACAGAGCTAGTGTAACTGAGTCAGGTTTGTAGGCCTACTTGCTGGCACATGCTTTTTCAGTTCCCACAAATGTTCTACAGGATTGAGGTCAGGGCTTTGTGATAGCCACTCTAATACCTTTACATTGTTGTCCTTAAGCCATTTTGCCACAACTTTGGAAGTATGCTTGGGGTCATTGTCCATTTGGAAGACCCATTTGCAACTACGTTTTAACTTCCTGACTGATGTCTTGAGATGTTTCTTCAATATATCCACATAAATTTGCTTCCTCATGATGCCGTCTATATTGTGAAGTGCACCAGTCTCTCCTGCAGCAAAGCACCCCCACAACATAATGCTACCACCCCTGTTCTTCACGGTTGGGATGGTGTTCTTCGGTTTGCAAGCCTCCCCCGTTTTCCTCCAAACATAACGATGGTCATTATGGCCAAACAGTTCTATTGTTGTTTCATCAGACCACAGGACATTTCTTCAAAAAGTACGATCTTTGTTTTTTTTATGGCGGTTTTGGAGCAGTGGCTTCTTCCTTGCCCAGCGGCCTTTCAGGTTATGTCGATATAGGTCCTGTTTTACTGTGGATATAGATACTTTTGGACGTGTTTCTTCCAGCATCTTCACAAGGTCCTTTGCTGTTGTTCTGGGATTGATTCGCATTTTTCGCAACAAAGTATGTTCATCTCTAGGAGACAGAACGCCTCGCCTTCCTGAGCGGTATGACGGCTGCGTGGTCCCATGGTGTTTATACTTGCGTACTATTGTTTGTATAGATGAACGTGGTACCTTCAGGCGTTTGGAAATTGCTCCTGTGCTCCTGGTCTGTGCTGATTTCTTTAGATGTTCTCATGATGTCAAGCAAAGAGGCACTGAGTTTGAAGGTAGGCCTTAAAATACATCCAAAGGTACACCTCCAATTGACTCAATAGATGTCAATTAGCCTATCAGACGCTTCTAAAGCCATCACATAATTTTCTGGAATTTTCCAAGCTGTTTAAAAGCACAGTCAACTTAGTGTATGTAAACTTCTGACCCACTAGAATTGTGATACAGTGAATTATAAGACATAAGACTTGTGTCATGCACACAGTAGATGTCCTAACCGACTTGCCAGAACTGTAGTTTGTTAACAATACATTTGTGGAGTGGTTGAAAAACATGTTTTAATGTCTCCAACCTAGGTGTATGTAAACTTTCGACTTCAACTGGTTAAATTGTGAGAGTTTTTGAGTAATGGAGTCTCCCGTCCAGAACACCTGCTCCTCAAATCTGTTGTTACTTTCACTAAACCCTGACCCCTTCGCTTACCCTAACCTTAACCATAACTCTAACCTTAACCCTTACCGTAATCATTTTAAATGTCAACTTCAATGGGGTAGGGACGTCCCAAGGATCCCGGATAGCAAGGACCCTTTCATTGACCTGGAGGGAGGGAGGGAGGGCGATGAAAATGTACATGCCTGAAGGTAAAATATGTCTTGCTCTCACTCTGTTGATGTCTCTCTCTTCAGTTTCCCTCTTTGCCCTATTTCTCTCTCCCTCCCTTCCTCCCTCCTTACTTTCCTCTGGTTGAAAGTGTTAACATTCTTAGAATAGGTTGGGATTGGCATGCCAACATGGCAAACAAAGTCTGTTTGTTTTTGACATTTCTTAGACCTGGTCTGTTGTGTGTTTCAGAGTGAGTCTAAACGCCATGCATCTCTTGTATGTTTCAGAGTGAGGTGGGAGATGTGTGTAACTGCTGTCCTCAAACCCCCACTGCCAAGTGTCCTGAGGACAAACTACTCAAACTCTACCCTGGACACTCCTGTAGTACCATGAGGGTCCTGCTCAAGGTGTGTATGTGTTAGTTTGTGCATACCATGTGTGTGAGAGAATTTATGTTCATTGCATAGAGTTGTACAGAGATCGCAACGTTGAAAATTCCCATTATGGCATCTGGGCATCTGGGCAGCGCCACTGAGTCCATCTCCATTTTTTTTATTCTACTACTTCTATGAGTTGGTTAACAACCTGATAGAGGGTGCATACTGCCACCTGGAGTGTGTTGCTAGAAAAGGTTTGAAGCCAAGTTTGGCGATTAACTGCCACCTTCAGTAATGGAATGTTTGCTCACAAGTATAATTCTTTGTCTGATCCCTCCTGATGATCTTGATGGAATTATGTGATCCTTACTTAAGCCATAGGAATTCCCACACAGGTGGCTACTTAACCTTTCACACGTACCAACAAATGGGTGTGATCATTCTACAGTGGTCACTGCAGTTTACGCTCAAACTGGTGTGATTAGAACGCTTATTTAGAAAGTCCAGTTTCGATTTACGCAACAGTCAGCATTTAAGCTAGCCACACTGTTTATTCACAGAAACATTTTGCACAAACACAGTCCTTACAAAGTTATGTCCTGAACATGCCAAGTTTATTTTTGGATGCAATGTACAGACATTCACAGAAGTAAAGAAAATTGAAAATGTAGGCCAAGTTAGTCCTAGCACTAACTGAGGAAAGATTGACAAGCGGTCATATTTAGATAACTCTCGACTGTCAGAAACCACAATATGAATTAGCTAATAGCAATTACTATTTATATTTCATCACATCATGGGTGAGCTTATCGAGAAAAAATATATATATTTTTTTTAATTTTCCCCTTTTTCTCCCCAATTTCGTGTTATCCAATTGTTTTTTAGTAGCTACTATCTTGTCTCATCGCTACAACTCCCGTACGGGCTCGGGAGAGACGAAGGTTGAAAGTCATGCGTCCTCCCGATACACAACCCAACCAAGCCGCACTGCTTCTTAACACAGCGCGCATCCAACCCGGAAGCCAGCCACACCAATGTGTCAGAGCAAACACCGTGCACCTGGCAACCTTGGTACTGCGCCCGGCCCGCCACAGGAGTCGCTGATGCGCGATGAGTCAAGGATATCCCTACCAGCCCTCCCTAACCCGGACGACGCTGGGCCAATTTGCGTCGCCCCACGAAACCTCACAGTCATGGCCGGTTGCGACAGAGCCTGGGCGCGAACCCAGAGTCTCTGGTGGCACTGCTGGCGCTGTGGTACAGCGCCCTTAACCACTGTGCCACCCGGGAGGCCAATGATCGAAATAATTGAGTAAAACACTTCTAGAAATCGAAAGTAATCCGATAAGGGTTAGTTTGTGCACGCCGCCATGTTCGTTTTTTCGCGTCAACCAAAGATAATAAGAGGAGAAAAGATGAGTTTGGTCTGTTTGCAGTATGCATGTTGAAGGGGGTGTGTCGTCTATGATCATTCACTTCCCTTCATTCACTTCCGGAAGTTTACCCTTAACCTCATTATAAAATATTTGGTCTGACAGATGTTTCCGTGACACCCAGAATTCATTGAATAATGTCAACAAGCTTAGTGCCACACAAATAGCAAATAGCTTAGCATTAGCTCATTATAATCAGTACAACCTTCAAAAAAGTATTTTACACACATCCATTATAATCTATGCAATAATCGGAATGCGTTATTTGTCAGCAGTACTTGAAAACGTGAATAAAACTGTAAATGCTCATATATATATATATATATATATATATATATATACACATACATAATGTTTCTGTGAATAAACAGATATATATATATATATATATATATATATATACTGAATGCTAAGGTAGAAATGACATACAGGAAATAAGGCGCTTGCTTTGATAGGAACGCACATATGTCCAAATGTATTATTTGTAAGGAAAAAAACAAGGAAGGCAATACCAGCGCCAGTCTTAAAATGTGTCAATTTGTGTAAGACTGCGCAAATGTCTGCATACTTGATCTGCGGAAACATTTGTGAAGTGTGTGTGCTCTCCTCGAAGAGAGAAGTTTGTCCAGCTCAGTAAAGCCTCAAACATAAATTGTCCGCAATGCTGAAATGGGCTACTTCTATGTGAATTAATGAGGAGGCGAAACACACCTCAATTAAGGTGTTGTTAGAAACTAAAACTTGTTCGAAAATAATTTGAAATTGAAAAGTTGAAACATAGATAATTAGCAGGCAGCACGTGTTAACTGTCCTGTTACGTAACAATCACATTTTGGAACAGTGAGTGCATTCTGACATCACGTGCATAGAAATATTTTGAACTCATGTGTGAAAAGGTAAAAAATGGCGAAAGTGCTCAAAGGCCCTGTTAAAACGGGGTTTTGGGCACTGGAGCCCTCTATACAACTCTATGGTTCCTTATGGTAGTCTTTAACTATAAAGCAAGTTAAGATGGTTATTGGTGTTTGTGGGATGGTTTAACCCAAACTGTTTCTCATCTGTCTGTGTTTCCAGAAGGTTCTGTTTGCACTATGTGCTCTGAATGCTCTGACCACTGCAGTGTGTCT
The DNA here is from genome assembly GCF_002021735.2 of Oncorhynchus kisutch. Lineage (NCBI taxonomy): Eukaryota > Metazoa > Chordata > Actinopteri > Salmoniformes > Salmonidae > Oncorhynchus > Oncorhynchus kisutch. The sequence goes on from NC_034176.2 coordinate 46,365,851, forward strand.
GGTGGCTGCTGCCCTCCGATACCTACAGGTCTTCACCACCAGAAGACCATGTATGGTAAGACTACCCCATGTACTCTATCACAACCATTCACAGGGCCTGAGAACCCCCAGCTGCATTCATGTAGGTTAGAATCTGCACCACGTCCAATCACATAACAGAATAATCTCCATATCAGAGTGTGTGAGCAGAGTTGAGTGGTTGGAAATCCCGCTCATGCTGTGCTTGTGCACCACTCCAGTGCTCCACAGCACTCACAGGATAAAAAACTGCAGCTCTGAATTCACTCCATTCATTAAAATCACAATTTAACCGACACCCATTTGGCGGGTATCCCTTTTCCATCTATTTTTGTCACTACCTGGACCTACGGTTTGGTTTGGAAGTATTGAAACCAAACCAAATTATTTGAATGAAAAGTATTTTAATAAACATGAAAAGGTGAATGTAAGAAGCACTTATAATTTCAAATAGGCTTACGTGTCATATTAAACAGCATATAAACACTGTAAATAGGTCAGGAGCCAGACAGGGAGCCTAAGAAGGAACAAAAATGTATTTTTCAGGCTATATTATTTCAATTATTTCAAGGCTATAGCCTACAAAGAAATACATTGTGAATAATTTGCGAGTGCGACACTAGGCTGGTAGGGACATAAAGCGCTCAGCATTAATCAACATTTAGTTGTATTAAATCATTATAGTTTATAAATTGAGCATATAGGCTGTGACTTACTGAAATACAAATTAAATGAAAAATGCCTTAGGCTTAGTCTACAGTGGCTTTGCATTCATTTTTAGAAACACGAGTTTGGCCAAAGTCTGTGGCTTCAGGCTCATGCGATGGTGCCTGGAGAACAGGCCAGCAGCGGAGAGGACACACTTGCCAGGCTAGGCAGAGATGCATAGTTCTTTATTTTCATTTTTCTATAGGTAGGCCTAAAGGTTTTTAGACAAAATAACCCAATCAAAACTGAAAGCTCCTTTAAAGTGGGAATATGCCAGGCCTATTGGGCCAAAATCAATTATGGCCTATTGTATAGAACAAAAATGAACAAAATGTTTAATAGATCAGATTTTTTGTTTATAAGTACTTTGCTACAATGTCACACTTAGTTATCTACCCACCTCGTTCCTTTCTTTTAGCATGTTCACGTAGTAAGTACACCATCATGCTTTTGGCATATGTGTCTTTTCAGATTCCACAATGATTCTTTAGTTGTGGACACTACATCACTGCACTCCCTCTCTTGCTATTGGTCCTCATCTTTGTAAATCACCTTGATTTTGCACCTGTGTGTTTTATTAAATTCTTTGTGAAAATATTCATCGAACTCCATGACAGTAGCTAAAGCAAGGGGCTATAGCAGCACAGAAGTAGACTACAAATACATGCTGGGCCAGGCATGCCCTGAACTCGTGAAGTGAGCGCTACTGGAGCGAAGTCCGATGCTCCAAATTTTTTGAATCTCGCTCTGTGCTCCTGTCAAATTGGGCATACTGCTCCTCGGGCCGCTCCAGCTCCGCTCCGCTCACATACTCTGCTCCATATTGACCAATGCTTTTTTAATTTGTCAACACTACAGGTGCATCTCAATAAAGGGGCTTATCTCCCCCTCTATTAGGATGATCCCAGGCCAATTGCAGAGGAGGTGGAGGAGCCAACTATTATCCCTGACCCGGATGAGTTTGTCCCCCCTGCCCCTCCCCCCTCCTACTTTTCAACCTTCTACTCCTACACACCACGGCTGGCTCGCAGGATGTTTGGGGACAGTGTGACACCACTACCTCATATCTATGGTGCCAGGATTAAAGGAGTAGAGGTGTTCAGTCCTTTAGACCCACCCCCTCCCTACGAAGCTGTTACTGGAGGCTCCGCCCTGGCCACCGCAACACAGGTACTTACAGCAGATTACATTTATATCATTTTATGGGTACCTTGAAAATAGACTATGGATCTAGATAGTCATTCAGTTACAGTTTAACATTAGCATTGTTTATTGCAAAACAATGGGAATGGCTGGCCCCCATCCAGTCAGCATGCTCCAAGTTGTATTCCAACAAAAACTCAGTTACTTCAAATAAAGTTATGCAGCAATGTGATACCTTTGAGTTGTAAATGCTTTGTATTGATAGTTGCAGGGTTGGAGTCAATTTGGAATTTCTGAGTTCAATTCAAACAATGCACTTAAATTGAATTGGCCACACCCCAATAAAGAAGCAGAATTTTAATTGAAGGAATTAGAATGGAATTCAAACCAATTCAAACCATGGAGCATGAAAGTTTGGTTCATTTGACAATTATTTTATCAAAAGGATATGCAACATATTAATGCAAATAATACACATACTATTTAAAATATTAGTTTTGAATTATTCCACATTTTGTTACAGCCTGAAATCAAAATGAGTTAAATATATTTTTTATAACAAAGTGAAATGTTTTAGCAAATTTATTGGAACTAAAATACAGATTTAATTTACATACATTATCAGTCAAAGTTTGGACACACCTACTCATTTAAGGGTTTTTCTTTATTTGTACTATGTTCTACATTGTAGAATAATATTGAAGACATACAAACTATGTAATAACCCATATGGAATCATGTAGTAACCAGGCCAGGTCATCTGATGCAGCACTCCATCACTCTCATTGGTCAATTAGCCCTTACACAGCCTGGATGTGTGTTCGGTCATTGTCCTGTTGAAAAACAAATGATTACCCCACTAAGCGCAAACCAGGTGGGATGGCGTATTTGCTGCAGAATGCTGTGGTATCCATGCTGGTTAAGTGTGCCTTGAATTCTAAATAAATCACTGACAGTGTCACCAGCAAAGCACCCCCACACCATCACCTCCTTCTCCATGCTTCAGGGTGGGAACCACACATGCGGAGATCATCCGTTCACCTACTCTGCATCTCACAAAGACACAGCGGTTGGAACCAAAAATCTCAGATGTGGACTCATCAGACCAAAGGACAGATTTAATGCCCATTACTCGTGTTTTTTGGCCCAAGCAAGTCTCTTCTTATTATTGGTGTCCTTCAGTAGTGGTTTCTCTGCAGCAATTGGACCATGAAGGCCTGATCCATGCAGTCTCCTCTAAACAGTTGATGTTGAGATGTGTATATTACTTGAACTCTGTAAAGCATTAATTTGGGCTGCAATTTCTGAGGCTGGTAACTCTAATGAATTTATCCTCTGCAGCCTGTGGCGGTCCTCATGAGAGACAGTTTAATCATTACCTCTTGATAGTTTTTGCAACTGCACTTGAAGAAACTTTCAAAGTTCTTGATATTTTCCAGATTGACTGACCTTCATATCTTTTACAGATTATTGTATGTGTGGGGTACTCCTGAATTTATTTAAGCTTGTCATAACAAAGGGGTTGAATATTTATTGACCCAAGACTAGGGCTGTGGTCTCATGAGACTGTCGGTCTCATGGTAATTGACATATAATTAACATAAACACATTTAGCATCTCCTGGCTTCCACACATAGCCTACAAGCCATTTTAGTCTAATAAATTCATGTAATATAGCCTAAACCTTCACAATAAATCCATTATTTGTTTTAGACAGGTCTATAGAAGCATGATATGAAGAAAATGTAGTCTATTTCAGAAGAAAATAATTGCATACTCTAAATTGTCCTTAAGTTGTTCCTAATGTGGCTGTGCCAAATGGCTGTGGGCTACACTAGTTCATTTAGCAGACAAGATTTGCCTATAATTCCGTGGCATTATTTTATAGTATGAAGAATACAATTGAACAAAGCTGAATATAATGTAAATATTTTCTCCAAACATTTGAGGGAGTGCGCTCATGCGTTTATTCTGTGTTAATCAAATCAAATCAAATCAAATGTATTTATATAGCCCTTCGTACATCAGCTGATATCTCAAAGTGCTGTACAGAAACCCAGCCTAAAACCCCAAACAGCAAGCAATGCAGGTGTAGAAGCACGTGTTAAGCTCTTAATAAAGAAATAGGTACTCCTATATGCTTAATTTAGAGTTACTAATGTAACTTTAGTTGTTCTACAAACGTCGGGCTATATGTTTTGATGTTTAATACATTGTAAGGCTGCATGATTCTAATGATGGAAAAATTCACTTGAAAGGCATGAGCTCTGCGTTGTTTTTGCGCAGGCTGTACACACTCCAATAGTCTCTCATTCACAATTTGACAAACACTTGATAATGCCACGAATTTCCCAGCAGCATTCCCTTTGTGGCCATAATGCACCCAAAAAAAAACATGCCTTTTGCGGACCGGAGTGCTGCGTTGTGTCCTTCTCCCTGAGTGTCCTACGCAATCCGAAGCGTCTCTCACTCACACTGCTCTCCGTCAGGTGATCGGGGACGCAACTGCGTGCGTCCTTATCCAATTCCGAGGTGCATACTGAAAATATTGGAAGAACTGTCAACCAAAAGATGAGTGCCTAACAAACAGAAAAAGCACTAGCCTATGTCAATCTACTCTCCCTCGTAGTACAAAAGTCGATCTATTCTATGCAATAAATAAATATAGTCTGGGACAGTTGAGGGATGCGATAGATCCCAAATTAATACAATCACTAGCATAAAAAAAAAACTGTTTTATACAATGTGGCTGACGCAACAGATCAGAACAATTATCTTAAAATGTTGATAATCTGTTAGGCTATTTCTTCGCATTATAAGCGCAGCAATGCGCTCATGCTAGTAGGCTGTAAGCGGAAAACACCATTATCAAAAGTGATCACAAATGCATTTATGTATGTAATGCTTTTATTATAAATGTGCATTTTTATGGTGAAAATCATCTTCCCCAAACTTGAAACTCACGCGCTGTTTATATATGCCAGTTAGGCTCCACACCCTTGTAAAGCGGATTAATGTGCTTAATTTAAAAAGTTATTTGGCCACTTTAGTTGTGAAGGCATTGTTTCATTCACAAGTGATAATATATGATTCACAAGTGATAGGCTAATATTCTCACCGTTCAGAATAGTCTTGATTTCATCTTATCTTTACATATACCAAATAGTATATGTGTGACATTTGTTTAGATTTAGAATGGACCATTATCATGCACCTGTTTCGAAACAGGGGCAGCGGAAAAAATACATGTAGATGACATGCATAGATGATGCACTTCCAGTTGAAGTCAGAAGTTTACATACACTTAGGTTGGAGACATTAAAACATGTTTTTCAACCACTCCACAAATTTCTTGTTAACAAACTATAGTTATGGCAAGTCGGTTAGGACATCTACTGTGTGCATGACATAAGTAATTTATTATTTATTTAACAGATTATTTCACTTAAAATGAATCGTATCACAATTTCAGTGGGTCAGAAGTTTACATACACTAAGTTGACTGTGCCTTTAAACAGCTTGGAAAATTCCAGAAAATGACATTCAAGGGTTTTTCTTTAGAAGCTTCTTAGAGGCTAATTGACATAATTTGAGTCAATTGGAGGTGTACCTGTGGATGTATTTCAGGGCCTTCCTTCAAACTCAGTGTCTCTTTGCTTGACATAATGGGAAAATCTAAAGAAATCAGCCAAGACCTCAGGAAAAAAGTTGTAGACCTCCACAACTTTACACCTCCTGCTATAGTGTGAAACAAGAATTACCTGCCTTAACAGAACACAGAGGGTCTTCTTTCTCTGGTTCATCATTGGGAGCAATTTCCAAATGCCTGAACGTACCATGTTCATCTGTACAAACAATAGTGTGCAAGTATAAACCCCATGGGACCACGCATCCATCATACCGCTCAGGAAGGAGACGCATTCTGTCTCCTTGAGATGAACATACTTTGGTGCAAAAGGTGCAAATCAATCCCAGAACAACAGCAAAGGACCTTGTGAAGATGCTGGAAACAGGTACAAAAGTATCTCTATCCACAGTAAAACAAGTCCTATATCGACATAACCAGAACGGCCGCTCAGCAAGGAAGAAGCCACTGCTCCAAAACCGTCATAAAAAAAGCCAGACTACGGTTTGCAAATGCACATGGGGACAAAGATCGTACTTTTTGGAGAAATGTCCTCTGGTCTGATGAAACACAAATAGAACTGTTTGGCCATAATGACCATCGATATGTTTGGAGGAAAAAGGGGGAGGCTTGCAAGCTAAAGAACACCATTCCAACCGTGAAGCATGGGGTTGGCAGTAACATGTTGTGGAGGTGCTTTGCTGCAGGTGGGACTGGTACACTTCACAAAATAGATGGCTTCATGAGGGGATGCAATTTTGTGGATATATTGAAGCAACATCTCAAGACATTAGTCAGGAAGTTAAAGCTTGGTTGCAAATGTATTTATTTTTCACCTCTATTTAACTAGGCAAGTCAGTTAAGAACAAATTCTTATTTTCAATGACGGCAAAGGAACAGTGGGTTAACTGCCTGTTCAGGGGCAGAACAACAGATTTGTACCTTGTCAGCTCGGGGACCTTCCGGTTACTAGTCCAACGCTCTAACCACTAGGCTACCTTGTGGTTAGTGGCCATCACAAAGCCCTAACCTCAACCCTACAGAAAATGTGTGGGTAGAACTGAAAAAGCATGTGCGAGCAATGAGGCCTACAAACCTGACTCAGCTACACCATCTCTATCAGGAGGAATGGGCCAAAATTCACCCAACTTATTGTGGGAAGCTTGTGGAAGGCTACCCGAAACGTTTGACGCAAGTTAACTAATTTAAAGGCAATGCTACCAAATACTAAGTGAGTGTATATAAACTTCTGACCCACTGGGAATGTGATGAAAGAAATAAAAGCTGAAATAAATAATTCTCTCTACTATTATTCTGACGTTTCACATTCTGAAAATAAAGTGGTGATCCTAATTGACCTAAGATAGGGAATTATTACTAGGATTAAATGTCAGGAATTGTGAAAATCTGAGTTTAAATGTATTTGGCTAAGGGGTATGAAAACTTCTGACTTCAACTGTAAATAGCGAATGGAAGATGCTTTCCCCCATGGTTTATTCTCATGCCAGCCAAATAGGCTTCCTTTAATTCAAATTATATTAATTCTGCTTCCTGTGGGGTGTGGCCAATTCATATTCATGAATTGAATTGAAATTAAATGGGAATTCACAACTCATTTCAGAATTGACCCCAACCCTGGATAATTACTTTTGTTTTTTCATAACTGTGTGGTTTATTAATGTCTCCCAATCTCCAGTTACAGTATAATATTGAATGACTATGTTATCTTCAGGAGACAGAGATTCAGATTCCCGTGACGGATCTGACAGAGTTGACAGAAGAGTTGAATAACAGCTCAGAGGCGGGTACATCAATTAGAGGTAGGACACAAGGATGTGGATGGATTGATGGACCGACATACTGTAATAAAGCTTGAGAGAGAGGTGGGACAAGTACTGGGTTGGGCAGAGTAGTGTAGCATAGTGCATTAAGCGGTATGGCGTCAGAGGTCTGAACATACCAAAACACAACCACAATGTAAGATATTTTATTAGATATAAAAATTCATAGGACAATGTGGCCCATATGGAAAAATTATATTGACAGATATTTTAACATGTATGTACATGTATTTAATTATATGTAAATTACAGATATATAAATATATGTTTAAGCCTTATATGAACATATATTTAAATATTAACCAGCAGGTCTCCTATGTAGAGGCAGTGAAAATAGCTGAAGGAGTAAGGAGTGAGATGGCTGTGGATGGCCGTGGATGTCCCACAGTCTGCAGCGAGTGCCATGCAAGAGAAGGATCCCGACACATTAACAGTGGATAAAAAATATTTTGAAAGACCAGCATTATAATTGAGAAAAGTAAAGTAAGTGTGGAAGAGGTGAACAAAAATATTGTTGTCCACCAACAATGACAAGCCACCGAGGTCTGACAACTTGGATGGAAAATTACTGAGTATAATAGCAGACGATATTGCCACTCCTATTTGCCATATCAATTTAAGCCGAATTTAAGCCCTCAGTGTGTGCCCTCAGGCCTGGAGGGAAGCAAAAGTAATTCCGCTACCTAAGAATAGTAAAGCCCCCTTTACTGGCTCAAATAGCCAACCAATCAGCCTGTTACCAACCAATAGTACACTTCTAGAAAAAAATGTGTTTTGACCAGATTCAATGCCAATCGACAACAGACTTTCAGCACGCTTGTAGGGAAGGACATTCAACATGCGCAGCACTTACATAAATGACTGATGATTGGCTGAGAGAAATTGATAATAAGATTGTGCGGGCTGTTTTGTTCGACTTCAGTGCGGCTTTTGACATTAACGATCTGGAGAAATGTATGTGTTATGGCTTTACACCTCCTGCTATAGTGTGAAACAAGAATTACCTGCCTTAACAGAACACAGAGGGTCTTCTTTAATGGAACCCTCTCCAACATAATCCAGGAAGAATCAAGCATCTCTCTAGGCCACTTACTTTAAAAAAATAAAACACTTTACTAACGAGTAAGGCCAGTGTGTCTATGTATGCAGATGACTCCACACTATACACGTCAGCTACTACAGCGACTGAATATGACTGCAACACTTAACAAAGAGCTGCAGTTAGTTTCAGAATGGGTGGCAAGGAATAAGTTGGTACTAAATATTTCAAACCTAAAAGCATTCACTAAACCTTAAACCTCAACAAAATCTTGTAATAAATCATGTGGAAATTGAGCAAGTTGAGGTGACTAAACTGTTTGGAGTTACCCTGGATTGTAAACTGTCATGGACAAAAGATATTGATACAACAGTAGCTAAGATGGGGAATGTTAATAATGTTAATAATAATACAGTGTCCTCCACTAATATTGGCACCCTTAGTAAATATGAGCAAAACAGGCTGTGAAAAAAGTCTTTATTGTCTATGTGTCTACGCCAAACCCACTTCTGGTGCGTGTTTGTTTCCCAAAAGCTCTATTTTGGTCTCATCTGACCATAGAACCCGGCCCCATGGAAAGTTCCAGTAACGTTTGGCAAACTATAGGCGCTTGAGCTTGTTGTTTGATCAAATAAAATAAAATAAAAGTGTATTTGTCACGTGCGCTGAATACAACAGGTGTAGACCTTACAGGGAAATGCTTACTTACAGGCTCTAACCAATGGTGCAAAAAAGGTATTAGGTGAACAATAGGTAGGTAAAGAAATTAAACAACAGTAAAAAGACAGTGCAGATAGCCCGGTTAGCCAATGTGCGGGAGTGCGGGCCTTCCTCTGTGTGCAGGCCTTCCTCTGACACCGCCTGGTGTAGAGGTCCTGGATGGCAGGCAGCTTAGCCCCAGTGATATACTGGGCCATACGCACTACCCTCTGTAGTGCCTTGCGGTCAGAGGCCGAGCAATTGCTGTACCAGGCAGTGATGCAACCAGTGATGCTCTCGATGTTGCAGCTGTAGAATCTGAGGGGGAATAGGCTTTGTCGTGCCCTCTTCACGACTGTCTTGGTGTGTTTGGACCATTCTAGTTTGTTGTTGATGTAGACACCAAGGAACTTGAAGCTCTCAACCGGTTCCACTACAGCCCCGTCAATGAGAATGAGGGCATCCTCAGTCCTCCTTTTCCTGTAGTCCAAAATAATTTCCTTGGTTACGTTGAGGGATAGGTTGTTATTCTGGCACCACCCGGCCAGGTCTCTGACCTCCTCCCTATAGGTTGTCTCGTCGTTGTCGGTGATCAGGCCTACCACTGTTGTGTCGTCTGCAAACTTAATAATGGTGTTGGAGTCATGCCTGGCCATGCAGTCGTGGGTGAACAGGGAGTACAGGAGGGGACTGAGCACGCAGGGGAGCTCCAGCGTTTTTTTTTATGGTAACCCTCCCAAACAACTTGTGGTTAAACTTCTTAATTATTGCCCTGTTTAGTGGAAAGGGGCATTTTCAACCTTTTGAGCTATTTTCTTATAGCCATTTCCTGATTTGTGCAACTTAACAACCTTTTGTTGCACATCATTACTGTATTCTCAGGTCTTTCCCAGAGTGATGGATGACTATGGGAACTTGGCCTGTGTGTCACCTCATATTTATACCCCAGTGAAACAGGAAGTAGTCTTAATCACTCAGATTAACTAAAAAACGTAAAATATGAATGGGAATATACTTCAGTTAGATTGTCAATAATTGGGCACACGTTTCGGAAAAAAAAAAAATTCACATACATTTTACTTCAATTAAAGGTTTGATTTTTGTGAATATTTTGAATGAAAGACCAAGAGGATAAAAAGAAAATACATTTTTTTCACAACAAATATCAAATCATAGACTTCATTATAACATAATAACACTCAGAAATACAAGCCTTAGGTCATTAATATGGTCAAATCCAGGAAACGATAATTCGAAAACAAACGTTTATTCTTTCAGTGAAATACGGAACCCTTATGTATTTTATCTAACGGGTGGCATCCCTAAGTCTAAATATTGCTGTTACATTTTACAACCTTTAATATTATGTCATAATTATGTAAAATTCTGGCAAATTATTACGGTCTTTGTTAGGAAGAAATGGTCTTCACACAGTTCGCAACGAGCCAGGCAGCCCAAACTGCTGCATATACCCTGACTCTGCTTGCACAGAACGCAAGAGAAGTGACACAATTTCCCTAGTTAAAATAAATTCATGTTAGCAGGCAATATGAACTAAATATGCAGGTTTAAAAATATATACTTGTGTATTGATTTTAAAGAAAGGCATTGATGTTTATGGTTAGGTACACATTGGTGCAACGACAGTGATTTTTTCACGAATGCGCTTCTTAAAACATCACCTTTTTGGTGAAGTAGGCTTTGATTCAATGAGAAATGAACAGGCACCGCATCGATTATATGCAACGCAGGACAAGCTAGATAAACTAGTAATATCATCAACCATGTGTAGTTAACTAGTGATTATGTTAAGATAGATTTTTTTTAATATGATAAGTTTAATGCTAGCTAGCAACTTAACTTGGCTTCTTGCTGCACTCGCGTAACAGGTGGTCAGCATGCCATGGCAGTCTCCTTTTGGAGTGCAATGTAATCGGCCACAATCGGTGTCCAAAAATGCAGATTACCGATTGGTCTGAAAACATTAAATCGGCCCTAATTAATCGGCCATTCCAATTAATCGGTTGACCTCTAGTACAGAGTCCCATTATCAGCAACCATCACTACTGTGTTCCAATAGCACGTTGTGTTAGCTAATCCAAGTTTATAATTTTAAAAGGCTAATTTATCATTAGAAAACCCTTTTGCAATTATGTTAGCACAGCTGAAAGCTGTTGTTTTGATTAAAGAAGCAATACAACTTGCCTTCTTTAGACTAGTTGAGTATCTGGAGCATCAGCATTTGTGGGTTCGATTACAGGCTCAAAATGGCCAGAAAAACCTTTCTTCTGAAACTCGTCAGTCTATTCTTGTTCTGAGAAATGAAGGCTATTCCATACGAGAAATTGCCAAGAAACTGAAGATCTCGTACAACGCTGTGTACTACGCCCTTCACAGAACAGAGCAAACTGGCCCTAACCAGAATAGAAAGCGGAGCGGGAGGCCCTGGTGCACAACTGAGCAAGAGGACAAGTACATTAGAGTGTCTAGTTTGAGAAACAAGATGACTCACAAGTCCTCAACTGGCAGCTTCATTAAATAGTACCCGCAAAACACCAGTCTCAACGTCAACAGTGAAGAGGCGATACCGGGATGCTGGCCTTCTTGGCAGAGTTGCAAAGAAAAAGCCATATCTCAGACTGGCCAATAAAAATAAAAGATTAAGATGGGCAAAAGAACACAAACATTGGACAGAGGAACTCTGCCTAGAAGGCCAGCATCCCGGAGTCGCCTCTTCACTGTTGACAGCCGCGACCGGGACTTAAACCCGGGCTCTGCGAGTGTCAATCCAACACGTTAACCATTTCGCCAAGAGGTCAGAATAGCTTGACAGTCATGTCAGAAGTGGGATGGCACTCGTGAGGCCATTGGAGAGGATTGTATACGTGAGGGACTTATAGAGAAAAGGTATAGAGAAAAGTATAGGTATAGAGAAAAGGGGTGGGTAACACCTAGTGAGCTCATCAAGAGGTTCGGAACTCTTGGCATAATGGTTTAGGTGTTGGCTTAACAGTTGCTGGACCTGGGTTCGACCACCCCACCAAACACCCACACACAACCAGACATTGGTTGATTTATTGATTGGAGACATCTTGTCAAAGAACATTTCCTTGGAATTGTTTTACCAGCATAAATATGGGGTCAATTTCCCACCATATGTATTGAATTCAAAATGAAATAAATCATGAACATGAAAAATAAAGTTGAGAATGTAAACATTATATTTTTGAGGACGGGTGAAATAATGGATGTTGAAATCAAAAACCAAACAATTAAAAGAAACATTTATAGAATTGTAAACAAAAATAAGACATCAAATGCAAAATCCAAAAACTTGTAACCAAATAATTTAAAGCGAGAAGCAAAACTCTGTGACAAATTATGAAAAAACAATATTTGAAAAAGAATGCAAAGATATTTTCGGTTAAACTTTCCCAGCAACCAATCCTATTGAATAGATTTTGCCCACACTCTTGCCTGCATGTACTACCTTCTGGTTATTCTACTCGTATCTTTGCTTTCGAATTCTGTTTCTTTCGAGTTTTGGCATTATTTTTCTGTGAAGGGAGGGGTTTAGAGGGAGGTGTAGACAGTGAGTCTCCATTGGTCCTCTATTTTTGGAGTGACGGTTCGTCTTGACCCAATCAATGAACATGATAGACTTTGAAAGCAAAGATACGAGTGCTGGGAAAGTTTAACCGAAAATGATTTTTTCATTCATTTTCAAATATATTTTTCATCAGCATTAAGAGTTTTGCTCTCGCTTTAAAATTATTTGCTTACAAGTTTTGTGGTTTTGCTTTTGATATCTTATTTTTGTTTACAATTCTATACATTTTGCTTTCAGTTGTTTGGTTTTTGATTTCAACATCCATTATTTCACCAGTCCTCAGAAATATAATGCTTACATTCTCAACTTTATTTTTCATGTTCACGATTTATTAAATTTTTCAATTCAATACATATGGCATGAAATTGACCCCATACAGCAAACCTAATGAATAATGCAGGAAATGCCAGTTAAGAAACTGAGAAATAAAACTGTCCCTACCTATAAATTACAGACTATATGCAAAACACAGGGCATCCTGTGAATGGACATGTCCAAACCTCGGTATGAATCTCTCATATCTTCTTTCCACCATCATAATTCACATTAACACATGTGAGCCTTGGAAAAAGCTAAACGTGTGTGTCCTGACAAAGCATCCGCGAACTTGTATCCTTTTATTTTTTATTCAACTAGGCAAGACAGTAAACAACAAAATCTTATTTTACAATGGCGGCCTTCTCTGGCCAAACTTCCCCTAACCCGGACGACTCTGGACCAATTGTGCACTGCCCTATGGAACTCCCAATCACGGTCGGTTGTGATACAGCCCGGGATTGAACCAGGGTCTGTAGTGACGCCTCTAGCACTGAGATGAAGTGCCTTAGACCGCTGCGGCACTCGAGATCCTTGCTGAGAGAGTCCTGTTGCTAGTCGGATGTCTGTCTGTAGCTATCCCATTACAGCTATAGTTACTACTAACTTACAGTGAAAGTACTGATATGCTAAAAAACTAAACAAATGGTTAGGAATCAATACAACAAAATAAGGTCATTTAGAAACTAAACTCTTTATTATTCTAACACAGGTAAAAATAAGATATAACACCCTCATTTCAGATATATCCTAGTGAAAGTACTGCTATAGTTATCCTAGTGAAAGTACTGCTATAGTTATCCTAGTGAAAGTACTGCTATAGTTATCCTAGTGAAAGTACTGCTATAGTTATCCAGTGAAAGTACTGCTATAGTTATCCTAGTGAAAGTACTGCTATAGTTATCCTAGTGAAAGTACTGCTATAGTTATCCAGTGAAAGTACTGCTACAGTTGCTGTATCCCAGTGTACTGCTATAGTTGTCCCAGTCAGATGAATGGGTCTTAACCTTGCCCTTCCGTCATAGATTCACCCACTGACAGCTATGCCATCAATGTATTATCAGAACATTTATTTCAGTCTCAGATGTTACATTCACCACCCCCACCCACCCTCTATCTAGCTCTCACAAACTCCGTCTCCTTCATACATACAGCTCAGGATGGGAACGTTTATTCCCTTTCTTCAATCTCTGTGAAAGTGTAGTTTCACTCCCAGTCTGGAACTATTTTAGAGTAGAGAGACACGTTTGTCAAGCTGAGAAGATTAAGACGTGGCGAAAAAAGTCAGACAGAGACAATATGATCAAACAATTCAAATTGTAACTTTCCCTTTCTAAGGTCCAGTGCCTGTGCGATAGAGATGGAGCTTTGGGTGTGACCCGGGTATAATTTGTCACACCACACACACTTAAGGGAGAGGAAGAAAGAAAGGGAAAAAAACTGACAGAAAGACAGAGTTAAAGAGGGGCAAGAGAGGAGTGAGCGCTACGCATAGAGAAGGTATAGCTGTTTATGCATGGTTCTCATTAAATCTAGTCTCTAGGGAGTTTCCTAAGGATAGAGTAACAACATTAGCTTGGGGAGTTTCCTGAAGAAACGCAGGTGTATCAGCGACTGGTTTATGACCCCTATTTACACTAGATATGAATCTGTAACCCCTCCCTCTGCCTACTCTCTCTTGGTGTCCCACTTTCCCCTACCCCTCAACCCACCTCCTTCCCCCCTACCCAAATCAAATCAAATCAAATTTTATTTGTCACATACACATGGTTAGCAGATGTTAATGCGAGTGTAGCGAAATGCTTGTGCTTCTAGTTCCGACAATGCAGTAATAACCAACAAGTAATCTAACTAACAATTCCAAAACGACTGTCTTATACACAGTGTAAGGGGATAAAGAATATGTACATAAGGATATATGAATGAGTGATGGTACAGAGCAGCATAGGCAAGATACAGTAGATGATATCGAGTACAGTATATACATATGAGATGAGTATGTAAACAAAGTGGCATAGTTAAAGTGGCTAGTGATACATGTATTACATAAGGATGCAGTCGATGATATAGAGTACAGTATATACGTATGCATATGAGATGAATAATGTAGGGTAAGTAACATTATATAAGGTAGCATTGTTTAAAGTGGCTAGTGATATATTTACATCATTTCCCATCAATTCCCATTATTAAAGTGGCTGGAGTTGAGTCAGTGTCATTGTCAGTGTGTTGGCAGCAGCCACTCAATGTTAGTGATGGCTGTTTAACAGTCTGATGGCCTTGAGATAGAAGCTGTTTTTCAGTCTCTCGGTCCCAGCTTTGATGCACCTGTACTGACCTCGCCTTCTGGATGATAGCGGGGTGAACAGGCAGTGGCTCGGGTGGTTGATGTCCTTGATGATCTTTATGGCCTTCCTGTAACATCGGGTGGTGTAGGTGTCCTGGAGGGCAGGTAGTTTGCCCCCGGTGATGCGTTGTGCAGACCTCACTACCCTCTGGAGCCTTACTGTTGAGGGCGGAGCAGTTGCCGTACCAGGCGGTGATACAGCCCGCCAGGATGCTCTCGATTGTGCATCTGTAGAAGTTTGTGAGTGCTTTTGGTGACAAGCCGAATTTCTTCAGCCTCCTGAGGTTGAAGAGGCGCTGCTGCGCCTTCTTCACGATGCTGTCTGTGTGAGTGGACCAATTCAGTTTGTCTGTGATGTGTATGCCGAGGAACTTAAAACTTGCTACCCTCTCCACTACTGTTCCATCGATGTGGATAGGGGGGTGTTCCCTCTGCTGTTTCCTGAAGTCCACAATCATCTCCTTAGTTTTGTTGACGTTGAGTGTGAGGTTATTTTCCTGACACCACACTCCGAGGGCCCTCACCTCCTCCCTGTAGGCCGTCTCGTCGTTGTTGGTAATCAAGCCTACCACTGTTGTGTCGTCCGCAAACTTGATGATTGAGTTGGAGGCGTACCCACCCCTCTCCTAACTGACTGACTCTGTGCTTTTTATGTGTGTCTGTTTTAGTGCCCCCCTACCCCTCTCCTCCTAATTGTGTTCCTGTGTTCCTGTGATTCAGACGTTGCTCCCCAGACGACGGTTATGGCGGTGCCCACGTCTCCCCCGTCTTACCCCTCTCCCCCATCACCCCCCCTGCTCCAGGCCAAACCCCCCCAGGGTGCCCCGGTGCCCCCCGTCAGGAGGTCTCAGCGCCAGAGAATCATGCGCTCCTACAGTGACCCTGTACTATTGGACCTGGCTGCCAAAGGTAAGGCAGGGTTACCCATGCACATGTGCAGACACACACACACACACACACACACACACACACACACACACACACACACACACACACACTCACACACACACACACACACACACACACACACACACACACACACACACACACACACACACACACACACACACACACACACACACACACACACACATACACACACACACACACACAGTGGCTCCGACAGTCAAAAACAGGATTATATCAACTTTATAGTTCTGGAACAGTCTGTCCTCAGTAAATCTACAGTATCTGCATGCGTGTGTTTTAGAATCTCCTCATTCTCTGAAGAGTGTGACTACATTTACAAACATTTCCCTTGCACAAATTCACATTTAATATGATACCATTTGGCAGACACTTTTATCCAAAGCGTGTGTACATTTTTAGTGTGGGTGAGCCCCAGCAGTGGTTAAACCCATGATGCTGACATTGCAAGTGCCATGATCCACCACTGAGGATCACAGACCACAGTTTTTGCAAGAAAGGAAACAAATGTTTATTCCTTCTGACAGTGAAGGGAGTTCAAAAACATGGCTCATTAGATTTTATAGTGGGATTACATGATAAGATACAACATATGTTTTTGTTTGTTTAATATTCACTCAGTAATAGAGCAGAAGCAAACACTTGTCAATTCACATTGTAACGAAAAAGAAGAAAGAAGGACCAAGGCACTCTTCGTATAATTGATTTAAATGCCTTGATTAGTATGGCATGTTCAATAGAAACAACGTTTTTTTTAAACCGACGCGTTTCGGCTGCATGGCCTTTGTCAGGGAGTACAAAAAAAAAGGAATACAAGGTCCTCTTTTAAACAGCTTATCAATTAGCCCTAATTGGAAGAGGGAGTGGTTACACAATTGATTGGACACACCTAGTAAGCAATACTATACACATTGAAATACTATAGCTATGTTATCATAAAAATACAACTCCAAACTAGAACTACACTAAAAAGTAGTTCTAACCTTAAATATGACTGGGAGAAGTGTCAAAAATAAGAAATCTAAATATTCCATAGTACACTAGAACACAGCAAAACATGAACAACAACAGTCTAACCATAGCTGAGGGCAATAGAGCAAAATGTCCACTAGATGACAGCAAATGAACCCATCACCACCCTACAGGAAGGGTGAGAAATCCATATCTTCATATAAACCAGGGTTTAGTGGCCTGTGGTTTGTAAATCCAAAAACTTTCCCTTTCCCACACTGTAAAACGTCTTCTCTTTTCAGTGAAATATAGGCTTAGCTGTGCCCAAGTGGCACCCTATTCTCTATAGAGTGCACTACTTTTGACCAGCCACTGCATCACTGAACATGGTTAGAGTGGAGTTACTGACATCAAAAACTCATAATTCCGGTGTCCCGGACAGAGATTAAGTCCTTCACTAAAAACACAAAATGTACAGGACATTGAAACCTAACATAGACAAATAGACAAAATAGACAAAATCTTCTCTCTTGCCAGATGCGTGGGCCACTTGTAGGTTTACTGCTGTGTTGGTCGTCGTATTGACATACGTAATTAGATCCTCACAGGTTTGTTTCAATCTCATGGATCCTAGGGAATAGGGTGTCATTTAGGACCTAGACTGGTGAAGTCATCACTGACCATTCACTAGTCACTTGTGATATCTTTGAAGAATGCTTTGTTATAGGCTAATGTCGTGTTTGATTCGTTAGAAGTGAGATCTGATCATCTACTCAGCATGACTGCAATAAAGACGTGTGTGTGTGTGTGTGTCATTTGCTAAACTGTAAATCAAAGCTAACGCTTCCAACAGACGTCCCACTGCATGCCAGTCTACAGACACACTAAGCCCCTACCACCCTCTCCTCCTCAGTATTAAGTTGTGAGGCGGCCACGCAGACCACCCAGACTTCCCAGTCCGCACTGGCCGCCCAGTCCTCTCGGACCCAGACAGTGACCCTCCGGCAGGGAGGTAGAGGACCTCGGCGGCCCCGGCCCTCCTCCATGGTGGACTACCAGAGCTACAGACACACCCAGCAGCTGGTCAGTAGGTTCCTGGAGCAGCCGGTCCACTGCAGCCTGACCCCCGAGGTCCAGGAACTGGTGGACAGCATCCGCAGCGTGCTGCGCTCAGACCAGAAACAAATGGAGGAGGCCGTACGCTGTGCCAGCTACATAGAACAGGTATAGAGGCTACATAGTACAGGTAGAGGTTACATAGAACCAGACCTGGGACAACTATAGTTTTACCTATGCTTCATATACATATTTTTTTTTATAAATGGGGAAACAAATAGTTACTTTGAAGGGGACTACAACTCTTTGAATAAAGATCCCAACAAATGACTTTTACTTTACAAAACTATTTCAATGAAGAGCTCCGAAAGTTACAACTTTTTCTAAACTATTTAAATACAGATCTGAGAACACAACTTCTTAATATTTGTTAAATATTATTATATTATTTTATATATTATTAATTATATTATTATTATTTTTTTTTAAATCCAGATCTTATGAAGCTATTGGATTTGCTGGTTTCAACTAATTGCAGGGCTGCATCTGCCACTGCATGTTGAAGATATAAATAGAATGAATATCTAACACAATCTCCAATCTACCTTAGTCATATTTGATCTACACAATACTTTTCTATCTGAACATTCTGTAAATATTTATTCTGTTCATAATCAAGTCAAACCAATTAACCAATTATATTTTGTACAGATAAGTATAAATAAGTTGTGACACTCAACCCAGAATCGGTTTCCCAAACTTGGTCCTCTGGACCCCAAGGGGTGCACATTTTGGTTCATACCCTAGCACTACACAGCTGATTCAAATAATCAACTACTCATCCAGCTTTGATCATTTGAATCAGCTGTGTAGTATGCATTCCTTGGGGTCTCTAGGACAGAGTTTTGGAAATGCTGAATTAACCAATTATATTTCGCTAACATAAGTATAAATACGTTGTGATGCTCAACTACTGTATGACTCTTTCAACTGAAAAGGTAAAAAGCTGCAATTCACGTAATAATACCCGAAAATACAAAAGCCATTTGAAAACATTGCAAATGGCAAGTTGAATTCTGAGCTAAATCAACTTCTAACCTCTTTGTCCATCATCTTATTTCAAACACACTATAACATAGTTAAAGGGATTAGTTTACTCAGAATACAAACTAACACGTTTCCCCCCCCTACCTTGGCTGTAGTTGATATTTGTTATATGGTATATTTTGTTACTGTTAGTGTTCTCAGTAACGCTTAACATTAAACTGTTCCTGTGCCTGTGTAATAAGCTGTAATTACTTTTGGAGCAACATGTTATTAGCATGTTGTTACATAATACTTTGGTAATTGCATTTTATTTGCATAATGAGCTGAGAGGAATAGTGACTGTTCCTTATTCCACTTACGTAATAACTCCATTATTATGCAATTATAAAGCAATTTCCAAAGTCATATGTGACAACAATGTTGCTATTGTAATAATCACAAAGTTAGTATATATAAGAACTTGATGTCAAGTGTTACTCTATTAAGTGTCTAACTCATTATGAAAATATATGTGTTAGTCATTTTGAAGCAGCAAAAGTGGTTTACTCTAATGTGGAGTTGATTCCATGTCCCTCATGTATTTAATTGTAGGCTATATGCTATAATAAGATGAATATATGAGAGCCCTCCAAACCATGTACTAATGATAATATATTTAGACAAATCCAGCTCACTGTTGTAGCTTTTGATTTTCAAAATACTTTCAAAGATGATTTGGTTTTCTGTATGAATATGTATGAATATCAAAGAAAATAGTTGCCTTTTAGTTTAAACTCTATATAAACTATATTCGACTATTTAAAGTATTTGAAAAGTTGGTATTTTCAAATAAACTACAAAATACAACTATTTTCTGCCCAGGTCTGCATAGAACAGATAGAAGGTATATAGAACAGGTAGAGGAGTGGAGGACGGAGGAAGAAGGGGGTGAGAAGGATGAGTCGGTGAGAAAGAGATAAGAAGAGATACATTTGTGTGAATTTTTGTGTGAACTATCCCTTTAAACTGGACCATTATATCCTCCTCTCCTCTCCAGGTGATCACAGTATCAGAGAGAGCAGCTATCCTCCAGCCCCTCTCCCTCCCCAGGCCCCGCTCCAGACCCAGTGCCCCTCTGTTGAACTGTTCCTCCCAGACCCTGCCCCAGCCCCTCCGGAAGAGACCCTGGCTGCTGCACCTCGGGAGCTGTGGGGACCTCAGCACCTTCACCTGGGCGGAAAAGCAGCCGCTAGAGGACAGGCAGGGTGGTGGCTCTGGCTCCAGGTCCTGGTCTAGAGCTGGGTCTAGAGTGGGTTCTAGGGTGGGTTCTAGGTCGACGTCACGGGCGGGGTCACACCTGAATCATCGCGAGCGCCCCCACAGTCTCATAGGGGTATTCAGGGAAACTGTGCTCTGATGGAACTCTGTTATCCCATCTCAAAACCTCCCTAGCGAAGAAATAATGGTATGCTCCACTGGGGGAAAACAGCCCATTGACTCCAAGTGAAGTGCTCCTACTAGTGGTGAGGTTTGGGACTGCCACTGCTAAAGCTAGTGGAGAAAAGTCCCACAGACTGCAAGGATTAGCCTTTGGGAAGGCTGCATGGGAGTGTGTGGTTGTGTATGAGAGTGTCTGTATGTGTTTTTTTATTTTATTTGTGCTGTGCTAATATTGTTGAAGTGTTTAGTACAGATGTTTGCATCGTGGAGAGAATATTTCCCATGAACTATTCTTTGCTATACAACCTGTTCTAAAATGATTGGCACTGAACATATGGCTAGACAGCACCTGCCCCTTTGCCCTTCCACTCACCAAGTCCCATTTTGGGTGGCGGTATACTTGTTTTTTTGAATACCGTTTTTGACGTTGTTGTTCTGAACCCACTGCCCGCAGGTCATCGTTAAGTTCGCCACCCCCACCCCGTCTGTTGATTGCGCATGTTGGTCTGCCTTGTGCGGAGCTTGGTTTGTGCCTGTTTCCCAGTCTGCCCCTGCCACTTGATTTTACATAATCATCAGTACTCGGTCTGGTTGGCTGATACGTGCAGCAGCAACACAGGTAGTCTGTACCTAACCACCATATACTAACATATCCACACATGTCACTAGCCAGCCATATACTGGATCATGAGTTAGACGATTGTGCATATTCTATTATGAAGTTATTTAATAATTTAAGAGCATTTATTGATCACAATCAGTAAAAAATTAATCAAGCTAGCAAACTAGCAGTTTAACGTCAATCATCAACAATGATCAGCTGTATCCTCACCCTATTTTCCCGTAGTCAATCATGTATTTTTCTGATGAGTGTGTTGTTGCAGAAATAAATAGGCTTATGCAAAAAAAAAAAAATGTTGAATGAATTTCGAGATTGAAAGTCTTTTTTTTTCTTCAGTCTGTGCACGACCCTGCTAGACAGCAATTTTGCACTGAACAATAAGAGCTAGATTCAATCCAATCTGCATCTTTCAAAGGAAATGTTTCCACATTTGCGGTAAACGCTATATATGTCTGCTCAATTGAAAATTACCTTCAAATGTCAATCGCGCGTGAATTTAGGCCTAACTGGAAGGATAACTGCATGTGAGAGTCTATAGAAGCTCTCTCTACACTTCACTATCTACCCAGGAAAATTCAGTTCTACCCCTTCTGCCTGTAATGTTCCAAATCATGTACATTTGAAATGTTCAAAATGAATTACACTGGTCATGCAATGCGTGTTTAGTCTTGGGATGCTAAATTTAGCTTCAATTCATTAAATCAAACTGCATCCTTTAGACTGGGATTCAACCCAATGCGCATTATAGAGCAGTGCACTGGACAGCGACAATGTGCCTTTTAAAGGCAATGTCCCTAACGTTAGCAGAGATGCCATTCATGGTAAATGCTGCGGATGTTTCCAAGCTTAATTACCTTTAAAAGGCACATTGTCGGCTGTCCAGTGCATTGCTCTATAACACGCCTTGGATTGAATCCTGGCCTTTAAAGGCAACGAAAAGTGGTCTGTGTGGTTACAGCCGCTGACCCCGGCACACACATGTATGCCAGTCGGCATGGGATCGAATCTGGCCCACTGCCCTTTAACTCACGCTTCCCCATCTTCCACGCCGTAGTACCTCTTCAATAAAGAAAACAAAAGGACTGCCGCACTCTTTAAAAAAGAAAGTGACAACAGTACTGTCCTTTTGCAAGTAGTTTATTGTTGTAAATACTGTTACAAACATTCCAGTTCTGGTAAGGTAATGTAGTTCAATAACTGTAACATCACAGAAAAGCTAGCAAATAAATAAACATTGCCATTGCTTTGAAAGAGTTTTTTTTAGATGAATTACATTCAAAACAGTGCATTATAAACACTAGTTATCCCACCTCTCAGTCACCATCTACTCAAGTGTATGTTTGCTACCATCTCTTTACAAAGTACAACTTTTTTGCGGGGGAGGTCTACAGTAATACGCCCTTGTGTTTGTGACCTTGTGCGCTCGTCAAATATGTACAGTTATGTCTTTTCACACAAATCAACTCCATCTCTAGTTCATATGAAACCCCTTCTTTCCGAGTCACATTAAGGGTCCTTTGCCATCAGTCTGAATTCTCTTTTCACGTTACTTGTTATCCATTGAAGCTTGCTTATATGGTCAATCCAAACACACAAATAACCATTAGAAGTATATATACCTTTATATATATATTTATGTATATATTATGTAGTCCAGCTGGTTTTGGTTGAACATGGAGTAAAGCAGTTGTCATTACACACCACACACACTAGAAGCAGGAATGATACAGCATATTACCGACCAACCGGTGACTCCATAGATAAACCATGCTAGAACATCATGTGGTCAACCGTACAGGAACTACTTTTTCAGTATCATTTAGTAGTTCAATGTCATAAGTACAGTAATAAATAAGGCCAACATTTGATTTAGGGATGAGATAGAATAGAAATTTGGAACAATCAATGGTTTAGAGGGGAGAGTAGGGCAGAGGGGAAGGGTCAACGTTTGGCACACAAGCTCAGGTGGCAGGGTGCTCCAGCAGCAACTCGCAAGAGGTGTAGCGTCATAATAATGTGTCCCCTCCACAAGTCAGTGTAGCGGAGGTGTCGCAACAGAATGTGTCCCTCCTACAGAGGTGTTATTATGACACACGTCATAATGTGTGTCCACTCCCCAACCCGGAAACTGTCCCATGACGGTTTGTAAACATGAATCCAGAGGGGGCGTGTCTCAAGCGGGAAGTGACACAGGAGACAGGAAGTGAGGGAGAGGATGTCTGACATTTTAAAACATTCTAAAATAACTAGATCTGATTCTTAAGTAAGCTACAGACCCAGAGTAGAGCTAGAGTGAGAAGAGTCTTATTTATTTTTGTGAAGAAAATAGGTTTTGAAATGTATACGGCAGGCCAGACAGATCAATGAAAGGGAGGATATGTGGTTATAGAGGAGGAATCATAACATCAACATTAGTCATTTCTTCCCATTGTCAATCCATCATCTGTATTAGCTGACACCCCTAAAGCAAGGCCATAATCAGAGCATCTGCTCATCAATTTACTACTACAACATAATGCTTCCATTGTGGTTGACGTGTTCATTACCAGTGGTAAGTCGTCGCATCTTGCTTTAGTTACTAGGGCTTGATTCAATCCGTATCGCCGAAGTTCGGCGCTATAGCGCGATTGAAATGTAAAGGCACTATTCCTGCGTTCGCGGAGACTGAATTCACGGTAAATGCTGCATATGTTAAATCAGAAATTACCTTTAAATGTCAAGTTGCTATTCACCGATAAGGATTCAATCGAGCTCCTAGTCTCAAAACACTGTAGCCTCATGTAATCACTTATAGTCAGAAAGGCAGCAGGGCCCAACATAAACAGGAGGGGAACATCTATCCACTTTATGCAACAGAGATACATTTGAGGACTTGTGAATCATGTACACCAGGGAGATGATATGTTGACTCATTTCAGTACTTTCATTTCATCACATTTGCGAGATAACAAAATAAAATCTAAAAATAAAAGAATAAATCATGTTTTTTAAATAACAAACTAATGACCCATTTCTTGTACTATGATAAGCATCATTCAAGTATAAAGATTGAGATCCAAATGCAATGCAATATAATGACCTATGAACAGAATTACAGTATAGTCTGGCAAAAATATTGCAGATTATATTCAAGACATTTTTTTAAATATTAAATAAAGACAGAGGAATGTAAAATCCTTGGTAATGAAAATATTAAATAATTTCATTGCAGGTTGTTTTTAAGGTTGTACTGTAATACAATCTAATCCAACTGTCCTGATCGCAAAAAAAATATTAAATCCTGAACTTCAGTTTGGTGCCAAAGTCTGAGGTATTCTATACACATCTGGTTGACCTCTGCTATCTCTCCTCAGCCTAAGATGGATCTGAACAGTTTTAGCTTCTACTGTATTCCACCACCAGAGCCTATAGTACAGAACCTTTGTGGAGGCGTCCCGAATGGCACCCTATCCCCTACATAGTGCACTACTTTCGACCCAGGCCCTATGGGCCCTACTTAAAAGTAGTGCACAATAGGGAATAGGGTGCCATTTGGGATACACCCTATGTGAAATGTAACGTATGGCTTAAAGTAACTGCCCAGTTAAAATCTCACTTTAAAAGTTCATATGCTGTTAACTCATATCCAAATAATGTTGTTGACTTGTATGTGACTAAAACATAAATTGTGGGGGGAAAAAACACTTCAAAAACCCCACCTCAAACTTGTATCTCAAACAAACCTTTTCAAAAATGCTTGCTATTTTCTCATAGACGTATCACCCTGAGGAGGATGAGCTGGTCAATCAGCTGTCTAGAGGAGGCTGAGCTGGTCAATCAGCGGTCTACTTGCGTGAATATTTTTAATGACCGGTATACGGCCACACTATTCTGTTGTTGGGGTACACCCACACCATTCCAACACAGAAAAGCTACTTTTTAACATACCAATTACCATTTTTTTTTACGAAAACCACTCATATTGGTCATATTTCATAGAAATCTATAAACACTGGGCATTTACTTTAAGCTCTGGTCTCTGAGTGACTGTAAAACCCTTAGGACATATGGTGGTGTGATGATGCAGAGTCCCCTCTTCCCAGAGTGGAAATAGTATGTGATTAGCCGAACCGATTTTGAAAAAATATTAGCAAGTGTTTTTTTTTTTTTACTTCCGTAATAGTGGTTGTGAGTTCTGTTGTCACCTAATCATAGTTTTCACTTCAAGATGATGCTGAAGGGAAAGATGAGGATGGAGAGCGTTTTGCTATTAATGCTAATTCCATGTGAGAACGTGACCAGTGTTATTTTGTTGTCGTGGCAATAGGTAGAATTACATGTTTACTTTCAAAAGCTCCCATTTCAGGGCTTAAACACTGTCTTACAAGGCTGTCCTCCAGCCTTGTAGAACTTATTTTCCTGGACTGCATGTTGTTTCAGAAGGGAATGTGAATTCCTTTGGAAGGTTTTAAATCATTTGGTCTATGTAGTGTAGCCTTCCCTTGACGAGGCCTGATTTAAAACAGATGCGCGTGGAGAAACTTGGAATGCTTGTTATATCAGCCCAAATCTCAGCCTTAAAAACAACATACATTTTTTTTTTTTATGGGATGGGAACGTTTGGTTTTCTTTGTCTTTCCTGGAGGACTTCCACAGTCGGGAAAAGTCCTCCCTGCTTGGACATTCATGAACGTTAGGCGGAAGGCATGGAATGTTATGACGAGGAATGATAGGGGCTTGTTGTTCAGAGTAGTAACACTTGTTTATCAGCAAGTTTCACACTCCCTCTCTTTTTGTTTGTGTTGTGGGAGAACACAGAAGTATTCAACATTACATCAGACGAGTGCAGCCGGTGAGAGAAAGGGAGAGGGATAGAGAAGGGAGGTAGACCGATAGAAAGTGAGAGGGAGAGGGATAGAGAGAGAAACAGAGAGAGGGAGAGAAAGAAACATGGGAAAGAAGGGAAGGTCAGTGCGAAGCTCAGGAAGCAACCCTCAGTATGGGAGGGGCTTGAACAAGCTGTCTTTTTCAGCCAAACTCTACTCTCCACAGCAAAACAATCAGATAAAATAGTCATCCAGAGCATGTGATATGTCCATTCGTTATGATTAAGAAGCTTCAGTCTCCAATGGTGATCTGGGGCTTGAGGGAGGGGGAGGAGTTGCTCACACATAGAGGGTGCAGTGATGCTGGGGGTCAGGGAGTGAGGTCATCGGGGGGTGAGGTCGGATGTCGGGTAGGAGAAGGAGGTCATCACTAGATGTAAACAGGTTGCTCCTGGGCAGTTAGCAGGCGGTACATGGCAGCTGGCATCGTCTTCATGTGGATCTGTGGAAGAGAGCGAGAGAACGAAAGACGAAGAAAGTCAGAGAGCCGAAGAATGAGAGTCATGCTGATCATGGATATACAGTAACTACACAACCATAGCCTTAACCCCAACCCTAGCTTCATGTCCACATGCCAGCTAAAGTCTAACCCTAGCCTCAACCCTAACCCTAGACAAACCTACCCGTAGCCTTGTCGAGAACCAGGCTTCCCTATACAGAAAGCCTGGGGAAATCAATGGCAGAAAACAAAGATGCCTAACAACACGTCAAACGAATGAAATGCCTTGCTTGGGCAGAGCTCCACAGGTGCCCACTCATAACGTCTCTTTTTTTGTTGTAGAGTTTTCAAGCAGAGAAGTTTCATCGACTGGATTTTGTGTGTAGAGCACACTTCTGGCAAACCATAATTCAGTTTTTACTCCAAGTTTTCTTCCATTTTCACCAATGTTGCAAAATAGCAACAACTCTACAAAATGTATCTTACCTGGTCTGAAAACAGCGACAAACATAACAAACATGCAGCGCCCATTTAGGGGCATGTGGGGAAAGTTCTTGAAATGTAACATCCAATGAAAAAGTAGCTGCTGGAATCCTGCGAACCATTCTAACCATTTCGGTTAATACCAAATTCTCCAGACCACCAAAGGAAGCGTGACATGATTTTGGAGCACAGGAGATTGGTGTAACCTTAATTAGGGAGGACAGGCACATGGTAATGGCAGGAGCGGAATACGGGGAACGGTATCAACAACATCAAACGTGTTTTCCATGTGTTTGATTCCATTTTATTCGCTCCGTTCCAGCCATTATTATGCGCTATCCTCCCCTCAGCAGCCTCCACTGTTTTGGAGGTATGGCTATGCGAGACTACCCTAAACCTAACCCAACAATGGTTGAAGGTCCAGCACCAAAACTGAAATGCTTTTTTAAGCTAACAGTTACAGGCTCAGAATGACCTTTTCCCTCTGACCTCACCTCTCCCACAGCGTTGGACAGGATGTGGACGATCTTCTCGTGGGGCGTGGCCACCACGCTCTGGCCATTGATCTCGATGATGCGGTGGCCGACCCTGACTCCTCCCCTCTCAGCGATGCCCCCTCGCATAAGGCTGCAGATCTGTGGGTGTACAGGGGAAGGTCCAAAAAAGACAGTTACATTCAGCCAATCGGCTTAACGTCTGTTATATTCAGTTTCCGCAAAAGCATGAGCCCATCACTTCAAGAGTCACCACTATCATACACAAACGGAAGGTTATTATCACAAAGCAAAGAGGACAAAGTCAAATAGCGAGAAAGTTTGGGGCTCATGATATCACACAACACATGGTCTCCCTGGTGATACCCACAATGCCGTTCTGTACGCTGAAGCCCAGCTGGTATCTGAGGTCAGGTCGTCTGATGAGCACCGTGGTAACAGGAGGACACCTGACGATGTTCAGCTTGATACGAGACTGGTTCTTCAGACCCTGAGAGAGAAGAGAAGTGGAGAATGAATTAAACTAGTCTAATAAGATAATTGGTAGGTGACAAGTATAGATGTTGGCTGTTTGTACTGCACTGTCCTCGTCATTCCCGTTCTCACATAAAAGAGAACACGTCATTGTAAGAGGAGAGGATACAGAGATAGCGAGGAAAGAAAGAGGATGCAGAGATAGATGAGAAATAAAGGAAGGAGAGTTAGAAGAGAAAGAGATATCCTGTCCTCCAGTACCTTGATGACACTCTGGCAGACAGGGCAGGCCTACCAGACTAATGGAAGGAGAGAGAAAGAGAGGGAGGGAGGAGAGAGTGTGTGTGTTACCTTGATGATGGACTGGCAGGTGGACAGGGGTAGCCCCACCAGACTGATTGAAGATGAGAAAGGGAGGGAGGGAGGGAAAAGGAGAGAGAGAGGAGAGAGTGTGTGTTACCTTAATTATGGTCTGGCAGGTGGACAGGGGTAGCCCCACCAGACTGGTCCCATTGATAGACATAATCTGGTCTCCGATATTAAGACGGCCTGACTTCTCCGACGGACCAGCATGCATCATGTTGGCGATGATGACTGTGGGCAGGATGGAGCCCCACCCACTCTCCACAATGACCACGCCCAGAATCTCACCTTTCTGCTTCTCGATGTAAATCTGGGGAGAACCACATTCAGTCAATCAATCAATCAGTTGATCTCAATGTATTTACAAAGCCTTTTTTTACATCAGCAGTTGCCACAAAATGCTTTTACAGTAACCTGGTCTACACCCCAAATAAAGAGCAAACCCTTCTCTCTACATAGGCTGCGTTTACACAGGCAGCCCAATTCAGATCTTTTTTTTGTTGCTAAAATTGTTTTATTGGCCAATCAGATCAATTATCATTATCATCATAATTGGGCTGCCTGTGTCAACCCAGCCATAGTTCACTACTTTTGGCTTAATAACAAATGTTTTGTTTAACCACGTTGTACTTCCGTGGTTGCCATGGCACCTTGTTCTGTGTTTTTTATGTATTCTTTAAATGTATTTGTGGAGGTTTTCATTGCTCTGTGTTTCACTTACATTTGGTTGTCTTGCCTCACAGTTGCAGGACAGATAAAAAAAAAAAGTATATTTGTTTGGCTTGATAGTTAACACTATTTGGATTTAAATAATGCAGCACTGGCTTTTTTGTTTCATCTGCTGGGATTGACAACTGCTTGCAGTTTCCAGGGATGGCAGAGAAGGCGGCTTTATATTTGTTATTTTAATGACGCATTAAAAGATGAATCATAATCAAGTCTCCATGCCCTCCACCCAAGTGGGGTGCCACATTTTCGGCAATGGAGGACCTGTACCTGTGGAGGAGCCGCTCCTGTGGAGGAACTGAACGTCGGAGGAGCAGGTGTGGTGCAATGACTAAGAGTCTTTGCTTCTTCTTGACTGTACCATCGATGCCCCCTCCACTCAAGCTATACTGCATTTCCAGCCCACTGCCTCAACTCCCTTCCCATCATCTGACACCGACTACTAGAGAGCCTTTTCAATCTCCATCAAAGAGGACCATTTTTCTTTTAGGGGAAATAAGTCTCAGACTTTTTGTGATATATCACTATCGCGTTTAAAAAAAATGTACTGTGTTTTTTTAACTGGTAAAATCAATTGATCAATTCTCCAGAGGCCTGCCTGGGAGATCCCAGTGTCTGAGAGACTCACATCTTTGCTGCTTTGCTTCATTTCGAACTTGAGTTCTTACTCCGTGCCATGGTCTAGAACCAATCACTGCCTGCCGTGGCCAAGACTGGACATGGGTGATTTCAAGGTTAAAAATGATTCAGTGGTGCTGCTGACTGGAGACAGTTAGTAAGAATTCCGCTCTTCATTCGTAAAACCACGGTCGTTCTCGGACTTGTAGAAGTGGAACAGATGTATTAATACACCGTAGCATTAGCTTTACGAACGCCTTCAGTAAGATGAAACCAGGTACAGAATACAGAGCATGACGGGTACTGTTCATCATTCTACAACAGACTCACGTCTTTGCAGTTCTCAGACTTGGAGAAGTGTATGAGGTCATCGTTGTACATGTCCTGAGTGTTGAGCAGGTCACTGTACTCCTTCTGACTCAGGTCCTCTGGGTTGATGCCGTTAGCCCGCAGGAACTCCTGGTACGCCACACTGAAGGCCTGGCCTATAGACTGGGCAATCAGCTGGGCCTGGAGAGGGAGAGTGGGAGAGAGGGAGGCAAGGGACAGAGGAGAGGGAGGGAAATAAACTGTGACACAGTGATTTGTTAGACATACAGTGATGATTTAAAATCCAATCAAAAAGACTGCGTAGGGACTTTAAACAGAACAAACCAATCAGGACAGAAGTGTTTCATATTGATGAGATGAATGTTTCATCTCTCTGAGTCACACTATGTCTTCTGTCCGACCTTTCCTTTCTCTGTACTCCAGTGATTTGAGATCAACTTCAGAAGACATCGTGTGACTCAGAGAGATGAAACATTAATCTCATCAATATGAAATACTTCTGTCCTGATTGGTTTGTTCTGTTTACTGGAATGTGTGTCATCACTGGCATGTGTGTGTGTCTGTTCGTATGTGTGTGTGTTCATATGTGTGTGTGTGTGTGTGTGTGTGTGTGTGTGTGTGTGTGTGTGTGTGTGTGTGTGTGTGTGTGTGTGTGTGTGTGTGTGTGTGTGTGTGTGTGTGTGTGTGTGTGCGTGAACCCAGTTACACCAGGGGTTCCCAAAAACAACTCTGTCAAGTGAAATGAACCATTAGATGATAAGGGAGGGCGTGGAGACTTGATTATGATTCATTAATGCAACATTAAAATGCTATAATGTTGAGAGTCAGTCAACAGGACAGGTCGAATCCAGATACAGAGAGAAAAATGATGAGAAAGAGAGGGAGAGAGAGCGGTGGAGAGACTAAGGGTTGTAGTTGTAACCACAAAGAGAGAGAGAGAGTGCGTGAAAGACCAATATAAAGTAAGGTTTGTAATCACAAAAGATACAGAGAAAGTTATACAGAGTGACAAAAAATGAATGAACAAACGAGAAAGAGTGAGAGAGTAAAAGACAGAGATTAAGTAGGGAGGGAGGGAGGGAGAGATGATGAGACATCGTTTGAAAGTAAAAGTAAAGTGAGATCCTCACATCTTCGGACTCAAAGACGTGGCAGATCATCTTGTACTGCCGTTGTTTCTCGTCCTCGGCTGGGTCTGACGCCTCCACGCTGTCCATGGAGTCTGGGCGGGGCATACGGCGCCTTGCCATCAGAACCACAATGTTGCCGATGTCAGCGATGTAGGAGATGGTCCTCAGAGGGTGGTCCATCATAGTCTCCTGTAGATAGAGGAGAGATAGGGTCAAGGGTTAAGAGGTGATGATAGGGTTAGGGGTTAAAGTGTGATGATAGGGTTATGGCCAGGGTTCAAGGGTTCAGGGGTGATGATACGGTTATGGTCAGGGGGTGGTCCATCATGGTCTGCTGTAGACACAGAGGGGACAGTCAATACCATACGTTTCAGGTCTACCAGATTCAACCCTTCTCTATGGTCTATGGTCAGGACAGGGAGGGCACGGAAAGAAGAAACTCAGGACCAAACCATTATCAAAGCAACTCCATCAGTTGTCGTGTGAAAAAATCTACACTCAAGAAACACTATATTGATTGTCCCAGGGGTACTTGTACAGGTAATTGGCTAGTGTGGCCAGGCCCCCTGATTGGCCCCATGCTGCGATTAATGAGCCAGGAGGAGAGGAGGAGAAATGTCAACAGAGAAGTGGACAACATAGAAGATGAGAGACAGAGAGAGTGTACCTGTGAGTCAGCGTTGAGGACTTTAATCCTCTGGGTGGAGATGAAGAGGTCCACCTCCGTCATGGGCTGGGCCTCACCTTCTGGAGCCTGCTTAGACACACACACAGACCGATACATACAGTGACAGAGAAAGACACAGAGACAGAACAGGGCAATTGAGCATCTAGTCTATTATTAGAGCAGTACAGCTGACAGTCCATTATTATCATTCCACAACTAGACAGAGGTCAGAGACAGTCCACAACTACCCGAGATAACACTGAAGGAAGACACCAGCACTTTCAATCAATCAAAAGCTTTGAGGTGTTCAGAATGTTGCAGGTAGTGTTGCAGGTAGTGTTGCAGGTAGTGTGTGTGTGTGTGTGTGTGTGTGTGTGTGTGTGTGTGTGTGTGTGTGTGTGTGTGTGTGTGTGTGTGTGTGTGTGTGTGTGTGTGTGTGTGTGTGTGTGTGTGTGTGTGTGTGTGTGTGTGTGTGTGTGTGTGTGTGTGTGTGTGTGTGTGTGTGTGTGTGTGTGTGTGTGTGTGTGTGTGTGTGTGTGTGTGTGTGTGTGTGTGTGTGTGTGGAGTTGTTGTTTTCCTTCAGTGTAATTCTGGCTTGTACAGAATATTCAGAGTTAGTCCAGTAGTTAGTCGAGTATAGCCTGTCCATAGGTAGCAGAGAGACTGGAGTTAGTAATGGGGTTAGTCTTATTAGTTATACTGTGGTGTTTCTCAACTTCCCTCCTGGGGACCCACTGTGTTAACTGGGTTTCACTCTAGTTATATTGGTTTTTGGCCACTTCATTTAAGTCGTATTACAGTGATGAGAGTGTCGGTTTAAATGAAAACCTGGATGGATGCCTGTGAGTCCCCAGGACCGGAGTTGGGAAACTTTGGGGTTACAGTGAATACTTAGTCGGTCTGTGTTGGAAAAGAGAGGTGCTGCTGTGTGTAATGTTAGCCATCCACAGGATTCACAGTGCTAACAGCCTTGCAATTGTTACAACCACAGTGAAGTACCACACTAATACAGAAGCTTGTGCCAGGGAAAAACCTCTTCAATTACGATCACAAACACAACACAACTTCATGGTATAACAAAAATGGCTGCACAGCCATTTTCTGCATCCAGCAATTTCAGTTTCTCCTCATATAAAGCTTTTATTCGTTGTACATCTATGTCATGTGTCCATGTATTCCTGTCAGTATCTTGTAGAAACTCTATAGGAGGATAAAATCGGAGAATGTCTGACATGGAATGAGAAAATGGTGACGGATTTAACTGACAGACAAACCTAAGAATGGTATACATAACATGACTGCAAATCAACAGAGAGGACTTTGTTGCTGGATTCAGAAAATACAGCGAGTAAAAGAAGTAGAAAAATAAGGAAAGAGGAGAGAGAGAGAGACTTACAACACAGCATGAGCCCCTAATGGCACCCTATTCCCTATATAGCCTATTGGGCGCTGGTCAAAAGTAGTGCATTAAATAGGGAATAGGGTGCCATTTGGGACATAGACACAGACAGACACAGGAAAACACAACGGAACACTGAACAGCCAATCAATGAGGAGTACCGCACCTTCTTCTTGTTTTTGGCTAATTTCTGGGCCGTCTGCTTGGCATGGAACAAACATACATACAGGAGAATGGGTTAGACTGAAGCAGGGCTCAGGGCTCAGGCAGGGTGCGCTGTGTGTATGTGTGTGTGTGTGCTTGTTTTCCATTATCAGGACACAATATCCTTACATTTCATCTTAATGTCCTGAACAGATAAGAAACAACTTTTTTGAAAAGTCAGGACTTTCTTCAGGTCCTCAATTTGTTCAAAATTGCTATTTTAAGCTAAAGGGTTATGTTTAGGGTTAAGTTTAGTTGTTTTGGGGTTAGGGTTAGGTTAAAGGTTAACGGTTATGGAAAATAGGATTTGTAATGGTGCAAAAGAATTGACACTCCAAAAAGTCCTGACATTTCACAATAACACAGCTGTTGCTATTTTAAGCAAAATATGCATCCTGTTTGCAGTGTGCGTGTGTGTGTGCTTGTGTGTGGTCAGAGTAGTGCAGGGCCGAAGTAGCATGGGCATAGATAGTAGGCCTATGGATCTGGGGAGGGGATTGAGTGGCAGTTTGTGTATTGATTACATCCATTGGGACATTCCATTTTAGAACATATCATACATTTAAATGTCTGGGATTCAACCAGTCTGAAGTCAACCAGTCTTTAAAAAAGTACCCAATGGCATATCTACTTTACTGTTCAGTGGGTTATGTTTTGGCCAGCAGGTGACTCACTAGTGCACTAAAAGGATTAGACACAGTTATTACCACCCTAATACTTTTTTAAATGAAACTGCACCATTAATTTATTGTCAAATTCACTGAATGAGGTCAATTAATGTGAAAGTGTATCATGCTTAATTGGAATCTTGAGTATGTCTTTACAATACATAGTAAACTAATAGGTACAGTGCCTTCGGAAAGTATTCAACCACCTTGACTTTCCCACATTTAGTTGTGTTACAAAGTGCAATTAAAATAGATTGAATTGTAATTGTTTTGGCATTGATTTACACAACATACTCTGATATCAAAGTGGAAAAAAATACATTCTAAAATTAATATAAACTGAAACACTAATATATTAGTATATTAGATAAGTATTCAACCCAATACATGCTGGATAACACCTGGCAGTAATTACAGCTGTGAGTCTTGTTGGGTAAGTCTCTAAGAGCTTTGCACACCTGGATTGTACAATATTTTCCAATCATTATTTTTCAAATTCAAGCTCTGTCAAGTTGGTTGTTGATCATTGCTACATAGCCATTTTCAAGTCTTGCCATATATTTTCAAGCCAATTTAAGTCAAAACTGTAACTAGTCCACTCAATGTCATCTTGGTAAGCAACTCCAGTGTAAATTCGGCCTTGTGTTTTCAGTTATTGTACAGCTGAAAGGTACATTTGCTTTCCAGTGTCTGTTTGAAAGCAGACTGAACCACGTTTTCCACTAGGACTTTGCCTGTGCTTAGCTCTATTCCATTTATTTTTATCCTAAAAAAACTCCCTAGTCCTTGCCGATGACAAGCATACTCATAACATGATGCAGGCACCACCATGCTTGAGAATATGAAGAGTGGTACTCAGATAAGTTAATTTCTTTGTCATATTCTTTGCAGTATTACTTTAGTGCCTTGTTGCAAACAGGATGCATATTTTGGAATATTTGTATTCTGAAAAGGGTTCCTTCTTTTCACTCTGTCATTTAGTTCAGTATTGTGGAGTAACTACAATGTTGTTGATCCATCCTCAGTTTTCTCCTATCACAGCCATTAAACTCTAACTGTTTTAAAATGACAATTGGCCTCATGGTGAAATCCCTGATCTCTTTCCTTCCTCCCTGGCAACTGAGTTAGGAAGGGTGACTGTATCTTTGTAGTGACTGGGTGTATTGATACACCATCCAAAGTGTAATTAATATCTTCAACATGCTCAAAGGGATATTCAGTCTGCTTTTTTTCATTTGAACCCTTCTACCAATTGGTGCCCTTCTTTGCGAGGCATTGGAAAACCTCCCTGACTTTGTGGTTGAATATGTGCTTGAAATTCACTACTCAGCCCAAGGACCTTACAGATAATTGGGGTAGTCATTCAAAAATCATGTTAACCACTATTATTGCACACAGAGTGAGTCCATGCAACTTATTATGTGATTTGTTCAGCACGTTTACTCCTGAACTTATGTTGGCTTGCCATAACAAAGGGGTTTAAAGGGGTTTAAAACCTCTTGAATTGTAATCTGACCCTTTTTTATTTATTTTTTTGCCTAAAATGACATACCCAAATCTAACTGCCTGTAGCGCAGTACCTGACGCAAGGATATGCATATTCTCGATACCATTTGAAAGGAAACACTTTGAAGTTTGTGGAAATGTGAAATTAATGTAGGAGAATATAACACATTAGATCTAGTAAAAGATAATGCAAAGAAAAAACATCAGTTTTCAAAAATGTTTTTGTTCAATCTTCTTTGAAATGCAAGAGAAAGGCCAATATACGACTTAGGACTCCAGCTGCAATTTTGTTTTTGGCCACTAGATGGTAGATAGTAGAACATGCAGAGGTGCTATGGTGGCTCTGTCTGATGAGAACAGGAGTAACAGAAAACATACTCTGGGTGTGTATACAGTATGTATGGGCTGATAGAGGCTATGAGCTACAGCTCAGTGCATTTTGATCAGGCGGGCTGTAAAATGCTGAGTCACTACAGTGTGGGCTATGGGCTGGAGGTGCGCCAGGAGGCTGATAAACCAGGAAGATGTCAGGAAGACTCAGGTCATGTGACAGAAAGTGAGTGAGGGGAAGTGACCATAGAGAATGATAGAGGACTCTTCATTGTATCTGTCCCATTATGACATCTGTGAGCGCATGGGCAGCGCGATTGAGGACATCTCCATTTTGAAGTAGTCAATTAAACAAACTCATAGGGTGCACACAGCCACCTGAAGTGTGTTGTTTGAACAGATATAAAGCCAAGGTTGGCAATTTACTGCCACCTGCAGTTATGGAATGTTTCGTCAAGTATAATGAATTGTCTGATCCCTTCTGATGACCTAGATGGAATTATGTGATCTGCCTTCCCACCCAGTTGAATACTTCAAAATGGGGAAAGGCCTCAATAGCACAGGCCAAGCTAAAACAAGCTTTTGGGCACTAGAGTTCTCTATTATTCTCTATGGAAGTGACACAGTTATAGGTAGAAATGTACTGATGTGAGATCTTGACCTTTGTACATAGCATAGAACATGTTTCTATGCAAAACAGATATCGATTTGATCACTTGTGATAAAGATGTTATAAAGCAGTACGTTCCCACTGGGCACAGATGTCATTTCAACATGTAGTTTTCATTTACATTTGGTTGAGATGTCAGCTAATGTGAATTCAATGTGAAATCAACAAAAAATGTCACCATGTCATTGGATTTAGGTTAAAAGTTGGGTGAAAAACAAATTCCCTTACATTGATGACTTTGCAAATCCAATCAGTTTTCCATGTTGATTCAACATCATCCGATAGATTTTTTGTTGTTGAAATGATGTGGAAACAACGCTGATGCAACCAGTTTTTGACCGGTGTGTTATCAGACAGTATTAAAAACAGGTTATTAGATATTATCCATTACCAGGTAGAAAACATAATCCAGTACAAGGTCAGGATGGAATCAGGTTGGGCGACATGTAGCCTAGGTTAAGAGCGATGGGCCAGTAACCGAAAGGTCGCTGGTTCGAATCCCCGTGGTGACTTGGTGAAAATTCTGTGGATGTGCCCTTGAGCAAGGTACTTAAACCTAATTTCAACCACATCATTGCGAGCAAAGAAAAACATTTGAATTAGTCTCTCTCCACACCTTGATGCGGCTGACAGCCTCCTGGGCCTGCATCATGCGCACGTTCTTGGAGGGGGTCTTGTCAGACAGCAACTGGGTGGAGCCCAGGTAGTTAGCGGCAAAGATGATCCCATCGATCAGGTCCTCTGGGTCACATGGACCTGGGACTGGGAGGAGAGGAGTAGGAAGATTAAAATGCCATGATTTGCCATGGAATATATATACGGTTTGAATGTTCGTGAAGGCTTCAACTCTAAAGATGCAGAAATTAGAACAGTTGGTTTGATTGGGACATCGTAGTGAGAGACAGAAAGAGAGAGAGAGTGTGTGTGTATGTGTCACCAGAATGTCATTGTGCTTCACACAGAGCTAGAGAGACTAGAGACACAATGCTCCTACTGAGCTAAAGCACACAGAATGCATGAGTAAAGAGGGAAGGATAAAGAGTGTGGGTGGGTGGGTGTGTTTGTGAGATAGATAGATAGATAGATAGATAGATAGATAGATAGATAGATAGATAGATAGATAGATAGATAGATAGATAGATAGATAGATAGATAGATAGATAGATAGATAGATAGATAGATAGATAGATAGATAGATAGATAGATAGATAGATAGATAGATAGATAGATAGATAGATAGATAGATAGATGTGTATGTGTGAGAGAGAAATAGGAGAGAGAAAGACCGCACTGAAGCGTTTGACTGGTGCACTAGAGGCCCTTTCTCTGTCTCTAATTTTCCTTACCTCCCATTCAGCCCTCCAATGACATTTAAAAATGCTGATCTGGTACTAAATGTACGCCTGCACATCAGCATACCCCCACAGAGCTAAATCACCCAAGCATTTACTAGAGAGAACCGCTTCTCAAATATATTCTGCACTGGCAAAATGCGGCCCACTGAAGTAAAGCAGAGAGGGACGTAAAGACCAGGAACCAGGAGCAAGTCTTACCTTCTACATAGGTAGGAAAGGAGGCCAGGCTTCTCCTGGACTGCAGGTGTAGAGGAGAAGACAGATAACACGTTACTGACAGGTCACACAGGCATGGTCATTATAACACTGTCATAGCACTATCATGACACTGGTGAAAGACAGACAAACGTTGGTTGACACACTGGGCTGTTGCCGGTCATGACATTTTGTTAGCCGGTTTATTGTCACGCAAATGACTGCCTGTCTCACAGTAATTACCCGTTAATTAACATAAACATGTTTACAATCTTCAGGCCTCTATGCGTACAAGCCACTGATGCGCGCCTTTGGAGCATCTGCATTTTAAAAAGTCTAATAAATCCATTTAATATACACCATCACAATAAATCCATTATTTATTTTAGGCAGGCCTAAAGAAACATTATATGAAGAAAATGTATTTCAAAGAACCGAATGTCAGTCGGCCTACTGTATGTTATCTGGCTATGCGCCATGCCCGTAGGCTAGTTAATTTTAGCAGACAAGATATCGAATCACTCCTGTGCCATGATTTTATATTATATTATTGTAAGAATAATATAATTGAACTTAGCTGAAAAAAATAGAAAGGATGTTTTCCCATTGCGGAGTGAGTGCACATATGAAGTGGCTATGTTGTGAGCTTAAAAGTTAGCATTTGAAACAGGTCCTATAAGCCCAGATTTAGAGTTATTTTGTCAATTTAGTGAATGAAACAAACCTCAGAATGTCTTAGAAATCAAAACATGATGCAGCTATAGGCTATTGACTATTTGAAAAAGTCACAAAAAAAGCTTTGCCTCTGGCTACACACCCTGTTCTCTCATCACTATTCTCAATTTAATTTCATCTTAAATTTGTTTAGAATGGCCCATTATGAAATGGGTAGGAACAGGAACAGGGGCAAAATACATAGCATCCGTATGCACTCGAATAGCGAATGGCCCCTTTCCCCCAGTTAAATAATGCCGTGTATGCTACTTCGCCTTTATAGCAAAGCAGCTGAGAAATAAATATAGTAGCAGTATAATATAGTATAAATATAATATAGTAGGATCCTCTTCTTTTTAGTGGCAACCACCAAAACTCTGCTTTCACACAGGATTGCATATATAATCGTCTGGGTTTATAAGAAAAATAATTTAACTTCACGCATCAAACACTGTTTGAGAAGCATGCAGCCTCTCACTGCGCGACAGGTGATATTCCGCCCAACCTCTCTATGCCATGGGCTCGACAACCATGTTCCTGCAGCTATCTAGGCTATTCAAAATCAAATACAAATTCACCATAATTGTAGGTTAACTCTGTAAGCCACCCTGCACAACAAACAGCATCGCCTAGGCCTATAAGTTCTCTCCCATATTGACGGATAGAACGTTTTGAGCGTAATTTAAGCCAACCAGTCCATCAAGTATGCATAATAATACTCCACATTCTAAGGTGATTACTAGAATATGTTTAATTTCAGAGTATAGGCTAGACCAGTTATGTACTAAAAACTCAGTTTTTTTGCCATGCTAATATGTGATAGACTATTAGGATATGTATTGTATAACAGCACAATCATTATTTTAATTCTGTTTTTGGGGGGGGACTTGGCCTCATACAGTTGAAGTCGGAAGTTTACATACACCTTAGCCAAATACTTTTAAACTCAGTTTTTCACAATTCCTGACATTTAATCATAGTAAAAATTCCCTGTCTTAGGCCAGTTAGGATCACCAATTTCTTTTAAGAATATGAAATGTCAGAATAATAGAGGATAATTATTTATTTAAGCTTTTATTTCTTTCATCACATTCCCGGTGGGTCAGAAATTTACATACACTCAATTAGTATTTGGTAGCATTGCCTTTACATTGCTTAACTTGGGTCAAACGTTTTGGGTAGCCTTCCACAAGCTTCCCACAATAAGTTGGGTGAATTTTGGCCCATTCCTCCTGACAGAGCTGGTGTAACTGAGTCAGGTTTATAAGCCGCCTTGCTCGCACACACTTTTTCAGTTCTGCCCACAAATTATCTATAGGATTGAGATCAGCGTTTTGTGATGGCCACTCCAATACCTTGACTTTGTTGTCCTTAAGCCATTTTGCCACAAATTTGGAAGTATGCTTGGGGTCATTGTCCATTTGGAAGACCCATTTGCGACCAAGCTTTAACTTCCTGATTGATGTTTTGAGATGTTGCTTCAACATATCCACATAATTTTCCTCCCTCATGTTGCCATCTATTTTGTGAAGTGCACCAGTCCCTCCTACAGCAAAGCACCTCCACAACATGATGTTGCCACCCCCGTGCTTCACGGTTGGGATGGGGTTCTTCGGCTTGCAAGCATCCCCCTTTATCCTACAAACATAACGATGGTCATCATGGCCAAACAGTTATATTTTTGTTTCATCAGACCACAGGACAAAAAGTGTGATCTTTGTCCCCATGTGCAGTTGCAAACCGTAGTCTGGCTGTTTTATGGCGGTTTTGGAGCAGCGGCTTCTTCCTTGCTGAGCGGCCTTTCAGGTTATGTCGATATAGGACTTGTTTTACTGTGGATATAGATACTTTTGTACCTGTTTCCTCCAGCATCTCCACAAGGTCCTTTGCTGCTCTTCTGGGATTGATTTGCACTTTTTGCACCAAAGTACGTTCTCTAGGAGACAGAACGCGTCTCCTTCCTGAGCGGTATGACGGCTGCATGGTCCCATGGTTTTCATACTTGCGTACTATTGTTTGTACAGATGAAAGTGGAACCTTCAGGCGTTTGAAAATTGCTCCCAAAGATGAACCAGACTTGTGGAGGGCTACACATTTTTTTCTGAGGTCTTGTCTGATTTCTTTTGATTTTCCCATGATGTCAAGCAAAGAGGCACTGAGTTTGAAGGTAGGCCTTGAAATACATCCACAGGTACACATCCAATTTACTCAAATGATGTCAATTAGCTTCTAAAGCCATGGCATCATTTTCTGGAATTTTCAAGTTGTAGGCCCAGTCAACTTAGTGTATGTAAACTCCTGACCGACTGGAATTGTGATACAGTGAATTTTAAGTGAAATAATCTGCCTGTAAACAATTGCTGGAAAAATTACTTATGTCATGCACAAAGTAGATATCCTAACTGATTTGCCAAAACTATAGTTTGTTAACAAGAAATTTGTGGAGTGGTTGAAAAATGAGTTTTAATGACTCCAACCTAAGTGTATGTAAACGTCCGACTTCAACTGCATTTAGACATATGCGTATGCATAAGCTCTAATATGCATTTGGTTGTTCTACACATTTCGTTGTGCTCGGCTCTGAAACAACATCCACAACGACCATGTTTTCCACTCAGTTGTTGAACTTCTTTCTTCAAATTGATCATCACAGTGAGGTCAAAATGTTTTACCTAATGGTGGGTTTTAAAAGCATGATAGTATTTTGATGAAAAGTTGACAAGGTAAAAATCTGTCATTCTGCCCCTGAACAAGCCAGTTAAACCCACTGTTCCTAGGCTGTCATTGTAAATAAGAATTTGTTCTTCACTGACTTGCCTAGTTAAATAAAGGTTAAATTAAAAAAATTAAATAAGTGTTTGATGTTATTTTCCATTATTTTCCCATTGGTCTCAGTGTGGTTAGAGGGACAATAAGAGCTCTGAGTGCCAGACCATTAGCGACCTGATGGTTGTTAGTGATTTGGGTACTACCAAAGCATGTCCAGAGTGCATAATAGGAGATTACCATGACTCAACGTTTATGTGGAATTTGACTGTGTTCATGACACAACTGCCGGTGTTGCGGTAATATGGTCACCTATATGCAGTGACATTTTGATTTGTCACAATGCCTGGTAAGTATCATAACATGGACATATACATGCACACAAAAACACCTCTTTAGTGGAAAGCGGTGGAGACTCGAAGCTTTCACTCCCTTCAAGCATGGGTGTCCGGATTGAAGACTCCGCCCCCTGAGGAGAGGCCTGAGAGTCTGAACCTGGAGACTAGAGAGAGAGTGAGGAGAGGAAGAGAGAGAAAGGAAGAGAGAGAGAGATAGAGAGAAAGCTAATTTTACTTCCATCATTCAAACATAAAAACATAAAACAG
This sequence comes from Oncorhynchus kisutch, assembly GCF_002021735.2. Taxonomy (NCBI): domain Eukaryota; kingdom Metazoa; phylum Chordata; class Actinopteri; order Salmoniformes; family Salmonidae; genus Oncorhynchus; species Oncorhynchus kisutch. The sequence continues at coordinate 46,408,219 of NC_034176.2, forward strand.
AGCAGGGCCGTGGAAAGATTGGTCATATGGTATACAAGACTTATACAAGACCTTTCACTGAAACAAATCAATAAGGGTAACACCCACATTTGGTTCAAACTCAACAAAAGCACGGTCCTTAGTGACAATCATTTACATGTACTGTATGTGCAGTCTATGCTTCTCACTCAAATTCAGTTTTATGATAATTTCCAAAGAGAAACCAACCAGTTCCAAGTTGATGGAAATGTGCTTTCGTGTTGGGATTTTAATGCTAGAACAAGTTCTGAACCTGACTGTGTAGACCCTTAGGGTAATAAACATATACAGTATTTGGACATTTGGACAACCTGTATCAATGATTTCCTTTCGAGTACATATAGCGCAAACCTCCCTGACTTAAATGTGGCTTTGATAGCTGCCACAAAAACACATTTATGCAAAAGGAAAGCATCCTAGTTGAAAACCTCAAAAGAGAAATGGTTAGATTCCGAGTGTAAACTCAAGGATATTTATCAAATAAAAAACATTACCAACCACAAGATTCAGCAAGAATATTGTGGTACGTTTAAAGAATACAAACAAAACCTAAGATGTAAGAAACGGAAGCATTTTGAAAACTATGAAAACCAGTTCTGGGAGTAATGGAATGGTTTAAAAGGAGAACAGAAGAATGATCAAGGCAACATCTGGAAAGATCATTTTGAAAGTCTCTATGGAATAATATCATAAGATGACCTTACTTTAAAACAAAGAGATATCCAAGAAAAGGTTTACCATGTTGAGAAATAAGGTGATGAAAGAATCAGACAGGCCAAGGCAAACTTTTTTATTAACATAATTGGTGAAGCAAAGGGAAATTCTAAATTGATATGGGAGAATCTAAAAAAGTTAACAGGGAAAGACCATAGTAACACTGCAAAAAGACTAGAAATCATGGTGAATAACAATCTAACACAGGATGCAGTCGAAATAGCAATAGCCTTCAATTCCTACTTTATTGACTCTGTCAGGGTACTGACACAGAACCCCTCCACTTGTTTCTTGGGCTCAGTGCTAGTGAATGACACTCAACCTGTCTTCATCATAAGGGAGGTTTCTGAGTCAAAGGTGAACAAGGTGATTAGCTCACTAAAGAACTCTAAAGCCAAATATGTGTTTGGGATGGACTACCTTTCTTAAAAACTACAAAGAGTCACTCATTGGCCCCATTACTAAGGTCACCAACACATCTATTGGTCTCGGTGTGTTTCCAAGGGTATGGAAGTCGGCCATAATAACGGCCATCTTTAAATCAGGCGACCCTGCTAACGTGAGTAACTACAGGCCCATTAGTATATATTACCTGTGGTGTCAAAGGTTGTTGAAAAGTGTGTAGCAGAACAACTGATTGCCCACCTCAACAACAGCCCCTTCACATTACACTCCATGCAGTTTGGCTTCAGAGCGAAACACTCCACAGAAACGGCCAACTGCTTTCTTCTGGAAAATGTGAAGTCCAAGATGGACAAAGGGGGTGCTGTTGGGGCTGTGTTTCTGGACCTAAGGAAGGCTTTTGATACTGTTAACCATGAGATTCTCATCACAAAATTGTCCAAGTTCAACTTTTCCCCTGATGCCTTGAGATGGATGAAATCATACCTTGAAGGCAGAACTCAGTGTGTCAGAGTGAGCAATGAGCTGTCGCCCACTCGTAGCTATGATGTGGGCGTGCCCCAAGGGTCAATACTGGGGCCCCTCCTGTTCAGCCTGTATATTAATGATCTGCCTTCTGTCTGTACTGGGTCTGAAGTTCAAATGTATGCAGATGATACAGTGATATATGTGCATGCAAAGAGCAAACAACAAGCTGCACAAGAACTCACTACTGTAATGGTCCAGGTTACAAAGTGGCTCAGTGACTCGTGTTTGCATCTCAATGTGAAAAAAACTGTTTGCATGTTCTTCACAAAGAGGGCAACAGATGCTACTGAGCCAGATGTCTATGTGTCAGGGGAGAAGCTCCAGGTGGTATCCGATTTTAAGTACCTTGGCATCATATTTGATTCCAACCTCTCTTTTAAAAAGCATGTGAAAAAGGTAATTCAAATAACCAAATTCAACCTAGCTAATTTCCGATTTATACGAAATTGTTTGACTACAGAGGTAGCAAAACTGTACTTCAAATCTATGATACTCCCCCACTTAACATACTGCTTGACTAGTTGGGCCCAAGCTTGCTGTACAACATTAAAACCTATTCAGTCTGTCTACAAACAGGCTCTCAAAGTGCTTGATAGGAAGCCCAATAGCCATCATCATTGTCACATCCTTAGAAAGCATGAGCTCTTGAGTTGGGAAAATCTTGTGCAATACACCGACGCATGTCTTGTATTCAAGATCCTCAATGGCCTGGCTCCCCCTCCACTCAATATTTTTGTTAAACAGAAAACCCAGACATATGGCAGCAGATCCACAAGGTCTGCCATGAGAGGTGACTGTATAGTTCCCCTAAGGAAAAGCACCTTTAGTAAATCTGCATTCTCTGTGAGAGCTTCCCATGTCTGGAATACACTGCCATCAGACACACATAACTGCACCACATATCACACTTTCACAAAATGCTTGAAGACATGGCTAAAGGTCAATCAGATTTGTGAACATGGTCCCTAGCTGTGTGTTGCCACTCCATGTTGTCTGTTGTCTGTAGCTTGTGAGGTGTGGAAACACTTTGTTGCTTTTATGAATTTTGTCTTGCTGCTTTTTGTTTTATGCTGCTCTGTCTGTATGCTACGTCTTGCTTGTCCTATGTTGCTCTGTCTGTATGCTATGTCTTGCTTGTTCTATGTTGCTATTGTCTATATTGTAATTGTTTTTAATAACCTGCCCAGGGACTGCGGTTGAAAATTAGCCAGTTGGCTAAAACCGGCACTTTTACTGAAATGTTGATTAATGTGCACTGTCCCTGTAAAAATAAAAATAAACTCAAACTCAACTCAAAAACCTAATTAAAAACAACCAGAACCCAATTGACTACCAAATTACACGAGCTGAACTTTCAAACATACAAGCCTTAAAACCTGGAAAGGCATGTGGCCCTGACAGCATCAGGAATGAAATGGTTAAACACAGTGCTCCTGAGCTGCAGGATGCCTAATTAAAACTATTCAACCAGGTTTTGGAGAGTGGCTGCTTCCCTGGTACTTGGAACCAAGGGTTCAAAACCCCCATATAAAAAAGCGACAAATTACATTGATATTTAGTCATTTAGCAGACGAATTAAACCCCAACAACCATTGAGAGCAATTGTAATGGCGTCTTTTGTAGGCACTTTACAGAGGGTTTACAGAGGCTCCGCCATGGCTCGTTGGGCAAAGCCTGTGAAGAAATTAATTGGGTTCTTGGAGGGTATTTGGATAAATGCAGAAAATAAGGTCTGTGATAAACACAGGATTAGGAGATTTTCTACGTTTTTTTTTCTACGAATAATCTTCATCAGTTTACATCACTTTTTGAGAATTTGAAAGCATTTATGTAATTGAAAAAAGTATGCTTACATGTAAAAATAATGTAAAAAATGTAAAACTATAGCGCATGCCTTTGATGTCACCAACGCTACGCAAAGCTTTACAGCTCAATCAAAATGTCAAGACATGGCTGGATAGCCGTGTAAAACAGCTCTGGGATATCGACAGCCAGAGACTGTCTGAACCCTTTACACTCATGGGAATTGGCCTATATAGATAGGGATAAATTGAAATGTTTCTTACAGAAGAAATATGAAAAGCAAATGCATGCACAAGCATGGAAGCAATTAAAACAGTTTGGAGATTATGGGGAAATTATTACAACAGTCCATCTGACATAATACTGAATCCAAACTTTACACTATTGATCTAATGTGCATTTTACGTTTACTGTACTTTTTGCTATATTCGTGGTAAATGTGGGGTACTGTAGGTGCAACATAAGACAAAACAATTACAAGGGTTTTAGTGAGAGGACTAACTGGTGTCTCCAAGTGGCCACACTCCTCTCCAAAGTGTGCACAGTTCCTAAGTCATTTCAATGCACTTTTATGAGTCAAAGAAGAGTGTTCAACTATAAGGTGTTTTTTGATCTCTCCTAGCTGTACCGTTGAGGAACTACAGCAAAGCACCCTTCTAGTTGTTTTGTTTGGAACACAACCCTGCATTTCCGCCATCACACAATTATTGTTGCTTGTTTACGCAACCCATAAAAACGGCTCATTATAAATCGCAATCTGGATCAGGTGGGCATCGATTGAAAGCTTGTTCTGTTCAATTGCCAACGTGACTAGCTTAAGTTATAAAATATGATCTTAGAGTGTTACTGTAGGGCTTTCACAAGGTAATTCAGAGAAACAAATCGTCATTTTTGATACACAGCTATATCTTTAACAGTGAGAGCTTTGCAATAGCAATGCCTTGGCGACGAATCACCGTTTCTGATGATCCGTTGAGAGCGGCGAGACAAAAGTACAAAGGTCTTTTATAGATTACACCCCTTTCAACCTACATGACAAACAACAGATGTATAGAATGGGTCACAAGGTTAAGATGTGTATGAAAGATACCTATAATACATAGCAGACAGTATCTGCTGTGGCAACAGTTTTCATTGTATAGACCAGTGTCTGGTCCTCCGACTCCAAACTGTAACCATCTCTACCTGGTACGGTATAGAACAGAAACATGAACTCATGCTCTGGAATGCTCTTTAGGTTTTATCACCCAAAATACATCGTAAATCTCCTGTCAGTGTTATGTCCCAGAGGCCCATCCTCAGTAGAACACACACACAATAGTTAACAGAATACTCTATTCTGTCGAATAAAAAAAACATTTGATGCAATAAAAGCCTTATAACATAATCTTGCAATTTTGCCACCATAGACATCAAATGGGTGTTATTATAATCCTCAAAAACTCTGCTTTCAAAATACATTGAGTCCTCTTCATTTATAGCATTTTTCTCACTCCCCAATTAGTGGAAGTAATGGAGAAACGTCTTGTCGGGTGCGGTTCTCAAGTGAATTATTATTATTATATCTATAATTTCATTATCCTCATTGCATTGTACTGTATTTACTGAAATGCTGTACCACTATACTGCTTTGGCAATATCTACAAATTGTATTTCATGCCAATAAAGCAATCTGAATATGAATGAAAGAGAGCGACAGCGAGAGGGGGGATAGAGAGCGGGGAGAGAAGGGGGAGAGAGGGATAGAGAGAGTTGGGGATACGGAGGAGGAGAAGAAGGAGGAGAAGGAGAAGAAGGGGAGAGAGAGATAGAGGGGTAGAGAGAGAGAGAGAGATTGAAATGGGGAAAGGAGGCGAGATGAAGAACGAGACAGAGAGGAAAAAAGAAAGAAAGGTAAGGGAAACCAGAGGGGAAAAGAGAAGAATAAGATATATTATATAAACGCACTACATATCATTCCAAAATAATAAAAATTAATATGGAGCTGGTCCCCCTTTGCTGCTATAACAGTCTCCAATCTTCTGGGAAGGTTTTCAACTAAACTCAGCAACAACAAAAAAAACGTCCCCTTTTCAGGACCCTGTCTTTCAAAGATAATCAGTAAAAATCCAAATAACTTCCCAGATCTTCATTGTAAAGGGTTTAAACACGGTTTCCCATGCAATTAATGAACATGTACCTGTGGAACGGTCGTTAAGACAGACGGTAGGCAATTAAGGTCACAGTTATGAAAACTTAGGACACTAAAGAGGCCTTTCTCCTGACTCAGAAATACCAAAAGAAAGATGCTCAGGGTCCCTGCTCATCTGTGTGAATGTGCCTTAGATATGATGCAAGGAGGCATGAGGACTGCAGATCAGGCCAGGGCAATAAATTGTAATGATCAGCTTGTCCCTCACAGTACGTGAGACGCCTAAGATAGCACTACAGGGAGACAGGACGGACAGCTGATCATCCTCGCAGTGGCAGACCACGTGTAACAACACCTGCACAGGATCGGTACATCCGAACATCACACCTGCGGGACAGGTACAGGATGGCAACAACAACTGCCTGAGTTACACCAGGAATGCACAATTCCTCCATCAGTGCTCAGACTATCCGCAATAGGCTGTGAGAGGCTGGACAGAGGGCTAATAGGCTTGTTGTAAGGCAGGTCCTAACCAGACATCACCGACAACAACGTCGCCTATGGGCACAAACCCACCGTCGCTGGACCAGACAGGACTGGCAAAAAGTGCTCTTCACTGAAGAGTCGCAGTTTTGTCTCACCAGGGGTGATGGCCGGATTCGCGTTTATCGTCGAAGGAATGAGCGTAACACCGGGGCCTGTACTCTGGAGCGGGATCGATTTGGAGGTGGAGGGTCTGTCATGGTCTCTGGCGATGTGTCACAGCATCATCGGACTGAGCTTGTTGTCATTGCAGGCAATTTCAACGCTGTGCTTTAACAGGGAAGACATCCTCCTCCCTCATGGGGTACCATTCCTGCAGGCTCATCCTGACATGACCCTCCAGCATGATAATGCCACCAGCCATACTGCTCGTTCTGTGTGTGATTTCATGCAAGACAGGAATGTCAGTGTTCTGCCATGGCCAGCAAAGAGCCCGGATCTCAATCCCATTGAGCACGTCTGGGACCTGTTGGATCAGAGGGTGAGGGCTAGGTCCATTCCCACCAGAAATGTCCAGGAACTTGCAGGTGCATTGGTGAAAGAGTGGGGTAACATCTCACAGCAAGAACTGGCAAATCTGGTGTAGTCCACGAGGAGGAGATACACTGCAGTACTTAATGCAGCTGGTGGCCACACCAGATACTGACTGTTATTTTTTATTTTGACCCACCTTTGTTCAGGGACACATTATTCAATTTCTGTTAGTCGCATATCTGTGGAACTTGTTCAGTTTATGTCTCAGTTGTTGAATCTTGTTATGTTCATACAAATATTTACACATGTTAAGTTTGTTGAAAATAAACACAGTTGACAGTGAGAGGACGTTTCTTTTTTTCTGAGTTTAGATGTTGGAACATTGCTGCGAGGTCTTGCTTCCATTCAGCCACAAGAGCATTAGTGAGGTTGGGCACTGATGCTGGGTGATCAGTCGCAGCTCGCAGTCGGCGGTCCAATTTGTCCTAAAGGTGTTCGATGGGGTTGAGGTCAGGGTTCTGTGAAGGCCAGTATTGTTCTTCCACACATCATTATCTTGTCCCTGGAAGCTCGTAGAAATGCAATTAGCAGAATGGATATTCCAATTCAAAGCAATGACCACATCGGCAGCCATATTGGATGCACTATTTGGAACGCTCGATGAATTGAAGCTTATCATTCCATAGAAATTAATATAGCACTAATCTATGGCCTGTCTATTGATTCTCTATCTATGTGGGCGCTCCTATCCATCGATGCTCCATTGCCCAATACCCATAGCTCCAGTAGCTACTTCTCTGCACAGAAAACACACCTAGGTTGACTCATAAATATTCTTCAACAATAGTCAGTGATGTTTCATTCATACAGCTCACCTGTCATACATTTTAGACATTTAGAGAAATTGAAGGGAAAACAACTCCCACAATGAAAACTGGCCCGAATCCACAGTCCATAGAAAAAGAAGTCCAGGTCCAACACCTAACAATGAATGTTTGGTATAAATCCACCAAAACTACACTGATGTTCACTCCAAACAAACCTGGCTTCCATGGTTTTCATGCAGACGGTCTACCAGGAAATCCCAGAAGTTCTCCATACTTTGAGCCTGAACAGCGGTCAAACTATGACGCAGACTGTCCTTAACTTACACACACAGACAGACTACCTAGTGGCTACAGAACCTGAATGAGGTAAACTAGCTAACCTTCTCTCAAGGTACTGTGGTGGTAATGTATCTACAGTCTCTGGTGGCTTGGTACTGAGTCTGAGCTCTGCTCTACTCCTGTTTCACAAGCTATCAGAATTCACAATGGACTTGTCAGAAAGGCACAGGGGTGTGTGTGTGTCTGTGTGTCTGTGTATAGACAGAGGCCTGCAGTGGATGAAAACAGGCTCTCTTCAATGTTATCGGAAACCCTCTGAATTATTCACTCTCTCTCTCTCTCTCTCTCTCTCTCTCTCTCTCTCTCTCTCTCTCTCTCTCTCTCTCGCATCTACACTAAATAAATAATCCTGGGGAAGGCCAAATTAAGTGAAATAGATTAGACAAATGTGAAATTAACAATAAAAAATGTACAGTAAACATTACACTCACAAAAGTTCCAAAAGAATAAAGACATTTAAAATGTCATTTATGTCTATATACAGTGTTGTAATTAAAGTACAAAAGGGAAAATAAATAAACATAGGTTGTATTTACAATGGTATTGTTCTTCACTGGTTGCCCTTTTCTTGTGGCAACAGGTCAAATCTCGCTGCTGTGACTGCACACTGTGATATTCTACCCAAAATTGGATTTGTTTTCGAATTCTTTGTGTGTTTGTGTAATCTGAGGGAAATATGTGTCTCTAATATGGTCATACATTTGGCAGGAGGTTAGGAAGTGCAGCTCAGTTTCCACCTAATTTTGTAGGGCAGTGTGCACATAGCCGGTCTTCTCTTGAGAGCCATGTCTGCCTACGGCGGCCTTTCTCAATGGCAAGGCTATGCTCTCTGAGTCTGTACATAGTCAAAGATTTCCTTAATTTTGGGTCAGTCACAGTGGTCAGATATTCTGCCATTGTCTACTCTCTGTTTAGGGCCAAATAGCATTTTAGTTTGCTCAGATGTTTTGTAAATTCTTTCCAATGTGTCAAGTAATGGGTCTAATTGTGTTGCTGTCTTGGGGCTCTATGGGGTCTGTTTGTTGTTGTGAACAGAGCCCCAGGGCCAGCTTGCTTAGGGAACTCTACTCAAGGTTAATTTCTCTGTAGGTGATGGCTTTGTTATGGAAGGTTTGGGAATCGCTTCATTTTAGGTGGTTGTAGAATTTAACGGCTCTTTTCTGGATTTTGATAATTAGCGGGTATCGGCCTAATTCTGCTGTGCATGCATTATTTGGTGTTTTACATTGTACACAGAGGATATTTTTGCAGAATTCTGCATGCAGAGTCTCAATTTGGTGTTGGTCCCATTTAGTGAAGTCTTGGTTGGTGAGCGGACCCCAGACGTCAAGTATTTTTAGACAGATCCTAATCGGTATGTCAAATGTTATGTTCCTTTTGATGGCATAGAAAGCCCTTCTTGCCTTGTCTTACCTGTGGCGCTGATGTTTAGACCGTGGTATGTATATTTTTTGTGTGCTCTGGGGCAACGGTGTAGAGATGGAATTTGTATTCATGGTTCTGGCAACTGGACCTTTTTTGGAACACCATTATTTATGTCTTACTGAGATTTACTGTCATGGCCCAGGTCTGGCAGAATCTGTGCAGAAGATCTAGGTGCTGCAATTGAATCAAAAGCTTGTTCTAAATCAACAAAGCATGAGAAGCATTTGTTAGTTAATTAGGGTGTGCAGGGTAAATACGTGGTCTGTCGTACAGATGTGAGGATGATGTTAAAGAGTTTAAGTACAGCCAATTGGAATTTGTGGTCTGTATATTTTATAATTTCATTTAGGATACCATCAACCCAACAGGCTTTTTTGGGTTATGGGTTTGTATTGTGTCCTATTCAGTGTAATTGGTGAATACAGTGGAGTCTCACTCACTCACAATAACAACGTTAGTACCAGCAGCAACTCCATGAGAGCTGGTGGTTGGCTCTAAACCAGATGTACATTGTGCTGTCTGAAATTAATCAAAGACAAACAGAGCTAATTAATGAGTCTCAACAACAGGATAGGAGACAGACAGTAAATCTAGCAGGGCTCTGTTTGTTAAATATAGTGTGTGTGTGTGTGTGTGTGTGTGTGTGTGTGTGTGTGTGTGTGTGTGTGTGTGTGTGTGTGTGTGTGTGTGTGTGTGTGTGTGTGTGTGTGTGTGTGTGTGTGTGTGTGTGTGATAAACCACTATGCTGATGGCTTTGACCTTCTCAGGGGATGCGTGTGATCTGATACAATGGCATCAACTCCTCACATCTCTAGGCAGTGTCAGGCTCTTATGACTAAAAGTCAACAAACATTACCTCAGCTCACCGCTCATGCGGCACACCTTTTGGATAATATGAATGTGTTTGTGTGTGTGTTGCGTGACTCTACTAAAACCCAAATGACTGCCTGCTCCCAGACATGAGTCCATTGTTGTCTCCAGAGGTCTGAGTGAGTACAAAGAATCTCTCTCCATCATTCCTTCCCCTTTTGAAGAGGAACAGTCTTTTATACTCGGAGGGGATTTCTCATGCTAGCGTGACAGTAGTAAAGTGTCCATCCATCCACTAGTCACTCTCATCACTACTATGCCCCCTGGGTAGTTATACAGAAGAGTAAGAGCTCCAGTGGTGTTAACCCCCCACCCCCCTCTCCCCACCACCTCAACCCACCAACCTCCCATTACCAGCCCCCGTCCCCGACCGTGCATGAAGGCAGTCCCCTCCTATACTCCATGTTCACCCACGACTGCGTGGCCAAGCACAACTCCAACACCATCATTAAGTTTGCTGACGACACAACAGTGGTAGGCCTAATCACCGACAACGATGAGACAGCCTATAGCGAGAAGGTCAGAGAGCTGGCAGTGTGGTGCAAGGACAACAACCTCTCCCTCAATGTGAATAAGACAAAGGAGCTGATCGTGGACTATAGGAAAAGAAGGGCCGGATATGCCCCCTTTAACATCGACGGGGCTGAAGTGGAGAAGGGTCGAGAGTTTGAAGTTCCTTGATGTCAACATCACCAACAAACTATCATGGTCCAAACACACCAAGACAGTTGTGAAGAGGGCACGACAACACCTTTTCCCCCTCGGGAGAATGAAAAGATTTGGCATGGGTCGTCAGATCCTCAAAAGGTTATACAGCTGCACCATCGAGAGCATCCTGACCGGTTGCATCACCACCTGTTATGGCAACTGCTCAGCATCTGACCGTAAGGCGTCTGACCGTAGTGCGTATGGCCCAGGGGTGGCAGGTAGACTAGTGGTTAGAGTGTTGGGCCAATAACCGAAAGGTTGCTGGATTGAATCCCCGAGCTGACAAGGTAAAAATCTGTCGCTCTGCCCCTGAGCAAGGCAGTTAACCCACTGTTCCCCGGGTGCCGAAGACATGGATGTCGATTAAGGTAGACCACCGGACTTCTCTGATTCAGAAGGGCTGGGTTAAATACGGAAGACACATTTCAGTTGAAGGCATTCAGTTATACAACTGACTAGGTATTCCCCCTTTCCTGACATCCAGAATCTATATACTAGGCGGTGTCAGAGGAAGCGAAGCGCCAAGTCTAGGACCAAAATGCTCCTCTTTGGGCTGCAATCCCGTTAACGGGATGATATGACAACAGCCAGTGAAACTGCAGGCCGCCAAATTCAAAACAACATAAATCTCATAATTAAAATTCCTCAAACATACATGTATCTTAAACCGTTTTAAAGGTAGTCTTGTTGTTAATCCCACCACAGTGTCCGATTTCAAATATGTTTTTCAGCGAAAACACCACAAACGATTATGTTAGGTCACCACCAAACCACAATTAAAACAGCCATTTTTCCAGCCATAGAGAGGAGTCACAAAAAGCACAAATAGAGATAAAATGAATCACTAACCTTTGATGATCTTCATTAGATGACACTCATAGGACTTCTTGTTACACAATACATGTATGTTTTGTTTGATAAAGTTCATATTTATATCAAAAAAGCTGAGTTTACATTGGCCGTGAAAAAAGTACTGACCCCTGAATGTCACGGTATAATTCGCATTCAGCAATCCTCTCCGACTCTTCCCTCACTCTCTCATGCTCGCTTCTCCATCCTCCCCTTTTCTTTCTTCCTCTCTTAATCTACACTCTACCCCTCCCCCCTCTTATCAGTGTCAGGCTGTAGAGGTCTGGCAGGCCAAGACAGCTCCATTTGCAAGGCTGACTGTGTAGTGGAGAAGCTAAGAGAGGAAAGGTGGCGTGCAACCACAGAGCTAGGAGGAATACTGATGAGATGAGACCGCTGGTCAAACGATTCAACCAACCTACCCACGCTATAGCTACTGCAGCAGGCAAACGGGGAGGGGAGGAGGATCATTTGTCCTCACAGCCACCACTCAGAAAGCAAAACCAGTATGTGACAAACAACCCCTCTGAGGGAAAGAGGGATAATGAGAGGAGGAGGGGGAGAGGGGGCGAGGGAAGAGAAAAGGGGAGATGACGTGTTATAGAGATATGAAGTGAGAAGGGGGTGAGACAGAAAAGAGGGAAAGAGAAAGATAAATGAGGGAGAGAGGAAGAAGGGGGAGGAGTCTAATCTTGTGTTCTTGAAACCAGAAGGATATGTGTTATTCAGCTCTTCTGCTGTTGCCTTTCTAGACCATGATCCAATACATTCAAAATACAACTAAACCTTTTCCTAGGCTGTATCTCAATAGTCTAAAGTTGATTCCTTTTTTCCTTACCTCCTCTCCTTCTATTGTACTGATTTGAAAGAACTGGAGAGACGAGCTAATTTCATAGTGAGCATCCTCCATATTGCTCTTGAATTATAGATATACCTCTCCTTAATGCAACCGCTGTGTCAGATGTTTGGTTTTTTTGGGGCTGGAAAAATGACTATATTGTCTTTTCATAGAAATAAAGATAGAGAAAGAAGACAAGGGAAGGAAAGACTATTAAGAGACCCTTCTTCTTTCCTGTCCTGACCAGTCTGAGGTTGTAACTCAAGATGCTATCTACTGTATCTTTATATAAGAATTACATCATTATTAAGCAACCAGCTTCATTACAGTGTGTCAGGTGACCACACACATGCACACACATTTACGCACGCACGCGCGCACACGCATTCACACACACAGGTGAGGTGACTAAACCAACACACACCCACTAGTGTTAGTCTGTATCAAACCAGTACTCACGTCGCCCCCTAGTGAGGGTTGCAGGTCACAACACTCAGCGGTGGGACTCAGGTCCTGTCTCATCACCCAGATGGGTTCTTTAGGCTCATCAGGGGTGTAGGGTGACCTCACCGTCCTGGTCTTCACCTCCTCTATGGCCTCTTTGATGTCCTTTATGGCCAGGGTGATGGCGTCTCTTTTCTCACGACTGTTACGAACCCCAGACGAGTCCTCAGAGGGACTGTCTGCTGGGGCTGGAACGCCCTCTCCTTCTCTCTCATCCCCCTTGCTTTCCATCTCTCCCTTGGGATGTTTGGAGTCTGTGGGGGCGTCGGATTGGGAGTTGTAAGAGTCTCCCTCTTCCTCTCCTCCTTTCATCATGTCTTCTTTGTCTCCTCCCTCCCCCAACCCAGCAGCAGCTCTTTCCAGACTCTGAGAGCTGGAACTCTCTCTGACTTCCGTTACGATCATGTTGATGTCCTCTTCACCGTCCTGGTCACAGCTGTCTGCCCGCGGGTACGGAGCAAACTCCGCCTCCTTCTCAGGGCTGTCTGACTCGCCGTCCGAGCGCTCGTCGTAGTGGTGCAGCCTCGACCCCACTGCCTCCTGCTGCCAGTAGTCCCCGCCCCCGTCCCCCCCCTCAAACAGACGGAACGCCGCCTTTCTCTGCTGGAGGTTCTCGTTGGCATTTGTAGGAGTTGCCCCCTCAGCAGCAGCAGCAGAGGGGGCGTCGCTGATCTCCTCATACACATGTTCTGTCAGGGAGTAGTGGTAGGCTTCAGAATATGCCTCGTCTTTAGGCTCCATCCCTTCCTCGACGCTGCTGTCCCGTCCCCCCAGCACCCTGGCCCCTCCCCCATGGAGGTTGAGAGGTTGGGTGTAAACGTAGTTAGAGTAACCACCACCAGGGTTCAGGGTTTCCTCTGCCTCCTCCTGACTGTGGGGTCTCCCAACGTCTGGTAGGGGTTCCCGGGGTAAGGGAGGGGGCTGAGGGGGGTAGTTGAGGTTCAGGTTGGGCTGAGGGTGGGGATGGTGCTGCTCTGACTCAGCGCTCTCTGTGTATCCCTCCGCCTCTGGGCGAAGCATCACCTCGTAAGTACCGCCCTCGTCCTCTGTCTCAAGATCTAGGGCCATGACGCAGTCGCCCTCTGCCCGGTCTGTGTGTGTGTGGAAAGCACTCTCCGTGCTGGCCGAACGGCCTAACGCAGAGTTATCCCCCTCTGTCTCCCTCTCTCTATACCTCCCTCTCTCCTCCTCATCCTCCTCTGTCTCTTCTCGTTCTGGGGGTAGAGAGTGAACAGGCTGTGGGGCTGGCAGAGGTTGTTGTTGTTGTTGGTGTACCCTCTCAGCCTCTCTCTGCTGTCTCTGTATGTGTCTCTGCTGCTGTGCTCTGAGCCTGGCCTCGCTGTCCCCCTGTCTGCGGTAACGTGTCACTGCAGGACGCAAGATGGGCTGTGACTGACCCTGGGCCTGCTGCTGCTGCTGGGGTTGGGGAGGGGACTGGGCCCCCAGGTGAAGTTCCGCCTCTGGCTCCTCTGTTGACCTGCGTTGTGGGGCCCCTCTGACCCTGCTGCCACCTGCGCCAGGAGCCTCATTATATCTCCTGTAGCGGGGAGCAGGGTGGTTGTTGTTTTCACTACTGTGGTTGCTAGGCTGCCGGGGTCGACCGTTGTTGGTGGCAATGTGGTTGTCGTGGCGACGGCGTTGAGGAGGGGGCAGGTCGGCTCCTACGTGCTCGATCAGCTCCTGGCCATGCTCCACCTCCTCGGGGTTCATGGCTGCCTCGGTTTGGTCGGGGAACGAGGGGGAGAGTCTAGGCGGAATGCATCGCCTGCAGTCTGGGAGAAACGCAGCTCCGTGGAAGGGCTTCTGAGAGAAAAGAAAGAGAGGAGAGTTACAATGCTACTACAAACTAAAACATAGTCAACAAAAGATATTAAGTCACTCGTAGAGGATGGAAGTTCAATAAGAACTATTTATTAGTAAAAAAAACACAGTTTTACATTAGTGAAACCTTCATCAATCACAGTATTGAGTCTTTAATGCCATAAAGTATGAGACAGCTGGACCACAGTGATAACTCTAGATCATAGACCTCAGAACTTCTTGTTTAGCAACCTGTTGAGGCTCCTTCCTTCTCCCCTCACCCCTCATAGCAAAGAGCACTCCCCAGGCCCAACACACACAGCCACCCACACAGAACGTTCCCCAGATCCAGACTCTTCCTGTCATAAAGACCACCTGGAGGTCTAGCCTCTTCTCTCTTCTCTTCCGGTTATATAGCTGGTTACAAAACAGGTACAGACACCGTGTGTGTGTGTGACATTGACCCACTTTGTGCTGTCAAGAGCCACAGCAGGCAGAGAGAGAAAGTAAGTGCTAATGTCTTCAGCTCTGGAAGAGAGAGAATGCCACAATCACACACACACACACACACACACACACACACACACACACACACACACACACAGTCCCAGAGGAAAACTGACATGAGTAGTGTAACAGGCAATGATTCTGAGGAGAAATATCAACTCCAAACGATGTATGACCACCACTAACATCACACATTCAGTAAAACATTGAAAGGAATGTAGGGCCTCTGTTTTAATCATATCATTACCCAGATTGGTCAAAGCGTTCTTTAAATGTAAGCTTTTAAATCAGACATCATCACTGGACTGCATTCAATAGAATGATCATAGCCCTATGTTGTCATTCCACAAACACTTTCCAACTCTTTACTATAGTCAATCAATCAAAAAGGAATATTCATTTAATAACTACCAACAATTAGTATTTGGTTGCAGAAGACCACCAGAGAATGAGAATAGAGGCTCTGTTGAATCATAATGAGTAGATGAGAAGGATTTTCTCTCATTCACAATGAAGCATGGGAATCAGTCAGTCTAGGGCTAACACCCCATCTCATTAGCAAAGAAAGGATCTAAAACTACACACGCACACAGCCAGAGCGCACATCTGTGGTAACCATGGTGATAGTCTCCCTTGACAACGACTAGGTGAGGTGTTCAGACTGCAGCAACAAGGAAACTACCTTTCCTCTTCCTCTTCCTCTGCTTAGCAACCACCTCACACTTGCACACACACAAGTGTGGCAGGCACACACACAAGTGTGGCAGGCACACACACAAGTGTGGCGGGCACACACACAAGTGTGGCGGGCACACACACAAGTGTTGCGGGCACACACACAAGGCATACAAGCACAGGCTTGCAGGCTGACATTCACACGTACACAGACACACAAGTGTATGCATGCACGCACGCATGTTCAAACACACGCACATAGACATACAAACACAGACACACCCTCTCCCTCGGGACCTGGCAGTCCTTACCCACAACAGCAAGGTGGAGGAAAAAATATAGATGGAGGCAGTCCACAAAAAAAGAGAGAAACATAACAGCTGTATATCCAAATGAAGGTAGCTACATCAGGAGAGGCTGCGGTGGAATGAAACCACAACACTGTGACAGTCCAGAGGGCGAGGGAGGAATAGAGAGAGAGAGAGAGAGAGAGTGAGAGAGAGAGAGAGAGAGAGAGAGAGAGAGAGAGAGAAACTGCTGAAGTAGTAAGACTTACTGCTATCAATTGACTTACTACAGAATGTTAAAGATCTTCTGTAAATCTAGGAGGTTGCTTTTAGATTAATACACACACAGGGAGGCACATGCACACATATAGTTGTTGTGATTGATTGAACACACATCAGTCCCTGATGCAGACTTGTATCCATATACAGTGTGAACAACTAGCAAAGGAGCACCTACAGACAGCTGTCAAAATAAAGAAAACACCAACATCAAGTGTCTTAATATGGCGTTGGGCCACCACAAGCCAGAACAGCTTTAATGCACCTAGGCATAGATTATACAAGTGTCTGGAACCCTATTGGAGGGATGCGACACCACGAGTAATTTGGTGTTTTGTTGATGGCTATGGTGGAAAGCCCTGTCTCAGGCGTCGCTCCAGAATCTCCCATAAGTGTTCAATTGGGTTGAGATCAGGTGAATGAGATGGCCATGGCAAATGGTTTACATCGTTTTCATGCTCATCCAACCATTCAGTGACCACTAGTGCCCTGTGGATGGGGGTATTGTCATTATATGGGGGCAGAGCCATGGTCGCCAAAATAATGGCCAAAATAATGTCCTGCCCAGCATTTTTATACATCACCTTAAGCATGATGGGATGTTAATTGCTTAATTAACTCAGGAACCACACCTGTGTGCAAGCACCTTCTTTCAATATACCTTGTATCCCTCATTTACTTAAGTGTTTCCTTTATTTTGGCAGTTACCTGTATGTAACCGCCGTTACTCAAGCGAAGATAGATTCATCCATATACTGTGCCTACACTTATGCCCTCTGATGTCAAATGTAAATGCCAGAAGCAAAGGCAGGGCAACACAGCAGGACTCTGGTATGCTAGAGGGCTCTGGTATACTGCTGTGAAGGAGGATGCTGATCATACTGCATGAATGTTTCATGATCATCACTGGGTTTGAAGTATCTCTATACTGTACTATAATGGAACCCCTTCAGTTCTCATCACCCCTTTCTTCTCTATTCTGTACTGTATGGAACCCATCCTCCTCACCCCCTCATCCCTTCTTCTCTCCTCACAACTCTCCTCTCTCACCACCTTCCTCACCCACTTTCACCTCACTCCTTCTCCCCTCTCACCCTCCAAAAAAGTGTCAGAACATCAATTTACAGATCTTATCAGAACATACAGTAGTGAAATATGACAGTTAAAATGCCTGAAAATGCTACATTATGAACCTTGACCCCTCTCTCTTCTCCTGCCTTTGATCGTGATATGGTTGGGCAGTTCGGAAGTGAGGTGTGACCCAGCTGGAATGACAGGGAGTGGTGATCTGTGGCTAGGATTCCCACTGTCACTGTGACCTCCAACCTGTCTGTCTGTCTACACATCTCTCACTCTCTGCGGGAGAATCACTGGTCTCTGTCAAGGACACACCAACACACACAACCACCCTTGTCATGAACAGAAACACACACACACACACACACACACACACACACCAACGCTTGAACCAAAACACTTGCTCACACGCACACATTCCTGCCGCCAAGTGCTGAAATCCCCTGCAGCTCTGGACTGAGGCAGTGTGGAGATAGTGGTCATGGAAAGATCATTCCACACTACAGTACCTCTTCTCGCTCACACAATTTTTCGCTATGCTTCTCTTTCTTTTTCTCTGTGTCTGTCTGTCTCTCTCTCTCTCCTTCCTTCTCTCTCTCTCATATTGCAGGAGAAAAACACACTATTCAGCTCTAGCCTCTACAGTGTATTGCTGAAGGTGGGGCTGAACAATTTTCAATACATTGGAATTGCTTCATTGGAAAGTCTGATTCTAAAGTTTGAACAGTATTACATGGTTTTAGAGTTAGCTATTAAAAGGTCCAAACAGCCATTTTTATCACAATATTCAATTCTTTCTGGGAAACAATTAATTACCTTACTGTGATGGTTTTCAATTAAAATGGTCAAAAATAAAGTAAAATATATTCTTAGTGAAGAGTAATTTCTCAAGCAATAATTTTTGCTAGGACTGTCTGGAGTGGTCTGAGTGAGGGCCCTAATTGGATGAGCCTAATGGGAGGGATATGTAACCTGAAAACTAGCTGGTATTGGTCTATTTACTTACATCACCGGGCAGGCCAAAACTCCATCCAACCAAAACAGGCTCAAATTTCAGGCAGTATTAACAGTATTATTCAAACCTCATAGTGTGGAAATATATATAAAACACAGGAAAATCACGTTTTGACTGCACTGGGCTGTAAATACATGTATGTACAAAAGGCACTGTAATGATACTGCAATTAATCCAATAATCCAAACGAAGCATTTGAAAATACTCAAATACACAGTATTTACACAAATACTAAAATGCACAAGTACAGCCACATTTAGAGTTATCACACATATTTTAAACAGGCATCATTGAATAAATCATTGGAACACTTGAAATTACTCCATTTCATCTCTGAACGCAACAAAGCCTCAATATTGTCATGACGGTTTACAGCCATCGCTGTCTAAAAGCTCAGACAAGTTCTCCTCCTCTCTCCTGATCATTCCTCCTCTCTTTTCTCATTCTCATTAAGGTTTTATCTATCAGCCGATCAATTACCCCTCATCCTAACGACTTGTCTAACTAATTGTGGGATAAATTCATGTTGACAGCGTTCCGTCAACAAAGATTTACCCATAATTCCAGTTGAGTCACGCAGCATTAATTCCTGTGATAAAAGAGCCATTTGGAGTTAATCACTGACACACGTAGGGAAGTACTGAACACACACACACAAACACATGCGCATGCACCAGACCTGGGTTCAAATACTATTTAGGGTATTTAAATTACTTTCAAAGTCATTTGAAAGTAAGTATTTGAATATGTTTTATTTGAAAACAAGTAGTTGAATATTGGAATATATTTTGAAATACAGTCGTGGCCAAAAGCTTTGAGAATGACACAAATATTAATTTTCACAAAGTCTGCTGCCTCAGTTTGTATGATGGCAATTTGCATTTACTCCAGAATGTTATGAAGAGTGATCAGATGAATTGCAATTAATTGCAAAGTCCCTCTTTGCCATGCAAATGAACTGAATCCCCCAAAAACATTTCTACTGTATTTCAGACCTGCCACAAATGGACCAGCTGACATCATGTCAGTGATTCTCTCGTTAACTTTTTTGGGGTACCCCCCCTTCTTCTCAATTTCCGCCTAAAATCATACCCTAATCTAACTGCCTGTAGCTCAGGCCCAGAAGCAAGGATATGCATTTTCTTGGTATCATTTGAAAGGAAACACTCTGCAATTTGTGGAAATGTGAATTGAATGTAGGAGAATATAACAGAATAGATCTGGTAGAAGAAAATACAAGGAAATAAACATACGTTTTCTGTTTTTTATTGTTGCTGCATCATCTTTCAAATGACCAAGAATAGCCAAACATACAGATTGGATGCTGGGAGTGAAGAACATGAGATGTCAACAATAGCTGAGCAAAGTTTTAGACAGATAACTTCATAAATGAGCGAGCTACATGACATTGAGCATGAAGTCACCCAGGTGTCCCACACAAATGTACCCAAATGTACCCAAGTGGCCGAATTGGTACAGTGATACATTTTGAAGGAAAGAACTATATACAAAATACATAAATGCTATTCTAACACACCCACCCCCCCCAAAAAAATATATAAAAAATATTTAAAAATAAATAAATAATAATAATAATAATTAAACATAAACAAATAACAAGGATAACTATTTACACATTTTCTATTTACAATATTGGGAAGACTCTCAGTCCTCTACACAATATTGTGCTGCTGGTGCCATGGCCCATAGCAGTCTCTTTCTGCTGTAAAGCAGAGGCTTACTGAACAGGTGGTGCAGGTGATGGAGCATTTCATGTGACAAAGGGCACAACGACGTCTCCCTACTGTGCCCTTTTTGCCCTGAGGCACATTCATGCCTGCAGAGATGAATCTGGGCAGGTGAACACCACTGGTTGGAG
Organism: Oncorhynchus kisutch; assembly: GCF_002021735.2. Taxonomy (NCBI): domain Eukaryota; kingdom Metazoa; phylum Chordata; class Actinopteri; order Salmoniformes; family Salmonidae; genus Oncorhynchus; species Oncorhynchus kisutch. The sequence goes on from NC_034176.2 coordinate 46,428,711, forward strand.
CAGAAGGGACAGGGATAGAGGGGTCAGAAGTTGCTGAAGCAACTCGGTCTCGCTTTCTCTATCAATTTCCTCTATAATTTGGGTTAAATCTATATACCTAGACTTAGTTTTTAGCGTTTCCTGATTTATTCGCCATAATTGAAATATATAAACTTGCTGAATATGCTATTGACTATGTACTGCTATGCGTAACACTCGTGGCTCCGTCAAGTAGGATTTGCAATGGTCGAATGGCGAACCATGACTGGATAAACGTTTGTTTAGTGTGTGTAATTACCACAAATTCAGAAAGACGGAAATCACGAAGCAAGCGGTTTACAAATGTTTCATGTTAGGCTTTAAAAATGAATGTTATCAAACAAAACGAACATTCACTGTGTAGTTAAGACACTTGGCATTGCCACCAGAGGAAGATCTTCAAAGGTAAGCCATTTATTTTATTGTTATTTCTGACTTTCGTGACGCTAATGCTTGGTTGGAAAATGCTAGTAATACTTGTGTGTGCGGGGAGTTGTCCTCAGAAAATCACATGGTTTGCTTTTGCAGTAAAGCCTTTTTGAAATCTGACACAGTGGCTGGATTAATACGACGTTCATCTTTTAAAGGATGTAAGATACATGAATTTACAAGAATGTTTACTATAACAAATGGTCTATTTAGAATGTTAGCGCTCTGCAGTTTCACCGGATGTTGGCCTGGTGGGACCTCCCCTAGAGAGGTTAACACAGGTGCGAGTGTTGACGAGGACAAGGCTGGAGATCACTCTGTCATGCTGATTGAGTTTGAATAACAGACTGGAAGCTTCAAAAGGAGGGTGATGCTTAGAATCATTGTTCTTCTTCTGTCAACCATGGTTACCTGCAAGGAAACACGTGTCGTCATCATTGCTTTGCACAAAATGGGCTTCACAGGCAAGGATATTGCTGCCAGTAAGATTGCACCTAAATCAACCATTTATCGGATCATCAAGAACTTCAAGGTGAGAGGTTCAATTGTTGTGAAGGCGGCTTCAGGGCGCCCAAGAAAGTCCAGCAAGTGCCAGGACCGTCTCCTAAAGTTGATTCAGCTGCGGGATCGGGACACCACCAGTACAGAGCTTGCTCAGGAATGGCAGCAGGCAGGTGTGAGTGCATCTGCACGCACAGTGAGGCGAAGACTTTTGGAGGATGGCCTAGTGTCAAGAAGGGCAGCAGGGACAGACTGATATTCTGCAAAAGGTACAGGGATTGGAATGCTGGGGACTGGGGTACAGTCATTTTCTCTGATGAATCCCCTTTCCGATTGTTTTGGGAATCCGGAAAAAAAAGCTTGTCCCGAGAAGACAAGGTGAACGCTACCATCAGTCCTGTGTCATGCCAACAGTAAAGCATCCTGAGACCATTCATGTGTGGGGTTGCTTCTCAGCCAAGGGAGTGGGCTCACTCACAATTTTGCCTAAGAACAAAGCCTATGAATAAAGAATGGTACCAACACATCCTCCGAGAGCAACTTATCCCAACCATCCAGGAACAGTTAGGTGACGAACAATGCCTTTTCCAGCATGATGGAGCACCTTTCCATAACGAAAAGTGATAACTAAGTGGCTCGGGGAACAAAACAGCGATATTTTAGGTCCATGACCAGGAAACTCCCCAGACCTTAATCCTGTTGAGAACTTGTGGTCAATCCTCAAGAGGGGGGTGGACAAACAAAACCCCACAAAATCTGACAAACTCACATTGATTATGCAAGAATGGGCTGTCATCAGTCAGGATGTGCATCAACTTCATGTAATTGTCAATAAAAGCCTTTGACACTTATGAAATGCTTGTAATTATACTTCAGTATTCCATAGTAACATCTGTCAAAAATATCTAAAGACTCTGAAGCAGCAAACTTTGTGAAAATTAATATTTGCGGCATTATCAAAACTTTTGGCCACGACTGTACACTTAGAAAGTACTGGCATAAAAAAAATACTTGAATACAGGAATTGGCATGTATTTGAATATACTCAAATACACAGTATTTACACAAATATTTAAATACTTCCATGCATTTATAGGAAATGATTTTAAAATACTTTAAAATACTTCAGATAGAAGTAGCTGATCCAGGCCACATTATTTGAAAATACAAAAATACATAGAAAATAAGTATTTACTGTAAATAAACTTCACCAGAGCCATGTCTCTCTCTCTTTCGTTCCCTATCTTATTCTTTCTGTGTCTGTTTTACTCCTTCCCTCTCAGTCTCTACCTCACACACGCTGATTCATTGTCAATAATTAATCATTCAGCCTAGTAGTAGGGGTTTCAAACATATGGCCTGTGGGCAGGATCCGGGCCGGCCAGGTGGTCCAATCCGGCCCGCAGGTGATTCTTTGTGTTACTAAAACCAAATTGAAACTGTGTAGGAATTACAATGGACCTACATTTATACAGTTTCTTGACCACTAATAATCAGCTAAATAAAAGCTAGCAAGGGAGCATCTAATTTTGACAGCGAGGAAATATAACACATTTTTAGTCCGGCCCCCCAAACCTTGTTGAAGACCGAATGCGGCCCACGGGGCAAAATGTATTTGAAATCCTAGAGAGACCATCTATGTGGCGGAGAGAGAGAGAGAGAATGGGAAATATGAAGTGATTGAGAAAGGGAGGGAGGGAGCTGGAGAGAGATAAAGAGAGATGGGGAGAGAGAGATATGAGGGATAGAGTAAGACACAGAGTGAGGAAAAGAGGGAGATAGAGAAAGATAAAGTGAGAGAGAGAGAGAGAGAGAGAGAGAGAGAGAGAGAAAGGGAGGGGGAGGAAGGTGGAGAGAGCTTGCAGACCCTCTGATTGCTTAAAGACAATATTGAGGGATGGAGATAGAAGAGAGGAGGTTATTCAAGTAAATCATTAAAGCTAAAGCAGAACATTAATGCTAGGCTCAGTGGGATGTAATAAGACTGTAGAGCAGCTGAATTAGCCTTCAGAATTAGCCTTAGGCAGTTCTCATGGACACACACAGAGTCAAATGCCTAGTGTAGGTCAGGTTGCTGACGTGTGTGTGTGAGGGTGCTTGCTTGTATGTGTGCAGTATGTGTGTGTTGACCTTGAGTTTTGGTAGAAGACAGAAGAGAGGATAGCAGAGTCACGGTGGTGGTATGTTTTCTCCTCTTTACCACGTGGATGCTTTGGTCTATCGATCACACTAATTATTTGTGTGCATGTGCCTCACTGCGTGCGTGCGTGTGTATGTGCATGCGTGAGTGTGTGTGTGAATGTGTGTGTGTAAATGTGTGTGCGTGCGTGCGTGCACGTGCAGGGTGAGAGAGATAAATCATGATAACTACAGGGGGATGACAGGATGACTGCAGGACATAGAGAGGCAGGAGGACTGAGTTATAGTGCCTTCCATCCCCCTCTCTCTCTCTACCAATCTACTGCTCTCTCCTTCCATCCCTCTTGCTTTCCACCGATCTCCCTCTCTCCTCTCCCTCCCTTGGAGAGTTATATATGTGAGGTGGGAGCTGTCAGGATGAGGCAATAATACACACACACATTGGCTTTCCTCCAGTGGTCAAACTGCCCCGTGAATAAAGTCACAGAGCCAAGCTGAGCTGAGCCAGACTGAACCAGGACAACTATACAGAACTAATAAGAGTCTGTATCTATACTGCAGAGAGAGGGGGATGGAGGAAGAGAGAGAGGGACGGAGGAAGAGAGAGAGATAGGTGGGAGGAAGAGAGGGAGAGAAGGATGGATGATGGACAGAGAGAAACAGAAGTATGAGAGGAGCTAAAAAGAGAGAGTGGGGTGAGATGCCCAAACCCAAAGCAATGGTCGAATACCCATACCTGTGTACTACAAACTTAAACTGCATACTATGTACTCATTGTCGCATTCTATTTAGCACGTACCGTTTAGCAAAAAGTATGCAGTATGCCATGGCCGCATCGCAGTAGTGGCTCCTGATTGGGGCGGCAGGGTAGCTGACAAGATACAAATCTGTCGTTCTGCCCCTGAACAGGCAGTTAACCCACTGTCCCTAGGCCGTCATTGAAAATAAGGAATTTGTTCTTAACTGACTTGCCTAGTAAAATAAAGGTAAAATTAAAAAAAATTAAAAATTGGCTGAGTAGGTTGGGGCGGAGCCGAGTGCAGGTGGATTTCCAAATTCAGCAGACATGCATCGCATTAACCAGCCTGATAATAGCTAATTTCCAATTCAATTAATTTCTCTAATCTCGGAATAAAATAGGAATGGAGTTAGCTAGCTAGCTTGCTGTTGTTAGCTAATTTGTCCTGGGATATAAACATTGGGTTGTTATTTTACCTGAAATGCACAAGGTCCTCTACTCCGACAATTAATCCACAGATAAAAGGATGAATCGAGTTTGTTTCTAGTTCTCAGGCTTCTTCTTCAGAATTTATATGGCAGTTGGCAACCAACTTTAAGGTGCATTACCACAACCAACTGGACTGGAGTGTGGACCTCAGTTCATCTTTCAATCACCCACGTGGGTATATGCTCCTAAAAACCAATGAGGAGATGGAAGAGGCAGGACTTGCAGTGCGTCAAAGCATCACAAACAGAACCAAGTTCTATTTTAGCGCCTGGCTAGGCAGACGCTCGTTGATGCGTGCGAGCAGTGTGGGTGCAATAATTGAATAACATGTATGTGTACATTTATTTTGCGAAGAGAGAGGTGTGGTCAGCATGTAAGGCTTGATCCATAAATGTAATAATTAAATAGGTAGCCTACAAAACTAAAACATTCCATATGTTCAAATCAAAATGCCTGATTAACATGACATCAATAACGCAGCCACATGTAGCCTATGTTGCAATACTCATGATTATTTTAAGGAGAACAAAATCTACTTAGCCTACATTTTAACATCACTGCAGAAGCGATTCGGCACCTTCTTAATTAAGTAGCCTAGTTTTTTTGTTTGGCTACTTGAATAGATCTAGGGCCTATCACTCGCAGCCCACCTCTTCCAATGCATTGTGGAAAAGTGTGCATCAAATTCTACTAGATGAAGTTCTGAAATTAGTATTACATCCTGGCATTTAAACCATACCCTGAATATTTACATACGAAGAATGTGTCATGCACAATTGCGTTGTTTCCAGCAATTCCTTGATTTCGCTAGAGCATCTCCATATCTGATTGATCAGCTGTTGTCAAAGCCTAAATTAGTATGACAGGGATCATCAACTAGTCAGTCATGGGTAGATTTTTTTCTTGAGCGGATGTTTAGGGGGACAGAACCCAATTACAAATCATTTGTAGACTGCAAATTGACCGCAAGAATCCCAAACAGATATGTTTGACTAATAATTTCAAACCTTGCTTATATTTCTATACGATCACATCTCTCCATCATGTGTGGGAACACTTGAGGACAGATTTCGTCAATTAAAATCCCTTGGAGCTGATTTCCTAGTGTTTTTACAGTCAGTTACATTTTAAGTCGGAAGTTTACATACACTTAGGTTGGAGTCATTAAAACTTGTTTTCAACCACTCCACAAATGTATTATTAACAAACTATAGTTTTGGCAAATCTACTTTGTGCATGACACAAGTCATTTTTCCAGCAATATTTTACAGACAGCTTATTTAACTTATAATTCACTGTATCACAATTCCAGTGGGTCAGAAGTTTACACACACTAAGTTGACTGTGCCTTTAAACAGCTTGGAAAATTCCATAAAATAATGCAATGGCTTAAGAAGCTGCTGATCGGCTAATTGACATAATTTGAGTCAATTGGAGGTGTACCTGTGGATGTATTTCAAGGACTACCTTCAAACTCAGTGCCTCTTTGATTGGCATCATGGGAAAATCAAAAGATATCAGCCAAGACCTCCACAAGTCTGGTTCATCCTTGGGATGATGCCTGAAGATACCACCTGAAGGTACCACGTTCATCTATACAAACAATAGTACGCAAGTATTGGGACCATGAAGCCGTCATACCGCTCAGGAAGGAGAAGCGTTCTGTCGCCTAGAAAGGAACGTACTTTGGTGTGAAAAGTGCAAATCAATCCCAGAACAACAGCAAAGGACCTCGTGAAGATGCTGGAGGAAACAGGCACAAAAGTATCTATATCCACAGTCCTATATCAACATAACCTGAAACACAGCTAAGCAAGGAAGAAGCCACTGCTCCAAAACCGCCATAAAAATAAGCCAGACTATGGTTTGCAACTGCACATGGGGACAAAGATTGTACTTTTTGGATAAATGTTGTCTGGTCTGATGAAACAAAAATAGAACTGTTTGGCCATAATGACCATTGTTATGTTTGGAGGAAAAAGGGGGAGGCTTGCAAGCCGAAGAACACCATCCCAATCGTTAAGCACGGGAGTGGCAGCATCATGTTGTGGGGGTGCTTTGCTGTAGGAGCGACTGGTGCACTTCACAAAATAGATGGCATCATGAGGAAGGGATCATTTATGTGGATATATTGAAGCAACATCTCAAAACATCAGTCAGGAAGTTAAAGCTTGGTCGCAAATGGGTCTTCCAAATAGACAAAGCATACTTCCAAATTTGCTTAAGGACAACAAAGTCAAGGTATTGGAGTGGCCATCACAAAGCCCTGACCTCAATCCCATAGAAAATGTGTGGGTAGAACTGAAAAAGCGTGTACGAGCAAGGAGGCCTACAGACCTGACTCACCCAACTTATTGTGGGAAGCTTGTGGAAGGCTACCCAAAACGTTTGACCCAAGTAAACAATTTAATGGCAATGCTACCAAATACTAATTGAGTGTATGTAAACTTCTGACCCACTGGGAATGTGATGAAAGAAATAGAAGCTGAAATAAATCATCCTCTCTACTATTATTCTGACATTTCACATTCTTAAAATAAAGTGGTGATCCTAACTGACCCAAGACAGAGAATTTTTACTAGGATTAAATGTTAACTTCCGACCTCAACAGTCCAACAGAAAACCTGGGGCGCAAATAAAACCAACGGGCTGCCAGCTGGGGAACCCTGGAGTATGACACCCGGGCATTTAAAATAATACTTGATTTTCAAAATATTGCATACTATTAAACGTAATTTTTTTGCATACTCAAACGGTCTACTATTTAGTATGGGTATTTGTACATGACCATTGTCTCATTCGCCTAAGAAGGGTACGACATCCTACCATTAAGCCATACAGGATGAACTATAGGTCTGGCAAGGCCAATCAGTCAATAGACCCCATGGTTTCATTATGCGGTCTGGTCTGGTCAGTTTTCTGGCCTATAAACCAGACCTGGTCATTTATAGACACTTACTGTAGGGCTACAGACATATGGGCAGGACCAGGCATTTATGTGGTCCTAGAGGCAGACCTATATACAGTACATGTCACACACACAACCCTAGAGGCCCTGAGCTCAAGCTATATTCATGTCATCAGTTGGGCCAATCAGAGCTGACACATGACAGTGACACAGAACTCTGAACCGCCTGGACATGCCACAACACACACTTCCCATTAACATCAGAGACATTATCTTATAGCCTCCTGCACACACACACTTGCACTCCAGTATGCACGCACACACACACACATATAACAAACCATCTCAGAGAAACACAGTCGCAGAGAAAGGCAAGGACACACACACATAGAACAGTGTGGTTGATGAACAAGCCTCTCCTTCCTTCCGAATCTTTCAGCTCTCAGTAAACAGCCTGTCCAGATGCGCCCACTTTGACAGGGCGACAACTTGATTGAATCCTTCCTCTAATCAGATAAGTGCTCAATAATTTGTGTGTGTGTGTAGAGGGTCGTGGGGAATGAGGGGAGGACAGACAGACAAAATCCCAGGGTATTATGTAAGGGTAACACACACACACATCTCACACCACCTCTCCCCCTATATATCTCTCTGTCTCTTAATGGTGGTTGTATTTGTGGTTGAGGCAATGGCTTGGATCATGGTCAACACACACACACACACACACACACAAACACACAGTTATGGATGGTAATTCGGCCTAATGAACAATCTTGTGTGGTTGACCTATGTGCTGTCTAATGTCCCCTGGTTCCTACCTGCCTATGCTGATGAGGCTGCATCCACCACTTATCGACCGCTCGTATGGATCTGGAACACACAGTACACACACATGCAGCAATATCAATCACTCACACACACGCTCATTCATTCACACAACATCAATCACTCACACACACATACACGCACACACCAAAATCAATCACTCAGCCATGATGCACTCATAGATATGTAGTTCTTCCCTACACATATAGACATACAAACACACAGATGCACACGCAAACTGTACTGTATATCAATCAAGTAAATTTTCCACCCACACACATACACAATTACATGCACACAAGAACATACAGAGTCTGCATCAATTACTGAACACACACACACACCTATTACTGAACTAATTACATTCCCTAGGAACACAAAGAATACTACGACAATTAAACATTAGGTCAAGGACATTCTGCCCAAAACACAACGATCGCTGCATTGACCGTGTTTAATACCATTAACATACTGGTTATGCCATCTTTATAGCCACTAGTCAATACACAGAGAAGATAAACATTGATTTCTGGTCTGGAGGTCATATTATCTGTGATTGTAGACTATATCAATTACATAGGCCTAGCACTATTCTGTGAGGCAGAGAGAAAGCATACAAGCCTAGAATAAATTAGCATATTTTAAATGTAGTGACATGATTCCAGGTACAGGCAACAAAGCTAGGGATAAGTGTTATTTTAACTCAAAAATATATTAAAAGCCAAAAAAGCCTGTTAATTCCATGGTTGTCTTTGTTGGTTAAATCCTCTTGCTAACGGATTAGCCAGGAAAGCTCAAATTAAAAAATCTGAATCTCAGTCAGAGAAGAATGACGAATGCGCAAAAGTCGAACAGAAGCAGGAGAAAATTGGTTTCCTCCTTTTCTGAAGCCACGCAGCACGACGTAGGGTTTATTTTACTCTGCGAGTTAGAGATGATTATTCCCTCTGCTCTCTACTAATTATTTCAACTTTGGTGAGAACCGCAAGTGAAGGCTGCGTTAATCTGCCTTACATCTTTTTCATTCAGCTTTTCTCACGCAGTATAAGATGGTGCTAGCCTCCAGAGACACAGTATAAGGATATATACTCTGTACTTGTCACAGTGCTGGGTTGGTTCTGTCTGAGGGAGTTACAGAGGTGCCATGGGCAAACACACATCCATATTTGACTATTCTCAAGTAAACTACAGTTTTGTTTAATTATTATTATTATTGTTTTTTTGTGTGCAATTATCACAAAATTGAAACACTCAAAACAGCTAGTCAAAAAGGCAGTTTCAAAACTCTAAGCACATTTTCAATTGACAAAGTACAACACACAACTTTATTTTATCTCTTAATAACTTAGTCAGGCTTTCATCTAGAAATACATCTTTCACTTTGCAATACATGCTTATATAAAGTAATTGCCTTTCACGATGCGATGCTCACATTACTTTTGATATTATTCTCTTCTCTTTAGTTAAAATACATTTTTACTATCACTTAAACCAACTGCTCTTAATTGATGATCACATAAAAGTTGGGTAAAGCTACTGTAGCTATACATTTAACATGTAAACTGGTTTGTCTAATACAGGTTTTGAGAAGTACATAATGAAAGTGTATGTCTGTAAAGTAGAAACATATAAAAGTAGGAAATATACTCAAATGTACTATTAGTAACAGGCATTTATTTTGAAGAAAGAGAGGCCTTCAAGACATCCAAGATCCAACCCCCACAAACACACTCAGACAGGAAAGTTGCAGGCACACACACGCACACACACACACCATCAACTCTTATAAAAGTTCAAATGTGCACCATTTCATTAGTTAAAGATGAAAAGATGTGTACAGCTGCAGGGGTCTCAAATCCAAGCTGTGTATACCGATTAAATAAACTACAACTCTAAACGAGTCTACTGCACACATCTCTGATATGAAATTCAGTGAATAAAACATGAAAAATGACATTATTTTGATACATTTTTCATGGTTATTTATTTTCTATAACGCCAGGCTCCAGTGACTCAGACCCTCCGCCTTCTCCTCCCAGGGTGATTCCCAGCATGCATTGCAAAAACAAATTGACTGCCGTGGCCTGCGGAGGCAAGAGAGATTGAGAATCAATATTTCAAAACATCCATTCTTTATTTCTTCCCACAGAACAGACATACAGTACGTCTCCTCCTCTTGAGATGGACTGGTGCATAATGGCCCTCTTTCCTATCTGCACATCAAATCAGAGATCAGGGGTTGTATATATCAAGCATCTCAGAGTTGGAGTGCTAGGGTCCATGTAATGTTATTTATTGTGTGGTCTAAAAAGGCCAAACTGATCCTGGGCTCAAGTTTAACAAACCTAACGCAATGGTAAATCTAAGCAATGGGGGTTTGTCAGAAATATTTCAGCTATTTTCACAGCCGAAAATATGAGCGCAATAGCTGGCAATGATACAAAAGGGCTGGTTGTTGATAAATAAGTTGTAGGTGTAACGAGGGCTTGGCCACTCATTGGAGAAGCACATCTTTGGTAACCGGATGAGAGGCGGTCTTTGGAGATGGGGATGGATACTTGAACAAGCTAAATGAAGTATGCTGGTCGGCATATGTGAGTATGTTTTAGGATGTGCAGTATATTTTCAAATTAAGGCACTCTGACGAATAGACCATTTAAAGAGCAACAGCCCCTAAAAAACTACTTCTCATTTAGAAAACAGACTATGTGGCATTGATATCAGTCAGAAACATTTATTATACTGTCAGAATTGACTACAAAGTGTAAAGAGGATAATTTTGGTCATGAAGTCAGTCTCATTAAACTTTTGGTCCTGACTGCATTACAATGGAAATGAAGGTTGGGTTTGTTTCAATCCTGCCCACATGCCCACAGCTGGCAGGACACAAGTAATCATGGAGTGCAGCTGCAAGCGAACCTATTGTAATGTCTGTGGTAAGTTTTATTTGACTTTGGATATCCCTATGGGGCTAGTTAGGAAACATCTGTAAATTGGTCAATATATAAAAATTCTAATAGCTCCAAATTTCAATGACTTAAAAACCTCAAATCACCTATAAATTGTAGAAATTAATATGTTCTCATTTACATTGTGCAATTTGTTGACAGCCCCCAATTAGCCCCGGAGATAGGTTATCCAAAGTCAAACCAATTTTGTCACGGTCAGACACCAGCCGGCTGAAGCTAATTGGCTAAATATTTTGTCTAACTCTTCCCACCTGCGAACTCATCAACCCACACCCCAAAACCAACTCAGGTTTAATTCAGTCATGGCCGCTAGAATTTCCTGATCAATTTAAATAGACAAAAAATGTGATTTTCTTTCAAAAACAAGGACATTTCTAAGTGACCCCAAACTTTTGAACGGTAGTGTATATATTGGCGCATAGCCAGGGGAACAATGTACTTAAGTATCAAAAGTAAAAGTAAAAATATAAACCATTTAAAATTACTTATATTAAGCAAACCAGATGGCAAAAATGTCTTGTTTTATTGACGGATAGCCAGGGGCACACTCCAACACTGACATAATTTACAAACAAAGTATTTGTGTTTAGTGAGTCTGCCATATCAGAGGCAGTAGGGATGACCAGGGATGTTCTCTTGATAAATGTGTGAGAATTGGACAATTTTCCTGTCAAAATGTAATGAGTACTTTAGGGTGTCAAGGAAAATGTATGGGGTAAAAAGTACATTATTTTCTTTACAAATGTAGTGAAGTAAAAGTTGCCAAAAATATAAATTGTAAAGAAATGTACAGATACCACAAAAAACTACTTAAGTAATACTTTATAGTATTTTTACTTCAGTACTTTACACCACTGCCCAAATGCCTTCACACCAGTACATTAGCACACTTTATATACTGTTAGCACACTTTATATACTGTTACACATACATAAGTTAAGGCCATGCAACCTGAGTTGAAACGTGAGTGAGTTGCACATGTACAGTACAAGCGCCATATATTTGTGGTGGACACTTGATACAGTCGCATGATAATGTTGTGGTATGTCACAAAATCATGTTATGACCACTTATATCAATATTAATTTTATATATCAATATTTTGCTAAGGTGTAAACGGTACAGCCAAATGGTTACTTGCAAAGTAGCAATATCAGAAATAGATGGTGTCAATATAAATAAAATAATATACAGTATGTACAAGAACAATATCAATAACGATATCAGTGATAGTCATATGCATACAATCAGAGGTAAAGTGGCTGAGCAGCAGGACAAAGAAAATTGTAGCAGCAACGTATTGTGAATAGAGGCACTGCAGATAGTGCTGATGACTGGTCCGTCCAAACCACGCATTAAAACTCGTTTTTCAACCACTGCACACATTTCTTGTTAACAAACTATAGTTTTGGCAAGTCGGTTAGGACATCTACTTTGTGCATGACACAAGTAATTTTTCCAACAATTGTTTACAGGCAGATAATTTCACTTATAATTTACTGTATCACAATTCCAGTGGGTCAGAGGTTCACATAGACTAAGTTGACTGTGCCTTTAAACAGCTTGGAAAATATCAGAAAATTATGTCATGGCTTTAGAAGCTTCTGATAGGCTAATTGACATAATTTGAGTCAATTGGAGGTGTACCTCCAAACGAACTTCAATGCCATACAACACTCCTTCCGTGGCCTCCAACTGCTCTTAAATGCTAGTAAAACCAAATGCATGCTTTTCAATCGTTCACTGCCCGCACCCACCCGCCCGACTAGCATCACTACTATGGACGGTTCTGACTTAGAATATGTGGACTACCTAGGTGTCTGGCTAGACTGTAAACTCTCCTTCCAGACTCACATTAAACATCTCCAATCCAAAATTAAATCTAGAATCGGCTTCCTTTTTCGCAACAAAGCCTACTTCACTCACGCCGCCAAATATACCCTCGTAAAACTGACTATCCTACTGAACCTCAACTTCGACGATGTCATTTACGAAATAGCTTCTAATACTCTACTCAGCAAACTGGATGCAGTCTATCACAGTGCCATCCGTTTTGTCACTAAAGCCCCTTATACCACCCACCACTGCGACCTGTATGCTCTAGTCGGCTGGCCCTCGCTACATATTCATCGCCAGACCCACTGGCTCCAGGTCATCTATGCTAGGTAAAGCTCTGCCTTATCTCAGATCACTGGTCACGATAACAACACCCACCTGTAGCACGCACTCCAGCAGGTATATCTCACTGGTCATCCCCAAAGCCAACATCTACTTTGGCCGCCTTTCCTTCCAGTTCTCTGCTGCCACTGACTGGAACGAATTACAAAAATCGTTGAAGCTGGAGACTTATATTTCCCTCACTAACTTTAAACATCAGCTATCTGAGCAGCTAACCGATCGCTGCAGCTGTACATAGCCCATCTGTAAATAGCCCACCCAATCGACCTACCTCATCCCCATATTGTTTTTATTTACTTCCTGCTCTTTTGCACACCAGTATTTCTACATGCACATCATCATCTGCTCATCTATCACTCTAGTGTTAATTTTCTAAATTGTAATTACTCCGCTACTTTGGCCTATTTCTTGCTTTTACCTCCTCACGGACTTTGCACACACTGTATAGACTTTCTTTTTTTTCTATTGTGTTATTGACTGCATGCTTGTTAATCTCAACTAGCCTACCTGATTAAATAAAGGTGAAATAAAAAAATACAAAATAAACCTGTGGATGTATTTCAAGGCCTACCTTCAAACTCAGTGCCTCTTTGATTGACATCATGGGAAAATCAAAAGAAATCAGCCAAGACCTCAGAAAAACAATTGTAGACCTCCACAAGTCTGGTTCATCCTTGGGAGCAATTTCCAAAAGCATGAAGGTACCACGTTCATCTGTACAAACAATAGTATGCAAGTATAAACACCATGGGACCACGCAGTCGTCATAACGCTCAGGAAGGAGACGCGTTCTGTCGCTGAGAGATGAACCTACTTTGGTGTGAAAAGTGCAAATCAATCTCAGAACAACAACAAAGGACCTTCTGAAGATGCTGGAGGAAACAGGTACAAAAGTATCTATATCCACAGTAAAATTAGTCCTACATGGACATAACCTGAAAGGCCGTTCAGCAAGGAAGAAGCCACTGTTCTGAAACCGCCATAAAAAAAGATAGACTACGGTTTGCAACTGCACATGGGGACAAAGATCGTACTTTTTGGAGAAATGTCCTCTGGTCTGGTGAAACAAAAATAGAACTGTTTCGCCATAATGACCATCGATATGTTTGGAGGAAAAAGGGGGATGCTTGCAAGCTGAAGAACATCACCCCAACCGTGAAGCATGGGGGTGGCAGCATCATGTTGTGGGGGTGCCTTGCTGCAGAAGGGCACTTCACATAACAGATGGCATCATGAGAAGGAAAATTATGTGGATATCTTGAAGCAAAATCTCAAGACATCAGTCAGGAAGTTAAACTTGGTCACAAATGGGTCTTCCAAATGGACAATGACCCCAAACATACTTCCAAAGTTGTGGAAAATGGCTTAAGGACAACAAGGTCAAGGTTTTGGAGTTGCCATCACAAAGCCCTGACCTCATCCTATAAAAAATTTGTGGGCAGAACTGAAAAAGTGTGTGCGAGCAAGGAGGCCTACAACTTGACCTAAGACAGGGAAATTTTACTAGGATTAAATGTCACGTATTGTGAAACTGAATTTAAATGTATTTGGCTAAGGTGTATGTAAACTTCCGACTTCAACTGTATAGTCGGAGAGCCTGTTTCTGTCCTGCCCTTGACTTTGTGATGTCCATAGCCTATTCGTCGCAAAACCCCCTGATCTTCTCAAAAATATAGTTTGTCTAGCTGTATCCAGTCCAGGTGCTGCTTTTACAGGTAGACCATCTATGGGAGGAAGGATGTCAGTGTTGCACAGCAGTTGAAACCTGGTACCATCAATCTGAACGCTCCTTGGCGACAAAGCCAGGCTTCAGAGCATCGAAGCTGTAAAACAGGGAATAACAACAAAAAATCTGAAGACATAACAACACTCATTCACCTCCCAAGTTTAGATAAGAATAACCTCATACAATAATTCTTTACCTGAAGTTCTGGTACTGCTTGATCTGTGGCAGCGGCCTGAAGTACCAGCCACATTGTTGCCAGCCATAGCTTTCCACCAGCACCGTACCATCGTCCAGTCCAACCAGCTGTGGGATGTTGTCGTCCAGTCCATCGTCCAGTCCAACACCAGCAATCTCAGACAAAGTTTTCAGTCTCGTCTTTCTGAAGCTCTGCTTGAAGAGGCCGAAGCACCAACTTGGTGTTGCTTGTGATCAGGTCCAGATTGTGGTGGAGCTTGTGCATGGTCTACCAGGCATAATACCAGAGCACAAACTTGTTCTTGTCTTCGCCACTGCAATTATCACAATTCTGGTCCACACATGTTTTCCCAACTCCATAGTTGGTGAAGAAATGGTGCAAATAATTGATGACTGCACTGCAGCCTTTGCTTGCTTGGGCCAGCTCTCTTTTTGATGACTGTATGACTGGTGGATTAGAGTCAGCCGTGTTCTACTGATTTATGCTGAAAGACAAATTCCAGATACAAATATTTTAGCATTATTATACAATAGATGCTAAATGGCATTCTGAGATAACATCACTACTACTGAAGCTAACATCAGCTGGCTAGCTAACAGCAAGCTTTAACTAGCAATACAAACCGATTGTCATAGATGGCTAAAGTTAACCAATAGGGTTCTATGTTAGCTAGTTAGCTAGCTAACACTAGACTATAACTACCAATGCGAAATGGCATTCTGAGAAAACATCACTCACGTTACACACACTTCATGCCACACACATATGCACATTTAGGGATGACATGCCAGTAACAAACACTGACACTACACATTCATGTATATAGGACCAAATTATGAAAGACAATAATTGTACTTTAGAATTCTGTAAAGTCAGTGTGGAAGAGGTGAAAAAATGTCACGACTTCTACCGAAGGTAACTCCTCTCCCTGTTCGGGCGGCCCTCGGCGCTCGGCGTTGCCGGTCTACTAGCCGCGACCGATCCCTTTTTCTTTTTCTGGTTGTTTTGTCTGTGTTCCTTTTCACACCTGGTTTTCAATTGCTCTGATTTCTGTGGATATATAGGGCACCTGTTACCTGCCGTAATTCGTGCAGGATTAGACTTGTGTGTATTGCACTCGATTGTATTCGATGTTTGTTGTTTTTTCGCTATTACGCACGTGTATGTAAAGTGTCGGAACTGTGTTTGTTCCTCTGTGCGTTTGCACGAGTTTCTGAGTATTCGAGAGCATAGTTTTGGGATTTTTGTCTGTGCCGTTTTGTATTGGTGGACTATATTATTAAACACGCTTCTCAGACATCCCTGCTCTCCTGCGCCTGACTCCTACACCTCTCACCAAGACGCATGTTATCACAGACAAGCCACCGGGGTCTGACAATCTGGATGGAAAATGACTGAGGATAATAGCAGACGATATTGCCACTCCTCTTCAATTTAAGCCTCCTAGCGAGCGTGTGCCCTCAGGCATGGAGGGAAGCTAAAGTAATTCCGCTACCAAAGAATAGTGAAGCCCTCTTTACTGGCTCAAATATCCGACCAATCAGCCTGTTACCAACCCTTAGTACACCTCTGGAAAAAATGGTGTTTGACAAAATACAATGCTATTTCACAGTAAACAAATTGACAACAGAATTTAAGCATGCTTTATAGGGAAGGACACTCAACAAGCACAGCACTTACACAAATGACTGATGATTGGCTGAGATAAATTGATGATAAAATTATTGTGGGGGCTGTCTTGTTAGACTTCAGTGCAGCTTTTGATACTGTATTAACGGTCATAGCCTGATACTGGAAAAACATATGTGTTATGGCTTTTCACTTCCTGCTATTATGTGGATAAAAAGTTACTTGTCTAACAGAACACAGAGGGTGTTCATTAATGGAAGCCTCTCAAATATAATCCAGTTAGAATCAGGAATTCCCCAGGGTAGCTTTTTAGGCCCCTTGCTTTTCTACATTTTTACTAATGACATGCCACTGATTTTGAGTAAAGACAGAGTGCCTATGTATGCCGATGACTTAACACTGGTCTAAGACACTGTATCTCAGTGCTAGAGGCGTCACTACAGACAACCTGGTTCAAATACTGACTGTATCACAACCGGACATGATTGGGAGTCCCATAGGGTGGTGCACAATTGGCCCAGCGTCGTCCGAGTTCGTCATTCGTCTAAACCCTAAACCTCAACTACATCTTGTAATAAATCATGTGGAAATTGAGCAAGTTGAGATGACTAAAATGCTTGGAGTAACCCTAGATCGTAAACTGTCATGGTCAAAACATATTGATGCAGTAGTAGCTAAGATGAGGAGAAGTCTGTCTATAAAAAAGCGATGCTCTGCCTTCTGAACAACACTATCAACAAGGCAGGTTCTACAGGCCCTAGCTTTGTCGCACCTTGACTGTTCAGTAATGTGGTGAGGTACCACAAAAAAGCTCTTAGGAAAATTGCAATTGGCTCAGAACAGGGCAGCACGGCTGGCCCTTGGATATACACAGAGAGCTAATATTAATAATATGTATATCAATCTCTCCTGGCTGAAAGTGGAGAGATTGACTTCATTGCAACTTTTATTTATGAGAGGTATTGACATGTTGAATGCACCGAGCTGTCTGTCTAAACTACTGGCCCACAGCTCGGACACCCATGCATACCCCACAAGACATGCCACAAGAGGTCTCTTCACAGACTACGGGAGGCAGACAGTACTACATATAGCCATGACTACATGGAGCTCTATTCCACATCAAGTAACTGATGCAAGCAGTAAAATTAGATTTAAAAAACTGATTAAAAAAACACCTTATGGAACAGCAGAGACTGTGAAGCAACACAAACATTGGCACAGACACGTGCATACACACACACACACACACAAATGATAACATACGGACTATACATACACATGGATTTAGTACTGTAAATACGTGGTAGTGGTGGAGTAGGGGCCTGAGGGCACACAGTGTATTGTGACATCTGTGAATGTATTGGAATGTTTTTAAAATTGTATAAACTGCCTTAATTTTGCTGAACCCCAGGAAGAGTAGCTAATGGGGATCCATAATAAATACAAATACAAATGTTAGCTAGCAAGCCAGCCACCTACCCTCAGCTAATGTTAGCTAGCTAACAGCAAGCTTTAACTTTGGGTCTTTTGTTAAGACATGTCACGTTAACGTTAGCTATCGAGTTCAATTATAGAGTAATGTTACTAGCAATACAAACTGATTGTCAAGCTAAAGTTAACCAAATAACGCTAGGTTTAATGTTAGTTAGCATGCCAGCCATGGAACTCCAGCTGGCTAGCTAACAGCAACATTTAGCTTGCAATGAAAACAACTTTGACAAAATTAGAAATGTATAATATCTGAATCTGTAGCTAGATTCTTACCTGTATACATGGATGCAAGCTTCACGGCAGACTGCAACCCATTTTATAAGACATCCTGTGTTGTTTCCGTTTAGTTTGCACAGCTTGTTTGGCCCGTTGTGGTCCACTGATTTCAAAATGTGTTATTTTCAGAGTGAGAGAGAGTCAGCATGGCACGATCGTCGTCCAGAAAGTAGTCCATCACAACTTTTTCCCACTGACCTTTGTCGATAGCGCCTGATAAATTCAGGGCAGCAATGTTATTGAGAGCAGTAGCAACATATTTGCAGTTCTCCATCGTTATATCTTTCAAAAAAAATGCAGTAGAAAGGATTATCTATGCATTACGAGCAGCTCATTTTATAGACACAAGATGCAACACCGCAGACCAATCCAAACTAATCTCTCAGCATGTCCAGCCCACTCATTATCTCTGCCAATCATGGCTAGCGGGAAGGTTGCTGTCTTTCTCTGTGGCTAAACCAACTAGGCTCTTAATTTAACAATTGTATTCGTATTTACAGATGACATACAAGTTTGATATTAAAGCACAAGAAAGTTTATGTATCTCTGGAACATACTAACATCTCTGTTGACGAGTCTACGACAGCCACTGCTGTCCAAAAAAAACATTGCTGCAAGTCTGAAGTTCGCATAGACGGGAAAATTAATTCCCAAGTTTATCAGTACATTTTGCAGGAGAATGTAAGGCAATCTATCCGCCAATTGAAGCTCAACAGAAGTTGGGTGATGCAACAGGACAACGACCCAAAACACAGAAGTAAATCAAAAACAGAATGGCTTCAACAGAAGAAAATACACCTTCTTGAGTGGCCCAGTCCTGACCTCAACCCGATTGAGATGCTGTGGCATGACCTCAAGAGAGTGGTTCACACCAGACAACCCAAGAATATTGCTGAACTGAAACAGTTTTGTAAAGAGGAATGGTCCAGAATTCAATTTGGTTGATGATATTGTTGCAAAAAGGAAGGTCAACCAGTTATTAAGTCAACGGGTTCACATACTTTTCCCACACTGCACTGTGAATGTTTACGCAGTGTGTTCAATAAAGACATGAAAACGTATAATTGTTTGTGTGTTATTAGTGTAAGCAGACTGTGTTTGTCTATTGTTGTGACCAAGATGAAGATCAGATAAAATTTTAGGACAAATTTATGCAGAAATCCAGGTAATTCCAAAGGGTTCACATACTTTTTCTTGCCACTGTATGCATGAACACTCTGAACAAGAGCCAAGAGTGGACAAGTATTGGCCATACAGTGGTGTGTGTGTGTGTGTGTGTGTGTGTGTGTGTGTGTGTGTGTGTGTGTGTGTGTGTGTGTGTGTGTGTGTGTGTGTGTGTGTGTGTGTGTGTGTGTGTGTGTGTGTGTGTGCGCGTGTGTGTGTGTGTGTGCGAGCGCATGAGTCTATCAGTGTGTTTTATTTGATCCCTTGGCCAGTCATTTAACGATTCATTAACTCTGAGCCTAGTCCCTCTCTAGTACGTGTAACCACTGTAGATGTGACAGCCAAGCATTACAAAACAAATAAAATTTGTGGTTTCACATGATAAAATCATTCATATAATCGTATACTCACGTTTCACGTGAAAAGAATTCACATGTGAAAATCACATTTGCTGTTTCACATGTGAAAAAAAAACACATTTACAGGTTCACATGTAAGAAAACTCCACATGTGAAAATCCCACTTTCACAAGAAAATTCCACATTTTCTTGAATGCTTGTAAACAAAGTAAATGTAAACAAACACTGTATAGCCTAAAAACATGGTTAAATTGATCATTTTCATATAATGGATGGTCAGTCCTTCCATACATAGCATAGTCTCAGCTTTTTACAGAAACTATTCAATTAAGGATTGCACCTTTAAACACCTTTAATAGAGGTACAGTGTTATTATTGTATATGGTGAAATCCTCTAGTGAGTGAGTTACGTTTGTGCCATTAATATTAAGCAAAACTTCCGAAGTCGAGAACAACATTTTTAGTATTGCAAACACAAAGAATGATCTTGAAAGCAAAACATAAACCCAAAAGTACTGGTAACAAAATAAAATATTGCAAGGAAATACTATTAACTGTAAATGGACAACGTGATTAAATAAAACACCTTCCTCTTTCCTGTAATTTGACTGACATATTGTTGGTTTTTACCCTGGCCTTTCGCTGCTTTTTTTCTAGTTGGAATTTTTGGTACATTCATTCCAGCAACATAGCACCCTGCATCACAGTGCTGGTTTACTTCTGAAGCTAAGCATGGTCGTTCCTGGTTGGTCCCTGGATGGTTACCAAACTAAGCTGAAGTGGTGAAAATAATAGTATGAAAAATGTAATTTGTTCACACGTCTGACAACCACACAATGTTTTTCATTTTTTGTTGTTGAAAGGGAACACACTAGGCAGAGAGAGAGAGAGAGGGGGGGGGGGCAGAAAGAGAGAGACAGGGGGCAGAAAGAGAGACAGAGGGAGTGTGAGGGAGCGAGGGAGAAAGGGAGTGTGAGGGAGCGAGAGAGACAGGGAGTGTGAGGGAGCGAGAGAGACAGTGGGGGTGTGAGGGAGCGAGAGAAAGTGTTAGAGAGAGAGAGAGAGAGTATGAGGGAGAGAAAGAGAGAGTGTGTGAAGGAGGGAGAGAGAGAGAGTGTGAGGGAAGGAGAGAGAGAGAGTGTGTAAGGGAGTTAGAGAGAGAGTGTGAGGGAGGGAGAGAGAGATGGAATAAGATAGAGAATGGGGAGCACCAGAGTACCAGCTTCAGCCAGGTTAATATGAGGCATCACTGAACAAATTAACCACTAGAGCACGATGACCAGCTGGCTATCAAGCATACACACACACACAAAAACTTACAGCATCTCTTGCTAAACATTTATCTTCTATCCAATAATTCCAAACGGGCTGGCTGGTGAAATTCCCTGGGTAAAGCAAAAAGTCTACCGGTACATTATCATTATTGCAATCTGGCAGAAAATCCAACCAAGCTGCATGATTGGAAGAACAACCTGAATGTGCAAGAGATATTTAGCCATGCTCAGACGAAAATAACAGTTAAATAAAATACGTTGTCAGTAAGAGAGAAAAAAACAAAGGAAGGAAGGGAAGCATCTCCAGGGGTGTGGAAGCAGACAGACACTCACCTTCTAGAACCATCTATAGGTGTGGAGGGTGGTGAGGTGGCTTCTCAGAGCAGAGGTCAGGGGGCCGGAGTTGGGGTTGGACCCTATGGTTCCGTGGATCCCAGTGGCCTTGTGGCTCGTGTCAGTGTAGGTCACTGGCTCCTTAGACAGAAAAGGGCATACATGGCTGTGTTAGAACACACCAGCTCCAAACTACAACACAGAAAAGAAGTGGAGATATTATAGATAAGGCTAGGGAGAGGCAGATGAGGATCTAATGTAAGAGGAGTGGATGGAGAAACAGAGAAAAATGGACGAAAAAAAACATTGCCCTCCTTCACACACACATACTACAAAAGGCTGAAACAAGCTTATCCCATTGGCAGAGTGAGAGAAGAGAGAGAGAGAGAACAGCTCCAGTTTGTCTCTTAGTAGTCCTATCTGTAATAATCCTGGCAGAGCAGCAGCAGCAGAGAGGCTGTGGAAAATCAGCCTTGTGTTCTTGTTAAATCTCTGGCTTTATGATGTGACTTCTGTGGCTATGTGACAGATGAAACAGAGTGAATCTGAACAAGAGTTCTCACACACAAACACAGGCGCACAAACACACACAACCGCACACACACACACACACACACACACAAACGTGCACACACAAATGCAGACCACACACACACTCTCGCCCAATTTGTCAAGGCAATGTGAGATGTCTGGGACTCAACTGAGAGAGCCATAACCTAGATTTTCACAGAGCGGATACCAAAATCATGTTTTTGTTCTGAATCTAGTCTGGCCTTGAAAAAGTTTCCATCATTTAGATGAGTTTAGACAGACAGCAGAGCAGAGTATTACTTAATGGCAGCACAATGTGACTCTATGACAATATCTGAATAACACCTGAAGAAAATAAATAACAAAAATATGGCATCTCCTCTTGCATCCAAAAAGAGGTGATGTCATAAACTGTTGCCTGATATAAACTATGTACTACATGCTGTATGTCTATAGGTTGGGAGGAACTAAGGAAGTGGGTAGGACAGAGTAGTGTTTTCATGATTAGGGCTGTTGCAGTGACCGTATTACCGCCACACCGGCGGTCACGAGTCATGAAGGCAGTCAAAATCTACGTGACTGTTTAGTCACGGTAATTAGGCTTCTCCAAGCTCTGATGCCGTTGATGGTCATTAGTAGCCTACCAAACGTGTTAACTGCTAACACTATTGTCCCTCTAATCACTATGACATCAATGCAAATGTGATCAAACATTTGAGAGCCCATGAGCTCAGATCCGGCAATGCGGAAGCATACAGCTCATCCAGGGCCAACCTGTAAAAGGGCATCAAGATGGCTAAACATGACCACAAACTGCGGATTGAGGAGCACTTCAACAATAACTCCGACCCTCGACGCATGTGGCAAGCCAAGCCATCACAGACTACCGGCCACAAAAACCTTAAGTCCTGCCTCCCTCCAACACTGGGTCCCCACCAGTTTGCCTACCGACTGAACAGGTCTACAGAGGACGCCATCTCCACAGCTTTACACTCTGCCCTGACCCACCTGGACAAAACCAACACCTATGTGAGAATGCTGTTCATAGACTTAAGCTCAGCATTCAATACGGGCATTCCTTCTAGGCTGGTCACAAAACTCCATGACTTAGGGGTCTGCCCCTCTCTCTGTAACTGGACTTTGGACTTCCTAACCAACAGACCCCAGTCTGTCAGGTTAGACAACTTCACCTCCTCAACCCTGAACACCAGTGTGCCACAGGACTGCGTGCTGAGCCCCCTCCTGTACTCCCTCTTCACCTATTCCTGTACACGGTTCCAACACCATCGTCAAGTTCGCAGACGACACCATGGTGGTAGGCCTGATCAGTGACAATGATGGGTCAGCCTACAGGGAGGAGGTCAAGCATCTGGCTGGATGGTGCGCTGACAACATCCTGGTTATTTTGGGGATGGTTCGGTATGATTCCTTTGGTTTTCCATAAAAAGCTGGGAAAAAAGCTTCCCTGTGGTAGGCTAAGTGGATAACATGATACGCCTCCGCCTGTAGTATTTGATGGGCGGGGTAAATTTTTACAGTTGAAGCTGCTTTACTCAACTCTGCCTCACAACTAAAGAGTTAAGTTAGCTTCTTAGCTAGTTCTAAAAAGCTTTAGTGTTATTGGCCGTAGCCTATTTAGCAAGCTCGAATCTGCATGCCACGATTTATATCAGAAATTGACTTCGCCAAACAAACCCAAGAGAGGAAAAAGAGCAATGAGCAGCATCAAACTACCAAGCCCAGCAGTGATGATGTTGAGCTCCAGCTAGCTCCGCGTGCAGAGCCTACCCACCCAGGATAATGGCTCCACAGCCCCGCTGACTGTTCCTGACAATCTTGGAACAGAGTAGCCAGCCCAGGTTAGCCTAAAATCCTACTGTAGCTGCAGATTTTCTGCCCAAACACTTTAATTTAAAAGCAACTTGTTCATAGGAAGATAGTGGCTGGAATACTCGGTTACTGTTTCCCATGTCGAAAGTTCTGCTAATGCTAATCCAGCTTCACCCAAATTGGGTATTCTAACTGGAAGCATGATATTGATAGTACCAAACGATTCGCTAAGTACGCAAAGAGCATTTGAAAGGCACTGCATCGTGGAAAGAAACACAAGTTTGAAGTGCTATGGGAACATTGGTGTCAACATTTGTTAATGACGGGCAGCTGGCGAGAAATGTCATATACCTTTTCTGTCTATGATGGTATATACTCTCCGAAAAGACAATGAACTTGCCAATGTGTTTAGTACCCACAATGCCACATACACGTCACACAATATTCAAAATTAACACATAGGACTGACTCATGGGTGGGGCATCCACAGTTACATGTGTGAACTAATTTTCCACTTTGACAAACGTGTTCAGTGTTATGGTAGGCAGGCATTGCTTAATTGATTGAGTGGGTCGAATTTGATCCAGTGTATTGTGCCATATCTCAACGTGTTGCTGTACTCATGAGTGGCATTGTTTTCCATGTTTGAAGCGGGCCTATTTGTTTGGCAAGACAGCTGCATCTCATTGTAGTAGGCGATAGGCTATAGTTTGGTTATTTGGATCTACAATCACATTTTGTTTACTGCGTGCACCTGTGTAATGATCATGCTGTTTAATCAGCTTCTTGATATGCCACACATGTCAGGTAAATGGATTATCTTGGCAAAGGAGAAACGCTCATTAACAGGGATGTAAACAAATTTGTGCACAACATTTTAGAGAAATGCGCTTCCCTATCTTCTCGCAACCATGTATAACTCCCTGTCAAAAGACACAATTCTTTGTTGAATAGTTGATTTAAAAAAGCCATAAACTGTAAATGACTACTGTGGCTAGCTATGCTCTCTCTGACCATGCTTAAGGTTAGCCTAGCTGTAGTTAAACTGTAGCACAAATGCTAATTTCTGATAAGGCCTTCAACATTTGTCTTGTTTTACCAGTCAGTTGATGGAGTAGAGAACTTGAAAAGAAAACTTTAAATTAGTTGAATTGCCTATTCTTGGATAAATGAAATCTTATTGAATTTAATTCAATTAGAAGACCTTGGCCTCCTCTCCCTGTCCTGCTCTTCCAGTGCATAATTTACTGTAGGCATAATGTGACAGGGTACTGCTTGACTCTGGCCGACAGAAAACAAACAGTAAAACATCAGATATTGGGACAGTTCTGGTTTGTGTGTGTACATACAAGAAGACAACAGTTGTCTCCTCTTATTGGGAGTAAGAAGAACAGACAGGAGAGTGGTTGAACTAGAGGTTTACTATAGCAGAGACTGAGCTAAATAGCCAGTGAATCCTGTGATCGAGAGGCCTAGATTCTGGGATAGGGAAATAGTCACTGATTTGGCTGTGATTTAGCCACATCCATACACAGAGCTGCTCAGACTGGAGCACTGACTCAGACATAGGGCAAAACATTTTGGAACCATACGCGCAAACATTAGAAAAGGTTTCAGTTGAAACAGTTTTTGCATCTCAAAATGGGCATCAACCAATTAAAATCGTTGATTTACTTGCACGTGATAGAAGGCTACATTCTATCGGGTTCCATCAGATAACATGGAACACGTTAGCCCTATGCTAACTTCACCAGCTGACTGTGATTATATCCAGTAACAAGTTCTGCATCAGCCAATTACAAATGTTGACATAGATGGACTTAATCAAAAACTTTTCAATGAGATTGCCAAAATCCTGAAGTATCCCTTTAAGGACAATGAGAGCCTTTATCTCTAATGTCCTTCATACTGGACACAGACATAGAAATGGTATCCATGAGTTAATCTGACTGGGGAAATAGATAAAATGTTTGTATTGTATGTTGTAAGGAGGTGCCCCCTTCCACTGTGCTAATGGACTTCTCCTGGGCCCGAGTGAGTAAAGCCAACCATGCTGGCACGTGTCCCATGTGAATTAGCTGTGAATCAGGATCTCTGAATGGCTATGTTCAACTGTGTATTTACTGTTGGCTTCCATGACTGTATCTTTCTCTCCCTCCATCTGTAATATAGGAGCTGGGTAGGATACAGGCGCTGAAGTCAGGCTCATTCATGACCTGGAGTTGATCTATGCTAACATGCCAAACATCTCAGAAAGGACAAAAGGTGATTACTAACAAGACGGTACATCATAAGTGTTTAGTAATATTACACGTTCAATACATGTCACTCATCAACTCATCCTCAATTTTCTACAGATGGAGGACAGAAGAGCCCTCTGACTGAAAGACAGGTTGATACTGATGTCTGAATTGGGACAGACCTTGCACTCAGCATTAAAATGATAAAAGACATCGATTGCTTGTTATTGTCTTTTGTTATTATTAAATCGAATGGTACTATCAATAGGGTGGGGGGCCCTATGTATTCTTCGAACATGCCAGGGAACTCTGTTCTTATATGGGACACACTACAGGAAGGTATAATATTAGCACATTGTTATATTAGCAGAACACTGCTTCTACAGTATGTGAAGGATGGTTTATTCTACATGGACATTTGAAAGTTATCAAAACATTGTTTAGAATATCTACATAAGTTCAGCAATTGCACTCTTCCCATATTACTCTGTAGGCTACTGAGCGATTCAACGATTGGTCAGTAGCTACAGAGTGGTATGAGAAGAGTGGCATCCTCTGGTATTTCACATCTGCCTGTGGTTATTGAACTCTGTCATATCCATGATGGAGTGTCATGCACTCCAACCCTCCTGTCACCTGGCTGCACCTGTAATACATACTACATAGATGGAATCACCCACTGGAGACTGGAAGACAGAACCTCACCCAGAGAGATGTGCATTTCAGTGGGTGGTTAGAAAACCAAATCCTTAGATTTGGCCAAATAGACAAATATAATGCCCTTCTAGTTCATGTTAGACAGCTGAAGTTGTACTCTACACACATTTTTATTTGCTAGGTAAGTGTAAGCATTCGGTCTTTATAAGCACATCAATATGATATTTAAAGCATGAAATGTTTTGTCTTTGTCACATGGAAACATACATTTTTTGTTGATCAATGTATATATACCAGTGCTGGCAACTCTCACGCACTGGCCATGAAACACACACATTTGACCCTCTTCACACGCCACACTTCTTATATCTCAAACATTGGAAATGTATGCTGGTATGCTTTTATTTTTCTAATTAGTCCAATGTTGAAATCGGAGGATATGAGCCTGTAATTTAACATCACAAGTGGAACCTCTGAACTGCGGCACATTGAAGTATATGATTGGTCTAGTTATGTAAGGTTATCAAGGGAATTGGATGCACTTTTTAAAGAAACACCACTCAAGATTAGATTTGAGCTGAATAGAGAGAGAACGTTCTCTGCTGAGTTTATAAAACTGTAAAAAGAGCAGCACTGTTTACAACAAAAGTAGGTTGCATGCACCAAAGTCAATTTAATCCACATTACATTAGTCCCCTTGTTTGGTGATTGGAATTTAGGTTGTGATAACGAAAAGGCAGCAGACAGACCTACAATATGTTTTAGCAGGAAAGTTTGGTAGGGTGACCTAATTTGTAACTACGAAAAACATTTTGTCTAACAGACAGTGAACCCAAAAGTGTAAGTTTGATTCTAGAGGGGGGGACAATAGAGAAATAATTTGGTTAGGGTGTGGTTGCAGATTAATGCAATTTTGTTTTCAGAAGATTTGATCTACTTACTTTACTTAGATCAGTGGAACAATTCTCATTCTTAACAATGGACAATAATATTGAGTAATTATATGCTTATTCAAAAAGAACACTACTTGTTATTCCCCACACGTATTTTATTATTCCACTTCTTCCCAATTTTGCCACAAAGCAAAAACAGGTTTTTAGAAATGTTTGCAAATGTATATAAAAAAAACAACTGAAATATCACATTTACATAAGTATTCAGACCCTTTACTCAGTACTTCATTGAAGCAGCCTCAAGTTTTCTTGGGTATGACACTACAAGCTTGGCACATCTGTATTTTGGGAGTTTCTCACATTCTTTGCAGATCCTATCAAGCTCTGTCAGGTTGGATGGCGAGCGTCGTTGCACAGTTATTTTCAGGTCTCTCCAAGTCCAGGCTCTGGCTGGGCCACTCAAGGACATTCAGAGAGTTGTCCTGAAGCCACTCCTGCATTGTCTTGGCTGTGTGCTTAGGGTCATTGTCCTGTTGGAAGGTTACACTTTGCCCTAGTCTGAGGTCCTGAGCGCTCTAGAGGATTTCTAGAGGATTTCTTTCCCTCGATCCTGGCTAGTCTCCCAGTTCCTACCACTGAAAAACTTCCCCACAGCATGATGCTGCCACCACCATGCTTCACCGTAGGGATGGTGCCAGGTTTCCTCCAGACGTGACGCTAGGAATTCTGGCCAAAGAGTTCAATCTTGGTTTCATCAGACCAGAGAATCTTGTTTCTCATGGTCTGAGACTCCTTTAGGTGCCTTTTGGCAAACTCCAAGCGGGCTGTCATGTGCCTTCTACTGAGGAATGGCTTCTGTCTGGCCACTTTACCATAAAGGTGGTGGAGTGCTGCAGTGCTGGAGTGCTGCAGAGATGGTTGTCCCTTTGAAAGGTTCTCCGATCTCCACAGAGGAACCCTGGAGCTCTGTAAGAGTGACTATCGGGTTCTTGTTCACCTCCCTGACCAAGGCCCTTCTCCCCTGATTGCTCATTTTGGCAGGGCGACCAGCTCTAGGAAGAGTTTTGGTGGTTCCAAACTTCTTCCATTTAGGAATGATGGAGGCCACTGTGTTCTTGGGGACATAGCAGAGCAAGCAAACAAACAATATGAAGCTAACAAAAGTAGCAAGCATAGCCATAAAGCAGGCCTAGTTAGCGAAACAAAGGAAATGCACAAAAAAGGGCAAAAAGACACCAAAAAAAAGTATCCCATTGGATTTCATTACCAGGGTACTAACAAAATGAGCACAAGTAATAGTGAATGGAGTCTGCTAGCTAAATATGCTAACGAGCACAAACAAAACTAAACGAATTGCAAAGACAGGCAATCCAGCTCCTAAAGTTATGTAGGTCAGGAGCAACCGAATTATATATTTTTGGTGAGTTTGGACATTTACAGGCGAATGTGAACGAGAGACATTGTGCAAATGATAAAAGTTTTGACACATGCTTGTCTGAAGGAAGAACAATACTGGCTCTGAAGCAGCATGTGTACACGCAGATGCTATTTTTGCTCAGCATCAGACACATTTTTGCACTTTCCTCAGTGTAGCCAGCCTACTTTGCTCCAGTAAAACATGGGAAATGTAGCTGGCTACATTCTTTCTATGATAAATATTAGAAACATGATGGCCATGCATAGTTTTTGCAAAAAAATACCTTTCTTTTTCATTGAAACTAATTTACTCGTGTGGCTGCCAGCCAAATAGCATTTGACTTCTGCAGAATGTGTTGAACTAATGTATTTTATGTGAAGTGAAACTATAGGTTCATATCCCGGATCATTCTATTGAAGCAAAAAAACACAGACTCTCAATATAAAATGCGACCCCTGTCAATATACAGTTGGAATCAACTGCTCCCTCTTTCTCCCGTCGTGCTATTTACAAACAAACGCGACTGGCTCAACTGTTCTGGGAAACTACCTTCATAATGTAAAATAATGTGACAGGTGATAGGAAGAACGCGATCTGCTTTATTTCCTAAAGTATTGCACAAGTTGACTGTAGGTATTTACTTAAAAAGTTGCTACAAATATTGAAATTTATTGAAACAATTCAAATAAATAGTTTGAACGGCAAAAAACATCCTGTGGCTATTTACAAATACCCCAGTATACGATATATACAGTATATTTCCCAAGCCTACTCAGAACAGTTGACCCAACTCAATTGGTGGCCTGTCATGAATCTGTTTGTCTTGTGTTCTGGTTGAGGTGTTCCCCTCATTAAGCAGTAACAGGCGTAGTCTGGTAGTTGTGCCATTTTAGCTGTTGGTACAATATACTACAGTCATGTCTGCAAAAACACTACTGTAAATACTATAGTATACTGCAGTCATGTCCGCGAAAACACAAACAGTGAATACTATGGTAAACTACAGTCATGTCCACAAAAACACTACAGTGAATACTATAATATACTACAGTCATGTAAGAAAAAACATTACAGGAAGTACTACATTGAAGTCAACAAAAACATAACTGAATACTATAGTATATAAATATAATAATACTACCGTATTTAAACTATAGTCTACTATAGTATTTCTTTCATATAGGAAGCTTCAAAACGAGGCCAAATCAGGAAGTTCAGTCACTCTTTAAAGGCTGTTTAAGATAAATATAAACCACAGATAGAACAAACAGCAAAACATACTATAAATACATACATACAGTATGTAGCGATAACTCTTGACTTGTACAATTATAGAAACCTGGATCTACACTTCAGAACCAATGATAAACATATTTCCTCTATATCTTGTCTGTCTATAGTAGTCAGGAGTGTTATAGTTGTTGTGATCATGCTTGGCTGAATCTCCCCACGCAGAGCAAGCTGCTGCCGGATTGTCATGGTGTGCTGCTGGGTTGTCATGGAGATGCCTCGGTAATGACTTCCACTGGGACGGCAGGTGAAGGAAGTGATCTTTACACTGGACGCATCTCAATAGTCTAACGTGGCCTCCTCTCCTTCATCTCAATAGTCTCACAAGGCCACCTCCTCTCATCTCAGGTATCTCAAGGAAAGGATATGAGGTGTGGACTTACGACTATTGAGATGCACCCAGAAAGTCAGACACAGAAACCTCTGTCCACCAATGGAAATACAGCACCTACTGTCCTCTCGACCAATGGAAAAGCAAGAAAAGACAGACATAATACAGACACTGTTCTCTGACAGGGAGACAGCATGGACAGTGAACCCTCCTGTCATTGTAAAACCCCAGTTACTGATCACAAATAATTTACACCAAGGATGGGAGGCAGTCGGGAATACACAATCAGATAGTGGTGTTTGTTCATCACATACAGTATACATCTACCCCAGTGGTGTGTGTGTGTGTGTGTGTGTGTGTGTGTGTGTGTGTGTGTGTGTGTGTGTGTGTGTGTGTGTGTGTGTGTGTGTGTGTGTGTGTGTGTGTGTGTGTGTGTGTGTGTGTGTGTGTGTGAATGTATATTTGACAGTGGCCTTGGGGATAGAAATCCTCTCACTGGTGCCCATTGATTAAGCACAAACACTCATATATACAACAATGAACAAGCTGTCTAATACTCTGTCACTCACACACACACACACACACACACACAGGATCTCTGAAGTCAGCTTAGCTTAGCTCAGTGTGTGTTAGAGCAGGTTGACAAGGCTGGAAAACCTTCTGCATCACAGACACACACACAGGGATGACATCTGTGGGGTGACAGAAGTGGTTTGTCCTCCACTGTCTGACAGGAACAAACACTAGGTTGTGTCAGACTGGGGTTGAAGATCAACACTGAAGGGTGAACACAACAGCATTTCTCAGACAGTACTACCAAGACACTATCTCAGAAACACACACAGTCATGTAGTGATAGATAGTGTTGTTGGAAGATCTGTCATGTTCTAGCCTCACGACACTCCACTCCACTGGCAATGGCATTTCTATTGACAAAAACATGTAATTTCATCACGACAGGTAAAGGGTATGAAGTGTGGAATACAATTTATCTTTACTGGAG
Organism: Oncorhynchus kisutch; assembly: GCF_002021735.2. Classification (NCBI taxonomy): domain Eukaryota; kingdom Metazoa; phylum Chordata; class Actinopteri; order Salmoniformes; family Salmonidae; genus Oncorhynchus; species Oncorhynchus kisutch. The sequence goes on from NC_034176.2 coordinate 46,460,549, forward strand.
TGATATTATTAATATTTGGTTATTGCGTGTTCTTTCTGGTGGCTTACATGCGGACCACACCACTCGCGTTACGTGCGTGAGTGTTGCAAAATAAACTTACACATACAGTACATGTTATTCAATAATTTCATCAAAACTGCTTGCGAGCGTTTGCGTAGCCAGGTGCTAAAATAGAACTTGGTTGACACGCTGCAAGTCCCGCCTCTCCCATCATCTTATTGGTTTTTAGGAGTGTGGGCAATTGAAAGATGAAATGAGGTCAACACTCCAGTTCAGTTGGTGGTGGTAATGCACCTTAAAGTTGGTTGCCACCCGCCATATACAGTCGTGGCCAAAAGTTTTGAGAATGACACAAATATTAAATCAAATCAAATCAAATGTATTTATATAGCCCTTCGTACATCAGCTGATATCTCAAAGTGCTGTACAGAAACCCAGCCTAAAACCCCAAACAGCAAGCAATGCAGGTGTAGAAGCACAGTGGATAGGAAAAACTCCCTAGAAAGGCCAAAGCCTAGGAAGAAACCTAGAGAGGAACCAGGCTATGTGGGGTGGCCAGTCCTCTTCTGGCTGTGCCGGGTGGAGATTATAACAGAATATGGCCAAGATGTTCAAATGTTCATAAATGATCAGCATGTTCGAATAATAAGAAGGCAGAACAGTTGAAACTGGAGCAGCAGCACAGCCAGGTGGACTGGGGACAGCAAGGAGTCATCATGTCAGGTAATCCTGGGGCATGGTCCTAGGGCTCAGGTCCTCCGAGAGAGAGAATTAGAGAACGCACACTTAGATTCACACAGGACACCGAATAGGACAGGAGAAGTACTCCAGATATAACAAACTGACCCTAGCCCCCTGACACATAAACTACTGCAGCATAAATACTGGAGGCTGAGACAGGAGGGGTCAGGAGACACTGTGGACCCATCCGAGGACACCCCCGGACAGGGCCAAACAGGAAGGATATAACCCCACCCACTTTGCCAAAGCACAGCCCCCACACCACTAGAGGGATATCTTCAACCACCAACTTACCATCCTGAGACAAGGCCGAGTATAGCCCACAAAGATCTCCGCCATGGCACAACCCAAGGGGGGGTGCCAAGCCAGACAGGATGACCACATCAGTGAATCAACCCACTCAGGTGACGCACCCCTTCCAGGGACGGCATGAGAGAGCCCCAGTAAGCCAGTGACTCAGCCCCTGTAATAGGGTTAGAGGCAGAGAATCCCAGTGGAAAGAGGGGAACCGGTCAGGCAGAGACAGCAAGGGCGGTTCGTTGCTCCAGAGCCTTTCCGTTCACCTTCCCACACCTGGGCCAGACTACACTCAATCATATGACCCACTGAAGAGAGAGTCTTCAGTAAAGACTTAAAGGTTGAGACCGAGTTTGCGTCTCTGACATGGGTAGGCAGACCGTTCCATAAAAATGGAGCTCTATAGGAGAAAGCCCTGCCTCCAGCTGTTTGCTTAGAAATTCTAGGGACAATTAGGAGGCCTGCGTCTTGTGACCGTAGCGTACGTGTAGGTATGTATGGCAGGACCAAATCAGAGAGATAGGTAGGAGCAAGCCCATGTAATGCTTTGTAGGTTAGCAGTAAAACCTTGAAATCAGCCCTTGCTTTGACAGGAAGCCAGTGTAGAGAGGCTAGCACTGGAGTAATATGATCACATTTTTGGGTTCTAGTCAGGATTCTAGCAGCTGTATTTAGCACCAACTGAAGTTTATTTAGTGCTTTATTCGGGTAGCCGGAAAGTAGATCATTGCAGTAGTCTAACCTAGAAGTGACAAAAGCATGGATTAATTTTTCTGCATCATTTTTGGACAGAAAGTTTCTGATTTTTGCAATGTTACGTAGATGGAAAAAAGCTGTCCTTGAAATGGTCTTGATATGTTCTTCAAAAGAGAGACCATTCACAGAGACAAACTGATATCTTTCCGACAGATAAGATCTAAACCAGGCCAGAACTTGTCCGTGTAGACCAATTTGGGTTTCCAATCTCTCCAAAAGAATGTGGTGATCGATGGTATCAAAAGCAGCACTAAGGTCTAGGAGTACGAGGACAGATGCAGAGCCTCGGTCCGATGCCATTAAAATGTCATTTACCACCTTCACAAGTGCCGTCTCAGTGCTATGATGGGGTCTAAAACCAGACTGAAGCATTTCGTATACATTGTTTGTCTTCAGGAAGGCAGTAAGTTGCTGCGCAACAGCCTTTTCAATTTTTTTTTAGAGGAATGGAAGATTCGATATAGGCCGATAGTTTTTTATATTTTCTGGATCAAGGTTTGGCTTTTTCAAGAGAGGCTTTATTACTGCCACTTTTAGTGAGTTTGGTACACATCCGGTGGATAGAGAGACGTTTATTATGTTCAACGTAGGAGGGCCAAGCACAGGAAGCAGCTCTTTGAGTAGTTTAGTTGGAATAGGGTCCAGTATGCAGCTTGAAGGTTTAGAGGCCATGATTATTTTCATCATTGTGTCAAGAGATATATTACTAAAACACTTGAGCGTCTCTCTTGATCCTAGGTCCTGGGAGAGTTGTGCAGATTCAGGACAACTGAGCTTTGAAGGAATATGCAGATTTAAAGAGGAGTCTGTAATTTGCTTTCTAATAATCATAATATTTTCCTCAAAGAAGTTCATGAATTTATCACTGCTAAAGTGAAAGTCATCCTCGCTTGGGGAATGCTGCTTTTTAGTTAGCTTTGCGACAGTATCAAAAAGGAATTTCGGGTTGTTCTTATTTTCCTCAATTAAGTTTGAAAAATAGGATGATCGAGCAGCAGTAGGGGCTCTTCGGTACTGCACGGTACTGTCTTTCCAAGCTAGTCGGAAGACTTCCAGTTTGGTGTGGCGCCATTTCCGTTCCAATTTTCTGGATGCTTGCTTCAGAGCTCGGGTATTTTCTGTGTACCAGGGAGCTTTTAGTTTTTAGGGGTGCAACTGCATCTAGGGTATTGTGCAAGGTTAAATTGAGTTCCTCAGTTAGGTGGTTAACTGATTTTTGTCCTCTGGCGTCCTTGGGTAGACAGAGGGAATCTGGAAGGACATCAAGGAATCTTTGTGTAGTCTGTGAATTTATAGCACGACTTTTGATGTTCCTTGGTTGGGGCCTGAGCAGATTATTTGTTGCAATTGCACACATAATAAAATGGTGGTCCGATAGTCCAGGATTATGAGGAAAAACATTAAGATCCACAACATTTATTCCATGGGACAAAACTAGGTCCAGCGTATGACTGTGACAGTGAGTGGGTCCAGAGTCGATGATGGCTCCGAAAGCCTTTTGGAGTGGGTCTGTGGACTTTTCCATGTGAATATTAAAGTCACCAAAGATTAGAATATTATCTGCTATGACTACAAGGTCCGATAGGAATTCAGGGAACTCAAGTGAGGAACGCTGTATATGGCCCAGGAGGCCTGTAAACAGTAGCTATAAAAAGTGATTGAGTAGGCTGCATAGATTTCATGACTAGAAGCTCAAAAGACGAAAACGTCATTTCTCAGCAGTTTCACAGAGTGAAATTTTCACAGAGTCTGCTGCCTCAGTTTGTATCATCCAATTTGCATTTACTCCAGAATGTTATGAAGAGTGATCAGATGAATTGCAATTAATTGCAGTCCCTCTTTGCCATGCAAATGAACTGAATCCTCAAAAAACATTTCCACTGCATTTCAGACCTGCCACAAAAGGACCAGCTTACATCATGTCAGTGATTCTCTCGTTAACACAGCTGTGAGTGTTGACGAGGACAAGGATGGAGATCACTCTGTCATGCTGATTGATTTTGAATAACGGACTGGAAGCTTCAAAATGAGGGTGCTTGGAATCATTGTTCTTCCTCTGTCAGCCATGGTTACCTGCAAGGAAACACGTGCCGTCATCATTGCTTTGCACAAAAAGGGCTTCACAGGCAAGGATATTGCTGCCAGTAAGATTGCACCTAAATCAACCATTTATCGGATCATCAACAACTTCAAGGAGAGCGGTTCAATTGTTGTGAAGGCGGCTTCAGGGCGGTGCCCAAGAAAGTCCAGCAAGCGCCCGGACCGTCTCCTAAAGTTGATTCATCTGTGGGATCGGGACACCACCAGTGCAGAGCTTGCTCAGGAATGGCAGCAGGCAGGTGTGAGTGCATCTGCACGCACAGTGAGGTGAATACTTTTGGAGGATGGCCTAGTGTCAAGAAGGGCAGCAGGGACAGACTGATATTCTGCAAAAGGTACAGAGATTGGACTGCTGGGAACTGGGGTAAAGTCATTTTCTCTGATGAATCCCCTTTCAGATTGTTTGGGTAATCCAGAAAAAAGCTTGTCCGGAAAAGACAAGGTGAGCGCTACCAATCAGTCCTGTGTCATGCGGGGTTGCTTCTCAGCCAAGGGAGTGGGCTCACTCACAATTTTGCCTAAGAACACAGCCATGAATAAAGAATGGTACCAATACATCCTCCGAGAGCAACTTATCCCAACCATCCAGGAACAGTTAGGTGACGAACAATGCCTTTTCCAGCATGATGGAGCACCTTGCCATAATGCAAAAGTGATAACTAAGTGGCTCGGGGAACAAAACATCGATATTTTGTGTCCATGGCCAGGAAACTCCCCAAACCTTAATCCCATTGAGAATTTGTGGTCAATCCTCAAGAGGCGGGTGGACAAACAAAACCCCACAAATTCTGACAAACTCCAAGCATTGATTATGTAAGAATGGGCTGCCATCAGTGTGGCCCAGAAGTTAATTGACAGCATGCCAGGGCGAATTGCAGAGGTCTTGAAAAAGAAGGGTCAACACTGCAAATATTGACTCTTTGCATCAACTTCATGTAATTGTCAATAAAAGCCTTTGACACTTATAAAATGTTTGTAATTATACTTCAGTATTCCATAGTAACATCTGTCAAAAATATCTAAAGACACTGAAGCAGCAAAATTTGTGGAAATTAATATTTGTGTCATTCTCAAAACTTTTGGCCACGACTGTATAGTCCAAAGAAGAAGAAGAAGACTGACGGAGGAGAGATTACTAGAAACTAACTAGGTTTACTTTTTATCTGTGGATTAAGTCAAGGACCTTGCGCATTTCAGGTAAAATAACAACCCAATGTCTATATCCCTGGAAAAATATACTAGCAACAGCAAGCTAGCTAGCTAAATTGAAATGAATGTTTCATGCGTTTCATGAGTTTGTTTTGATATTTCAAAATGTGTCCTGATCGCGTCTGGTGTGGATGGACAAAATCAACATGCTTGCGATGGAGCATGCGCGTGCCCGATCTGGTCAGCATATTACAATACAATCTGACTGTTGAAAACAGATGTAGTGCCAGCCTGAGTCATCTTTATCTCCACAGAAAGGACTAATATTCTCTGTCCATTTCCACTCTGCACTGAATATTGGTGCTATTTCAGTACCTTCAATGTGTGTGTGCAGATACACTGTCTGTGTCAGTGTATCTGTCTGTGAGCGTGTGTGTGTGTGGCCTTGGCTCAGATACCAAATCTGAAAGCTGTGTGTGTGTGAGACCAAAGAGCTATCTCTTAGACTCTATAGGCCCCTGAGCCATATCTTCTTCCCTTTGCCTCTCTGACTGCCTCTTTCCCATCTTTCCCATCTTCCCTGCCCCTCACCTTTCCTGCCTCCCTGTCACCTTTTTCCCAGCTTTCCAACTCTCTGGGTTCATCTCTTCATCCACCTTCCCCCTTTCTATCTGGTACGATATCTCGTCACACCTTACCACTCATTTTCTCTCCCTTCTCTAACTCACCCTCCCTCCTCTCACCCTGAGCCCTTTCTCCCTCAACTTCCCTCCCTCCACCTCTCTCCCTGGCACAATATCTCCTCAGGCCTTACCACTTTTTCTTTCCTCTCCTTCTTTCCATTATCTACCTCCCCCTCTCTCCCTGAGCTGTCTTCTAGTTGTGTGACCTCAGAGAAATGCTCAAGAATGATATGAGTGGGCTTTGGCTAAGTGTGCTCCAGTAGGCGGCTTTTAGCCTAGTGGTTAGAACGTTGGGCCAGTAACCGAAAGGTTGCTGGATCGAATCCCCGATCTGACAAGGTAAAGATCTGTAATTCTGCCCCTGAGCAAGGCATTTAACCCACTGTTCCCCGGGCGCCAAAGATGCGGATGTCGATTATGGCAGCCCCCTGCATCTCTCTGATTCAGATAGGTTAAATGCAGAAGACACATTTCAGTTGAAGGCATTCAGTTGTACAACTGACTAGGTATCCCCCTTTCCCTAGTTGAAGTGAGATCCACCCACTCGCTCAACTACCCTTGGTACACCCCAGTCACAACCACAACTGCTCTCTCTCTCTCTCTCTCTCTCACCACCTCCTCAGCCCCCCCACACACTCTCATGCTTGGCTGAAACCGGCAGGCACTCAGGGCTTGTATGCATGGATGCCTGTTTGTGTAAGACGCAGCGTGTAGAGCTAGGTTGTGGATTAAATTACAGAAAGCTTAACAACGTAACAGTGAGAGGTGAAACACATACAGTCATTATAATATCTGATTAAAGCAGTAGACTACTACTGTACCCTTATAATCATTTTTTTTTTACACGCTTTTATGTCATAGTTGTATCATTGTAATGTGATTGTACTAAGAGTTCATGTCAGATGAATGTCACAGGGTTGTCATGTGACATATAAGCGAGGGGGGAGTGAGAGAATAGAGGGAGAGCAGAGAGAGAAACATAAATATGTGTTAACAAAAGAGCGAGAGAGAAAGACAACTCTGCACTAACAAAGGGAGGGCGAGCTGTGGAATGCTAATAGCCTAATTTCAACAGGACATTCAAGAGTAAAACGCACTGTATTAATATTCTGTCAGTTTCACTTTCTCCGCAGTCATAGACCTGAATAACATGAATATTCAATGGATTATTACTGTCCATTATCATTTGGGGTCACTTAGAAATGTCCTTGATTTTGAAAGAAAAGCACATTTTTGTCCATTAATAAAAATAACATCAGAAATACAGATCAGAAATACAGTGTAGACATTGTTAATGTTGTAAATGACTATTGTAGTTGGAAACGGCAGATTTTTTTATGGAATACCTACATTGTACAGAGGCCCATTATCAGCAATCATCACTCCTGAGTTGCAATGGCACGTTGTGATAGCTAATCCAAGCAGAGTTGCAAAGAAAATGGCATATCTCAGACTGGCAAATAAAAAGAAAAGATTAAGATGGGCAAAATAACACAGACACTGGACAGAGGAACTCTGCCTAGAAGGCCAGCATCCCAGAGTCGCCTCTTCACTGTCGACATTGAGACTATTTAATGAAACTGCCAGATGAGGACTTGTGAGGAGTCTGTTTCTCAAACTAGACACTCTAAGGTACTTGTCCTCTTACTCAGTTGTGCAGTTATGCACCAGGGCATCCCACTCCTCTTTCTATTCTGGTTAGAGACAGTTTGCACTGTTCTGTGAAGGTACTAGTACACAGCGTTGTACGAGATCTTCAGTTTCTTGGCAATTTCTCGCATGGAATAGCCTTAATTTCTCAGAACAAGAATAGACTGATGAGTTTCAGAAGAAAGTCCTTTGTTTCTGGCCATTTTGAGCCTGTGATCAAACCCACAAATGCTGATGCGCCAGATACTCAACTAGTCTAAAGAAGGCCAGTTGTATTGCTTCTTTAGTCAGAACAACAGTTTTCAGCTGCGCTAACATAACTGCAAAGGGGTTCTTAATGATCAATTAGCCTTTTAATTAGCTAACACAACGTGCCATTGGAACACAGGAGTGATGGTTGCTGATAATGTGCCTCTGTAGATATTCCATAAAAAATCTGCCCTTTCCAACTACAATAGTCATTTACAACATTAACAATGTCTACACTGTAGGTTGTAACTGCCAGGTCGCACTTGTAGGTCGCAGTTGTAAATGAGAACTTGTTCTCAACTGGCCTACCTGGTTAAATAAAGGTGAAATAAAATAAAAAAATCTGATCAATTTGATGTTATTTTAATGGACAAAAAATGTGATTTTCTTTCAAAAACAAGGACATTTCTAAATGACCCCAAACTTTTGAACGGTAGTGTGGGTGTGTGTATATATACACTGCAAAAAAAAAAAAGGGAACACTTAAACAACACAATGTAACTCCAAGTCAATCACACTTCTGTGAAATCAAACTGTCCACTTAGGAAGCAACACTGATTGACAAATTTCACATGCTGTTGTGCAAATGGAATAGACAACAGGTGGAAATTATAGGCAATTAGCAAGACACCCCCAATAAAGGAGTGGTTCTGCAGGTGGGGACCACAGACCACTTCTCAGTTCCTATGCTTCCTGGCTGATGTTTTGGTCACTTTTGAATGCTGGCTGTGCTTTCACTCTAGTGGTAGCATGAGACGGAGTCTACAACCCACACAAGTGGCTCAGGTAAGTGCAGCTCATCCGGAATGGCACATCAATGCGAGCTGTGACAAGAAGGTTTGCTGTGTCTGTCAGCGTAGTGTCCAGAGCATGGAGGCGCTACCAGGAGACAGGCCAGTACATCAGGAGACATGGAGGAGGCCGTAGGAGGGCAACAACCCAGCAGCAGGACCTCTACCTCCACCTTTGTGCAAGGAGGAGCACTGCCAGAGCACTGCAAAATGACATCCAGCAGGCCACAAATGTGCATGTGTCTGCTCAAACGGTCAGAAACAGACTCCATGAGGGTGGTATGAGGGCCCGACGTTCACAGGTGGGGGTTGTGCTTACAGCCCAACACCGTGCAGGACGTTTGAATTTGCCAGAGAACACCAAGATTGGCAAATTCGCCACTGGCACCCTGTGCTCTTCACAGATGAAAGCAGGTTCACACTGAGCACATGTGACAGACATGACAGTCTGGAGACGCCGTGAAGAACGTTCTGCTGCCTGCAACATCCTCCAACATGACCGGTTTGGCGGTGGGTCAGTCATGGTGTGGGGTGTCATTTCTTTGGGGGGCCGCACAGCCCTCCATGTGCTCGCCAGAGGTAGCCTGACTGCCATTAGGTACCGAGATTAGATCCTCAGACCCCTTGTGAGACCATATGCTGGTGCGGTTGGCCCTGAGTTCCTCCTAATGCAGGACAATGCTAGACCTCATGTGGCTGGAGTGTGTCAGCAGTTCCTGCAAGAGGAAGGCATTGATGCTATGGACTGGCCAGCCCGTTCCCCAGACCTGAATCCAATTGAGCACATCTGGGACATCATGTCTCGCTCCATCCACCAACGTTGCACCACAGACTGTCCAGGAGTTGGCAGATGCTTTAGTCCAGGTCTGGGAGGAGATCCCTCAGGAGACCATCCGCCACCTCATCAGGAGCATGCCCAGGTGTTGTAGGGAGGTCATACAGGCACGTGGAGGCCACACACACTACTGAGCCTCATTTTGACTTGTTTTAAGGACATTACATCAAAGTTGGATCAGCCTGTAGTGTGGTTTTCCACTTTAATTTTGAGTGTGACTCCAAATCCAGACCTCCATGGGTTGATAAATTTGATTTCCATTGATAATTTTTGCGTGATTTTGCTGTCAGCACATTAAAGAAAAAAGTATTTAATAAGAATATTTCATTCATTCAGATCTAGGATGTGTTATTTTAGTGTTCCCTTCATTTTTTGGAGCAGTGTATATATATATATAAAATCACACACACACACAGGCGCACACAAACACACAATACTGTCCATTATCAACACACTAACTTCGTACAGCAATTGTGACGCAGGTCCAAAGTTTGTAGATCCCAAACTCCTCAAATTCCAATTAACAGCTTCATACAAAAGAAATCCAGATTGGCAGATCATTTTCCAATTCGAACATAAATTCCCACATAGAGGACTACCCGCTGACTGATAACATTAATATGCAGGAGCTAACTCGAAGGTTTAGTCCGCATTAAATATTCCCTTTCACTGTAGTAGTTCTAGAGGCACAGTAGTACACCACATTATATATGTAGCAGGGTGCAATTTGGGACAAAGCCTATGATTCATAACGATAATCTATTGTAATCTATTAATATAATCTAATAGCAAACCAAGCAGAGGCCAGAAATAGACACAAAGCCATATGGCGCACTACTCCATCCCTCTATTCTTCTATCATCCCTCTTTTTCCATCCATCCATCCAGCCCAGACATGGGTTCAAATCAGGGGAGAATGACTGCTCCCTTTCATTGAAGCCACGGAAGTTCAAGGCCAACCACGGTACTGCAGGCACTGTTAGCAGAAAACAGGATCCCCGTTACAGTAAATAGAAAAATTGTGATCTTCGTGGTCAAAATTTGTGTACATTTTTTTTTTTAAATCGAAAGCAAACATGGTAGCAATAATTGCTTATACTACACCAGATGTATGTCCTTGAACAGATTATTTCAAAATTGCAAAGTTCTAAGGACAATTTAGTTGCTAACCGATCCTGGGCTGTATCACAACTGGCCGTGATCGGGAGTCCCATAGGGCGGCGCACAATTGGCCCAGCGTCGTCCGGGTTAGGAGAGGGTTTGGCCGGGGTAGGCTGTCATTGTAAAATAAGAATTTGGTTAAACAAAGGTTAAATAAATAAAATAATGCCAGCCTGCAGTACCCCGGTCAGCCTTGAGTTACTCAATGAGAGGAGGCAGCACTGAGCTAGCCTGCAACGTCTCTTCCTGGTTTAGCTCAAACTGCGCATTTTATGTCTCCATGGGCAGCCATTTTAACTGATTTATTTTGGCTTCCAATGTGCTATTGAATCTTCACATTGGAATTAATGGTGTCATATGATCAATTGCTTCGTCTATTCATATCATTGGTTCAAATAGGCTGGCTCAAGCAAACATTCAGGATGTTTGAAAGAGAACAATTACTACTTGAACCCAGGTCTGATGCACAGAAGAGAGGTTTATGTGTAGGTTATACAGGCCATATGTTTTCTGTCTACCCAATTATGCTGATATGCTATTGATATTACAACACAGCAGAGTAATAGGCCAGTAGGATGTACTGTAAAGACATAGCTTCATGCCCTCACTACCTCCGCTTGCCTTGGCTAAACGTCTCTTCAATATAACCTCTATTTTGACGAGGGGCATTTTGTTCCAACTGAGAATATGGAGGCCAATTTCTAAAAAGCCCTTGAGCTCAAAGCTTTTTTCTTTCTTTCAAATGTATGCCTAACCTAAAATGTATTTAAAGATACTTCATTGGAGTTATATCTTTGTAGTAGTTGTGCAATTACTCAATATTCCCACACACAGTTGGGAATGTTTGAAGATACCAGTCTAGTTCCCAGACAGACAGTTGTAGCTCTAAGACTGTCCCAGATATTGATGTTGATAGATTACTATGTAGGTCGTAGCTACTCCCTAGGTGGTCATTAACTCACCTACATCCAGTCAAGGGCACCTTAGGTGTGCCAAGTTTCGATACCTACAGTACTGTATGTGTGTAGCTCCTGTGTGTATCTACACTGGTGTGGTCAGGGCATCCAGCTGAAATAAGGAAAGCATGAGTGAGGAATGCCAGGTGAGGGTGAAGCAAAGCTATGGGTAGAGAAACCATTTGAAATATCTTTGGTCCATCTTAAATGATCTGGTTCTTCCCTGCACACTACACAACTCCCCTTCATGTCCTCTCAAAATACAGTGACACACACACTCCCAAAGAACTCTTGAGCAGTAGCTTGAGGAACACTGATAAACAGCTAATTAGGTAAGTGGAGCCCATTTGGTAATTTGTTTCCTGCATCCCCTGTTGAGTAGATATATCAGTTATTGACTGCTGAGATTTAGAAGGTGGGTAATTAACTACAAAAATGTGGCAAAAAAATATCACCATTAACAACACAGACTAATAGAAGGGATTCTCTCTTGTGTGTATATACAGTGTGTGTGTGTGTGTGTGTGTGTGTGTGTGTGTGTGTGTGTGTGTGTGTGTGTGTGTGTGTGTGTGTGTGTGTGTGTGTGTGTGTGTGTGTGTGTGTGTGTGTGTGTGTTCACCTGTGAGGATGTCTCATTGCTCCTGAATGATTCTCCCACATACTGACAGCTCATTAGGAGAGAGTGGGAGGTAGCAAGCGAGAGAGAAAAAAGAAAGAAAGACAAAAAGGGAAAAGGGAATCCACAGAGGCCTCTGAGACACAGTCCATATATCTAAGATCGAGAAAAAGACTAACATTTTCCCTCAAAACCTGTCTGCATGACGTCAATTGAATAAACAAAAAACATACTTTAATTTGACTGTATCGTGACACTCGAAAACACCATTGAACACATAGTGCAGCATGACAGTGTGATTCTAGCCTCAACAACAAAGCTTCAGTCCCCCTGCTTCACTTTCAGTGTGATTGGAGGCAGACAGGAGATGAAAATGTCTTGAACAGTGAATACCAGCAGCAGCAGACCAGCAGACTGTAATGGACAGACCATGTTGTATTGTGAGGTGGTCCTGTGAGATCTTGAATGTGTCCCAAATGGCACCCTATTCTCTATATACAGTAGTGCAAGACCTTTTACCAGAGCCTATGACACTCATCTTGGGAACTCCATCCCTGTGTTCTCACTGTGTGACTTTAGGCACTCAAGCTTCTACATCAATCACACCAACCAGACATATGACCCTTACATATGACCTCGTATACCCTGTAGCCTGACAGCTCTTCACAAAAATATATCTACAACAAACACACACACACACACACACACACACACAGCACAAGCTCTTTTCTCAGCATAAGAGATTAAAACTGTGAAGAGGCAGAGAGCATTTACTAGCTGCTGATACAGTCTAGTGTTGTCAATACAGAATACAGAAACATAATTCTGTGGTAAATAAAACAGAATAGCTGGTGTTAGAACTACTACAATGCTGCCTAACCTTTCCCTCCTCTGTCATTGTTAAGCCGTATCAACACACAGAACTCCTCTAGAGAGCGATTCATATTGAAAGGAAGCTCAATGGCATTCCAACTGACCCAGAGGAGAAGGATAGGACAGGGCAGCTAAGGAAATAAGCAACAGCAAAGAGTTGAGAGAGGAAGAGCAGAAGGGGAACGTTTCAATATTGCAAGGTGTGCACCGGAATCCCCGACATCATTATGTGGACACGGTGTGGCAAGCCCATGCACTGACAAACAGTCAGGGAGGAAGGGAGAGTCCCTTGTAGGGGTATAAATCAGAAGGAAAACATGCTGGTGATACACACACCTTCACACACACTGTACCCCCAGGATTAGCCTCTGTTGGATTCTAGCTTGAAATATACTTATTTGTACTAGAACATACTAGAACTTATTGATTACTTTACATGCATAATAAATGTATATGTTTGGGTCAACGGAAAGTAAGATTGGAACTAGGTGTATGGAAAGTTACTGAGTGAGAGAGGGGGAGTGCAGAAAGTTTACATTCTGTCACAGACATAGGCCCCGCCCACTATGTACTTTGCCTCCGGCCACAAATACATTTGCACATAGATCCTTCCTGCTTACCCATAACATGTTAATCACTACTGCTAGGCCACTTACTAAAACGTGCTCAAGTCAATTAGTCAGTTTCCAACGCCTTCCCTGTATCCTGTCAGCTCCCCTGGACCCTAAACAGACACCACAGGAGCAGATGAGAGCATTTACCGCAAAATGTATAATGTAAACAAAGAGACAGCCACCACAATATGCAGCACTGAGGGGGTCGTTTCACCTCAAAAAGCACAAGAGGTTCTGTAAGAAACCGATACGATTTGCATTCCTGCAACATTATTTGGTTGAAATATAATATGATCTCTGAGAAATTAAGCTAATTGATTGCACCCAAATTGGCGATATTAATTTAATTGTAAATTTATAGATTCATATACAGTCGTGGCCAAAAATATTGTCACCCTTGCACTTTTTTTCAAATAATGCACCATTTCTTCCAGAAAACTGTTGAAATTAAAACTTATTTTGGTATCCACATGTGTATGTCTTCGGTGTGCAGTTGAACAAAAATATATTTTTAAAAATGAATAATTTACTAGATCTTCCACAAAGAAATCCTAAAATGGCTCGGACAATATTTTTGGCACCTTCTAGAAGTAGCTAGAAATAATTAGATTTCAAGTAGGTGATTCTCATTTACTTTGGAATTGAACTCACCTTAGGTGAGTTGAAGCTGCTTGCGGTATAAAAATCACATATTCAACCAGTTTGAATAGAGAAAAGGACTTATTCCCCTTTTTTGTGTCACTGTGTGTACCACACTGAGCATGGACAAAAGAAAGAAAACCAAAGAATAATCTGAGGAGATCAGACACAAGATTGTAATCAAGCATGGACAATCTCAAGGCTACAAATCTCCGGAGACCTTGATGTTCCTGTTTCCACCATATGTAATGTTATCAAGAAGTTTAAGGCCCATGTCACTGTAACCAACCTCACTGAACTTGGCCAGCAAGAGAGAAATTGATGGAAGATTGCAGTGAAGGATTGTTCGAATGGTGGATAAAGCAGCTCGGTCAACTGCCAAACAGATTCAAGCTGACCTTCAGACACAAGGTGTGACAGTTTCAACTCGCACCATCCGTCTCCAACTCAATGAAAGGGGGTTATGGTAGGAAACCCAGGAGGACCCTACTGCTGAGAGAAAGACATAAGAAAGCCTGACTGCAATTTGCCAAAACACACCTGAACATGCCCAAATCCTTCTGGGAGAATGTCCTGTGGACAGATGAGACCAAATTAGAGTTTTTTGGTAAAGCACACCATCTCTATGTTTACAGAAAATAAAATGAAGGTTTCAATGAAAATAACACCTTCAGTCAAACATGGAGCAGGTTCAGTGATGTTTTGTGGTTGCTTTGCTGCCTCTGGCACTGGGTGCCTTGAAGGTGTGCATGGCGTCATGAAATCAGGTGAATACCAAGGCATTTTGGAGCACAATGTCGGACCCAGTGACAGAAAGTAGGTCCCCGTCGAAGGTCATGGGTCTTCCAGCAGAACAATGACACCAAACACACTTCAAAAAGCACCCAGGAATGTTTCAAGACAAAACACTGGACTGTTCTGAAGTGGCCAGCAATGAGTCCAGATCTAAATCCAATTGAAAACTTGTGGAGAGGTCTGAAAACAGCAGTTAGGAGAAGGCACCCTTCTAATCTGGGAGAAATGGAGGATTTTGCACAAAAGGAGTGGGCCAAACTGTCAGTACAGAGCAAGCTCTCATCGATGGTTATAGGAAGGGCTTGATTGCAGATATTTTGACCAAAGGCTGTGCTAATATTAAGTATAGGGTGTCCATTTTGTCAATGCCATTTCTGTTTATTTTCCGATTTAAATGGATATATTAAGTTCTGAATCAAAAACAAAAGTTATGTAATATTAACAGTGAAATAAAGAATTGTGGAGGTCAAATACTTTGTTCAATTTCAACTCATTTTTAGGGAAAATTGTGAGTAAGACATGAAGAATGAAAAATAAAAAGCCACTCACGGACCACACCAGGCCCACCCCAACAGACAGTATACAGTATTAGTTCTCTATGTTTGACATGTAGTATGAAGCTGCAGCTTGGATTATTGTTTATTCATACTATGTATTTGTATTTCTTATGGATACTCATAAGCTGCTGCCTTGCTCTTCCTGGGGTCAGGCAAAATTAAGGCAGTTATACAATTTTAAAAACATTACAAAACATTCAGTACAGAATTCACAACACACTAAGTGTATTATCAGTGAATATGGTGCAGAGAAATTAGCCATTGAAGTCACTTGCATTTCCCCCCATAAATATGTGTGAAAATGCAAGGTTTTTCGCACTAAATACCACTGTTCCTACTACTGCCACTCCCGTTAATCCTCATTCATTGTAGCTGTGGTGCAGGTTGTAGCAATAGTGTAAAGTAAAAATACTTGAAAGTACTACTTAAGTCGTTTTTTTAAGTTCTGTACTTTACCATTTTTCTTTTTGAAAACTTTTACTTCACTCCATTACTAAAGAAAATTATGTACTTTTTACTACATACATTTCCCTGACACCCAAAAGTACTCGTTAAATTTTGAATTCTTAGCAGGACAGGAAAATTGCCAAATTCACACATTTACAGTGCCTTGCGAAAGTATTCGGCCCTCTTGAACTTTGCAACCTTTTGCCACATTTCAGGCTTCAAACATAAAGATATAAAACTGTATTTTTTTGTGAAGAATCAACAACAAGTGGGACACAATCATGAAGTGGAACGACATTTATTGGATATTTCAAACTTTTTTAACAAATCAAAAACTGAAAAATTGGGCGTGCAGAATTATTCAGCCCCCTTAAGTTAATACTTTGTAGCGCCACCTTTTGCTGCGATTACAGCTGTAAGTCACTTGGGGTATGTCTCTATCAGTTTTGCACATCGAGAGACTGAAATGTTTTCCCATTCCTCCTTGCAAAACAGCTCGAGCTCAGTGAGGTTGGATGGAGAGCATTTGTGAACAGCAGTTTTCAGTTCTTTCCACAGATTCTCGATTGTATTCAGGTCTGGACTTTGACTTTTTGAACCATTCCATTGTAGATTTTGCTTTATGTTTTGGATCATTGTCTTGTTGGAAGACAAATCTCTGTTCCAGTCTCAGGTCTTTTGCAGACTCCATTAGGTTTTCTTCCAGAATGGTCCTGTACTTGGCTCCATCCATCTTCTCATCAATTTTAACCATCTTCCCTGTCCCTGCTGAAGAAAAGCAGGCCCAAACCATGATGCTGCCACCACCATGTTTGACAGTGGGGATGGTGTGTGATGGTGATGAGCTGTGTTGCTTTTACGCCAAACATAACGTTTTGCATTGTTGCCAAAAAGTTCAATTTTGGTTTCATCTGACCAGAGCACCTTCTTCCACATGTTTGGTGTGTCTCCCAGGTGGCTTGTGGCAAACTTTAAACGACACTTTTTATGGATATCTTTAAGAAATGGCTTTCTTTTTGCCACTCTTCCATAAAGGCCAGATTTGTGCAATATACGACTGATTGTTGTCTTATGGACAGAGTCTCCCACCTCGGCTGTAGATCTCTGCAGTTCATCCAGAGTGATCATGGGCCTCTTGGCTGCATCTCTGATCAGTCTTCTCCTTGTATGAGCTGAAAGTTTAGAGGGACGGCCAGGTCTTGGTAGATTTGCAGTGGTCTGATACTCCTTCCATTTCAATATTATCGCTTGCACAGTGCTCCTTGGGATGTTTAAAGCTTGGGAAATCTTTTTGTATCCAAATTCGGCCTTAAACTTCTTCACAACAGTATCTCGGACCTGCCTGGTGTGTTCCTTGTTCTTCATGATGCTCTCTACGCTTTTAACGGACCTCTGAGACTATCACAGTGCAGGTGCATTTATACAGAGACTTGATTACACACAGGTGGATTGTATTTATCATCATTAGTCATTTAGGTCAACATTGGATCATTCAGAGATCCTCACTGAACTTCTGGAGAGAATTTGCTGCACTGAAAGTAAAGGGGCTGAATAATTTTGCACGCCCAATTTTACAGTTTTTGATTTGTTAAAAAAGTTTGAAATATCCAATAAATGTCGTTCCACTTCATGATTGTGTCCCACTTGTTGTTGATTCTTCACAAAAAAATACAGTTTTATATCTTTATGTTTGAAGCCTGAAATGTGGCAAAAGGTCGCAAAGTTCAAGGGGGGCGAATACTTTCGCAAGGCACTGTATCAAGAAAACATCCCTGGTCATCCCTACTGCCTCTGGTCTGGCAGACTCACTCTAAACACATGCTTCATTTGTAAATTATGTCTGAGTGTAGGAGAAAGCCCCTGGCTATCTGTAAAAAAAGATAACAAGAAAATGAGGCTGTCTGGTTTGCTTTATATAAGGAATTAGCAATTATTTATACTATTATTTTTGATTCTTAAGTATATTTTAGCAATTATATTTACTTTTGATACTTAAGTATAATGAAAACCAAATAGTTTGACTACTCAAGTATGACAATTGGGTTATTTTTCCACCACTGGGTTGTAGCATGGGTGGAAGTAAGAAGAACGCACATTTTATGGCTTATAAAGATGTTGAACTGAATTCAAACTTAAACATGATCTTAGGCTACTCATAAAAACAGCAGCTCTTTTCTGTATTCGTTGAGTCTCTAGCTTGTCATGGTTTTAAATGTTTTGAAATCTCACAGTATCAACGTCGCTGTGCATTCGAGGCTTCTTTTTACAGTCTATGGCTCGAGGAAACTGTGCACACACAGTGATCTGAGCTATCTGATCTGCCAGCTGTAGGCCTATAGATGCACTTGATTTGCTCTCTGGAGTTCTACCTTCAGACACATGAAATGGTTCAAAATGGAAACACTTTACCTTCCCCGCCCTAGGGCTGCTGAATCAAGTCCACTTATGGCAAACAGTGCGAAGCGAATACAGAAATAGGAACCCAAGGTTTAATCGTTTAAATTATTATTATTATTTTTTAGAAATGTTTGGTGATCGACTAGGAATGCCTTACAGATCAACCGGTTGGTGACTACTGCTGTATGGTGTTTTGCAATGGTAATGGTATTGGGTTGGGTTTAATGGTAAATGTAACACAACATATAGAGATGTTTTCTAGTAATGTTATTGAAAAACATGAGACTGACATGCAAAGGTTTATAATTGTATTATTAGGGTTGTCCTAAAATATTTGGGCTTCATATGAGAATTGCCCCATAGGGAAAGCCCCTCTCAGAGAGCTACCACTTGTTTGACTATTCAAGGGGAGTTTGGTTGAAGCATTAGGTTGCTCAGAGAATTACAAACTGAATTGCTTTCATGGAGGACTGGCTTGACTTTTGAGGATGACAATTTATTTTCATCATGAGAAAAAGCTATTGGTTTTCAAACCAAAGTTGCAGATAAAATGTTATGATCCATTTGATAAACACAAGAGATCCACAAAAAGGATAAAAGGTTGTGGTAGTAGCAGGAACAGTTTACACATTCATTTATGGGGGAAATGCAAGTGACTTCAATTTATCTGAACAGGAAGGGAAAGAAACACCTATTGTACATAGTATAAATAATCAATACTCTAAGGCGCAGCTTCATACTACTTGTCAAACATAGGGAAAATATACTGTTTACTGGCCATTAGGGTGGGCTTGGTGTGGGGTTTGGGGGGTCCGTGGATGGCTTTTGACCATTTATTTGGATTCTCCACGTCTTAATCATTTATTGAATATTATATGAATCCAAATAGTCTTAAAACAAAATAATATTGAATAATATTGCAGGAATACTAATCTTATCTGATTCTAACTACAGAAACAATTTCAGAACAATCTGAAACAATCTGGATGTCATGGCTTGCTGAAATGACGTGGACCAACCCTGAGAGAAAGATTAAATGTGTCTACATAGAGAGAGAACCAGCTTCATGAGGTAGTCACCTGGAATGCATTTCAATGTTTAAAAAATATATATTTAACCTTATTTAACTAGGCAAGTCAGTTAAGAACATATTCTTATTTAAAATGCCTACCCCGGGTCAAACCCTCCCCTAACCCAAACGACGCTGGACCAATTGTGCGCCGCCCGATGGGACTGCCGATCACAGCCGGTTGTGATACAGCCCAGGATCGAGCCAGGGTCTGTAGTGACGCCTCTAGCACTGCGATGGGGTGCCTTAGACTGCTTCTCACTCAGGTGGGCCTTGTTAAAAGCTAATGAGTGGAATGTATTTCCTTCTTAATGCGTTTGAGACAATCAGTTGTGTTGTTTAATGCGTTTGAGCCAATCAGTTGTGTTGTGACAAGGTAAGTGTGGTATACAGAAGATAGCTCTATTTGGTAAATGACCAAGTCCATATTATGGCAGGAACAGCTCAAATAAGCAAAGAAAAAATGACAGTCCCTCATTACTTTAAGACACGAAGGTCAGTCAATACGGAAATTTGTGCAGTCGCAAAAACCATCAAGCACTATGATGAAACTGGCTGTCATGAGGACCGCAACAGGAAAGGAAGACCCAGAGTTACCTCTGCTGCAAAGGATAAGTTCATTAGAGTTAACTGCACCTTAGATTGCAGCCCAAATAAATGCTTTACAGAGTTCAATTAACAGACACATCTCAACATCAACTGTTCAGAGGAGACTGTGTGAATTGCTGTAAAGAATCCACTACTAAGAATAAGAGAGTTGCTTGGGCCAAGAAACACAAGCAATGGACATTAGATTGGCGGAAATCTTTCATTTTGTCTGATGAGTCCAAATTTGCCATTTTTGGTACCAACCGCCTTGTCTTTGTGACACGCAGAGTAGGTGAACAGATGATCTCCGCATGTGTTGTTCCCACCATGAAGCATGGAGGAGGCAGTGTGATGGTGCGAGGGTGCTTTGCTGGTGACACCGTCAGTGATTTATTTAGAATTCAAGGCACACTTAACCAGCATGTCTACCACAGCATTCTGCAGCGATACACCATCACATCTAGTTTGGGCTTAGCGGGAGTATCATTTGTTTCTCAATAGGACAATTACCCAACACACCTCCAGGCTGTGTAAGGGCAATTTGACCAAGAATGAGAGTGATGGAGTGCTGCATCAGATGACCTGGCCTCCACAATCACCCAACTTCATCCCAATTGAGATGGTTTGGGATGAGTTGTACCGCAGAGTGAAGGAAAAGCAGCCAAACAAGTGCTCTGCATATGTGGGACCTCCTTCAAGATAGTTGGAAAATCATTCCAGGTGAAGCTGGTTAAGAGAATGCCAAGAGAAGAGTGTGCAAAGCTGTCATCAAGGCAAAGGTTGGCAACTTTGATGAATCTCATTGAAAATATATTTAGATTTGTTGAACACTTTTTTGGTAACTACATGATTCCACATGTGTTATTTCATAGTTTTGATGTCTTCACTATTACTCAACAATGTAGAAAATAGTAAAAATAAAGAAAAACCCTTGAATGAGTAGGTGTCCAAACTTTTGACTGGTTTGGACACCTACTCTGCATAACACTGTACATAAATTAGTAAAATAACCCAACCATGTGGGAATGAGCCATCACCTTGTTTATTAAATTTTAGCAAACAACATACTGTATTGTGAAAAACATGCATTAAGAGAGGAGAAACCACATCAATTTCATGTTTTTAAAATGTAACGTTTATTTAACTAGGCAAGTCAGTTAGGAACAAATTCTTATTTACAATGACGGCCTACCAAAAGGCAAAAGGCCTCCTGCTGGGATTAAAAATAACTAAAATAAAAAATATGTATAGGACAAAACACACATCCCGACAACACAACATAAAGAGAGATCTGAGACAACATAGCAAGGCAGCAACACATGACAACACAGCATAGTAGCAACACAACATAACAACATGGTAGCAAAACAACATGGCAGGAGCACAACATGGTAGAAGCACAAAACATGGTACAAACATGATTGGGCACAGAAAACAACAGCACAAGTGGGCAAGAAGGTAGTTCATAATTGTAATAGACTATCTCTGATTGTAATCTCCAAAATATCTCTCCTCCTCTTGTTATCACTCCATTGGAGAGTAAATGAAAAGGAGTAATCTATATGCACGTAGCAGAGAGTAGTGTGGGTAGGCAGCCAGTGCAGACGTTGACAGTGAGTAACTGAGAAAACAACTGCTAAGAATGATGAGACACTGACAGTACTGCAATTAAACTAACAACCATTATGACAGAGACAGACAATGAAACACTTATAGTGAAGAATGACAAATTAAAAACACCTCCTTCGACAACATCTTTAAGGGTCCCCAAAATAATAGCAATATTATGATGTGTGTGTGTGTGTGTGTGTGTGTGTGTGTGTGTGTGTGTGTGTGTGTGTGTGTGTGTGTGTGTGTGTGTGAGAATGAACAGCTGTGTATGAATGAGTAGAGTGATATTGATACTAGCCCAACATATTCTCTCTCTCTCAACATGCTGGTCAATAACAGATGTACATTTTCGCCTCTGAAATTATATTTATTTAACCTTTATTTAATTTAACTGGGCAAGTCAGTTAAGAACAAATTCTTATTTACAATGACGGCCTACCTCAGCCAAACCCGGATGACACTGGGCCAATTGTGCGCCGCCCTATGGGACCCCCAATCACAGCCGGGTGTGATACAGCCTGGATTCGAACCAGGGACTGTAGGGACACCCCTCTTGCACTGAGATGCAAGAGAGGCCACTTTCGCCACTTGGGAGCCCGAAAAAGGACCACGCAGGGTGCTAAACACACACACTCTCTCTCTCTCCTTGGAGAGAAAATTAGTCATGGAAACCAATTCCACAACTCTGACTTCCATATCTCAGAGGGGAGCCGAGGGAGGAGGTAGGAAGGGGAGGGGGTGTTCACACCAGAAGTCCTTTCTGTAGGTCAGAGTCCCCATCTCTCACTCTCGATCCCCTCCCCTCACTCCCCCTCCATCTCGCTATTCCCTCACTACCCCCATCCATTCTCTCTCCCCCTCTCCTTCACTCATATCTCTCAGCTTTTGTAGCATTCTTCCTCTTGACAACCTCCACCCCAGCAGAAAGCCTGCCATGTAGGTATGCCTGCTGTTCAACCAATCACATCTCATTCTGAA
Organism: Oncorhynchus kisutch; assembly: GCF_002021735.2. NCBI lineage: Eukaryota > Metazoa > Chordata > Actinopteri > Salmoniformes > Salmonidae > Oncorhynchus > Oncorhynchus kisutch. Next base: position 46,483,101 of record NC_034176.2, read on the forward strand.
GTAGCTCTAACCACATCTCATTCTGCCTGATATCCACCAATCACATCTCTTTCTGAATCAGGGACAGACAGACGGGTCACAGATTGGCCTAACACACCAGGAAAATACAGCCTCACTCCTCCTCCTCTGCCCAGAGAAAGGGCTGATCTGTGATCTCTACCCCCTTCCTTCTCACCTTTCCAAGACAAATGCACTTGAGTGTTTGCCAAAGGGAAAAGAGCCGCAGAAATCAAAATGCACACACTAAAGTCAAATGCCAGAATCAATAACGGCCATAAAGCTCCTTAAACTTCCACAACTTTCACATAATCGATTAGAGAGCTTCTGGGTGTGCAGAATATTACTGCAGCCCAGCAATAACACGCCTGATTCAACTTATCAACAAAACAGCCAGTGGTGGGCTGGAACAAAAGCCTGCACACACCAAGCTCGGACCAGGTTGGCTAACCACTGGACTAACCCTATTAGTCTTTCAATTAGATATCAACCCTGTCCTATTTATGACCATTTCCATGGTGATGAACCGTTTATAATACATCCTATTCAGCAATTACACAGCTTACTGGCTCAACATGGAAGGAGAGGATCAAGAATTCTGCAAATCCTTTTAAAGCAGTGATATATTTCTGGTCCTTACCCTCCCTCCCTCGGACTACAGCGCCATATGCTTCTTACGCTGATAGCCTAAACAAACACACACCCGCTAATCTCAAAAGACTATAAGGTTAATTGGAGGAAGTAAGACTTATTTAGCAACACTGTAGGGCTAGTATCTGTGTCAGAAACATTTAACAGAAGCAGCCTTTTCAGCAAATGCACATAATGTGTCTATGTACCTTTGAAGGGGGTTGACTACTGTCACCATGAACATCAAGAGGGGTATCAAGAGGGGTTACAGTTGGGTATGGCAGGCGCCATACACTAGCTCAAGACAGACAATGTCAACATAGGCTATAAAAAATTTAGACAAAAATCATTCCAATCCCGCCTAAAATGTAACGGCTGTAATTGAGAGCTGGCTTTAGGACCATGCGGAGCATCGCTGAGATAGAAGCTGCCAGCCTGCACGCCTTTCTCACCGCAGAGAGCATAGGCAGTGCCAGACAGTTTGCTTTGTTTGTCTGCCGTTTAGGCAGTGCGCTCATTGCTTTTGAATTTGATGTCGGTATTTGAACTCAGCCTTGTAAACCTTGCAGCCAGCTACTTTATGCACTGGTTACTTTCACATTGATGTCGACATTGGCGGCGCGTCCAATAGGTTAAGGGAAGATAAGCTTCCTCTAAAGTAAATTAAATTAAATGTGATATATAATTACAAAATGCCTATACAGAAATAAATAAAATCATTCAAAATTCTACACCAGAGTGTATGATTTGGCCACAGAGGATCATTCAAATCTTTAAAAAATTAGCTGTGGATTGTTTTAAACCTGCAATTTGGGCAGCGCTTGGCAAATAGCCTAACAAATAGCTGATTGTTGAATTGCAGTGGTCAGTGAAAAGTAGTTAAACAGGCCTATTGCAATATTTCAAAAATACAGTCGTAGGAGAAACATAGTTTTGAAAGCTAATGGCAATTGCTTACAATTCTCAACTCCCAATTGAGCGAACAGTAGCCCATCTTATTGGCAGCAGCGGAGAGCAAAACCATATCCCTGGTGAGTGCGTGAATAATCACTGTCATTATCATTGGATCAGTACCATTGGAAAGTTTTTAGAGATTAGATGGTTGCATTTAAAGTTACACTACGCAGAAAATCCTGCATTTCCTGGCTGTTTAAACTCTAATAGCTTGCCTAATTTCAGTTTGTGTGACAAAATAAGCTAGTATAGTGTAGAGAATCATTGTACCATCTAAACCGCTGTGAAATGTATTTTCCACAACCAAAAATATTGTTGTTTCAGCTGTTTGAAGCTGAGTGTACAAAACCGAAAGTAAAAGACACAAAAACAAAATGTAAGAACGGGAAGCATAGAAATAGCACACATAGAACATATCTACCGCTTCTTCAACTTGGTTTCAAGTGGAATGGTAGATCTATAACTCACATTTCTATGTGAATTTGGTCAGGTAAGATTAAGACATGGTCGTTTTTACTGATCTGTTTGTCAGTGTCAATAGAGTAGGCTACTAATGTGTTGTACTCAAAAATATGTTGCTTATGTCGCCAGTCATATAAAGCATAGTAGAACTGCATGAAATGTGTTTATCAAAGGCCACATTTCCTATGCAAAGAAAGGAGAAGAAACATCTCTGATTAGGTTTAGTTTTTCACTGAGCTCAGGCATGCATTGTTCAGAACCACCCCCCCCCCCCCCCCAAACATTCTGAAATTGCATTTTTGTCCCCCTTAGTTTCATCATTGGAATGTGATACAAAACGAGGCAACGGTGTGCTTCAGGACCTACCCGACCACCTCCGCGCGACCAACCAAAGTTGTGGCCGCTGTTCAGAACTGTCTGTTTCGCTAACAGTGATTGAGTTATATGACCGCTCCCGAGTGGCGCAGCGGTCTAAGGCACTGCATCTCAGTGCTAGAGGCGTCACTACAGATCCTGGTTAGATTCCAGGCTGTATCACAACCGGCCGTGATTGGGAGTCCCAAAGGGCGGCGCACAATTGGCCCAGTATCGTCAAGGCCCAGTATAGCCAAGCCTGTCTACAAGTGCAATGATAGATGCCTGTAAAGGTAAAAAAAAATGCTTCCCCAAACTTGAAACTCACATGCTATGGATGTCGGCAGTGGCGGTTGTATGCCCCCCCCCCCCAAAAAAAAACAACCAGACATTTGGAACAACACAAATAAATAATCATAACATTTAAAACTATATAAATAAAAACATATACAAAAATACAACTCAGAAATATAAAATAAGTACAAGACAAATAGAAACAAATTGTAGTATATAAATACAAATAAAAAGATAATCAAATTATTACACTATTACCCTATTGCTAACAGAAAACACACAAATAAAACTAAATTGCACAAATCCTATATCACACAAATACACAATAGAATAACACACTTATAAAGAAAAGAACCTGATTATTACACTATTGCACCGCAAACAAGAAACACAAACTAAATTGCACAACTAATTGCATTAGTACTGTACAAAGTTAGAGGTGCGCTATTTGAAAGATTCCCCTGCTCCTAATTATGTCAACTTCTGAGTGGGAAATCTTCCCAGGCAGTAGTAACCTGCCTAGCTCACAAACTAGAATCAGGTCGCCCACTCCGACAAGGTTAATCGACCCACGGTCCCACACAGTGACATGATATCATTGACGTGACCTGAAAATAAGCGATAGAAAACTGATTGCGCAAATGCCACCATTCCGAATGTTTTTTTTTTGTGCAGGCGCCGGGTGCAGCTGGGCGGTTGCCCATGTCGCCTATACCTACATCCGCCACTGATGTCGGAATTTGAAGTTGGCTTTGTTGTGACTTGTTAGTGTGTATCATGGATCTATTTCAAGTTGCACTGTGTGAGCGATTCCACAAGTAAATTAGTAACGTTACATTTATGATACGGTTCAGTAGTGGTTGACATTACATGCTGTTCCACAGAACTTTAAACCTAATATTTCTGTGATAATTAATGGCTGGGGTCCTATGTTTTTGCAGTTCTCCAAATAGCATTTGGTTGTGAACCACGTATTTTGATGCTCAATAGCAGATGCTATAATCAGAATAAAAATGCGACCAATCAATCTCCACCCATATAGACAACACATGACATACAGGCGGGGTACTGCTTTTCTGCGACCTGCATCATCTGTAGGATGAAGAGAACGCGTGCGCTGCGACTAGTCTGTGGAAAAAACACAGACAAGCGGGAGAGCTATGAATACAGAAAACCCAGAAACAACTCCTAAACCCCAAAACATTGACGTAACATACTTTTACCTTAATTACGTCAATAGTCTTTTCCTTGCCACCTGCTCCGAAACGGATGAGCCAAGGCGACAATTGGAACGAATATTTTCAGGAATGCAAAATCCGAAACACCTACTGCGCTTGCGTATTCCGGGCCCGGACCGCCATTCGCCACTATTTGGCAAAAAACACCGATCTTGCACCGTGGACGGCGGAGGCAGCTGCGAGGTAGTAACAATTATAAACGCATCGTAATGAATGCTCTCTTGTTACAGAAGCCAAGTCTGCAAAAGGATGAATCAGACCAGAGCCCAGCCAGATCAATAGCACTGTTGTGGCCAGCCTGGTCAGATTTAGGAGGGGCCGCATCACTCGGAAAAAACACCAATTTTTTGGCAAAGCCATCAAGTTGGGGATGTAGCCTCATGCCATGGAACCTAATGCAAAGCAAACCCGTTATAGCCTAACTGTCACGTAGCCAAGCACTGTTATCTTAATTGAAAAAAAGAAGGGAAAAAAACAGAATAGAACAACGAATGCACTTGTTGCGCAATTTAAAGCATCATCTCGGCAACATCACAATTTTTAATCTCCTGAAATGTAGAATGTTGTCCGTAGATAAATTGCTGTAGTTTATTATATCTAATATTTTCTATTGTTTTTAAAATGAAGCTTATCAATGCCTTCGGAACATCTGCAAATTAATGACCTGGCCTAGAAAATATTCTATCCGCCGCATAGAATGTTTGTTTCATGTCAACAAAGTGGGCGTTTAAATGATTCCCTCCGCTACATTGATACATTTTAGCCTAACTCTTGTATTGCTTATATGGATTAACAATCTCCCGCTGGCCATGACCATGAAAAAGTATCGGCAGCAGGATGACTGGGCTACCCTGGCCACTCAAGTGCCATTCGCCCAGACAATCTCTGCTAGTGCTACAGTTCGTTCACAAAAATACTCGGAAAGTGTTGCCTTGTTTGAAACCCCATTATATCGCATGCACACGTAACCGTGCGTTCACAAGCAATTCGCGCGAATCAACGGTAATTCATCTCACCTCAGGTTCTTCAATATCGATGTTTCTGCAAGCTTGCGGTCCATTCCATTCCCTGCAATTCCACCATCTTTCGTTCCACACCTCTCTCACTCTACCCGGCTAGGCTGGGCAGCAGTCGGTCTCTTGTGCTGTGCTGTGAGCGAGCTGCTTCCCTCCCTTACCCCTCCTCCTCAGCCACCGTGACATCAGAGGGGGATTACAAACAATCCAAAAGCATCTTTAAATGGGGGAAATTTTGTCCAGCACTGGATGGCCGCTTCAGCGGTCTTGAAAGGCTTATATTGTCTTCAACTAGAGTACACACATTTCTGGTCCGCTTCATATATCCATGCTATATTGCATGTCAGTTCCAATTATTCTTTTCAGTTCTGTACTTAGTCATGGGGAAACAACTGGATTCCATTTATAGGCTGTCATGTGATGTCCAAACATTTAGCTAGATAGGCACACGTGAAAGAGAGAAGTATTCTATGGCAATGGAATAGCAAGGAAGTTTTAGTCAGAGATAAATAGTTTAAATAGTTAATAAATAGTTTACCATTACCAACAAAGTTGTGTATTCCAGATGATGATCTTTATTAAACTTGGTAAGCAGTTGATAAAAACTATTTATGTTGAAACAGTATATATAATTAATTGTATTACTCTAAATAAATACAGAAATAATCAAAGATGAGCTGCTAGGCATATTAACATTAGACACACCCTCCAAAAACAATTTTACAATAAATTAGAAAAAGTACAAAGAAAGTAAGAAGCTACATTATCTTTTAAAAACTAAATGAACCTTAATAAAAAAATAATGATTCTGCATATAAACTCAGCAAAAAAAGAAACGTCCCTTTTTCAGGACCCTGTTCTTCAAAGATAATTCGTAAAATTCCAAATAACTTCACAGATCTTCATTGTCCATGCTTGTTCAATGAACCATAAAAAATTAATGAGCATGCACCTGTGGAATGGTCGTTTAGACACTAACAGCTTACAGAAGGTAGGCAATTATGGTTACAGTTATGAAAACTTAGGACACCAAAGAGGCCTTTCTACTGACTCTGAAAAACACCAGGGACTGGCAAAAAGTGCTCTTCACTGACGAGTCGTGGTTGTCTCACCAGGGGTGATGGTCGGATTCGCATTTATCGTCAAAGGAATGAGCATTACACCGAGGCTTGTACTCTGGAGCGTGATCGATTTGGAGGTGGAGGGTCCATCATGGTCAGGGGCGGTGTATCACAGCATCATCGGACTGAGCTTGTTGTCATTGCAGGCAATCTCAAAGTTGTGCGAAGACATCCTTCTCCCTCATGTGGTACCCTTCCTGCAGCGTCATCCTGACATGACCCCCCATTATGACAATGCCAGCAGCCATACTGTTCTTTCTGTGCGTGATTTCCTGCAAGACAGGAATGTCCGTGTTCTGCCATGGCCAGCAAAGAACCCCGATCTCAATCCCATTGAGCACGTCTGGGACCTGTTGGATCGGAGGGTGAGGGCTAGGGCCATTCCCCCTAGAAATGTCCAGGAACTTGCAGGTACCTTGGTGGAAGAGTGGGGTAACATCTCACAGCAATAACTGGCAAATCTGGTGCAGACAATGAGGAGGAGACGCACTGCAAACTTAATGCAGCTGGTGGCCACACCAGATACTGACTGTTATTTTGACACCCCCCTTTGTCCAGGGACACAATATTCAATTTTTGGTAGTCACGTGTCTGTGGAACTTGTACAGTTTATGTCTCAGTTGAATCTTATGTTCATACAAATATTTACACGTTAAGTTTGCTGAAAATTAACGCAGGTGACAGTGAGAGGACGTTTCTTTCTTTGCTGAGTTTATGTACAATTCCTATATTCTAACGTTTGTATTCTAATGTCTGTAAGTAGGCCTAGTATGCAATACAACAAACCCACGTGGTAAAAAGAGTAAGGATATGCTTGCGTTCATTCATTCGAAAGACGCTGACACAGACAGAATGAAAACTACTCAATGACAGCTAACAACAAGTGACAGCTCAGAGAAAACTAAAAACAACAAAAAACAAATGTAGCTTTGATAGTTAAAAAATTATTTTCATCATTCAGGACACATTGGTTTTGAGATGAGAAGGGTCTCTTACATAATGCTTAGGTTATATACAGTCTTCTTAATGACTCCAAACATAGCTAACAGAGAACATGGTAGTAGTAGGAGTTAAATGGAAGCCCTCGTAGGTCAAATGTTGTGAACTAAAAACAAAAGTGCCTTCGGCAGGACAGGGCAGACGTATGGCCGACACACTGCACACAGTATCCAAATTAAGTGATAGAAGGGTAAAGGCTGCATTTGAACTCTTTCTGCAATGATCTCCAACAGGACAGACACTGTGGCTGTTCCAACATCCACCTACAACAGTCATGATGTGTTTCCCAGCTTGTGTGACTGACCACCGCAATGGCTGAAGACTTCTTCACACATTACTGCCCCTACTGTCTGCCCCTAAAACACACTAGAGCTACATCACCTTAGTACTGTGTGTATAGCTGTTGTCATAGGCTGTTATAAGCTGCTTTGTCTGTTCACAGTGGCATTATGAATGTTTTATGAATGCTCGTCTAGGCCTATGTCTCAAGCGCGTCTAGCTAAGCCTCTTGGGAACGATATACAGTTGCAAGTTGATTGTTATGTTGTGCTACAAGCGCTAAAGAGCATGCCCCTGCTCCTTCCACTCAAAACGTCAGTTTGGTTTTTGATCCATTTGAGCTCTGTCACATTTTGTTATGCGGCAGCCGTGAAGAGAATACTTCAGTGGCAACTACCAAGCTCTCTCCCAGCTTGTTTGTTTGTCTGTCTGTCTGTGTTGACATTGTCTCCCTCGTCCACATGCTTCATACCAGTGCCTGTTCTGATCACATTACAGATACACACGACAGTAGCCTAAGCCTGTATTCATAAAGTGTCTTGAAGTAGGGAGCTGATATAGGATCAGGTCCCTCCTATCCATATAATATTATTTATTATGATCAAAAAGACAAAACTGATCCTAGATCAGGACTCCTAGATACGCTTTGTGCATACTGGCCCTGTTAAATAGCACCTCGACGAGAGGGCTCAGACACCTAACAGAAATACAAGTCTGTCTCTAATACAAATGGAAACGTTTTCCCAGCCTACTCTATACAGTATCCCTCTGAATCTGACCTGCCTGCCCTGTGGGCAGTGGCTCAGACACATAATACAGTATTGTATTGTACAGTATAACCACTTTGACAAATGAGCTGGAGTGACTTAGGGGCAGATCTGCAGGAGGATGCATCTAAGATAAGAGAGGTTAACTGCAGGTTAGAGTAGGGGAACTATCCCTTTAAGAGGAGATACATAGGTGGTGAAGTATCAATGTAAGAGGAGAAGACAGAAAGGTGAACTATTCATTTAAAGCAATAATCTTAGACTTGATTCAGCCTAATTCAGCCCTGCCACTTAAAAAGGTATAGTTCACCCAAATTACATAATTTTCAAATCCACTATAAGTGACTTTGTTGAGCTTCACAATCAATTTCAGATTGTTTCAGATGATTTAGACATGATGCGTGAAAAAAGCTAATATCGGTCCAATGACTTAAATAGGATTTGTGCCACAAATGTAACATTGTTAGCATGTGGAAACAGTTCCAGGGAAACTAAACCAAAGCATGGATTGCTGTCATACCCTGTAAGCAGTCTATGGGTAAGGTAAGGAAAGCAATGTTTCATTTCGTAATTTGGGTGAAATATCCCATTTGCACCTTACAGAAAATAATACAGACGAAGCCCAATGTTCATCAGAGCTGCTCCTCTATAAAATATTGATCTATTAGTCTATGACCAATAAAGGGTGGAAGAAGTGTTCTGCCGTTGTTATTATTATCATGTTCATAGTGGTTTGTGCAACTGAACAAATTACATTTACAAAAGGTACAGGCCCTTTCTTACAAAATGTAACCCTACCGGAATATGTACATTACGAGTATGTGTCAGTCTAAAGATATGTTCTGTGAATATACAGGTTAGGGAATGTAATGTCATTCTTATAAAACACAAACTTAGATGATTTACCTTGAGATAATGTAACACGTATCACTGTAACACTACCAAAATATAGGTCTTTATACCATATTTACCATAGAGTAACCTATTATCTGGTTATAATACTTATTACCGGAGCCAGTGCAGTGTTTGATTGAATACCTCAAGTATATACTGTAGGTTGAGAAAAATTTGCAGAGAATGGATCAAAAACATTTCTTAATGTGTATAATCCTATAAAGGGATAGATCAGTATTTTGGCAATGAAGCCCTTTGTGTACTACCCCAGTCATTTGAACTCATGTATACAATTATTATGTCTTTGTGTTCAGTTTGAAGGAAGTTGCTAACTAGCGTTAGTGTAATGCTAGCAGTTCCAGTCATTACGCAACCTTCCAGTCAATGTGCAAATGCTAGTTACCCCTAACTTCCTTCATACTGGACGCAGAGACATACAAATGGTATCCACAAGTTTGTCTGACTCAAAATCCCAAACTATTCCTTTAATGTTATGTCCTGAATTGAGAGACAGTCATATAAATAGAATCCATTCTATCCATGAGTCCTATTTCTATGGAGATAGTGGTGTAAGCATAAAATAAACTCTTCCTACACAATGCTTTCACTGACTCCTAATGACAACAAGCTTTAAATCATACGCCTATAATACCCAGATCAGTGGGTCTGTGAGATATGAGGGGTATACAACAAAGCATCAATGAGTTAGCCAGCTACCTTGCCTAACTATTTAAAAAATATATGTTTTACAAAGATAAGTTTGAAACGGCATGGTCTAAATTAGTCAACAACCAGAAACACATATATAAGTTGAGCTTTCTCAATGGACCAGAAAATCAATAGCTATTTCTGGTTGTTAATTGAAGTTGGCCAGCTAACTCATTGATCCTGCTTTGTAGTAAACCCCACTGGACTGAAAAGCTGTCAAGTTAGTGGGAGCCAAGTTACTCTCCAGGGAAGAAAGATAAAAAAAACACTGAAACATCAAAAACATTGAATAGGAGCAGCTGCCTCGCCCTTGATGCTGTTGGCCCAAGGAAAGGCGGCCATTTTGAATGTCGTGCTGAATGATAGGCATTCAGGCCAGTTATTGCCGGTTACATACACTACATGACCAAAAGTATGTGGACACTCGTTGAGCATCTCTTTCCAAAATCATGGGCATTAATATGGAGTTGGTCCCCCCTTTGCTGCTATAACAGCCTCCACTCTTCTGGGAAGGTGTATATATAGTTGTGCTGTCATGTCAACTCCTTGTCACCCATTGTCATGACAAACAAAACATTGTTTGGATTGACAAGGACAGCAATGGAGTAGACAAGAGAACAAACAGATCTGGTACTATTGTTGAGCAATAATGCATGCCATCAGCCAGGGCCTGTATTCATAAAGAGTAGGGAAGTGCATCTTTCCCTTCCAATTTCAATTCGATACGTATCTAGATCTGTTTTAGTTGACTTCTCTGTCTGTGTGTGCCAGGGTTTCCGGTAGCCGGCAATTGGCCGATAAATGGCGATATATAACATACTTACTTTTTTGATACCTGAATGTTTTATTTCATATTATCAAGCAAGTCTTACCTTTCTTCAAAGTAGTCTATAGGTAAAATCTGACCATGGGAACATGGAGGCAATTATTTTCTAAAGATTTCATAAAGTAAATATCGGAATTAAAATGCTAAAAATCTAAGTCAAAAGTCAACTAATGTGAGATCATTGTGTGAATTGTTTGTCCTTTGGTTATTTATGTTTTATCAATTCCCCATTACATACACTGCCGTTCAAAAGTTTTAAAACACCTACTCATTCAAGGGGTTTTCTTTATTTGTACTATTTTCTACATTGTAGAATAATAGTTAAGACATAAAAACTATGAAATAACACATATGGAATCATGTAGTAAAAAAAAAAAGAAGTTATCTTCTTATTGCTTGGTGGCAGTATTTTGACGTCTGGCTGAGAAGCATGCCCAATGTAAACTGCCTGTTACTCTGCCTGTTACACTTTTGATTTTAAATCACCATCACCCACTTGTCATTTTTCCAGATTAAAAGTGTTTGAGCTATCAATATCTATGAATGTATAGCACAACTTTGGATTTCACCCGTCTCAAAATGAATGTTTATTTTATTTTAATTTTTTTAAATGTTACCCCTTTTTCTCCCCAATTTTGTGGTATCCAATTGTTTAGTAGCTACTATCTTGTCTCATCGCTACAACTCCCGTACGAGCTCGGGAGAGACGAAGGTTGAAAGTCATGCGTCCTCCGATACACAACCCAACCATGCCGCACTGCTTCTTAACACAGCGCCATCCAACCCGGAAGCCAGTCACACCAATGTGTCGGAGGAAACACCGTGCACCTGGCAACCTTGGTTAACGTGCACTGCGCCCGGCCCGCCACAGGAGTCGCTGGTGCGCGATGAGACAAGGATTTCCCTACCGGCCAAACCCTCCCTAACCCGGACGACGCTAGGCCAATTGTGCATCGCCCCACGGACCTCCCAGTCGCGGCCGGTTACGACAGAGCTTGGCGTGAACCCAAAGTCTCTGGTGGCACAGCTGGCGCTGCAGTACAGCGCCCTTAATCCACTGCGCCATCCGGGAGGCCCTCAAAATGAATGGTTTTGATTGTTTGGAAGTTTTTAGGGAGCGAGCTTCTCCTTCTGCCATGCAGTGATTGCAGTCCTCATTATGAAATGATTAACTTTACCCTGTAAATGATGGTGAACCAGGATGGGTACATTACAGGCACATTGTTTTTCTGCAGTTCTCATTTGTTGCTCATATGGTAAGTAAATATTTTCTTCCATGAGAAATATAAGGAAAGCTATTACTGATGCCAGTGAAGACTAGCTAAATTTCCCCCAACATCGGACACCCCGTAACTTCGAACGCTCTAGTGGTTGGAGGATTATATCACTTCGAGCTCAACATTTAAATGGGCAAAAAAATAACAGCACGTGTTGTGACTAAAGACACCCTTATAGCTATCTGACCACCAATTTTCATTGCAGTTCATTGCAGTTTTAAGTTAGATTTTGAGAGTTGTCAAAAAAGTTATATATATATATACACACACACATTTTGTGGGACAAGGTGTGTATTGTAAAATTCGACTGTGAAACACATTTACTTTCCAACTTTTGACCTAAATTATTCACACTCATTTATATGTAAGTATAAAACTGTTATCTACTTCCTCAAAACATAAGCTTAATCTGTGAAACAAATAATGAGAAATTGAACAAGATGCTGGTGAAGAACCTCTACAGGAGGGCGCACCGGGCTACGCAATGACAAGTTGACAGGCAAGTAATTCGTTTATTTTACTGGAAGGCTAGCCAACTAATCAACTATCTAGTAAACACTTCAGATATGAGGTTGGTGTCTTTTTTTTAAACAAAATTAAACGGATATATCTTGTAATTGAACAAAATAGTAAGGTGGCCAATAACTGGGGACTGTATGCTGATAATACGGGATGTATTTTGTTTTGCTAAACCGCTTATCAAAAATATGATAATAGTAGTATTTCCACTGAAATGTCAAACATGCTAATTGCTAACCAGTTAGCAAATTTTTTTACTACACCAATAATCACAAAATATTGATGACTTGATCACAAAATAACACTGTTGAAGGTAATGTATTTCTTAAATGATGTTGAATATGCCGATTATACGGGGTGCTACGCTACTATGAACCTCAGCTAGCATAGTCGGTTGTACTGATTTTAAACATGATTTTTATGGTTTCAAAAAAATTGTAAATTACTATTTACCTGTGAATAAATTCATGAAATGGAGAATGGATTACATTTTTGTATGGAGGTCAATGAGTGTCGAATTTGGTCAGAAAAACATTGAATTGCTAATTTGCTACTTGAAGGTTATTTTATTGAATATCAGTTTCGTAAACGATTAAGTTGTTACAAATGCACTGATATATGTGGACACAAGTGGCATTTCACAACATTGAAAAAAATGTTATAATCAGAGTGATGCCTGTTGTTAACACGCCTATCTGCCCTCTAATTGGTAATAGGCCCCCCTGAACTCGCCTCCATTCCATCTCTGAGGGCGGTCACTCGACTATCTTGTCAATATAATGGAAAATCTTTGCTAGGCTACTGACATTGCCTGGGGTTTTTCGGCATGCAAAATTACTTGTAGATCAATGACTGTCAACGCAGTTCTCTCTTGAACATTAGAACTAGGGACTAATGCGTATCGGTAAATAGTGAGTTACATCTCTAATAAAGAGTCTCAGAGTAGGAGTGCTGATCTAGGATTAAGTACCCCCTGACCATGTAATCACAAAGATCACAAGGCCAAAACGAATCCTTTATCAGGCAACGCTCCTCAGAGAAACTTTGTGAATACAAGCCCAGGTCTCACTAAGAGGACTAAACAAACAGAACTGTGAAAAAAATACAGCAGCAACAACCACTCCAGGAGAGTATGAGTGTGTCGCAAATGGCACACTATTACCTATATAGTGTGCCATTTGGGATGCAGACAATGTGATGATCAGATCTGGGGGGATTATAGTTCCCCCTCAGAATGGAAATAGAGGTTGTGGTACCAAGTTAGCCTTGGTGCCAGTCTGTTTCTGCTCGCTTGTCAACTCCTTATGGAATTGTCATGCAAAATGTTTGCCTTGACAATGACGTAGGCAAAAGCACAAACAGATCTTGGACCAGGCTGGCACCAAGTTGTTCTTGAATAAAAAGGGAAAGCAGTGACACAGCCTATATACCAGTTGTGCTTACATACAGTACTGTAATCATTCTCATTGACAGACTCGAGGGCTAGGTACTTCAAGAAAACCTTCTGAGGAAATTATAATTATTTGAATGTGCTTGCAGTCATTTCTTTACAATCGAGCACCTCTCTACAATTGAAGTGACTCAGACCATTGTACGCCTGGCAGTTGATATATAGATATATTTCACATCCAGGTATGAAGAAACCTGGATTTGCTTTCCTCTCTCCTTGCGAAATACTTACATTTCTCAGAGCTACAACATGAGTTTCATTGGTTCATGGTTGTGCTCAGTCTAAATGTTGTTTAGTTGTCCGTAGGGATGCACGACATATCGGTATCGGCATATAATGGCTTTGCTAGTTTTTTGTTCTTGTATGTTGACAATGAATGATTTGCTGCACTGCTCATCTCACTATAGTCCTTGAATCTCTTAAGTGAAAAAACTAAAATGACAGATAGAATTGGTTGACAGAATTGTTCTAGTCCCTAACATTGAAAGAGACCTGAGGTACCTAAACTAAGCTACTAACAGACCATACAAGCCATACTCTTCCTGAGAAGTTGTTCCATATTACTTCAGCAAGCCATGACACCCACCATCTCAGATTGTTCTCAAAATGTTTCTGTAGTAAGAAACAGGTAAGATAGGTATTTCTGAAGCATTATTTTGTTTACATTTTATCTTGGAGAAATTAGGCTAATTAATTGCACCCAAATCGGCAATTTATGATTCAGACAATATTCAATAAATATAGTCCCAAACATCCGATTTGGACCAAACTTCTTCCTACCAATGAGTAAGACACGAGGAATCCCCCCAAAAATGTAAAAGCGACCCACGCACCCCCAACCAGTATTCAGTATCAGTTCTCCATGATTGATAAGTAGTTTTCCATACTATGTAATGTATTCCCTATGAAACTGATGTTTTTCCCCCCTGATAGTATTGAAGTCGTTTGCATTATTTACCATGAAGTAGTGTGAAAGTACCAGGTTTTGACCACTAGATGCCACTGTTCCTGCTATACCATTACACTCTGTTATGCTTTTATAGAGCTGTTTCCTGATCATTTTATTGAAACACATAAGACTGAAATGCAATTAATTACTTTATTAAGGCTGTCACAACATTTAGTCTCTAGCCAATTTCTCCATCAAAGTTTTTGGCTTGTAAGGAAAAGTCTTCATATGAGAATTGCATCGGGATAGCCCTCTCAGAAAGCAGACACTTGTTGGACTATTCAAGAAGAGTTGGTTTTCAGCATTAAGTTGCTATAAGAACAAGCTGAATTGCTTTCATGGAGGACCGGCTTGAATTGTGAGGACCACACAATTTATTTTAATAATGAGACAAATCTATTGGTTTTCTACCCAAAGGTGTAAAATGAAATATTGTGATATAAACACAAGAGACCAGCAAAATGAACAAAAGAGTGGCGGTATAGCAGGATCAGTGGCATTTAGTGGTAAAAATCTATAGACCGGTTGGCTGATAACGTCACAAAAATTATGCGCACACATCGTTGTGGCCTGAAGCCGTGCTTTGCAATGATTCTGAACGGTGAGAATAATGACCAACAATGACAAGAAGCTACCATGTGGGGAATCGTATGTGTCTCGTTTCAGCTAGTTGTATCTTCAAATAAAATATATTTTTATTGGTCACATACACATGGTTAGCAGATGTTATTGCGAGTGTAGGGAGTGTGTTCTTGATACCATGTCTTGTTTTGAGGTGTTTTGACTTATTTCATGTCAATGCTAATATGGCAAAACAATTGTTAACTAACAACTGTAACAATGTATTTGAGAGTCAACAAGTGCTCATTGTGAAAATGTATTTATGTGTTCAACAAACATTTGGAGACTAAATATAGTTCACATGTTGTCAACAATCTAAGCCAAACAGGTCTGTTTTTCCCCATAGTTGCGCAAGTGTCACTTTTGTTGCTTAACAACCAATGCAAGCCACTTTAATTACTCATTTCTCTGAACAGGGAGGAAAGAAACATCACCAGATGCACAGGGAATACATTACTTAGTATGGAGAAGCAATACTCCAAGCCACAGCTTCAGACTACTTGTCAAACATAGACAGCTGATCATGTATACTGGTTGCTGGGGTGGGATTGGCATGGGGTGTAGGGGGTCCGTGGGTGGCCTTTGACATTTTTTGGGGACGCATTGGTAGGAAGATGTTTGGTCCAAATTGGATGTTGGGTACTATATTTGACTACAATCTGAATCTTATAAATTAAAATGGTCAATTTGGATGACATCAATTAGCTTCATATTTCAGAGATCTAATTATATTTCAACAAAATAATTTTACAGGCATGCTAATCGTATCTCCTCTTACTAATTACAGAAACAATTTCAGAACAATCTGGTGGTCCTCTTTTTTGTGCTTTGAGGTGGAACGACTCAGAGCAAAGCCACACTCAGATTTCCATTCTGAAAGGGGGATTGGCTCAGACAAAGCTCTGCAGACGAATCAGAGTCCAGGCATTTCCAGGAAGACGGGAGGGGCCACAAATAACTTTAAGATCTCCTAGCCCCCTTCCAGAGCTTTCAATATGAGCATAATGTTACCAGCCACTAGACGCTGATCTAGGGACAGTATTTTACAGTTCTTGCCCTAATGGTTAAGGTTAGGGGTTGGGTGAGAGTAAGCTGATCCTAGATCTGTGCCAGAGGGGCAAATTTAAACCGTAACCCATCTCCCGTGGAGTAGGAAGCGTCTCCTCTCACTGACCAATGACCTTGTCTGTCCATCTCTCACTGACCAATCACAGAGTCTAGCCACTTCCTGTATGCAAGGGCGAAGCATCCCTGCTCGGGGGAGCGGCAGCCTTCCAGGACTCTGGCTATGAAACCGTGCTCTGAGGGCAGGGCGGGGGGGCAGGGGTCAGGTGGACCCCGCTTCAGACGCTTAGTGTTGCGGGGGTCTGGGACCCCGACCCCGTCCACCTCCATGGCATTCTGACCCTCCTGAGCCTGTCCGTTCCTGCTGTCCACCCTGTCTATACCCACTCCTCTAGGGGAGGCTGTGTGAGGGTAGCTGCTCAGTCCAGCGTCAGTGTGGTTCAGCTGGGGAGACTCACTGCCACAGCCCTGGCCATCGTGGTGATCGTGGTCCCGCCTCCAGTGGTGCCAAAGGTAGAAGACGTGTCGCCTGGAGACAGATAGTGGTTAGGAAATACAGTTTTGGTTTTGATGTCATAGTAAACTGCTATCATTGAAAAACTGGATTTCTAGAATCTGTAGAACTGTAAAGCTAAAAAAACATTTTATGTTGAAACCATATTATGTTCTTAAGGTGAAAAGATGCCACTCTAGACAAAAATAACAATATCCTCTAAGATATCACTGAGTCATAACCATCTTAGCCAAATCAATGTATAATTCATCTTCACATTCTCTACAGCCATTAGTCATCAGTTAGCAACCATCTGAACACTGTTACCATGGCACGCCTTACTTCGCCCTATCACAACAAAGCTGGTCAGTAGGGCTGGGAGATATGGCCTAAAAATCGAATCTCCCGTTTTTTTAATACTTATGGGCAATTCACAATACATATATAAAGATTTAATGTTTTAAATAAGCTTTCTTGTACAATTAAACTTTTTTTTTAAAACAGCATTTCAAACAGTCAGCAATAGTCTAATTCAGGGCTAGGCTAAATATAAGCCTTCCACAATCATAAGACCCACTAATAATTGTATTATTTTATCAAAACAGTTTAACCTGTTTTTTTGCAATGATCACTCATCTGGTTTTCAAGTCAATCTATGAAAATGAACCATGCATAATTCCATGGCGTTGGTGGGGAAGCTTGCTTGTTTCAGTGATCCTGTAGATTATACAGGTGGGGACTTGGCCCAGGCAGGTTCAGCAATGCAGGGCAGGTTGCAGGTGAGATGACAGACTAAACACAGCACCTGGCCCTCCAGGTTGGGGGTTAGGCGTGGGGCACCCCCCCACACTTAGTATGTTGTGAATTCTGTAATGAATTTATTGTCATGTTTTAATTCTGCCGGAGCCCAGCAAAAGTAGCTGCTGCCTTGGCAGATAAAAATACAGTTTTAGATGAAAGCCCCACCCGGGAAATCAGGGGCTCGATAACATGTTTTCTAGGGCCCAAAACTACAGTACGTCTTAGCGCATGGAACATCCTCACCATGTTTGAAACTTAATGACAGCTCAAGTTATCAGAGAGATGGAACATGAATATCCTGTGTGTAAGCGAAAGCAGATGGACTGGTTCTGGACGCACGGTGAAAAGCGATGGCTAAACGTTCTATTCAGGAAAGGATGATTCCTCCTCCAGTGGTCTAGCCCTCATTATCAGTAGAACAACTGGCAAATCACTCTTGGAATGAGAACCCATCAATGACCGGTTCATCAGAGCAACACTTGACTCCAAGGACTGCAAGTTCACCATCCTGCAATGCTATTCCCACACCAACGAGGCAGAGGCAGAAGTCCCACAACACGGCATGGTCATGACAGCGGTGGATTTGAATGCAAAGGTTGGAGCAGATAACACAGACTGTGAATAGACTATTGGGCAACAACAGTGAAAAGATTGTTGACTTTTGCCTCAACAACATCTGTGTGATTGGTGGCACACAATTCCCTCACAAAGACATCCATAAATTAACATGAAGATCCCCAGATGGTCACAGTCAACCAAGTTGACCACATCATTATCAATAAGAAATGGCGAAGGTGTCTGCAGGATATCAAGTTCCACCTTGGGGCAGATGTCAACAGCGACGACTACCTGGTAATAGCCAAGGTCAGGCTGAAGCTGTGAGTCACACACATACACAATACAACAAGGGCAGAACGTCTGACATCAACAAGCTCACATCTCCTGAAATAAAGAAAGCTTTTACCATTGAGCTAAGAAATGTAAGGGAAAGATTATTGACCAGTGAGGCAGAACAAGCTGCAGCAAGAGGAGAACTAAGTAGTCTATATAAGATCACAAGACAGCTTTGTGGCTGAGTTAGCAACCACACAATGACAGTCAAAGACAAACAAGGTAAAACAACCAAAGAGGAACAAACTGCAAGATGGGTCCAGCACTTTGAAGAGGTTGTCAACTGGCCAAAGCCTAATGATCCAAAAGACCTACCAACCTCGGATGAGATTGATGGTATTGACACCAGTTGAAGCAGAGGTCCAAGCAGCCATCAAGGGTTACGAAGACTCTCTGCACACTAAGCTACTTAAAGCTGATGTCAACACAGCTACCAAGGTACTGACTGATATCTTTTGCAAGATCTGGGAGCATGATGTCTTACCACAAGACTAGAGAAAAGGCCTTATCATCAATCTGCCAAAGAAAGGAAACTTCAGCAAATGTGAAAACTGGCAACATACAACTAAACTCAGCAAAAAAAGAAACATCCTCTCACGGTCAGCAAACTTAACATCTGTAAATATTTGTATGAACATAACAAGATACAACAACTGAGACATAAACTGAACAAGTTCCACAGACATGTGACTAACATAAATTGAATAATGTGTCCCAGAACAAAGGGGGGGGAGGTCAAAAGTAACAGTCAGTCTCTGGTGTGGGCACCAGCTGCATTAAGTACTGCAGCGCTCCAGAGTACAGGCCTCGGTGTAATGCTCATTCCTTCGACGATAAATGCGAATCCGACAATCACCGCGACTCGTCAGTGAAGAACACATTTTGCCAGTCCTGTCTGTTCCAGTGAGGGTGGGTTTGTGCCCATAGGCGATGTTGTTGCCGGTGATGTCTGGTGAGGACTTGCCTTACAACAGGCCTACAAGCCCTCAGTCCAGCCTCTCTCAGCCTATTCCGGACAGTCTGAGCACTGGTGTAACTCGGGCAGTTGTTGTTGCCATCCTGTACCTGTTCCGCAGGTGTGATGTTCGGATGTACCGATCCTGTGCAGGTGTTGTTACACGTGGTCTGCCACTGCGAGGACGATCAGCTGTCCGTCCTGTCTCACCATAGCGCTGTCTTTGGCGTCTCACAGTACGGACATTGCAATTTATTGCCCTGGCCACATCTGCAGTCCTCATGCCTCCTTGCAGCATGCCTAAGGCACGTTCACGCAGATGAGCAGGGACCCTGGGCATTTTTCTTTTGGTGTTTTTCCAGAGTCAGTAGAAAGGCCTCTTTAGTGTCCTAAGTTTTCATAACTGTGATCTTAATTTCCTGTTAGTGTCTTAACGACCGTTCCACAGGTGCATGTTCATTAATTGTTTATGGTTCATTGAACAAGCACGGGAAACAGTGATAAACCCTTAACAATGAAGATCTGTGAAGTTATTTGTATTTTTACTGATTATCTTTGAAAGACAGGGTCCTTTTTTCGTTTCTTTTTTTCAGACAAGAACAAGCAGGGATCCGCAAAAGAAGTGCATGCATTAACCAGATCTTTGCCCTGCACAACATCATCGAGCAGTGCCGAGTGGAATGCACTCCTCTACATCAACTTTATTGATTTCAAGAATGCATTCGATAGTGTTCACCATCAGAGTTTATGGGGGGTCCTTGGAGCCTACGGAATACCACCTAAGATTGTTAACCGCATTGGGAAGTTCTATGAACACTTCCAATGTAGCATCATCCTTGATAGTTCTCCTACAGAGTCATTTCAAGTCTGGTGTCAGACAAAGCGGTATCCATTCTTTGATCCTTTTTCGTGTTACCATCGACTGGGTAATGAGTCAAACAACATCTGACAATTCCAGAGGAATCCAGAGGACCCTCTTCCCCCATCTAGAGGACCTTGACTTTGCTGATGATCTGGACCCTATATCATCTAAACACATCCACATCCAGGAGAAGTTAGACAGACTCTGCATGTATGCTAAACAGACTGGTCTCCATATCAACATACACAAGACCCAAGCCATGAGCATTAATACATCACCAACACCTACAATTACCATTGATGGAGAGGCGCTTAAGTTTGTCCACAACTTCCCCTAACTTGTAAGCCTAATCAGCAGTGACAAAGGAGCCCCAAAAAAAAACTCTAGGCCCGGCAAAACAAAACCAGAGGAGCTTTCAGTCGACTCCATCCCATATGGAACTCAAAAGTACCAATTGCACATAGGGTTGCACATTTTGGGGAATATTCAGAGGTAGAAACTTTTCATCTGAATTAACATGAATATATGGGGATTAACAGAAGTATATGCAAGTCAATATTAATATCATTTAAATGTAGATGTTTTTTGCATTGGATATATTTACCATATAATATCGAGACAGAAACATAAACCTTTTACCTTATCATAAGTAGACATAATTGCAAATTATTAAATCCTTCCAATAGAAATTTTAAAAACGATTTAGTTAAGAACTGAACTTTAAATAAATTAGTTGACTCTTCACATGGGATGATTTCACTGAACAAAGGGAATATTGAATGATCCTCAATGATCCATTGCATCTCCCAAAAACCTTTTCAACATACATCTGTAAAATGATAGTCTAGAAACTAAAGCTTTGGTTGTCTTCCTCTCAGGTATCCATGTGTTCTCACTGGACCTCCTCAATGTCCACCTCTTGAACATCAGACTCTGAGGCATCATCGTCACTGTCACTTTCCAACCTTGTTGAGGATGGCTTGTCGTCAGGCTCAAAATGCCTAAAATTTGCCCGAAAGGCCACCAATTTTTCAACCCTTGTATTGGTCAGCCTGTTGCATGCTTTGGTGTCTGTGTTCCCAAACAAGGGCCATTGCAGCACTCTGAAGCGATTGATGTTGGTGGGATTTGGAGGATGGAGGCAACGGAGAAAGAGACTCAGATCCACAAAGTCCCTTCCTCAAGGTGGCTGATGAGATATGTTGGCACGACTGCCATATTGCATCTCCATCCTAAGGCCCTTGCTTGGAAGTATACTTCGCCAGACTGCAAAGAAGTTTGCCCTCATCCAGGCCAAAGTGGAGAGACCTTAGGCCTTGTTGACCTCTGCACCAGACAGGATGCTCTTGCCAGCATACTTGGGGTCCAACATATACGCTGCGGCGTGCATGGGCTTCAAGCAGAAGTTTTCATGCTTTTTTATATATTTCAAAACTGCAGTTTCCTCTGCTTGGAGCAACAGTGAAGTGGGCAGGGCAGTATGGATTTATTCTCTTACATCTGCAAGCAGTCGGTAGACTGTGATATGGCTATTTCTTGGAGAGACTCCTTCCCCTCCAGGAGACTGTCAAACATGATGACAACACCACCCCAACAGGTG
This sequence comes from Oncorhynchus kisutch, assembly GCF_002021735.2. Classification (NCBI taxonomy): domain Eukaryota; kingdom Metazoa; phylum Chordata; class Actinopteri; order Salmoniformes; family Salmonidae; genus Oncorhynchus; species Oncorhynchus kisutch. The sequence goes on from NC_034176.2 coordinate 46,505,123, forward strand.
TTGCTGGGCAGCTTCAATGTGGTGCTCCTATTCTTTTCACTAACTTGATGACCCTTCACATAACCGTAACCATTTCCTTGGCTCTCCTGTAGAGTGTATCCATTGTTTTCAGTGCCATGATGTCCTTGAGGAGCAGATTCAATACATGAGCAGCACAGCCAATGGGTGTGATGTGAGGGTAGGACTCCTACACTTTAGACCAAGCAGCCTTCATGTTTGCAGCATTGTCTGTCACCAGTGGAAATACCTTCTGTGGTACAAGGTCATTGATGCTCATCTGCAATGTAGAGACTGGTGTGTCTGTTGTGCCGTGTGTCTGTACTCTTGTAGAATACTGATTGAGGGGTGGAGATGTAGTTAATTATTCCTTGCCCACAAACATTCAACCACCCATCAGAGATGATTGCAATACAGTCTGCTTTCTCTATGATTTGCTTGACCTTCACTTGATCTCTGTTGAACTCTGCATCTAGCAAATGAGAGGTGTATGTCTGGTTGGAGGGGTATATGCTGGGCAAAGAACATTCATAAATCTCTTCCAATACACATTGCCTGTGAGCATCAGAGGTGAACCAGTTGCATACACAGCTCGAGCAAGACATTCATCAGCATTTCTCTGACTACGTTCCTCCATTGATTAAAAAAAACTTCTCATTCCAGGAGGACAATGAGCTGTGAGGTGTCCGACTCATAATTTTCACAGTGAATAGAAGTAGAGTGACTTTTGTCAGAGGTTGCTTGCTGTGAGTGCTGAGGGAACTTATGCACTTGGCCAGATGATTCTGCATCTTTGTTGCATTATTCACATATGATTTGGCACAGTATTTCCAAATGTACACAGCTTTTCCTTATACATTAGCTGCAGTGAAATGTTTCCACACATCAGATAGCGCCTGCGGCATCTTCCTGTAAAGATTTGAAAAAAAAATGTTTAAAAAAATAAATACTATTCCATGTACAAATAAATAGTTAAGCAGTCAGATTAAACAACTCCTTTGTAAAATAAACATTTTAAAATGAAACAGGTGAATTAACACTCCTCAGTTAGCAGGCTCAAGCAAGCTAAAACCCACATGGTAGCATAAACTAACTAGCAGAAATTGTTAACAAGATATAAAAGATTTAAACACACTTTGCTGTAGGCTATTATTTACTAGTTAACCTGTTGCGACGAGCAATCCCGTATCCGGGAGCGTAATTATAGCCTCAAGCTCATTACCATAACGCAACGTTAACTATTCATGAAAATCGCAAATGAAATGAAATAAATATATTGGCTCATAAGCTTAGCCTTTTGTTAACAACACTGTCATCTCAGATTTTCTAAAAATGCTTTTCAACCATAGCTACACAAGCATTTGTGTAAGAGTATTGATAGCTATAGCATAGCATTAAGCCTAGCATTCAGCAGGCAACATTGTCACAAAAACAAGAAAAGCATTCAAATAAAATCATTTACCTTTGAAGAACTTCAGATGTTTTCAATGAGGAGACTCTCAGATAGCAAATGTTCAGTTTTTCCCAAAATATTATTTGTGTAGGAGAAATCGCTCCGTTTTGTTCATCACGTTTGGCAAAGAAAAAAAAAAAATATCGACAGAAACATGGCAAACGTTGTTTAGAATCAATCCTCAAGGTGTTTTTCACATATCTATTCGATGATAAATCACTCAGACAGTTTGGTTTCTCCTCTGAACAAAATGGAAAAATGCACGCACCTGTAGATTACGCAATAGTTTCGACGGAGGACACCGAGCGGACACCTGGTAAATGTAGTCTCTTATGGTCAATTTTCCAATGATATGCCTACAAATACGTCACAATGCTGCAGACACCTTGGGGAAACGACAGAAAGTGTAGGCTCATTTCTTGCGCATTCACAGCCATATAAGGAGACATTGGAACACAGCGCATTCAAAATCTGGCTCACTTCCTGTATGAAATTTCATCTTGGTTTCGCCTGTAGCATTAGTTCTGTGGCATTCACTATATCTTTTCAGTTTTGGAAACGTCAGATTGTTTTCTTTCCAAAGCTGTCAATTATATGCATAGTCGAGCATCTTTTCGTGACAAAATATCTTGTTTAAAACGGGAATGTTTTTCATCCAAAAATGAAATACTGCCCCCAGAGGTTCAAGAGGTTAACATAAAATTATGGATTTTATTATTTTTATTTTACCTTTATTTAACTAGGTAAGTCAGTTATGTCAGAACAAATTCTTATTTTCAATGACGGCCTAGGAAGTGGGTTAACGGCCTTGTACGGGCAGAACGACAGATTTGTACCTTGTCAGCTTGGGGATTCAATCTTACAACCTTTCGGTTACTAGTCCAATGCTCTAACCACTATGTCATATATAATTTATTCACCCCACCCAGTATTGTAATCGAAACTTACCAGAAATCATGTAGTCCTTGGCTCAGACAATGTAGTAGTGTGGGCTCAATAGCATCTCATTAGTGTGCAAGATCTTGAGAATCAGATGTATATGTGATGGAAGAATGCACTGCGCATGTAATGGAAGAATGCACTGTGCATGAAAAGGGTTGCAATTCCATTGACTTGGGGATAATTTTACCAAAATATGCCACAAGACCTAGATTTGCCTTATGTGTATCCCACAAAATAAGGTTCACTGTTATAAGCTAACTTTTTTGATGAATTCCCAGGCTAAACTTCCTATGGAAAATGACTGGAAAATTTCCGACCCTTTGCAACCCTAATACAGACTCAAACTAATTTCAGGATTTATAATAGCATTGTCAAGTCACTGCTTCTCCAACATCTTCCAGCCAAACAAGATCTCAAACGAGAATCGGGCTGTAAGAACATGGTCCCGGAAATAAATATATGCAGGTTGTGTTCATTTGGTCATGTGCTGAGGATGCTGCCAGAAAGGATCCCCAAATATGCCCTCAGATGGATACCAACTGGAAAGCGCAAGTGACGTAGGCCAAAAACAACATGACAGTGGTGGCTGAGCTGAGCTGAGCTGAGCTGGAAGAGATGGGTCTTTCATGGGACAGGGCACAAATTGTGGCAAAAGACAGACACCAGTGGCAGAAGATTGTTTCAGCCTTATGCCCCACCCGGGAAGTAAAGTAAGTATGCAATAATGCAGTCACTAATAAACCTCTTGTAAACAGGCAATTTAGAAAATTATAAAGCGTGTTGTTTGGATCCTGGATGCTGATTGAGTGATATGTGGGAGTTGTGGGATCACAACCGTAAAATACCATGACATGTTAATGTCATAATTCTACTGTGCCTCAGCCCTGGCTGTAAATTCAAAAACATCATCTCGTTCGGGAAAACGGCGCCTTCACATTATTTTTCCACGCTAATATTTGGTTTGCAACAGTTGAGAGTTGTATATATCCTTCTGTCTGCCTCTGCGATCTGTGCAACAATGTATCATTTTACAAATGTGATCTCTACCTAGCTCAAGAAGGAACATGAAACTAATAATTCAACATGGAATACGTAAACACTCAGAATTCCATGAATTCATTAACCAGCGCATGTGCGGCCTATGTATGCCTATTGGATATTTATTAAAACATTATTTATTGAAGTTCTTGTCAATCATTGAATCTCTGATAGCTAGATACATGCCAATGATTTGTGTAGCATAACAAATTCGAATGAATAGAATAACCAGCCTGCTTGGATAGCAATAAAAAAAGTTGCAGATGAAGGCCTGGAGGCAAGGGAAATAATGGCTTGAGATGCCATCAGTCCAAGAGCTCACTAAAGAGTTATTGGCAGCCTCTAACATGGAGAACAGAAAGCACTGGAGTGCCATTTTAGCTCGCAATGATGTGAGTGGGACGTCCCATTCTCCGCCAAAGAGGCAAGCACTGGCTGTCACCAACCAGTGCCAGGATCAAGGACAGTTCGACCACTCTTGTGCCAGCAACGGAAACATCAATATAAAACATCACCAACTAGCTTGGTTAGTTCGGACTCAGCAACAATAAAAGTTGTTGCCCATGTAGGCCTATTGGATATTTATTAAATCATTGTTTATTGAAGTTCTTGTCAATCATCCTCATTGAATCTCTGTTAGCTAGCTACATGCCAGTGATTTGTTTAGCATAACAACATAAAAAATTCAGGATGATTAGCATTAACAACTAGGTCAAAACATGAGAAAATAACTAATGACAAGCCCGCTTGGGAAGCAACTTCAAAATAATAAAATGCAATTGTGTTCGTTGACCGTAGTTTATTCCTGCCCATACCATAACCCCACGGCCACCATGGGGCACTCTGTTAACTTCTTTGGGATAGGGGGCAGCATTTTCAATTTTGGATAAATAGCGTGCCCAGAGTAAACTGACTCCTACTCAGTCCCAGATGCTAATAAATGCATATTATTAGTAGTATTGGATGAGATGAGAGGTAGCTCTCGTTCCATTGCTTTTCTACAGACAATGGAATTCTCCGGTTGGAACATTATTGAACATTTATGATAAAAACATCCTAAAGATTGATTGAGTTGAGATTATTTTATTTTTACAGGGACAGTGCACTTTAATCAAAGTTTCAGTAAAAGTGCCGGTTTTAGCCAGCCGGCAAATTTTCAACCACACAGTTATTAAAAACAATTACAATATAGACAATAGCAACATAGGACAAGCAAGACATAGCATACAGAGCAACCAACATAGGACAAGCAAGACGTAGCATACAGATTCTATACTTAGTTTGACAAGTTTCTACGACCTGTAATATAACTTTTTGAACTTTTCATCCGACATTCGGCTGGACCTGAACGCGCGTTTGGATTTGTTTACAAAACGCGCTAACAAAGAAACTATTTGGACATAAATGATGGACATTATCGAACAAAACAAACATTTATTGTGGAACTGCGATACCTGGGAGTGCATTCTGATGAAGATCATCAAAGGTAAGTGAATATTTATAATGCTATTTCTGACTAATGTTGACTGCGCAACATGGTGGATATTTCTTTTGACTGGTTTGGGCTCTGAGCGCGGTACTCAGATGATGCTTTTTCCGTAAAGTTTTTTTGAAATGTGTGTATCTAAAGTTCCTAAAGTTCCATGCATAACACTTGAATTTTCATCAACATTTATAATGAGTATTTCTGTGAATAAATGTGGCTCACTGCAAAATCACAGCATGTTTTTGAACTAGTGTACATAACACACCAATGTAAAATTAGATTTTTGGTGGATATAAATATGCACTTTATCGAACAAAACATACATGTATTTTGTAACATGAAGTCCTATGAGTGTCATCTGATGAAGATCAATGGTTAGTGATTCATTTTATCTCTATTTGTGCTTTTTGTGACTTCTCTTTGGCTGGAAAAATGGCTGGGTTTTTCTGTGACAACATAATTGTTTGTGGAGCTTTCGCTGTAAATCATTTTTGAAATCAGACACTGTGGCTGGATTATTTATCTTTAAAATGGTGCCTAATACTTGTATGTTTGAGAAATTTGATTTATGAGATTTCTGTTGATTTGTATTTGGTGCTCTGCATTGTCATTGGCTGTTGGCGAGGGGTTCCGCTAGCGGAACCTAGCGGAACCCCAGTCCTAGACAGGTTAACAATGTTGACATCAGCAAACCGCTTGCCCACACGACGCCGTCCGCCATACACGCTGTCTGCCATCTGCCTGGTACAGTTGATACCGCGATTCATCCGTGAAGAGCACACTTCTCCAGTGGTCCAGTGGCCATCTAAGGTGAGCATTTGCCCACTGAAGTCGATGACGACGCCAAACTGTAGTCAGTTCAAGAGCCTGCTGAGGAGACGACGAGCACGCAGATGAAATTCTTTGGTTGGGCAAATCCAGTTTCATCAGCTGTCCAGGTGGCTGAAGCAGGTGATACCACAGTTGAAGAAGCCTGGAATGGCGTGGTTACATGTGGACTGTGGTTGTGGGGTCGGTTGGACGTGCTGCCAAATTCTCAAAAATTACGTTGGAGGCGGCTTATGGTAGAGAAATTAACATTAAATTCTCTGACCCATCTCAAATAGCGAGTTGTCAAAGAGGAAGAAGTGATCTTTCATCTTTGTTGTTCTGAGTGGCAGGAGGAGGCAGGAGGATGAGCTTTGTGTGTAGGAGAGGAGCTTGGTGTGTGAGTGTTTATGAGTGTTTATGTCCACTTGTTCTCATGTCTTTATGGTCTCGTCTCCTTCGCTAATTCTGCTATGACTGTGCACCCTCCCGTTTAAACACACACACACACACATACACACATATATATATATATATATATATATATATATATATATATATATATATATATATATATATATATATATATATATATATATATATATATATATATATATAAATAAATAAATATAAATAATTAACATTCTAATTTATGTTTTAGCACGATATTTCAAATGCCAATATCGAAAAAATCTGCTGTTCTATTTTTCAACCGATATATATATATAACCGATATGAGGCCTCATGAATTAGAATTTATCTAAATAATTTGATATAGCACCCAGCCCTACTGGTCAGGTAAACACTTTCTACTGAGCAGCTGATCTTCAGCCTCTCTCTCTGTTCCCTCTTTCCCCAGTCCTCTCTCTGTTCTCCCTCTCTGCCCTCACTCGCTTGCTCTGTTCCCTCTTTCCTCTCGCCATTGTCTAGATCTCTATTCTCTCCCTCTCCCACTCTAGAAGAACAAAGAAGGTTTTGCAGCAACAACAAAAAAGTATTCAGACCCCTTCACTTTTTCCACATTTTGTTACATTACAGCCTTATTCTAAAATTGATTAAATACATAAAATTCCTCAATCTACACACAATACCCCATAATGATAGTGAAAACGGATTGAGATATTTTTTGCAAATGTATTAAAAATAATAAACAAAAACATTTATTCAAACCATTTGCTATGACACTAGAAAATGAACTCCAGTGCATCCTGTTTCCATTGATCATCTTCTTTGTGATGTTCCTACAACTTCATTGTCCATCTATGGTGAATTCAATTGATTGGACATGATTTGGAAAGGCACACACGTGTCTATATATGGTCCCACAAAAAAATTCTGCAGCATTGCAAGTCCCTAAGAAATCAACAGTGTCCTGCATTATTATTAAATGGAAGAAGTTTGAAACGACCAATACTCTTCCTAGAGCTGGCCGCCTGGCCAAACTGATTAATCTGGGGAGAAGGGCCTTGGTCAGGGAGGTGAACAAGAACCCGATGGTCACTCCAACAAAGCTCCAGTGTTCCTCTGTGGAGATGGGAGAACCTTCCAGAAGAACAACCATCTCTGCATCACTCCACCAATCAGGCCTTTATGGTAGAGTGGCCAGACGGAAGCCACACCTCAGTGATAGGCACATGACACCCGGCTTGGAGTTTGGCGAAAGACACCTAAAGGACTCTCAGACCATGAGAAACAAGATTCTCTTGTCTGATGAAACCAAGATGAAACTCTTTGGACTGAATGCCAAGAGCCACATCTGGAAGAAACCTGGCACTATCCCTACGGTGAAGCATGGTGGTGACAGCATCATGCTGTGGGGATGTTTACAGCTGCAGGGACTAGGAGACTAGTCAGAATTGAGGGAAAGATGAACGGAGCAAAGTACAGGGAGATCCTTGATGAAATCCTGCTCCAGAGCACTCAGGACCTCAGACAGGGGACGAAGGTTCACCTTCCAACAGGACAAGTGGCCCAGCCAGAGCCCGGACTTGAACATCTCTGGAGAGACATGAAAATATATGTGTAGCGACGCTCCCCATCCAACCTGACAGAGCTAACGTAACAAAATGTGGAAAAAGTGAAGGGGTCTGAATACTTTCCGAATGCACCGTATATGACATGATAGGGACCTACCAACACATCCACTACTGAAGAGTCCTGAGAACATAGTAATGGTCTAACGGACAATAAAAACGATTGGCATAATAAAGCATTTGCCACCAATATGGAGGGTAGTTAGCCAAATTCTGAACAGTGTCTATGGCTCTAGTTGAAATTAGGCCACACCCTAGATACAACAACGTGCTGGTCCATCATTGTTCCTCCTTTGGTCTCACCTGTGACACCAGAGCATCTCATAATAAAATGTGTTCTGTGATTGGCTAACATTGTAGTCTGAGGTTGAGTGACAGTGGCCTGTGGGCTCGTACCTGTGACACCAGAGTGTCTCGTGTCCGGGGAAGGACTGGATGAGGTCAGTACACAGCTCCATCTCCTGGTGGAAGAGCTGGGGCATGGCCGGCACCGAGGACTGGTCCTCTGGGGTGGCGGGAGAGGGGCAGGGGGCTGCTGCTGTGGCCTCTCCGTTAGCCTGGTGGTGGGGGTGGCCTGGCTGGGTGTCCGGGCTGGGACTGCGAGGGCTGGAGCTGCCGAGGCTGGGCCAAGGGGCATGGTGGTGGTGCATGGACTGGCTGAGCTCCCTGACCAGGGCCTTGAGCAGGAACTGTCGGTAGTGAAAGCCACTGTGGTCCGACACGTGCATGGAGACCCACTCACGCATGGAGGACAGCTCATCATGGAGGACCTGGGAAAAGAGGAGGAGAGGTGACCTCATTCAAGCAAGGTTTTCCATTCAAAGGTATTTGCCCTATGCTAACCAACATAAAGAGGACATTGAATTGCAGGTGTACATGTTCAGACAAACAGCAATTTTTAACAATAAAACAATGTATGTTATGGTTGGCATTATACTTGTGCACACTAGAGAAAAAAAGAGAGAGGGAAATTATTTGGCTTCTTATAAAGACATGATTTGAACAATCAAACTCTATCAGGACAGCCATTACAAGAACCAAACCCCAATGGGTAATCAGAAAGTAGGCTTATCCTATCATAACAGGAAGTGCCTATTAAAGTATCATTGCTACAGTCTACTCTGTCACAGTCCTATATCCCTGGTTCTAATAAACAGTAGCATCTTTCCATATCCTAGGTGTGCCTAGGATATGGAAAGAAAATTAGGAACGGATCAACTGAGCCACAACACTCCACCTTTAAATCCCTAGGCCTCTTATTTTAGGATCAGGCCTTAGGGATTTGCTGCATTAATGTCTGCACTGTCCCCAGATCAGTTAAATGGACAAGAAAGTTCCTGTCCTCCTCAACATTCAGTGACAGGCCAGAGATATGAGGCAGCGGGGGCTGGAGACACACAGACCCTGGTCATATTGTATAAGCCATGCTAGCTGCATGAAACATTCATAGCTAGTTGCCGGCTAGACTAGCACACACAAATGTTTTCTGTCAGTGTTACACTGAAAGAGCTGTTAATGTTTTGCCAGAGACCATGAACATACAATTAAGAGGCAGAGCGAGAGAAGCAGAGCGAGAGAGAGAGGCAGAGAGACAGGTAGAGAGAGAGGCAGAGAGAGAGAAGCAGAGAGAGGCAGAGGCAGAGCGAGAGAGGCAGAGCGAGAGAGGCAGAGGCAGAGCGAGAGAGAGCGAGAGAGAGGCAGAGCGAGAGAGAGGCAGAGACAGAGGGAGAGAGGCAGAGCGAGAGAGATAGGCAGAGCGATAGAGATAGGCAGAGCGAGAGAGAGATAGCCAGAGCGAGAGAGAGGCAAAGGCAGACCAGAGAGGCAGAGGCAGAGAGAGAGGCAGAGCGAGAGAGGTAGAGGCAGAGCGAGAGAGGTAGAGGCAGAGCGAGAGAGGCAGAGCGAGAGAGAGGCAGAGAGAGAGAGAGAGGCAGAGAGAGAGAGAGGCAGAGAGAGACCCAATCTCGTCCTACTCCTACCTTCAGGTTGCCCTGGGCCATGTTCTGCAGGACCCAGATACGGTGCGACCAGGCGTTGTAGTTGCTAGGGTAGCGGCTGGCGGCGGCGGCGCATACCTTCATCTCGTCGTGTAGAACCCTGTGGAGGTGCTCACTAAGCAGAGTCCTCTCTGCTGCGTCACGCAGGCCACTGTCACACTGCTCCTTCCTGTCCGAGCTGGGGGGAGAACACTCCCGTAGCACCTGCTGTAGTACCCAGCGCCTGGAAACACAGGGGGAATGTTTAACTATATACACTGACTGAACACACACACACCTCAAATACCCTTGGCTCCCAAAACAACCCTAAACCCAGAACCAACCGAACCCATAGTAAGCATCTGGTTCAACAACAGAGCCAGGACAAAAGGCCTGGATAATATCAATACAAAACAGCTACGTAAGTGACCTATTCATCTGCGATGACATTCTCAGAATGCATTGTGCAACCACAGCCTTCTCAGGCTGCTTAAACACTTTGCTGGCCAGATGAGGGGTCATTTTGGGTCAGTTAGATCATGTCACGTGGTTAAAGGATTTTTAAAATCAATAATGACTAAATGATGTGTACATTTAACGTAGAATTATAACTAATAGAATTCTATCCTGTCTGATGAAGAATGTTTGTACATAGTCCAAGAGGAAGGGTTAACAGACAACTTGTGATCACAGTGAAACTAACAACAGGAAGGATGTCTGGTCCCCAACCAGGGAGGGGAGAAACCGTTGGGCTTGCAGTAGATTGTGTAACATGTGTTGGAATGGAATTGAAAAGCAGCTTTGTCATTGCCTTAGAGGGACATTTATGACGAAATGAGAGGTATATAAACCAATGTACATGAAATGATGGGTAGAGCTCTCGAGAATAAACGTCACTGGCTATTTTTGACTGGTCTCCGTCTGTTTCATTTCCCCCAAAACCTTACAAACTCTGGGTACAGACTGAGTATTTTAATTTAATTGGTTAATGAACACATAAGAACAAAATTCATCTAACACATGTACACACCATATATGGCCATATACAGTTCCTTCAGAAACCATTCACACCTTGACTTTCTACACATTTTGTTGTGCTACAACATGGTATTAAAATGTATTTAATTGTAATTTTTTTGTCAACAATCTACACAAAATACTCTAATGTCAAAGTGGAAAACAAATTCTAACATTTGTAAAATATATATAGTACCAGTCCATTGTTTCGGGGATACCTAGTCATTCAACCTTTTTTCTTTATGTTGACTATTTTCTACATGGTAGAATAATAGTGAAGATGTCAAAACTATGAAATACAACATAATACTACAATGATGAAGTAACCCCAAAAAAGTGTTAAACAAATCAAAATATATTTTAAATTTGAGATTCTTCAAAGTAGCCACCCTTTGCCTTGATGACAGCTTTGCACATTCTTGGCATTCTCTCATCCAGCTTCACCTGGAATGCTTTTCCAACCGTCTTGAAGGAGCTACCACATATGCTGAGCACTTGTTGGCTGCTTTTCCTTCACTCTGCGGTCCGACTCATCCCAAACCATCTCAATTGGGTTAAGGAAGGTGATTGTGGAGGTCAGGTCATCTGATGAAGCACTCCATCACTCTTTCTTGGTCAAATAGCTCTTACACAGACTGAGGGTGAGTTGGGTCATTGTCCTGTTGAAAAACAAATAATAGTCCCACTAAGCGCAAACCAGATGGGATGGCGTTTCGCTGCAGAATGCTGTGGTAACCATGCTAGTTAAGTGTGCCTTGAATCCTAAATAAATCACTGACAGTGTCACCAGCAAAGCACCCCCACAACCATCACAACTCCTTCTCCATGCTTCACAGTGGCAGGGATGCAAACTGGTGAGGGCCCAAAAAGGTGACCCATTTTCTTTGCACTGAAATACACAAAACATCCCTGCTAAGGGGATTTTTTAAATTGTAAATCGGCTTTAAAATTCAAATTTCTAGTGCCTTTCACGCGGAATCCCTTCTTGAAATGCAGCTTAACTGTGTACTAATTAAACAACAAAGAATATGATCTACATGGTCAGTCTGTGTGTAAAATAAAAAGTGGTTAATGTGAACCTAACTCATAGCTAAACATTTGAAGGAAAACAATCCAATGTTATTTGTTGCCATACTTTACTGCACATGACACTCAAGTCCACAAAATAAACAATACATTAATATTTTATACTGGTTTATGTAGTCGAGTCAATAGAATACCACATACATTTTAGGTCAATATTTTCTCAAAGGAAGGAGTTATTTCAAGATAATCTGGAAATTTAGCTAGTTAACTCATTGATCCAGTTTTCAGGAACATGTCCCTCTGATGCTGCACTGTCCAACAGATCTGAACATTTCTGAGGGAAAGTTCAACGAAACCCAAATAGAACTCTTTCCTATACCCACATACATTTTCACAACACTTTCTTTAATTAAATATCTGAATTGCAAACATAAAAACATAGCCCATCAAATTAAGGTAAATGGTGGCAGAAAACAGGCCTCGGATGCTGCGTCCTAGGCCAGAAACAATGTGAGATTTATTTGACAAAGGGAGAGGACTGGAGGGAAGGAGAGGACTGGAGGGAAGGAGAGGGAAGGAGAGGGCTGGGTAGAGGGTTTGCCCCTACTTCTTTTTCATAACCCGGACAAGTATTTCAAGTGCCCGCTTGCTCTGTTTTGCGGCATGCTTGAGCCTTGCCCTCTTGTCCTCTTCAGCTGCCGCCGTCTTGCTCTCCTGAGCACTTCCAGATGGCTGACAGCCATACCCGAGATGTCATCTTCGGGCTTCCAGCAGACTCCGCTGCCACTGGGTCTTGTCTACTGTTCCTGCAGACCTGATGTTTCTGCAGAGCCTTCAGTCCACCTCTCCAAACCTTGCATCCTCCCGTTTAAACATCTCCACTGCGGTCTTCTGCCTGGTCTGCAGGGTGTAGTTCACAGTCTGTATTGCATTGAAAGTTGAGATGTTCATGTTGTTCATGTATCAATGATGTCGTTCATCCAGCTAAATAAAGATTCCACCCTGGGACCATGAAAGACAGAGAGGGCACCTTTTACCACATTACCCAGGGCTGGATACAGTGTCTGGGCCAAGACATGAGCCCACCACTCCTCCATGTCATCTCCCTCCGTGAAGCTGGCCAGGCATGGATCAATGTTGTATCGCATGATCTCCTGGTGGAGATCACTGTTGGCAGGTGAGAGGTGGCCCAACATTGCGCTCAGCTTCTTCAACTGGATCGCTACCTGCGAGTGGCCTCTCAAAATCGGGTCCAGAGCAGACAGTGACCTCAGTGTGTGACTTTGCAAGGCTTTGGTGACCTTCTCCATGAAAGACTTCAGCAGCTGAAATATAGAACACCACAAAACTGTTTTGAAACAATGAGAAAAAAAGATAAAGTATTAAATGTAATTCAATTGTAGGGTACTAACAGCATGATTAGGATTCCTGGTTCGTTCTGAATCCATCTGATTCCCGCCCCACATGCATCTTCTCCTTAAGTACCATCACTCCCATAGTCTTGGGTGACACTTTAGTAATGTATTCAGCATTGAAAGGTTTCAAGCTGCTTGTCGTGGAGCATATGTACCAACATCTGGTTACCCTGTGAATGTAAAACAAACTGTTGTGAAATACAACATTATATATGCAAGTGTAACCAACAGTCGCAGATAGAAAATACCCACCTGGGAAACCATTACGCGTTCCATCAGGATAGGCAGTACACCCACGTAAATGCTGAGTTGTAGGTCAGTTGTAGTGCCCTCATGCCACACCTTCCTGGTCACTCTTCTTTCTGTCTTTTCCTTGATTTGTCATACCTGTGAAAACAGAATCAGTAAGTTAAGTGTAAATAAGGTCAATTTTTCCATTACAGACCACAAAGGGAAGCACAGCCGAGAGCTTCCCAGTGACACGAGCCTACCAGTCGAGCAAAACTACTTCTATGCTAGCTTCAAGGCAAATAACACTAAAACATGCATTGCTTGCTGTTTGGGGTTTTAGGCTGGGTTTCTGCACAGCACTTTGAACATAGAACTAGTGATGATCTTCACCTTTTCTGTTGAGGTCCTCGTGCAAAGACTTGATCCGCACTTGTGCCTTCTCGCTCACGTGGTGTTTTTTATAAATGTGTTCCAGTGTGTCCTATTACAGCTCCTGGTCTTCGTTGCTCGGGAATTCATAGTACAGCATTCTGTGTGTTGAAATGCTGACATCATATGCAGACAGCCAGCGATGGGGCACAAACCTCTGAGGATTGGAGGCAGGGATGTTCAGGTACGGGCATATAACCTTGAGGTGCATCACTTGACAAAAAGAGAGAGACTATGAAATTATAAAATTCCATACACTGCCCCTTTATTGTTCTTTGTAATTTAGGATTGCACATAAACACAATAGATTTGGAATAAATTCAGTATGATGAATTCATGAATAAAGATTTAATTCATTGAGTGATAAGTAAATACCAAACTTTAAAATATACTTGTTTTTACTCATCAGCGGTCTCCAGATCAGTGTGCTGATCATTGAAGAGCTGCTCAAGGTGGTGGTCGAAGGGCTCTGCAAACTTCTTTTCTGCATTGTGGATGTGATGACAGGGGACCCCATCAATGTCGAGCAGGGTTGGAAGGATCCTTGTCTCGATGCCGGTCTTGCTACCTCTCATGACGTTACAAGAATGTTATGGTTGAAGAAGTCGCAGAGCACGCTGTCCAAGCTGACGGCATTCACCTTTATGACCTCCAGGGACCCCAAGTACTCCACCACCACCTTTCCCATGTCATCATGGTAGTAGCTTACCAGCATGGAGAGGACCTTCAAAAATCAAACCAAACAAAATCAGTTATTTTGTCAAATGCACAGTAAACAGATGTTGACTGGACAATTAAATGCGTTCTACTTGAGCTCTCCAAAAGTGTAAGATAAGATTAAAACAAGATACAAGTAGTGCAAATAGAGTGAATAGAATGCCAAATTGATAAGATAACAGTAATTAAATATGAGAACAACCTTTTTGTTGCTGTTAGATGTGCTCTCATCCAAGATCAAAGAAAAAGGAAACCTCAGGTATGAGAAGGTCCTTTCGGAGAAGGTCCGCAAGGCCATTGACCATCTTGTCGGATGCCGCTGTTCACGAGAGCTTCATCCTCTCCAAAGCCACCTTGTCAACAGCAAGATTTTGCACTAGCTCAACAATTACTGGAGCAATAGCAAAGGGGAGGGAATGCTCTGCTAGGACACCAAGGACCACAGCCTATGTCATGACTTGCTCTCCTGGATCAAAGGTGCCGGCTAAACAAACGTTTCTCAAGACCCCCCTCTCCTGGGGGAGTTGGCCAGTTTTATGACAGTCATAAATACCTTGCAGGAACTGTCTCTCCCTGGCCATGCAGTATTGAGGGGAAATAACCCTTTGTTACAAGCAGATTCTTCCCGCTAAAATTACAACATCCAAAAGTGGATAATGAAACAACATTCCTAACACAAAGAATGTGGGATATATATGTGTTCAGGAGGGACTTAAAGAACAATCATGTAAGCATTTATTGTTTGGTGATATCATTAAAGACGTTATAACGGAAACATTGTAACTAAGAGTTTCCAAAGTATGTCAGAGTTACATCTAAATGTTGTAAAACTTAGATAATTAAATATGAAACTATTTGTGAGAAGATGAAATGTGATTTTAGCCTTCGAAATGAGATAATTGTGTTGCATGTAAAGTTTTACCCAGTCAGTAACCATGCCCACATGAGCACAGACATGCCAAAAGGATGGAACACCCTTTTTCCAGAGTGCTTATAAAGGACTCCTAACGAAATTGACATTAGACCAGAAAACGTGGAGCGGTGGCAGGGTTGCTACTGTCGTAAGGACATGGTGATCTTTGGTGGACAACCAGAGACTTACACAACCAGATAGTTTCTGTCAAATTTTTCGTAACAAACGGATCGGGCGATTTCAACAGAGAAAGACGACACACATACAAGCATAAATATCAGGGATGCAAACTGGTGAGGGACCAAAAAGGTGGCACTTTTGTTTTGCACTGAAACATGCAAAGAATCCCTGCAGGTTTCAACTAATTAAACAACATATGATCAAGAATAGAATATGATCTACATGATCAGTCTCTGAGTGATGTGAACCTAACTCACAGCTAAAAAATTTAAAGAAAGCAATCCAATTTAATTTGTTGCCTAGACTGTTCCAAGGATCGGGCAATTTAAACAGAAAAAGACAGACATACAAGCGTAATAATGTACATTGCATTTCCAAATCCGAATGAGCGGTTGGTAGGCTGCCAAATATCCATACTGACGATGAGCGTATTATTCAACTGTACGTACGATAGTTTAATTAATTTGTCTCTTCTTCTCCCGCTCTTTCTTTCCCCACCCCTTTTCATCGTGTAACAAGCTGTCATATCGGTTTAGTACACTAGGGACTTTTCATTGCATTATGTTAGTAATGAACGTATAATCTATCCTCTGTGTTTATATAATTCTGTGTGATTATTTAGTTGGTAAATAATTAAACCAATTTGTGTATCGCTGAGCCATCAAGTAGACTAGGGTTCGTGCAGATTTAACGGATTATGCGACATTCAGAATGAGACTGATATGAGGAAATTATTGACTGCTATGATAGAGATTGATATTTGAGTTAATTCGGGAAACAGTAACTCATTAAACAAACTTTTCCCGCGGGGCCCCAGGTTACTAATGAGTTAATTGTTACATGATTAATTTAATCACATAATAATTACACAGTTAATTATTCAATAAATAGCATGTCATCGCATTAATGATAGTCATGTCACAACACCTAGAAGACACAAGTGTAAATTGCCCAAAAGTGTTTATTTCACCTACACTAAAGGTTCTCAAATAGTGATGCTAATGACCTAACACACGTACCTCTACATTTGCTATGCGGTCGACAGTGGGCACAGGAAGCTGAGCCTCTTGTTCCCTAATCTTCTCTGGCCCCTGGTGGAATGGTGCTGGTGGTGGGCAGTATCTGGGCAGTATCTGGGCTACACTGCACGTTATTACATTGTACACAGGCTACCTTTGCTGTTCCAGAAGAGCATGAGACCCTTTGTTGGCATAAATGATCTATTTTAGGCAGAGTACACCTGGCATACCCCTTTTTATCGACCTTATTGAAAAACTGAGAAAGAGGGAAAGTGTGTGGTGTTCCTTTCACCTCTATAGTAGAGGTTGACCGATTCATCGGAATGGGCAATTAATTAGGGCCGATTTCAAGTTTTCATAACAATCAGAAATCGGTATTTTTGGGCGCCGATTTTGCCTATTTTTTTTAATATATTTTTTTAGACCTTTATTTAACTAGGCAAGTCAGTTAAGAACACATTCTTATTATCACGGACGGCCTAGGAACGGTGGGTTAACTGCCCCTTGTTCAGGGGCAGAACGACAGATTTTCACCTTGTCAGCTCGGGGGATCCATTCTTGCAAACTTACAGTTAACTAGTCCAACGCTCTAACCACCTGCCTCTCATTGCACCTGCCTGTTACGCGAATGCAGTAAGCCAAGGTAAGTTGCTAGCTAGCATTAAACTTCTCATTAAAAAAACAATCAATCAATCATAATCACTAGTTAACTACACATGGTTGATGATATTACTAGTTTATCTAGCGTGTCCTGCGTTGCATTTAATTGATGCGGTGCGTATCATTGCTCCAATGTGTACCTAACCATAAACACCAATGCCTTTCTTAAAATCAATACACAGAAGTATATATTTTTAAACCTGCATATTTAGCTAAAAGAAATCCAGGTTACCAGGCAATAGTAACCAGGTGAAATGATGTCACTTCCCTTGCATTCATTGCATGCAGAGTCAGGGTATATGCAACAGTTTGGGCAGCTTGGCTCATTGCGAATTAATTTGCCAGAATTTTACGTAATTATGACATAACATTGAAGGTTGTGCAATGTAACAAGAATATTTAGACTTAGGGATGCCACCCGTTAGATAAAATACCGAATGGTTCCGTATTTCACTGAAATAATAAACTTTTTTTTCCCGAAATGAAAGGATTTGACCATATTAATGACCAAAGGCTCGTATTTCTGTGTGTTATGTTATAATTAAGTCTATGATATTTAATAGAGCAGTCTGACTGAGCGATGGTAGGCAGCAGCAGGCTCATAAGCATTCATTCAAACAGCACTTTCATGCGTTTTGCCAGCATCTCTTCGCAAGCACAGCGCTGTTTATGACTTCAAGCCTATCAGCCTAATGGCTGGTGTAACCGATGTGAAATGGCTAGCTAGTTAGCGGGGTGCGCGCTAATAGCGTTTCAAACGTCACTCGCTCTGAGACTTGGAGTAGTAATTCCCTGCGGCTTTTGTGGAGTGATGGGTAACGCTGCTTCGAGTGTGGCTGTTGTCGATGTGTTCCTGGTTTGAGCCCAGGTAGGGGTGAGGAGAGGGACGGAAGCTATACTGTTACACTGGCAATACTATTGTGCCTATAAGAACATCCAATAGTCAAAGGTATAAGACATACAAATGGTACAGAGAGAAATAGTCCTATAAATACTGTATTAACTACAACCTAAAACCTCTTACCTTGGTATATTGATCATACTGTGCACATATTGAACTTTTACTTCTCCAACACTTTGTTTTTGCATTATTTAAACCAAATTGAACATGTTTCATTATTAATTGAGGCTCAATTTATTTTTATTGATGTATTATATTAAGTTAAAATAAGTGTTCATTCAGTATTGTTGTAATTGTCATTATTACAAATAAATAAAACAAAAATCGGCCGATTGATCGGTATCGGCTTTTCTTGGTCCTCCAATAATCGGTATCGGCGTTGAAAAATCATAAATCGGTCGACCTCTACTCTATAGTGACATCCAGCTTAAACCAGGCCCAGCTCCAGCTACACTTAATCCCCGAATCCACTTGTTAAACAAACAATGTCGTATCTTCACCTAATTCTTTCATTCTGAAAACATAAAATCTAATTTTATTGATCATATGGACATGGTTAGCAGACATTATTGCGAGTGTAGAGAAATGCTTGTGCTTCTAGTTCAAACAGTGCAGTAATATCTAACAAGTAATCTAACAATTCATAGATAGTAGTAAGGTCGTTAGCTAGCTATCGAGTTAATATTTCACTCAGATTTCCATCAGGGTCCAGTGAGCAACTAACAATGTTATAGCTTGAGGAACATTAAGAGTCGTATACCAATTAATACTATATCTAACGTTAGCTCATCTGATGTTGTAACTTTAACTAGCTAAAGCTAGCTGTCTGACTTTGTTAGCCAGCAAATTTTCACACCATAAACTAAAATCATTTGATCAGCTCATGAAGTACACCTCCTCACCTCCGACGTATCCGTCGGCAGACTTCTAAACTACCTCTTCGTTCTCGGCAGGGGACATGCTGCTGCTGTAACTGGCAAACTGCTTTTCCACTTTTCCACTCTTTCCAAAGCGTGCGCTGATGCTGTAACTAGCAAGTTGGTAGTCTCTTCTCTCTTTAGTCGCGTGCTGCATTCTGTTGTTGTGTGAATGATTGGCTGAGCCTTGGATACAGCCAGTATTGCTCCAAACGCGCATCACCCCCGCCCCCCACTCAAACTTTTCTCATCGGATCTACACGAATCACGTAGGTCACCTATTTTGGATTCAAAACGTAGGTCACCTATTTTGGATTCACCTACTCAAGGAACAGGAATGAAATCATCAACATGTATTGATCACATCTTAACTAATGCTGCAGAAATGTGCTTTAAAGCAGTATCCAAATCCATAGGATGTAGTGATCACAATATAATAGCCATATCAAGGAAAACCAAAGATCCAAAGGCTGGACCTAATATAGTGTATAAGAGGTCACACAATACGTTTTGTAGTGTTTCATATGTTGATGAAGTAAAGAATATTTGCTGGTCTGTGGTGTGTAATAAAGAGCAACCAGATGCTGCACTGGACACATTTATGAAATCGCTAATTCCAGTTACTAATAAGCACACACCCATTAAGAAAATTACTGTAAAAACTGTTCAATCCCCTTGGATTGATGAGGAATTGAAAAATTGTATGGTTGAGAGGGATGAGGCAAATGTATGGCAAATAAGTCTGGCAGCCGTACTGCAAATTAAGAAATCATGTGACTAAGCTAAATAAAAATAAACTATACTATGAAGCAAAGACAAATTATATAAAGAATGA
Organism: Oncorhynchus kisutch; assembly: GCF_002021735.2. Classification (NCBI taxonomy): domain Eukaryota; kingdom Metazoa; phylum Chordata; class Actinopteri; order Salmoniformes; family Salmonidae; genus Oncorhynchus; species Oncorhynchus kisutch. The sequence continues at coordinate 46,525,115 of NC_034176.2, forward strand.
TAGTAAAAAGCCTAGGAGCACCTTAAATTACATTTTTGGGAAAAAATACAACTCAGCTCCATCATTCATTGGATCAGATGGCTCATTTATCACAAAACCCACTGATATTGCCAACTACTCGAATTACTTTTTCATTGGAAAGATAAGCCAACTTAGGGATGACATGCCAGCAACAACGCTGACACTACAAATATATCTGACCAAATTATGAAAGACAAGAATTGTACTATTGAATTCCGTAAAATCCGTGTGGAAGAGGTGGGGAAATGATTGTTGTCTATCAACAATGACAAGCCACGGGGTCTGACAATCTGGTTTGAAAATTACTGAGGATAATAGCCACTCCTATTTGCCCTCAGGCCTAGAGGGAAGCTAAAGTCATTCTACTCCCAAAGAATAGTAAAGCCACCTTTACTGGCTCAAATAGCCAACCAATCATCCTGTTACCAACCCTTAGTAAACTTCTAGGGAAAAAATGTGTTTGACCAGATACAATGTTATTTCACAGTAAACAAATTGACAACAGACTTTCAGCACGCATATAGGGAAGGACACTCAACGAGCACGGCACTTACACAAATGACTGATGATTGGCTGAGAGAAATTGATGATAACATTATTTTGGGGGTTGTCTTGTTAGACTTCAGTGCAGCTTTTGACATTTTCGATCATAGTCTGCTGCTGGAAAAACATATGGGTTATGGCTTTACACCCCTTGCTATAATGTGGAAAAAGAGTTACTTGTCTAACAGAACATAGAGGGTGTTATTTAATGGAAACCTCTTCAACATAATGCAGGTAAGAAGCAGGAATTATCCAGGGTAGCTGTTTAGGCCTCTTGCTTTTTTCAATCTTTACTAACAACATGCCACTGACTTTGAGTAAGGCCAGTGTGTCTATGTATGTGGCTGACTCAATACTATACACGTCAGCTACTACAGCGACTGAAATGACTGCAATACAAAGAGCTGCAGTTCATTTCAGAATGTGTAGCAAGGAATAAGTTGGTCCTAAATATTTCAAAAACTAAAAGCATTATATTTGGGACAAATCATTCACTAAACCCTAAACCTCAACTACATCTCATAATGAATAATGTGGAAATTGAGCAAGTTGAGGTGACTAAACTGCTTGGAGTAACCCTGGATTGTAAACGGTCATGGTTAAAACATATTGATACAACAGTAGCTAAGATGGGGAGAAGTCTGCCCGTAATAAAGCGCTACTCTGCCTTCTTAACCTCTCTAGGGTAGGTGAGACGCTAACGTCCCACCAGGCCAACATCCGGTGAAACTGCAGAGTGCTAACATCCTAAATACGCCATTCGTTATATTAAACATTCTTGTATATACATGTATCTTACACCATTTAAAAGATAAACGTCTTATTAATCCAGCCGCTGTGTCAGATTTCAAAAAGGCTTTACTGTGAAAGCAAACCATTTTTCTGAGGACAGCGCCCCTCACACACAAGTATTACTAGCATTTTCCAACCAAGCATTAGCGTCACGAAAGTCAGAAATAACAATAAAATAAATTGCTTACCTTTGAAGATCTTCCTCTGGTGGCAATGCCAAGTGTCTTAACTACACAGTGAATGTTCGTTATGTTTGATAACATTCCTTTTTATAGCCTAACACGAAACATTTGTAAAGCTGTTGCGTCGTAATTTCCATCTCATCTTTGGACGAAGCGTTCGTGGTAATTACACACACAAAACAAACGTTTATCCAGTCATGGTTGGTTTCATTGCAATGCTCTGGTTGTTACTAACACAACCATACTTGATGGTTCTTTTCCCGGGACGTATTGACCGAAACAAACCGATTTGAAGACACCAATCAATGACCTCATTGCGCACCAATGGAAGGACTGGTCTATCGGTGATTGACTGTATTTTGGCCCAATGGCCACTGATCATCTTGAAATCTAGCTTGGAAGATAGCCAATGAGCTGAGGTAAACGGCAACATGTAATGGTTATACGTTCGAAGACCAGCCTTTGTCGTAAACTCTGGCGTAAAATAGGTTCATTCGCCATTGCAAATCCTACTTGACGGAGCCACGAGTGTTACGCATAGCAGTACATAGTCAATAGCATTTTCAGCAAGTTTATATATTTAAATATTGGCAAATAAATCAGGAAAAGCTAAAACAAAGTCTAGGTATGCAGATTTAACCCAAATGATAGAGGATATTGATAGAGAAAGCGAGACCGAATTTCTCCAGGAAGATTAATCTTTCAGGAAAGCTAGTTTTGACTCCCAGGCGGAAGACATGTTTCTGCACGGCGAGGATGCCATGTTGGACTGGTAAGTTCTAATGATAATGTCGTTGTTTGAAATTAATAATATCAAATATTATTCATTTGAGTTTTTAAAAATAGATTTTCTTCTTTTATTTGCAATATATAAAAATATCAACAGTAATGAAATGTGTAAAGTACACATTGGCTATACTGTGTGTGTGTGTGTGTGTGTGTGTGTGTGTGTGTGTTATATATTTATTTATTTTTATTTGACAAACATGGAATGGAACAGCACTTCACCATAGTGATTATGTTCCCTGTACTCATATATATATATATATATCTCTTTATTTTACGTGTTGATACAGGGCTCATACGTGAAAGTATTGTTACTGATTTAAAAAAAATATTTCACAGTGGCAGTGATTCTGATTATGAGCCGGCAATGTCTAGGTGTCCATCTCCCTCTGAAGCTGGTTCATCCAGCCGGACCCCCGCTGTCTCTGGCTCCACACCTACCTGGCCATCTAGAGGTGTGAAGTCAGTGACAAAGAAGAGGTGGTGGGGAAGAGAGAAACCTGCAGACAGAGGCCCAGAGAGTCGTTGGCACTTTGTGTTAGAAGATGATGTGGAAAATCCAAATCCACCAGTTTTTAGACCCAAAAGGCAGCCAGGACCTCAACTAGACATGACTGCAAAGCACAGCCCCCTTCAACTTTTAATTGTTTTTCAACTCGTCAGTTGTTGATTCCCTGGTGTCGAACACCAATGAGTACGGGGCTAAGAAGCAGGCAGGAAAAAAAGAGGCATGGAAGACCATTTCCATGTCAGACCTTTTCTGCTACTTTTCAATGGTCATTTACATGGGGCTGGTGAAGTTGTCATGTCTTGTAAATGGTTTCTGACTATCTGTGACCCTTCACATCAGTGACCCAGAAGTTGATGGGGAGAATGACAAGAAGAGAGGCACACCAAGGTTTGATAGGCTCCGCAAAATCAAACCTCTCTAGCCCAACATCGTTGAGGCCTGCAAGACCTATTTTCAGCCTGCCCAGAACCTGTCCATCGATGAGGGGATGGTAGCCTCAAAGGCCAGAATCAGCCTCAAACAATACATGCGTAACAAACCAACCAAATGGGGTTACAAACGGTTTGTTTTGGCTGATTCTGTGTGTCAGTTTGGAAAAACAGTTTTGCTACCGGTAATGGACTGAGTTATGATTCCGTTATGGAGTTATTGGATTTTCAACTGCTGGGGAAGGGCTACAAACTGCTTGTGGACAACTTCTACAAAAGCCCTACGCTGTTTACAGAGCTGAGGAAGCGGGATGTGTGGGCTTGTGGCACCATTTGGGCCAACAGAGTGGACTTTCCAAAAACAAAGGTGAACGACATGCGGGCTGAGCGGGGTACCATGCGATGGATTCGTGAAGATGGCCTGCTCTTTGTAAAGTGGATGGATGCCAGAGAGTTGGTCATGTGCACAACTATCCACAAGTCCTTCAGTGGCGATCACGTCGTCAGGCGTGTGAAGGACGGTAGCAAGGGGAGGGACCACAAACATTTTTCCCATTCCAGCTGTTGTGAAGGACTATAACAAGGGCATGAGAGGTGTGGACCTGTCAGATGCACTGATATGATACTACAATGTTGTCCACAAGACCATGAAATGGTACAAGACATTTTTCTATCATTTCATTGACATTGCTGTGGTGAATGCCTTCATCCTCCAAAAGGAAATGGCCAAGAGCTGTGGACAGCCCCCCATCTCACAGCTAGCCTTCAGGAAACTGCTCATCCAGGAGCTTGCTAGCTACAGCAAGTCCACTGCAGCACCTTCTGTCCCACCTGCCTCTGTCCCTTCTGCTCCAACCAGTGGTGTTCAACTGCCCAGATTAATCTCTGCAGGCATGAATGTGCCTCAGGGCAAAAAAGGCACAGTAGGGAGACGTCGTTGTGCCCTTTGTCACAGGAAATGCCCCATCACCTGCACCACCTGTTCAGTAAGCCTCTGCTTTACAGCAAAAAGAGACTGCTATGGGCCATGGCACCAGCAGCACAATATTGTGTAGAGGACTGAGGGTCTTCCCAATATTGTAAATAGAAAATGTGTAAATAGTTACCCTTGTTATTTGTTTATGTTTAATTATTATTATTTTGAAAATATTTATGTTATGTATTTATGTTAATATTTATATTTTTGGGGGTGTGTGTGTTAGAATAGCATTTATGTATATAGTTCTTTCCTTCAAAATGTATCACTGTACCAATTCGGCCACTTGGGTACATATGTGTTGGACACCTGGGTGACTTCATGCTCAATGTCATGTAGCTCGCTCTATTGATCTATTGTGTTATATTCTCATACATTCAATTCACTTTTCCACAAAATTCAGAGTGTTTCCTTTCAAATTATACCAAGAATATGCATATCCTTGCTTCTCGGCCTGAGCTACAGGCAGTTAGATTAGGGTATGTATTTGGCCGGAAATTGAGAAGGGGGGATACCCCAAAGAAGTTAACAACACTATCAACAAGACAGGTCCTACAGGCCCTGGTTTTGTTGCACCTGGACTACTGTTCACAAAGACGGACTTGGGAAAATTGCTGGTGGCTCAGAACAGGGCAGCACGGCTGGTCCATAAAAGTATACGGAGAGCTAACATTAATGATATGCATGTCAATCTCTCATGGCTCAAAGTGGAAGAGAGATTGACTTTCTCATTACTTGTTTTGTAAGAGGCGTTGACAAGCTGAAGGTACCAAGCTATCTGTTTAAAATATTAGCACAAAGCTCGGACACCCATGCATACAAGACATGCCACCAGAGGTCTCTTCACAGTCCCCAAGTCCAAAACAGACTATGGGAGGCGCACAGTACTACATAAGAGCCATGACTACATTGAACTCTATTCCACATCAGGTAACTGATGCAAGCAGTAGAATCAGATTTAAAAAGCAGGTAAAAATACCCATTATGGAACAGCGGAGACTGTGAAGTAACACAAACATAGGCACAGACACACGCACGCACACACACACACACACACTACACATACGTACACATGGATTTTGCGATGTAGATATGTGGTAGTGGAGTATGGGCCTGAGGGCACACACTTAGTGTGTTGTGAATTCTGTAATAAATGTACTGTTAATGTTTTTAAAATTGTATAACAGGCTTAATTTTGCCAGAGCCCTGCCAAGGCAGCAGCTAATGGGGATCCATAATAAATACAAAATACTCTGCGTCTCACAAAGACACGGCGGTTGGAAACAAAAATCTAATGTCCATTGTTTGTGTTTCTTGGCCCAAGCAAGTCTCTTCTTCTCATTTGTGTCCTTTCGTAGTGGTTTCGTTGCAACAATTCGACCATGAAGGCCTGACTCACGCAGTCTCCTCTGAACAATTGATGTTATGATGTTACTGCATTTATTTGGGCTGCAATTTCCGGTTGGTAACTCTAAAGAACTTATCCTCTGCAGGCAGAGGTAACTCTGGGTTTTCCTTTTCTGTGGCGGTCCTCAGAGCCAGTTTCATCATAGCATTTTTGCAGTACTACTTTAGTGCCTTTAGATGCATGTTTTGGAATATGTTTTATTCTGTACAGGCTTCCTTTTCTCTCTGTCAATTAGGTTAGTACTGTGGAGTAACTACAATGTTGTTAACTTATTTCATCAATCAAGTACAAGGGTGGAGCAAAAATACACAGACCGTTGGCTCTCTGTGGAATGAGTTTGACACGTGCTCAAAAGGGATATTACATGTCTGTTTTTTTGTAATTTGTTACCCAACTACCAACAGGTGCCCTTCTTTGTGAGGCACTGATCAACTGAGGGACCTTATAGATAATTGAGTGTGTGGGGCACAGAGATGAGGTAGTCATTCAAAAAGCATAAACACAACGATTGCACACAGCGAGTCCATGCAACTTATGTGACATTTTTACTCCTGGACCTATTTATGCTTGCCATAACAAAGGGGTTGAATACTTAGTGACTGAAGACGTTTCAGTTTTTCATCTTTAATTAATTTGTAAAAAAAAAACAAAAAAAACATAATTCCACTTATGGGGTATTGTGTGTAGGCCGGTGACAAAAAAATATATAATTTTAAATTCAGGCTGTAGAACCACCATTCACCGTGACCAGTCTCAGTGTGACATAATAATCCCTATTCACATGCTACAGGATATAAACAAACTGCTTCTGGAATCCCCAAATGGAACCTCCACTCTCCGGTAGACAAGCACAAAATGCAATAATCTATCCATCTATCTAACCCTTTGGAATTACCTGGATTTCTGCAGAAATTGGTCATAACATTTGACCTCACCTTCATCTAATTCACAAGAATTGACAAACACAGTATGCTTAAACTAATAACACACAAATTATGGTATTTTTCTTGTCTATATTAAATACATAATTTAAAAATTCACAGTGTAGGTTGGAAAAAGTACGTGAACCCCATAGGCTAATGACTTCTCCAAAAGCTAATTGGAGTCAGGAGTCAGTTTACCTGGAGTCCAATCAATGAGTTGATGTTCATCAGTCCATGGTAAGACAACTTGTCTATGAATGGAGAAAGTTCAGCACTGTTGCTACTCTCCCTAGGAGGCCGTCCTACAAAGATGAATGCAAGAGCAGAGTGCAGAATGCTCAATGAGGTTAAGAAAAATCCTAGTGTCAGCTAAAGACTTACAGAAATCTCTGGAACATGTGAACATCTCTGTTGACGAGTCTATGATACGTAAAACACTAAACAAGAATGGTGTTCATGGGAGGATACCACGGAAGAAGCCACTGCTGTCCCCCAAAAATATGAAGTTCGCAAAAGAGCACCTGGATGTTCCAAAATATTCTGTGGACAGATTAAACTAAAGTTAAACTAAAGAACACACAACACTGTGTGGAGAAAAAGAGGCACAGCACACCAACATCAAAACATCATCCCAACTGTAAAGTATGGTGGAGGGAGCATCATGGTTTGGGTCTGCTTTGCTGCCTCAGGGCCTGGACAGCTTGCTATCATCGTTGGAAAAATTAATTCCCATGTTCATCAATACTTTTTGTAGGAGAATGTAAGACTATCTGTCAGCCAATTGAAGGTCAACAGAAGTTTGGTGATGCAACAGGACAACAACCCCAAAACACTGAAGTAAATCAACAACAGAATGGCTTCAACAGAAATACAGCTTCTTGAGTGGACCAGTCAGAGTCCTGTCAACCCAATTGAGATGCAGTGGGATGACCTCAAGAGACGGGTTCACCCCAGACATCCCAAGAATATTGTGTAACTGAAACAGTTTTGTAAAAAGGAACGGTCCAAAATTCCTCCTGATCGTTGTGCAGGTCTGATCCGCAACTACAGAAAACGTTTGGTTGAGGTTATTGTTTCCAAAGGAGGGTCAACCAGTTATTAATCCAAGGGTTCACATACTTTACCCACTCTGCACTGTGAATGTTTACACGGTGTGTTCAATAAAGACATGAAAACTGTGGTGAAACACCAAAGGGATCTCCCCTGTGTCCCTTTTCCCCCTCTATTCCCACCCATTTTTGAGCCTCCAAAAACATCTGAACTGAACACAATCACCTGAGTATGCCACCAGCTCACCTAACTCAACCTCCTGGTACCAAGAAACTCCTGCTCCACCCCTCAACGACACCTCTGAGGAATGGGAAAAACTGTTAGAATCATTGTTGCTAGAGTAATAGGCTCTGTCATAAACAGAGGCCCATATATGCACTGTGAGAAAAGTATTTCCTGTTGTAAGATGTGCCATCACCCTCTCTGCTACCGGAAAGGGTGACTCGATATGCTTAAGGAAAGATCGACTCGAGATCATTGTTTAGTCTGAGGCAATGGGACGAGCAGCGGATCCGGTGCAGAGAAACAAAAGGTATAAAAGGGGAAATTGCCATTACTTTGGCGCTGACTTCTTGAATTCTGAATTCATTTAAACAACCATTTGACTTCGGGTAATTGCCACCTGACTCAAATTACTTAAAGATTCTAACTTGCTGGAACTTGGGCTCTTGCCATTTAGCTATTGAACAGTTGTTCTAGTCGCCATCTGACCCGTTGCTTGGTTAATCTTGATGCAATAATATCTTAACCGATTGAGCTCAACATTCTGGCCGGGACTTATCGCCACTGACACTGCGGTAGCTCTGCGGAGAATCTCTCGTCCCTCCAGTCTAACTCGAATCTATCGAAATTTTGTCAAAACCAAAGATTCCTCCGTGGGGAGAGTATCTATACATAGGCTAAATTCTCAGCCAACTCTGACCGATTGAAACTCTGCTCTTGATAACGTGGGTCTCCCCGTCATCTCTCAAAGGTAATTAAAGAGCTATTATAAGCATTAATATAGAGATAAGTGTTATCATTGTACCAGGCTTTATAGAGCATTAAGGCATTTGCATGTTTTTGATTAATGCTGTGTGTGACCAAGTAACAAATTGTGTATTTTGAAGTGTGTTTGATTGTAAAAGACAAAAAACAGAGTGTTTCCAAAAATAAACGGTAGCCTTATTTTGTCTCGAGTAAAACGCCCTCCCAAGACAGTTAACGGCACGGGAGATAACTCTGACACTCCCCTCTACCGGGACACTGGAAACGGAGACCAAAACTCTACGACAAAGTGAGTTACAATTTAAAGACAAGGAGGAAGGTGTGTCCAGTAGTGATTCATTAATTGTCCTATCGATCTATCTAAGTTTTATTATCCAAGCTATACATAGCCGATAGGGCAGAGTAGTGAGACTAAGTTGACTAAAGGTCTTCACACTTTAAACTAAATACATCACAGAAGGGAAATACTCAACCTGATGGAAATCATATAGAGACTGGTAGGACTAGTGCTTAATAACAACTCAAGGATCAATTAGTGGTGAAACAAAGAGTCTAGAGGATAAACGTGGGGTTCACACATCCCAGCTAGAGCTAGACCATTGAGAGTGACAAGGCAAAAGACCTCTCTACGCTGACAATGTATCGATATAGAAAGAGAGGCAGGGCTACGCGAGCGGTCCTGGTTATACCGAGATAACCTGAAGTATCTATAGTGCCCTGTCCAATCCAGGGAACGGGACGCTAACCACCTCTAGCACCCCGCTGCCGGTCAAGGGGCGGGGCTGAAGGTTTCGTATCGCGACAAAACGTATAATTTTTTGTGTGTTATTAGTTTAAGCCGACGGTGTTTGTCTATTGTTTTGACTTAGATGAATTAAGCAGAACTCCAGATCCCACCCCGAAGTCTCTCTCTCTCTCAAAGGGTTCACAAGTGTCTCTCTCTCTCAAAGGGTTCACAAGTATCTCTCTCTCGGGGTTAACGTTCTCAACATTCACTCTGTCCCAAAGGGTTCCCTCCCCAAGGATTCACAAGTCTCTCTCTCGCTCTCCCCCAAAGGGTTCACAAGTTTCTCTCTCAAAGGATTCACAAGTATTTCTATCTCTCAAAGGGTTCACAAGTGTCTCTCAAAGGGTTCACAGATGTCTCTATCGCTCTCAAAGGGTTCACATTCTCACGTTCACTTGTGAACCGTTGGGGGGGGCGAGAACCCTTTGGGAGAGAGTGAACGTGAGAACGTAAACTCTTTCTCAAAGGGTTCACAGGTCTCTCTCTCAAAAGGTTTACAAGTGTCTCTCTCTCTTTCTCTCTCCCCCCAAAGGGTTCACAAGTCTCTCCCCCTCTTTCTCCACCCCAAAGGGTTATCCCCCCCCAAAGGGTACACAAGTCTCTCTCTCTAAAAAATGAACAGTAAACATTACACTCACAAAAGTTGCAAAAGAATAAAGTAATGTCAAATGTCATATTATGTCTCCATACAGTGTTGCAACAATAGTTAAAGTACAAAAGGGAAAATAAACAAACAGAAATATGGGTTGTGTTTACAATCGTGTTTTTTCTTCACCGGTTGCCCTTTTCTTGTGGCAAAAGGTCACAAATCTTGCTGCAGTGATTGCAAACTGTGGTATTTTAGATATTGCAGTTCATCAAAATTGAATGTGTGTTCCTTGTGAGTCTGTGTAATCTGAGGGAGGTTAGGAAGTGCAGCTCAATTTCCATCTCATTTTGTGAGCACTGTGCACATATCCGGTCTTCTCTTGAGAGCAAGGTCTGCCTACAGTAAAGCTTTCCTTCATTTTGGGTCAGTCACAGAGGTCAGGAATTCTGCCAATGTTTACTCTCTGTTTAGGGCCAAATAGCTTTCTAGTTTGCGCTGCTTTTTGTTACCTTTTTAGTGACAGGGGGCAGTATTTGGAAATTCGGATGAATGACGTGCGCAAAGTAAACTGTCATATAATTGGTAGATTTGGATAGAAAACACTCTAAAGTTTCCATAACTGTTAAAATAATGTCTGTGAGTATAACAGAACTGATATGGCAGGCAAAAACCTGAGGAAGATCCATCCAGGAAGTGGGATTTTTTGATGTGTGTGGTTTTCAATTGAATGCCTATAGAGTATCTAATGGGTTGGACCCCAGATTTAGCTATTGTTAGCCACTGCTAGCAGCCATTACCTTCTGCACAGGTACCTGCCCTTTTGTTAGCCTGGATAATACTTGCCAGCCTACCAGTATTGGACTGTTTTCTCCACTACAACACTGGACTCCTGCTGTAAACCCTGGACCATTACTCCTGATCATCACAGCTAGCTAGCTACCACTGAGTGACCCAGCCCCACCTCCTGGCGCACTCAGTGATCACCCGGACTCTACCCATACACGGCTAGAATCCACAGCTTCACCGGTTTCCTGGACCTTTGCATTGGATCATCGCTGCTAGCTATCTGCTACCAAGTGGCTATAGAGGCTAATGCCCTTGCCCCGAAGCTAGCACCAGTTACCCGCGAGCCAGGAGCATCTCCCGGCTGGCAAACGAAATTACTACAACTACAATACCTCTTTTGCCATCTGGCTTGGACCCTTTGTCGACAAGGCGCCCCGCCATAACACCACAACTGGTCTGGTGACGAAACTCCATCCGCTGTGCCTTCAACCCGTCCTTTACCGGACGTCGGAGCAGACGCGGAGCAGACGTTAGCAGGCCTGCTAACTTTAAACGCTGTGTCTCCCGCATGCTAGCGTAGTAAAGATTAACCCGCGGCTTCCCTGCTCCATCTATTGCTGTTCACTAGACTCTATGATCACTTGGCTACATAGCTGATGCCTGCTGGAATGTTCATTAATCATGGTACTCAATTTTGTTTTTATTTGTTTATCTGTTGGCCCCAGCCGCGAAATCAGGCCTTGTGTGTAGTTAACCCAACATCTCTGCCCACTCATCGCCATTTTACCTGTTGTTGTTGTCTTAGCTGATTAGCTGTTGTTGTCTTAGCAAGCTCTCCCAAACAACACCTGTGATTGCTTTATGCCTCGCTTTATGTCTCTCTCAAATGTCAATATGCCTTGGATTAGAGGTCGACCGATTATGATTTTTCAACGCCGATACCGATTATTGGAGGACCCCAAAAAAAGCAGATACCGACTAAATCAGCTATTTTTATTTATTTATTTGTAATAATGACAATTACAACAATACTGAATGAACACTTATTTTAACTTAATATAATACATCAATAAAATCAATTTAGCCTCAAATAAATAATGAAACATGTTCAATTTGGTTTAAATAATGCAAAAACAAAGTGTTGGAGAAGAAAGTAAAAGTGAAATATGTGCCATGTAAGAAAGCTAATGTTTAAGTTCCTTTTTTTATTTTTTATTTTTTTATTTCACCTTTATTTAACCAGGTAGGCTAGTTGAGAACAAGTTCTCATTTGCAACTGCGACCTGGGCAAGATAAAGCATAGCAGTGTGAACAGACAACACAGAGTTACACATGGAGTAAACAATTAACAAGTCAATAACACAGTAGAAAAAGGTGTGCAAAAGGCATGAGGAGGTAGGCGAATGATTACAATTTTGCAGATTAACACTGGAGTGATAAATGATCAGATGGTCATGTACAGGTAGAGATATTGGTGTGCAAAAGAGCAGAAAAGTAAATAAATAAAAACAGTATGGGGATGAGGTAGGTGAAAATGGGTGGGCTATTTACCAATAGACTATGTACAGCTGCAGCGATCGGTTAGCTGCTCAGATAGCTGATGTTTGAAGTTGGTGAGGGAGATAAAAGTCTCCAACTTCAGCGATTTTTGCAATTCGTTCCAGTCACAGGCAGCAGAGTACTGGAACGAAAGGCGGCCAAATGAGGTGTTGGCTTTAGGGATGATCAGTGAGATACACCTGCTGGAGCGCGTGCTACGGATGGGTGTTGCCATCGTGACCAGTGAACTGAGATAAGGCGGAGCTTTACCTAGCATGGACTTGTAGATGACCTGGAGCCAGTGGGTCTGGCGACGAATATGTAGCGAGGGCCAGCCGACTAGAGCATACAAGTCGCAGTGGTGGGTGGTATAAGGTGCTTTAGTGACAAAACGGATGGCACTGTGATAGACTGCATCCAGTTTGCTGAGTAGAGTGTTGGAAGCCATTTTGTAGATGACATCGCCGAAGTCGAGGATCGGTAGGATAGTCAGTTTTACTAGGGTAAGCTTGGCGGCGTGAGTGAAGGAGGCTTTGTTGCGGAATAGAAAGCCGACTCTTGATTTGATTTTCGATTGGAGATGTTTGATATGAGTCTGGAAGGAGAGTTTGCAGTCTAGCCAGACACCTAGGACTTATAGATGTCCACATATTCAAGGTTGGAACCATCCAGGGTGGTGATGCTGGTCGGGCATGCGGGTGCAGGCAGCGATCGGTTGAAAAGCATGCATTTGGTTTTACTAGCGTTTAAGAGCAGTTGGAGGCGACGGAAGGAGTGTTGTATGGCATTGAAGCTCGTTTGGAGGTTAGATAGCACAGTGTCCAATGACGGGCCGAAAGTATATAGAATGGTGTCGTCTGCGTAGAGGTGGATCAGGGAATCGCCCGCAGCAAGAGCAACATCATTGATATATACAGAGAAAAGAGTCGGCCCGAGAATTGAACCCTGTGGCACCCCCATAGAGACTGCCAGAGGACCGGACAGCATGCCCTCCGATTTGACACACTGAACTCTGTCTGCGAAGTAATTGGTGAACCAGGCAAGTCAGTCACCTGAAAAACCGAGGCTACTGAGTCTGCCGATAAGAATATGGTGATTGACAGAGTCGAAAGCCTTGGCAAGGTCGATGAAGACGGCTGCACAGTACTGTCTTTTATCGATGGCGGTTATGATATCGTTTAGTACCTTGAGTGTGGCTGAGGTGCACCCGTGACCGGCTCGGAAACCAGATTGCACAGCGGAGAAGGTACGGTGGGATTCGAGATGGTCAGTGACCTGTTTGTTGACTTGGCTTTCGAATTTTCAAAATTAGTAGTTCGAACTGTTTGGGTATGGCCTTGGAAAGTATGACATTACTTTGCAGGCTATCTCTGCAGTAGACTGCAACTCCTCCCCCTTTGGCAGTTCTATCTTGACGGAAGATGTTATAGTTGGGTATGGAAATCTCTGAATATTTGGTGGCCTTCCTGAGCCAGGATTCAGACACAGCAAGGACATCAGGGTTAGCAGAGTGTGCTAAAGCAGTGAGCAAAACAAACTTAGGGAGGAGGCTTCTGATGTTGACATGCATGAAACCAAGGCTTTTTCGATCACAGAAGTCAACAAATGAGGGTGCCTGGGGACATGCAGGGCCTAGGTTTACCTCCACATCACCCGCGGAACAGAGAAGGAGTAGTATGAGGGTGCGGCTAAAGGCTATCAAAACAGGTCGCCTAGAGCATTGGGACAGAGAATAAGAGGAGCAGGTTTCTGGGCATGGTAGAATATATTCAGGGCATAATGCGCAAGACAGGGGTATGGTGGGGTGCGGGTACAGCGGAGGTAAGCCCAGGCACTGGGTGATGATGAGAGAGGTTGTATCTCTGGACATGCTGGTTGTAATGGGTGAGGTCACCGCATGTGTGGGAGGTGGGACAAAGGAGTTATCAGGGGTGTGAATGGTGGAACTAGGGGCTCCATTGTGAACTAAAACAATGATAACTAACCTGAACAACAGTATACAAGGCATATTGACATTTGAGAGAGACATACAGCGAGGCATACAGTAATCACAGGTGTTGAATTGGGAAAGCTAGCTAAAACAGTAGGTGAGACAACAACAGCTAGTCAGCTAGCACAACAACAGCAGGTAAAATGGCGTTGACTAGGCAACGGGGCCAACAGATAAAACAAACAAGCAGAATGGAGTACCGTGATTAATGGACAGTCCAGCGTGCATCAGCTATGTAGCCAAGAGATCAGTGTCCAGGGGATGGGGCAGGGAACCTGGACTGGCGAGTGTTATCCAGGTTAAAGAAAAACTAACAATGACTAGATAGCTTGTAGCTAGTTAGCTGGTTAGCTTCTGGAGGTTCTTGAGTGTGTTCTAAAAATTAAAAATAATAGCGATTCCGTATCACATTGGGTGAGGCAGGTTTCCGGAAGGTATAAACAAATAAAAAAATCAAAAAGAGATAGAAAGTAAATATGGGCATATCTAGCGCCAGAGAAGCAATCTCTCTTTTCATCACTCGGTGCCTAGGTTTACCTCCACTGTACCCGCACCCCACCATATCCGTCTGTACATTATGCTCTGAATCTATTCTACCCAGAAATCTGCTCCTTTTATTCTCTGTCTCCAATGCACTAGACGACCAGTTCTGATAGCCTTTAGCCGTAACCTCATCCTACTCCTCCTCTGTTCCTCGGCTGATGTGGAGGTTAACCCAGGCCCTGCGTGTCCCGAGGCACTCTCATTAGTTGACTTCTGTACCCAACAAAGCCTTGGTTTCATGCATGTTCACATCAGAAGCCTCTTCCCTAAGTTTGTTTTATTCACTGCCCTAGCACACACTGCCACCCGGATGTCCTAGCCCGTGTCCGAATCCTGGTTCAGGAAGACCACCAAAACCCCTGAAATGTCCATCCCTAACTATAACATTTTCCGACAAGATAGAACTGCCAATGGGGGCGGTGTTGCAATCTTCTGCAGAGATAGCCTGCAGAGTTCTGTCTTACTATCCAGGTCTGTGCCCAAACAATTTAAGATTCTACTTTTAAAAATCCACCTTTCCAGAAACAAGTCTCTCACCGTTGCCGCTTGCTATAGACCACTCTCTGCCCCCAGCAGTGCCCTGGACACCATATGTGAACTGATTGACCCCCATCTATCTTCAGAGCTTGTGCTGCTACGTGACCTAAACTGGGACAGGCTTAACACCCCGGCCATCCTACAATCTAAGCTTGATGCCCTCAATCTCACACAAATTATCAATGAACCCACCAGGTACAACCCCAAATCCATAAACACAGGCACCCTCATGGATATCATCCTAACCAACTTGCCCTCCAAATACACCTCTGCTGTTTTCAACCAAGATCTCAGCGATCGCTGCCTCATTGCCTGCATCCGTAATGGGTCTGCGGTCAAACGACCACCCCTCATCACTGTCAAACGCTCCCTAAAACACTTCAGCGAGCAGGCCTTTCTAATCGATCTGTCCCGGGTTTCCTGGAAGGATATTGACCTCATACTGTCAGTAGAGGATGCCTGGTTGTTCTTTAAAAGTGCCTTCCTTACCATCTTAAATAAGTATGCCCTTTTCAAAAAAAGTTGAACAAGGAACAGATATAGCCCTTGGTTCTCTCCAGACGTGACTGCCCTTGACCAGCACAAAAACATCCAGTGGCGATCTGCATGAGCACCGAATAGACCCCGTGACATGCAACTTTTCAGGGAAGTTAAGAACCAATTTACACAGGTAGTTAGAAAAGCTAAGGCTAGCTCTTTCCACGATAATAGAACATTTCAATAGGCATTTTTCTACAGCTGGCCATGCTTTCCACCCCGGTCAAAAGCCCTGCACTCCCCACAGCAACTCACCCAAGCCTCCCCCATTTCTCCTTCACCCAAATCCAGATAGCTGATGTTCTGAAAGAGCTGCAAAATCTGGACCCCTACAATCAGCTGGGCTAGACAATCTGGATCCTCTCTTTCTAAAAGTACCTGCCGAAATTGTTGCAACCCCTATTACCAGCCTGTTCAACCTCTCGTTCGTATTGTCTGAGATTCCCAAAGATTGGGAAAGCTGCCACGGTCATCCCCCTCTTCAAAGGAGGAGACACTCTAGACCCAAACTGCTACAGACCTATATCTATCCCACCCTGCCTTTCTAAGGCCTTCGAAAGCCAAGTTAACAAACAGATTACCGACCATTTCAAATCCCACCGTACCTTCTCTGCTATGCAATCTGGTTTCAGAGCTGGTCATGGGTGCACCTCAGCTACGCTCAAGGTCCTATCATAACCGCTATCGATAAGAGACATTATTGTGCAGCTGTATTCATCGACCTTGCCAAGGCTTTCGACTCTGTCAATCACCACATTCTTATTGGCAGACTCAACAGCCTTGGTTTCTCAAATGATTGCCTCGCCTGGTTCACCAACTACTTCTCTGATAGAGCTCAGTGTGTCAAATTGTAAGGCCTGTTGTCCGGACCTCTGGCAGTCTCTATGGGGGTGCCACAGGGATCAATTTTCAGGCCGACTCGCTTCTCTGTATACATCAATGATGTCGCTCTTGCTGCTGGTGATTCTCTGATCAACCTCTACACAGACGACACCATTCTGTATACTTCCGGCCCTTCTTTGGACACTGTGTTAACTAACCTCCAGACGAGCTTCAATGCCATACAACTCTCCTTCCGTGGCCTCCAACTGCTCTTAAATGCAAGTAAAACTAAATGCATGCTCTTCAACCGATCACTGCCCGCACCTGCCCGCCTGTCCAGCATCACTACTCTGGACAGTTCTGACTTAGAATATGTGGAAAACTACAAATAACTAGGTGTATGTTAGACTGTAAATCTCCTTCCAGACTCACATTAAGCATCTCCAATCCAAAATGACATCTAGAATCGGCTTTTGTCACCAAGCCACATATACTACCCACCACTGCGACCTGTACGCTCTCGTTGGCTGGCCCTCGCTTCATTACCCGTCGCCAAACCCACTGGCTCTAGGTCATCTACAAGTCTCTGCTAGGTAAGGCCCCGCCTCATCTCAGCTCAATGTTAACCATAGCAGCACCTACCCGTAGCACGCGCTGCAGTAGGTATATCTCACTGGTCACTCCCAAAGCCAATTCCTCCTTTGGCCGCCTTTCCTTCCAGTTCTCTGCTGCCAATGACTGGAACGAACTGCAAAAATCACTGAAGCTGGAGACTCATATCTCCCTCACTAGCTTTACGCACCAGCTGTCAGAGCATCTCACAGATCACTGCACCTGTACATAGCCCATCTGTAAACAGCCCTTCCAACTACCTCATCCCCATACTGTATTTATCTGGCTCCTTTGCACCCCAGCATCTCTACTTGCAGTCATCTTCTGCACATCTACCATTCCAGTGTTTAATTGCTATATTGTATTTACTTTGCCACCATGGCCTTTTTTGGCCTTTACCTCCCTTATCTCACCTCATTTGCTCACATCGTATATAGACTTGTTTATACTGTATTATTGACTGTATGTGTGTTTATTTCATGTGTAATTCTGTGTTGTTGTATGTGTCAATCTGCTGTGCTTTATCTTGGCCAGGTCGCAGTTGTAAATGAGAACTTGTTCTCAACTAGCCTACCTGGTTAAATAATGGTGAAATAAATAAAAAATTAAAACCTGACTCCGTTACACCAGCTCTGTCAGGAGGAATGGGCCAAAATGCACCCAACTTATTATGTGAAGCTTGTGGAAGGCTACCCAAAACGTTTGACCCAAGTTAAACAATTTAATGGCATTGCTACCAAGAACTAATTGAGTATGTAAGCTTCTGACCCACTGGGAATGTGATTAAATAAATAAAAGCTGAAATAAATCATTCTCTACACTATTATTCTGACATTTCACATTCTTAAAATAAAGAGGTGATCCTAACTGACCTAAGACAGGGAATTTCTACAAGGATTAAATGTCAGGAATTCTGAAACTGAGTTTAAATGTATTTGGCTAAGGTGAATGTAAACTTCCGACTTCAACTGTGTGTATGTGTTATGTGTGTAATTGTCCCTCTCTCTGTTTCTACCTGCTTTCTACCTCTAACCCCTCATCCTTCCTCCCTTTTCCCCCTCCTTCTACAATATACTGAATGAAACCAGTGTCAGGCCAGTGACAATCATGTGACCATAATTTCCTAGTGTCCCTTGGGGCACGCAGGGTGTCTTTCTAATGGGATGTGATCCTACGGCCTACAGGCGTGGGCTTGGTCCTGATCTAACATGACGTGTGGGGAACGGGGGGGGGAGGGGGATTAAACTGTGGGAAATAGGTTAGACCGTCCGTCTCGCAAGAAAGATATCCCCACTCTCTCACTCCTTCTGTGCCTTCCTCTGTTTCTCCCCCCCCCCCTTTTCTCTCCAACCCACACTCTCTTGCTTTCCTTCTCTCTTAATCCCTCATTAATTCTCTTCCCTCCCAGCTTGGGTTAGTGGTGGTAAATTGTATAACTTTACCTCATCAATAATATTTCAAAGATTTATTCTGTTGCCTGGTTTAGAGTCGAGAAGGGACTCAGTAGAGGCAGTAATGATTGGACCTGTTTAACCGTGTGTATGTGCATGTGACGTGTTTGAATGTGTGTTGTGTTTAAGTGTGTGAGAGGATTTACAGTGGAACCTATAAATGCCATCGTTTTATTTTGGTCCACTGGTGACTAAACATGCATCGTAAAACCGCCAATTACAGTTTAATATTTTTAAATATTGAACGTGGACACACGCGCAGGCACACACCACACACACACACACACACCCCTCTCCAGTCCTACCTGTGTATCCATGTCTCGGGGCTCTTGGGGAACTTGGTGAGGGCCAGTTTTCCCAGGTACAGGTCTCTCTCTGGATTTAGGGCGCCACATTGCAGCAGCTCCTTCCTGCCAAAAAAGACAGAAGAGAGGAACTATTCAATGACTGTCAATCTCAATGTTCTCTACCGGATGTGAATGTTATGTTACTGCATTGGGCACATTTGTGTGCATGCTATTTGCATACATGTTTTTGTTTTATGAAACACAAAAACTTCTCACAGGAAAAACAAGTTATTTGAATTGATCAAAGTTAGCCAAGTTAGACCCTCAAAGACACTCAATGTACAAGCAAACACATTCACAGGCTAAATAGCCTACACCATAGTAGTGCTGACTACTTTTTTTATTATCTGCCAAATGAGCAAATGTTTGAAAGCGGCTAGGTCTTAATGAAATATACCAGGCAACGATTAGGTATGTGACCTTGACAGTTGGATACGTATTTTGTATGACAGAATGATTTGACCAGGGTGTTTGTTGTCTTCAGCCCTATTCGCAAGGGACTAGTATTACAAGAGAACGTTGGTTATGTATTTATTACCCCAGAATGTCCGTTACACCAGAGAACGATTCGGACGGGATTCATTTTTTTTCCCAAACTGCCACCTGTAAGAATTTTAATATTTTTCAAAGAATTGACAGCTATGACAAAAGCCTGGAGATTTTTTTCAAAGCCAGAAGATTTTTCAACAAGTCTGGACGATAACAGGCCACACTGAAAACTTGAGCTTGGTTTCCAAGTGTCGCCATAATATTTGAATGAAGGAAGTGTAATCATAATCATTAGGATATTTTAGCGATCCACAGTAGGAGACATCCTAAATACCTCCCAGCCTTCAGATGTGGGCTAAACAGCGCTTGATATGCCTTTTAGGCTATGAATGACAAAGTGAACTTGTCATTTACCAATGTTTAGCTCAGTTGTATGCTGCATTATGATCTATTAACAGCAAGGTTTGCATTAAATAGGCACAACATTTTTTTTGAATGCATTTGGCGATATTCAATTAAATCGTACAAAACGTATAAATTAAAGCATTCACTGTGAAAGTTCACAGTTGAAGTCGGAAGTTTACATACACCTTAGCCAAATACATTTAAACTCCGTTTTTCAAAACTCCTGATATTTAAACCTAGTAAAAATTCCCTGTCTAAGGTCAGTTAGGATCACCACGATATTTTAAGAATGTGAAATGTCGGAATAATGAGATAATTATTTATTTCAGCCTTTATTTATTTCATCACATTCCCAGTGGGTCAGATGTTTACATACACTCAATTAGTATTTGGTAGCATTGCCTTTAAATTATTTAACTTGGGTCAAACATTTCCGGTAGCCTTCCACAAGCTTCCCATAATAAGTCAGGTGAATTTTGGCCCATTCCTCCTGACAGATCTGGTGTAACTGAGTCAGGTTTGTAGGCCTCTTTGCTCGCACACGCTTTTTCAGTTCTGCCCACAAATGTTCTAAAGGATTGAGGTCAGAGCATTGTAATGGCCACTCCAATACCTTGACTTTGTCCTTACGCCATTTTGCCACAACTTTGGAAGTATGCTTGGGGTCATTGTCCATTTGGAATCCCCATTTGCGACCAAGCTTTAACTGCTTGCTTCAGTATATCCACATACATTTCCTCCCTCATGATGCCATCTATTTTGCGAAGTGCACCAGTCCCTCCTGCAGCAAAGCATCCCCACAACACGATGCTGCCACCCCGTGCTTCACGGTTGGGAAGATGTTCTTCGGCTTGCAAGCCTCCCCCTTTTCCTCGAAACATAAAAATGGTCAATACGGCCAAACAGTTCTAGTTTTGTTTCATCAGACCAAAAAGTACAAACTTTGTCCCCATGTGCAGTTGCAAACCGTAATCTGGCTTTTTTATGGCAGTTTTGGAGCAGTGGCTTTTTCCTTGCTGAGAAACCTTTCAGGTAATGTAGATATAGGACTTGTTTAACTGTGGATATAGATACTTTTCTACCTGTTTCCTCCAGCATCTTCACAAGGTCCTTTGCTTTGTTCTGGGATTGATTTGCACTTTTCACACCAAAGTACGTTCATCTCTTGGAGACAGAACGCATCTCCTTCCTGAGCGGTACGACGGCTACGTGGTCCCATGGTGTTTATACTTGCGTACTATTGTTTGTACGGATGAACGTGGTACCTTCAGGTATTTGGAATTGCTCCCAATTTTGAACCAGACTTGAGGTCTACAATTTTTTTCTGAAGTCTTGGCTGATTTCTTTAGATTTTCCCATGATGTCAAGCAAAGAGGCACTGAGTTTGAAGGTATGCCTTGAAATACATCCACAGTTACACATCCAATTGACTCAAATTATGTCAATTAGCTTATCAGAAGCTTCTTAAGCCATGACATAATTTTCTGGGATTTTCCAAGCTGTTTAAAAGGCACAGTCAATTTAGTGTATGTAAACCTCTGACCCACTGGAATTGTGATACAGTGAATTAGAAATGAAATAATCTGTCTGTAAACAATTGTTGGAATAATTACTTGTGTCATGCACAAAGTAGATATCCTAACCGACTTGCCAAAACTATAGTTTGTTAACAAGAAATTTGTGGAGTGGTTGAAAAACGATTTTTAAGGACTCCAACCTAAGTGTATGTAAAAAATCCGACTTACGTTAATTAATGACTTACGCGTTAGCTAAGCATGCATATTTAGCCAATGTGAAATGGCTAGATCGTTAGTAGGTAATAACTGGATCATTTCTTTTTTTTGCCTCTTAAAATAATAGTAAATAAATATTATTGTTTGTTCTATCTCTCATACAGCTGTGGTTGAGAATAGCCTATGCCGAGGCTATAGACTTTAAACGTGCAACTTTAGGACAACACTTTCTTAAACTAGAATATTTGGGAAATAAGTTACTGTTCATAGCTTTAAAGCTGCAATTTGTAACATTTTGGGCGACCCAAACAAATTCACAAGGAAATGTGAGTTATAGATCTGTCATTATCATTGAAAGCAAGTCTAAGAAGAGGTAGATCTGTTATATGTGCACTGTTTTTATGCTTCCCGTTCTTAAGTTTGTTTTTCAGTCTTTTACCTTCGGTTTTGTACATCAGCTTCAAACAGTTGAAAATTCTATATTTTTGGTTATTGAACATATATTTCACAGCGGTTTAGATGGTACAATGATTCTCTACACTTGCTTGTTTTGTCACATAAACTGGAATTAGGAAAACTATTAGAATATTAGCAACCAGGAAATGGCACAGCAACTTCTGCATATTGCAACCTTTAACTTGTCTTAAAGCTTTTATGATTGGCTTTAGTAGGAGGATATGTTACTGGCTGAATTTGTCTGGCCCCCATGGATAATTTATTTCTAAATAAGCTTAAACTTGATTAAACTTGTCATTGTCACGCCTTGGTCATTGTATTTTGTGTTTTCGTTATATATTTGGTCAGGCCAGGGTGTGACAGGGGTTTATGTTATTGTATTGCGTATTGGGGTTTGGAGTATTTGGGATCGCGGCTGATTAGGGGTGTTGTATAGGCTTGGCTGCCTGAGGCGGTTCTCAATCAGGAGTCAGGTGCTTCTCGTTGCCTCTGATTGGGAACCGTATTTAGGTAGCCTGAGTTCGCTTTGTCTTTTGTGGGTGATTGTTCCTGTCTCTGTGTAGTGTTCACCAGATAGGCTGTAATAAGTTTCACGTTCCGTTTGTTGTTTTTTGTATTTATTTCGTTATTTCATGTATCGCCGTTTTCTTTATTAAAGACATGAGTAACCACCACGCTGCATTTCGGTCCGACTCTCTCTCAACAAACGAAGAACGCCGTTACAGTCATTCGATTTTATTATAGGCTATTGACATTGTTCTCTCTCATTATTAGTCCCCTGGCTACCTTACGTTTTAAGGCTATTCAAATAAGGTTTTGAGATGTAACTCCGTTAGATTCATTGTTTTATTGGAAGAGGGCCATGCACAAAATGATGGAAGCGTAGCCAATAGCCCAAAGTCATACTCATAGCCTATCAAATGGAGAGAGAATGGAATATAGGCCAAGTTTTTAAAAACAGCTAGACAAGATAGTTATGTTCTAGATTTTTTAAGGCTATAGCCTAAGGCCCATACATCCAACAGAGAGAGAGAAACAATATTTTCTGACTGTACACTTTGGTAGGATTCTCCACTTTGTCTGGCCTACATTCCTCTCTAGCGTTCCGTAGAAAACATATTTATTGAAATAGGCTACAGCAAATAGAAATAGACAAATTACTCGGAATGTCACTTGTGTGCTACCCCGCTGTGCACTGCGAGACTACGTTAAGTTCAAATAGACCATTGTCTGTCACATCACAATGTCTTCACCACTGACGAAGGCCGTCAATCATCGTCGGTAGACAATGCTATCGGAATATCGCCCAACTCTAGTTCAGAGGGTTACTGGTTCAAGCCCAGGTTGGGGCAAGAAGAGGGAAGGAAGCAATACTGTTACACATGGTTATCTCAACTCCGAATTCATGGGTTGCAGCTCAATCACTCTGTTTCGTTGTTATTGTTATGAAAGTTCTACAGACGCCGCAGCATTGGTGCCCAAAAGTCGAGTGATGCCCAGTCATTTTGAACAGTGGCTAATGACTGTTTAGTCTAAATTACACTATAGTGGCCTGGAAATACACTGAACAAAATGATAAAACGGAACATGTAAAGTGTTGGTCCCATATTTCATGCGCTGAAATAAGAGATCCCAGAAATGTTCCATACACACAAAAGGCTTATTTTTCAAAAATTTGGGCCACAAATGTGTTCACATTCCTGTTAGTGAGCATTTCTCCTTTACCAAGATAATACATTCACCTGACAGGTGTGGCATATCAAGGAGCTGATTAAACAGCATGATCATTACACAAGTGTACCTTGAATCCCCAGCAGGACAATAAAAGGCCACTCGAACACAATGCCACAGACTTTGAGGGAGCGTGCAATTGGCATGCTGACTGCAGGAATGTCCACCAGGGCTGTTGCCTGAGAATTTAATGTTAATTTCTCTACCATAAGCCGCTTTCAACGTCGTTTTTGAGAATTTGGCAGACCATGTGTATGGTGTCGTGTGGGCGAGAGGTTTGCTGATGTCAATGTTGTGAACAGAGGGTCCCATTGGTGGCGGAGGAGTTATGGC
Source organism: Oncorhynchus kisutch (assembly GCF_002021735.2). Classification (NCBI taxonomy): domain Eukaryota; kingdom Metazoa; phylum Chordata; class Actinopteri; order Salmoniformes; family Salmonidae; genus Oncorhynchus; species Oncorhynchus kisutch. Next base: position 46,549,409 of record NC_034176.2, read on the forward strand.
ATGGGCAGACATAAGCTACGGACAACGAACACAATTGCATTTTATTGATGGCAATTTGAATGCACAGATATACCGTGACGAGATCCTGAGGCACATTGTTGTGCCATTCATCCGCCGCCATCACCTCATGTTTTAGCATGATAATGCACAGCCCCATGTAGCAAGGACCTTTACACAATTCCTGGGAACTGAAAATGTCCCCGTTCTTCCATGACCTGCACACTCAGACATGTCACCCATTGAGCATGTTTGGGATGCTCTGGATCAGAGGTCGACCGATTAAATCGGCATGGCAGGTTAATTAGGGACGATTTCAAGTTTTCATAACAATCGGTAATCTGCATTTTTGGATGCCGATTATGGTCGATTACATTGCAATCCACGAGGAGACTGCATGGCAGGCTGACCACCTGTTACGCGAGTGCAGCAAGGAGCCAAGGTAAGTTGCTAGCTAGAATTAAACTTATTTTATAAAAAACTATCAAAAGCTAATCACTAGTTTACTTCACATGGTTGATGATATTACTAGTTTAACTAGCTTGTCCTGCGTTGCATATAATCAATGCGGTGCCTGTTAATTTATCATTGAATCACAGCCTACTTCGCCAAATGGGTGATGATTGAACAAAAGCTCATTCACACAAAAAAGCACAATCGTTGCATCAATATAACTAACCATAAACATCAATGCATTTCTTAAAATCAATACACAAGTATATATTTTTTAAACCTGCATATTTAGTTAAAATAAATTAATGTCAGCAGGCAATATTAACTAGGGAAATTGTGTCACTTCTCTTGCGTTCAGTGCAAGCAGAGTCAGGGTATATGCAGCCGTTTGGGCCGCCTGGCTCGTTGCGAACTGTGTGAAGACCATTTCTTCCTAACAAAGACCGTAATTAATTTGCCAGAATTTTACATCATTATGACATAACATTAAAGGTTGTGCAATGTAACAGACTTAGGGTTGCCAACCGTTCGATAAAATACGGAACTGTTCCGTATTTCACTGAAAGAATAAATGTTTTGTTTTCGAAATGATCGTTTCCGGATTTGACCATATTAATGACCAAAGGTTCGTATTTCTGTGTGTTTATTATATTATAATTAAGTATGTAATTTGATATTTGATAGAGCAGTCTGACTGAGCGGTGGTAGGCAGCAGCAGGCTCGTAAGCATTCATTCAAACAGCACTTTCCTGCATTTGCCAGCAGCTCTTCACAATACTTGAAGCACAGCTCCATATATGACTTCAAGCCTATCAACTCCCGAGATTAGGCTGGCAATACTATAGTGCCTATAAGAACACACAACAGTCAAATGGTATAGAGAGAAATAGTCCTATAATAACTACAACCCAATATCAAATCAAATCAAATCAAATTTATTTATATAGCCCTTCGTACATCAGCTGATATCTCAAAGTGCTGTACAGAAACCCAGCCTAAAACCCCAAACAGCAAGCAATGCAGGTGGAGAAGCACGGTGGCTAGGAAAAACTCCCTAGAAAGGCCAATACCTAGGAAGAAACCTAGAGAGGAACCAGGCTATGTGGGGTGGCCAGTCCTCTTCTGGCTGTGCCGGGTGGAGATTATAACAGAACATGGTCAAGATGTTCAATGTTCATAAATGACCAGCATGGTCGAATAATAATAAGGCAGAACAGTTTAAACTAGAGCAGCAGCACAGTCAGGTGGAAGTTGAAACTGGAGCAGCAGCATGGCCAGGTAGACTGGGGACAGCAAGGAGTCATCATGTCAGGTAGTCCTGGGGCATGGTCCTAGGGCTCAGGTCAGTTGACCTGTATATGTATTAACTACGAATATTGAAGACTCATGTTAAAAGGAACCACAAGCTTTCATATGTCCCTTGCTCATGTTCTGAGCAAGGGACTTAAACGTTAGCTTTTTTACATGGCACATATTGAACTTTTACTTTCTTCTCCAACACTGTGTTTTTGCATTATTTAAAACAAATTGAACATGTTTCATTATTTATTTGAGACCAAATTGATTTTATTTATGTATTATATTAAGTTAAAATAAAAGTGTTCATTCACTATTGTTGTAATTGTCATTATTACACAGACATACATACACATATACACACATATATATATAAATAAATAAATTGGCTGATTAATCAGTATCCAATAACCAGCAACTTCACACAGCCATGGAAGAGGATTGGGACAACATTCCACAAGCCACAATCAACAACCTGATTAACTCTATGCGAAGGAGATGTCGCGCTGCATGAGGCAAATGGTGGTCACACCAGATACTGACTGTTTTTCTGATCGACACACCTACTTGTTTTTTAAAGTATATTTGACCAACAGATGTATTCCCAGTCACGTGACATCCATAGATTAAGGCAACAAAAAAAATATTCAATTGTCCTTTAACTCTGTTTCATTTGGATTTATCTTTGAAATTGTTGCATGTTGAGTTTATCATGGGTATTAATAGGAAGTTGGTCCCCCCTTTGCTGCTATAACAGCCTCTAATCTTCTGGGAAGGCTTTCCACTAGGATGTTGGAACATTGCTGCGGGTTCTTGCTTCTATTCAGCCACAAGAGTATTAGTGAGGTCAGGTACTGATGTTGGGCGATTAGGCCGGGCTCACAGTCGGCGTTCCAATTCATCCCAAAGGTATTCGATAGAATTGAGGTCAGGGCTCTGTACAGGCAAGTCAAGTTCTTCCACACTGATCTTGACAAACCATTTCTGGATGGAACTCGCTTTGTGTACAGGGGCATGTTTTTTACTTAACACTTATTTTTCTTAAAACTGCATTGTTGGTTAAGGGCTTGTAGTAAGTAAGCATTTCACTGGTAGGTTGTGTTTGGCGCATGTGACAAATAAAATTGTATTTGATTGTCATGCTGAAACAGGAAAGGGCCTTCCCCAACCTGTTGCCACAAAGTTGGAAGCACAGAATCGTCTAGAAGGTCATTGTATGCTGTAGCGTTAAGATTTCCCTTCTCTGGATCTAAGGGGCCTAGTCCGAACCATGAAAAACAGCCCGAGACCACCGAAACATGAAAAACAGCCCCAGACCATTATTCCTTCTCCGCCAATCTTTACAGGTGGCACTATTTCGTGCAGGTAGCATTCTCTTGGCATCCTCCAAACCCAGATTCGTCCGTCAAACGGCCAAATGGTGAAGCGTGATTCATCACGCCAGAGAACGCGTTTCCACTGCTCCAGAGTCCAATGGCGGGGAAGCTTCACACCACTCCAGTTGACACTTGGTGATCTTAGGTTTGTGTGCGGCTGCTCGTTCATGGAAACCAAGCTCACAACGAACATTTCTTGTGCTGACATTGCTTCCAGAAGCAGTTTGAAACTCTGTAGTGAGTGTCGCAATCAGGACAGATGATTTTTACGCGCTACGCGCTTCAGCACTCGGCGGTCTCGTTCTATGAGCTTGTGTGGCCTACCACATTGCGGCTGAGCCGTTGTTGCTCTTAGACGTTTCCACTTCACAATAACAGCACTTACAGTTGACCGGGGCAGCTCTAGCAGGGCAGAAATTTGATGAACTGACTTGTTGGAAAAGTGGCATCGCCACATTGAAAGTCACAGAGATCTTCATTAAGGCAATTCTACTGCCAATGTTTGTCTTTGGAGATTGCATGGCTTTGTGCTTTAATTTATACTACTGTCAGCAGCGGATGTGGCTGATATCGCCGAATCCACAAATTTGAAGGGGTGTCCACACACTTTGGTATATATAGTGTATCTCCAGAAAGAACCAAAATTGGAGAGTAGAGCCCGACCGGTATGGGATTTTTGCGTCCGATACCGATTTTTAGGGAGGCAAAAGTCACTGAATCCCGATATATACACACACACACACACACACACACACACACACACACACACACACACATATATGTATATATATTTATTCTATTTTTTATTTTGGGAGGGGAAAAAGTCACTGAATTCCGGGGGTGAAATGAAAAACCAACCTTTTCTTACACAAATTGTGCTCTAAAGGATTAACAGATACTATAAAATATGATTTCTTAACAAAATATTACAATTAACATTATTTAAGAATATTTTGTGGTTTACAGGATATCCACCAAAAGGAAACTATATCCTCTATAAATACGACAGTAAAACTTGTTTAGTTTAACTTCTTAGGTACAACTTAAAGATGTGTCTATCTATGGCAGTGGATAAGAAGAATGCAAAAGTGTTTGTGCTAAACCGCCACAAGGGGTGTCTGGCTGAATAAATTAAACTTTCTTTCAACTGCACTGTTCACACAAATAAGCATTGAAATGCAGTAATGTGCTGTTCCTAATCTCACCGCTAGATGTCAGCATTTGTCTTGAGTAGATATACTACAGTGTTTACAATAGTCAAAGGTCATGTAAACAAACACTTTATGGCAACCTCGCAATGAGAGTAAGTTGTTTTCTCACAGAAACCATACGTACATTACATTGCAAAATGGCATGCGCGGATGACTGAAAACGTTTATGCAGGCAAATGCTTGCCCCACTGGTTTTAGTCACACGTTCTAATTTATTTAGCTAGCGAACATTAGCTACTTATCATGAATGCAAACACATGGCCTTAGTGATGAGGACAGGGCTGCTTGCTTGGTGAAGTGTTCTTCTAATTATTTACTTATTCATATACACTGGCTGTGACAAGCTATTCACCGTGAAACTACCATGCCTACTCTCGCTCACGTTGTGACCTAGGGCTGAATGATGTCAGGCAACCATTGACATTTTCAAAACATTACTGCAAATGTGCAGACGTATTTGTTTATTCTATGTATATAATATCGGTGCTTTATCTGTGGAATAAAGACTGATATCATTTTTTTTGTGAAAGGCTAATATCGGCTGATTATATCCGTCAACCGATTTATCAGTCTATTGGAAACTGAATCTCTTGAAACCTTGATGAAGACAGCTTGCTATCGAAACGTTGATAAATAAATTATTGTAATTAGTGTTAAGAAATTATTGCATCAAAGCTACCCGAGTGTGTGGCTTTTCCTTTTCTTTTGAAAGATAGTGAATGTCTAACATCAAACCGTGAGATTGAAATAGCTAGAAAGAAGAATAAAAGACTGATGCAATGAGACAATATACAGTGCATTCGGAAAGTATTCAGGCCCCTTGACTTTTTTCAATTTTGTTATATTACAGCCTTATTCTAAAATGTATAAATAAATATTTTCCCTCATCAATATACACACACAATACCCCATAAAGACAAAGCAAAAACAAATTTGAGGAGACTAAGCGGAAGTTCAAACAAGTAAAAAGCCAGTGTGGCCTAATTTCTTCAGAGCCGCTAAGAATTCTAGTTAACATTTCAAAACAGTACTGACTGAAGCTTTCTAGAGAATGTCATTTAAAAAGCAGCCTCTGAGATCATAAGGAATACGTTTTGTTGCATGAAGAATTTATATCAAGGAATCTGGTAGTTTTTGTCTGTCTAGCTGATAGGGAGTGAGCGGGCGGAGTGGGTCTATTTACAGGACTTTGTTATTGCAGCCACAACATATATACACACGTAGCTTACACACAATAGGGCCGGCATGATACTAGTAAAGCAATATTTTTTCCATGGCAAAAATTCAAACATGAAGCAGAACAAAAGTTTTGGTCCTTTCTAAACCTGCTGTATGTAAAATATTGCATGCTATAACTTGGAAAATAAATAAATGTGACTCTGGATGGCAAAATAATGTTTGTTTCCAATACTAACGAGTTTTACGATACTGCCATCGTCCTGGACCTAATACACAACACAGCTGGTGGAAGCTGGAGTCATTGGTTGGTGTCCATACCTCACATTCCAAGCGGTGGTAAAGTCTGAGTTGAGCAGCAGCAGAGTGCAAGTAATGTCCACCAGAGCTGGAAGAGGGAGAGACAGAGACAGGTTAGCATATCAAGTGATTATTTGAAGTACAATTAAAGCTGTCTATAATGCCCATTTTTCTTGGCAAAATACATTCTGGCTGTCCAAAAGGGTAACAAAAGGACCAGACCAACTGAAAATTTTGACACATCCCCAAAGCTCATCTATATGATTAAAACTTAGAGCCCAACCGATAAATCGGTTAACCAATATTATCGGCGATATTAGCCTTTCACATATTCTACAGATAAAGCACCGATATTGTGTACATAGAATGAACAAATATGTCTACTCATACATGTCACGCTGTAGAATGATAGGAGACAGGCGCAGGAATACATACGTTTTTTTTTATTTCTCCACCTAAAATAAAGTATGTCATGAAAACGACGGGGACGAAGCCCAAAACAAACACGTGTGTGTGTGTGTATATATAAAAACACAGGGATGCAACCCAAACAAAATAGTGCGGTGTAAACCTCTAAATAATACACAGGACTAGACCCGTAATAACAAGTGCACAATAACACATAGCACGAAAGCCGATACAACAGAGCAAAGTGTTGTGGATGAATCAGAATTAGTTGGGTAACATAGATAAATAAGATGTTTTATTTATTTTCATAATATGCTTATGTGAGATGCTTGTCATTAGAATGTCTCCTTTTGGACTATACTGTTGTCAGTTGCACTTTTCCCTTCTCAGCTAGGGAAAAGTCACTTGGGGCCCAGAGAGGGGAGAGGTCAGGTTTGAACATTGTCTTCATATGTGAATGTATCTGTTAAACCATGTGAAGGGCTTCACAATGTCTGTACGCCAGTCACTCCCTCCTTTTCCCATTGGGGGGAGGAGTATGGCCGTGTCTGGAACCCCTCTAATGTTGCACTTATCTTTCATAGTACATGACCTAGAGGCTCACTCCCTTCAGTGAGCTTGTCCAGGAGGGGCTGTTCTCCAGATGGGAGTATCTAAAGTTGACAATTGATATATGCCATTGGATGAGGTAATGTTTTGGTACTATGAAGTACTGGGAACGAGAATAGAACCTTGTCTTAGAGACCAAACTGAACGATAATTTATAGCTAATGCTATCTGGCTATGGGATACTCCTCTCTCAAGTAAAAGTCTTTCTTTGTGAACTATTCCTAAGATGTGTGGTTCGTCATGTAAGTTGAGAGGGGTGTTTCTTGGCTATAAAAGATCTTGGAATTCTCTTATAGGCACTCTCAGAATTCATTATAGACACTGAATTGATCTGAGAGTCAAAGGGCTATGGTGAAGGTCAAATAATTAAAGATGAAGTTTAAGTTTAACTCTGACTGGTGTGTGATTTGTAAACTCTCCTCATTTAGTGATACAGGAAATTACCACGACAAAAGGGACTCACAAGACCAATGGACATGGGGACAATAATCGACAAGGACAATGGGGAACAGAGGGCACAAACAGTTGAAGTTGGAAGTTTACATACACCAAAGCCAAAAACATTTAAACTCAGTTTTTTACAACTCCTGATATTTAATCCTTGTAAAAATTCCCTGAATTAAGTCAGTTAGGATCCCCACTTTATTTTAAGAATGTGAAATGTCAGAATAATAGTTGAGAGAATTATTTATTTCAGCTTTAAATTACAGTATTTCATCACATTCCCAGTGGGTAAGAAGTGTACATACAGCTTGGAAAAGTCCAGAAAAATGATGTCATGGCTTTAGAAGCTTCTGACAGGCTAATTGACATAATTTGAGTCCGTTGGAGGTGTACCTGTGGATGTTTTTCAAGGCATATCTTCAAACTCAGTGCCTCTTTGCTTGACATCATGGAAAAATCAAAAGAAATCAGCAAAGACCTCAGAAAAAAAACTGTAGACCTCCACAAGTCTGGTTCATTATTGGGAGAAATGTCATAATGCCTGAAGATACCCTGTTCATCTGTACAAACAATAGTATGCAAGTATGAACGTACTGTGGTGCAAAAAGTGCAAATCAATCCCAGAACAACAGCAAAGGACCTTGTGAAGATGTTGGAGGAAACAACAGGTACAAAAGTATCTATATCCACAGTAAAATGAGTCCTATCTCGACATAACCTGAAAGAAACAAAAATATAACTTTTTGGTGATAAATGACCATCGTTATGTTTGGAGGAAAAAGGGGGAGGCTTGCAAGCCGAAGAACACCATCCCAACCGTGAAGCACAGGGGAGGCAGCTTCATGTTGTGGGGTGCTTTGCTGCAGGAGTGACTGGTGCACTTCACATAATAGATGGCATCCTGAGGGAGGAAAATTACGTGGATAAATTGAAGCAACATCTCAAGACATCGGTCAGGAAGTTAAAGCTTGGTCGCAAATGGATCTTCCAAATGGACAATGACCCCAAGCATACTTCCAAAGTTGTGACAAAATGGCTAAGAACAATAAAGTCAAGGTTTTGGAGTGGCCATCACAAAGCCCTGACCTCAACCCTATAGAAAATGTGTGAGCAGAACTGAAAAAACATGCATGAGCAAGGAGGCCTACAAACCTGACTCAGTTACAACAGCTGTGCTACCAAATACTAATTGATTTTATGTAAACTTCTGACCCACTGGGAATGTGAAGAAAGAAATAAAAGCTGAAATAAATCACTCTACTATTATTCTGACATTTCACATACTTAAAACAATGTGGTGATCCTAACTGACCTAAAAAATGAATTTTTACAAGGATTAAATGTCAGGACTAGTGAAAAACTGAGTTTAAATGTATTTGGCTTAGGTGTATGTAAACTTCCAACTTCAACTGTATGTGCCTGTTCCCCACTGTCCTTGTCGATTATTGTCCCCATGTCCGTTGGTCGTGAGTACCTTTGCTCTGTTGTATCGGCTTTCGTGCTATGTGTTATTGTGCACTTGTTATTACGGGTCTAGTCCTGTGTATTATTTAGAGGTTTACACCTCGCTCTTTTGTTTGGGTTGCATCCCTGTGTTTTTATATATACACACACACATGTTTGTTTTGGGCTTCGTCCCGGTCGTTTTCATGACGTACTTTATTTTAGGTGGAGAAATTTAAAAAACTATTACGTATTCCTGCGCCTGTCTCCTATCATTCTACAGCGTGACATGTATGAGCAGACATATTTGTTCATTCTATGTACACAATATCGGTGCTTTATCTGTGGAATATGTGAAAGGCTAATATCGCCCGATAATATCGGTTAACCGATTTATCGGTCGGGCTCTAGGTTTAATCATATAGATGAGCTTTGGGGATGTGTCAAAATCTTCAGTTGGTCTGGTCCTTTTGTTACCCTTTTGGACGGCCAGAATGTATTTTGCCAAGACAAATGGGCATTATAAACAGCTTTAATTGTACTTCAAATAATCACTTGATATGCTAACCTGTCTCTGTCTCTCCCTATTCCAGCTCTGGTGGACATTACTTGCACTCTGCTGCTGCTCAACTCAGACTTTACCACCGCTTGGAATGAGAGGTATGGACACCAACCAATGACTCCTGCTTCCACCAGCTGTGTTGTGTATTAGGGCCAGGACGATAGCAGTATCGTAAAACTCATTAGTATCGTGGTAAGTAAATAAAACATTAAGTGAATTTTACTTCTTCAGGAAAACAGACCTAATCTTGGAAACAAACATTATGCTGTCATCCAGAGTCACATTTATTTATTACAGCAGGTTTAGAAAGGACCAAAGCTTTCGGTCTGCTTCATGTTTTAAGTTTTGTCATGGAAAAAATATTGCAATACTAGTATCATCCCAGCCCTATTGTGTGTAAGCTACGTGTGGCTGCAATAACAAAGTCCTGTAAATAGACCCACTCCGCCCGTACACTCCCTATCAGCTAGACAGACAAAAACTACCAGATTCCTTGATATAAATTCTTCATGCAACAAAACGTATTCCTTATGATCTCAAAGGCTGCTTTTTAAATGACATTCTCTAGAAAGCTTCAGTCAGTACTGTTTTGAAATGTTAACTAGAATTCTTAGCTGCTCTGAAGAAATTAGGCCACGCTGTCTTTTTACTTGTTTGAACCTCTGCTGAGTCTTTATGGGGTATTGTGTGTGTATATTGATGAGGGAAAACATTTATTTATACATTTTAGAATAAGGCTGTAATATAACAAAATTGAAAAAAGTCAAGGGGCCTGAATACTTTCCGAATGCACTGTATATTGTCTCATTGCATCAGTCTTTTATTCTTCTTTCTAGCTATTTCAATCTCACGGTTTGATGTTAGACATTCACTATCTTTCAAAAGAAAAGTAAAAGCGAGCCAGGCCTAATTGCCCAACATCAGTACCTGACCACCTCTTGTTTGTGAACACCTCGTTTGTGAACACCGTGCTTTTAATAATGTACAGCCAAAATCCGACCATAGAAAAAAAGCAAAGATTTCCTGATATGCCATTGATACCAGCATTTCCTCTTCTACTGTCCAAAAGTATTAAGGCACAATAATGTGATCTGTTTCATCAGGCTCATCTTTGTATTTAAACATTTTGGTATGGAACCACTGTTGTATGCATTTGATATTTTTCTGCTCTATCATCCCGCAACTGTTCCAACGTGTGTTTTAAACAGTCCCAGACATATATTTTTTAATCATCCCCCGGATGACGGGACACTAGGGCTGGGCGATATGGACAAAATCTCATATCCCGATATAGATCATTTCATATCACATTTTCTGTAAATTCAATTAATAAATAGTTTATATAAAATGACCACATGTAAAGGCCTATTTCTTATTACATTTTGAATTATACTCAACAAATAAAAGGTACTTACTCATATTAGATATTTATCCTTTTATTTAGAGCCTTGGTGCAAATTTATAATAATGTATAAAATCTAAAAAGGTAAATAGAAAACACTTCAACTATAGTTGCAAACAAAATAAATATAGGCCTAAAATATATATTTTGAGAGCTTGACTGTTTTGCATGTCAATTTGGCATTAATACCTGTCACATATCAATTTGCATTTGGTACCTTGGGTAGAGTGTTAGCACCAACTCACGAAATCCCTGTTTCTCGACCGTGTAAATTGGGGCCATGTATTTGCAGATGTAAATTGTAATCTCCTTCCATGGAGGAGACTTAATCAAGCTAGTCGTCTTGACTACTTTCTTGTCTCTTTCTCTCTTGCATCAAAGGTTTAAAAAGTTTTAATAGGAGACAGAATGCAACCGGATCACCATCTAATTGTCATTCACATAACTCTTATAGATTTTCCACATGGACGGGGATATTGGAAATTTAATCAAAGTTTACTGGAGGACAACTTATTTTTAACTATTGGATCCTATTGGACAACTTTTACATTACCCTGCAGCTTACCTATAAAATGGGCTGATGGTGAGTAGACATACTCGGTATTCATATCACAAAAGATATAAATAAGCTCTCCAAAATAAATTTCAATAGAAAACTTGTAAAAACAGACAAGATCCTGCAACCAAGAAGAGGTAAACACCTGTCTATTTATGGAAAAATTGCCCTGATTAACTCCTTAGTCATATCTCAGTTTACTCACTTACTTATGGCGCTGCATACTCCTGCTGATTCATTTTTCAAATCATATGAGCAAAAAATATTTTGCTTTATCTGGGATGCTAAACCAGACAAAATAAAACAAGCCTATCTATATAGTGAATATGAATTGGGTGGGTTGAGATTATTAAATATAAAAGCCCTAAACCTCTCTCTAAAAGCTTCATTCATTCAAAAGTTTTATTTGAACCCTAAATAGTTCTCAAGTAGATTAATAAAAAAAGCTAATCCAATGTTTAAAAATTGCCATTTTGCCTTTGTGCAGATTGCCATGTCTCATTTTCGATTAATTGAAAATGATACTTTTTTCAAAGTATCTGTCTTTTTCAAACAAGCATTGCAGAGCTGGCTACAATTTCAATTTCATCCCCCTGAAAAGATAGACCAAATATTATGGCTGAACTCAAATGTGCTGGTTGATAAAATACCTGTTTTTAAGGGAAAGATGTTTGAAAAGGATATTTTGTTCTTAAATTATATTGTAACGGTAGAGTTATGTCCTTCGTGGAGTTATCAGAATTGTATGGGAAGGTCTGCTCAATCCAAGAGTACAACCAATTGATTACAGCATTGAGGTAGGGAACTGGTCTGTCTGCCCAATACAAAGGATCACAACTGGCGGAGAAATAAAAATAGCATAAATAGAAAAGTATACCAGTTTCATTCGAGGACCACGATGTTGACAACTGTGCCATACAGATTGCAAAATAGTTGGGAAGAGGTTGTTGATGTACCGATTCTATGGTACAGGGTGTATGAGTTGATATATAAAACAATGCAAGATTCAAGACTTCATGCTTTTCAGATAAAATTATTAATTAGAATTCTTGGCACCAACAAAATGTTGAATATTTGGGGCATAAAATGATCGAAGCTCTGCAGATTTTATTGTGAGAATACAGAATCAATTGACCACTTATTTTGGTATTGCCCTCAAGTAGCCTGTTTCTGGTCTCAGGTTCAGGAATGGCTGAAAATGCATAGCATCGATCTAAAATTGACCCTAGAAATAGTACTGTTAGGAGATCTGGAGAGACCGGTTCACTCAATTACTAATATACTAATACTCTTATTAAAAGTATTTATCTTGAACACGCAAGCTGTAGATTCTATTCAATTAGATAGATTGAAATTGTACATTAAACATCATAGCATAGTTGAAAGATATGTGTTGCGTAGAAAGAGTATTAGCAGAGCAGAGATAGATGGGATGGGCTGAGGGAAGCTGAGGGTTGGTATGTGGAATTGGAGACAAGTGGGAGTGGAGTTGCTGTGTGAAAGAGAGAATGATGGTCAAAAGATAAAGGGGGAAAAAAGTCAAAATAAAACATAATAAAAGTACATTTGAATGACAAAGTGGCAGTGTTTTTACAACTAATGCCGGTGTGCCTGAGGCTGATGCTGTGCAGGTGTTTGTACACATGCATATACACACACACTCTCATTCAAATCAACACATACAAGAACACACACATACATGTAATAGTGCCAGACATGCACGCAAACATAGACAGTTGGCATTGCTGTTATGATTTCAGTTGTCCTTCATGTCCTTTGTTTTAAATGTATTATTTTGTTTAATCTTTTTTGCATTATTTGCTGTTTTCTTCTGTATTTTCCTTTTATCTCTTTAGTTCATTATCTTGGTTGTTGGTGCATTGTGGGGGGTTCTTGGTGGTGGGGAATGGAATTTATTTATTTTTTTTCCGGGGGGGGGGGGGGGCGACTGTGGGAGGGGTCTCGAATGGTTGAGGGACAGCTATTGGGGAACTGTGGTGGGATCTTAGAGGGTTCGGGTTTCACAAGATTCAAGTCGGGGGTTTTTTCTGAGCACTCGACTGTACTTTTTTGGGTCTCATCCGTAGACTCTCGCCGTATTGTTTCACATGATTCTTGCGTAGGTGGTAAAGGAGGTTAGTGGTGTTTGAGCCTGTTGTCGGGACCAGCCTGTGGCTTATTTTGCAGAGGATGGTTTTCTGGTCCTTGTCAGACTTTTCATACCCAAACCACATCCATGCGACCTAAGTAGCCCCTCTTTTAGGTATGAGGTCTGTGTCTCTGTGCTCTGTGTAACGTTCACTCTCCTCCGTGTTTGTTTGTGTTGCAAATTTCCTTCCACACGGCACGCAAAGCATTATCCAATTGATAAAAAATATTGCAGTAAAGAGTGTGATTTGCGACACAATTAAATAAACGATACAGCATAATATGAAACGATAGAAAAACGTCTATCGTCACACAATATTATATCGTCATATCGCCCAGCCCTACAGGACACCCTTAATTTCGAGCCCTGGGGTGTGCGTGTCTCAGTGGACTAAGGAAAATGGATAAAGAATAAATAATTATTCTTCTTACCTTCCCTGTCCAGCCACTGTTTGCGCTGCCTGTAGAGCAGTAGTTTGTTGTGGACATAGGGTAGCAGGAACTTGACACACCAGCTCTCCACCCCCAACTTGTTCTCTACCAAGACGATGGGGCTGCGGTTGTACCTGGCCTCAGGACACAGGATCAGACCTATCTCATCACTAGGAGGGGGAGGGGGGAGGAGAGAGAGAGTGTGAACCTGCATGCTCATTGCTCTAACACAACAACTACACAAACACATACACACGTTCTCAGATACCCATGCTCTCTAACATGCATGCTCACACATACATAACCTTTTAACCTCTAGACTCAGCAGAACCCCTGTCTGATGGTGGGCTTTATTCACTGCCTGGCTTATGGAGTAGGGACCCTTGTACTTAGCCTAAATGTCTCTAGTTGAAGGAGCAGGAGCACACTTTAGATGCCCAATACAACACTGGTCTGGAGTACGGGGCACAAGCCTTGTAGAGAGAAGCCTAGTTTGCACAAGTGCATCTCCAGAGAGTCTACGCCTCGCTGAGCACACAACAGAACTGGTTTGCCTCAAACTGCGGTGCGCGCACACACATACAGTCCCCTTTGCAGCAGGGCCATGTTCAGTAAGCAAAATGGATTGGAATGTTTCAGATAGAAATGTCACAAATAGAACTGGAGTGATTCCTTATTCTACATGTCAGAGTGGCATGTTTGCTCTATATTTTTTTTAGATGGATGCCACCAACTGAAAAACCTAGTGGGGAAATTGGTGGTATGGAACCCTGGTGTGTGTATGCACACAGCACAGCATAGCGCTCAGCACAGGTCACTCACATCACCAGAGGGATTGAGCCTATACAAACACTACTAATCAGGCTTAGATGTTATTTTTATTGAAGGATAAAAATGCCCTGTAAAAATGCCTTCAATTTATTAAGTAGAAATGTACTCAGTTCAAATAAGTTCAGACACAGGTCTGTGTATGTTCTACTTCTGATAAACTGGAACTGAAATGTGCATCAAATCAATTTTATATGAAAAGTTTTATTTTACATTCCATTGTACTTGTACTGAAGCCTCTTTTGATATCTCTCAAAATAGGCTGGTGGTTATGAGTTGGCTACCAAAACATGGAGATGCAAATGAAAGGGAAAAGATCTGGCCTACTCAGCATCAAGTTGAAGCATTCACACCCTGTTCTTAAATGAGCTACAGAATGTAGGCCAGTTCTAATTTAGAACACTCAGTCGGAGAATCTTCTAAACAGAATACATCTAGCGAGCTGACACTCTTCTAAGCCCAACCAGGCATTATTTACCATGTTATTATAACAATATATAAAAAATATTACCAAGTAATAAAATGATCATTATTGGATATGATTAGCTAACAACTTGAAAAGTGTAGTAGCTATGTCATCACCAGAGTAGTTCCCCATTGGAATCAAAACAGCAGGTGTGAAACTTGACAGGTTTCTGAGATAAGATGATAGATAAAACATATATGAATCACAGAGCCAAACTCATCAGTCAACGCTAGGGTGAGGGATGACAACTAATCTCAACAAAAATATAAATACAACATGCAAAGTGTTGGTCCCATGTTTAATTAGCTGAAATAAAACACCCTAGAAATGTTCCATATGCACAAAAATCTGACAAGTATTTATGTCTGCAATAAAGCTATTTTGTGGGGGAAAACAATTTCCAATTGGGTGGGCCTGGCTCCCAAGTGGGGGTCGGCCTATGCCCTCCCAGACCCACCCATGGCTGTGCCCCTGCCCAATCATGTGAAATCCATAGATAACGACCGATTTAATTCATTTCAATTGACTTATTTCCTTGTATGAACTGCAACTCAGTAAAATCTATGAAATTGTTGCATGTTGTGTTTATATTTTTGTTCAGTATAGTAAAGACATTTTGGATACAAAGGTGTCAGACCTTTGCGTACATAGGTAGCCTATTGGTTAGCGCGTTGGACTTGTAACCGAAAGGTTGCAAAATCGAATCCCCGAGCTGACAAGATACAAATCTGTCGTTCTGCCCCTGAACAAGGCAGTTAACCCACTTTTCATAGGCCGTCATTAAAAATAAGAATTTGTTCTTAAATGACTTGCCTAGATAAATAAAGGTGTAAAAAAAAATCTGGAAATGTCACTCCCACATAACAGACGTTACATGCGAGAGGGAGAGTCGCGAGCCGCAGACTGTTCCAACACTATTTAGCTGGCTATATACTTTAATTTGTGGTCAAAACGAACACTTTCTGATCACGTGATTTATGCATGCCATTCCAGAGCTGGGAATAACAAGGCTGGGTCAACTTTTTATGCAAATCAAGTAGCTAGCCTTCTTGGCTAATGAATAGTAGCTAGCTACTAAGTGGCAAACGAATTCCGCTGCACAGTCAAAGATATATCCTCTGCAACGTATGGCTAAATGTATGCAAATACACAAACTAGGCTACCCTCCGGGCTCTGCAGATTGCTTTTTATCCTGAATGTTTGCTTGCTTGCTGGACAACAAACTGTGATGGTTAGATAGCTAACGTTCGTAGGCTTGCTAATAAAGCAGCAAATGATAGCCATCTCGTTCGAGTATCATGCCATGATTAGTTTGCTGTTATCTTGTAGCTAGCTAATCGTACTCGTTATTTACGATAAATTGGATAATGCTACGTACATATTGGGATTTCTCTTGAAGGCGTTATTGATATCTTTGACAACTCTCTGGACCAAGACATCCTCCTCCTCTGACTCTGCCATTTTTGTGCACTGATGACGTCAATGAAATCACTCATGTTCATTCGGCTCATTAAAAATGAACACACTAGGCAAAAATATTTGATGAACATGTTTAAAACAAGTTTCACCATGGTAACATTGTAGCAACATTTCTTACACCAACTCTGCCACACCAGGGCCGTTACTAGATACCAGACACAAAGTCATAAACCCCGCCTATTTCTACAATGTATCTTCTTAAAATCTGATTTTAAACCTAACCTTAACCACACTGCTAGCCTTACGCCTGACTTTAAACCAAGACCAAAAAGCAGTGGCGTGCCTGGGGCCTGGGCCTTCAGTGAGGTCCTACACAGTCCCACCCGAATTAATCCACCTCTTATTACCATCATTATGATGCCATGGCTCTGGACACTATACATTTAGACAGAAAAGCAGTATAACCAGGCGTTGCGTCGCACCCAAAGCAGTTTCACCGTGATGATAAAGACACATAACTATTCACTGAAAATAAAATAAAGAAAACAAATAATTTGTAACATAGCCTATATATTAACAAAATAAAATGGCAAATTGCCTATGTAATATTAACGAAATAAAATGTGAAACATACATACACATTTAATAAAAAATCTAATGCATTGTATGCCAACTCACCAAACACTGATTATTTGAACACAAAATCCATCCTCCTTTCTTTCCGCAAGAAGACTTCAATGACTCTGTTGTACAGTCTATCTGTGCGTTTAAGTTCCACCAATAAGTCCTTTTCTATCTACATGGAGGCTAATGCTGAAAGCCGAGTCTGTCCAGTAGCATTTCTGGAATACGTTTTGATTCGCTTTAAGGCCGAGAATGACTGCTCGACAGAAGCCGTGGACACAGGGATGGTCACTGTCACACATGCCAATGTGTAAAGTTGCCCCATGTCCTCATTCAGATATTTCTGCTTAAGGAAATCAAGGAGATCAGAGGGACTTTTCCCTTCAAAATCAGTCATAGCATACATTACAGTCAGTTCTGTTTTGTTTTTAGCTTGGATAGGTCGAACAGTGTTCAGTGACTCTCTGTTAAGTTGGAGAAGGCTGTTTGCAAGAATTTTTTTCCGGTAGGTCTGAAAGTGCTGGGGGTCCAGGAGGGAGAGAAACATACATTTTTCGTGGTCTTGAAACCTGTTTCGTATCTGGCAAAGAATGTTGTCCAGAATATTGCTGTGGAGTTGTTGGTAGTATGTGCGAGGGTCTCCTTGTGCTGGGCCTCTGCGTGCGCTGGGTGAACTTGAGATGCGCGCTGGGTGAACTTGAGATGCGCGCTGTGTCATCTAGATTTGACTGAACCTGCGCCACTCTCGCTCAATTGTAATAATAGGCATTCCCAGCAGTACAGATTGCAGTGCTTCTCGGAGCCTGTGAGCCATTGATAACGCTCGTAGTTGGACCATTGAAAGTGGGAAACGAACCCCTTGTCGGCGTCGGGCGACCTCTCCTTACAATGTCTAACTTTTCTTGAAAAGTTCGTCTTGAGAATGGCGTTATAATTATATCCTCGACCAAATCGATATCTTCTCCTCCTTCCGCCATTGTGGGTTGAAAAAACAGCTTAGTAGTAGCAAATTAATTTGTTTATCAAATTCAGATTCCTAGTTCTGAGGTTCTGCATAGATCTGCCCATAGGACCTGCCTCTCAATATTGGTAATCCAATCAAAAGACGTGCACGCACTACGCCTGCTAGCTGGCTCCTGTGTAACACCGGAGCCAGCCAGCAGACGTACAATAGCCAACTCTAAAGCTGATTGGTTGACACTAAATTTTCATTTCCATTCACTTTAAGCTACAAGCGCCCGCACTGTTGATTCTGAAGGCCTGAGGACAGATGAACACATGATGGCTGAATATGATTGGATAAAAGATCTAACATAAAGACCAGCCCTCCAAAACTCAACCTGGGGCTGGAAGCAGTGCAACCAAGAGGAAAGCTATGAAATGAAGAGTACTCTCTGGGGAATAATTAAATATATATTTGTGGGAAAATATATATATTTTTAAATTATATTCTGATGATGTTTAGGCCAGCAGAGAAGGCCTTGCTGGCCCTGACGGCCCACCACTGCCAAAAATCCACAAAGACCGTTTTGACTTTGTGGCTGTGGTAACTAGTGAAAACCCCTCAATGTTGGTACTGTACTCTAAAATCAACTGAGAAAAACATCAGTGATCTTTAGTTCAGAAATCCGGGGCATACCCTAACTTTCATTTATCACTTGTACTGCATACCGACACTTCAAAGAAGGGACTCGGAGCCATCCTTTATCAGCAGCAGGATGGGAAGTTGAGAGTAATCGGGTATGGATCAAGAAAATTAACACCAGCTGAGAGGAACTACAATTTGCACAGCGGAAAGCTTGAGTTCCTTGCTCTAAAATGGGCAGTGTGTGAAAAGTTTAGGGACTACCTATGCTACACCCCGTACTTCACCATTTATACAGATAACAACCCACTAACCTACGTCATGAGCACCGCAAAGCTTAATGCTGTCGGCCACCGCTGGGTTGGAGAACTGTCAGATTTCCGGTTCAACATTAAGTACAGGCCTGGAAAAATAAATATAGATGTGGATACATTGTCTTGTATCTCCATGGACATCAATCAATATGTGACAGAATGCACTGAGGAGCTGTCACAGGACTTTGTGCGTGCAAAGAGGGAAGGGAGCCAAGCGGCCCAGAGGAAGGATGTGGCCTGGATCACTGCCCTCCACATCTCCTCTGTAGACTCCAGTCATCAGCCCAGTGCACTTCTGCCAATGATAGGTCATGATGAGCTGGTGAAAGCATCGCGTGAAGATCCAGCCATTGGAGAGATTGTAAAGCTTAAGGAGACTGCTACAGTAGTTACTGATGAAATGAGAAAAGTGGTGAACTGGGTCACAAGGAAGATATTCTATGAGTGGAGCAAACTGCACCTGGAGAATGGGCTCCTATATAGACCGACCAACAGCTCGTCCTTCCTGTAAGGTACAGACCGGTAGCCCTTAAACATCTCCATGATGACATGGGACACATTGGTACCAAAAGAGTACTCCACCTTGGGAGAGGTTCTACTGGCCATATATCGAGAACTATGTCACAAGGAAATGTCAGTGCATAAAGCTGAAGAAACATGTCATGCATGTGCGAGCACCTATGGGTAGCATCATATCTAGCTCACCCCTGGAGCTTGTCTGTATGGATTACTTACATCTGGAGACCAGCCAAGGAGGTACTGAGTACATCCTGGTGGTGGTTGATCATTAATTTACAAGATTTGCTCAAGCTTACCAGACAAAGAACAAGTCCAGACGGACTGCAGCAGAGCGTACCTTTAATGACTTCCTACCCCGATTTGGATTCCCCTTGAAACTGCATAATGATCAGGGTCGGGAGTTTGAAAATGTCCTGTTCCAGCAGCTATCAGGGGTTGGCCATTCCAGAACATCACCATACCATCCCCAAGATAAGCCAGCTGAGAGATTTACCGCACCAGATGTTGCGAACGCTGGCAGACAAAGAGAAGGAAGGACCATCTTCCACAAATTGTACAAGCATTCAACTTCCCCCGGCATGAGTCCATTGGTTACTCACCCTACTATCTGCTCTACGGTCATCAACCACACCTTCCAGTGGACTTGTTGTTTGGCTTGTTGGGAGAGAGAGACCGGAAGATGAAAGGGGCAGTTCTGTAACCTGGAGACCGAGTTCTGGTTAGGCACCTCAGTTAGCCGAGAGGGCCTGGGAAGCTAAAATCATACTGGGAAGGAAGGAACAGTTTGCAGACAATCTGGTAGACATAGTTCATTCCGAGGTTGGAGACAGGCATAAAACCAGAACACCACCGAAACTTGTTACTACTTGTGAATTACTTACTGGTTGAACCTCCACCACCGCTCCTAAACCAGCACCAAAGAAGTGATCTATGCAGAGAAACAGACAGTCAAGAGTCAGTGATGTGGAAGAACACACTCACAATGGGGACACATCTGACTTGGATGATGAATGGACAGGAGGCTATTGGCTAAGGAACCGTTTGACTAGGACAGAACAATGAACTTCAAACCAGGTATCTGCAAGACCTCCCATGATATATCTCCCCCCCTGTAGTTAATGCACACACAGAGTAGGCGGTCAACCTTCAATGCAATCACACCCTACAGTTAACACGCTTGGTGTAATATACAGTGTGCCTTACTTACCGGTATGGGAACACCTTACTACAGTGGTTGTTCCTTTAAAAGTTGCGTCATACAGCAGCACAAATTGCAGTTATTTACTTGTCAGCCATTGTTGCCAATAATGCTAGTTTGACCACCAGAGGGCATTTTTGAGAAGCATTTGACATCTCTTCAATATTGGCTGTACTAGAGAATTTAAAACCTTTTTATGTAAGAATATAGTATATGGGATTGATTAAGAAATTTAGCTTAATTCATTTGATTAATATTATGGTGTTTAAAAACCAAGAAAAACTAAACCCTCAGGGTTGGCGCTGTAAAACGTGAAGGTCGGTAGTAGGCTACAGTACGAAAAGCATAACATTTCCACACCCTAATTGTAGCCTAACCAATACCGAAACTGAGATTTTGTGAAAATCAAAATCAAATCGATTTATCAAGACCAGTCCCCATGCTTGTCTCAGAGCAGTGCTGTCTTTTCCCCCTTCCACTTGCCTCTTCCATAAATTTTTTAAATAGTATTTTCCAGTAAGCAAGGGTAGTACAGAGGGTAGTGCGTACGGCCCAGTACATCACCGGGGCTAAAATGATTGCCATCCAGGACCACTACACCAGGCGGTGTCTGAGGAAGGCCCTAAAAATTGTCAAAGACCCCAGCCACAGACTGTTCTCTCTACTACTGCATGGCAAGCGGTACCAGAGTGCCAAATCTAGGACAAAATTGCTTCTCAACACTTTTTACCCCCAAGCCATAAGACTCCTGAACGGGTAGTCAAATGGCTACCCGGACTATTTGCATTGTGTGCCTCCCCCCCACCCAACCCCTCTTTTTACGCTGCTGCTACTCTCTGTTTATCATATATGCATAGTCACTTTAATTATACATTCATGAACATACTACCTCAATTGGGTTGACCAACCCGTGCTCCCGCACATTGGCTAACCGGGCTATCTGCATTGTGTCCCACCCACCACCCGCCAATCCCTCTTTTATGCTACTGCTACTCTCTGTTCATCATATATGCATAGTCACTTTAACCATATCAACATGAGCATACTACCTCAATCAGCCTGACTAACCTGTGTCTGTTTGTAGCCTCGCTACTGTATATAACCTGTCTTTTTACTCTTGACCTAATGCCTTTTTTGCACTATTGGTTAGAGCCTGTAAGTAAGCATTTCACTGTAAGGTCTACACCTGTTGTATTCGGCACACGTGACAAATAAACTTTGATTTGATTTGAAATAGAGGCTTTTTTTCTGTCGTTCTATTAGAACTCCTCCTTGTCTGTCACCGATTTTACATACATCGCCCTCATGCGGCAATGTTTGTAACACAGAAAGGTCTATAAGAAGTCATTCTAAAATCCCATACGGAAAAATTAATTGTGTAAAAATGGTTGCGAGGTAGGTTTTATGGGTATTATGACTCATACTAGGATAATCGAGAGAGAATCGATGCTACTAGCCTCATGACATGAATATGCATAGCCATCTCGAGATAACTCCGATATAATTGTTTTTTTCTCCGATATAATTGTTTTTTTCTCAAAGTTGCCGGGATGTCACGTGTAACAGTACACTCGTAACAATTTAAGCATTACGAAACTTCTATTCGATCAAATAAACCTCATATCGGTGTAATGAAGTGCTATTTCCTATGCAAATGACCAGCTTACTGCTATTGCATTAGTCTATCATCTACAAGCAACCTACCAGAAGCCAGGACTACCAGAATCTACCTACATCATTTCAATGTATAAAATGAATTGTACGATATGTGTCCGGTCTCTTTTTTTCCAATAGTTCGCATGAGAACTTGACGAAACGGAGCCGTGCCGCACGAATTGCCAGATATCATTACTCCTGAATAAACGGCCTTTACTATACCGTATCCGCCTTGTCCAGCGTCTCGACTTGGTCTCGTTTCTCATGTACCTATTCATCAACAAATTGGTAGCAGAGGATGGTTTAAACCCATGAATTCGGTCCATAGAGAGTTGATGAGAGAAAAGACAAGTTGACGACAGATTCAAAGGACGGGCGACCTGTTTACTAGGAGCCATCGGGGATTCAACTTGCCTTAGGAAACTGATCAAAGAGCTCGACACTATAAGGTAGGCAGAAACCTGTTAAATCAAAATCTGCATATTATATCATAGTCATTATCCAAATTATTGATCAGAAGTACTAAAGGCGTAGGTATGAATTTCTGTTAAATTTATGGAAAAAATTATCCGATAACAAAAGGCATTCCGTAATGATATCTGAGTGATATATTGTCATTTCATATTCAAATAGTCTGGCAATAGTTGATATGAATCAGCTAGGTGTACAGTGAGGAATTTGATGACTCAGTGATATATTGTAAAATCTTATCCATATAGTCTGGCACTAGACGATGTGGCGCTCAGCTAGGTGTACAGTGAGGATTTGATGACTCTGTAAAATGAAATTATGAATGTGATTATGAAATGTGTTGTTAAATTGATCGAGACGTATAGCCAAGACTGGGACTAGAGCAGTTCCCATCCCACTAGGGAGCATCAGTTAATAAGTAAAACAATTGGACTAGGAGTGAAGGAATTAAACCTGATCTCTCCAGATTAATGTCACTGATTGACCGTTTCATGAGACCGAGTGATACTGACCACCGACTCTAAAATTGACCGCCGAGTCAAAAGTGGGGCGGGGTTGTGCGGCCGTGTAACGAGTTTATTTTTGTCCCCTTTGTGCTGCCTAGAATTAAATCGACCAGTATTATAGAAGGCATTTGAATACATTGTCACTGACCCAAAAGTAGGCGTTAGGGACACTAACATTTGGCCAGGCAGTAGAAATGTGTGTAGTTGTAGAATTACTAAAGAAAAAAATACCTTAGACGCATAATTATCTCGTGAATATCCCTGTTCGATATTATAGTATAGTAATTCTACAAAACTCTTTGTGCACGAGGGTGGGGCAAAAGATATAAGTCTGTGTCAGCACCGTGAATACATCGCTGGTTGTGACCAAGTGATGGGCTAAGTGCATCAAGATAGTCATAAAACCCAGACATAGTTAAACGACAGAATGGCTACAACTACCATTCCCAAACTCAAATTCAACGAATACTTAGATCAAAGAATACAGGAAAGGGCAGGAGGAAAACAGGAGTATAAATCAATAAAAAGATATGG
The DNA here is from genome assembly GCF_002021735.2 of Oncorhynchus kisutch. Taxonomy (NCBI): domain Eukaryota; kingdom Metazoa; phylum Chordata; class Actinopteri; order Salmoniformes; family Salmonidae; genus Oncorhynchus; species Oncorhynchus kisutch. Next base: position 46,573,342 of record NC_034176.2, read on the forward strand.
GGGGGGAATTAGGCTGAAATGGTCACAGGCAGGTTACATTAGTGGAGTCGCCCTGTCAAGGGAACAGCTCAGCGCTATGGAGAGAGAATTAGAGGAAGCAGTGAAACACAGTAAAAAGAGTGAAGCAGAAATAAATAAGAGCCATTTTTTCAAAAATAAAGGGACGAAGAATAGGGAGAGCGCGGAGGCTAAACTAAAAATAGGAACATGGGCAATAGAAGAGACAAAAAGGACACGCCCACACAAAAAACATGATATGATGGGCGTGCTTGCCGGGGCCTCAGATGACGTCAGCGAAGGCACAATCAACAACCACAACACACCACCGCCCACCGTGACCACCCCATCAGCCCCGCCCTCTCTATACCCACCACTGCCACAGGAAGAGAAGACTGCAGTGCCACCTCCCTATTCACAAAATGCATTCGCACACCTCCCACACAACCCGTTTAAAACCCACACCACCCCAGCCGCCGTACAGGCCCCGGTCTTTATGGTGCAGGGAGGACAGCTAAAAGGGAACATGACTGTGGGTATTCAAGATGGCCTCCTAGTCTGTGAAGAAAGGCCCGATTGCTCAAGCCCCACAGCACTACAAGGCCCAGGTGGGTCCCTGCCGAACTACCCACAACCAAGGGAAGGTGGATCTCAACCGGGCCTCCTAAGGAAAGAGGGCCACGATCTTATTCAGCTCTCCTCTACTCCGAACACTGACTGGTACGGACGCAGAGATAAAGAAGATGATCAAGGGTCGTGGGTGTCACAAGGAAAATGTTCCGTCGGGGCTTCGTCAAAGGAGTCACCCCAGTAAAGACGAGGAAAACGAAAGTAGACCTGGACGTGATGAGGAGGAAATGGGACGGGACATCCGGAACTCTGTAGCTCAAGCCAGAACTATGATAGACGAAGCTGAACGTGGAGGGGGCACATTCCATGTGGAAGGGGTAATGGTAGGAACAGTGACAGACCTGATCGAACCTGTCAGACAGTCCGTAAGGCTCTCAGAACTAAGAAGCAGGGGGGTCTCGTCCAGAGCAGACTGGGATCCCCAACATGGAGAGACAGGAAGGACAGGCTTCCAAATGCCGTTGAGGCCCACTCCTGATGGAGAATACGAAGAATACCAACCATGGAAAATGACAGACCTCACCACTTTAATGGAACAGTTGCCCAGTCTACATGGGGGGGCCTCTGCATGGCTCCTCCAACTACAGACACTTACCTCTGGCCTACGCCTCTGTCTGGGAGACATGAAGGCTCTGTTGGCTAGAGCTACAGACCATACCACCATGATGGCTCTCATAAGAGACGCAGATCTGGCCACGGCCCCAGCTGCACTAGGTCTAGGACGATTCCGAACTCAGTTATGGGCTGAGTTGAGAAGAGCATACCCTACCGAACGAAACCACTCAACCCTGTCATCATTCACCATCAATCCAGGGGAACAACCAGCAGCCTACCTGGATAGAGCAAAGACAACATGGAGAACCGTTCATGAAGACCCATATGATCACACTGCTACCACACTCAGCATGTGGAAGGAAATGGTGGTGAACGGGACCCAGAATGAAGTCCGTATAAAACTAAGGGGCACAGTGGGGCTGATGGCGCTACCTTTAGCTCAGTTTAACTCCCATGTACATCACCACATCACCCAATTCAACAAGGAAAAGGGTGGAGCGGATACACAAGTCCAGTCCCTACAGTTACAACTTCTGAAACTTCAGCTGAAAGAAGCCCAGAAGGGGGAGAAACCCAAGAAACAGATGATGTCGGAGGAACAACCCGATATCGCACAAATCATTGAGAAAACTGTTTCCCAAATGATACAGCAACAACACCCTCCCACGCAGGGAACTCCCCTGCCTCCTCAACACCAGGAGCCGCCCCATCCAATGGCGCCACCTCCACACTATCAACCACCTACACAAGGCTATCAGTTGCCGTGGGGACAGCAACCACGCCCACCTGCAACATGGGGGAGCTGTTATAACTGTAAGCAGGGTGGACATATGGCTCGACAGTGCCCATATCCAATGACAGCGGCCCAAAACCACTGGATGGCAAACAGGGGACGAGGATACACAACAAGAGCAAGAGGAGGAGTCCGACCAACGAGGTATCAACCACGAGCTCCCCCTCAACCTGCATACAACCACCCTACTCCAGACCCAAATCAGCAACCACCACCTCCTTTCCAGGGCATGTCGGACGAATATGCCCCGTGGCCCTGAAGATGCCCATCACCACCGGACGGAGAGAGGGGTCAGGTTTTTCCTCTTCACACAGAACCCACCGTGCTGTGTGAGGTGGAGGGAGTGACCCACCAATTTCTGGTAGATACAGGATGTACGTACTCTGCTATAAGAACCCGTCAACCACTCTCTTCGGAATCAATACAGGTGGTGGGGGTATCAGGGGCACCCGAAGCACAAAACAAAACCGTTCCGTTGCTCTTCACATGGGGCCAATCAAACCTGAGGCATCAGTTCCTATACTGTCCAAATTGCCCAATCAACCTCCTTGGGAGAGATCTCTTGTGCAAGCTGAAATGTTCCATCTATCTGACTGAGAAGGGAGTAGAGGTTTCCATTGATCCCATTACCTCAACTTCTGCTCGTCCTGTCAGGTTATTAATGTTACCCCTCATCCCAACCCCTGTTCTGTCGGAAACACAAGAAATCTATTGGCTGAAATGCGTTGACACAGGCCCAGGGACTCCAGCGATCCAATTCCACTTCAACCAACTGAAACAACAGATCTATGCACTGCATCCATACAAGACCCCACAGGCTGAGATCCACTGTACACTCAATGTAACGGATGATGACGTCAACCCATACATCGAGGACTGGGATGAAAACATGATGCACCTCACTCCATCCATCAGATGTTGCACCATCGTCTGCGGTCAGGAAGGAGTCGCAGCACCAGTCATACTAGCACCTTATCTGAAATCATGGTTCCTTCTAGGGGAGGAGTCAGCACCCCATGTCACACTAGCTGTGGGTAATGGGTTCGAAGCCAGAAGCTTGGGCCCAATGATCAGGCGAGCATCAAAACTGGAGTGGGAACCAACCCAAACACCGGGGATACACAAAGCCACCACGGAGAAAATGTGGAGGTTTATGGCAGTCGATACTGAAGAACACTGCCTACCTGAAAAACAGACCCTGCCAAGACACCATGGCAAGCCATACACAGACCACCCATCTACTGAAGCATTGCTCTCTACTATAGATGAAAAGATATGGACTCACACCCCTTTCGATGTTGGTAAGCTAAAAGTGGCCCCAGTCTCCATTACACTAATGGATCCAAGCGAAATACCTATTTACCGAACTCAGTATCGTCTAAAGCCTGAACAAACCAATGGGATCAAGCCAACCATTAATGGGCTGTTAGGGGCTCAGGTGATTTATCGAACTGTCTCCCCATGGAACACACCCATTCTACCAGTACTGAAGGCAGGGGGAGAAACATACCGGATGGTGCAGGACTTCCGAGCAGTGAATGACGTCACTGCACCTATAGGCCTGCCTGTCCCTGACCCTCACATCACTCTGAGCAACCTGTCACCGAGACACCAATATTTCACATTCGTGGACTTGGCTAATGCATTCTTCAGCATTCCTTTGGATGAAGCATCCCAACCACTCTTGGCATTTACCTATGAAGGACAGCAATTTACTTACTCCGTCTTGCCAATGGGGTACAGGTGCTCCCCCGGAATTTTTAACCATATCCTCAAGACTCACCTGGCTGAGCTGAAAATTCCAGAGGGGGTGATTCTGATCCAGTATGTAGATGACCTGTTGTTGGGGGCTCCCACATCGGATCTCTGTCTACAGATGACAAAATCAATACTGGACTTCCTTGCAGTCAAGGGGTACAAGGTAAAGAAGAGTAAGGTCCAGTCCTGTCACAGAACTGTCCTTTTCTTAGGCAGAGAAATCTCTGGAGAAGGTGCAGGGCTCTCCAAAAGCCACAGGGACTCGATACTCCATCATCCACGCCCCATCACAGTGTCAGGAATGTTGTCATTTCTTGGGCTGACTGGTTACAGCCGCACACATATCCCTGACTTCACTGGCAGAACTGAGCCTTTGAGGGAAATAGTGCGTGAGGCGGGGTCAAGAAACCTGCACGCACCACTGGTATGGACTCCTGAAGCATCATTGGCTTTTTCACTCTTGAAGACGGATCTCTCAGTGGCTGCAGCTTTAACCGCACCTGACTACAAAAACAAATTCCATCTTGATGTTTCTGAAAAGGAAGGATTCACGTCATCCATCCTTTTTCAGAAACAAGAGGGGGAGAGGAGAGTGCTGATATATCACTCCTCCAAACTGGACCACATTGAAGTAGGACAAACCACATGTTCTAGGTATATGGCTGCAGTGGCAAAAGCCATTGAAAAAAACGCCCACCTGGTAATGTGCCATCCGTTGGAAATCCACACCCACCACGGAGTTGCGGCATATCTGATGAGCAGAGAATTCACATTCAGCGCCGAAAGAAAAACGAAAATTCAGAACAAATGCACACATCACATTTGTTAACACAGACAAAAACATGGCTGACGCGCTCAACGCGGAAGAAGGACTGCCCCATTCCTGTGCGGAACGAGCGGCACAAGAATTAAAACTGAGACCTGACCTGGGGAATGAACCACTCTGCAACCCTGACCTATGGTTGTACACAGACGGATGCTGTTACAGAGGAGAAGATGGGAACAGCATATGCAGTGGTGCAGCAGCTGATGGATCACATGTGACCCTGGAGTCGGCTATCATTCCGCAACCTGCTTCAGCTCAATTAGCTGAAGTCATAGGCTTGACACAAGCACTGAAAGGAGCTGAAGGAAAAACTGTAAATATCTACACCGACTCGGCATACGCCCATGGAGCAGTTCATACGGATGGACCACAATGGGTGAGGCGCAACTTCACCACCACAGGGAACCTTCCAATCAAACACAAGGCACAGATGGAAAAACTGATTACATCCGTTTCTCTACCCGAAAAGGTGGCCATCATGAAGTGTAAAGGACATCAACAACTGAAAAACAGAGTCAGCGAGGGGAATGATGCAGCTGACAGAGCAGCCAAGAAAGCGGGTGGATACACTACAAGACAAATGGTGCTGCAGACCCCACCACCCCAGACTGAACTAACAGAACAACACATAAAAGAGCTCCAGATCTCGGCAGGACCATATGAACATGCAGTTTGGGGACAGAAGGGGGCTGCCAAAGGACCGGATGGACTGTGGAGATGCCATGACGGCAGACTGGTGGCTCCCGCAAATCTATGCCCAGAACTAATACGGGAAGCCCATGGGCCCACCCACGAAGGCAAACTAAGGACTTTACAGAAGGTGTCTCACATCTGGTGGCACCCTCACATGAAAGATATGACAGACTTATTCTGTGACGAGTGCAGCATTTGTGGTAGCTACAATCCTAAGAAACCCTATCAGACACCCATGGGCTCATACCCAGTACCCAACGCATGTTTTCGGGACGAGTGCAGCATTTGTGGTAGCTACAATCCTAAGAAACCCTATCAGACACCCATGGGCTCATACCCAGTACCCAACGCATGTTTTCGGGACATTAGCATAGATTACACAGACATGGGGGCGGATAATGTGGTTAATGGGAAAAGGTACCTCTTGGTAATGGTAGACAGGTTTTCCAAGTGGGTTGAGGCAATACCAACAGCGAGAGAGGATGCGAAATCAGTAATTAAAGGGCTACAAACTGAACTCATACCCAGGTATGGGGTTCCGCGTCAAATCCGTTCCGACAATGGCTCCCACTTCAGTAATCAGCACCTGAGAAAGGTGGAGGAGCGATTTGGCATCACACACAAGTTTGGGTCTGTTTTTAGGCCCCAATCCCAAGGTCTCGTGGAACGCGGGAATCAAACGCTCAAATCCAAAATAGATAAGGTATGTGCCGGGTCGAAGTTGAAATGGGTCGAAGCCCTGCCCCTGGCGTTGATGGCCATGAGAGCCTCACCAGGGTCAGGCACCCATCTCTCTCCTCATGAGATAATGACTGGTAGAGTCATGCCTGGTCCACCAAGGGAGGGAGGTCATATGCCCGCCCTTGATGTACAACAAATTGTAATGTCTGATTATGTGAAAGAACTGACGGTTCTTTCTGCAGCCCTCTCTGTTCAGGTTTGCAAGGTCCAGGAGAGAGAACTGCCGGAAGCTCCAGCACCACTGAAGGTAAAGGTCGGAGACTGGGTAAGGGTAAAGGTCCACAAAAGAAAGTGGCTGGAACCCAGGTGGACTGGTCCGTACGAAGTGAAGGAGGTTACTTCACACTCAGTCCAGGTCAAAGGTAAATTGGGCGCACCTTGGCACCACCTCACACATTGTACACCAGCTCCAACCCCTTCCCGCACACTGACGGAAGTCAGAACTGACCTAAGTGGTCTACATTCGGTCCCAAATTCTACATCTATTTAGCCAAGGAAAATGGGAGGTACAGCCCCATACTCCCTGACTAAATCCCACTTTTCCCCCTGGGAACGGTTGGGGATCTCGGGACCCCTGTTTGTTATTTTTCTTCTCATAGGAGGGGTCACTCTATGCACACTCACATGGCTCATAGACAAACAGATGCACCCACTACAGATTCACACACTGAATTCTACTCTGCCAGGTGAAACTAACTCTCTCTCTCTTCCCTCTTATCTACCACAAGACCATACCGTTTCTAGGTGTGAGGTGGGGGTCACTAAGTGCACCCCCCAGGAGTTGAAGAGCACCACCTTGTGTTTGCCTTTCAATGCCACCACCACCGCTTACCTGCCTTGGAGCCTTTTGGGTCATGCGCAAAATAGTCTGGGGCTACCTGCCTGGACCTATTCCAGTTTTAACTGGTATATAACCAAAGGGGGATATGGTGAGTGGTCTTGGAAAAACCTGGTGGCAGAAACAGGATATGACTGGTCCAGCTATTCCAAGGGACGGGCTGTCCTTGCCTGGCGCAAACGGCTTACACTTTCACGCACTGGTTTTCAAATTAAGCTGATTGTACGGCCTGGGACCACTATGGGTTGCCAGGTTTTTACGTTGGCCCCATATGTAGATAGCAGCAGGGCCGAAGTCTATTTCACACTATATATCTGCTTTACGCCACAACCGCAGCCTACTTCTGTGACGGTGCGTGACGATATGGCAAAGCCACATACCCTACCCCAGCACAGGGATGGGTGGGGTTCTGCTGTTTTAGTGGCCACTACCCCTACCCCGGATGAGAACATTCAGGGTTGCTACAGGTGTCTCAGGTTTGTCTAACAATTGGTTATTTGTAATGACGTTCCTCGTTTGTCGAAAGAGAGTCGGACCGAAATGCAGCGTGGTGGTTACTCATGACTTTAATGGAAAAGTGACACATGAAAGTGACACTATACAAAAATACAAAACAACAAACGGAACGTGAAACCTAATTACAGCCTATCTGGTGAAACTACACAGAGACAGGAACAATCACCCACGAAATACAAAGTGAAACTCAGGCTACCTAAATACGGTTCCCAATCCGAGACAACGAGAATCACCTGACTCTGATTGAGAACCACCTCAGGCAGCCAAGCCTATACTAGACACACCCCTAATCAACCACAATCCCAATGCCTACAAAAACCCCAATAAGACAATACAATAACCCCATGTCACACCCTGGCCTGAACAAATAATTAAAGAAAACACAAAATACTAAGACCAAGGCGTGACATTATTATTGACCGAACAAGCAGCCAATACAACCCCCACTAGTTGCGTAGTTTGCATGGGTGCAAGACCATTGCTCCGCATTGTCCCGGCCACTGTCAACATCGGATGTTTAATGCCCCTTATGGACAAAGACAATCCGACTGGTAATTGCTCCTTGTGGGATGCAGTTTACCCTGTGGTCTCCGCTACGGTCAGGGCACCAGTATTTTCCTCTGATGTTGCCAGGGCCGAATTCTCCTGTATTAACATGACAGGGGGTATACTACAGTTAGGGTTGCTCCCTGTGGGTTGGTGTACAAATACTATCGTAGTAGTGGGTGGTTTTAAGCCAGTGATCAGGGCTGACATCTGGTGGTGGTGTGGGGGACCTCGGCTTTTTGACAGAACTCCCAATAACGCCACGGGTACTTGTGCGCTTGTAACACTTCTGCTGCCTATCTCTGTTTACCCTATAGGTGTGGGTGATTTGGTGACCCGGATACAGGCTGTGGACCCACAGTTTCTGCCTACCAGAACCAAGCGGGAAGCAGCCCCGACCGGTGGGGATCCCACATATATTGATGCCATAGGTGTTCCTAGGGGGGTCCCTGATGAGTACAAGCTGGTGGACCACGTCGCCGCAGGTTTTGAATCATCTCTCTGCTGGTGGTGCACTGTGAATAAAAATGTTGACCGCATTAACTATATACATTTCAATGTCCAAAAATTAGGTAACTCGACTCAACAAGGTTTGGAGGCCGTACATGGTCAACTGGCTGCCACCTCCCTTATGGCTTTTCAAAATCGCATTGCCGTTGACATGTTGCTGGCTGAGAAGGGTGGGATATGTTTTATGTTTGGGGAGCAATGTTGCACATTTATCCCTAATAACACAGCCTCTGATGGCAGCCTCACTTTGGCGTTAGAAGGCCTGCGTACCCTTAATGGTAAAATGAAATCCCATTCTGGGGTTGATACCAGCACGTGGGACTCCTGGATGGATGCATTTGGTAAATATAAGGTCTTGGTCTCTTCTATTCTGGTCTCTATCTCTGTGTTTGTCGCTATATTAACCCTCTGTGGCTGTTGTTGCATCCCATGTGCCCGCTCCCTGCTTTTTCGTGTTATTACTTCTGCTATTCCACCAAATAATGACCCTGCACTGATGTTCCCCCTCCTACAACAGGAGGATCCTCTGGTGGAGTTTGAAACATGCACATATGAGTAGTTGTCACGTCCCTTTCGAGACGTGAAGAGGGGGACTATAAATTTTACTTGCTTTTAATTCATGTCACGTCTCTTAGGAGACGTGAAAAGGGGGATTTGTAATGAAGTGCTATTTCCTATGCAAATGACCAGCTTACTGCTATTGCATTGCTATAACTGAGACAACACATAGCAACGTATTTTCACAGTAAAACATGGTAGGGCCCATACAGGATATCTCTCACACACACACTCACTGAAAAGACACACAGACTTGCCAAGACAGGAATGCACACACATACACACACGCAGCCCCTCCCCTTCTGGATGGGCTCCAAAGACAAAGAATTCTGTCGAGAACCAATGGGATACTGACACCAGGCTGGAGGAGACTGTCTATCATCTACAAGCAACCTACCAGAAGCCAGGACTACCAGAATCTACCTACGTCATTTCAATGTATAAAATGAACTGTACGATATGTGTCCGGTCTCTTTTTTTCCAATAGTTCGCATGAGAACTTGACGAAACGGAGCCGTGCCGCACGAATTGCCAGATATCATTACTCCTGAATAAACGGCCTTTACTATATCGTATCCGCCTTGTGCAGCGTCTCGACTTGGTCTCGTTTCTCATATACCTATTCATCAACATCGGCCATCATTGTAAATAAGAATTTGTTCTTAACTGACTTGCCTAGGTAAATAAAGGTTAAATAAAATAAAATAATAAATGTAGCAAATAATAGGATGACTTCCCACAGTCAAAGTCCTGCAATTTGAGCTAATAGTAAGACGTCAACATTTGTGTAAACTTTACAGAGTTGTGTTCTGTGTGTGTTACTGAGTAGGCTGATCAGGTTTTGTCTAGAAGGGATACAGTTTTTGTCATACACACACTTTCTCACACTCTCTCACCCTTCCACTTCCTCCCTCCATTCCTCACACCTCTCCTCCTCTCCATCAGGACACTCAGAGCCTGGGTGGAGGGAACAGCAAAGGATGCTGCTATTGACTAAAGGGTACGGAGTATTCTGACATTGGCACGCTGGCCTGGATGATCATGCTGAGAGACGGTCTCCATAACTTAATTGACGGGCTAGCCATCGGAGCATCATTCACTGCCTCAACGTTCCATGGCATCAGAACCTTTGTGGCTATACTCTGTGAGGAGATCCTCCATGAGCTAGGTGAGTCTACATACAGTTTGAAATCCACAATAATTAGAGGATATAAGGTTATATATAAACAAACTCAGCAAAAAAAGAAGTCCTCTCACTGTCAACTGCGTTTATTGTCAGAAAACTTAACATGTGTAAATATTTGGATGAACATAACAAGATTCAACAACTGAGACATAAACTGAACAAGTTCCACAGACATGTGAATAACAGAAATGGAATAATGTGTCACTGAACAAAGGGGGGTTGTGGTCAAAATCAAAAGTAACAGTCAGTATCTGGTGTGGCCACCAGCTGCATTAAGTACTGCACTGCATCTCCTCTTCATGGACTGCACCAGATTTGCCAGTTATTGCTGTGAGATGTTACCCCACTCTTCCACCAAGGCACCTGCAAGTTCCAGGACATTTCTGGGGGGAATGGCCCCAGCCCTCCCCTCAGATCCAACAGGTCCCAGACGTGCTTAATGGGATTGAAATCCTGGCTCTTTGCTGGCCATGGCAGAACACTACCATTCCTGTCTTGCAGGAAATCACGCACAGAACGAGCTTGTGGCATTGTCATGCTGGAGGGTCAAGTCGGGATGAGCCTGCAGGAAGGGTACCACATGAGGGAGGAGGATGTCTCCCCTGTAACGCACAGCTTTGAGATTGCCTGCAATGACAACAAGGTCAGTCCGATAATGCTGTGACACACTGTCCCAGACCATGACAGACCACCACCAAATCGATCCCGCTCCAGAGTACAGGTCCGACCTGTCTCCCTGTAGCACTGTCTTAGGAATCTCACAATATGGGCATTGGAATTTATTGCCCTGGCCACATCTGCAGTCCTCATGCCTCCTTGCAGCATGCAAGTTCACGCAGATGAGCAGGGACCCTGGGCATCTTTCTGTTGGTGTTTTTCAGAGTCAGTAGAAAGGCCTCTTTAGTGTCCTAAGTTTTCATAACTGTGACCTTAATTTCCTACCGTCTGTAAGCTGTTAGTGTCTTAATGACCGTTCCACAGGTGCATGTTCATTAATTGTTCATGGTTCATTGAACAAGCATAGGAAACTGTATTTAAACCCTTTATAATGAAGATCTGTGAAGTTATTGGATTTTTACGAATTATCTTTGAAGGACAGGGTCCTGAAATAGGGATGTTTCTTTTTTTGCAGAGTTTATATATATATATATATATTTATAATATGTATCACACAGTACCCTTTCAAAGTTTGGACACACCTACGCATTCAAGTGTTTTTCTTTATTTTTACTATTTTCTACATTGTAGAATAATACTGAAGACATTAAAACTATGAAATAACATATGGAATTATGTAGTAACCAGAAAAGTTTTAAACAAATTAAAATATATTTTATATTTGAGCTTCTTCAAAGTAGCAACCTTTCCCTTGACAGCTTTGCAAACTCTTGGTATTCTCTCAACCAGCTTCATGAATGCGGAATGCATTTAAATTAACTTAGGAATGTTAAAAGTGCCATGTTAAAGTTAATTTGTGGAATTTCTTTCCTTAATGCGTTTGAGGCAAACTGTTGTGTTGTGACAAGGTAGGGGTGGTATACAGAAGAAAGCCTTATTTGACCAAGTCCATATTATGGCAAGAACAGCTCAAATAAGACAATTCGGAATAATTCAAGAACTTTGAAAGTTTCTTCAAGTGCAGTCGCAAAAACCATCAAGCGCTATGATGAAACTGGCTCTCATGAGGACCTCCACAGGAAGGGAAGACCCAGAGTTACCTCTGCTGCAGAGGATAAATTAATTGGAGTTACCAGCCTCAGAAATTGCAGCCCAAATAAATGCTTCACATCTCAACATCAACTGTTCAGAGGAGACCACTTGAATCAGGCCTTCATTGTCGAAATGTTGCAAAGAAACCACTACTATAAGACACCAGCAATAAGAAGAGACTTGCTTGCGCCAAGAAACACGAGCAATGTACATTAGACAGGTGGGAATTTGTGCTTTGATCTGATGAGTCCAAATTTGAGATTTTTTGGTTCCAACCCCCGTCTCTTTGTATGACGCAGAGTAGGTGAACGGATGATCTCCACGTGTGGAGGAGGTGCGATGGTGTGGGGTGCTTTGCTGGTGACACTGTCAATGATTTATTTAGAATTCAAGGCACACTTAACCAGCATGCCTACGACAGCATTCTGCTGCGATACGCCATCCCATCTGGTTTGCGCTTAATGGGGCGATCATTTGTTTTTCAACAGGACAATGACCCAACAAATCAAATCAAATGTATTTATATAGCCCTTCTTTACATCAGCTGATATCTCAAAGTGCTGTACAGAAACCCAGTCTAAAACCCCAAACAGAAAGCAATGCAGGTGTAGAAGTACGGTGGCTAGGAAAGACTCCCTAGAAAGGAAGGAACCTAGGAAGAAACCTAGAGAAGAACCAGGCTCTGAGGGGTGGCCAGTCCTCTTCTGGCTGTGCTGGGTGGATGCTTTGACAAATGTTGCACAACTCATCGTTCATAATTTGCCTCCTTTATTATGCATGACGTTCGCATATGAAATATTTCTGAAGAATCCATGAAGGGCTCATAAATGGCTAACTTAGCTATCAAGCACAAAGATTCTTCCTCTCTGCTATCCCTCCCAGGGTGTCCATCATTTGCGTCACCCAAACGGACATTGAGCTGCGCGTGCGCAATGTGCAATGTAAAAGTGCTTGGGCACTTCCGGCTCGCCTCATTCGCGAAACAGAACAGTGGCTAGGCTCGTAATGGCTTGAAAGAGCCAAACATTATATAAAATAAGAGGTGAGTTTATCGTTATTGACAATTACATATGATGATAAAATAGCTAACATAATTCGATTAGTTCAACTAACGCGTTGTGGTTAAGCTTCCTTGCCAGCACTTGTGTGGCTCAGCTGTCTGATTGGCAAGCTGAGAAGCTCATGCTAGCTAACTGTCTGCAATTAGCTGGCTAGTTACGTCTTTCTTTGCCAGTGCCACGTTGATTTGTTGTAGCCACTTCCTAAATTATTAATGCACATTCTGTCATCGGCAAACTACACACCGGTGTTGCCTAGTTAGGTAACATCAATGACTCATACTTAACGGTTGTACCTAGCTTAGTTAGCTCAATCGATTTTGATTTAACCCAGCTGTTACCTAAACTGGGAGTCGTCTAATTTAACTAGCAGGTAGGTTAGCTAACTAGTTGGATGTGTGTTCTATCCATTGCATACAGGTAAGTTCTCTCTATTAGAAGAATCAACTTGAAAGAGTGAAGAGAAACGATGGCGTGTGCAATGATACCTCTTGATGAACAACAGGTGACAGAGGCTACTGGGCCTCTGGGAAAGGAGCGCACCCTGCCAGCCCTGGTAAGACAGCCAACATTAAAAACCATCTGACACTACTTCCTCGTGTACATCATGTCCATAGCTGTGGTTGTCATATCACAAACGAACTGCGTTGTGGTTTGTTGTCTGCATTAGTTAGAGTTTGCTACTGTAAGCTATCATCGAAGTCTGTAAATTCCCTTTGGTTATGTGCCAGTTCATCAGACCTATTTTACTGTCCTAGTTGTTTTCTCATCATAACCCCACTCTAGTATATGTTTCCCTCAACTGTAGAAGTTAAGCTATATATCAGTGTGTTTGCCTATGTCTGATGATGTCTCTGAACCATTGCCCACTGTCCTTGTGTTGCCATGGCAGCATCCAGACAGGAAGGAGGAGCGGTGTTTTGTGACTTATAAGCCCCCTCCCGAGGACAGCTCCCCTGCTCAGGTGGAGGAGTACCTGGAGCATGGCAAGTTCATCACTGAGGACCTGGACTGGCTGCTGGCCCTGCGACATGATAAATTCTGGTGCCAGGTCAGTCACTGTGGCTGTCATACACCATATGATGTGGAGACGGGAGGTTTTGACCTAACCAAGAAGAACCTAAACCCATTGTGTCCATCATTAAACCCCCCCCCCCCCCCAGGTGGTATTTGATGAGTCATTGCAGAAGTGTCTGGATTCCTACCTACGCCACTCCCCTCGGGGATTAGACCCCTCCTCCTTGCCCTCCTCCCCGGCTGTTGCTGACATGCAGCGCTGCATCCACCGAGCCGTCTTTATGACCTTCCTCAGAATGGCCACGCACAAGGAGTCCAAGGTACCGCTGCTTTCTAGGTATTCTGGGGGTCTGTCTGTTTCTGATAAGGCAATGATGTAGTGTTGTTGAATGGAGAAACTGTCTTATGCACGTCCAGATAACTTGGCTCACATTTAAAGGTCATGTTTAGACGGCGTTAGAGACAAGTTATATTTAACCTCTGTTAGAGGCAAAGAATTTTTGGAACATTAATTCTTCTTTGTCCGACTCTTGTATTGAGAGGAGAATTGTCTGACTGAACATAACTGTTATCTGCTGTTTTCTCTTCTCTCTCAGGAGAGCTTTATAACTCCGACTGTGTTCGGAGAGATCATTTACAACAACTTCCTGTTCGACATTCCCAAGATCCTTGACCTGTGTGTTCTGTTTGGGAAAGGAAATGCCCAGCTGCTCCATAAGATGATAGGTGAGCTCAGCAATGGGCCCTTTCTCAGGTGGAGCACTTTACCTGCTCAAATGGATCTAGAACAGATTTTTTTTCTCAATTAATGATATCAATGTCTTGTTTATCTTCCAGAAAACATCTTCACTCAGCAGCCGTGTTACTATGGAGACCTGGATGAGGCTGTTCTCTCAGTCCTACAGGTAAGAAGCACAATCATTCAATACACTCCATTTCAAAAGGCTTTCTCCCATTTTGTGCTCTTTGAAAATAATCTAGGTGACGCTGAAATTTTACCTCAATTCAAATTTAGTGTCACGGCATTTTAAGACGTCTCAGCCTGCAACTTTTAAGGAGTGCACTTTGTAGATAATAGGGTGCCATTTCAGACTTGCCCTTTGTCTCTCCCAAAGGTGTTAGACACTATCCTTGCTAAGTGTGGTCTCCAGTGTGAAGGAGCCACTGCCATCGAGCCTCTGAAGCTCAGCTCATCCGGCCGACCCACCGCCATGACCATGAGTCAACAGGTTATGATAAACATACTGCTGATGCATTTTACACCATGACCGACTAGATAGACCACAGTTATAAAGTAAAGTCCACTGCGTGTCAGATATTGTTTTCTTTAAAACATGCCAGCTGAAGTTTAAAATCTCTTCAATGAGTCATGGGATTGTTGTGACTGGTTGTGAAACCTCTTCCATCTCCTCAATGAGTTGACATTCTCCTAGTACAGGAGTGACTGGTTCTGACTGGTTATGCCTCCTCTTCCAGGACCTAGTGGATTTGGTGCTGTATCTGTGTGACACCTGTACCACCATCCAGGCCTTCCTGGACATCTTCCCTGCTGCCTGCTCCACCTTTCACTGTCACAGCTTCCTCAACAGGTAGCGTGTGCGCTCGCACACACACCTTCCACTCAGTTTCCTCAACAGTTTGAATTATTTTATTTGTTAAACATATACAGCCAGGAACAATCCGTATTTATCCTGTTTCCCACCACCACTATTCAACTACACTGTTTCCACGGTGGTGGAACATTTGTTTATTTCAATATTGCATTTGTCAGAATTTATATACTTTTTTGCTCTAACTTTTACCTTCTTATTCTTCTTAGACTAGCCTCATTCTACGAGGTGGCTGTGCCTGACATAGAGAAGGCTGTGAGGAAAAGAAACTTTGACGACGACAGGTGTGTCTCTGTTCGTAGATATGTGCTTTTGCCTGAACATCAGACTGTTACCATGCTTACCTCATGGATATCAGTCTAAAAGACTTAGTCTCTACAAATAAAATTATATTTGAGGTTACTTTCCCGGTTGGTTCTTTTGGCGGTAGGAGTTGGAGATGGAGTATCCACAGGAAAGTGTTGTTTACCAAACTTTTTGAAAGTCTGAATGTACTGAAAGTCGTCTGAATAACACTATTCTGTGGATATTTTGTCTCAGTTTTCAAGCAGCAGAAGGACAAAATGCACCGACAACCGGTAGATCAAGTTTAAATGTAATTTTATTAAACATTCTGGCTTATAAAGACAATGCACACATGGCTGTATATACCATTTAATAGTATATTACAACCTGATTAATCATGTATGTGTGTGTGGGTACTGTGCATGAACTGTCTACAGTTGAAGTCGGAGGTTTACATACATAGATTGGAGTCATTAAAACTCGTTTTTCAACCACTCCACAAATTTCTTGTTAGCAAACTATAGTTTTGGCAAGTCGGTAAGGACATCTACTTTGTGCATAACACAAGTAATTTTTCCAACAATTGTTTATAGACAGATTATTTAACTTATAATTCACTATCACAATTCCAGTGGGTCAGAAGTTTACATACACTAAGTTGACTGTGCCTTTAAACGGCTTGGAAAATTCCAGAAAATGATGTCATGGCTTTAGAAGCTTCTGATAGGCTAATTGACGTCATTTGAGTCAACTGGAGGTGTACCTGTGGATGTATTTCAAGGCCTACCTTCAAACTCAGTGCCTCTTTGCTTGACATGGGAAAATCAAAAGAAATCAGCCAAGACCTCAGAAAAAAATGTAGACCTCCACAAGTTTGGTTCATCCTTGGAAGCAATTTCCAAATGCCTGAAGGTACCACGTTCATCTGAACAAACAATAGTACGCAAGTATAAACACCATGGGACCACTCAGCCGTCATACTGCTCATCAAGGAAGAAGCCACTGCTCCAAAACCACCATAAAATAGCCAGACTATGGTTTGCAACTGCACATGGGGACAAAGATTGTACTTTTTGCAGAAATGTCCTCTGGTCTGATGATACAAAAATAGAATTGTTGAGCCATAATGACCATTGTTATGTTTGGAGGAAAAAGGGGGAGGCTTACAAGCTGACTAACACCATCCCAACCGTGAAGCACGGGAGTGGTAGCATCATGTTGTGGGGGTGCTTTGCTGCAGGAGGGACTGGTGCACTTAACAAAATAGATGGCATCATGATGGAGGAAAATTATGTGGATATATTGATGCGACATCAGTTAGAAAGTTAAAGCTTGGTTGCAAATGGGTGTTCCAAATGGACAATGACCCCAAGCATACTTCCAATGTTGTGGCAAAATGGCTTAAGGACAACAAAGTCAAGGTATTGGAGTGGCCATTACAAAGACCTGACCTCAATCCCATAGAACATTTGTGGACAGAACTGAAAAAGTGTGTGCAAGGAAGTAGGCCTACAGACCTGACTCCGTTACACAAGCTCTGTCAAGAGGAATGGGCCAAAATTCCCAAAACGTTTGACCCAAGTTAGACCCAAGTTAAACAATTTAAAGGCAATGCTACCAAATACTCATTGAGTGCATGTAAACTTCTGACCCACTGGGAATGTGATGCTGAAATAAATCCTTCTCTCTACTATTATTCTGACATTTCACATTCTTAAAATAAAGTGGTGATCCTAACACAGGGAATTTTTACAAGGATTAAATGTCAGGAATTGTGAAAATCTGAGTTTAAATGTATTTGGCTAAGGTGTATGTGACCTTCTGACTTCAACTGTATGTTCTGTGTGTGTATGTACTGTGCATGTATGGACCGCGCCTGTTCTTTTTTGTATCCGTGTGTGTGTGTGTGTGTGTGTACGCACTTGTGTGAGTGACTGACTCCCTCCCGTGCCCCCTGCCAGTCTCCAGGAGGACCTGTGGAGGAGGGTGTGTCACGCCCGGAGGAGGATGGTGGAGATGGCACACCTGCTGCTACAACACACCTGCCTACAGCCCATACTAGAGGGGTCAGAATAAAATGCCTTTATCTTTCTATTCTCTTTTTCATCCTTTCTTCATCCACATACCAAACCTTCATGCTGGAATGGGGATCCCTAAAATTCATATTTTCTTTTAGTATGGTGATCATATTTGCTCATAGCCTTCCTGCAGCCTTTGAACATTGTTGTTAATTTGTTTTTAGCTCCGAGAACATTCAGACATTTGTGGAGGAACTCCTGCAGCATTTCACTACTTTCCTACCAGAGAAGAGGTACAGTGCATACTTGTTTGAATTCCTTTTTGAAGGGCCATAAATGTCTTCAATCAATCGATATTTTTGACCATTGCATTCCTGACCTAATTAATACTAGAGTTTTTGTATGATAACTCCTGTTAGGAATGCTGTGTAACTGATTTGAGGTTGTCCATTGAGGAGATAAAGGATGTTTGTTTATGCCATCCTTGTTGCTGTCTGTCTCAGGTTCCTATTAGACTACGATGAGCAGTTCCCCATAGCTGATGATATCAGTCTTCTACAGCAGGCCTTTCCTCTCCTGTATCCTTCCTCCACATGGTCTCACACACTCAGACACATGTTCCTCAATGAGTCCACCAGTCAGCCACTCAGTCTTAGAAACATACACATCCCCCTCATTGGAAGAAACGTATCCATCCACCCAACCTAGAGCAGTGATATTAACATACCTCCACCACCCTTTCCTCCAGCACTGCCTGTTGTCTTTCCTTAACCCTCTCTCCCTGTCAGAGATGAGACTAGGACATCATATCTGCTCCAGGGGGTGGAGGATGCCTGGGATAGCATCGGCCGGAGGAGAACCCAGGACAGACCCCAGCAGACACACTCCTCTGCCGGGCTGAGTGGCCAGGAAGTAGAGGTCGGGGCAGGGGCCTGGGGGGGAGAGATGGGGATCAGAGAGCCAGGGGAAGGAGGGGAGACCCCCAGAGGAGCAGAGTCCATGTGGGATACGCCCCATAAAGGAGACAACGTGAGTTCTGAATAGGAGATAACAGTTTTGGCAAGTGGGGTGAGCTGTGTTGTAGTTTGTTAGTTAAACCGCCAAAATAACGGGACCATACTTGCGAACATAAGTGACCATTTCAATTTAAACCGTTTCTCTCCGACTAGTAATGCGTATCGGCCAATTCAAATAGTCGATTTACTTG
This sequence comes from Oncorhynchus kisutch, assembly GCF_002021735.2. NCBI lineage: Eukaryota > Metazoa > Chordata > Actinopteri > Salmoniformes > Salmonidae > Oncorhynchus > Oncorhynchus kisutch. The sequence continues at coordinate 46,592,394 of NC_034176.2, forward strand.
CACGTGACAGAACGCTAAATTGTAGCTGGTCCCATCAGATAACATGGCATATATTAGCTTTATGCTAACCTCACCAGGTGGCAGTGATTATATCTTGGAACATATTCTTCATCAGCCTATCAAAGATCTTTATATGCGCCAACCAATGGCATTTCTTAAAATACGTCGACCCTGACCACGGGGTATATTTTAAACCTACAAATGAAAGGTTTACTTTTGTTACGTTGGTCTGTAACAATGTTGTGTGCCAATATTGCATTGATGCATCCTTGACTAGGCTCCTAGCATATGAGAAAATCTCAAGTTTTTGTGCTTTTATGGAAAAAAGATAAATGAGGTCCTTACAACATCTACGTTGATTTATTTTCTGTATTTATTTAAACTTTATTTAATAAGGCAAGTCAGTTAAGAACAAATTCTTATTTACAATGACTGCCTACCCCGGCCAAACCCTGGGCCAATTGCGCGACGCCCGATGGGACTCCCAATCACAGCCAGTTGTGATACAGCCTGAAATCGAACCAGGGTCTGTAGTGACGCCCCTAGCACTAAGATGCAGAGCCTTAGACCGCTGCGCCACTCATACAGCGTAAAACAAAACAAATTAAGAGCCATATGCATTTGTCAAATAGCAGTCATGTAGGCTACCATTATCACCATCGCTTCTAAGCGGTTCTCTCGAAATCGATAGTGCACTAGGTTCGAGACCCCCTCGCATTAAGCTTTCTTGTTGAGGAACAAATAGGATTCAAAACGCATGTATTGAAGTGGATGAATATAATCATGAATAGCCTATAAAATGTTGCAGGCCTATGTAAGTGAAGCCTACATAATAATTTAACAGACTAATGATAGCCTGCACCACGGGTAGGCAACCCTGTTCCTGGAGTACTGCAGGTACTGCAGGATTTTGTTCCAACTAGGCACCACTCAAGACCAACTTGAGCTAATTGGTCAGTGATTGCCTAAAATCAACACATCTGGTCTTTCAGATGGGTTAAATCAAATACATGAAGTTCCTGTGCCATTCCAGGACCAGGGTTGCCCACACTGTCTCCTCGCCAGGAGAGGGCATAATCGCTCTATGGGTGGCTCACCGGCCAGTTGTTCATGAATTGAGGTGTACCATTCAAAGTCCCATATGCATTAGTAGGTTGTAGCATAAGGAGGACACTATCTGATGTTAACTAATGTAAACTATAGCTATGTTGATTGGAGTTCCTATAGTAGCATACAGAAAATGCTAATCATAGAGTTAGATCAAAAAAAACAATCACAGCCAAGTGTCCTCTGATTCGAGTCCTCTGGACTCGGGATAATAAAAAAACAGGAACTGGGATTCGCTGGACCAGGCAACGTTTTTACACTTCTCAATTGTCCAGTGTTGGTGATTGCGTGCCCCTGAAGCCACTTCTTCTTGGTTTTAGCTGATAGGAGTGGAACCCGGTGTGGTCGCCTGCTACAGTAGCCCATCTGTGACAAGGCTCGACGAGTTATGCGTTCCGAGATGCTGTTCTACACACCACTGTTGTACTGCGCCGTTATTTGCCCGCCTGTTAGCTTGCACAGTTCTTGCCATTCTCTTTCGACCTCTTTCATCAACGAGCTGTTTGTTGCACCACTCTCAGAAATCCTAGACGCTGTCGTGTGTGAAAAGCCCAGGAGGGCAGTCATTTCTGAGATACTGGATCCGGTGTGCCTGGCACCAACGATCATACCTCGTTCAAAGTCGATTAGGTCACTCGTTTTGCTCATTCTAACGTTAAATCTAACAGTAACTGAAAGCCTCAATGCCTGCCTGTCTGCCTGCTTTATATTGCAAGCCACGGCCACATGCCTGTAGGAGTGATACATTTTCTTAAACTGGGTGGTGTACCTAATAAACTGGCCAGTGAGTGTATAATCCTACTGTACACTTTAATGCTCATCCTCCTCGAGTCAAGTAATGCATATGTGACAAAGCAGATTATTAAAAATGCATATATAACGTTTTAGGCCTACATTTAGGTGTACACCTCCATGTAATAAAGCCTATGCTATATGATTATTAGTGTTTGTGTGCAAGGATTATGTGGACTAGGCACTTTTTACACAGAGCGCAATTTGACCAGTTAGTCAAATATCGTTGCTTTGATGATCAGGACATGCTGTTGTGGGTATGTTAAGGACGCTTCCGTGAGCAAGTTTTTGGAACTCGTCCAACTACATCAACGATTTTAATTGGCTGATGCAGAACTTGTTCCAGGATATAATCACTGCCACCTGGTGTGGCTAGTTTAGGGCTAATGTGTGCGATGTTATCTGATGGGACCAGCTACAATTTAGTGTTCTGTCACGTGCAAGTAAATCAACAATTTTAATGGGCTGATACGCAACTGTTTACATTTAAATGGTTGCTTATGTTTGCAAGTATGACCTCCAGATTTGTAATTTTAGCAGGCAAAATATTACACAAATATATCCAAATCATTTTGAGAGCTTACCTATCCTATATGAGACCATACACAGTAGCTTCAGTCCGGTGTAGATGCTGTTGTAATAGTGTGTGTCCGTGTCTAATATGTGTTATGTTATCCAGGGTGCTGCGTGTACGATCAGTGCGGGGGAGCTGGAGTCTCTGTTAACCCACATCAGAGACCTGCTACCAGACCTGGGAGAGGGATTTCTACTGGCCTGTCTCCACCAGTACAACTATAGCTCTGAATTGGTCATTAACTACATCCTAGAGGACAGACTACACCCTGACCTGGACAAACTGGATAGAGCCATGCCCAGGTAGGGAGAGGGGTGTGTGTGTTGGTCTGTGTGTAGACAAACAAAGATACACAAGCTGAGTCGTGCTGCGCTGGCCTGGTTACGCATCCACCATAGTTGTGGGAACTGTGCTGGAAATAACAATGTGAACGGAAAATGACAGATCCAGCACCGGTTGGGTAGTCTGAAAAAGGTATTAATGGTGATGTTCGCCTCTCTCTCCAGGCCGGTAAAGGAGGAGCTTCCTCCTGTACTCAGCACCAGGTCCAACGTGTTTGACGATGATGAGTTTGATGTCTTCAACAGAGACCAGGTGGACATGACTCGCGTCTGGAAGGGCCGGAGGTGAGAAACTATCGACTATTTAATTGTGGCCAAGATGATGACTCTGTCACAGACCATTTCCTGTCCTGTCTTGTCACGCCAAACCACACCCAAAATGTAAAAAATCCCAAGTCATTTTTAGATAAATACCAGGTCAATAGTGAACTGTACAATAAAGCCTGACCTCTGTATCTTTGTGTGTGATCTATAATCTCTGTATATCTGTCTGTGTTGTTTCTCTTCAGGAAAGGAGAAAGTGTGCGGGACCTGCTTAATGACAAGCAGCACATAGCAGAGCAGAAGGAACGCTACCTGACCTATGACACTGTGGTGGATGAGGTCATCGTGACTCCCAGCGAATCAGGAGCCATTGACAATCTGAACGATTATGATGATGAGTATGATGACACATATGACATCAACCAAGTAGGAGCCAATGATCTGGACGGAGACTCCAACCTGCTCAACCGCAGGTAACATACACACCTGTTTACTAATTAAGATTTTAGCTAGTCATTATGCTGATTTAGACTAGAGCCTCCCATCTGAGTTTGGTTGCTCAGTCTCAAGGTTTCTTCCCTCTTGCCAAGGTGCTACTGCTTGCCTTTGAGATCGAGCTCTGGTTAATGAAAACACCTTGACAACTCTTGTACCACATTTATGTAAAAAGGGCTTTATGAATACTCTTTATTTATTGACACATCCTCTCTCTCCCTTCCACAGGCCGTTCACCATCCCTCAGGTCCTACGGCAGGGAGGCAGACCACAGATGCAGGAGGAGAACATAGAGGAGGAAGAGGACGAGAAGGTAGGTTGTATAGAAATGGATTGTACTGTATAGAACAGTGGTCACCGACCGGTCGATCTTCAAAGCATTCCTAGTCGAGCACCAAACATTTCTGTAGAAAAGCCTACGATAAAGGCTTGCGCTCCTTCATTTTTTATTCGTGTTGTGCTGTTGGTAGTAGGTGAACTTGATTCAGAAGCCCTGCACACTGGGTTGGCAAAGTGTTCCTATTTTGAACCATTTAATTTGTCTGAAAAGACAAACTCCACCTACCCGGCGGACTGGGAGATCTGGAAGCATACAGCTTCCACGACCCCAGCAAACATTTAAAACAATGCCCAGAGAGACTGTCAAAGAACACAGCAAAGAGCTGCTATTTGTTTTGAGTTGGTTCATGTCTTAGGTTTTTATTCAGCACTGTCAACACTGTTTTTATTTAACACTATTACAAAACATAAAACACGCTTATCCCTACTTCCACTTGCGCTGCAGCTGCAATGATTAGCCCTGTGTTTTTATTATTTATTAGCAGCTCGTCATGTCTATTGAGGAGTATTTCACTTTCTCTGGTCATAGAAAAAAACATGAATTTGTGCATGAGGCAGATGCGGTTTCAAGTTTCGCCATCAGGTGGAAGACTGTCCATCTCTCTAGTCAATCTTACCGAAAGGAAGGAGAGAGCAGGGACTGTGAAAGGCAGACCCTCTGCTGCTTTCTCCCTTCCTCCACTGAGACTAATGCCAAAACTAAAACTGGAAACTCTGAAATCTCAGACTACTGACTTCAGTGCTGGGAACTCAATTAAAACATTTAAAAAAAATAATAATAATACATGATTATAGTAAAAAGATCAGACTTGGAAAAAAATCTAATCTGAGCAGTAGAGCTCGGTTTGCTTTTTGACTGCAAATGTGATCTTCACTCAGAAAAGGTTGGTGACCACTGTCGTGACGTGGACTTTTCATTAATGTGATGACTGTTATATCAAATCAATTCTGTGTAGTTATTATTACTTGATTAAACTAATCATGTAACATTAATTAAGAAGTTGGGGCACCACGGGAAAATGTAACTATTTCCAGATATTTTCAAAGCTAATCGATTAGTCACGTATTAATATATATATATATATATCAGTCATTCTGAACGTTGTAATTTCTTGTAGTCTGCACGAACCCTACTTTATTGATGAATCAGCGATACACAAATTGGCTCAATTATTTATTTACTAACTAATTAAACAATTACAGAATACACACTAACATTATACAGTAAATAGTCTCTAGAAGACTATCAAAACAGGACATTTTGGTTATAACACGGTGGGGAATTCAGAGGGGGGGGGGACAAAGGAGTTACTCTATTGGACATTGAGAAGCTTCGCTCATGAAAATACAAAATCTTAAGCACTCTGATAGCCGTTCATTTGGGAAAAAAAAGAGAATGCAATTTATATATTTACGATTGAGCTGTCCTTGAACGTCCAAATCCTTTGGTCACGGAGATGTTGGGTGTATGACTCTGGTTTGGCCACCAGAGATCACCATGTCCTTAGGTAGAGCTCCTGGTTGTGCTGGTGGTAAGATTGGATACTTTGAAGTACCCTGTACAGTAGTTCTCAGTTGATCTTGTTAGAATGCTTCAGAGGTTGTCGGTGTTCTCATCCCTAAACTATAAACTATTTTTTATTAAACTTTTCTCATTTAGAAGACAAATCTATTTTCTGTCTTTTCAAAAGTATTCTGACACTTAATCATTCATTTTATACAAATTCAGATGCACACCTCATAATTGAGAAGTGTAGACAGAGGTACCGTTATGTGGTTCTACCATCTTTCATGTCACAGCATTAAAAAGAACCCTCATGTTGAATTTGTTTTGGTCTCCACTGACCATTTCCACATTCTCAAAAATTGAAATATTGTTTAATTCTCCAATTTGGGGGAGGTAGTAGAACAAAGGACCGTCTCCTGCCAAAATTCGTAATGTCTTTCCCTCCATACTGCTTGGCAAGGGAAGGTATTTACAACCATCATAAAACTGGCCAACAGCCCCAGGAGAGGGCACCCCGATCTCCATTTCAGGACTGGCAAGTCATGACAACTTGTATAGAACAATGCTGGTTCACACGAACTGCTATGGACTTCTCTGTGATGTAAGTTAATAGCAATACCTGCCACTTTCTTCAAATACCACCCTTGATTCCTGTTCTTTATTATTCTAACTATACGGTTGCTTGCCTTATTATGATCAACAGTATGGGCATGGTAAGTGTTATCTATTTATTGTATGGCGCTGTTTAAAATCTTGCCCACAAGATTACTAGCTACCTAAGGCTGTCTATGTACCATGTCTTGATATCCAGATTTATATTAGGTTTGACAAAGTTGAACCAGTGGCTATGCTGTAGTGTTATTCTTATATCTAGGTTAAGCTGTTTAGATGGATCCGTATGTGTTGTATCATTAACCCTTTACATGGTTTGTGTTCTCAGGAAGACGCTGTGAAGAGAGACCAGTTTGTTCAGGACCCAGCTCTGCTGAGAGAGAGGGCAGAGGCCAGGAGAGCTACCATGCAACACAGGAAGGGGTACGGAGACACACACACTAAGTTCTGCTACATGTCTTACAATGTAAGACATCCTAAATTGAGGTTAGCTTATGAGAAATGTGTGCATTTCCCATTTGAACCCCTCTCTCCTCCTCCTAGGTACCGTCCGGAGCCTGCCAGAGAGAGAGACGTGGTGGGTAAACCTAAAGGCCAGGGCCAGTCAACAGAGACCCTTCTGGACCGACGCAAGAAGGAGGCCCACAAGAGCAGGGGAGCCAACCACAACCGCAGGGCTATGTCCGACCGCAAGAGGAACAAAGGAATGATCCCCTCCTGATAGGTGTTGCCATGGAGACAACCAACTGACCTAGCGGACGGTGCGTACAAGACGGGACGACGTGGAAAGGAAGGAGAGAGAAAGATCATCTGGGCTCAAAGGTCATGAGCCCTGATTGATGTCCCCTCCCAGAGTCTTCTTCATCAGTCAGATTCTTTCTACCGGGATTCACCGACCAGGCCATTTTTATAGGCCTTTTTCTGTTCTCTTTTAGCAAAGACATTCTAGTTTTCCATTTTCTATCGCAAAGGGACACCAATGATTAGTTCCATAACAGAACTTTGGTTGCCAAGTGGCCTGTTGGTGGAATGTTTAGAGACACATTTGAATGGTTTAGTTTCAGTTGTTTAGTCCAATATTGTAGATTGATTCAGTTAAACCAAAGTGCTGACTGAATGACAAGAGATTTATTTTTGCCATGTAACAAATCCATTTATTAAGATTTGGAGTGATGGAATCATTAGCTTTGACATGGTCATCAAATGAACAAGGAACATATGAGAGCGAGGAGACTCCAATAGGACGAGAGAACCAGTGCGACCGGCCTGACTGTCAGACTGAAACCACTGTCTGCTGGATCTAGAAGAACAATGAATGTCAGTTAAATACAGGACTAGACATCAAAATGACAGGCAGGCCAGGACCAGGGGTGGCAGCGTGTGTGTGCAATGTCTGAACGAAGTGAGAGTGTCTGTGGTAGTTAATATCTCCTCACCCAGCCAATCCCCCCACCCACCATGGTTCAGCCTCAACCCAAAAAGTGAGCTGCTATAACAACAGTCGTGTGTGTGTGTTTGGAAGTGCAGCCTAAGAGGCCAAATGTCCCTCAGACAGACATCGAACAGCTTCTAGAGGCTTCTGACTCGCCATGCACAACTACTTTATAACAAGAGAATCCTATAGAAAGATCTATAAGAGCATTTTTGTACAACAACAAAAAATTACAATTTGCTTTTTGAAGTTCTCTTTAAAAACAAACAAAATAAATACATTTAATACTGTGGTTAGAGCTTTTCCGTGGGAACTGAGTGTTGACTTTAAAGTGTTCTAGTGGCAACATAATACCATAGGATGGTGAAAGATGGAAACTGCAGCTATATTTCTATAGTGATTAGCTGATGTGAATACTCTAAATGCTTCTTACCATTTCCCTATAAGGTGTTGCTAGATTTTTTTAAATTTAATTTATTTAACCTTTTATTTAATTAGGCAAGTTAGATAAGAAAAATTCTTATTTACAATGATGGGATGTGGTTGAGTGAAAGTGGTTGAAGTGTGATTCCATTTGACCTTTCCATACTATACACATTGGTTAGCCAAGGTAAAGTATTTTTCAGTTCTACAAGGTCACTGGTTTATAATAAAATAATTTAAGGACTACAAAGGATTAATATAACATAAGTACTGTCAAGTAGTACACTCTAAGTGCGGCTGTGTTTGTAACATGCTGTGTCTGTCTCTGTACAGCTACTCTGGTTATCTGGTATTTACCTCACAGAGCAGTCTCTCTACAGAGTTGAACAAATGTAGGGGTAACAATTTAATTCTTACCCCTACATAATTAATCCCTGCCCTTATTCATATTAATTCAGAATTAACACAAACTTTGAAATTGGACTCGAGTACACAATAAGTCTGGATGAAATTAGTCCATCTACACAAATTTAAATTCACTTTTGAGATTATACTGACCCTGTGATATGGTGGAATATGGGCCCCACATGACCAGATGTGTTTTGATGCCAGTTAGCAACACACTGTTATTCATGCTTTGTACCATGTTGCATTTAACATCCATGCAAATATACCTAGCTATATCTTATTTTTTCACATTAAAATGCCTTGGACTTAATTCATTTCCCTGTAAAGAACATACATGGAATTCCACCAGATTCACAGAACATTAGAATGCCCTTCTAGAATTCTCCACATGTAAAGACACTTTCACCATGAGGCACCAGTACTCTATCACACATACAGCGAGAGAGAGGTGGGTGGGAGAGAATAGAGTAACGTCATTGTACAGTATGTTATCCCAGGAAGAAAGTACTGTTTGTTTCAACACCGGTACGGTAACATTTGTTTTACAGTACCACATAACTGAAGCTGCTTCAGGATTGGCTGTCCACAAAAGGTCAGAGGTCAACATTGTCCAATAAGAAGGCCAGCTGCTGGGAGAAGCTCCCCTGACCACAATCCAGTGCAGGAGGAAGAGGTGAGGTCTGGAACTGCTACTGAAAACTAGTCACGACAGACTACAAGACAACTTGATCCCAATGTTCTGGGCCCAGCTTTTCAGAAGTTATCTGATCGGATTCCGGAATCGGACAGGATTAAAAATTATTACAAAAGTGTAACTGAAAAATGTGATTATGATCCTCCGGATAAGGATTTGGTAATCCAATCTGACCTTTAATCATGTCATTTTTTAAATCATGCCAAAACTCTAAAAGATACTGATTAGGATAGTTTTGATGCCAAAAACTGGGATTATCTTGATCCCCCATTCATGTAGTTCACTCATCTCTGTTACCCTATGACAGTGTAGAAGTGGTACCACAATTTGTCCAGTAGATGGCAAGATTTAGGCCTGTTCAAAACACTGAAAATCCAAATTCTGTGATCTTGATATTGTGTTATCTGGATCAGAATTATCCTGATTTTTTTCTGAAAACTGGCTCAAAAACAGCCAGATTGATCTGAACCTGGATAGCAAAAATGGGGATTACAGAATCGAAATTCTGATACAGATTAAAAGTTTTTAAAAACTGGGCCCTGGTCAGTGGGGTGAGGAGTTGGGCCATGGCTACCATTAGCTGTCTCTACAGAGGTTACCTGTGGATGGAAGGGAAAGATGACAGTCAAAGGGAATAGCTGATTAACCCGGGTACCAAATACAATCACCAATGCTACATTAGATTTCAAATGTGTTAATTCCATATGGCAAATAAAGTTGCACTTAAGTGTACAGGCAAGTAGAGATCTGACTAAGTATGCTGTGTTTACACAGGGGGCAGGTCTATAACTTACTGAGTATGCTGCGTTTACACAGAGGACAGGTGTGCTGCAGGAGCAACCATGGATCCACACAGTCCCTGTGGAACTCATGGAGGCAGGGCAGCACGCGAAGACACTGCAACACAGTCACACACCACCAGGTGAGTTAGCATACTACTAACACTCTTGTGTCTAAAAGTAGAATTTACAGAATTTCTATGTGTTATACATCTTACTTTCTATGTAACATATGACATGTTTGTGTGTGTTTCTGAGTTGTTCCAGAGAACTATACTACAAAGCAGGATCAACGCGTTAACGGCAGCTAACAAAAAAAAAAAGAGCCTGAAATAACTGTTGATTTTCTGGTTCATTAATGCTGGAATCACTAAAGCAGTAATTTGGACTGCTAATATATATTATATATTTTTAAATATGCCCCCCTTCATCTTTGACTTTTCCTAAATAAGTCTTTAAAACACACTGTCGCTGTTAGAATCTTAATATCACAAACAAAAATGGCAAAATGATACATACACTATATCAGTCCATCGAATCCAAACAGTCTTATCAGTCTACTCTGGCCTATTTGGAGTACACAGTGAGGGCGTGCACATTTTACAATGGCAAGAAGACCAAGATGAATAGATGCACATGCTGCGTTAGCGTTACTACAATTAGCGTTACTACAGCGTCATTACAATCTGAATGAAATCGACACAGAAATGACATCTCTGATGATTATTCTTCCTGATTCTGAGCCTCAGCCTAAACCTCCAAGGCCTAAGTGCAAAAAAGCCAGACCGGTGCGCACTGAGCAGGTGCCCGCGCCACCAACAAATTAAAATGGTGAGACAGGAGAGAGGAAGGGACAGCACCGCTTGGATAGAACAAGCCGGTGACAATGCTATGGGACGATTATCAGCACAAAATGTCATCACAAAGAGCAGGCCCTACAGCTCAAGCAAAAAAGCAGAATAGGCAACACACTCACCAGCTGACAATTGACTATTTTTGACTGCTGTCATATCGACACATGAATTATAATGCAATTATTGCTTTTGTGCCGACTTTCGCTATTTATCAAGAACACTGCTCTTATAATGATGTATAGGATACTGACCGTGCGTCTTGCTGACCGTGAGTCTTGGATGTTGGGGTATTTATTTTATTTTGACGTAATAAAAATAAGCTGTTACCGCATTCCAACACAAGCTTTCCGTTTCATAGTTGTAACTAAGGCACTCCACGAATAAAATTGATTTTACACTTGAATTTGTGTTTTTTTGTTTTTACATATAGCCTACAGTAACAAAATAATGAAAATGCTACTTTATTATTTTACATTTTAATAAAATTGTAATCTAATGATAAACACAACCAAATTATTATTTTTGCGATAGCATATATGAAATGTATTAATTACACTGTTAGAATGTTGCAGTCAAAATGACTGCTCATTAACTTGAAAGGCCCATCGGTTCTAGTGTTAAGATAATCTTATATATGAGTTTTTTGTTGTCGAGTCAATTTGACCATGCCCAAGTCAAGCTTAGCAGTAAAAAAACAACAATGCTATTTAAGAATATTTAGACAAGTTAGCTGGTTAACTCTTTGATCTTGCTTTGTAGTATAACCCTCAGGGGTCAGTCAGTCTGACCTGGTTGTTGTTGAACTGTTCCAGACAGACAGCACAGTTGTCTGTCTCTAGCTGCGCTGGGTCACACCACGGTTTGGGCTGCCGGTACATCCTGGTCTTCAGGGAAGACAGTCTCTTCAGGATGTCCTGTTTTGGTAACTGTAGGAATGATTAAGTCATGAATATTATGGTGGATGTTTCTACATTATTAATTTTAAAGCATCTCATTGAAATACTGTCGTTCAGTGTCTGTTTACTTAAATTTGTTCTAGATTAGTGTGTCTGCTAATTGCTGAATGATTAAAAGAGGAAAATGGTTAAACTCTACCTCCAGGTCGTCATTGAGTTGGTTGTCCTGGTACTGCCATCGAGCCTGAACTATGACCCCTGTACAGAGGATCAGAGCCACCAGTAGGACCGTGTTCCACAGCTGATGCAGGTACTTCTGGAGGACAACACATAACAGGACCGAGCACGAATGTTAACCTACCTCTAAATCATTTGTTTATGTTTGTCACACAACAGAGATATAGGAAAAAGCAATGAGTTGCACAGATCAGTGATTTGTTAGATCTAGCCTGTGAGGAGTTGTAGCGTAAAATTCAGATTATCTTTGGTTGCAACATCATTTATTATTTATTTTGTTGTCCCTATTCATCTGAATGTATGCCATGGTGTTCACACCTGGACCTGCGAGTTGGTCTCTCCGGTGCAGATGACCCCCTGCCACTCTCCATACAGACCGCCTCTGGAGAGACCGCACGTGGACCACAACGTCAGGGTGGCCCCCTACAATACCACCGGAGAGGAGGTTTTACACACATCCAAAGTAATAACATGAGCTGGACAGTAGAGTGATACAATGCATAGAAAACTGGAAATGTCCGCTGACTATTTTGCTGTTCTCTAAGGTGATAAAGTTTATGGCAAAAAAACATGATCTTACCAAGTTGTCCTGTAGAATAGTCTTGTATGTGATTTTCACAGTAGCATGAAGGCCCCTATGAAATAAACCATAGAGTTAACTCACTCAGTGTCTCTATATTAGTCAGTATGCTATAGTATATTCATACAATCAAAGCTATACCCCCGAGTGGCGCAGCGGTCTAAGGCACCGCATCTCAGTGCTAGAGGCGTCACTACAGACATCCTGGTTAGATTCCAGGCTGAATAACAACTGGCCGTGATTGGGAGTCCCATAGGGCGGCGCACAATTGGCCCATCGTCGTCCGGGTTTGGCCCGGTGTAGGCCGTCATTGTAAAAAAGAATTTGTTCTTAACTGACTTGCCTAGTGAAATATATACACAGAGAGGGATCCTTGTGTAGACTAGTATTGTTTAGTTTTCCATCACTGTGGTACCTGAGGAGTGCTCCGATAAGCTTGGTAACATTTTCTGATGTCTGGATGACAATGACTGGCTTAGAGAGGACTTGGGACAGATCCATCTAGAAAGAGAATACAGGAGAGAATAGTAGTTATCATAGACCATATATCATTGTTCTATCTCTATGGGGGTTATACTGTAAAGCAGTAGTAGAGGAGTGGTTACTCTAACAGCTGACAATTATAGAGCAACATTGGTGTTATGCTCTATAGTGGTGGTTACCAACCCTGGTCCAGGAGAGCTACAGGGTGTGCAGGCTTTTGCTCCAGCCCAGCACTAACACAGCCAGTGTGTAAGAAAATGACTTTTACCTCTCTGATAGTGTTCTGATTGAGGGCTAGGATGATGAGTGCAGAAGCCCCCAGGACCAAGGCTCGTTTCATCTAACAAAGAGAGATAGTGGTTATACTTACTTCAGACTTACTTTACCCACACTGATATATTTGCATGTGTTAAAAGTGTGTAAAAAATATATAAATCATATTTCATGCTGAAACCCTCCTACTAAACACTATTCACTAAGTTAAAGATTTATATTTAGGTTAACATTTTACAGCATTGCCATTCTATTTTTTAAATTTGAAAATCATCTTTGTTTAATAATTTCATATTAACATGTGATAAGGCCACACAGAGGGCCAGAGATAATTACAGACACCTGTACAAAGTACCCAAAAGGCCCATTAAATGTCATGTGATAGATTACAATGATAAAATCCTGGATTTCAAAAAATCTGGTAGTTCCCTGGTAAATTTCCTTTAATATACCCTCCCTTTGCAACCATAGGTGAAACTCTGTGGTGCTGAAGAACAGATACAACATTCAGACAGTTATTCATCTCTCACTGATCACAGTATAGTTTGTTGTGTGTCACTACTTATTTCACCAAATATACAAATTATTCAACAAAACAGTAGACTGACTGTTCTTCCCATGTCCATGTGAGTGATTCCTCACAAACACAAAACCAGGCCAAAAAAAGATTTGGGGGATTATCACTAAATTGAATCCATAAAATCATCCTTTGGAGGAAGGAATGTTGATGTACACCAAGTATACAAAACATTAAGAACACCTGCTCTTTCCATGACAGACTGACCAGGTGAAAGCTACTGTATGATCCCTTATTGATGTCACTCGCTAAATCCACTTCAATCAGTGTAGATGAAGGGGAGGAGACAGGTTAAAGAATGATTTTTAAGCAATTTACCAGTAGGCCTATGGTCTCATAAGTCTTCTCAAGTACCCCCTAGAGATAGACCAAGTACACCCAGGAGTCATAGTACCACTGGTTGGGAAACACTGAGCATATTATGTTCAACAATGTATATATTTTTTAAGTTACCAACTCAAAATGTTATATTTTCAATATTCATGTTTACATTTTATTAATAAATGAACGTACAAAAATTGTATTTAAATCAAAATACTACTCATATTACAGAACAAGCAGTAAAGCTTAATATGAAATCAAATGTTGCTTTGTAGCACCTACAGATCATGGAGTCTTAAAGGAAGCCTAGGTAATGCCAGAAACTTAGATAAATTATTTTTCAATTATGCTTTTAGATACAAATGTCAAATATATGTCAACAATCCTTCCTTCAAAGAATCATTCTATGGATTACATTTTGTGAAAATCCCAAAAATCATGGTATTTTTTTTGTCTTGTTTCCTCCCTGAACTCACTTTATTGACAACGGCAGCAGCAAAGGATTCCTGGCTGTTCCCAGCAGTGGAATCTTTGCTCTCCTCCACTTTGACAGGCACCACACCTATCCAGGGCTCCTGGTCTTTGGCTTGGACACCCCCACCTTTATCCCGGCTCACCTGCGGCTCCTCATCCTGCACCTGAACAATGGCAATTGGAAACACTGGGTAATATCATAGACTTATCCTATGCAGACATTGCATGCTTGATGATTCAACATGCAATGGTGAAAATAACACATTTTAAGCTATTGCTAGACAATATAGAGTACTGTATATATGCACTGTATATGTTATTTTCTCAGTAACTAATGTTTATATCCATATCATGTTGGACACACAAATCCAGTGGTTTTACATAGCAGAGCCTAGCTAGCTGTAACATCACTCACTAATATGAGGTCCCCTTCGAGATCATGCTCTTGTTGTTGATTGTGTTTTTCGGGTACGCTGCTGCTTTCCCAGTTCGCTTCGAGCACCTCGCCTTGTAGAACGGTGCTGACATCTGGACGTTCTCTCAGCAGAACCTCGACCAAGGCGACCTGAGCGCCCGTAACTAGCAGACACGACAAGAACGAAGGAGCCGAGACCAGGAACACCACGGTAAAATAGCAGCAGCTTGCAGACATGGCCGAAGAAATGCGTAAATTAAAAATATTATAAAATAAATAATCTTATCAACTGTCAACCATTATTTTACAGAACCAACTAAGTTACTGTACTTTTTGGCTTGGACCCCAAAAATGTAAGCAAGAGCACTACTTCCTGTAGAACAGGAAGCTGAGATGTGAGTTTACGTTTGCTTGCAAATCTGCCATCTACTGGGAAATTGAGAAAATGCTTGTTTTAGTGAATATATAACAATAATAAAAAAGCTGTGTATTGTGCTTGTTTCCAGGCCCAAATGCAAGGTGTGGACTGATACTGCATGGTGTGTAGCTTTTAATGTTTATTTTTTTGATGCAAACCCAAGTTTTATTGTGTTGCATAAAAACAACTTGTGTTGGTATGTTTTATTGTTATTTTTGAATGAACCCACTGCGAAATGTGCTGGATCAGGTTGGGATACTGGCCCTTTAAATGGGCGTGTCCTCTCGTGTTTACGCTTTTAGAGTTTCTAAACCCAGAGACGCAAATTCGCAAGACTTCCGGGTACGGTTGAGAAACAGACCAGTCTGGGGTTTGGGGTTTGAGAAGTTAATGATATAAATTAAATATTATTCCTTAGCTGGTAATTTTCTCAAAATCTAAAGATACAACCTAGATTAGATCCGATGTCTTAAGTAGTTGGGCATGTTAGTACTCCAAGCTCGTGAAAGTGACAAACTGAAACGTTTTCATTTTGGTCAAAAACAACGTTATATCGACGGAGTGCCGTTGATTTGACGACCTGCACATGCGTAGTTCGGCACGAGACGACCGTTGTTGACCATGGCCTGTTTCTACGCATGAGTTTAGTGAGCCAACGTCGCCTACAAGTGTGCTCTGGGATTTATACTGAAGAAGCAGTTTTAGCCTATCTCCATAGTGTACTGTCTTTGATACGGTCATTGCTTTTTACGACTTGACTGACTTGACTGAAGAGGATAACATTGCCCTCGTAGAACAGCTTCACACCGTGGGATCAGTCCAGCGAAGAGGGCAGAAAAGTGCGTGGCATCCTCTTCGGGTCTTCAACTGCCATTAACGGAATAAAAACTGCCATTGTATCTTGTTTTGCTTTTAACAGACGTGATGAGTGGCAGGGTTGGCGACCTAAGTCCGAAGCAGGCTGAGGCATTGGAGGAGGTGAATTGCTGTACTGTACATGTCTGTATCTCTGTCGCATTTATTTATGTTTGACCTGACGAGCCGACAGTCATTGATGCTTTTGGAACTTTGAACCTTCCTATCTTTTTCCACCACACGCATACAGACAGTGTTGTCTGCAATTAACGTTACAAGATATGATTATATGTAGAAACATGTCATGGCTACAATACGCTGTAACCTATTTATGCATTTTATCAAGCTTTTCCTTCGGGGGTTTCTCTGTAATACGGGTCAGTAAAGTTGATAGGTGATTAAAATAATGGAACCACCTAACTGGGTAAAAAAATCTACCCAAGGCCTATTATTATATGAATTATCATGTTATTAATAATTAATTATTTATGTAATTGCAATTTACTGTATAAAATGTAGTATATGTATCTCCCTTGAAAGGTTTGGTTCTAGTGTATGATTTTAGTTTCATTTCCTAAAATATATTACTATTTGAGATGTGAGTGGAAAAACGTATTGAACTTACTGTGACCAATGTGCTTTGTTTTAAGAGATGAACTTCCACACAGAAGTCTGAAGCTTTCATGTGGCTTATAACAATTCATTTCACATGCTTGCTTCCATGTTTACCACTAAACCCATATGTGCATCCTCACTAATACACCTATACCCCTTTTGGCCATCTCGCTCTCTTTCTCTCTCTCTCGCTGCCCCCCTTTCTCTGTCTCTCTCTCTCTGCCACCCGGTTTTTATCCTTGGGCAGTTTCGAGAGAGGATTCAGGATGTTCTTCCACTACTTCCTGCTCAGCATGACCACTTCCTGTTGCGCTGGCTCAGAGGTAAGGCAGACTAATTAACCGCCTGTTGCTTCACCACGGGGTGCTTGGAACTGGAATGATCTGTTCTGATAGGAGAGCTGCAAGGCCGTTAAGACCATGCCTGGGTATGGTCAGACTCTCCAGTCCAGTCTAGCTCGGCTAGATAGGCTTCTGAAGACGGTGATTATCATCTTTGATGGATACATTGTTACACAGCAACAGATATTTCAGCTTCAACCGAACAATTCAACTGTTAAAACTCAATGGTTTTGCAAATAGAGAAGTTATCAACTGGTTTTGGAATGGTTACTGACCATGAGAACAACACCTGTGTAGCTACAGTAAATGCTTTCAGTTGTGTGCGGTTGGGGGTGGAAGGTGTTTGTAAGGTTTGAGAGAGAGGGCTATCTTTATAACTGGTATATAACTGTAATAACTTTTGAATACTTGGCTAATAGCTGGTTAACATGGACATGAACAGTGTTAGAGCTTTCGTTAAAATTCTTCACACGGTTGCAAATGACAGTTACAGGGCCTGAGAGAAAGAGAGAGGTCTTTGGTCTAGCGTTGATTAGTGGAGTGACAGGTTGTAGTAACACAGCGAGTGAGAGGCAGGCGAGAGAATGCCTTGTTCTACATTGGAATAGATTGGACTCACGTAGGCTCTCTGAATCCTTATAATCTAGGACTAATCTAGGGCTAATTGCATTAAACCTGTAAAACAGTGACTCATGCATTATTAGTTATGGCAGCTTAACATACGCTTAGCCCTTCCACTGATGGTCTGTGCCTTTCAGGTTTTCATCTATAACTCTTCCTATTCCATCTGTAATTAGAAAGAGCTTGTTACTATGTGTTGATCCTTGGCAGATCATAAAGATCTAGTCTAATAATCAGAGCTGCACTCACTGCATAGAAATGTTTTTTTAATTTGACCTTTATTTAACCAGGCAAGTCAGTTAAGAACAAATTCTTATTTTCAATGACGGCCTTGGAATAGTGGGTTAGTGGGAACTGCCTGTTCAGGGGCAGAACAACAGATTTGTACCTTGTCTGCTCGGGGGTTTGAACTTGCAACCTTCCGGTTCCTAGTCCAACTCTCTAACCACTAGGCAAAAGCACAAAAATAACGGCTTTAAACTGTATAACTGATCAATGCACCATCATATCAGGTGATTTATTGCTTATAAACCAAGCATATTTATGAATAAGATATTTGGCTACAGAAGTGCAATTTCTTACTGATCTTTACAGCTTCAGTCCAAAAACAAATCCTTTGAAATGATGTCTACACATACTGGAAGAGTTACTGGCTAGCTACCGTGACTAGCTTAGCTAACGAACTAGCTAGACTATATATACAAAAGTATGTGGATGTTCCAGGACTGCCGTTCAGAAGAAGAGATTGAATTTCACTGAGTTCTCCCCATTTGTTTGCACTATATAGATCAATGTCTTTTCTGTGATCGAATCAACATATCAGCCAATGCAACAAACCAAAACAAATGAGATTGAGTCTGTGATTTTGTTGTAGGCAGGGCCATAGCGCAGTGGAGTAGAATTCTATTGGCAGAGGGAGCCCAAGAGTGTTCTTTCACCCACATGAGCGGTCTTTCACCCACAAGTGACTGCGCTTTTCAGATCAGATCAGAGCGCATTTGTTGTTCTTTGCTAGTTAGCGAGTTATTAGTCCAGTTATAGATAGGTATAGGTCAACAATGGGGAGTTCCTGCTACAATTTACAGTCACCTATTTGGCCCAGTTACAGAACAAGTAAATCGTTAATTAATGTCAAGCCCATCATAATGTAAAAACATTTTTTTAAATGCAATGTAGGCCTGCATTGAACACCTCATACAGTATAGTCTACTGTAGGCTATATCATAGAAATTAAAACCTATGTCCATGTGAAAATGTTATGGGATTTGCTTAATTGGTTTTGTTGGTAAGCCTACATTATGTTCAAATAGCAACAATACGGGCCTCCTGAGTGGTTCAGCAGTCTAAGGCACTGCATTGCAGTGAGGTGTCACTACAACCCCGGGTTCGATCCCAGGCGGTGTCACAGCCGGCCGTGACCGGGAGACCCATGAGGCGGCGTACAATTGGCCCAGCATCGTCCGGGTTAAGGGAGGGTTTCACCAGCCGGGATTTCCTTGTCCCGTCGCGCTTTAATGACTCCTTGTGGCGGGCCGGCACCTGCAAGCTGACTTCGGTCGCCAGCTGGACGGTGTTCCCTCCGACACATTGGTGCGGCTGGCTTCCAGGTTAAGCAAGCACTGTGTCAGAAGCAGTGTAGCTTGGCAGGGTCATGTTTCGGAGGACGCATGGCTCTCGATCTTCGCCTCTCCCGAGTCCGTAGGGGAGTTGCAGCGATGAGACACAAAATTGGGGAGAAAATGGCTAAAAGTACAAATATAATATATATATATTGACTATTGGCTCCTGTCTAAAACTGTAAGGGTACAGACTCAGTGTTCACTGTGCACAAAATTCTCACAATGTTCAGGTTTTCACTCACAAGACCAAACATTTGCTCAGTGTCCCCAAAAAATTGGAGGGAACATTCAATAGACCTTCAAATTAGTGGATTCGGCTTTTTCAGCCACACCTGTTGCTGACAGGTGTTTAAAATCATGCAATCTCCATAGACAAACATTGGTAGTAGAATGGCCTTACTGAAGAGCTCAGTGACTTTCAATGCGGCACCGTCATAGGAGTCCACCTTTCCAACAAGTCAGTCCGTCAAATTTCTGCCCTGCTAGAGCTTCCCTGTTATTTTGAAGTGGAAACGTCTAGGAGCAACAATAGCTCAGCTGCGAAGTGGTAGGCCACACAAGCTCACAGAACGGGACCACTGAGTGCTGAAGCGTGTAGTGCGTAAAAATCATCTGTCCTCAGTTACAACACTCACTACCGAGTTCCAAACTGCCTCTGGAAGCAATGTCAGCAAAATAACTGTTCGTTGGGAGCTTCATGAAATGTGTTTTCATGGCCGGGCATCCGCACACAAGCCTAAGATCACCATGCGCATCTGCTGGAGTAAAGCTTGCCGCCATTGGACTCTGGAGCAGTGGAAACGTGTTTTCTTTGTGATGAATCACGCTTCACCATCTGGCAGTCCGATGGACGAATCTGGGTTTGGAGGATGTCAGGAGAACGCTACCTGCCCCAATGCATAGTGCTAACTGTAAAGTTTGGTGGAGGAGGAATAATGGTCTGGGGCTTTTTCATGGTTTGGGCTAGGCCTGTTAGTTCCAGCGAGGGGAAATCTTAACACTACAGCATACAATGACATTCTAGATGATTCTGTGCTTCCAACTTTGTGGCAACAGTTTGGGGAAGGCCCATTCCTGTTTCAGTATGATAATGCCTTTGTGCGCAAAGCGAGGTCCATACAGAAATGGTTTGTCGAGATTGGTGTGGAACAACTTGACTGGCCTGCACAGTGCCCTGACCTCAACCCCATCGAACACCTTTGGGGTGAATAGGAACGCTAACTGCGAGCCAGGCCTAATTGCCAAACATCAGTGTCCGACCTCACTAATGATCTTGTGGCTGAATGGATTTCTGTTTTTTATTTTTAATACATTTGCCAAAATTTCTAAAAACCTGTTTTTGCTTTGTCATTATGGGGTAGTGTGTGTAGATTGATGAGGGGGGGGAAAAAACAATTTTAACCATTTTTGAATCAGGCTGTAACGTAACAAATTGAAAAAAGTCAAGGGGTCTGAATACTTTCCAAATGCACTGTATATTATTAGTATATGTAAAGACCAGATTAAATTAAGAACAGTCTGATGGGTGACAATATTATCACTTGTGAATTATGTATTATCAGTTGTGAATGATGCCCAGCATGTGAAGTAAGGCAAGAAACAGCACATACATATTTTTGCGCAACTTTTTCTAGTCATAGTCACACACATCATGTAACCTAGCCCATAGGCCTATGTTTTGATAAGGTTTGTATCACAACTAAAGTGTCCAAATAACTCCAAATGTAACATATAGACCTAGGACCCCTGGAACACGGTTAGAGAGCACATTGAAAGATGTGTCATTGCGCAATCGCATGTGAAAACAGAGTTTTGACTGGCCACTATTTAAAAGAGGATCCAAGCTTTCTTGTGCTGCTATATTTATTATCAATTCTTAATGTTGCTAAATTCTTAAATTAAGCACAATAATCCACTTTACAACATGGCATACAAAGGCGCGTGAGTTTCAAGTTTGAGGAGGCACATTTTCACCATAAAAATGCACCTTTATAAGAAAGCATTCCATGCATCATCACATTTGCAAACTTATGTAAGATTGCCTACTATTTGTAATGTGATGAGTAGATTGAATAGTCATAAGTTTGGCTACAAATATAACTCAATCACTGTTCGCAAAAAAAGACTGTTCACTGCATGGCTGAGCAACAATAGCATAGAGAAGGCCTAGGCTAATTCCGTTTCTTCTTTCTTCGCATGGGAAAAAATGTGGTATTTTATAAACACATTTCATGTAATTCTACTATACTTTATATGACTGGAGACATTAGCAGAATCACAAGCATTTCGCTACACTCGCTACAAGCATTTCGCTACACTCGCATTAACATTTGCTAACCATGTGTATGTGACAAATAAAATTTGATTTGATTTTTAATACGACAAATTCACTCACTGGGGATATTACAGATGCTCTCCGCTGGTGCCAATAAGAGAGGCTATACTGTTGTTTGCTCAATTAAGTTGAGAATTTTGATAACTTAAAGACAGATTAGTCTTTTCATTGTATTTTCTTTACAGCAATAACAGACAGTTGCAACTCAACAATAATCTGCCCAAATTGTGAGCGCTGCTTTTCCTTCCGACTGTAGGCAATACAATTTAAAACCATCCACAATAAAAACATTTTTTGAAATGAGCTAATGATCCTCTGTGGCCAAATCATGCTTTAGTATCCTATTTTGAATTATTTCATTTATTTCTGTATAGACAGGAGTAGGCTAATAACGCTATATTATTTCAGAAACATAATTCAATTTACTTTAGGAAAAGCTTTCCCTTGCCTTATGGATGTGCTGCCTATGCTTGCATATTAAAAACATAACTGCACGTAACCTCCATTCACTATTCAAGTGCAGGCTACGGATAAAACATTTTTTGTGGGCCATTCTAAATCAAAAAGAATTTCACCCATAGACTATATTTGAAGACCAGATTAAATTAAGAATAGTCTAATGGGTGAGAATATTATCAAGTACTTGTCAAATTGTGAATGCGAGACTGATGAAGTGTGTGCAGCCTGCACAAGAAGCATTACTTTTTTCAAAGTCGCATCATGCAGCCTTAGAATGTAATAAAAATCTTAACATATAGCCTAACATTTGTATCACACCTAATGTAGTGTAAATAACACTAAATTAAGCATATAGGAGGGCCGGTTTCTTTGTTAACACAGACTTTCCTCGGAAATCCTTTGAGAAAATATCCTTTCTATTTTATTTAGCTATGTTTATTGTATTCTTCATACAATAAAATACTATACAATAATGCCACAGAATTCTAAGCAAATCTTGTCTGCTAAATTAACTAGTGTAGCCCACAGCCCTATGGCATAGCCAGATCAGGGCCTAGCATAAGGACAACTCGGAATATGCTATTTTGTTCCAGTGAAATATTTTTCAGATCATGTTTATTTATACCTGTCTAAAATAAACAATGGATTTATTGTGATGGTGTAGGCTATATTAAATTGATTTATTATACTTTTTAAAATGTAGATGATCCAATAGTCTGCATCAGTGGCTTGTAGGCTATGCGTGGAAGCCGGGAGATGCTAGACATGTTTATGTTAATTAACGGTCAATTACCGTGAGACCGACAGTTATTTGCATGATAATCACCGGCTGACAAAATTCCATGACCGCCGCAGCCCTAGCACTGACCCACCCCATTTCTGTTTGAAATTTGAGAAAAGCGGAGTTGACCTTTAATTGGTTAGACTGAGTCGACATGTTTGAATTTGGCAACCATCCTCTCAGTGTAGAGAGGGTGAATGAATGGGCTGCTCCCGGTTAAATTGTGCATAACAAAAACATTTTTACTCTTAAATGGTTAAACTAGTGGGAAATATATGTGATTATTGTACAAATCTGTGAGTTTGCTTAATTGACTATTATCCTAAATTAAAATATATAATTATTTTGGCCATATTTAATACGTTTATTTTACACTACTTTCCTTGACTTCACTACATTACACAAGCTCATGTTTTGACCATATCGGTTTGGGAGGATTTAGACATCATTTTTACCTCAGATTGGTGATGTTAGTAGAAAAGTTTATAGTCAGCACTATGACACAAGATGAAATGCTTAAAACAGAACAATATATTTGGTTTTGTACTGTTGATTTTGTCATACATGCTGGGGGTTGCAGGACTTTGAAGTCTTCCTGTCATTTTCGAACTCAAATGGCACGTAGAAATCGGGGTGGTCTCTATAAATGTCGCTGGCCTCACACCAATACACAGATTTGAGAATCAAACTATCTCTCAAATAACAGCCAGCCCTAGTCAGTGTTGATATCCTATGTCGGGTCGTGATGTGATTCATTGAAGTTAAATAACAAAGCAACTGATTTGTTCCTTCCCCATTTCAACAGCCTCTCAGAATCTCCATCTGAGATTCCAAAATATTGACCACTGCCTTCAGCAAATTATCTTCTAACCACTGATGTAAAAAAAATATTCTCAGATTCAGTGTCCTTTGAATAGTGTTAGTTTAAACAGCGCATGCAACCCAAATGTTTGCCCTCTCTCTATTGATTTCAATGTGATATCGATATAAGTGAATAACAAAATAGTGTTGCGTTTACCTTTCCGCGTTGGCAACCCACTTGAAACAAAATGCAACAATCCAAAATGTAGCTGGCTGTCTTCTACAAGGTGCCCTCTAAGCGGTGATATACATTTTATTCCCAGATTCTATGTGTTTTTTCAGTGTTAGTTTGAACAGGATGTGCAAACTGACTCTACCCATCTTGTTCTATTGATTTCAACGCAATATCAATATTAGTAATTGACAAATCAGTGTTGCGTATCATTTTGGGGACCCCCAAATCAAAATGCACCACTCAAAAATGTAGCTGACTGTCTTTAGTAAGTTGTCCTCTAACCAGTGATGGTAACAATATTTCCAATTTCTGTGTGTTTTTTTTTGTTGTGTTAGTTTTAGCAGCGCATACAACCTGATTTTCACCCCTAATCGATATGAGTGATTTAATGCGACTTTCAAACCAACAGGGTTTTGGTGCGTATACAGTACATAAGGTGCTCGTTTAAATAAAAAAAATACAAGTAATATTATTACTATTGTGACACATGGGGTCCAAAATTATTGACACCCTTGATAAAGATGAGCAAAAAATTACTGTATTAAATGAATAATTCCAAATCTAAATTGTATACTACATTTTTTTGTGAAATTATATTATTTTATACTAATACAATTGCTCAGAGGAAGATATTTAGTTTAAAAAGTAATACTATTTTTGTCAAAATGATTGACATCCCTGTTTTCAATACCTTTCAATACCTCATCTTGCGAGGATAATGGCACTGAGCCTTTTTCTAAAATGTTTTATGAGTTGGAGTACATATTGGGAGGGATCTTAGACCATTTCTCCATACAGAATCCTGTGCATATGGACTGTCCTCTTCAATTTAAACCACAGGTTTTCAATTCCGGAGACTGAGATGGCCGTTGCAAAATTGAGATTTTCTGGTCAATTAACAATGTCTTTGTGGATTTTTATATGTGTATATGTGTGCTTGGTGTTATTATATACAAGTGCCCAAGACTAGTGAAGACTCTATTTTTATGTCATCTGACCAAAGCACCGGTTCCAATTCAAGGGCCAATGCCGTTTAGCAAACTCAAGGCGTTTACATATTTTTGGATGACATGAAAATTAGGACTCTTTCTAATCAAATCAAATTGTATTGGTCACAAATACATATTTAGCAGACGTTATTGCTGGTGTAGCGGAACGTTTGTGTTCCTAGCTCCAGTAGTATCTAACAATTCACAACGATACAGATCAAATCTAAAAGTAAGGAATATAATTAAGAAATATATAAATATTAGGATGAGCAATGTCGGAGTGTCATTTGACTACAATACGGTATATACATGTGAAATGAGTAAAACAGTATATAAACATTATTAAAGTGGCTAGTGTTCCATTATTAAAGTGACCAGTGATTATTCTATGTCTATGTACATAGGGCAGCAGCCTCTAAGGTGCAGGGTTGAGTAACCAGGTGGTAGCCGGCTAGTGATGGCTATTTAACAGCCTGAGGACCTTGAGACAGAGGCTGTTTTTCAGTCTCTTGGTCTCAACTTTGATGCATCTGTACTGACCTCGCCTTCTGGATGATAGCGTGGTGAACAGGCTATGGCTCGGGTGGTTGATGTCCTCGATGATCTTTTTGGCCTTCCTGTGACATCGGGTGCTGTAGTTGTCCTGGAGGGCAAGCAGTGTGCCCCTGGTGATGCGTTGGGCAGACCGCACCACCCTCTGGAGAGTCCTGCGGTTGCAGGTGGTGCAGTTGCCGTACCCGGGCAGTGCAGTTGTCGTATGCACACGTGGTGGGTTTGGCATCAAAATGAGAATCCATGTGTCGTAAATAACCCTATACCTATTGTAAAATATGGTGGTGGATCTTTGATGCTATACGGATATTTAGCTTTCTCTGGTCCTGGGGCCCTTGTTAAGGTCAACAGCATCATGAACTTTACCCAGTACCAGGATATATTATCCAAAAACCTGGTTGCCCCTGACAGAAGACTGAAAGTTGGCCGCAAGTGGATCTTCCAGTAAGACAATAACCCCAAGCACACATCCAAAGTCCATAAAGAAATTGTGGTTTGAATTGAAGAGGGCTGTCCATAAGTGTAGACGAAGGATATGAAGTATCTAGAAGGATTCTGTATGGAGGAATGGTCTAAGATCCCCCCCCAATTGTGTTCTCCAACTTATAAAACATTTTAGAAAAAGGCTCAGTGCCGTTAACCTCGCAAGATGATT
The DNA here is from genome assembly GCF_002021735.2 of Oncorhynchus kisutch. NCBI lineage: Eukaryota > Metazoa > Chordata > Actinopteri > Salmoniformes > Salmonidae > Oncorhynchus > Oncorhynchus kisutch. The sequence goes on from NC_034176.2 coordinate 46,618,547, forward strand.
TTGACCCCTACCATTGCTCCAGAACACAACAAGGGGGAGTCAGAGCGCTCATTATGCATTTGGGTCCCAAGGTTTTTATATGACCAATGATATCGAGTGGTTCCAATGACGGATTTTGACGTGAGCCACCCGTGCCTGGTGACGTTCTTTAACAAAGATGGCTGACAAAACATTACGGTGGAACCAAATGTAAGTTGTTGTAACGTCATAACGAGTCAAGCAAAACATGTACAATTGATAAGAATATGTTAGTTAATGTAGAGACAAACGTTTGTGCATATTTTTTTGTCATGAAGTTAATTTACAAAAATGGCTATTTTGCAAGTTATCTGACTAGCTAACATTAGCCAGTGTTAGGAGAATGAATTTGTAATTCGTGTTTTTTAATGTTTTAGGGACTCCTGAGAAAACAAGCAAAACAGGCTGTCCGTCTTGTGAAACAGTACATGTAAAGAATCTACCTAGCTAAAGCATTTACTGCAAATTGAATGTACAATTGTGTAAGCTTGCCTTGCAATGCAGCTGAAGTAACATAGCTAACTATTTATTTGCTTATTGTGTAGTGGAGGATACAAATAACTGTATGCCTATGGATGTGTAGCTAGCTACAGTGTGTAGCAGATCTGTGTATGGACCCTAAAACGTTAGGTTCTGAACTAATATTTATTCCAATCTATGAACCTCAGCTATCATAGTTGTTGTATCAAATTCAAGTCTGAATGACATTAATGAAGCCTATGTGTAACCGGTGTGAAATGGCTAGCTAGTTAGCGGGGTACGCGCTAATAGTGTTTCAATCGGTGATGTCACTCGCTCTGAGACCCTGAAGTAGTTGTTACCCTTGCTCTGCAAGGCTGTGGCTTTTGTGGAGCGATGGGTAACGATGCTTCAAGGCTGGTTGTTGTTGATGTGTGCAGAAGGTCCCTGATTCGAGCCCAGGTAGGGGCGAGGAGAGTGGCGCAAGCAAGACTGTTACACGGGCACCGTTTTAATCAGCAGAATCTCCTCTATGTAATTATGTAAGTCTGGGCAGTGAGTTCATTTGTCATCAATCGCTAGACAAGAAATAGTCAGAAGTTTTTATTTTTCCCTACTTTTTCATTACGCAGACAATTAGCACAGTTGACAGCATTGAGGTTACGGATGTTTACTTTCTACACAAGTTTTTTTTTTTCAGTTTCGTCCTATGAACAGACTGTAGTGGGAAAATAAAAAGGGTTACATTTTTTATGGAATTCTAAGCATCACTCCAGTCAAAACAGGCCCTGCGATTGTTTGATTCCATCAATTTGCTGTTCCAGTTAGCCATCGTTCTTAAGCTGTTTTTCAGCCTTGGGTGAATTTTTTAAGGACAGCGTAACTAACAAATTGTCAGCCAACATAACTTTGTAAGGTAACTTATTTGAAAAGCCATTACTTTATTACATTGAGTAGCAAGCTACCCCTTGGTCGTTAGGGCAAATCTGGTCTATAATAGGAGGGGGGTTTTGGGACAGAGCCACTGACTGACCACTGCTGTCAGCTGGCCACTTAATCACCTTAGCTATTAGAGTATTAGATAAGCTGCTTATAGTGTCCTCTCTCCCTTCTGGGTCAGTACCGTACAGTGGCTGCTACTATACAGGGGAAGTCTGATGTAAGGTGTTGACACACAGTGGAAGAAAGCCTCTCAGTCAGGCGACTGGCTGCTCTAATCTCCATAAAGAGCCCTAATGGAGGCTAGCTACAGTCTGTTGTTATGGTGAAACCAAAAGCCCTACCATGCTCATTTACTGACACCTGGAGTGAGGAAGAAATTAGTCATGTCCAGATTTATAGAGGGAGATGAAATAAAAGAGTGCCATTTGGGACGCAGCCAGTGTCTCACCGGTCAGATGTAAAACTGAAGACTCTTTCTATGAATGAAAAGGGGACTTGTGGTCATTTCCTGCTTGTTTGCTTGTGGTTAGTTATCTAATGTTCATGTTTATAATGTTAGTTGTGGAGGACAAAATGCTCTGTGTTTCTCAAATAGAATGTCCTTCATATGTTACATGTTAAATAACAGTATACACACAAACACAAAATCACTGTCAGCTCTGATCTATAACCATGGCGCCATGGATATTATTCACACCCACTCGCTCTCTCTCTCTCTCTCTCTCTCTCTCTCTCGTTCTCTCTCCCCTTTTCTCTCCCCTCACAGCCAGGAACTTCAATGTCAATAAGTCAGAAGCCATGCTTCGAAAGGTAGGCTAACACTCCCCCTCTCCTTTCCTATGTTGCTATTGAAACATATATGACTAGTTCTGTTGTATATTTTCATTGCTGCCATTAGAGTACCCCTGGTGTGACCAACGGTTTATCTAGCCAGTAATCTGAAATACTGTGGGGAAAAGCATGTGGGAAATATCAGGAATGTAGCCTAACCACAATACAATACAGGCGCTTTCAAAGATTGCGTCACATGAAAGTGCTGCTTAAAAAACTGAAATACATCCATCACATTCATTTGATTAAACACCTTTGCCAAGCCACGAATGCTACTGTAGGGGAGAGTGGGGTAATTAATGCCAAAGGGCTAATTGAGCCACCCCTTGTTTCTAGGAAACACAACATTAATCATGTGACCAAATATTTAGGAAGAGGTCATAATTTAATGGCATCTGTGAAGGAAGAAACCACATAGAAGTGATAAGCAATTTAGGTCCAAAAAATGGATTTTCACAAAGTCCAATTCATTTGTTGTGTTATATGTTCCATGATGCTAATATCTAAACCAGATTGGTTTAAGACTAGATTAGTTTAAGACTGTTTTATACTTCAGTTGGGGTCCAAAATATAGCATGAGGTCCTAAACCTAATATGAAAATGCATCCTTGTAGCTGTGTGGGCTAATTTAGTCATAATGGTTTCTTTGGGGTATTGTGCCATTTGGCCAAGTTGAGCCAATGGCACAACATACCCCATACAAATGATGATTACATTTAGTCAGTTTTATGCATAATATGAATAGTATTTTTGCAAATGTTCATGCATTTGAACTCAATATATTGCATTTTTATTGTTACAGAGCCGACATTATCATGCCTCATGCATACAAATGTAAAACAAGCAGGGGTCGTCAACCTTTTTTTCCTGAATACAAAGTGTTATGTTTGGGGAAAATCCAATACAACACATTCCTGAGTACCACTCTCCATATTTTCCATATTGGTGGCAGCATCATGTTATGGGTATGCTTGTAATTGTTAAGGACTAGGGAGTTTTTCAGAATAAAAAAATAAGCATAATGGAGCTAAGCACAGGCAAAATACTAGAGAAAAAAACTGGTTCAGTCTGCTTTCCACCAGACACTGGGAGATGAATTCACCTTTCAACAGGACCATAACCTAAAATGGTTGTCTAGCAATGATCAACAACCAATTTGAGAGTGCTTGAAGAATTTTGACAAGAATAATCGGCAAATGTTGCACAATCCAGGTGTGTAAAGCTCTTAGAGACTTACCCAGAAAGAGTCACAGCTATAATTGGTGCCAAAAAGTGCTGACTCAAGGATGTGAATACTAACACTAAGTTTTAGAACACCTACTCATTCAAGGGACTTTCTATATTTTTACTATTTTCTACATTGTAGAATAATAGTGAAGACATCAAAACTAGGAAATAACACATATGGAATCATGTAGTAACCAAAAAAGTGTTAAACAAATCCAAATATATTTTATATGTGGTACCCTTCCTTCCTGGTACCCTTCCTGCAGGCTCAACAGCGTTGAGATTGCCTGCAATGACAACAAGCTCAGTCCGATGATGCTGTGACACACCGCCCCAGACCATGACGGACCCTCCACCTCCAAACCGCTCCAGAGTACCGGCCTCTGTGTAAAGCTCATTCCTTCGACGTTAAACGCGAGTCAGACCATGAGACAAAACCGCAACTCTTCAGTGAAGAGCTCTTTTTGCCAGTCCTGTCTGGTCCAGCGACAGTGGGTTTGTGCCCATAGGGGACATGGTTGATGGTGAGGACCAGACATCACCAACAGGCCTACAAGCCCTCAGTCCAGCCTCTCTCTGCCTTTTGCTGACAGTCTGAGCACTGATGGAGGGATTGTGCATTCCTGGTGTAACTTGGGCAGTTGTTGTTGCCATCCTGTACCTGTCCCGCAGGTGTGATGTTCAGATGTACCGATCCTGTGCAGGTGTTGTTAAACATGGTCTGCCACTGCGAGGACGATCAGCTGTCCGTCCTGTATCCCTGTAGCGCTGCCTTAGGCGTCTCACAGTACGGACATTGCAATTTATTTGCCCTGGCCACATCTGCAGTCCTCATGCCTCCTTGCATCATGCCTAAGGCACGTTCACGCAGATGAGCAGGGACCCTGCTGACCCATCTTTCTTTTGGTGTTTTTCAGAGTCTGTAGAAAGGCCTCTTTACTGTCCTAAGTTTTCATAACTGACCTTAATTGCCTACCCTCTGTAAGCTGTTGGTGTCATAACGACCGTTCAACATGTGCATGTTCATTAATTGTTCATGGTTCATTGAACAAGCATGGGAAACAGTGTTTAAACCCTTTACAATGAAGATCTGTGAAGTTATTTGGATTTTTACGAATTATCTTTGAAAGACAGGGTCCTGAAAAAGGGACAGTTCTTTTTTTGCTCCTGTTTAATTTGACTAGTTCTTCAAAGTAGATAACGCATACTTTCGCGAACTTTCTCCGTCCCCTCTCGTTGTTTGTTGTGTACATTCCACCCTCATTGCAGTCTGTTTATTTTACCTAATTTAGCAGACGTAAAAGTGTTTCCGTCCCGAGATCTGTATATAATGACGAGATGCTCATGTCTTCACGCTAACAATGGGAGTCGTTGTCCCAAAGGCAGGAAGGAAGGCAACAAGCTTAGTTCCAAAATAAGCCCATAGAATTACATTGTGCTTATTTTAGATATAATTTGTCAAGAATGAAGCTTCTCACTTTGCCTCTTCCTCTTTAATCCATCTGTCTGAGCCAGAAAAAACTTTCACAATGGAATGTGGTCATTGTAGTTCATTACCGCATTTCTGCAGACTCATACTAGGTTTAATATTTGTTTAATGAAAACTACAAGTCCCTTCAGCCCAGTGTCCCACATTGTCCTTGACTTGATTTTTCTCGTGAATGGATCCATTTTTCTCTAGAGAAATGGCGCAATGGGCTCGCAAAAAAACACATAACTAAATGGAATTCAAGTAATTGAACCAATGACGGTCAATTAGTTGTTTAATAACCCCTTAAATGATGAAAGGTCAGTTAATCGCTCAGCTCTATCATTTCTTGAAGTGTGTAGTGTATTATCCCCTTTATGCTGATGGGGTATTTATGCAGGTTATTGTCACACTGGCAGTCTAAACCTACTGATCCACTTAACTCACTATAGTCACTGTTCTCCTGACACAGAGTGTTTGTGTGCGTGAGAGAGAGAGATATTTCAATCCATTACATGTAAAACTATTGGAGCCATTCATGTTCTGTCATGCTTTATTTCCAGCACCTTGACTTCAGGAAACACATGAAAGCAGACACAATCACCACAGAATGGCAGCCTCCAGAGGTATGACAGTCTGTTATCACACTTATTCAATTGACCTATTAGCAGAGTATATGTTTTTTTATCTTTTTCGATTATTAAAATATCAAATAGGCCTAAATACTGAAATAGTTGAACTTTGACTGTTTAATAGTGCCATGTTATTAGTCTGTTACCATGGTGTTAATAGTGTGTTTCCATTGCATTTGTGTCCAGGTTATTGAGAAGTACCTGTCTGGTGGGATGTGCGGGTTCGACCGGGAGGGAAGCCCCATCTGGTGGGATGTCATCGGCCCTGTGGACCCCAAGGGCCTCTTCCTGTCTGCCTCTAAACAGGACTTCATCAAGTCTAAGATCAGAGACTGTGAGATGCTGCAGAAGGAGTGTGACCTGCAGTCTGAGAGGGTATGGGGAGGTTTCATTCATATAAATATAATTATTAGAATGGTGATTCCCATTTAAATCAATGTTGCCACTATCTATGGTTTTCAGTACTATATGTGGAGGGTCAGGAGTTTTACATGAATATACAGTATGTTTGACAAGACTAGGAAAAACCCCTGGCACCAACCTTACTGAGATTCTCTACCACTAATGAAGTGTTCCTGTAGAATCTTTGTCTTCCTTGTTGAATACCCTACCTATGGTCACAGATCGGACATACACTATATATAGACAATTAGGCTATTTCAGCCACACCCATTACTGACAGGTGTGTAAAATCGAGCACACAGTCATGCAATCTCCATAGACAAACATTGACAGTACAATGGCCTTACTGAAGAGCTCAGTGACTTTCACCGTGGCACCGTCATAGGATGGCTCCTTTACAACACGTCAGTTTGTCAAATTTCTTCCCTGCTAGAGCTGCCCCGGTCAACTGTAAGTGCTGTTATTGTGAAGTGGAAACGTCTTGGAGCAACAACTGCTCAGCCGTGAAGTGGTAGGCTTACACAAGCTCACAGAACGGGGCCGCCGAGTGCTGAAGCACGTAACTCATAAAAATCGTCTGTCCTCTTTTGCAACACTCACTACCGAGTTCCAAACTGCCTCTGGAAGCAACATCAGCACAATAACTGTTTGTAGGGAGCTTTATGAAATGGGTTTTCATGGCTGAGCAGCCACACACAAGCATAGGATCACCATGCGCAATGCCGAGCAGCGGCTGGAGTGGTGTAAAGCTCGCCGCCATTGGACTCTGGAGCAGTGGAAACACGTTCTCTGGAGTGATGAATAATGCTTCACCATCTGGCAGTCCGATGGACAAATCTGGGTTTGGCGGATGCCAGGAGAACGGTACCTGTCCTAATGCATAGTGCCAACTGTAAAGTTTGGTGGATGAGGAATAATGGTCTGGGGCTGTTTGTCATGGTTCGGGCTAGGCCCCTTTGTTCCAGTTAAGGGATTTTTTTTACGCTACAGCATACAATGACATTCTAGACAAGTCTGTGCTTATAACTTTGTGCCATCAGTTTGGGGAAGGCCCTTTCCTGTTTCAGCATGACAATGCCCCCGTGCACAAAACATCTGATATATGGCTTTTTCTTTGCAACTCTGCCTAGAAGGCCAGCACCCTGGAGTCGCCTCTTCACTGTTGATGTTGAGACTGGTGTTTTGCGGGTACTATTTAATGAAGCTGCCAGTTGAGAACTTGTGAGGCGTCTGTTTCTCAAACTAGACACTCTAATGTACTTGTCCTCTTGCTCAGTTGTGCACTGGGGCCTCCCATTCCTCTTTCTATTCTGATTAGAGCCAGTTTGCACTGTTCTGAAGGGAGTAGTACATAGCGTTGAACAAGATCTTCAGTTTCTTGGCAAATTCTCGCATGGAATAGCCTTCATTTCTCAGAACAAGTAGAAGAAAGTTATTTGTTTCTGGCCATTTTGAGCCTGTAATCAAACCCACAAATGCTGATGCTCCAGATGCTGAACTAGTCTGAAGATGGCTAGTTGTATTGCTTCTTTAATCACTACAACAGTTTTCAGCTGTGCTAACATAATTGCAAAAGGGTTTTACATTTAAACTCAGTTTTTCACAATTCCTGACATTTAATCCTAGTAAACATTCCCTGTCTTAGGTCAGTTAGGATCACCACCTTATTTTAAGAATATGGAATGTCAGAATAATAGTATAGAGTGATTTATTTCAGCTTTTATTTCTTTCATCACATTCCCAGTGGGTCAGAAGTTTACATACACTCAATTAGTATTTGGTAGCATTGTCTTTAAATTGTTTAACTTAGGTCAAACATTTTGGGTAGCCTTCCACAAGCTTCCCACAATAAGTTGGGTGAATTTTGGCACATTCCTCCTGACAGAGCTGGTGTAACTGAGACAGGTATGTAGGCCTCCTTGCTCGCACATGCTTTTTTTGTTCTGCCCACATATTTTCTATAGGATTGAGGTCAGGGATGTCCTTAAGCCATTTTGCCACAACTTTGGAAGTATGCTTGTGGTCATTGTCCATTTGGAAGACCCATTTGCGACCAAGCTCTAACTTGACTAGCTCCTGACTGATGAGATGCTGCTTCAATATATCCACATAATTTTGCCTCATGATGCCATCTATTTTGTGAAGTGCACCAGTCCCTCCTGCAGCAAAGCACCCCCACAACATGATGCTGCCACCCCTGTGCTTCTCGGTTGGGATGGTACTCTTCGGCTTGCAAGCCTCCCCCTTTTTCTTCCAAATATAACGATTGTCATTATGGCCAAACAGCTCTATTTTTGTTTCATCAGACCAGAGGACATTTCTCCAAAAAGTACGATCTTTGTCCCCATGTGCAGTTGCAAACTGTAGTCTGGCTTTTTTATGGTGGTTTTGGACCAGTGGCTTCTTCCTTGCTGAGCGGCCTTTCAGGTTATGTCGATATAGATACTTTTGTACCAGTTTCCTCCAGCATCTTCCCAAGGTCCTTTGCTGTTGTTTTGGGATTGATTTGCTCTATTCACACCAAAGTACGTATCTCTAGGAGACAGAATGCGTCTTCTTCCTGAGCGGTATGATGGCTGCGTGGTCCCACTGTGTTTATACTTGCATGCTATTGTTTGTACAGATGAACATGGTACCTTCAGGCGTTTGGAAATTGCCTGAGTTCTTGGCTCATTTCTTTTGTTTTTCCCATGATGTCAAAGCAAAGAGACACTGGGTTTGAAGGTAGGTCTTGAAATACATCCACAGGTACACCTCCAATTGACTCAAATGATGTCAATTAGCCTATCAGAAGCTTCTAATGCCATGACATCCTTTTCTGGAATTTTCCAAGCTGTTTAAAGGCACAGTCAACTTAGTATTTGTAAACTTCTGACCCACTGGAATTGTGATACAGTGAATTACAAGTGAAATAATCTGACTTCAACTGTATATATATATTTGTTTTATGTTTGTATTTGTTGGGATTTATATATTGTTTATTTGTATCTGTTGGGCTTTAGCTTAGGTTATCCATTAGAGTCAAGTATATTTGTCTAGGCTCAGTTGTTCCTTGACTAGCACCATTCTCTCTCACTGTCGATGTTTCCAATGTTATACCTTCTAAATGTAACTGTATCCACTGGTGAATTGGGAGAGAGTGAGGTGATTGCCATCTAAGAGCCAACATCTTTTTTTGTCCACGTACTTTTGGTCATGTAGTGTACATTTATTAACACTTTTCCTCTCCCTTCCACTTTCTCACTCTGTTTTCTGCCTTCCTTCTCATCGCTCTCTCTCTTTTCCGCCCTCTCTCTTTGTCTCTCCATCTCCATCTGTCTCGCTCTCTCCTTCAGCTCGGGAGGCATGTGGAAGCCATCACTATGATCTATGACTGTGAGGGGCTGGGTCTCAAACATTTGTGGAAGCCTGCCATCGAGACTTACGGAGAGGTATACTAAATGTCGTGGCTTTACTATCATGAACTGAAGACTGATAGTTTTTATCAAAGATTCTCTGTAATTAGTTACTACGCGATCAACTGATTAATCACGTAACTAATTAATTAGGAAGTCGGGGCACCAAGGAAAAATGTTCAGATTACAAAGTTATCATTTCCTAAAATAACTTTTCAGATATTTTATCTGATCAATTAGTTTTTGAATGAATGAATGATTTACTTTACCTCACGTTAATCTCATTACAAACGTCGTAAATTGTTGGTTATCTGCACGAACCCAGTCTTCACTATGAGTCATCCATACATCAATTGTCTTAAATCATTTATTTATTACTAACTAAATAATTCACAGAAATGCATAAACAAACAAACAAACAAGGTAAATGTAATGATAGGAAAATAAAGCCCTAGTGGGCTAAACCGGCATGGCGGCTTGTTAAATAAAAGGGGAAGTGGGGGTCGACTAAGAAGTCACTACAAAGTGATAACTATAACAATTGAAATGCTAATCCTTTGCACATGAACGCTCACTCAGTCGGGAACAATTGCAATCAATATATATATTTACGTCGTCTTGATCACTGGTGAAAAGTTCATTTCTTTTGTAGAATTGTCCGTCTCTCTCCCTCTCTCTCTCTCGGTTGTGGTTAGAGGGGATTGTTCAGAGTGACATTCGTTATAGAATGGATGTTTCGGTGGTTGTCGTTCTAAGCGTTCAATGATGCCGAATTCCTAGCTGCAGACTAGTAATCAATATCAAAGACTTGTTCTTATTCTGTCGGTATCGATAGTCTTAAGAGTTTAACCACGTGGTATGGTTAAAAGATTCAGAAATGGTCTACAACCTTTGTTCCCCTCCTAATGGAGAAAAACATGGTCTGCAACCTTTAGCCATCTCGTAATTGAGGTAAGTTCGGTCTGCTGATCGAAAACCCGAGTGGGTTTTTTATTGGGAATGGCAGAAAAGACTGTCCCAGGATGTCTGACCCTAACTGGGCTCAGGGGCGGTCCTCTGATTTAGTTCAAATCAAAAGGGAATTGTATTTTTCTTCATTAAACAGTCCAAAATCATATTACACAATTATACAAACAGTATCATACGCACTCATTCATCTTATACAACAATTAGATGTAAACCTCATATCTGAGGCTATTATACAAACAGCGTTACGGTAATGTGGCTACACAGTCTCCCATGAGCTTTCCCAAGTTGTGACAAACGGACCAGTTCGCAGCTGGATTTTTCACCGATCTTATATACTCTCCCTGGAACATGAAATTTGTTCGTACCTCATGTTCTGTGAGGTGGAAGGATTTCCTTTGTCCTCTATGAAAGTTTACTCTCTCTCTACCATGTGTCCATGAGATCCTTTCAGCAATTTACTACCTCTGACCACAGCAGCCTAGTTGAAGGAGGCAAGGGGGAGGCAGGGAGAGGGGATGTGGTTGCTATACCCAAAAAGGCCAACGTCATGACAACATACACACACACACACAGAGAGTTCTGTTGAATCCATAGGGGGGGGGGGGGTGATCTGAGATGATACTGTGTGATCAAAGTGTTGTATCCTTACAGATCCTGACCATGTTTGAGGACAACTACCCTGAGGGCCTCAAGAGACTATTTGTCATTAAAGGTAAGTTTCACCACCACTTTTTCGTCATATCAATCTATTATATTTGGATGTGGAGAAATGATCTGGAGAAGACCAACCATGCTATCGTTTCTTTGTACATTTGAAAAAGATAGATCCTAAATAAACCATGAATAATGGACACAACTCTTTAAACATTGAATCCGCATTTGGGGAAACAGAGCCACTGTTTGCCCCACCACCTGTTATTATTTTGGTTTTGTTGATGAAACGGAGAAGAGGAACGTCCGGCAGTATTTATTTAAAAAAATATATAAAAAATGCAGTACATATTCTGCTGTTTTACTACGCGTGCAATGATGTCCGAGGGAAAAGAACCATCATCATGTTTGCAGTAAATTCTTTGTTGTTGTAATATCCCAAACGGAGGTGGCAATTTCACCAATTAAGGATTCCAGAGGGAGATGTTACCCCTTAGTATCCCAGTAGTTGTAACGATCGTCGTAGGTGGAAGAAGGAGTAGACCAAAACGCAGCTTGGTAAGTGTTCATGTTGTTAATTTAATCAAAACTGAACACTAAACAAAATAACGAGAACGAAACAGTTCTGTCAGGTGATACACACAAAACAGAAAACAAACTACCCACAACTCAAGGGCGAAACCAGGCTGCCTAAGTATGGTTCTCAATCAGAGACAACGATTGACAGCTGCCTCTGATTGGGAACCATACCAGGCCAAACACATAGAAATACAAACATAGAATACCCACCCATATCACACCCTGACCAAACTAAAAATAGAAACATACAAAGCAATCTACGGTCAGGGCGTGACAGTAGTAAACTTACTTATGTTGTGTGTCTCACATCTCTCAAACCTTATTTAGACAGCATTGTATCACACTTGTTCTCTTGTTCTCACTTGTTCTCACTTGTTCTCTCACTTGTTCTCTCTTTTCCCACTCCTTAGCCCCCAAGCTCTTCCCCGTGGCCTACAACCTCGTCAAGCACTTCCTTAGTGAGATCACCCGCAACAAGATCATTGTCCTGGGTGGTAAGACACTTCCGTATTTCCATTTGAATGTTCCCATAAAAATATACTGTTCCAGAATGCTGAATCATGTCAGCTCTATGCATGGCATTTCTATTACAGTAGGAACATTCCATACGCTGTGAATACATACAGTATATGGTTGCATCGTCTCTAACTCTACCCATTTTAACCCTTCAGTTCAGTAAAGGTAATGAATGCACTCACTGTAAGTCGCTCTGGATAAGAGCGCCTGCTAAATAACTCAAACGTAAAATGGCAATATCAGTCTCTCTCTCTTTACCTGTCTGTTCTGCAGGCAACTGGCAGGAGGTGTTGCTGAACTACATAGACCCAGAGCAGCTTCCTGCTGCGTACGGAGGGAAACTCACCGACCCGGACGGGGACTCTCGCTGTAGGACCAAGGTGAGCTCACACCACCAGGAAGTGGGTTGCTTTTTTCATGACCCCCCCCCCCCCGAAATGAGACGAGAGATGTCCAATGCTGTAGTCATTGCTGCTCTTCAGTAGATTTAGGAGAAAAATTTAATTATACATGGCGACAACATTTAGGGCTTGCAGTGCCACCTATTACTAGTTGCTCCACATCTGCCTAGGGGCTTTTGCAGTAGGAAGGACTCAACATGCTGCAATATTGAAGCCATGCTGTGAGATGAGAGCAGCTTTGCTTTGCTGCCTGCAACCACAAGATGCTGCAGGCAGGGCTAATAACGTTCCTAAGATACATCCTGCTACTAGTGGGGCCAGTGGAATTAGATGAGGATTCTCTGTCAGACTGTTGGACTTTGTATGTGTGATACATTGAGATTGTGGGCTATATATCACCATGAAACAATTCACAATGAGTCTCGAGTCTTTTTATTCCTTCTCGTCATTGAGATGTTATAGGAGTTCCAGATGGCTTCCTTAGAGTCTGCTTCAACAGTTACAGTCTGCTGATTGGGTATTTTTCGAAGACAATGCCGCATGGATATATCATGGATCTGCTTATTTTTGCTCTTCAGTTCAATTCTGCCTTGCCACAAATGACCTTGCTGCCAGCCAGCTACAACCTCTCAATGGCTCTGTAGTCATCTACCTGCCAGTAAATACCATGACAGTTGAGTCTGGCTTCCTTAGAGTCTGCTTCAACAGTTACAGTCTGCTGGTTGGGTATTTTTCGAAGACAATGCCGCATGGATATATCATGGATCTGCTTATTTTTGCTCTTCAGTTCAATTCTGCCTTGCCACAAATGACCTTGCTGCCAGCCAGCTACAACCTCTCAATGGCTCTGTAGTCATCTACCTGACAGTAAATACCATGACAGTTGAGTCTGAAAAAATTATGCATTTGAATTGTTCTTACCTAGGAAACTGACCCTTGCTCTGATGTCTCTGTAGATACATAGGTAGAGATGTCTTCCTAACCTGGAGAGGAGCAGGAGGAGTAGGAGGACAGGTCTTTGTCATCCCAAATGAGACCCAGGAAATGACCTTTTGAAATCTTCCGGAAGACTAAGATTCCACGGACTGAAATTCTCCCTAACTTCATGATTCCATTTTACTCAACTGAGTAATTTAGTCTTTCAACACAGGATTGAACAGGAACTTCAGCTTTTATCATTTGTAGCTATCCTATGGGGTTCTATGGAGTGTTTAGATCAGGGACTTAGTTGGTAATCTCGGTTAACCCAGAACTAAATTATTGCATCATTTGGTCAGATGCCATCTGTTAGGTTCTGAACAAACAGAGAAAAACTCAAACGGACGACTAGAAAAAGCTCAAACCCAAGTTTATTCACCCACTGGGTCATACAGCTGCAAGGTACACAAGCACATATAACCTCCTACTAGGCAGGGTCAACTCCTTACACATCTAGACAGCCAATACATCTCTGTTGCTAGGCAGGAACTTATTGGTTCCTCTCACTGGGGTAGTCATGGCCCTGCCTGATGCTAGAACCTTCGTGGGTGTGGAAGTGTATGTATATGAGGTAGGACTGTAGTAGGAGAGTCATTGTGGTGGGCCCCCCTCCCCAAGGTTTCTTCTCACTTCATCTGTTGACTTGACCTCGAGTCGAATTCCTCACTCGTCCCTTGTTCCACAGCCGGTCTGCCTTATCAGAGACTAACTAGACTGTTGCCCTTTGCCTCCCTCCTTACGAACAAAAAATGAACTTTCTGCACTTCCCCCTTGTCTCACTCAGTAAATTTCCATACACCAAATTCTTATCCACCCTTCATTGACCCCAACATATAAATTCCTTATACATGTCAAATAATCAATAAGTTATATTATGGTAACAGGAATAAGTATATTTCAAGCTACAATCCAACAGTCCCTCTTTTTTTAATAGTATCTCCATTCTGTTCAACAATTAGGGTAGCCTAGTGGTTAGAGCGTTGGACTAGTAACCGAAAGGTTGCAAGTTCATATCCCCGAGCTGACAAGGTACAAATCTGTCGTTCTGCCCCTGAACAGGCAGTTAACCCACTGTTCCTAGGCCGTCATTGAAAATAAGAATTTGTTCTTAACTGACTTACCTAGTAAAATAAAGGTAAAAAAATTAATAATAAAACATTTAAAAAACTTAGAAATGACTTATAAATAAACAGAAAAGAAAACATGATTCATATTCTCAGTTGATTTGGATGTTTACACCTCAGAGACTTTATGGCCTCTGACTATGTAATCTGCTTTCATGGCATAAAGCCCTGGCCTCAAACCTATAATCACACTATGCACACTTTTACTCCCCCCTGTCTGCCATTACCCCTCCTGTTGTACAACTGATAATGACATTTCAGCTGGAGATTTTGACTTTCTCTTCCTCCTTCCGGTTCCTAAGAGATTGAAAGCAAAATACAGTGTTAGTAATGCGTTAAGCTATGCATAATCATATATGGCAAAAACTGTACCTTTGGATACTGTTCTGCTGGGGTCCACAAAAATGAAGGCTCAAAATACCTCCTCATGCTTGTACCCAGACTTCCCCCATCAGGCTGCGGGTTTTACAGGAGGTGTTCCCACACGATGTCATCCTCACTTTGGCCCTCTGTTTCCCCAGACAAGCCCCCCCTCCTTTGTCTAGGATGTACAATGAATCTCTGTGTCTAGGCAGGTGGTGTTATCCTCCCATCCTGAGTCCAGAACCTTTGGTACTCCTCCACACATCTCCCGGTCTTCTTATCAGTAGTATACATTATTGCACTTTGCCTCAGTCCATTGTTAATTACCTGGACTCATAAACAAACAGCTATTTGAGAATAAGCGACCCATTCCTACTCAAGTGAATATCATGAAAGCTAGAAGACAGTATTATAGGGCAATAGTTCACAATCTATGGTATAAGCGCTATCATGTGACTCCTATCTCCCTTATGGGAACATTCTGTCTGAGACAGGCCATCGTTGTACTTTGCCTCCGGCCACAAATACATTTGCACATAGATCATTCCATCTAAACCATAACACACTCATTACTACTGCTAGACCACTTACAGTGGGGCAAAAAAGTATTTAGTCAGCCACCAATTGTGCAAGTTCTCCCACTTAAAAAGATGAGAGAGGCCTGTAATTTTAATCATAGGTACACTTCAACTATGACGGACAAAATGATATTTTTTTTTCTCCAGAAAATCACATTGTAGGATTTTTAATTAAATTATTTGCAAATTATGGTGGAAAATAAGTATTTGGTCAATAACAAAAGTTTTTCTCAATACTTTGTTACATACCCTTTGTTGGCAATGACAGAGGTCAAACGTTTTCTGTAAGTCTTCACAAGGTTTTCACACACTGTTGCTGGTATTTTGGCCCATTCCTCCATGCAGAGCTCCTCTAGAGCAGTGATGTTTTGGGGCTGTTGCTGGGCCACACAGACTTTCAACTCCCTCCAAAGATTTTCTATGGGGTTGAGATCTGGAGACT
Source organism: Oncorhynchus kisutch (assembly GCF_002021735.2). Classification (NCBI taxonomy): domain Eukaryota; kingdom Metazoa; phylum Chordata; class Actinopteri; order Salmoniformes; family Salmonidae; genus Oncorhynchus; species Oncorhynchus kisutch. Next base: position 46,634,522 of record NC_034176.2, read on the forward strand.
GGCTAGGCCACTCCAGGACCTTGAAATGCTTCTTACGAAGCCACTCCTTCGTTGCCCGGGCGGTGTGTTTGGGATCATTGTCATGCTGAAAGACCCAGCCACGTTTCATCTTCAATGCACGGCACGGGGATTCTTTAGCTAAATAGCCCAGTACTGTAGCCTACTCCCGATCGTCACATTCCATCCATATTTTTCGTTCCATCCTAACAGAAACCCAGAAGGTTTTTCGTTTTAATAGAAACACCATAATATTAATAAAATTAATTAAGCAAAATTTCTTAAAATTAGTCCCATATACTATGTTCTTACAAAACAAGGTTTAAAATTCTCTAGTACAGCCGCTATTGAAGGCTATCAGATGCTTCTCAAAGATGCCCTCTGGTGGTCAAACTTGCACTAACTAGCATTAATGTTATTAACGTTATTGTATCACAATTCCAGTGGATCAGAAGTTTACAAACACTAAGTTGACTGTGCCTTAAACAGCTTGGAAAATTCCAGAAAATGCTGTCATGGCATTAGAAGCTTCTGATAGGCTAATTGACATCATTTGAGTCAATTGGAGGTGAACCTGTGGATGTATTTCAAGGCCTACCTTCAAACCCAGTGTCTCTTTGCTTGAAATCATGGAAAAAACAAAAGAGATGAGCCAAGACCTCAGAAAAAGAATTGTAGACCTCCACAAGTCTTGTTCATCCTTGGGAGCAATTTCCAAATGCAAACGCAAGTATAAACACCATGGGACCACGCAGACGTCATACCGTTCAGGAAGGAGACACGTTCTGTCTTCTAGAGATTAATTTACTTTGGTGCAAAAAGTGCAAATCAATCCCAGAGCAACAGCAAAGGACCTTGTCAAGATGCTGGAGGAAACAGGCACAAAAGTATCTATATCCACAGTAAAACGAGTCCTATATCAACATAACCTGAAAGGTGCTCAGCAAGGAAGAAGCCACTGCTCCAAAACGCCATAAAAAAAAAACATGTGCAGTTGCAAGCTGTAGTCTAAGGACAAAGATTGTACTTTTTGGAGAAATGTCCTCTGGTCTGATGAAACTGTTTGGCCATAATGACCATCATTATGTTTGGCGGAAAAAGGGGGAGGCTTGCAAGCCGAAGAACACCATCCCAACTGTGAAGCACGGGGGTGGCAGCATCATGTTGTGGGGGTGCTTTATTGCAGGAGGGACTGGTGCACTTCACAAAATAGATGGCATCAGGAGGAATGATAATTATATGGATATATTGAAGCAACATCTCAAGACATCAGTCAGGAAGTTAAAGCTTGGTCGCAAATGAGTCTCCAAATGGACAATGACCACAAGCATACTTCCTAAGTTGTGGCAAAATGGCTTAAGGACAACAAAGTCAAGGTATTGAAGTAGCCATCACAAAGCCCTGACCTCAATCCTATATAAAATGTGTGGGCAGAACTGAAAAAAGTGTGTGCGAGCAAGGAGGCCTACACACCTGGCTCCATTACACTAGCTGTGTCAGGAGGAATGGGCCAAAATTCACCCAAATTATTGTGGGAAGCTTGTGAAAGGCTACGTTTGACCCAAGTTAAACAATTTAAAAGCAATGCTACCAAATACTAATTGAGTGTATGTAAAGTTCTGACCCACTGGGAATGTGATGAAAGAAATAAAAGCTGAAAGAAATCATTATCTCTACTATTATTCTGACATGTCACATTCTTAAAATAAAGTGGTGATCCTAACTGGCCTAAGACAGGAAATTTGACTAGGATTTAATGTCAGGAATTGTGGAAAATCTGAGTTTAAATGTATTTGGCTAAGGTGTATATAAACTTCCGACTTCAACTGTAAGTATATGGATGAGCGATGGCCGAGCGGCATAGGCAAGGTGCAGTAGAAGGTATAAAATACAGTATATACATGTGATATGAGTAATGTAAGATATGTAAACATTTTTAGTGGCATTATTTAAAGTGCCATTATTTAAAGTGACTAGTAATCTATTTATTAAAGTGGCCAGTGATTGGGTCTCAATGTAGGTAGCAGCCTCTCTGAGTTAGTGATTGCTGTTTAGCAGTCTGATGGGCTTGGGATTGAAAAACAGCTTCTGTCTCTCGGTCCCAGCTTTGATGCACTTGTACTGACCTCGCCTTCTGGATGGTAGCGTTGTGAACATGCAGTGGCTCGGGTGGTTGGTGTCCTTGATGATCTTTATGGCCTTCCTGTGACATCGGGTGCTGTAGGTGTCATGGAGGGCAGGTAGTTTGCCCCCGGTGATTGCGTTGTGCAGACCGCAGCACCCTCTGGAGAGCCTTGCGGTTGAGGGCGGTGCAGTTCCGTACAAGCTGTGATATGGCCCGACAGGATGCCCTCGATTGTGTATCTGTAAAAGTTTGTCAAGAGTTTTGGTGACAAGCCAAATTTCTTCAGCCTCCTGAGGTTGAAGAGGCGCTAGAGGAATAACCTTAATTTCTCCGAACCAGAATAGACTGACGAGTTTCAGAAGAAAGTTATTTGTTTCTGGCCATTTTGAGCCTGTAATCGAACCTACAAATACTGAAATACTGATGCTCCAGATACACAACTAGTCTAAAGAAGGCCAGTCTTATTGCTTTTTTAATCAGAACAACAGTTTTCAGCTGGGCTAACATAATTGCAAAAGGGTTTTCTAATGATCAATTAGCCTTTTAAAACGATAAACTTGGATTAGCCTACACAACGTGTCATTGGAACACAGGAGTGATGGTTGCTGATAATGGGCCTCTGTAGATATTACATAAAAAAATGATCTGTTTCATCTGACATTTATAGCTTATTTGCTGTAGAGGGAGATCAGACTGGGTCTGTGTGTAAACTACAGGCAGATTATGTAACAGTCAGTCAAGTTTTAAAGATAATTTTTAACACCTTGACAGTGCCACAAATGCATTTGGATCAAGGTCCTGTTTGTGTCTGCAGCTGTCCTCAGCTCAACATTTCCCATGGCTTGCTGTGTTATGCTAGACATGTAATGAATGGTCTTGTGTGATTTGACTGTGGACCAATGCTAATTGCCCTCTGCTTATGGTTGAGGTGAACCATCCCATCTCTCTCTCCCTTCACTCACAAATGGAATACATCACCCCTTTTTGCAAGTGGTTCTCAATTACTGCTGCAAGCAGCATTTTTTACTTCCGTCTGTGTTTGGTGTGTCAGTATTTCTCAAATCCTTGGTTTTCTTGAGCTGAGGGCTCAGACTGTTTAGGAAAATGAGATCATTAGCCAGTAAGGTGGTCTAAAGAAAATGGTTGGTCTTGTTATTATAGCAAATAAATTACAAAATTAAACTCTGAGGCTGATACTCTTGGACTTTTATTTCTCAGCTGAAAGTATGTGAAGCTCAAAAAGCCTATGATAAAACATGTAACCGCAGCAGATTCGTAGTCGTAGAAAGTAAAGCTTTCTTTTTTATTTCCTCGTAAGTTCTTCCCTAAAAAAAATGTCCTGCTGACTTTCATAGCATTTTTATCAGCTACAGTACCTTGCAAAAGTATTCACCCCCATGGTATTTTTCCTATTTTGTTGAAATACAGCCTGTAATTTAAATAGATTTTTATTTGGATTTTATGTAATGGACATGCACAAAACAGTGAAATGAAATTACTTGTTTCAAAAAATAAAGATTTTTAATGGAAAAGTGGTGCGTGCATATGTATTCACCCCCTTTGCTATGAAGCCCCTAAATAAGATCTGGTGCAACCAATTACCTTCAGAAGTCACATAATTAGTTAGATTGCACATAGGTGAACATTATTTAAGTGTCACATGATCTCAGTATATATATACAGTACCTTGCGAAAGTATTCGGCCCCCTTGAACTTTGCGACCTTTTGCCACATTTCAGGCTTCAAACATAAAGATATAAAACTGTATTTTTTTGTGAAGAATCAACAACAAGTGGGACACAATCATGAAGTGGAACGACATTTATTGGATATTTCAAACTTTTTTAACAAATCAAAAACTGAAAAATTGGGCGTGCAAAATTATTCAGCCCCTTTACTTTCAGTGCAGCAAATCTCTCCAGAAGTTCAGTGAGGATCTCTGAATGATCCAATGTTGACCTAAATGACTAATGATGATAAATACAATCCACCTGTGTGTAATCAAGTCTCCGTATAAATGCACCTGCACTGTGATAGTCTCAGAGGTCCGTTAAAAGCGCAGAGAGCATCATGAAGAACAAGGAACACACCAGGCAGGTCCGAGATACTGTTGTGAAGAAGTTTAAAGCCGGATTTGGATACAAAAAGATTTCCCAAGCTTTAAACATCCCAAGGAGCACTGTGCAAGCGATAATATTGAAATGGAAGGAGTATCAGACCACTGCAAATCTACCAAGACCTGGCCGTCCCTCAACTTTCAGCTCATACAAGGAGAAGACTGATCAGAGATGCAGCCAAAAGGCCCATGATCACTCTGGATGAACTGCAGAGATCTACAGCTGAGGTGGGAGACTCTGTCCATAGGACAACAATCAGTCGTATATTGCAAGAAGTGGCAAGAAGAAAGCCATTTCTTAAAGATATCCATAAAAAGTGTTGTTTAAAGTTTGCCACAAGCCACCTGGGAGACACACCAAACATGAGGAAGAAGGTGCTCTGGTCAGATGAAACCAAAATTGAACTTTTTGGCAACAATGCAAAACGTTATGTTTGGCGTAAAAGCAACACAGCTCATCACCCTGAACACACCATCCCCACTGTCAAACATGGTGGTGGCAGCATCATGGTTTGGGCCTGCTTTTCTTCAGCAGGGACAGGGAAGATGGTTAAAATTGATAGGAAGATGGATAGAGCCAAATACAGGACCATTCTGGAAGAAAACCTGATGGAGTCTGCAAAAGACCTGAGACTGGGACGGAGATTTGTCTTCCAACAAGACAATGATCCAAAACATTAAGCAAAATCTACAATGGAATGGTTCAAAAATAAACATATCCAGGTGTTAGAATGACCAAGTCAAAGTCCAGACCTGAATCCAATCGAGAATCTGTGGAAAGAACTGAAAACTGCTGTTCACAAATGCTCTCCATCCAACATCACTGAGCTCAAGCTGTTTTGCAAGGAGGAATGGAAATTCAGTATCTCGATGTGCAAAACTGATAGAGACATACCCCAAGCGACTTACAGCTGTAATCGCAGCAAAAGGTGGCGCTACAAAGTATTAACTTAAGGGGGCTGAATAATTTTGCACGCCCAATTTTTCCGTTTTTGATTTGTTAAAAAAGTTTGAAATATCCAATAAATGTCGTTCCACTTCATGATTGTGTCCCACTTGTTGTTGATTCTTCACAAAAAAATACAGTTTTATATCTTTATGTTTGAAGCCTGAAATGTGGCCAAAATGTCGCAAAGTTCAAGGGGGCCGAATACTTTCGCAAGGCACTGTATATATATATACACACACCTGTTCTGAAAGGCCCCAGAGTCTGCAACACCACTAAGCAAGGAACACCACCAAGCAAGCGGCACCATGAAGAACAAGGAGCTCTCCAAACAGGTCAGGGACAAAGTTGTGGAGAAGTATAGATCAGGGTTGGGTTATGAAAAATATCAGAAACTTTGAACATCCCATGGAGCACCATTAAATCCATTATTAAAAAATTGAAAGAATATGGCACCACAACAAACCTGCCAATAGAGGGCCGCCCACCAAAACTCACAGGCCAAGCAAGGAGGGCATTAATCAGAGAGGCAACAAAGAGACCAAAGATAACCCTGAAGGAGCTGCAAAGCTCCACAGTGGAGATTGGAGGATCTGTCCATAGGACCACTAAGAGCTGGGCTTTACGGAAGAGTGTCCAGAAAAATAATCCATTGCTTAAAAAGGCACGTGGGACACTCCCCAAACATATGGAACAAGGTACTCTGGTCAGATGAGACAAAAATTTAGCTTTTTCGCCATCAAGGAAAAACGCTATGTCTGGCGCAAACCCAACACCTCATCACCCCGAGAACACCATTTCACAGTGAAGCATGGTGGTGGCAGCATCATGCTGTGGGGATGTTTTTCATCAACAGGGACTACTAGTCAGAATTGAAGGAATGATGAATGGCGCTAAATACAGGGAAATTCTTAAGGGAAACCTGTTTCAGTCTTCCAGAAATTTGAGACTGGGACAGAGGTTCACCTTCCAGCAGGACAATAACCCTAAGTATACTGCTAAAGCAACACTTGAGTGGTTTATGGGGAACATTTAAATGTATCTGAATGGCCTAGTCAAAGCCCAGACCTCAATCCAATTGAGAATTTGTGGTATGACTTAAAGATTGCTGTACACCAGCGAAACCCATCCAAATTGAAGGAGCTGGAGCAGTTTTGCCTTGAAGAATGGGCAGAAATCCCTGTGGCTAGTTGTGCCAAGCTTATAGAAACATACCCAAAGAGAATTACAGCTGTAATTGCTGCAAAAGGTGGCTCTACAAAGTATTGACTTTGGGGGGGGGGGGGGGGGTGAATAGTTATGCACAGTCAAGTTTTCTGTTTTATTTGTCTTATTTCTTGGTTGATTCATAATAAAAACAAATATTTTGCATCTTCAAAGTGTTGTGTAAATCAAATGATACAACCCCCCCCCCCAAAAAAAATCCATTCTAATTCCAGGTTGTAAGGCAACAAAATAGGAAAAATGCCAAGGGGGGTGAATACTTTCGCAAGCCACTGTAACCCCACAACATCCATCCTCTTACTCTGTCTATATATATGTGTGTATTCAAGATCCACTATGCTGGGACAGTGCCTACGTCCTACTATGTTCGTGAGTCAGTGAAGGTGGACTATGAACAGTGTCTAACAGTCAGCCGTGGCTCCTCACAGCAGCTAGAATATGAGATCCTCTTCCCTGGCTGTGTGCTCAGGTGAGTGGACCGATATTACTACCACTATTTATTTCTTTCTATCCCTCCCTCTTTCTCTGTCTTACCTCTCTGTAACCCCACAACTTGAACTGTTCTATATCGGCCTCCCTTACCTCCCTCCACCTTTATTTTCCTCTCTCTCTGTCTATCTCTTTATTACCCTCCTTAACTCCAGTGCAGGGTGGCCCTGCATCGAGTCCGATACCCACGGTTCCCCGTGGTTGACCCGGAAAAATGTCAGTTGGTGGGTGAAATGAAAACGTTCTTTCAACCCACGGGTCGGCTCGCGATTCAGAACAATTATAATCCGTATCGAAACATTTTAAATCAATATAAAAAATGGTTTACAGACCCAGGACTTGTTGTGTTGCGAATTCCATTCTGTGAGCGATGAGGCAGACATATAAGCTACCACGCTGTGGATCAGGGAACTGTCCATTATTTGTGTGGTGCTGAAATGTATGTTTCGTCCTCCCACACGAGAATACTTTGCCAAGTGTACTTTCCCTGGCTAGCTTAGCTCATGTGAAAATGGCCAACGTAGGTATTTGTTTACGATAGGCTAATTGAGTTTATTCAATTATCAGTTAACTATTAAGCTACTCCAGGCATTCATTTGCAGCCTTTCTTAAATTATGGGTCGGGTCGCGGACCTGTTAATGGTGGATCGCGATGTGTCCGAGTACATTTCTAATTATTTCATTCATTACTGGAATTGATTTGGCCAAGTGCACGCTCTGCTTAGCAGCGGTCTCTGCTCAGTTTGGCAGCTGCGTGAGAGTGAGATGCCCGTGTGCTTCGCGGTTTACCTGATCTTTTTTTCTGCAGTTTTCTTGAAGATTACTCCGCGACACAGGCGATGCAGCGCTGTCGTTCAGCAGCAGATGATGCGCTGTCTGCCACTGACTTGTCATTTCCATTCGCCATCACTCACCGCTGTCATCAGATGGATTCATGCTAGCCACAAGTTCGGACTGAGCTCAATTGTCATGAAACGCATATACAGAGAGCGTTTCTCTTTCATAGAAATTTAAAACGAAGAGCGCCCACAATGTGTTTTGTGCGGGGAAGTGCTTAATAATGAAACGACACGTCCTGACCAAACATCCACAGCATGATGGTAAACCATGCTTCAGGAAACAGTGCTACGACAGTGGAAAAGTAAGTCAGCTAGCATGGCATTGTCATTTTATAACAGGTGATGATAAGTAGAAATAAGGGAGCACTAACTAACTTCCATAGTAGTAGATGTGAGTTTAACTTTCAAACAATCCCCTGGCCTTGTACACAGCTAATAGCTATCATTTGCCAAGGCAAGCTAGCTACTAGGAACAGTACAAATGAAGATGAAAAATGTACATCTTACTGTATAAATGATTGTTGAAAACTGGTCTCTGTTGGAACTGTTGCTGTTAAAATACAATCATATTTTTTGTATTCTTAACTGGAATAAACGGATTGAAGCAAGATGCTTTTTGAGGCAAACACACCAGTTTGGCACCACATACCTATGCGAGTCAGGTTTCTCAACTCTGACACACTTAAAACAAGTACAGAAACAGTTTCAAGGTTGAGCATGACCTGAGTATTGCACTGTCAAGAACGGAGCCCAGAATAGACATGCTCTCAATAGGACTGTGTGTGTGTGTGTTTTCTGGTCTACATCTGTGTGATGTGATCAATCAGTTTATTCCAGTTCAAAATAAAACATATGTATTGTATTTTAACAGCAACAGTTCCAACCTAAACTTTCTTTCAACAATTTCTACAGCAAGATGTACAGTAGGCCTGATCATTGTTCATCTGTACTGATGCTTAGAGTTGCACTATCAAAAAGCCTGTGTGTGTGTTCTGTTATTCATATGTGTGATGTGATCAATCAGTTTATTCCAGTTCAGAATGAAAATGATTTATTGTATTTTAACAGCAAACAGTTCCAAACTAGACAGATATGTAAGAGTGTTTTTAAAGGGGGAAAAGAAACATTAATATATATGTATATGGATATTTAATTTCATTGTTCATTTGTTTTTGTCTATATTGCATTTGTTTTAGGCATAAGGGCAATGAAATATACCAATATTTATGTATAGTTGCATATTTTGCTAAGCTTGGGTCCCAGGAAAACACATCATTTCTCATTTGGGTCCCAGGCTGAAAAGGTTTAAGAACCTCTGATTTAGACCGTTATGGTCTAGTAGCTAGCTTGCCTTGCCAGCGTTATGCTGGCTATATATCAAGTTTAAACCGCTGGTGAAAGTTTGAGCAGGTCTAGGTTATAGCCTACTAATTAAATGTAGTTTTGCATCCTATATTAGATTCTGGGAATTGTTTATATGATTTTCAATTAAACAGTTTTACTATCTAAACAATATTGAATGTAAAGGTCTTGTTTTATTATGTCGGCTATAGGCTTTCATCAGGTAAGAAGGCTAATGAGAAGACCCTTTTTCAGAGCAATTTTTGTTGTCAATGTGCCACATCTCATTGTAAAAAAATGTATTATGTCGTTCTGGCATGGTTTCATGGCATAGTTTCCTTTTATCTAAATGTTGATTAGACATGCATATACATTAACTCATGCAGGGAGGGGAATAATAGCCTATGACTAGTCATAGCCTTGTCATAGCCTATGAATAGTCATAAAAACGATTAAATAAATTAATGTTATTTGGCGGGTCACGGATCGGCTCTCGGAACAATTCTATATCCCGTGTGTCGGGATATATAATTATGTAATATAATATCTCCCCCCCCATGCAGGTGGCAGTTTTCTAGTGATGGGGCAGACATCGGCTTTGGGGTGTTTATGAAGGGGAAGATAGGAGAGAGGCAGAATGCAGGGCAGATGCAGGAGGTGGTTCCCAGCCAGAGATACAACGCACACCTGGTGCCCGAAGACGGCTCTCTCACCTGCAGCGAGCCTGGGGTCTGTGAGTACAGGACAGCTAGACAGAGACACATAAGCGATTTCTAAACGTTATACCCCTTTCACACTATTGTGCCATCCCAAACCAAGCCAAACTGTGCTGGCTTGGGTATTTTCTTTTCACATTGCCTTTTTTTCATGGTTCCAGCAACTTTAATGCTTGGTTTGATTAGTCTCAGTAGTGTGAAAAGCCCTACAGTGGGCTAGAACAGAGGTACAATGACACATGAAGACTTGGGTAGGGGCACATAAGAACCTAGTCCAGTGGTACTAGACAGAGATTGGATCTCGGGCCTACCAGTATAACACTAGCCCACCGTGTGACTACTTTACAGACCTGTGTCTTTGCCTGTTGGGTGACGCTTTTCCTACTTCTGAGGGTATATCCGTGGTCAGTGGATCGTTCTGTCTGCTTCCTGTCTGCAAGGCTGATTAGCTAGACAAAAAGGTGTGAAACACAGATGTGTGCGTGCAAAGTGAGAACACAACATGGAATTCATGTTTGATTTTGATTTGGAGGGGGGTATCAGATATCAATTAGATTGCATTCTTACTTGGGCACTGCTCAGAGACGCAAACGACAACTGTCTACCGATTGCGGATGTAAGCTCGGTCGTGGGAAAATTGTCACCAAACAAGCATAGGAACGGTCAACAAATAACTAGCAAGGTGGGTGCATGTTATAAAGCTAGACCCAGGTTCCACTCAGGTCTAGAAACTGGGCAATTAAGAACCAGGCCTTGCATACAAGCACACAACGAGGACAAGGAGTAAAGGTGTAGGACTTGACTTAGGCAACATCCATGTTGTTTTCTTTCTTCTTCAGATGTGCTGCGGTTCGACAACACCTACAGTATCTTCCAGTCCAAACGCATCAGCTTCACCGTCGAGGTCTTGCTCCCAGGCCAATCTCAGTCTCCGAAAAAACGGGCTGGCTCACAAGTGGAGGCCAGCAACCAATCGCAGTCTCCGAATAACCAGGGTGGGTCAGAATCTGGGGCCAGCAGCTAATTGTGACAGACGTTACTGAGCTAGAGCTAGTCTCAGCCCCGGCCATGGTCAGTGAAGTCAGACCTGAAACCACTGAAATAGACTCCAATGATCAGCACTGAGGTACTTCATCTGACAATGGGCCATTGTGCTGCTCACGAATGAAGGTATGTAGCTCTGGTCCAGTGCATTACATGCAGCTTGCTGATGCTGAGACTTCTACATCTGCAAGCCACACGCAATGCTCTGGGCCAGAGCTAGAATGTACAATGAAGAGAAACAAGTCCACAACTCAGGGTTCCTGGAGTAGAGGAGATGTATTCAAACACAGACTGAAACAACTGGTTTACTTTCTACAATAAGTATATGGCTTTTAAAAATCTATTTTATTTTAAAGACCAGGAAGTATATTATATCTGAATGTCATTGATGGTCCAGGGTGTATTATTTTGCAATGCTGAGAGCAGAGCAGCAAGACCTCAGGAGATATTTATTTTGTCAACACTCCTCTATATAACCATCTGTTCAAGTACAATCCCTTTTCCGTGGCAACAACGCATTATGGGCATCACCCTGTCTTTCTCTCTCTCAAGCACTGGGTGAATTTCAAGGTTTTTCCCTTGATTTCTCATGTCCTTGATTCCTCACCTTCTTCTCAAAAGGCAAGGAATAAGGAAATACTTTTGAGATGTACCCTCTCGCTCTCAATCTTTCTTCTTTCTGTCATGATTTATGTCATGACAAAATTAGGCCATTTTGAGTATGCCTTTACTTTTCAAAATCAACACAGTTCTGTTCAAATGAATATGTTGACATACTGGTAGTTTTATTTTCAGGGAAAACAAATCTATATTTTGTCTTTTCATTGTTAGAACATAAAAGGCAAGAAATCTTTGAGAATGCTAATATCCACTGTCCAAAATCTGTATCATTAAGCATTATTGCAGTAGAATGACATTCCATTTTGTTGTGTAATCTTCACCACCAGTGTTTTCCTGTATAGGGTTGCAATTTGCAAAATTCCAGTAACTTTCCCCAAATTCCCAGGATTTCCAGAAATCCTGGTTAGTGGTCTGGATTTCCTGCTTATTCCCTCCTGATTCCGGGAATTCTCCAACTGAGAAATCCAGAAAACCTAGGAATTTTGGGCAAATTACCGGAATTTTGCAAACCTTTTCATGTATATCTATATGTAACAACAAAAGACATACATGGTGTAAATGCTTGCCTTAAATACGTCAGTGTGTTTAAAGAATGTGCAGCACTCAATGAACTGGCCCTTATGGGCAGTTGAAACACTCAAAAAGCTCTATTATATGTCATCTGTAAACTGTACTTATTGATTGAAGTCGTCTTCTGCCAGCATCTGGATAAAGTATTTTGCACAGTGAAAATCATGGAATGTAGATAGCTATTATAGCCTTATTCGACGTTGGTTTGTGCTCACTGTTCAATAGATAATTTATGTTACCTTTATGTATTTTAGTAATGAGTAGGGGGAACAGTACCCACTCCGAAACATTTAAATTATCTTTTTGTGAACATTTGTCAATCTTTTCTTTAGTTAAAATTGGAAACATGTCATTTATTTTTGTAGAATTCATGTAGTCAGTGCATATCTAATGTAACAGAAACCAATCTGAGCTGTTCCAATCTATTGGGAAAATAATATACATGTTTGAATCAACTTGAATGAATCTCGTCCACAAGCAGTCTCTCTTTCTCTGTCTAACCTATATGCAGATGTGGTAACAATTAAGCCTGGAGACTGAATATACAGTATACTAACTAAACAAGTACTTGGACGTACAGTATGGTACAAAATGATCGCACTTTAGAGCCATGACAGTACCTGAGTCTACAAAAGTAAAAGGTATGTCTGTGTCTTTCTCCAGTAGTTGTATCTATTGTCTGACAGTTAGTTAGTTTTCTAAGCATTTTTTTTATTAGGAACATATACAGTTGAAGTCGGAAGTTTACATACACTAAATTGACTGTGTCTTTTAAATAGCTTGGAAAATTTCAGAAAATTATGTAATGGCTTTAGACGCTTCTGTGAAGATGCTGGAGGAAACAAATAAAAAAGTATCTATATTCACAGTAAAACGAGTCCTATATCGACATAACCTGAAAGGCCGCTCAGCAAGGAAGAAGCCACTGCTCAAAAACCGCAATAAAGAAGCCAGACTATGGTTTGCAACTGCACATACTTTTTGGAGCAAAGTCCTCTGGTCTGATGAAACAAAACGAGAACTGTTTGGCCATAATGACCATTGTTATGTTTGGAGGAAAAAGGGGGATGCTTGCAAGGTGAAGAACACCATCCCAACTGTGAATCACGGGGGTGGCAGCATAATTTTGTGGGTGTGCTTTGCTGCACTTCACAAAATAGATGGCATCATGAGGGAGGAAAATTATGTGGATATATTGAAGCAACATCTCAAGACATCAGTGAGGAAGTTAAATCTTGGTTGCAATGGGTCTTCCAAATGAACAATGACCCCAAGCATACTTCTAAATTTGTTGCAAAATGGCTTAAGGACAACAAAGTCAAGGTATTGGAGTGGCCATCACAAAACCCTGACCTCAGTCCCATATAACATTTTTGGGCAGAATTGAAAAAGCGTGTGCGAGCAAGGAGGCCTACAAACCTGACTCCGTTACACCAGCTCTGTCAGCTTATTGTGGGAAGTTTGTGGAAGGCTACCCAAAATGTTTGACCCAAGTTAAACAATTTAATGGTAATGCTACCAAATGCTAATTGAGTTGTCTATAAACCTCTGACCCACTGGGAATGTGATGAAATAAATACATTCAAAATTAATCATTTTCTTTACTATTATTCTGACATTTAACATTCATAAAATAAAGTGGTGATACTAACTGACCTAAGACAGGGAATTATTACTAGAATTAAATGTCAGGAATTGTGAAAAACTGATACTGTCTAGTTGGTCAGCGCATGCTCGTAGTACACGTCCTGGTAATCCACCTGGCCCTGCGGCCTTGCGAATGTTGACCTGTTTAAAGGTCTTACATCGGCTACAGAGAGAGTGATCACACAGTCGCCAGGAACAGCTGGTGCTGTCATGCATGTTTCATTGTTACTTGCCTCGAAGCGAGCGTAGAAGCAATTTTGCTTGTCTGGTAGGTCGTGTCACCGGGCAGCTCTCGGCTGTGCTTCCCTTTGTAGTCCGTAATAGTTTGCAAGCCCTGCCACATCTGACTAGTGTCGAAGCCAGTTTAGTACAATTCAATCTTAGTCCTGTATTGACGCTTTTGCCTGTTTGATGGTTCATCGGAGGGCATAGCGGGATTTTTGATAAGCTTCCGTGTTATTGTCCCGCTCCTTGAAAGCAGCAGTTCTACCCTTGAGCTCAGTGCAGATGTTGCCTGTAATCCATGGCTTCTGGTAGTCCTGTAGTTTAGCATCTGCTTCATCTGACCACTTTCTTATTGACCGAGTCACTGGTGCTTCCTGCTTTAGTTTTTGCTTGTAAGCAGGAATCAGGAGGATAGAATTATGGTCAGATTTGACAAATGGAGCGCGAGGGAGAGCTTTGTATCTGTCTCTGTGTGTGGAGTCAAGGTGGTCTAGAGTTTTTTTCCCTCTTGTTGCACATTTAACATGCTGAAAGAAATTAGGGCATTAAAGTCCCCGCCACTAGCAGCTCCGCATCTTGATGAGCATTTTCCTGTTTGCTTATGCCTGTATACAGCTCATTGAGTGCGGTCTTAGTGCCAGCATCGGTCTGCGGTGGTATATAGACAGCTACGAAAAATATAGATGTAAACTCTCTTGTTAAATAATGTGTTCTACAACTTAGATACTCTACCTCAGGTGAACAAAAACTCGAGATTTCCTTAGATTTTGTGCACCAGCTATTGTTTACAAATATACATAGTCCGCCGCACCTTGTGTTACCAGAGGCCGTTGTTCTGTCCTGCTGAAAAAGCATAAAACCTGCCAACTGTATGTTAATCATGTTGTTGTTCAGCCATGACTCGGTGAAACATAAGATATTACAGTTTTTAATGTCCCGTTGGTAGGATATACGTGCTCGTAGTTTGTCTATTTTATTATCGATGAATTGTACGTTGACAGGGATGAGGGCCTTGTCGGGTGTCTGGAGTAAATACTTCCCGTCCGACTCATTGAAGAAGAGGAATTCCTTCAGAACGGGGTGAGTAATCACTGCCCTGATAAGTTATTTTCGAACATAAGACACTGTGACAGAAACATTATGTACAAATTAAGTTACAAATAACCCCAAAAAACACACACAATAGCACAATTAGTTACGGGATCGTTAAACAGCGGCCATCTCCTTCGGCGCCATTAACTTTTTATGGCTGCAGGGGCAGTATTGAGTAGCTTGGATGAAAGGTGCCCATATCAAACGGCCTGCTCCTCAGTCATAGTTGCTAATATTTGCATATTATTATTAGTATTGGATAGAAAACACTCTGAAGTTTCTAAAATTGTTTGAATTATGTATGTGAGTATAACAGAACTCATTTAGCAGGCAAAAACCTGAGAAATTCCACTTTCAGTTTTTTTTCTGGAGGTGGCAGATTTTCAACCAAGGTCTCATTGAAATTACAGCCAGATATGGATGAGTTTTCACTTCCTATGCCTTCCACTAGATGTCAGCAGTCAATAGAACCTTGTCTGATGGCACTAATGTGAAGGGGGGTCGATTGACACAGGAAATAGTCACCACAGCCATGAGTGGACCATGCTTTCACCAGGCGCGTTCACGGGGGAAGGACTTGCGTTCCACCGCTCATCTGAAGTAATTCTAATTCTCCGGTTGGAACGTTATTCAAGATATATGTAAACAACATTCTAAAGATTGATTCAGTACATCGTTTGACATGTTTCTACTGACTGTTACGGAACTTTTGGACATTTCGTCACGTTATAGTGGACACGCTTTGTGACTTTGGAATTGTTTACCAAACGCACTAACCAAAGTAGCGAATTGGACATAAATAACGGACATTTTCGAACAAATCAAGCATTTATTGTGGATTTGGGATTTCTAGGACTGCATTCTGATGAAGTTCATCAAAGGTAAGGAAACATTATCATGTATTTTCTGGTTTCAGTTGACTCCAACATGGAGGCTAATTTGGCTACTGTTCTGAGTGCCGTCTCAGATTATTGCATGGGTTTATTTTTCCGTGAACTTAAAAATAAATCTGACACAGCGGTTGCATTAAGGAGAGGTATATCTATAATTCCATGTGTTTAACTTGTATATGAACTTTATCAAACAAAACATGCATTTATTGTGTAACATGAAGTCCTATGAGTGTCACCTGATGAAGATATTTCAAGTTTAGTGATTAATTTGATCTTTATTTATGCTTTTTGTGAATTCTATATTTTGCTGGAAAATGGCTGTGCTTATTGTGGTTTGGTGGAGACCTAACATAATCGTTTGTAGTGCTTTCGCTGAAAAGCCTATTTGAAATCGGACACTTTGGTGGGATTAGCAACGAGAATAGCTTTAAAATGATATAAGACACATGTTTTACGAATTGTAAATATGAGATTTCTGTGGTTTGAATTTGGCGCCCTCTATTTTCACTGGTAGTTGTCATATCGATCCCGATATCGGGATTGCAGCCATAACAGGTTTTAATGATGGCAGCTGTGTGTGTGCAAAGTTTATCCATTGAAGCATGTCAATACTGGACAATATTTTGTATCAAGTCTGCCCAAATGTGCCGAATTGGCACATTCCAAGTACATAACTATAGAGAACATTAAAAAAATTATATGGTAATACAAAATTTAAGTTTACACACTACCAGGAATGTCATACATTTATGGATCATTAGCTTATACACTAACTTTCACACATCTAGATGGCTGGGTGGGGTGGGTGCGGAGCCAGAGACAGCAGGGGTTCAAACTGTAGAACCCAGTTCCTACATTTGAGTATAAAAATAGATTTTATCAAACAAAACTATGCTACATTTTATCTCTGGGACCCTCGGGATGAAAAATCAGAGCAAGATTACTGAATGTAAGTACATTATTTACCTTCAGAGGTGAATGTATCAAACCACTTGCCGTGATAAAAGTTGTTGTTGTGCACTCTCCTCAAACAATAGCATGGTAATAGCTACTGTAAATTGGACAGTGCAGTTAGATTAACAATAATTTAAGCTTTCTGCCCATCTAAGACATGTCTATGTCCTAGAAAGTTTGCTGTTACTTACAACTGTCATGCTGATCACATTAGTGCACGTTAGCTCAACCATTCCGGTATAGGGACCCACATCCTGTATACATTTCAACAGTATTGAGGTTATTTTTTAAATAAAATAAAAAATGTTTATTTGATTTGTTTAATCTCATATTGATGTCATGGCTTACAAATTCACACCTGATAGTGAGTCAGATGATTACTCCACTACTCCTATTGTCAGAGGGAGGGGTATTTGGTTTGGTGAGCATGCTGAGAGCAATGCAATGTCCAGTTGGTTTCACAGTTGCAGAGTGGGGACTTCTCAGTCATTATCTGATAGTGCTAAGAGTGCAGGGCTAGGTCAGAGCCCAGGTTGTTCTAATATGGGTACGTTTTTGAGGGGAGGTCCACACACGTCCACATTCAGTAGTGACACAAACACCATACCGTGACATGGTAGGCCAGTTAGGTGTCTCCATAGTAGCCAGACTGATGTCAGTTGGAGCCATTGATAAGAGTTGTGAGCGCCACAGTACATCACCAAGAGACACAGCAGTCGCTGGTTCAGTGAGCCAGGAAGTTCCACAAGTGACTGTCCATGTCAAGTCTGAGAGAGAAACCAAAGTATTCAGAGGTCACAGCTCTGACAGATTCACAGTTCAAGAGTCGGTTGAAATCACAAAAGCATACCTGAAAAAACAAAGATGTGATGAGCCTGATCAGGCGAAGGATATCACGAAGAGGTTGATGGGTAAAGTTAGGGATGTTGTGAAGGTTGGTTTGTGGAGTGTGTGGAGGCCATGTCTTTACTGTTTGGATTGACGTCAATCCGCTTACTCGCATAATAACCAAGCCTAAACTGAACTGTTGCGAGCAGTGTTGTGTGGTTAGGAGTTAGGCATCAAGTATATACCAGGTCCCCAGAATGTAGTTTCTGATGCCCTGAGTCAAATGCCCTTTCATAAAGGTGTTGGCCACAGACTGCTCCATGAGTCCTACGAGAATATCCTCAGCGACGTTCATGCAGTGTCAATCGCCTCAGTCCAAGATGCCTTTGGGTGGTCAGTCACAATGAGTGGGAATCTGGAGCCAGAACACGGGCTGTGGAAATGGTGCAACACCTGCCTCAACTAATACCTCCTGGTCAAAGCACCTCAACTGCCTACTCAGAGAAGGAGCCTTGTGATGAGCAGCTCAATGACAGGACACTCTCTCATGTTTGGTTCTATGTGGAGAAATGCCGCAGACCCTCCAGAAGAGAAAGAGCAAAGGAATTAGTCACAGTCGTCAGATATTTGAAAAGCTGGGAAATAGCTTATTGTCAGTAACGGCACACTATATAGAGTCTCGAGATCAGATTGCAAAGACCAAACGGTTCCAATATGTCATTCCGGAGTCCTGAAGGGTGTCCACAACCACACCAGTCATCAGGATCAGTTCAGAAGCCTAAATTTAGCAAGACAGATTATTCTGGCTGCACCTTGATGCTAGGGACTATGTCTGTGGTTGCCAGCCTTGCATCGTCAGCAAACTGTTGAGCCTGAGGGTAAGTATCACCTCTACTATACCGTAACAGCTGGTTTGCATTGACTTTTGGTCAGCCGAAGATTCAAGCAACAAGTCCATCGACGTGTTGTTGGTAACAGACCACTTTAGATGAATGGCTCAAGTGTTTGCCTGCACAAAAGACCAATCAGCTAAGCAAGTGGCAAGAATCCTGTGGGACAGATATTCATGTGTTCAACCCGCCTCACACATTGTGGTACGGATGTGCTATTTCTATACTTTAATTAAGAACCAGAAACCCCATCAAAAGCTAGCCAGCAAACTGGCTACTAGCTAGTAATCAGTTAGCCATCTCCCGGCTAGCCGAAGAGGCCCATGAGCCACTCCTTGGGCTACATTACCTGGACCCCTGCCGACCCATCACGACTGGACTACCGACGTAATTCCGCCCAAGGGGTTTTTTCAACTGACTCCTCCGTCGCGACGTCCCATGAATGCCCACCCGCTAGCCTGCTAGCCGTGGCCCGCTAGCTGTCTAGAGCACATCGGACTGTTAGCTTAAGAGGCCCATCGGACAAATTCTTTGGCCACTATACCTATTTTGCCAATTGGCCTGGTTTACCACACGGAACCCTGCTGATCCGTCCACTGAACCGGAACCCCCCAACAGAAGCTAGCCAGCTAACTAGCTACTAACTAGTAGTCAGCTAGCCACTGCTAGCAGTCATCAGCTACCTTTAGCCCGGACAACTCTCGCCAGTCTGCACAGCACGACTCAAATCAGAGCAAATCGGACCTATTTTCGCCATATCTCCGGGTTCCTACCGCAAGCGCTGAACCTTTTTTTAAATGATTTTTTTCCCTCACCTGGATCATCGCAACTAGCTAGCTGCTGTCCGAGTGGCCACTCGTGGCTAACGTCTCTGTCCTGAAGCAAGAACCAATCAGCCTGGAGCTATCCTTGCTAGGCCCATTTACCACACAGAGCCCTCCTGATCCGTCTCCCGACGTCACAGCAAGAGGGCGCCACAACAGACTTTCTTCTGTTGCGATGTCCCTCAAAGGCCCTTCTGCTAGCTTGCTTGTCCTGGCCGGCTAGCTGCCTGAAGCCACTCACTGGACTCCTGCGATCACTTGGCTACGCATGCCTCTCCCTAACGTCAATATGCCTTGTCCATTGCTGTTTGGTTAGTAATTATTGCCTTATTTCACTGTAGAGCCTCTAGCCTTGCTCAATACGTCTTAGTTAACACTTTATTTCCACCTCCCACACAAGCGGTGACATCACCTGGTTTAAATGATATTTTTAGAGACAATATCTCTTTCATCGTCACTATACACAGGTTTACCCCCACTGTTTCACATCCTACCATACCTTTGTCTGTACATTATGCCTTGAATCTATTCTACCGTGCCCAGAAATCTGCTCCTTTTACTCTCTGTTCTGAACGTACAAGCCAGTTCTTTTAGCCTTTAGCCGTACCCTTATCCTACTCCTCCTCTGTTCCTCTGGTGATGTGGAGGTTAATCCAGGCCCTGCAGTGCCTAGCTCCACTCCCATTCCTCAGGCGCTCTCATTTGTTGACTTCTGTAACTTTAAAAGCCTTGGTTTCATGCATGTTAACATTAGAAGCCTCCTCCCTAAGTTTGTTCTATTCACTGCCCTAGAACACTCTGCCAACCCGGATGTCCTAGCCGTGTCTGAATCCTGGTTTAGGAAGACCACCAAAACCCAGAAATTTCCGTCCCTAACTATGAAATTTTCCGACAAGATAGAACTGCCAAAGGGGGCGGAGTTGCAATCTACTGCAGGGATTACCTGCAGAGTTCTGTCTAACTATCCAGGTCTGCGCCCAAACAATTTGAGCTTCTACTTTTAAAAATCCACCTCTCCAGAAACAAGTCTCTTACCGTTGCTGCTTTCTATAGACCACCTTCTGCCCCCAGCTGAGCCCTGGACACCATATGCGAATTCATTGCCCCCATCTATCTTCAGAGCTGTTAGGTGACCTAAACTGGGACATACTTAACACCCCGGTCCCATCCTACAATCTAAGTTTTATGCTCTCAATCTCACACAAATTATCAATGAACCCACCAGGTACAACCCCAAATCTGTAAAAACGGGCACCCTCATAGATATCATCCTAACCAACCTGCCCTCTAAATACACCTCTGCTGTCTTCAACCAGGATCTCAGCGATCACTGCCTCATTGCCTGCGTCTGTAATGGGTCTGCGGTCAAGCGACCACCCCTCATCACTGTCAAACGCTCCCTAAAACACTTCAGGAAGCAGGCCTTTCTAATCGACCTGGCCTTGGTATCCTGGAATGATATTGACCTCATTCCGTCAGAAGAGGATGGCTGGTTATTCTTTAAAAGTTCTTTCCTCACCATCTTAAATAAACATGCCCCATTCAAATAATGTTGAACCAGGGACAGATATTGCCCTTGGTTCACTCCAGACCTGACTGCCCTTGACCAGAACGAAAACATCCTGTGGCGTACTGCATTAGCATCGAATAGCCCCCACGATATGCAACTTTCAGGGAAGTTAAGAACCAATATACACAGGCAGTTAGGAAAGCTAAGGCTAGCTTTTCAAACAGAAATTTGCAACCTGTAGCACTAACTCCAAAAAGTTCTGGGACACTGTAGTCCATGGAGTCCATGGAGGATAACAGCACCTCTCTTTCGTATCGTCTGAGATCCCCAAAGATTGAAAATCTGCCACGGTCATCCCCCTCTTCAAAGGGGGAGACACTCTAGACCCAAACTGCTACAGACCTATATCTATCCTACCCTGCCTTTCTAAGGTCTTCGATCCCACCGTACCTTCTCCGCTATGCAATCCGGTTTCCGAGCTGGTCATGGGTGCACCTAAGCCACGGTCAAGGTACTAAACGACATCATAACCGCCATCGATACTAGACAATACTGTGCTGCTGTATTCATCGACCTGGCCAAGGCTTTCGACTCTGTCAATCACCACATTCTTGTCGGCAGACTCAACAGCTTTGTTTTCTCAAATGACTGCCTCGCTTGGTTCACCAACTGGTTCTCAGACAGAGTTCAGTGTGTCAAATCGGAGGGCCTGTTGTCCGGACCTCTGGCAGTCTCTATGGGGGTGCCACAAGTCTCAATCCTCGGGCCGACTCTTTTCTCTGTATACATCAATAATGTCACTCTTGCTGCTGGTGATTCTCTGATCCACCTCTACGCAGACGACACCATTCTGTATACTTCTGGCCCTTCTTTGGACACTGTGTTAACTAACATCCAGACAAGCTTCAATGCCATACAACTCTCCTTCCGTAGCCTCCAACTGCTCTTAAATGCAAGCAAAACTAAATGCATGCTCTTCAACTGATCGCTGCCCGGCCGTCCAGCATCACTACTCTGGACGGTTCTGACTTAGAATATGTGGACAACTATAAATACCTAGGTGTCTGGTTAGACTGTAAACTCTCCTTCCAGACTCACATTAAGCATCTTCAATCCAAAATTAAATCTACAATCGGCTTCCTATTTCGTAACAAAGCATCCTTCAATCATGCTGCTAAACATACCCTTGTAAAACTGGCTATCCTACCGATCTTTGACTTCGGCGATTTCATTTACAAAATAGCCTCCAACACTCTACTCAGCAAATTGGATGCAGTCTATCACAGTGCCATCCATTTTGTCACCAATGCCCCATATACTACCCACCACTGCGACTTGTATGCTCTCATTGGCTGGCCCTCGCTTCATACTCGTCGCCAAACCCACTGGCTCCAGGTCATCTATAAGTCATTGCTAGGTAAAGCCCCGACTTATCTCAGCTCACTGGTCACCATAGCAGCACCCATCTGCAGCACGCGCTCCAGAAGGTATATTTCACTGGTCACCCCCAAAGCCAATTCCTCCTTCGGCCGCCTTTCCTTCCAGTTCTCTGCTGCCAATGACTGGAACGACCTGCTAAAATCACTGAAGCTGGAGACTCATATCTCCCTCACTAGTTTTAAGCACCAGCTGTCAGAGCAGATCACAGATCACTGCACCTGTACATAGCCAATCTGTAAATAGCCCATCCAACTTCCAATCACCATATTTTATTTATTTTATTTATTTTGCTCCTTTGAACCCCAGTACCACTACTTGCACACTCATCTTCTGCACATCTACCACCCCTGTGTCTAATTTGCCATACTGTAATAATTTCGCCACGATGACCTATTTATTGCCTCACCCCCCTTATCCTACCTCATTTGCACACACTGTATATAGACTTTCTCTATTGTATTATTGACTGAATGTTTGTTTATTCCATGTGTAACTCTGTGTTGTTGTTTTTGTCACACTGCTTTGCTTGATCTTGGCCAGGTCGCAGTTGTAACTGAAAACTTGTTCTCAACTAGCCTACCTGGTTAAATTTTTCAAATTTCAAATTTATTTATATAGCCCTTCGTACATCAGCTGATATCTCAAAGTGCTGTACAGAAACCCAGCCTAAAACGCCAAACAGCAAGCAATGCAGGTGTAGAAGCACGGTGGCTAGGAAAAACTAAATAAAGGTGAAATCTAAATAAATAAATCAAATTAGTAGTATTTTAGTATTTTGATAAAACAGGGAGAGAAAACAAGCGTTGCAGGCTGTGAATTCTGCAAACAACATTTCTAGGATGGGCTATTGGCAGGACAATCAACTTTTTCCTTTATTCAGATTACAACCGCTGACTTTAGGTTATTTGAAAACTAAATCTCCAAAATAGCGTTATTTTTTAAACAAGGACTTGAAAATGGGATAGTGAGCTCTGCGAACAACATTTCCCGTCCGAGAATGGTAAATGACTAATTAATACATTCATTCAATACATTGGAATACAACATTAACCATTCATCCACCCATTATTGAGCAGGAGCTGAGAGGATCACCAAAACTAAAGGTATTTTGGTTTCAGTGCATTTTCTTTAAAAAAGGTTTTATATAGCCTATCAATGTGCAGGCATACTGTGTAATAGAATTGCTAATTGTGTACTAAAAACGTGAATGTGTTTTTGCAGAGCATACAACCATGCCGACAACCATCCGTGGAGATCAGTGGACAACAACAGGCTGCAGAGAAAAAATGCATGGTTCCGTAGAGTACCAACTGGGATGGATCCCGAGTTAAATGTGGTTTCTTCATCAACATCTTTATGCTTTCTTTAATAAAATAAAGATACAAATACTCTCCAGCTTTGATCCATGCCTGGGCCTGCAGGACGCAAATGTCTTTGTTTGTCAGACGAATCATTGGGTCGAAACTGCAGTACAGTTAGCAGGACAATATACAGTATATTGTGGCGAGGCGGTCTAATGTACCGCATCTCAGTGTAAGAGACTATAGTCCCTGGTTCGAATCCAGGCTGTATCACATCCGACTGTGATTGGGAGTCCTATATGGCGGTGCACAATTGGCCCAGCATCATCTGGGTTTTGCCAGGGTAGGCCGTCATTGTAAATAAGAATTTCTTCTTAACTGACTTGCCTATTTAAATAAAAACAAAACAATTTTGTAATGTGTTTTGTTTGGTAAATTGTTTTGTAAATATGAATTCACATTTGTGGTGCCACTAAATAAACAATGGAAACATTTTTTTTAATTTTTTCTACTTGATCAGAACAAGCTGTAACTGGACTGTAGCATATTACTTACTAAAACTGTTGTTATACTAAGGTTGTTATTCTGAGAGAAACAAAAATGACCTGGACGCCATGTACAGTATTATAGACTCTAAAAGGAAACATTACCACTGTCTCTTGCGCATGTAATTTTCCTTTCATAATGCATCCTTATTTACAAAGTGATTATTATTATTAGATATTCTCACAGCGCACATTTGTAAATCCCAAATTCTAAAAGTAATTGGAACGGTAGATACAAATGATTTGTGACATTGTGGTTACAATAAAGAATGTAAACATGCTGTGTTTTTATTTACAGAAGTGATGGACAGCTGGAGGCATTTTGAAAACAGGTTTTCATAGGGGAGTGTAGCAGGTGTTGCCCATCATGCAAACAATGTTTCCTATTATCAGGACAATAGACTGTTCATAGCCAGGTGTGAAAATCCCCCAATTTGCAATTTATTCGATGCTTAAGTACTCTAAAGTGTTCCATTTCTAACTCAAGACCTCATACAACAAACATTGTGGTTAAACTCAAATATACAATTGATAGAAAAAACTTTAACAAGTGGAAGGGTGAAAAGTATTATTATTATTAACCCTGCATTATAATTATATAAAAGCCCCTTAGACATTCTGTGTTTTTATTTACAGTAGTGATGTACAGCTGGAGGCATTTTGTTAAATAAAGTTTATATTTACATTTTAAAAACCTCACCTAGCGAGGGTATCGTTTTCTTAGCATGGGAGGAGGATTCTCTACCTGGGCGTACTGTGAGAGGATCATGTACAACACAATGATATCTTTGGGCATGCTGTAGTCTTCAAACCTGGTGGGTAAGTTGTCCCTCAGCTGCTTGATGAAATCTTCCATCACCTCTGTGACAATGCCTGGTCCCTCTTTCTTCAGTGTGCTGAAGTACAGTAGCCTTTCAGATGACAAGTCCAAATTGAACAACTCAAGCTTCCTAGTAAAGGCCTCAAATTTCTCCACCTTGTCCGCGACTGTTTCCCTCCTTGTAACTGCAGATTTAACCCGTTTAAGTTAGAATATGTCTGCAAAAAAAGCTGTGTGTGCAGCTTGCAGTTAACGATGTAATGTTTCTGCGTCAGGCCTGTATATGGGGCAGGAAGGCCACTAAAAGTTCTACGCTAGATTCATAATTAGTCTGAGATTGAATTATTTGCTAACAGCAAATAATTGCAAATAATTGCAAATAAGACACTCTGGCTTGGCATTGGGAAAAGATGGAGAGATGAAAGCATATCTCTGTACATTCTTCTCTGAAATTTCGATTTTCATTATCCACCTTTCTTCTTGATACTTTTTGAGAGTGACATTTTATCTTGCTATCAAGTAAATTGTTATGAACAAATGTTGACGTTACAGAAAGTAGAGTAGCCTACATTAGGCTACATAGACCAACACACGCAAAGTGTGCTGCAGTATGATGCAACTTTTACAGGAAGAACCTGTACAGTTATGGAAGGACCCCTTATCTGCCAGTAGATGTGCTCTTCAGAAAAATCCTGAACGACCCAGCTGTGACCAGTTACCTGTGGAGGAGAGAGTGAATTCCATTCCTGAAAGAGGGAGAGATAATTCCTTACCTGATCCGGAGCCTGATGGAAGAACTTGAGAATAGATAACACAGCTACCAAGTGGAAGAGATGATTGGGAAGAACTCAGTGGGGCTTCAGCACCTCTGGTCTCTCAAGACTCAAAAGATACTCCGAAGAGATCCAGTGAACAGTTACAAAGGCTTGTCTGTTCACTGGATCTCTGACACTCACACTGAGCATTGTAGTGCAGTTACACAAGTCAGGACCCATATGTTGGTTGCATTGTCAGACCTGTTAACAGATTGATACACAGTATGTCTAGACAAGACATTCTCAGTGACACTAAGCTTAACGTTCAAGCAGTTTGCAAGTCAGAGTTCAAAGATTAGGCAAAGCAACAGTTTGTAGTTACAATCTTTCAGTAAAGATCCCAGTTTTCTTTTTACTTTTGCATTTTATTTTATTGATCAGGGTCAGTAGTACACAGTATGAATAGGTTGTGTGGGGTGTAGAAAGGCATCCTTCAACCAGTAGTTGGTTGGAGAGTTAGGCCAGCTATCTTTCCACTTCATCCTTCATCATGGATACGTCAGATGTTGTCAATTCAGTCTATGGAGACCTACGAGTTAACAAGTGATGTACCCTTTACCCTATGGTTGTAAACTGTTGCTGAAATTCAGTGTGGATGGGTGTAACAGGGTTAG
Organism: Oncorhynchus kisutch; assembly: GCF_002021735.2. NCBI lineage: Eukaryota > Metazoa > Chordata > Actinopteri > Salmoniformes > Salmonidae > Oncorhynchus > Oncorhynchus kisutch. The sequence goes on from NC_034176.2 coordinate 46,660,948, forward strand.
AAATGTCCCTGTTGACTGACTTTCTCCATAATTATTTGTTTTTCATGCTATTCGTGTGTTAAGTGACATCTACTGGCGTAATGTGGTACTGCAGTTATGTGGTTACATCCTTTAGTTTAATTGACAATTTCTTGAGGTATGTAATTGTGCGCCAGGCTGTCCCTTGTATTTTGATATATTTTGGGAAAATAACTTGTTCTAAGCTGTAAAACCATGTTAACATGTATTGTGGGGGTTTATTTGGACTTCTGTCCAGTAAATGTAACTGTACGGACATTTTGGCAATTCGCCTCAACTATACTAGCTAGCTCCGTCCACTGTGTATTAATCAAATCAAATTTTATTGGTCACATACACCTGATTAGCAGATATTATTGTGGGTGTAGGGAAATGCCTGTGCTTCTAGCTCCGACAGTGCAGTAATATCTAACAAATTACAACGTATACCCAATACACACAAATCTAAATAGGAAATTGTATTTATTTATAAAACTAGGCAAGTCAGTTAAGAACAAATTCTTATTTACAAGGATGGCCTACCGGGGAACAGTGGGTTAACTGACTTGTTCATGGGCAGAACGACAGATTTTTACCTTGTCAGCTCTGGGATTCAATCTAGCAACCTTTCAATTACTGGCCCAACGCATAAACCACTAGGCTACCTGCCACCCCAGAAGGTGAGGTGAATTAAGACTATATACACATATAGATGAGCGATGTCAGAGCGGAATGGACTAAGATACAGTAGAATAGTATATAAAACAGTATATGCATATGAGATGAGTAATGCAAGATATGTAAGCATTATAGGTGAATGAGATACCATAGAATATTATAGAAAACAATATAAACACATGACCTCGCCTTCTGGATGATAACGGGGTGAACAGGCAGTGGCTCAGGTGGTTGATGTCCTTGATGATCTTTTTGGCCTTCCTGTGACATTTGGTACTGTAGGTGTCCTGGAGGCGGGTAGTTTGCCCCTGGTAATGCGTTGGGCAGACCGCACCACACTCTGGAGAGCCTAGCGGTCGTGGGCACCTATCGCTTTAAGGGTTGATTCGTGTGTTCTATACTAGCCAGCTATATCCAGACATCTTAAGAGAGAGAGAACAGCTCACTGAACAGAGCTGGGTAGGCTGTTATGTTATCCAGAGCGTTGGTGACTGCAACTGTGCTGTCAGATTGTCTGTAAATTCAGAGCGTTCTGCGTTCAGAACGCACACTGGACCCTCTGGCCAATAAGTAGGGTTGTTCCAAAAGCTCTGACCTCACAATGACAGTCAAGCACCGAAGCTAACATTGGCTAGCTACTTCCAGACACATAATGAGAGAACACCCGACTGACCATTTTACTCTCCCTGGCAGAGCTGGTTAAGCCGTTTTCATGTTATCCAGAGTGTTGATGACTTACAGTGGGGCAAAAAAGTGTTTAGTCAGCCACCAACTGTGCAAGTTCTCCCACTTAAAAATATGAGAGAGGCCTGTCATTTTCATCATAGGTACACTTCAACTATGACAGACAAAATGAGAAGAAAAAAATCCAGAAAATCACATTGTAGGACTTTTAATGAATTTATTATGGTGGAAAATAATTATTTGGTCACCTACAAACAAGCAAGATTTCTGGCTCTCACAGACCTGTAACTTCTTCTTTAAGAGGCTCCTCTGTCCTCCACTCGTTACCTGTATTAATGGCACCTGTATTAATGTTTGAACTTGTTATCAGTATAAAAGACACCTGTCCACAACCTCAAACAGTCACACTCCAAACTCCACTATGGCCAAGACCAAAGAGCTGTCAAAGGACACCAGAAACAAAATTGTAGACCTGCACCAGGCTGGGAAGACTGAATCTGCAATAGGTAAGCAGCTTGGTTTGAAGAAATCAACTGTGGGAGCAATTATTAGGAAATGGAAGACATACAAGACCACTGATAATCTCCCTCAATCTGGGGCTCCACGCAAGATCTCACCTCGTGGGGTCAAAATGATCACAAGAACGGTGAGCAAAAATCCCAGAACCACACGGGGGGACCTAGTGAATGACCTGCAGAGAGCTGGGACCAAAGTAACAAAGCCTACCATCAGTAACACACTACGCCGCCAGGGACTCAAATCCTGCTGAAGCCAGTACATGTCCAGGCCCGTCTGAAGTTTGCTAGAGAGCATTTGGATGATCCAGAAGAAGATTGGGAGAATGTCATATGGTCAGATGAAACCAAAATATAACTTTTTGGTAAAAACTCAACTCGTCGTGTTTGGAGGACAAAGAATGCTGAGTTGCATCCAAAGAACACCATACCTACTGTGAAGCTTGGGGGTGGAAACATCATGCTTTGGGGCTGTTTTTCTGCAAAGGTACCAGGACGACTGATCCGTGTAAAGGAAAGAATGAATGGGGCCAAGTATCGTGAGATTTTGAGTGAAAACCTCCTTCCATCAGCAAGGGCATTGAAGATGAAACGTGGCTGGGTCTTTCAGCATGACGATGATCCCAAACACACCACCCGGGCAACGAAGGAGTGGCTTCGTAAGAAGCATATCAAGGTCCCGGAGTGGCCTAGCCAGTCTCCAGATCTCAACCCAATAGAAAATCTTTTGAGGGAGTTGAAAGTCCGTGTTGCCCAGCAACAGCCCCAAAACATCACTGCTCTATAGGATATCTGCATGGAGGAATGGGCCAAAATACCAGCAACAGTGTGTGAAAACCTTGTGATAACTTACAGAAAACATTTGACCTCTGTCATTGCCAACAAAGGCTATATAACAAAGTATTGAGATAAACTTTTGTTATTGACCAAATACTTATTTTCCACCATCATTTGCAAATAAATTCATTAAAAATCCTACAATGTGATTTTCTGGATTTTTTAAATTTATTTTGTCTGTCATAGTTGAAGTGTACCTATAATGAAAATTACAGGCCTCTCTCATCTTTTTAAGTGGGAGAACTTGCACAATTGGTGGCTGACTAAATACTTGTTTGCCCCACTGTATGTGCATAGTGTTATTAGTATTGGATAGAAAACACTATAAAGTTTCTAAAACTGTTTGAATGATGTCTGAGAGTATAACAGAACTCATATGGCAGGCAAAATCTTGAGGAGAAATCAAAACAGGAAGTGAGAAATCTATGCTAGGCTATCGATAAACTTACACAAATGCTTGTCTAGCTTTGGCTGTAAAGCATATTTTGATAATCTGAGATGACAGGGTGATTAACAAAAGGCTAAGCTGTGTCTCAATATATTTCACCTGTGATTTTCATGAACTGGAATATTTTCTAGGAATATTTATGTCCGTTGCGTTATGCTAATTAGTGTCAGTCGATGATTACGCTCCCTCATGCGGGATGGGGAGTCACTTATCTAAGATGGTGAGGAAAGAACTTTTAAAGAATGACCGGGCATCCTCAACTGACGGGATGAGGTCAATATCTTTCCAGGATACCCGTCCAGGTCGATTAGAAAGGCCTGCTCGCAGAAGTGTTTTAGGGAGCGTGAGGGGTGGTCAGGATGATGTCTATGAGGGTGCCCATTTATGGTTGTTCCTTGATTTGTGTGAGATTGAGGGCATCTAGCTTAGATTGTAGGACTGCCGGGGTGTTAAGCATATCCCAGTATAGGTCACCTAACAGAACGAACTCTGAAGCTAGATGGGGGGCGATCAATTCACAAATGGTGTCCACGGCACAGCTGAGAGTGGAGGGGGGTCGATAGCAGGCGGCAACAGTGAGAGACTTGTTTCTGGAGAGATTTTTTTTTTAATTAGAAGTTTGAACTGTTTGTGTACAGACCTGGAAAGTATGACAGAACTTTGCAGGCTCTCTGCTGTAGATTGCAACTCCTCCCCCTTTGGCAGTTCTATCTTGACGGAAAATGTTGTAGTTGGGTATGGAAATCTCCGAATTTTTGGTGGCCTTCCAAAGCCAGGATTCAGACACGGCAAGGACATCAGGGTTTGCGGAGTGTGCTAACGCAGTGAGTAAACAAACTTAGGGAGGAGGCTTCTGATGTTAACATGCATGAAACAAAGGCTTTTTCGATCACAGAAGTCAACAAATGAGGGTGCCTGGGGACACGCAGGGCCTGTGTTTACCTCCACATCACCCGAGGAACAGAGGAGGAGTAGGATGAGGGTACGGCTAAAGGCTATCAAAACTGGTCGCCTAGAGCGTTGGGGACAAAGATTAAAAGGACCAGATTTCTGGCCGTGGTAGAATAGGTTGAGGGCTTAATGTGCAGACAGGGGTATGGTGGGGTGCGGGTACAGTGGAGGTAAGCCCAGGCACTGAGTAAGAGAGGTTGTATCTCTGGACATGCTGTTTATAATGGGTGAGGTCACTGCATGTGTGGGAGGTGGGACAAAGGAGGTATCAGAGGTATGATGAGTGGAACTAGGGGCTCCATTGTAAACTAAACCAATGATAACTAACCTAAACAACAGTATACAAGGCATATTGACATTTGAGAGAGACATACAGCGAGGCATAAAGTAATCACAGGTGTTGATTGGGAGAGCTAGCTAAGACAACAACGGGTAAGACAACAACAGCTAATCAGCTAAAACAACAACAGGTAAAATGGCGATGAATGGGTAGAGGGGGGTTCGTGGCTGGGGCAAAAAATAAACAGAATGGAGTACCGTGATTAATGGACAGTCCAGCAGGCATCAGCTATGTAGCCAAGTGATCATAGGGTCCAGGGGGCAGCAATAGATGGAGCAGGGAAGCCGCAGAGTAGCACGCGGGCGACACAGCGTTTAAAGTTAGTAGCTAGTAGAAGCGTCTGCTCCGACGTCTGACGGAGGCCGGTTGAAGGCACAGCTGATGGAGTATTCGTCGGCAGACCTGTCGTGGTGGTGCGGCGGGGCGCCGTGTCGACAAAGGATCCAAGCCAGGTGGCGAAAGAGGTATTGTAGTTGAAGTAATTTAGTTTGCTAGTCGGGAGATGCGCCTGGCTCACGGCTAACTGGTGCTAGCTTCTGGGCAGGGGTGTTAGCCACTATAGCCACTCGGTAGCAGCGGTGATCTGGTGCCAAGGTCCAGAGCTTACGGCAAGGATCCGGTGGAGTAGTGTGTTCTAGCCATGTTTGGGTGGAGTCCGGGTGATCAAAAACATACAAAAAGTACACGAGAGGACGAACAAAACATGTCTGCACTGCTACGCCATCTTGGAAATAGACTCCAATTAAGCCCTCTTGTTGTTTGTAAAGTCAAATTCAAAATTCAAAAGGCACTCACACATCTGAGCTATCTTTTTTTGCAGGTGCATGGCAACAGGAGGATAAGATGAGGAAAAAAGAGGAAGGAACCCGCACACTGCTCTTGATCGTATCACTGATCTTAAATAAGCTTTACTTATTGGCCTCACAGCCTTCGTCAGAGCTTTTGTGAGGTTTTTAAATTAGCACGCTTATGTAGACCTAGCCACACCCACATCCGTTCCACGTGAAGGAAAAACAAATGGGTGCTACCAAATATAACAATATGCATTTCATAAATATTCAAATAAACTGTGTCCATAATACGTAGCGGGTAGCGGCCCCCATTACCTCACTACTGAAGGGGGGGGAGGTTTGCCGAGGCTGACAGAGCCTTCAATAGGTTGAAGGTAATGTTCACAGACGCCCCCGTGTTGGCGCACCCGGACCCCTCTTTAGCATTCATAGTGGAGGTGGACCTGTCCGAGGCTGGGGTGGGTGCCGTGCTATCACAGCGCTCGGGTACGCCATCGAAACTCCGCCCCTGCGCTTTCTTTTCAAGGAAACTCAGTCCGGTGGAGCGTAACTATGATGTGGGGGAGGTGTTGTTAGTGGTGGTAAAGGCCCTGAGGGTGTGGAGACACTGGCTTGAGGGGGCTAGGCACCCTTTTCTCATCTGGACCGACCACCAGAATCTGGAGTATATCCGGGCAGCTAGGAGACTGAATCCGCGTCAGGCAAGGTGGGCCATGTTCTTCACCCGATTCAGGTTCACCCTGTCTTTATAGACCAGGCTCCCTGAACACGAAGGCTGACGCACTGTCTCGTCTCCATGACACGGAGGATCGGCCCACAGATCCTAATCCCATCCTTCCAGCCTCTAGGCTGATGGCACCAGTGGTATGGGAGGTGGACTCAGACATCGGGTGGGCGTTATGGGTGGAACCTGCGCCTCCTCAGTGTCCGACTGGTCGCAAGTACGTGCTGCTTGGTGTTCGTGATCAACTGATTCGGTGGGCTCACACCCTACCCTCTTCAGGTCATCCTGGTGTGGCGAGGACAGTGCGGGGTCTCAGGGGGAAGTATTGGTGGCCCACCTTGGCTAGGGACGTTAGGTTCTAAGTCTCTTCCTGTTCGGTGTGCGCCCAGAGTAAGGTTCCTAGGCACTTGGCTACCCCTACCTCGGTCAACTGCCCGGCACCCTCCACAGCAACCCTCCAAAGCCCCCACCATTTCTTCTTTACCCAAATTCAGATAGCTGATGTTCTGAAAGAGCTGCAAAATCTGGATCCCTACAAATCAGCCGGGCTAGACAATCTGGACCCTCTCTTTCTAAAATGATCTGCCAAAATTGTTGCAACCCCTATTACTAGCCTGTTCAACCTCTTTTTCATATCGTCTGAGATTCCCAAAGATTGGAAAGCTGCCGCGGTCATCCCCCTCTTCAAAGGGGGTGACACTCTAGACCCAAACTGCTAGAGACCTATATCTATCCTACCCTGTCTTTCTAAGGTCTTCGAAAGCCAAGTTAACAAACAGATTACTGACCATTTAGAATCCCACCATACCTTCTCCGCTATGCAATCTGGTTTCAGAGCTGGTCATGGGTGCACCTCAGCCACGCTCAAGGTTCTAAATGACATCATAACCGCCATCGATAAGAGACAATACTGTGCGGCCGTCTTCATCGACCTGGCCAAGGCTTTCGACTCTGTCAATCACAACATTCTTATTGGCAGACTCGACAGCCTTGGTTTCTCAAATGATTGCCTCGCCTGGTTTACCAACTACTTCTCTGATAGAGTTCAGTGTGTCAAATCGGAGGGACTGTTTCCGGACCTCTGACAGTCTCTATGGGTGTGCCACAGGGTTCAATTCTCAGGCCGACTCTCTTTTCTGTATACATCAATGATGTTGCTCTTGCTGCTGGTGATTCTCTGATCCACCTCTACGCAGACGACACCATTCTGTATACTTCTGGCCCCTCCTTGGACACTGTGTTATTAACTAACCTCCAGACGAGCTTCAATGCCATACAACTCTCTTTCCGTGGCCTCCAACTGCTCTTAAACACAAGTAAAACTAAATGCATGCTATTCAATCAATCACTGCCCGCACCTGCTCGCCCATCCAGCATCACTACTCTGGACGGCTCTGGACGACTCTGTCCAGAATACGTGGACAACTACAAATACCTGGGTGTCTGGTTAGACTGTAAACTCTCCTTCCAGACTCACATTAAGCATCTCCAATCCAAAATTAAATCTAGAATTGGCTTTCTATTTTGCAACAAAGCATCCTTCACTCATGCTGCCAAACATACCCTCGTAAAACTGACCATCCTACCGATCCTCGACTTCGGTGATGTCATCTATAAAATAGCCTCCAACACTCTACTCAACAAACTGGATGCAGTCTATCACAGTGCCATCCGTTTTGTCACCAAAGCCCCATACACTACCCACCATTGCGACCTGTACGCTCTCGTTGGTTGGCCCTCGCTTCATACTCGTCGCCAAATCCACTGGCTACAGGTTATCTACAAGTCTCTGCTAGGTAAAGCCCCGCCTTATCTCAGCTCACTGGTCACCATAGCAGCACCCACTCGTAGCACGCACTCCAGCAGGTATATCTCACTGGTCACCCCCAATTCCTCCTTTGGTCGTATTTCCTTCCAGTTCTCTGCTGCCCATGACTGGAACGAATTGCAAAAATCTCTGAAGCTGGAGACTCACATCTCCCTCACTAACTTTAAGCACCAGCTGTCAGAGCAGCTTACAGATCACTGCACCTGTACATAGCCCATCTGTAAACAGCCCATCTATCTACCTACCTCATCCCCATACTGGTATTTATTTATTTCTTTATTTTGCTCCTTTGCACCCCAGTATCTCTACCTGCACATTCATCTTCTGCCGATCGACCATTCCAGTGTTTAATTGCTATATTGTAATTACTTCGCCACCATTGACTATTTATTTCCTTAACTTACCTCATTTGCACTCACTGTATATAGACTTTTTGTTTTCTTTTGTTCTACTGTATTATTGACTGTATGTTTTGTTTATTCCATGTGTAACTCTGTGTTGTTGTATGTATCGAATTGCTATGCTTTATCTTGGTCATTTTCTTTTGCAAATGAGAACTTGTTCTCAACTAGCCTACCTGGTTAAATAAAGGTGAAATAGAAAACCTTCCTAGAGGGAAGTTACAGCCCCTCCCTGGGTCTAGCTCTCGACCCGAAACCTACCCCACCGCTTGCCCTGCTGGAAGCTGGGGCCGCAGTGTGTGGGGCCCTTCAAAGTCCTGAGGAGGATAAACGAGGTGTGTTATCGATTACAACTCCCTTCCTATTATCGTATTAACCCCTCGTTTCATGTGTCTCTCCTCAGGCTGGTGGTAGCTGGTCCCCTGCAGGAAGGTGAGGTGCCGGAGGTCCCTCCGCCTCCTCTGGACATCGAGGGGTCCCCGGCATACACGATACGTGCCATTCTGGACTCGATATGCCGGGTGAGGGGCCTGTAGTACCTCGTGGACTGGGAGGGGTACGGCCTGGAGGAGAGGTGCTGGGTCCCGGTGGGGGACATCTTGGACCCGTCACTGTTGAGGGATTTCCATCGCCTCCACCCGGATCGTCCTGCGCCTCGCCCTCCGGGTCACCCTCGAGGCCGGTGTCGGCGCGCTGAGAGAGCTGCGCGTCAGGGGGGGGGGGGGGGGGGGGTACTGTCACGGCTCCTACTGAAGGTGGCTCCCCTTCCTGTTCGGGTGGCGCTCAGCGGTTGTCGTCACTGGCCTACTAGCTGCCACTGATCCTTTTCCCCCTTCCTGTTGATTGGTTTCACCTGTGTTGTGTTTAGGCTGATTAGTCGGCTATAATTACCAGGAGTCCCACCTGCCCGATTGTTTTGTGTGACTTGTGTGCACGAATGAGGTTTACGTGTTTCCCATTTCGTGGGGTTTTGCTGGACTGTTTAACTTAAGTCCCCGTGTTTGGGGCATTTGGTTTGTGTGCGTCCTGCCCTGTGTTTCGTGGGGTGGCTTATGTTCGCCGTTAGTGCATTAAATAGCACTCCCCTGAACTCTCTGCTTCCTGCACCTGACTTCGCACCCACTACACCCAGATCGTTACAGACAGGTGCAGGAATACGTAATATATGGTTTTATTACTCCACCCAAAATACAACATGTCATGAAAAAAGGCAGGGAGACAAAGCCCAAAACAAACACATATATAAAATACACTGGGATGTAACCCAAACAAAAGAGTGAGGTTTAAACCTCTAAACATCAGCATCCTGGTGTCGCCTCTTCACTGTTGATGTTGAGACTGGTGTTTTGCGGGTGCTATTTCATGAAGCTGCCAGTTGAGGACTTGTGAGGCGTCTGTTTTTAAACTAGACACTCTAATGTATTTGTCCTCTTGCTCAGGTGTTCTCTGGGGCCTCCCACTCCTCTTTCTATTCTGGTTAGGGCCAGTTTGCTCTGTTCTGTGAAGGGAGTAGTACACAGCGTTGTACGAGATCTTCAGTTTCTTGACAATTTCTCGCATGGAATAGCCTTCATTTCTCAGAACAAGAATAGACTGACGAGTTTCAAAATAAAGTTATATGTTTCTGGCCATTTGGAGCCTGTAATCAAACCCACAAATGCTGATGCTCCAGATACTCAACTGGTCTAAAGAAGGCCAGTTTTATTGCCTCTTTAATCAGGACAACCATTTTCAGCTGCGCTAACATAATTGCAAAAGGGTTTTCTAATGATCAATTAGCCTTTTAAAATGATAAACTTGGATTAGTTTACACAACGTGCCATTGGAACACAGGAGTGATGGTTGCTGATAATGGGTCTCTGAACGCCTATGTAGATATTCCATTAATAAATCTGCCGTTTCCAGCTACAATAGTCATTTACAACATTAACAATGTCTACACTGTATTTCTGATCAATTTGATGCTATTTTAATGGACAAAAAAATAGATTTTCTTTAAAAAACAAGGACATTTCCAAGTGACCCCAAAGTTTTGAACGGTAGGGGATGTGTATTTGTACGTATCTATTTGTATGTGTATATGTATGCATATTTAAATATGTGGGTATGTGTATGTACAGTTGAAGTCAGAAGTTTACATACACCCTAGCCAAATACATTTAAACTCAGTTTTTCACAATTCCTGACATTTAATCCAAGTAAAAATGCTGTGTCTTAGGTCAGTTAGGATCACCACGATATTTTAAGAATGTGAAATGTCAGAATAATAGCAGAGAGAATACATTATTTCAGCTTTTATTTATTTCATCACATTCCCATTGGATCAGAGGTTTATATACATTCAATTAGTATTTGGTATCATTGCCTTTAAATTGTTTAACTTGGGTCAAACGTTTCGGGTAGCCTTCCACAAGCTTCCCACAATAAGTTGGGGGAATTTTGGCCCATTCCTCCTGACAGGGCTGGTGTAACTGAGTAAGGTTTGTAGGCCTCATAGCTCGCTCACGCTTTTTCAGTTCTGCCGACAAATGTTCTATAGGATTGAGGTCAGGGCTTTGTGATAGCCACTCTAATACCTTGACTTTGTTGTCCTTGAGCCATTTTGCCACAAATTTGGAAGTATGGTTGCGGTAATTGTCCATTTAGAAGACCCATTTTCGACCAAGCTTTAACTTTCTGACAGATGTCTTGAGATGTTGCTTCAATATATCGACATAATTTTCCTTCCTCGTGATGCTATCTATTTTGTGAAGTGCACCAGTCCCTCCTGCACAAAGCACCCCCACAACATGATGCTGCCACCCCTGTGCTTCACGGTTAGGATGGTGTTCTTTGGCTTGCAAGCCTCCACCTTTTTCCTCCAAACACAACGATGGTCATTATGGCCAAACAGTTCTATTTTTGTTTCATCAGACCAGAGGACATTTCTCCAAAAAGTACGATCTTTGTTCCCATGTGCAGTTGCAAACAGTAGTCTGTCTTTTTTATGGCGTTTTTTGAGCAGTGGCTTCTTCCTTGCTGAGCACCTTTCAGGTTATGTTGATATATGGCTCGTTTTACTGTGGATATAGATACATCTATAGCATAGCATAGCATCTTCACAAGGTCCTTTGCTGTTGTTCTGGGATTGATTTGCACTTTTCGCACCAAAGTACGTTGATCTCTAGGAGACAGAATGCGTCTCCTTCCTGACTGGTATGACTGCTGCGTGGTCCCATTGTAACGGTTCTCTTGTGGTGAAGGAGAGTCGGACCAAAATGCAGCGTTGTGATGATTCATGTTATTTTAATAAAGGAAAACCTATCCATGAAAAAACTACCAAAATAATGAAAATGTGAAAACCGAAACAGTCCTATCTGGTGCAAACACAGAGACAGGAACAATCACCCACAAACACACAGTGAAACCCAGGCTACCTAAATATGGTTCCCAATCAGAGACAATGACTAACACCTGCCACTGATTGAGAACCATATCAGGCCAGACATAGAAGTAGACAAACTAGACATGAAACATAGAATGCCCACTCAGCTCACACCCTGACCAACCAAAACATAGAAACATACAAAGCAAACTATGGTCAGGGTGTGACACCCATGGTGTTTATACTTGCATACTATTGTTTGTACAGATAAACGTGGTATCTTCAGGCATTTGGAAATTGCTCCCAAGAATGAACCAGTCTTGCGGAGGTCTACAATTTTTTTTCTGAGGTATTGGCTGATTTATTTTGATTTCCCCATGATGTCAAGCAAAAAGGCACTTAGTTTGAAGGTAGGCCTCTCCAATTGACTCTAATTATGTCAATTAACCTATCAGAAGCTTCTAAAGCCATGACATCATTTTCTGGAATTTTCCAAAACAGTAATTATAAGTGAAATAATCTGTCTGTAAAACAATTGTTGGAAAAATTACTAGTAGATGTTCCACCAAGTAGATGTCCTAACCGACTTGCCAAAACTGTAGTTTGCTAAAACGATATTTGTGGAGTGGTTGAAAAACTAGTTTTAATGACTCTCACCTAAGTGTATGCACACTTCTGACTTCAACTGTATATATAAATAAATATATATATATATATTTACCCCCCAAAATATAGGGGATTAGAAATGATGTTGCCAACTTCCATTGATGGAAGCGACAATCTATCTGCAACATTAAATCTGCAACATTAAAGGTGATCCACCCCCTACATGTTTTTTTCAAAAATGTAAATTCCATTATTTAAAAAGAATGTATAATAACATGAAAAAAAAGAAGTGTTATTTTCTTTCTATTTTCTTCCCATTATTTTTTGCTGTCATCTCATCCTTTTCTAAATATCTTTATTGAAGAGATTATTGTTTTCACTCAACTTTTTAATTGCGTTGTAATTACATAATCATAAATCATTATTTTGACACATCACCCCCACCTCAGACATTCTCCCTTCAGACATTCTCCCACAAACCCCCGATTTGCCTTATTGCTAATATAAACTGATTATCAAAGTAATTAGAGCAGTAAAAATACATGTTTTGTCATACCCATTTTATACCGTCTGATATACCACGGCTGTCAACTAATCAGCGTTCAGGGATCGAACCACCCAGTTTATAATACAAAACATTTCATGGAATAATAGTTTATCATCGATACATCTACTGTGAATTCAAATATTTTCTTATTCAATAATAATTATATTTGGCTATGTGATAATTTAGAAAAGACAGAAGAGATACAGTCTTTTGAGGTAATTTAAATGTTCAAACATGTATTTTGGCTGCAGGGTAAATCGATTATGTAACGAGATTGTATTCGCTTATCTTCAGTTGGCCGCTTGGGCACGGGGCATGTGGCGAGCATGCCCTCAAGCAAGCACAGCACATACGCACGGAATTTAAGTAAATAAAGATACTACTTATTCGTGGAGAAAATATTATTCAATAGAACGAAGGTGAGTTATATTGTAATCTTGGGCTTTATTACGCGCCGCGTTCGTTCTGTACCTTTTGGGTGAAGAATTCGGTATTTTTATTGCAAGTACTGAGCGAGTTGGAGCAGAGAATTAGGGCACAATGAGCGGCCTGAGCATCTCGGACGCACTGGTTGGATTAGGTATAGTTTGAACCCAATGACTCCTGAAAGCTTTATAGAACAAACAGCACACTACGTTGTATAACAAGCTGCATGTATCTCATAAAATCTTTTCACTTTCCCAGCGTAGTGATGCCCACAATATGTCGAGAACAAAATGTTCCAAAAACAGGACATAGACTTTGTTAAATGTCCAACAGACCGTGATTACATCCCCGAATCAAACCAGCGCCATGCACAATGATGAATATAAGGTATTTTCTAGAGTGGATTTTCTATGGATAGGGAAAATGATAATTACTCTCTCCTCCAATGGGGTTCCATAGGCTAAATGCAAGTTGCAGATTCTTATGTTTAAATGTATGCCTCTACAGTCTTAGAAAAATGGTTTCAAATAGTTATTCGGCTGGCCCCATAGGATAATCCATTTTGGTTCCAGGTAGAACCGTTTTTGGTTCCAGATAGAACACTTTTGGATTCCATGTAGAACCTTAATGGAACAAAAAAATTGTTCTCCTTTGGGGTTCTCCTATGGGGACAGCCAAATAACCCCTTTAGGTTGTACATAGCAGTGTGTTCTTCTAATATATTTGTTTAATAATGGAGCAATACGTTTCCATGTGAATTATTGAATAGATTGTCGTGCGAAATACAATAAAAATGCCTACAGTTCTCTCAATGTATACAAATGAGTTATGATTTCTGTGTATCCAGATCTCATGGGGAAATGTGCGGACTAAGTGGCTACTAGCTTCACAATGATCTTTACTTGACATTGTTTTGATAATTATTTCACAACTTATTTTCGAGTGATATCCATATCCAGTCTTGCAGCGTGGCTACTAGACAGTGTAGAGTAGGCTACACTCCCATTCCTCGTGTGCGCGACGATACACCTGCCTCTTTCTTTTTACTCACTCTCGGTTTCCCTATACTGTGTTGTCGAACTCTTCCTTCCAAACGTGGGGGATAGCCTAGCAATTCTTAGCTTTTGAGAACATTGTGAATAATCACCGCCTTGTTATGCCTTCCTGTTTTGAAATAAAATATTTTTGCGGCGCTTGTGCATTATAACTGCTCACTCGGTATTTTCTGCAGTTCTGAGTTTTGGCTTTGGATACATTCTGTTACATTGATTGTACTCTTTCTTCTGTTTACTTTTGCATGATGGATCATGGTTACTTTCCTGATTTAGTTCGATAGTATTTCAAACGTGTAGCCTATTTTGGGGAGGGGAGGGGGGGACTTTGTTATTTAGGGAAAGACAGGGACTTCAATGTTATTTGTATGTCACCTGAGGCGGATTTACCATTAGGCAGAATAGGCAATTGCCTCACATCATAAGGGCCTCTTGAATTGGGCATAATTACAAATAATATAAATAATAAAATAATAAAAGCTTGATGGTGCATAGATTATATACGTCTTTACTATAGCCTATATATTAGTCAAGAGAATTTAAAGTATTTATAAACAAAGTAAAGTATTTATAAACAAAAACATTTATCTCTAAAACTTTTCATTCATTTTGTTCTATTTATCTATACAATAGGCCATAATTGATTTTGGCCCAATAGGCCTGCCATATTCCCACATTGAAGGAGCTTTCGTTATTTTTTGCTTAATAACCTTTAGGCCTACCTATACAAACATTTTAAAAAACAACTCTGCATCTCTCCCCAGCCCCAGTGGCTCTGCAAGTGTGGAGAGGATATTATCCGCTGCTGGCTGGCTCTCCAGTCACCATCGCATGAACCTGATGCCACAGACTGGCCAAAGTCGTGTTTCTAAAAATGAATTCTAAAAATGAATTCAAAAGGCACCAATTTTTTGTTGAATTTGATTTCATTCTTAGTAAGCCACAGCCTACGTATATGAACAATTGATAGACTATAATGATTTGATACAACAAAATGTTGTTTAAATGCTGAGCGCTTTATGTACCGTCTCAGGGAAGCTCCTCTGCATTGCTCGTCATCCTCACCAGGGTTTTGACCTGCCTGCAGTTCGATGTCGTGACCGACTTCAGTGGGCAAATGCTTACCTTCGACGGCCACTGGAGAAGTATTCTCTTCACGGATGAATCCTGGTTTCAACTGTACCGAGCAGATGGCAGAGAGTATGTATGGTGTTGTGTGGGCAAGCAGTTTGCTGATGTCAATGTTGTGAGTCCCCAATGGTAGCGGGGAGGTTATGGTATGGGCAGGCATAAGCTACGGACACCAAACACAATTGCATTTTATCGATAGCAATTTGAATGCACACAGATACCGTGACGAGATCCTGAGGCCCATTGTCATGCCATTCATCCGCCGACATAACCTCATGTTTCACCATGATAATGCATGGCCCCAAGTTGCAAGGATCTGCACACAATTCCTGAAAGCTGACAATGTCCCAGTTCTTCCATGGCCTGCATACTCACCAGCCATGTCACCCTTTGAGTATGTTTGGGATGCTCTACATCGACGTGTATGACAGCATGTTCCACCAATATCCAGCAACTTCGCACAGCCATTGAAGAGGAGTGGGACAACATTCCACCGGCCACTATCAACAGCCTGATCAATGTATTGCTGCATGAGGCAAATGGTGGTCACACCAGAAACTGACTGGTTTTCTGATCCAGGCCCCTACCTTTTTATAAGGTATCTATATTCACAGTCATGTGAAATCCATAGATTAGGCCCCAATTCATTTATTTCAATTGACTGATTTCGTTATATGAACTGTAACTCAGTAAAATCTTTTAAATCTTTCAATGTTGTCTTTATATTTTTGTTCAGTGTAAGCATTGTCTTGGTGCGTTCACACTCTTAGGGTCGGCCCATGGGTCCCAAGCTCCTCGTCCACTAGGAAAAGGCATTGTCAGATTCGAAGAGTTTCTCCAGGGTCTTGCCTGTCTCATCTGCCCCCTCTCCTTTCTCATCTGCACCATTTATTTCCATTGTGCCTGAGGGTGCTTGTCAGAGGAGCCACCCCAATTCCATAGTTGTGTGTTGTTGTGAAAGTAATTGTGCTTGTAGTCGCTGGACCTGGGCCTCATCTGTGGGTGAGGGGGTCCTTTGTAGGCTGTGTCTGTCTTTGGGCCCATCCTAAGAAACAGAAAAGAAGCATTGAATGTAGCTAGGCCTACATATCCCCTCTCATATCAAAACAGCAGGATGTGATCTTCAAGTTAGATTGGATTGCTACATTTTATGTATATTTACCTGCTTATAATTAGTGTACTGATTTCTCAGAGAAGTCCATCTCGTAGTGACATCTGACACAAAGGGGAAAGGAGAAATATTAAACTATGTTTCTAGCAGCAGGGTAGTAGTGCAGGATCATCTGCAAATATTCAGGCTTTAGCTTTGTGAATTCGCCATCTCAAATTGTAGAGCAGACATTGTTTTCACCCAAAGAAAACAATCAACACGTTGGATGAGTCAGTTTGTTATCTGGCTAGCATCCACCACTCTTCATGGCCAACTAGTTAGCTAGAAAACAAACAAAGTAACAAAACAGACATAGCCAGCGTGCTTCATAACATAGTGTGGCATACAAAACAAACAAAGTCCAAACAAAGCTACCTAGCTACACATGGAATTCATAACAGGAAGCAATCAAGCTACAGTTGGTAGTGGTCATTTAGCTAGCAACCCAGTTATCCAACTAACATTAACTGTGGGACAGGCAAAGGTTTCTGACTCAGTCATAAGCCAACTTTTTTTATAGCAAGTTCAACAAGGACTAAATTATCTTACCCGAACTGAGGACACAGGATAGGTGTAGTATTCCAATGAGATACTTCATTTCAACCAGTGGAGAATGTGAAACACTTTAAAAAAATGTTATTATCCAGGTGTTATAAATACAAAATACATGATTATAAATATTATAATTGTAATATATTATAAATACAAGTTCAATATGTACTTCAATTCAAATAAGAGGAGGTGGGGAGAGAGGTGTAGAAGACAGAAAAGGAAATAGATAAAACATAGGAGGTAGGAAGACAGCATATGATAAAGATGTACAGTGCTACCCTAATATTCTCTCAGTTCATCACAATTACATAGTGTCTCTAGCGGTATCTCCTAACCAGTTTTGGGATCCCAGTCGACCAGGAGGTTATCTTAAGAGCGGGTGAGGTGGCGATGACGGGACTGGCTTCTTCTCTCACATCAAAACATACCTGCAGACGAGAGACAGATGGATAGAGAGAGAGCATGATTAAGCTTTGTTTTTTTTTCATTCTAACACGGTCAGTCATCATATCAGGAGGTGAAATGGAAAGCTGACCATGAATCATTAACTCTACTACTACATCTCTATCTGTATTTCAATGTAAAGCATCTCTTTAATAATACTTCCTGTATAATATAAGCATACTTTCCCTTATAACAAATCAGAAAAACACTGGATAGATAGATCCATGTGCATGTGTAGCATGTGACAATTGCAGGATCATATCAAGGATAGCATCACAAATTAATACATACAGTTGAAGTTGGAAGTTTACATACACCTTAACCAAATACATTTAAACTCAGTTTTTCACAATTCCTGACATTTAATCCTAATACAAATTCCCTGTCTTAGGTCAGTTAGGATCACCACTTTATTTTAAGAATGTGAAATGTCAGAATAATAGTAGAGAGAATGATTTATTTCAGCTTTTATTTCTTTCATCACATTTCCAGTGGGTCAGAAGTTTACATACATTTGGTAGCATTGCCTTTAAATTGTTTAACTTGGGTCAAACGTTTCATGTAGCCATCCACAAGCTTCCCACAATAAGTTAGGTGAATTTTGGCCCATTCCTCCTGACAAAGCAGGTGTAAAGGTTTGTAGGCACCCTTGCTCACACACGCTTTTTCATTTCTGCACACAAATGTTCTATAGGACTGAGGTCATCTTGAGATGTTGCTTCAATATATCAACATAATTTTCCAAACATAACGATGGTCATTATGGCCAAATAGTTATATTTTTGTTTCATCAGACCAGAGGACATTTCT
Organism: Oncorhynchus kisutch; assembly: GCF_002021735.2. NCBI lineage: Eukaryota > Metazoa > Chordata > Actinopteri > Salmoniformes > Salmonidae > Oncorhynchus > Oncorhynchus kisutch. The sequence continues at coordinate 46,679,224 of NC_034176.2, forward strand.
CCCAAAATTACGATTTTTGTCCCCATGTGCAGTTGCAAACCGTAGTCTGGCTTTTTTGGTGGTTTTGTAGCAGTGGCTTCTTTCTTGCTGAGCGGCCTTTCAGGTTATGTCGATATAGGACTCGTTTTACTCCTTACGAACCACATAGCATATCATTACAGCAGTATGTATGTTAGCTGTCTACCCAACATTAGTACCTATACATCAAACTTACCAGTATATTAACTATAGGCTATTTAACTACCCAACATTTATTGCCTTGATTATTCCTGTCATTCTTAGGTTCCCTAAATGTTATAGTCGTCGTGCGTTCTCAATGGACATTCGGTGTGCTTTCGTAAATCCGCTCTTATCTACTCCGATTTCAGAGCACTCTCATCTGAGTGTACCAGACCGCAGAATAATGAATTGACGAGCGCTAAAAACCCGTTGAATTTGCCGGTGTCAGTAAACATCGGCAAAAGAACAGACTTAATTTGTTTCCAGCAGCACAGTTACAGTCACTAACGCTCTGGTTAACACGAAAACTGCCTAACCAGCTCTGCTAGGGCAAGTAAAATGGTCCGAGGGGTCTCACTTGTGTCTGGAAGTAGCTAGCAAGCTAGCCAATGTTAGCTTGCTAGTTACTTCCAGACACAAGTGAGACCTCTCGGACCATTTTACTGCTCAAATCAACCCTACTCCTCAGCCCAAACGTCCAGTGTGCGCTCCGATAGCGAAACGGTGGGAATATACCCAGAGGGTTTTTCATTTTCATTGAATAGAAACACTATAATATTAATCAAATGAATTAAGCAAGTACCAGTCAAAATGTTGCACACACCTACTCATTCCAGGATTTTTCTATATTTTTACTATTTTGTACATTGTAGAATAATAGTGAAGACATCACAACTATGAAATAACAGGTATGGAATCAGTTAAGAACAAATTCTTACTTACAAGGACAGCCTACTCCTTCCTCCCCGTCGGGGAATTGAACCCCAGTCTCCCACTTGCCTGCAATATGGAAGACTATCAAATGCTTCTCAAACTACCAATAACTTGCATTAACAGAATAAATGGCTGACAATTAGATAACGTGCCACAGAATGCTGCAGCAGCCCACAAGGTGTGCCACAGTATGACATAACTTTTAAAGGAGGAACCACTGTATCTATAGAGTACATTATGTACTCTATTGCTTTGGATGTGAAAGTGTCACAGACATATAGCTTGAACTTGATATTGATAACCCATTCACAAGTTGCATTGTAATGAGACAAGTACTAGTAAAGTGGGTGCTAGACATTGGTGGTGAATGAGGTCAGTTTTCCACTTACTATTTAAGCTCTTTGAGCATCTGGAAAAGCAATATATAAATGCAATCAAGTATTAGTATTATTATAAAATATGGTGGAGATTGAGGTAACCCGTCCTGCAAGTACAGGGAACTTTATGGTCTGCCCGCTGATCTTATTTTCTGAAGGGTTAGGAAGGGAAGAGGGAGGGGTATACTATGTGGGGTATGCACTGGAACAGACCACATGGAAAGTGTTTGTGTATACAGAATGTGTGTGCTTTCATATATCCATACCACATAGACTGTGGTCTATACATACTGTATGTGTTGATATTTATTCAGGTGTCCATACATGTGTGTGTGTGTGGGTTGTTTATGTTTCCATTCATAGTATGTGTGCGCGTTCATGCAGTGAGTGTTTTTTATATGGGTGTGTGTGCATATGTTTATTTAAGTATGTTTAATGGTGCATATAGCTACACGTGCTCTCATTTCAAGTACAATACCCTGATCTATCCACTGTCTATTGTTCCCTCGTCTTCTTGGGATGGGAAGGGGGTGGGAGGTGTCTGGGTAGGTGGGTAGGACTCTGGCACATAGACTACTACTTCTCAAGCTGCACTGAGATGGTGGTTGTTCAGAGAGTAAGGACTGAAGTGAAGTTAGGTTCAGATATTGTGTTCAGATATTTTGGTTATCTGACTTACACCCCTCCCCCCCACACCAAGTTTAGCCACAAAATGGTTCCCCATGGTAGGCACTGTGTACTTATAGTTACACTTCCAGCACTATGGGTACAGCCTTATGGATGGAACCAACCCCCCAATGGCAACAGGGCATGCTAGCTAAATGCCTGATTTGTTGACAAACTCAGTAAGTTGTTTAGTTGATTGTACTGAAGGTCACAAACAGAGATCCTACCTAACAGGTAATATCTATTGTTACTTCAAGTAGTGCCACACTTTGTGTCATATTTTAGTTGACTGTCTAAAACAGCTTACAGGTAGCTTTAGGCTGATCAAACGTCATTTACCAACTAACCTAACGTAGCAGGTGTAAAAGAAATGCCTGAAACTACATGCCCCACATTTGTATTTGTATTGATTATGGATCCCCACTAGCTGCTGCCAAAGCAGAAGATCATCAAAGGTAAGGCATTAATTATATCGCTATTTCTGACTTTCGTGGCGCACATGCCTGGTTGAAATATATTTTTCATGCTTTGTATGCGGGCGCTGTCCTCAGATAATCAGATAATGTGCATGGTGTGCTTTTGGCGTAAAGCCTTTTTGAAATCTGACACAGCGGCTGGATTAACAAGAAGTTAAGCTTTATTTTGATGTATTACACTTGTGATTTTATGAAAGTTAAATGTATTAATTCTGTAGTTTGAATTTCGCACCCTGCAATTACACCGGATGTTGGCCAGGTGGGACGCTACCATCCCACCTGCCCATAAGAAGTTAACAAGATTCAACAACTGAGACATAAACTGAACAAGTTCCACAGACATGTGACTAACATAAATGGAATAATGTGTCCCTGAACAAAGGGGGGTGGGGGGTCAAAATCAAAAGTAACAATCAGTATCTGGTGTGTCCACCAGCTGCATTAAGTACTACAGTGCATCTCCTCCTTGTGGACTGCACCAGATTTGCCAGTTCTTGCTGTGAGATGTGACCCGACTCTTCCACCAAGGCACCTGCAAGTTCCCAGACATTTCTGGGGGGAATGGCCCTAGCCCTCACCCTCCGATCCAACATATCCCAGACGTGCTCAATGGGATTGAGATCTGGGCTCTTCGCTGGCCATGGCAGAACTATGACATTCCTGTCTTGCAGGAAATCACGCACAGAACGAGCAGTATGGCTGGTGGCATTGTCATGCTGGAGGGTCATGTCACCCTGACCATCACCCTTGGTGAGACAAAACCAGTGAATCAGCGAAGAGCCCTTTTTGCCAGTCCTGTCGTGTCCAGCGACTGTGCCCATAGGCAATGTTGTTGCCGGTGATGTCTGGTGAGGACCTGCCTTACAACAGGCCTACAAGCCCTCAGTCCAGCCTCTCTCAGCCTATTTCGGACAGTCTGAGCACTGATGGAGGGATTGTGCGTTCCTGGTGTAACTCTGGCAGCTGTTGTTGCCATCCTTTACCTGTCCCGCAGGTGTGATGTTTGGATGTACCGATCCTGTGCAGGTGTTGTTACACATGGTCTGCCACTGCGTCACTGCATCTCTCTGTAGTGCTGTCTTAGGCATCTCACAGTACGGACATTGCAATTTATTGCCCTGCCACATCTGCTTTCCTCATGCCACCTTGCAGCATGCCCAAGGCACATTCACGCAGATGAGCAGGGACCCTGGGCATCTTTCTTTTGGTGTCAGTAGAAAGGCCTCTTTAGTGTCCTAAGTTTTCATAACTGTGACTTTAATTGCCTACAGTCTGTAAGCTTGTTAGTGTGTTAACGACCATTCTGCAGGTGCATTTTCATTAATTGTTTATGGGTCATTGAACAAGCATGGGAAACTGTGTTTAAACCCTTTACAATGAAGATCTGTGAAGTTATTTGGATTTTCACTAATTATCTTTGAAAGACAGGGTCCTGAATGCAGGACTTTTCTTTTTTTGCTGAGTTTAGAACTAAGTTCTATTTTAGCACCTGGCTATGCAGACGCTTGCAAGCAGTTTGGATGAAATGATTGAATAACATGTAGGGGTAAATTTATTTTGCAACATTCAGGCAGGCAAAGTGCGCAGTATGGTCAGCATGTCAGAACAGCCCTTGTTGGGAGTTACCACAGGATAATTCCAGGGTTCTCAGGCATTATTGCTTAATTAAGTACAAACATTTTAAAGACCATAGGGATTTTATAGAATTCGATTCTATAAAAAGTGACATCTTTCACATGCATCTGTTTCCAATTACATCTCATTGAATGTTGACTATTAAATAGAAAATAGCATCCACCATCTATTTCCTTTCTCTTCTGTTGTCCGAGTGAAGATAAAACAAGTTAGTTAGACACACAAGTGAGCATGAAAGATCGAAGCAGGATTATTGTTATTTGTTGTGACACGTGGATTAGATTAGATGACAATGACATCTCAGCAGATGTGTAATCTCCTCTTCTTCCCTGCACAGACGAGCCATGGTAGTCTAGACTATTGTTTGTTTTGTTGATCATGTTATGCACTCTGAATGATAGGGCTGAGAGATGTTTTCTTTGTTAGATGATATGACAAATGCATTAGATTAATATAATGAATTACGATAAACTACAACAGACTATAGTAATCAAATAAATAGATAACAAGACATCATTTAATTACAAAAGATAATGTTACAATACTAATGTTAGAAGACACACAGATCACTCTCTCACATAGGTTCTGTAGATCTGCAAAGTGCACAATCTGGTCTGCTGCTGGCTTTCCAACAAGTACTCATCCACCACTGATCTGTAGTCCTCCAGTGCAGTTTATGGCAGTAGGGATGGAGGCAAGTCACGTCAATGCTTTCCCTGTACTGTCTGGTACCATTACAGCCACATGTCAATATGCAATATGCAAAGGTCTTAGGGCTCAGTTCCAACCAACAGTTGAACTAGTGTTCTCCCAAAATAAGCGTCATGTCTATGTCATGCAACTGACTTTTTCAAAAGCTCCAGAAATGACAATGAGACATGCCTAGTTAAATAAATAATAAAATAAATGTAGAAATATAACCACTTCTTTTCTGACTGAGTGATCCGAGTGATTCCCTTCTAACACTGCTCCATTGCAAGATTAAAATATTTAAATGAGACTTCCCTAGTGAAATAACGATTTATTTAAATAAATAAATACAATGTGTCTTCACAGAGCTTATCTGTGATCTCTGGTGACTGACTGCTCTGTGTTCCTGTAGGAATGGAGTTCCCTGTGGACGGCCTGGCCAGCGTGACCCAAGAGGTCCTGGAGAGATCAGCCCAGGACTACATGAACAGCATCCTCCACAGCAATCCAGACTCACCTGCACATCTCACCCTCGCCAACAACACACAGGTAAACACCTCACCCTCAGCAATACACACAGGTAAAGGAGCTTTGACTGCATTTGTGACCGACTAGCTCGATTCAGTCTTATGTAGCAAATTTTGAAATTGTGTTTTTTACATTGGATCAAAGTACAGACTCAGAGCTAGAGAATTGTATATCATACCATACAGTTGAGGAACATCGGAAAATTGATGAATTTATAACCTCACTTATGAGAAAATGTCCCTTGAATGTTTTGGTACACCTACTGGAGAGCTCTTCTTTGTCTACACCTATTCAGCATCGTTCACACCCTCTTAAGCTTTAGCCCCACCCAGCTCTTTAAGAATTCATGTGAGGCCATGTACTAAACAACCAAAGATTTCAAGACTAACTGGTGTGTTCATAAATTCAATCTGGTGTACCAGAGTGTGTTTAGAGTGCGCTCTGGGCGTACCGTAAACGCAGAGTGTTGTCAGATTGTCCGTTGGTAAATTCAGAGCGTTTCACTCTCATAGCGTTCAAAGCGCACCTTAGACGATTTGGCCGAGGAGTCGGGTTGATCCAAGCGTTCTGACCTAACAACAGCAGTCAAGCACCCAAGCTTACTGGCTAAGGTTGGCTAGCTTGCTAAATACTTCCAGACAGAACAGCTCACTCTGACCATTTTACTCACCCTAGCAGAGCTGGTTAGGCAGTTTTTATGTTATGTTGGTGTCTGCAACTATGCTGCATTTTGAAAATGAAAATTTTTTTGCAAACGTTTTTATGTGTAAATGTGTCAGTTATTCTGACGAATTTACCAGCTACGTCCCAACTCATAATGTTACTACCCTGCATGAATCTGCAGGGAGCTAACCAACCAGGTTCAATGATAGCTAGCTAGCTAACATTAGGCTATAACTAGCAATGCAAATGGCTCTGAGATACGAATAATATTATTACACAGATCATGCATGTAACATTAGCTAGCAAGCCAGCCAGCTAACATTAACTAGCTAGCTAACAGTACGCTTTAACTTGAAATTAACCCAACTTTTTGACAAAATTAGAAACGTGTAATATCTGAAAATGTAGCTAGCTAGACAATCTCACCCGTATAAATGGATGGACGCTTCTCCCTCTCTGTCACGGATATCATGGTTGCCTTAGTTTGAAGATGTAATCCACAGACAGCTAACTGTCTGTTTTATACAACAGCCTTCTGTGTGTTCTCTTTTCGACTCCGTCTGCATATTTGCAATCAAACGCCAGAATTTTCTTCATCTCCTTAGCTATCATACTCCAATTCCACAGTGTTGATACCGATTTCAAAAAACTTGATCCTCCGGAAAGTGGAGAGCGACCCCTTTGCAGTTCTACTACGTGATATCTTTAAAAACATTTTTTTTTAAAGCTGCGTTAGAAAGGATTACAAACACATCAGCTCAGGTTTAGCCACAGAAAAAGAAAAGATCTTCCCTTTAGCCATGATTGGCTAACAATTGTATTTGTATTTACAGATGGCATACAAGTTTGTTATTAAGGCACATGGCAGTTGGCAAGTTCCAGAAGGCATTTCTACGTTCAAATGGCTCTCCTGTGAAGTAGTGACGCGTGTCATACTCCTACTTTGCTGAAATTAGTCAGATTTGACTGCCAAAAATCTGTCATTGAATCTGCCTTGGCTAGATTTACATACTTCCAGTGCTACAGTTATTCCAGGTCTGCTTCGCCACTTTAAAACGACAAAACAGTTATATTATGAAATCTGCCCCTTTTCATAGGAAGTAGCCTATTTGATGGAATTCAAATGTACAGCTTCCCTAGCATTGTTCTACTATATGCAAAATTATACCCCAATAGATTACATGGTTGAATTTTGATCTTGTGCTCCTGTCCTCACCCAGGTGCCCATTGGGCTTTCCAATGTGGGTTTCGTCCCTCTGTATGGAGCCGACCTGAGACAGAAAGTCCTCGCCCTGTTCTCCCCACAGGACCAGTTTACAGGTAAATGAGGTCTTATGAGGAAATTGTTGATGATGTTGACACAAAATGGAGACTGCTAATGGAGACCCCCCCCCCCCCCCCACCTAAGGCTAATGTAATGCCACTGTGTCTTTTGTGCCTTCAGGAACTGTAAAATGAATCATGAAAATGTTTACCAATTGTAACAGTTAACAATGTAATAATATGTATTTAAAAGCGGTACATATAGTATTTCTAAAAGTTTCTTGTATTCTTAGTCTATATATTGTGCATTCAGAAATTATTCAGACCCCTTCACTTTTTCCACATTTTGTTACATTACAGCCTTATTCAAAAATGTATTAAATGAAAAAAATATCTTATCAATCTACACACAATACCCCACAACTTCAAAGCTGATTTTTTTTATTCTATTGAAGATAGAAAACAGAAATACTTTAAGTATTCAGATCATTTGCTATGAGACACACGTAATTGAGCTCAGGTGGATCCTGTTTCCATTGATCAACCTTGAGATGTTTCTACAACTTGATTGGAGTCCACATGTGGTAAATTCAATTTATTGGACATGATTTGGAAAGGCACACACCTGTCTATATAAGGTCCTGCAGCTGACAGTTCATGTCAGAGCAAAATCCAAGCCATGAGGTTGAACGAATTGTCCATAGAGCTCCGAGACAGGATTGTGTCGAGGCACAGATCTTGGGATGGGTACCAAAAAATGTCTGCAGCATTGAAGGTCCCCAAGAACACAGTGGTCACCATCATTATTAAATGGAAGAAGTTTGCAACCACCAAGACCCTTCCTAGAGCTGGCTGCCCGGCCAAACCGAGCAATCGAGGGAGAAGGGCCTTGGTCAGGAAGGTGACCAAGAACATGATGGTCACTCTGACAGAGCTCCAGAGTTCCTCTGTGAAGATGGGAGAACCTTCCAGAAGACAACCATCTCTGCAGCACTTCACCAATCAGGCCTTTATGGTAGAGTGGCCAGATGGAAGCCACTCGTCCGTAAAAGGCACGACAGCCCGCTTGCAGTTTTCCTAGTCAGGATCAAGGAAAAGATGAACGGAGCAAAGTACAGAGAGATCCTTGATGAAAACCTGCTCCAGAGTGCTTAGGACCTCCCCAAATACCCAAGAAGAATCAAGGCTGTAATCACTGCCAAAGGTGTTTCAACAAAGTACTGAGTAAAGGGTCTGAATACTTATGTAAATGTGATATTTTCATTTTGTGAAGGGGTCTGAATACTTTTCAAATGTTTCAAATATTGTATGTAATTGTTGTGTGCGTTATCTCTATCAGCGGTGGGGCTGTACTTGTTGGATCGATGGTGGTCACTGGAGGACATCCTAAAAACAGCAGACCCTGCCAGAGATGGATGTGTGGAGGTACTATCTTTGAAAACTATTTTAGCTGTATGTGTACTAATACACCACCTGGTTGTTGAGAAATAGCATGTGTAAGAGTTCTCACTATTGTTGCAGAAATTATTATACAGCTGCAAAAGTAAATGTAAAATAAGACGCATCCAAGAGACAATAGGTATATATTTGTGGGTTTATTTTTTAAACGTTTTTTTAAAACAAGAATTAGATAGTATTGGGTCAGTGAATTGAATGAGACACACAGGGGTGCTGACTGATGTGGTTGTGTGTTTTGCTATGTGTTCCTCTATAGGTGGAGACTCTAGGGGAGAGGATAGTCCTGTACATTTTGAATCGTGTGGTGTACAGAGCCATGGAAATGAGTTCAGACGAACTACCTTTCCTCTGCCACGGGGAGAGCGACAACGCCAAGATCCTCTGGAAAGACGGACAGGCAGTCGGCTTCTACTCAGTCAAACCTTCAGGTAAGGAACCTGGCATTGACATTGAAGATAAAAGCATTGATGCTCAATTCTTGTCACACATCAGGTATTATGGAGTAGAGCTGAGTTCAAGTGTCTATGTGCTGTTTAGTAAACTATGGGTGACCTTTAATACTGACATTTTTAAATACAGAACAGCATATGTGTGCAAAACAAAGATAGTTCCTAACTCACAAAGCCAATGCGCATTTTCGCATAGACGTTTATACGTATTGTATTCTTTCCAATGTGTGTATATACAGTGGCTTGAGAAAGTATTCACCCCCTTGACATGTTTTCTATTTCGTTGCCTTACAACCTGGAAATAAAATAGATTTTAGGGGTGTTTGTATAATTTGATGTACACAACATGCCTACGACTTTGAAGATGCAAAATATGTTTTATTGTGAAATAAACCAGAAATAAGACAAAAAAACTGAACTTGAGCGTGCATAACTATTCACCCCCCCCCCCAAAAGTCAATACATTGTACAGCCACCTTTAGCATCAATTACAGCTGCAAGTTTCTTGGGTATGTCTCTATAAGCTTTGCACATCTAGCCACTGGGATTTTTGCCCATTCTTCAAGAAAAAACTCCAGCTCTTTCAAGTTGGATGGGTTCTGCTGGTGTACAGCAATCTTTAAGTCATACCACATATTCTCAATTGGATTGAGGTCAGGGCTTTGACTAGGCCATTCCAAGACATTACAGATGTTTCCTCTTAAACCACTTGACTGTTGCTTTAGCAGAATGCTTAGGGTCATTGTTGTGCTGGAAGGTGAACCTCCGTCCCAGTCTCAAATCTCTGGAAGACTGAAACAGGTTTCCCTCAAGAATTTCTCTCTAATTAGCACCATACAACATTCCTTCAATTCTGACTAGACTCCCAGTCCCTGCCGATGAAAAACATCCCCACAGCATCATGCTATACCCACCATGCTTCACTGTAGGGATGGAGTTCTCCGGGTGATGAGAGGTGGTGGGTTTGCGCCAGACATAGCATTTTCCTTGATGGCCAAAAAGTCTCATCTGAGCAGAGCACCTTTTTTCATATGTTTGGGGAGTCTCCCACACCCCTTTTGGCGAACACCAAATGTGTTTGCTTATTTTTTACTTTAAGCAATGGCTTTTTATCTGGCCACTTTTCCGTAAAGCCCAGCTCTGTGGAGTGTAAGGCTTAAAATAGTCCTATGGACAGATACTCCAATCTCCCCTGTGGAGCTTTGCAGCTCCTTCAGGGTTGTCTTTGGTCTCTTTGTTACTGCTCGGATTAATGCCCTCCTTGCCTGGTCCGTGAATTTTGGTGGGCGGCCCTCTCTTGGCACGTTTGTTGTGGTGCCATATTCTTTCCAATTTATAATAACGGATTTAATGGTACTCCGTGGGATGTTTCTGATTTTTTTTATTACCCAACCGTGATCTGTACTTCTCCAAAACGTTGTCCCTGACCTGTTTGGAGAGCTCCTTGGTCTTCATGGTGCCACTTGCTTGATGGTGCCTCTTGCTTAGTGGTGTTGCAGACTCTCAGGTCTTTCAGAACAGGTGTGTGTATACTGAGATCATGTGACAGATCATGTGACACTTAGATTGCACAAAGGTGGACTTCATTTAACTAATTATGTGACTTATGAAGGTGATTGGTTGCACCAGATCTTATTTAGGGGCTTCATTGCAAAGGGGGTAAATACATATGCAGGCACCACTTTTCGGGTTTTTATTATTTTAGAATTTTTTGAAACAACTTGTTTTTTTTATTTCACTTCACCAATTTGGACTATTTCTTGTATGTCCATAACATGAAATCCAAATAAAAATCCATTTAAATTACAGGTTGTAATGCAACAAAATAGAAAAATGCCAAGGGGGTGGATACTTTTGCAAGGCACTGTATACTGAATGAAAATTTAAATGCAAAATGCTACAATTTCAAAGAATTTACTGAGTTATAGTTCATATGAGGAAATCAGTCAATTGAAATAAATGTTATTAGGCCCTTATTTATGGATTTCACGTGACTGGGAATACAGATATGCATCTGTTGGTCACAGATACCTTTAAAACAATGGGTCTCAGGATTTCATCACTGTATTTCTGTGCATTCAAAAAGCCATCAATAAAATTCAATTGTGTTCGTTGTCTGTAGCTTATGCCTGACCATACCATAACCACACGGCCACAGTGGGGAGCTCAGTTCAAAACATTGACATCAGCAAACCACTTGCCCACACAACGCCATACACCCAGTCTGTGGTTGTGAGGCCAGTTGGATGTACTGCCAAATTCTCTAAAATGACATTGGAGGTGGCTTATGGTAGAGAAATAAACATTAAATTATCTGGAATCAGCTCTGGTGGACATTCCTGCAGTCAGCATGCCAATTGCACACTCCCTCAAAACTTGAAATATCTGTGGCATTGTGTTGTGTAACAAAACTGCACAGTTTAGAGTGGCCTTTTATTGTCCCCAGCACAAAGTACACCTGTGTACATTTTTTAAAACCTTTATTTAACTAGGCAAGTCAGTTAAGAACAAATTCTTATTTTCAATGACGGCCTAGGAACAGTGGGTTACCTGCCTGTTCAGGGGCAGAACGACAGATTTGTACTTTGTCAGCTCGGGGGTTTGAACTTGCAACCTTCCGGTTACTAGTCCAACGCTGTAACCACTAGGCTACCCTCCTACCCTAATCATGCTGTTTAATCATCTTATTGATATGCAACACTGTCAGGTGGATGGATTATCTTGGCAAAGGAGAAATGCTCAGTAACAGGGATGTAAACAAATTTGTGCACAGAATTTGAGAGAAATAAGATTTTTGTGCGTATGGAACATCTCTGGGGTATTTTATTTCAGCTCATGAAACATGGGACCAACACTTTACATGTTGCGATTATATATTTGTTCAGTGTACATCCTATATATGTTTCTGACTATCTACTGTAGTCATGAGTCTCCATATGTTTTCCTGTTTTCCATATAGGCAGCTTGTGCAGTACCTTCTTAACCCAGTGCTATCAGCTTCCTATCATGGACTCCATATTCGTCAGGAAGTGTCACCGTGACAACGGCCTGGGCCTTCAAATGCTGGAGAACTTTGTTGAATGTTTCAAAGAGGACTGCCTTGGGTTGAGATACCCCCTTTCAAAAGTTATGTACAAAGGTAATCATCAACCTTTTTTACTAGTTGTGAAATACAGGAAAAGGACCGAGCACGCCCCCATTCTCATCAACGGGGCTGCAGTGGAGCAGGTTTAGAACTTCAAGTTCCTTGGTGTCCACATCACCAACAAACTATCATGACAGCCGTGAAGAGGGCACGTCAAAGCCTATTCCCCCTCAGGAGACTGAAAAGATTTGGCCTGGGTCCTCAGATTCTCAAAAGTTTCTACAGCTGCACCATCGAGAGCATGGTTGCATCACTGCCTGGTATGGCAACTGTACGGCCTCCAACTGCAAGGCACTACAGAGGGTAGTGCGTTCGGCCCAGTACATCACTGGGGCCAAGCTTCCCGCCATCCAGGACCTCCATACCAGGAAGTGTCAGAGGAAGGCCATGAAAATGGTCAGACTCCAGCCACCCTAGTCATAGACTGTTCTCTCTGCTACCGCACGGCAAGCGGTACCGGTGCACAGTGGCAGTTCTAGCTTGTATGGCTCCCTGGATGAACCCCCCCCCCCTTCAACAACAAAAAGCACCATTCTGCACTAACTGTCATTTTTATTCAGACATTTGGAACAACACAAATAAATAATCATAACATTTAAGACTATATAAATATATACAAAAATAAGACTCATAAATCTCAGAAAGAAGTAACAACGACAAATAGAAACATATTGTAGTATATAAATACAAATAAAAAAAGAGAATTGAATTATTACACTATTACACTTCAAACAATAAACACACTAACTAAATTGCACAACTAATGGCATTACTAATTGCATTAGTACTGTACAAAGTTAGAGGTGCGCTATTTGATAGATTCCCCTGCTCCCCCTACCTTATTATTATTCATTTTTATTCTTAACTTCTTAAAGCATTGTCGGTTAAGTTCTTGTTGTATTCGACGCATGTGACAAATAACATTTGATTAGTTGTTGAAATACTTACAATGTTCACACAGAGAAATACAAGAATGGTTGAAAGATTTCAAAACATTCCCTATCCTCTCCTAACCTGCAGCCATCAGCCTACCAGTTCACTTCCTTAACAACTTCTTATCGTTTTCCAGTGTGTGGGAAGTACCTGAGCCTGTACCCGGCCGACAGAGACCTGCTGTGGGAGGTGGAGAGTGTTGGAAGACCCAGCCAGAGGACTAACATAGCCAACAAGATCCAGGCTATGGGTCTGAGCTGTATGTTTATCACAGGTTTAAAATGGCAGACGTGCACATCCCAGACGTGCACAATATAGCCTAGGTGTCTATATTGCTGTACTTAGGATGCTAGAATGACACGTCACTGTATGTCTTGAACAGAGACATTTCTCACTAAAATTATGGAATTGTAACTTCTTCCCTCAGCCTTATCCAAGTACCTCCCCTTTACGGAGCACTCTGTGGCGAACCGTGTGGGGGCTGAAAATGAGGGGGTAATGGAGAAAGTGACATCACGCATACAGGAAGCCATGGAGTACACTGTTGAAATTGTGGTACGTTTTTAAATATAACAATAGATTTAATGTAAAGAATATAAAACATGTTATGTGACAAATAATCTCTATTTTTCAATATTTATTTTAGTTTTGTGTTACTTTGACTTATAGCATTTGCAATGGAATGTTTATTGTTTTGCTTACATAATAACATACATTTACTTTGTTTATAGGAGGACGTTACACTGGTCAAAGTGACAAAAGGCAAGTATTGGTTGTTTCATGTACTGGATCTTTGTAATAAGTTCTAACATATGTTCTCTAAAACGACAGCGTTTCACCTCCTAACATCATTTTTTATGATGTTTCCAGAGAAGGAAGAAACGCCGGTTACAATCAGAGGCAGGAGCAGTGGCCAGAAATTCAAGAATATCTCGGAGGAAAGCAAATCAGAGGAAAGCAAATCAGAGAAAGTCATCAGGTAACAGAATGTGAATACTGCTTTGTTTCAAATGTTAATGTCCAGTAAAACACACAAACAGTTAAATAACTATTGCCTAAATGAAGGTCATTCACTTTGGAATATATGTGTGGTGTAGGATTGAGGATATTGAAGCAGAGGTGGATACCCCAAAAGAGAATCCAGTTTCAGAGCATCTGCAAGAGAATGAAAAAGTTGTTGCTGTAGCTGAATGCGACGAAGAGGAGATAGCTGAGGTATATATAAATGTAATATGATTCGTAAACAATTCATCTGTTTTTCAAGTGTCCAGGAGTAAGGAGGCTTAAGTGACACAGGCTCTTTAAAAAGTTTATATTTTACAGGATGTCGTTGACATAGCCACAGAGGACACAGCAATTGAGCTTGATAATGTGTCCTCGGAGATTGAGGAGGAGGAGGAGGAGGAGGAGGAGACGGAGGAGGTTCCAAAGGAGGTGGCAGGAACCAATGAAGACAAAGAAGAGAACAAAGAAGAAACAGCCGAAGAATCCTCGAAGGAGGGGAAAAAAAGAAGAGGCAGACCAAGATCCACTCGTCTCACGAAACCTGTTGAGGCTGAGGAGGAGAGAGTGGAAGAGGAGCAGCCAGTAGTTGAGGAACCTGCTGAGGAAGAGGAGAATATCTCACCAGCTGAGGAGGAAGAGGCAGCTCCAGTGGTAGAAACAAGAGTCTTGAGGAGAGGAAGAAAAAGCGTTCCACCTACCCTAACACCAAAATGCAAGTCCACAAGAAGAGGCAAACTGCCTGAGGAAGAGAAGGCGGAAGAGCCAGAGGAGAAAGAGGCAGCTGAGGAAGAAGAGGCACCAGTAGTGGAAGCAATAACTGAGGAAGAGGAAAATGTGGAGGAAAAGAAGAAAGAGGTGGAAGCAGAAGAAGAAACGGTAGAAAAACTAGCAGAGGTAGTTGAAGAGGCAGAAAAAGTGGAGGGGGAGGCAACAGCGGTGGATAATGTAGCAGATGAACCAGTAGAAAAACCAGTTGAGGAAGAAGAGAAGACCACACCACCTGAGGAGGAAGAGGAGGCTCCAGTTGTAGAAACAAGAGTCCTGAGAAGAGGAAGAAAAAGTGTTCTAGTTACTACACCAAAATGCAAGGCCACACGAAAAGGCAAACAACCTGCGAAAGTGGAGGCGCCAGATGAAGAGTCAGCTGAGGAAGAAGAGGCACCAGTAGTAGATGCCAGAGTTTTGAAGAAAGGAAGAAAATCTACCCCTGCCAAACCCAGATGCAAATCCAAACAACGCCACAAACAACCCGAGGAAGAGGTAGAGGAGGTGGCTGAACCTGTGTTGGATTCTGTGGATAAAATGGTAGAGAGAGAAAAAGAAGTGGAGGAAACAGCAGCAATAGAGAAGGGAGAAAAAGTGGAGCAAGATAAACCAGTGGAGAAGGAAATGGCAGAGGAGGAGGTAGCTGTAATAGTGGAAGAAGAAATGGTGGAGGAAGAAGAGGAAACTGAAACTGCACCAGTGGGAGAGGAGAGTGTTGCAGAAGAAAAGGTGGAGGAGGAAGCAACAACTGGGGAAGAGGAAAATGTGGAGGAAGAGAAGGAGAAAACCGAAGCTGAACCTGAATCAACGGAAGAGGAGAGTGCTGCAGAAGAAAAGGTGAAGGAGGTAGCAACAACTGAGGAAGAGGAAAATATGGAGGAAGAGAGGGAAGCGGAGATAGTGGAGGAAGAACAAATAGAGGAAGCTGAAACTGCAGTTTCAGCTGAAACTCTTACTGTGGAAGAAAAGGTGGAGGAGGAAGCAAAAACCATAGAGGAGGAAAAGGTGGAGGAAGCAACAACTGAGGAAGAGGTAAAAGTGGACGAAGATAAGAAAGAGGAAACAGTTATAGAAAAACTAGCAGAGGAAGTTGCTATGGTAGAAGAGGCAGAAAACGTGAAGGAGAAAGAAGAGGCTAGAGAAGTGGAATTTGTTGCAAATGAAGTGGTAGAAAATCCAGTTGAAGAAAAGAACACCTCACCATCTGAGGAAGAGGAGACCTCACCACCTGAAGAAGATGCTCCAGTTGTAGAAACAAGAGTCCTTGGGAGAGGAATAAAAAGGGTTCCTGCTGTTCTGACTCTGAAACGTAGGTCCACAAGAAAAGATAAACAGCCTGAGGAAGAGAAGGTGGAGGAGCCAGAAGTGGAAGAGGAAGCTGAGGAGGAGAAGACCCCATTAGAGGAAGCCAGAATCCTGAGGGTAGGAGGAAAATCAGCCCCTGCTACTGCCACACCCAGACGCAAATCCACACGAGCCCGCAAAGAACCTGAGGAAGAGGTGGTGGAGGCGGCTGATCCTGTGGCAGAAGCGGTGCAAGAAGAAAAAGCTGTGGAGGAGGAAAAAGGAGAGGAAGAAAAGGAAGAGGAAGCTGAAACTGCGCCAGTGGAAGAGGAGAGTGCTGCAGAAGAAAAGGTGGAAGCAGAAAAAGCAGAGGAAGAGGAAGGAACAGATCAGGAAGAGGAAAATGTGGAGGAAGAGAAGAAAGCACAAATAGTGGAGGAAAAGGAGAAAGAGGAAGCTGCTGCTGAAGCTACAACTGTGGAAGAAGAGAGTGTTGCAGAGGAAAGGGTGGAGTATGAAGCAGGTATAATAGAGGAAGAAGATATTGTGGAGGAAGAAAAGGAGTCAGCAGATGAAGAAAATATTGAGGAAGCTACAGCTGTCGAAGAAAGAGTGGAGGAGGAAGCAAAACACGCAGAGAAAGAAAATGTGGAAGAAGCAATAACTGAGGAAGAGGAAAAAGTGGAGGAAGAGAAGAAAGAGGCAGAAAAAGAAATGGGAGAAAAACTAGCAGAGGTAATTGAAGAGGCAGAAAAAATGGAGAGGGAGGCAACAGCAGTGGAGAATGTAGCAGGTGAAGCAGTAAAAAAGCTAGTTGAGGAAGAAGAGAGAACCACAGCACCTCAGGAGGAAGAGGAGACCCCAGTTGTAGAAACAAGAGTCCTGAGAAGAGGAAGAAAAAGTGTTCCAGTTACTCCACCAAAACGCCAGTCCACACGAAAAGGCAAACAACCTGAGGAAAATGAGAAAGTGGAGGCACCAGATGAGGAAGAGGCAGCTGAGGAAGAAGAGGCAACAGTAGTGGAAGCCAGAGTTTTGAGGAAAGGAAGAAAATCGGCCCCTGCCAATCCCAGATGCATATCCAAACAAGGCAGCAAACAACCTGAGGAAGAGGTGGAGGAGGAAAAGGTAGAGGAGGTTGCTGAACCTATGCTGGATTATGTAAAGAAAAGGGAGGAGAGAGAAAAAGCTGTGGAGGAAACAGCAACAATAGAGGAGGAAGAAAAAATGGAGCAAGAAAAACTAGTGGAGAAGGAAATGGCAGAGGAAGCAACAGAAATAATGGAAGACGAAATGGTGGATGAAGAGGAAGAGGAAACTGAATTTGCAGCTGAACCTGAATCAGTGAAAGAGGATAGTGTTGCAGAAGAAAGGGGGGAGGAGGTAGCAACAACCGAGGAAGAGGAAAAGATGAAGGAAGAGAAAGAAACGGAGATAGTGGAAGAGGAAAAAATTGAGGAAACTGAAGATGCAGTTGCAGCTGAAACTATTACTGTGGAAGAAAAGGTGGAAGAGGAAGCAAAAAACATAGAGGAAGAAAAGGTGGATGAAGCAACAACTGAAGAGGAAAAAGTGGATGAAGAGAAGAAAGAGGAAACAGTTTTTGAAATAGCTATAGAAAAACTAGCAGAGGAAGTTGCTATGATAGGAGAGGCAGAAAAAGCGGAGAAAGAAGAGGCACGAGTAGTGGAATGTGTTGCAGATGAAGTGGTAGAAAAGCCATTTGAGGAAGAGAAGAAGACGTCACCACCAGAGGAGAAGGAGGAAGCGGAGCCTCCAGTTGTAGAAACAAGAGTCCTGAGGAGAGGAAGAAAAAGTGTTCATGCTACTCCGACTCCAAAACGCAAGTCCACACGAAGAGGCAAACAACCCGATGAAGTAGAAAAGGAGGATGAGCCAGAAGAGGAAAATGGATATAAAAAAGAGCCACCAGTAGTGGAAGCCAGAGTTCAGAGTAGAGAAAGAAAATCTGCCCCGACACCCAGACACAAATCCAAACGAGCCCGCAAAGAACCTGGGGAGGAAGAAAAGGTAGAAGAGACAGCTGAACCTGTGCCTGAAGCTGTAGAGGAAAAGGTGGAGGAGGAAAAGGTAAATGAAGCTGCAGCTGAAACTGCTACTGTGGAAGAAAAGGTTGAGGAGGCAGAAGCGATAGAGGAAGAACATGTGGAGGAAGCAACAACTGAGGAAGAGGAAAAGGTAGAGGAGGAGAAGGAAGCAGAAGCTGCACCTGAAACTTCACCAGTGGAAGACGAGACAGTGGCAAAAGAAAAGATTGAGGAGGAAATTAAATCTGTAGAGGAAGAAAAGGTTGAAGCAACAGTTGAGGAAGAAGAAACAGTGGAAGAAGCAACAACTGAGGTGACTGTGGTAGAAGAGGCAGAAAAAGTGGAGGAGGCAACAGAGGTGGAAAGTGTAGCAGAGGAAGTAGTGGAAAAGCCGGTTGAGGATGAGGAGAAAGCCTTACCACCCGAGGAAGAAGAGGGTAAAGTTGTAGAAACAAGATTCCCGAGGAGAGGAAGAAAAAGCGTTTCTGTTACTCCTCCAAAACGCAAGTCCACGCGAAGAGGCAAAGAAGCAGAGGAAGAGGAGAAGGAGAAGACAGGAAAGGTTGAGGAGATGGATAAATTTGTGCAGGAAGCTGTGGAGGAAAACGTGGAGGAGGAGGAAGAAGAGGCACTGGTAGTAGGAGCCAACATTCTGAGGAGAGGAAGAAAATCTGCTCCTGCCACACCCAGATGCAACTCCAAACAAGCTTGCAAAGAACCTGAGGAAGAGGAAGTAAAGGGGGTTGAAAAGATGGAGGAGGCAGCTGAACCTGTGCCAGAAGCTGTGGAGGAAGGAAAAGCAGTGGAGGAGGAAATGGTGGAACAGAATAAGATGGAGGCAGATGTTGCGATGGTAGAGGACGAAGGAAACACTGAAGTACAAGTAGACAGTGGTGCTCCTGAGGCAAAAGAAGAAGCAATCACACATCAGCCAGAGGAGGTTATGGCAGAGCAAACCAAGGAGAAGGAAGAAGAGGAGAACACAGAGGAGAAAACTACAGAAACATCAAAAGAGGCAGCTGAAGTAGAAACAGCTGAAGCGGTAGATGAGGTGGAAGAAGAGGTTGATAAGGTAATGGCAGAAGAGGCAAGCGTAGTAGAAGAGGAGGAAGTGGCCTCAGTGGCTGAGGGTGGTGTCAAGCCTGAGGAAAATGGAACAGAGAAGGAGAAGAAGGAAGAAGAAACTATTGAGGAGAATGGTATGCAAAATGTAGAGAGCGGTGAGACAGAGGCAGAGGATGGAGTCGGGGTCAAGGTGGACAACCTTAATTTACAGTTGGCAGAAGACGATGAGGAGGAGGAGAAAGAGGAGGGGGAGAAGATGGAGGTAGCTCCAACTCAGAAGGAAGAGCTGAAGAGCTCTGCGGAAGAGGAGGCTCCAGTGGTTTTAACGAGAGTTCTGAGAGTGAGGTTAACTGCCACACCCACAACCACACCCAACTCCAAGGCCACGCCCCAGCGTAAATCCACAAGACACAGCAAAATAGTAACACCTGAGAAGTTCGATCCTGAGGTGGTCCTGCTTTCATCAGATCAAGAGCAGGAAGAAAGCCGTGTGGAAAAGAGACATCTACGTAAGAGAAAAAGCACAGGGCCAACACCTGTTCACAGCAGAACTTAGGCTGTGAAGACAGGTGTTTTTGTTCTCCTCTTTAAATATACAGCTATAGAGGAAAGATTTCACATGGGACCAGATCATTTCCTTTTATCTATTTGTCAGAAGAAGAAAAAAATTGAAAAAATGCTTCCTGTTTTTGTGTAATTTTATGTAATTTTCCGAGGCGATATGCTGCATATTTAATACCTTTTTATATTGTACGTAACATTTAGCATTTTAAGTACAAATCTGTTTACTATTTTTTCAAATTGCAGCTGTCATTTTGACCTTAGTGGCGGGTAACGCAATGTGTTTCAGTAGGCTGGAAGGCTTTGGTTTTCTGATAAATGTATAGTATTTTTAGGTCGAACAGTTTTTAACTGTTTCTGTTGCAGTTTCTAACCGCACAAATTTTTTTGTAATCACAATTTAAACATGATCTTCTAAGATAGCATTTATTCTCTCAAAATACTACAGGGTGTATTTCAGCATACCATAATTCCAAACGGTGTCCCCTCAAGTATAACTCAACAACTCTATAAATAAATACATATATTTTTTACGTATGAATTTAGTTACACTTATTGTCATTAAGAGACATCTGATTTTGTTAGTCAGTCTCACTCAGATATAATATTAAAACCTGCACACATTTCTCTCCACCCTATGGAAAAATGTGTATAATTGCAGGAAATTAGTTATAAAAATGCTCAATCTTTTATCTGTCGAATTGCAAAATCTGTAGAATTGCAGCAAACCTGTTTTAAAACTGCAATATTTTCTCTACACCCATGGCAAAATGTGTAGAATTGCTCTAAATTAACTGAATTACGCAGGCACAAATGGGTACGCAGACCCATGAGCAACTGCGGCACCTTATTAGTTCAGATTTTTTTGTGGCCCCCACCCTCATCAAAGTTACCCATCTCTGATATAAATGCTATTACATTAAATGTGTAATATGTTCTTAAATGTGTAATATGACACAAATATGATCATTTGTGTGTTACAAAAGTGTAAAATATGTCCTATTTTATTAAGGGAATAATGCATTAAGCAAAGTTTTATTTTTATTTTACTGCACATTTGAGTGACATTTCTCTTTGACATTTTTTAAGGTTTCATTTTTACCCAATTACAATTGTTTTCAGCGGAACTGTCACGCTCTGACCAAAGTAAACTGTTTTTCTCAGTGTTGGTTGGGGCGTGATAGTGACTAGGGTGGGTCATCTAGGTGTTTGTATGTCTATTTTGGCCTGATATGGTACCCAATAAGAGACAGCTGTTTATCGTTGTCTCTGATTGGGGATCATATTTAGGTAGCCATTTCCCCATTGTTAGTTGTGGGATCTTGACTATGTGTAGTTGCCTGTCAGCACTATTGTATAGCGTCACCTTTCGCTTGTTATTTTGTTTGTTTGTTCGTTCGGTGTTCATTCTTTTAATAAAGAGAATTCACGCTGCGCCTTGGTCTCCTTCATACGACGAATGTGACAGGAACTCAGGATCTAAAATCACATTTGATGTTGATTTTGTCTATTGTTAATTTCAACATAATTCTTGATTTGAATTGTCAACACTGTCATGGTGTTACACTTTGTGTGTATTGAAATATTTGGTACACCTTGAACATAATGATATTTAGTATTAAAAGATATAAAAATGAATACACACAAATATTTCCTCACTGAGCTGACGAGGCATAATATTTTAGTTCATTTGAAAAGGATGTTGTTCGCAATATTGATTTATATACCAATAAATGTATGTATATCCTCACATTTTGTTTATTGTTAATTAACATGTGTCATGAAGGTTTGATGTACAGGAAGTTTAAATTTAGTAACAGTATAGTTCAATCCACAGTAATACCATGGCCATACAGAACAGTTTGTAAAATAACATTTAACTGTTTAAAATAACACTTATAAAAGCTGTGATGTTAAACTGTAAATGTTTTATCTTGAGAGGTGAAAATATAGCTAGCTTAACTCTGAGTTTTCGTTTATGTGTTATCGTGTTTCAAACATTGAATGCTTTCTTATACATCTCAGTGTTCCACAAAAGCACAAGCCATGTAGCCTGTCTTGATCACAAACATTTCCATATGTTGTATTTTATGACACACCCCTCGTTTCATAATTTGTTTTAATTAGGCAAGTCAGTTAAGAACAAATACTTCTTTACAATGATGGCCTAGGAACAGCAGGTTAACTAACTGCCTTGTTCAGGGGCAGAATGACAGATTTTTTGACCTTGTCAGCTCAGGGATTCGATCCACCAATTTTTTGGTTACTAGCCCAACGCTTTAACCACTAAGCTACCTGCCGCCCCAAAAACAAAAGGGCAATAGGATTGCAGAATTGATGCTGGCTAGAGAAAGGGACCTTTCTGGTGTCTTTTTGGGGTTATTTTCTTATTAGGGGTTCGCAGCAAAGCTGTGAAACCTATTATTATTGTCTGAATTATAATATTTAAGTAACAACTTTAAGAATGATTACCGGCTGCATTCAACCTACAGCACTAGACTAAATTTCACTTGTGTCATCCTTGTGGTGCTTTCACTGATTTCACATAAAGGAAGAGTTCCTACATGATCAGTGGTGTAAAGTACTTAAGTAAAAATACTTTAAAGTACTACTTAAGTCATTTTTGGGGGGATTTATACCATACTTTACTATTTATATTTTTGACAACTTTTACTTCACTACATTCCTAAAGAAAAGAATGTACTTTTTACTCCATACATTGTCCCTGACAGCCAAAAGTACTCTTTACATTTTGACAGGAAAATATTCAAATTTACACTCTTATCAAGAGAACATCCCTGGTCATCCCTACTGCCTCTGACATGGCGGACTAACTAAACACAAATGCTTCATTTGTAAATTAACGTCTGAGTGTTGGCTAACCGTTAAAAAAAAAGTATAAAAATTGTGTTGTCTAATTTGCATAATATAAGGAATTTGAAATTATTAATACTTTTACTTTTGATACTTAAGTATATTTTAGCAATTCCATTTACTTTTTATACTTAAGTATATAAACTCAGCAAAAAAAGAAAGATCCCTTTTTCAGGACCCTGTCTTTCTAAGATAATTCGTAAAAATCCAAATAACTTCACAGATCTTCATTGTAAAGAGTTTAAACACTATTTCCCATGGTTGCTCAATGACCCATTAACAATTAATGAAAATGCATCTGTGGAACGGTCGTTAAGACACTAACAGCTTAGTAGGCAACTAAGGTCACAGTTATGAAATCTTAGGACACTAAAGAGGCCTTTCTACTGACTCCGAAAAAGACCAAAAGAAAGATGCCATGTTGTAAAGGCAGGTCCTCACCAGACATCACCGGCAACAACGTCGCCTATGGGAACAAACCCACCATCGCTGGATCAGACAGGACTGGCAAAAAGTGCTCTGCACTGAAAACTTACGGTTTTGTTTCACCAGAGGTGATGGTTGGATTTGCGTTTATCATCGAAGGAATGAGCATTACACGAGGCCTGTACTCTGGAGCGGGATCGATTTGGAGGTGGAGGGTCTGTCATGGTCTGGGGCGGTGTGTCACAGCATCATCGGACTGAGCTTTTTGTCATTGCAAGCAATCACAACGCTGTGCATTAGGGAAGACATCCTCATCCCTCATGTGGTACCCTTCCTGCAGGCTCATCCTGACATGACCCTCCAGCATGGCAATGCCACCAGCCATACTGCTTGTTCTGTGCATGATTTCCTGCAAGACGGGAATGTCAGTGTTCTGCCATGGCCAGCAAAGAGCCCGGATCTCAATCCCATTAAGCAGGTCTGGGACCTGTTGGATGGGAGGGTGAGGGCTAGGGCAATTCCCCTCAGAAATGTCTGGGAACTTGGTGGAAGATTGGGGGAACATCTCACAGCAAGAACTGGCATATCTGGTGCAGTCCATGAGGAGGCGACTCGCTGCAGTACTTAATGCAGCTGGTGGCCACACCAGATACTGACTGTTAATTTGGATTTTGACCCCACCTTTGTTCAGGGACACATTATTCCATTTATGTTAGTCACATGTCTGTGGAACTTGTTCAGTTTATGTCTCAGTTGTTGAATCTTGTTGTGTTCATACAAATATTTACACGTTAAGTTTGCTGAAAATAAACACAGTTGACAGTGAGAGGACATTTCTTTTTTTTGCTGTGTTTACTTTTAGACATTTACTCAAGTAGTATTTTACTGAGTGACTTTCACTTTTACTTGCATCATTTTCTATTAAGGTATCTTTACTTTTACTCAAGTATGGCAATTGGGTACTTTTCCCACCACTGTACATAATAGAGTGCTAGCTTAGTTATCCAACTGATCTTGCATCTTTTCTGTCATCCTGTGAACCCATTCATTGCTGCTCACAGCTATATTTGGAAATCTTCTTGTTCAAATCCTGCAGTGATCACATATACAAACTCTGTTACCACATCCAAAGGGAAGGGGGAGATACCTAGTCACTTGTTTAACTAAATGCATTCAACTGAAATGTGTCTTCCACATTGAACCCAACCCCTCTGAATCAGAGAGGTGCGGGGGGCTGCCATAAGCAAACAATGGGTTAACTGCCTTGCTCAGGGGCAGAACAACCAATTTTTACCTTGTCAGCTCTGGGATTTGAACCAGAAACTTTTTGGTTAATGGCCCAACACTCTAACCACCAGGCTACCTGCCGTACATGATGCAATGGTGGTAACCCTTTTCTGCAAATGACCAAATCACTCTTTAGTGGCTTCAGGGGTGAAATGTTAATTATATTTTTCATAATTACTCAACTTTTCTTTTTTTTATGTCGAAAGTCTGGTGTTTCCATGTCAAGCGGTTTTGTTATATTTCTGTCCTCTGTGATACATATAAAATGTTATATTGGGATGCAAACTCAAAATGTAATACATTTAATCTCTATATCGGACATGGTGCAGGTGTCTTATTTTTTTAAGCCCATAACCATTTGTGTGAAGTGTATACTTTAGTTTCAAAGTAGATTTGTTTAAGTTAAGACTACCAGGAAACACTTTGATTTAGCCCATTGCAGTAAAAGGTTGATGTATAACTACTAACGTTAGGTAGATAGCTAACATACTGGTACATATTGCTGTAATTATATGCTATGTGGTTCATAAGGACAGCGTCGCTAACAATTTGTCAGCCAACATGTGAGGTGTAAGGTAACTTATTTCAAAAGTCATTACTTTATTACATTGATTTAGCAAGCTACCGTGAGGGCGCGCTCTATCGACTCTGCGCTTTGAGCATGCTTTTGGCGCACAGTCGATAGTGCGCTGGACTTCTGGCAAGAAGGTTGAGGGTTCGAAACCTGCTCCCTGCTTGTTTAATTTGAAGTCATGCACAATTATCAGTTTATTATTTGGTTTTTATTGCCGATTCAGTTAGAGACACAGTAGTGCATTGGGACCCAAAAGCATAATCAGTACTCTAACTCCCCCTTGGTCGTTCGGGCAAATCTGGTCTGTGATAGGAATTGTTTTTCTTCACACCTAGCCTGGCTATTGGACTATTCTTTAGTAAAGGTTTTATAGTCTAATGTTCAGCTATTAGCCCCCCTCCCCAACTTGCAACAAATTGTTGTTACCATCTCATTCCATGCGTCCATGCTCGCTTATGGCGTGCTGGCAGGATATGGCAGCATTTCGGCTGTGCATCAAGAATTCTGCATAGCAAGTTTGTATGAAGGTCTGTTTATTCACAGGCAAATTGTTACATGCAATGGTACATTTGTGTATTTTTCTCGAGAGCAAAACTTTTTAAACATTTTCAATTAAAAATAATAGTTCTGAAAGCAAAAACGAGGCTTCAAAGTAAAACATTTTTTTGCAATCAAATATTTTGTAATGGAGTCCAAAACTTTATGCATTTCATTCCCCCAAAATATTTTGAGAACAAAAAATGTATTTGAAAACAAAACTACAATTTAATTTCGCTATCAACCCTCCACTTTGGCCATTTTTTGAGTGTTTGGCTACAACCAATACTGTTCAGCCTTTCTTTTCGATAAAAAGGAAGTCATAGCGGACACCTACGAAGGACTGTGTGGTGATGGCATCTCAGGTAAGCAGCACTGGGCGTTCTGCCGTCCAACTTTTACATAGCTAGTAGTTAGATCCTACGATTCAGTGTCGGTTCATTAATTCTACTATATTACATAGATACATACTGTACATACCGCTGAATGATAAATCATGCAATTATTATTCTCAAGATAACCAAAAACATTTAGCTACGAACGCCTGTTCTTGCCATTTTCAGTTTAATTCATCTAACTTTCTTTCATGGCAACTCTTAAGCAGGCCATGTCCTATTTGTTTCAAAGTCGATATATAATCATATTTCATGACAGTGTAACGGTTAGCTTTTTTTACAGAAGGATGAAAGAAAACTATTTGTCTGTCAGGGAATGCTATTCTGATACGTTAGATGAAGAGTTAGACCAGAAAGTCAGGGCCATTAAGGCAAGGATGCCCCACGCGGGCTTTAGAATGGTCAAAGGAAGTCTTCAAGAAATGAGCCATCGTGTTCAAAGAGTTAGGGAGTCTTTGCGGCGTGTAGATGGTGCAGATATCATTGCCAGAATGATCTAGTTTCGGTGCATCGCTCTGCAAAAATACTCTGTTCCTGCTCCCCTGGTTAATAGGTTAAACATTTAACTTTTAATTCCAATGCTTTTTTTCCAAGATACAACATTGTCATCTTTGGCGGTATAGATTTTTTATTTTATTTATTTTACCTTTATTTAACCAGGTAGGCAAGTTGAGAACAAGTTCTCATTTACAATTGCGACCTGGCCAAGATAAAGCAAAGCAGTTCGACAGATAAAACGACACAGAGTTACACATGGAGTAAAAACAAACATACAGTCAATAATGCAGTATAAACAAGTCTATATACAATGTGAGCAAATGAGGTGAGAAGGGAGGTAAAGGCAAAAAAGGCCATGATGGCAAAGTAAATACAATATAGCAAGTAAAATACTGGAATGGTAGTTTAGCAATGGAAGAATGAGCAAAGTAGAAATAAAAAATAATGGGGGTGCAAAGGAGCAAAATAAATAAATAAATAAAAATTAAATACAGTTGGGAAAGAGGTAGTTGTTTGGGCTAAATTATAGGTGGGCTATGTACAGGTGCAGTAATCTGTGAGCTGCTCTGACAGTTGGTGCTTAAAGCTAGTGAGGGAGATAAGTGTTTCCAGTTTCAGAGATTTTTGTAGTTCGTTCCAGTCATTGGCAGCAGAGAACTGGAAGGAGAGGCGGCCAAAGAAAGAATTGGTTTTGGGGGTGACTAGAGAGATATACCTGCTGGAGCGTGTGCTACAGGTGGGAGATGCTATGGTGACCAGCGAGCTGAGATAAGGGGGGACTTTACCTAGCAGGGTCTTGTAGATGACATGGAGCCAGTGGGTTTGGCGACGAGTATGAAGCGAGGGCCAGCCAACGAGAGCGTACAGGTCGCAATGGTGGGTAGTATATGGGGCTTTGGTGATAAAACGGATTGCACTGTGATAGACTGCATCCAATTTGTTGAGTAGGGTATTGGAGGCTATTTTGTAAATGACATCGCCAAAGTCGAGGATTGGTAGGATGGTCAGTTTTACAAGGGTATGTTTGGCAGCATGAGTGAAGGATGCTTTGTTGCGAAATAGGAAGCCAATTCTAGATTTAACTTTGGATTGGAGATGTTTGATATGGGTCTGGAAGGAGAGTTTACAATCTAACCAGACACCTAAGTATTTGTAGTTGTCCACGTATTCTAAGTCAGAGCCGTCCAGAGTAGTGATGTTGGACAGGCGGGTAGGTGCAGGTAGCGATCGGTTGAAGAGCATGCATTTAGTTTTACTTGTATTTAAGAGCAATTGGAGGCCACGGAAGGAGAGTTGTATGGCATTGAAGCTTGCCTGGAGGGTTGTTAACACAGTGTCCAAAGAAGGGCCGGAAGTATACAGAATGGTGTCGTCTGCGTAGAGGTGGATCAGGGACTCACCAGCAGCAAGAGCGACCTCATTGATGTATACAGAGAAGAGAGTCGGTCCAAGAATTGAACCCTGTGGCACCCCCATAGAGACTGCCAGAGGTCCGGACAGCAGACCCTCCGATTTGACACACTGAACTCTATCAGAGAAGTAGTTGGTGAACCAGGCGAGGCAATCATTTGAGAAACCAAGGCTGTCGAGTCTGCCGATGAGGATATGGTGATTGACAGAGTCGAAAGCCTTGGCCAGATCAATGAATACGGCTGCACAGTAATGTTTCTATGGATGGATTTTCAAGGAAGGTAAGTATATTATTTTGTATACATATTGCATATTTCCCATCAAATAATGAACAACCACAATACCAGCCTGGTGTTAAGCTTTCTTTATTGACATATCCGCGACATCTGCCGCTTTAGATTGAATGGACATATCTCAGTTATTGTTTTCATATCTACAAAAAAGAGTGCGAGCTGATCAAGGGGTCGAAAATGTAGATTTTGCCAGATGTTCACTGTCCGAGGAACAGGCCTTTATTGCTGGCAAAAGTGTCCATAACCAGAGGTAATTAAACTGTTCTGTGTTCTTTTTCTCCATCTCTGTCTGTCTTGTTGTATATGGAACCTGTCTCACAGGCATTAATAAAAAAAAACTTAAGATGTCAGCTGCTAATTTTCAGATTTACACCACATAAACACTCAGCCATTTTCACTGGACTATCAAGCCCCTGTTGCTGCCATGTCTTGAGTTCACTGGGGGTTAGCCTTGCAATAACCAAGTGGTGAGACACATAGCCCTCTATATTTAGATGTTTCAGGCACACTCTGATAGGTGTCTGCGTCAGTCAGTAACCACTCACAGAGGCACACACAACTTGCATTTCTATAACCTCGGACCCACCTCAGTGTTCACTATTCATGAAGGAAGACCACAGGACCAGAGATTAGGTTCCTCCCCCCACAAAACCTTTTATTTCTCTGTTATTGAGTGGAACGCTTATGGGGAGATTTTTGGAGTGCTGTGACATGTCAGTACTACAACTTGCTGCACAGTTTGGAGGAAGAAGGCTACCTTGACCTGTCGAATTCTATCCACCTCTTCTGTGTGGGATATGTGTTCCTACCTCATCTGCGGGCAGATCTGCAGCATTTCACAGAGTTCGTATAATCTCCCTTTAAGTACAGAGGCGAACCTGACACCTCACCAGCTGTTGCTGGTGTATTCAAATGATCAAGTCATCAAGGCAAGCTAACACAATTGTACATTCAATTTGCAGTAAATGCTTTAGCTAGCTACATTCTTTACATCCACTGTTTCACAAGACGACAGCCCGGTTTTCTGGTTCTCAGGAGGCTCTAAAACATTAAACAACACAAATGACAATTTCATACTCATAACACTAGCTAGCTAGTTGGCTAATGCTAGCTAGTCAGCTAACTTGCTAAATAGCGATTTTCGTAAATTAACTTTATGACAAAAGAATATGCACAATCGTTTGTCTCTACATTAACTAACATATTCCTCTCAATTGTACATTTTTTGCTTGACTCATTATGACATTATAATTACTTACATTTGCTTCACCCGTAATGTTTTGTCAGCCTCCTTTTGCTGAAGAAAGTCACCAGCGACGGATGGCTCGTGTCAAATTCGTCATTGGAACCACTCGGTTATATGAAAACCTTGGGACCCAAATGCAAAATGAGTGCTCTAACTCCCCCTTGTGGTGGTCTGGAGCAATGAAGCCGTGACGCTGGATGCCTCTAAGTCCCGCAACTTTTAAAGGAGGAACCACTGTACAAGACAATGGGTGCTCTTGCTCCCGCGCCACGCGATACAGTTCTACCGTGACAGAGCTAAGGCGAGCATACCATGTTGTTTCACTATTTAAGCAGATATTCAACTGATTAACAGGCCAGACACAGTAGGTTATAAACACACAATAATGCAAGTGACCCATGACTGTATCAATATTCTAAAGATATTATAGTCCACATATAATATTATTTAATAATATATAATACACACCATTAAGCTGACACTTTTAAGCGACTTAGTCACACGACTTAGTCATGTGTAGCTTAACCTCTTTCTAAATATGTTGGAAAACAAATTGCTTTATGTAATGAAACAAATCACTTTATAATTATTCTCCAAATAAATATTACGGAATAACCCACATTTTATTGGTGTGACATGCGTCAGCTAACTGTGATTGCGCCAAGGTGCATCTCATTATTGGTGGGTGGGGTTTTCCCTATACATTTCCAGTGTTTCCCGGTGGTCAGAAGTTTCCCATTATTTGTAAAGGTTGGCCTGCCTTGAGAGGACAAGAGAAGTGAAGGTGACTTACACCAAACTTCCAGTAATGGTAGTTGAATCATAAGTATGGCAAAAGTATGACCTCCAGCCGGGATCAGCTCTACTTCTCCCTGGGCATGCCTTCCTAAACCTTTGTGTGTATTGCTGTTTCTAATTTAAAGTAAAAGCTAGTAACTATATATTGGTGATTGGATCATTGTATGGGCTTTAGCGCTGAAGATTGTGATATTATTGCGGAGTGCTCCAATGGTGATTATAGAGATGTGACTCTGATGCTGAAAGATATTGGTGCTTCAGAAATCTCCAGGCTCCACCCCTCACTGTCACACTCCAGCGCCGAAACCCTCATCCATGCCTTGGTTACTTCCTGACTAGACTAGTGTAACACTCTCCTCACCAGATCCCCAACCTCATCAACAGACTTCCAACTGGTTCCGCAGCCAGAATCCACACCAGCACCAGATCAACTGAACAAATCAAACCAATCCTGGCTCCATGTGCAACACTGTATTAACTTTAAAATACTCCTTCTCACCTACAAAGCCCTCCACAACCTGGCACCCACCTACCTCTCTGATCTTCTCCCGATCTATGCTCCCTCCCGATCCTCCTCTGCTGGTCTCCTTGTCTCCCTCCATTCCACAATGTGTGCCGGGGTCCTCAGCTCTTATTCCCAACCCTACCACCTTAAACCAAACCCTTACCTGGGTTTGTATCCTCTTCCCAGATTTGTAATACATTTATTTGCAAATTATGGTGGAAAATAAGTATTTGGTCAATAACAAACAAGCAAGATTTCTGGATCTCACAGACCTGTAACTTCTTCTTTAAGAGGCTCCTCTGTCCTCCACTCGTTACCTGTATTAATGGCACCTGTTTGAACTTGTTATCAGTATAAAAGACACCTGTCCACAACCTCAAACAGTCACACTCCAAACTCCACTATGGCCAAGACCAAAGAGCTGTCAAAGGACACCAGAAACAAAATTGTAGACCTGCACGAGGCTGGGAAGACTGAATCTGCAACAGGTAAGCAGCTTGGTTTGAAGAAATCAACTGTGGGAGCAATTATTAGGAAATGGAAGACATACAAGACCACTGATAATCTCCCTCGATCTGGGGCTCCACGCACGATCTCACCCCGTGGGGTCAAAATGATGAGCAAAAATCCCAGAACCACCACCTAGTGAATGCCCTGCAGAGAGCTGGGACCAAAGTAACAAAGCCTACCATCAGTAACACACTCCGCCGCTAGGGACTCAAATCCTGCAGTACCAGACGTGTCCCCCTGCTTAAGCCAGTACATGTCCAGGCCCGTCTGAAGTTTGCTAGAGAGCATTTAGATGATCCAGAAGAAGATTGGGAGAATGTCATATGGTCAGATGAAACCAAAATATAACTTTTTGGTAAAAACTCAACTCGTCGTGTTTGGAGGACAAAGAATGCTGAGTTGCATCCAAAGAACACTATACCTACTGTGAAGCATGGGGGTGGAAACATCATGCTTTGGGGCTGTTTTTCTGCAAAGGGACCAGGACGACTGATCCGTGTAAAGGAAAGAATGAATGGGGCCATGTATCGTAAGATTTTGAGTGAAAACCTCCTTCCATCAGCAAGGGCATTGAAGATGAAACGTGGCTGGGTCTTTCAGCATGACAATGATCCCAAACACACCGCCCGGGCAACGAAGGAGTGGCTTCGTAAGAAGCATTTCAAGGTCCTAGAGTGGCCTAGCCAGTCTCCAGATCTCAACCCCATAGAAATTCTTTGGAGGGAGTTGAAAGTCCGTGTTGCCCAGCAACAGCTTTTTGTCCGTCATAGTTGAAGTGTACCTATGATGAAAATTACAGGCCTCTCTCATCTTTTTAAGTGGGAGAACTTGCACAATTGGTGGCTGACTAAATACTTTTTTGCCCCACTGTATATTCATGTATAATTTTATGTAGGCCTACTTTTAATATAAGATGTCCTTGAGTGTCCTAAAAGTCATCTGCCAAATTAAAATGAATTATTATTTTTAGTAGTAGTGAATCTGGATAAAAACACCAAAAAAGACGTAATTGGCCAGTTATCAAATAAAATGTTATTAGTCACATGCGCCGAATACAACAGGTATTACAGTGAAATGCTTACTTATGAGCCCCTAACCGACAGTGCAGTTTCAAACAATGTGGATAAGAATAAGAGATAAAAGTAACAAGTAAATAAAGAGCAGCAGTAAAAAAAATAACAATATATACAGGGCCAGTACAGAGTCAATATGCGGGGGGCACCGGTTAGTTGTGGTAGTATATACATGTAGGTAGAGTTAATTAAAGTTACTATGCATAGATGACAACAGAGAGAGGCAGTAGTGTGGAGAGGGGAGGGGGTTGTGGGCAATGCGAATAGTCTGGGTAGCCATTTGACTAGATGTTCAGGAGTCTTACGGCATGGGGGTAGAAGCTGTTTAGAAGCCTCTTGGACCTAGACTTGGCGCTCCGGTATCAAATCAAATCAAATGTATTTATATAGCCATTCGTACATCAGCTGATATCTCAAAGTGCTGTACAGAAACCCAGCCTAAAACCCCAAACAGCAAGCAATGCAGGTGTAGAAGCACGGTGGCTAGGAAAAACTCCCTAGAAAGGCCAAAACCTAGGAAGAAACCTAGAGAGGAACCAGGCTATGTGGGGTGGCCAGTCCTCTTCTGTCTGTGCCGGGTGGAGATTATAACAGAACATGGCCAAGATGTTCAAATGTTCATAAATGACCAGCATGGTCGAATAATAATAAGGCAGAACAGTTGAAACTGGAGCAGCAGCACAGTCAGGTGGAAGTTGAAACTGGAGCAGCAGCATGGCCAGGTGGACTGGGGACAGCAAGGAGTCATCATGTCAGGTAGTCCTGGGGCATGGTCCTAGGGCTCAGGTCAGTTGAAACTGGAACAGCAGCATGGCCAGGTGGACTGGGGACAGCAAGGAGTCATCATGTCAGGTAGTCCTGGGGCATGGTCCTAGGGCTCAGGTCCTCCGAGAGAGAGAAAGAAAGAGAGAAGGGGAGAATTAGAGAACGCACACTTAGATTCACACAGGACACCGAATAGGACAGGAGAAGTACTCCAGATATAACAAACTGACCCCAGCCCCCCGACACATAAACTACTGCAGCATAAATACTGGAGGCTGAGACAGGAGGGGTCAGGAGACACTGTGGCCCCATCCGAGGACACCCCCGGACAGGGCCAAACAGGAAGGATATAACCCCACCCACTTTGCCAAAGCACAGCCCCCACACCACTAGAGGGATATCTTCAACCACCAACTTACCATCCTGAGACAAGGCTGAGTATAGCCCACAAAGATCTCCGCCACGGCACAACCCAGACAGGATGACCACAACAGTGAGTCAACCCACTCAGGTGACGCACCCCCTCCAGGGACGGCATGAGAGAGCCCCAGCAAGCCAGTGACTCAGCCCCTGTAATAGGGTTAGAGGCAGAGAATCCCAGTGGAAAGAGGGGAACCGGCCAGGCAGAGACAGCTTGCCATGTGGTAGCAGGGAGAACAGTTTATGACTAGGGTTTATGGAGTCTATGACAATTTTTAGGGCCTTCCTCTGACACCGCTTGGTATAGAGGTCCTGAATGGCAGGTCGCTTGCCATGTGGTAGCAGGGAGAACAGTTTATGACTAGAGTTTCTGGAGTCTATGACAATTTTTAGGGCCTTCCTCTGACACCGCTTGGTATAGAGGTCCTGAATGGCAGGAAGCTTGGCTCCAGTGATGTACTGGGCCGTTTGCACTACCCTCTATAGTGCCTTGCGGTCGGAGGCCGAGCAGTTGACATACTAGGCAGTGATGCAACCAGTTAGGATGCTCTCGATGGTGCAGCTGTAGAACCTTTTGAGGATCTGAGGACCGATGCCAAATCTTTTCAGTCTCCTGAGGGTGGAATAGGTTTTGTTGTGCCCGCCTCCCTATAGGCTGTCTCGTTGTTGTCGGTGATCAGGCCCATCACTGTTGTGTATTTGGCAAATTGAATGATGGTGTTGGAGTTGTGCCTGGCCGTGCAGTTATGAGTGAACAGGGAGTACAGGAGGGGGCTGAGCACGCATCCCTGAAGGGCCCCTGTGTTGATGATCAGAGTGGCGGATTTGCTGTTATCTACCCTTACCACTTGGGGGCGGCCCGTCAGGAAGTCCAGGAACCAGTTTCTGGACTTGATGTGAGCTATGACCAGCCTTTCAAAGCACTTCATGGCTACAGACGTGAGTGTTAAGGGTTGGTAGTCATTTAGGCAGGTTACCTTAGTGTTCTTGGGCACAGGCACTATGGTGTTCTGCTTAAAACATGTTGGTATTATCAGTTAATATCATTATTTAAATAATACTCTTACTTTAAAAATAATCCAGTGGGAAACAGTCTTATTTGAAATTAGGAATATATCATATTCTTCTGACTATCTAATGATTCCTGTGGAAAGACGCATTATTGAATCGAGAGGTGAAAATGATAGAGCAATTATCAACATTTCACATCCGAATGTAGGACTACATTTTTTATGTTGGAATAAACATTAATCTGAGAATACATGTCTTTCCCCTCCACCATCTCTGCACAAAACAAGTTATAGGCAGACACGCTGCGCTTATAACCAGCAGCTTTGCGTCGCCTGGTGTTGCAGGAGGTATTAAGTGAACACTCATAGTTACCCACAGTTCTGTAATTTGAAAGGAACGCATTATCGTTAGATGTAACTCAACTAAAAACATTCAAGTATAACATTGTATAACTGTGTTGATAAAATGCAGTTTATAGTACTGTAATTAAACATGATTTTACACTGTTGCCTGATCCTGCCTAATAAGCAGTGTTTTAGGTGGTGGATTGTTTATTCTTTATTTCACAATATTCTAATAATACAGGGGGTTAGGAAAGAAAAAAACTTGGCCTGGGGTCGTTCAGTTGTCTTGTGCTGTGGTGGAATGTCTCCCCATTATGCTTGCACCAATCCAATGCTTTTAAAATGCATGAGTTGAAATGAAAGTGTGAACACTTATGGATGCAGGGTATCAGAACACCGGCTATTTATTTCCCCAAAAACAATTTGTTCCCCCAATCCCCCTTTCCACTAACCCCTCAAAATCCAACAACCCTATAGTCACATGCCCCTAATTCCATCTCCCTCTCGCCCCTTCCCTCCATTTCATACCTTAACTACAGACACAGGTAGTCCTGTAGCCGCAGCAGCCTCCGTCACCAGGGCTGAGGACCTCCTTTTCATACCCCGTTCATGATAAGACACAAGGGTACCCCTGATGTTAGCCGTTATGAGATTTCTTCCTACAACAACAAAGATATATGAAATATTAAATTGCAACATTTAAGTGTTTCCTTATCTTTGAACAAGAGCCTTCAGGCCTTTTGGTCTAACTGAAAGGTAGTTAGCCTTTGCCAGCAAGACCAAAAGCCCTTGGTCATTATTCTGTATACTTCTGGCCCTTCTTTGGACACTGTGTTAACAACCCTCCAGGCAAGCTTCAATGCCATACAACTCTCCTTCCGTGGCCTCCAATTGCTCTTAAATACAAGTAAAACTAAATGCATGCTTTTCAACTGATCGCTACCTGCACCTACCCGCCTGTCCAACATCACTACTCTGGATACCATATGAATTGTGTGATTGGTAAGATTTGTCCACCTTTTAAAGGGGTGATTGGTGGCTTATCAGGTGCACCCAGCAGCCTCTTGGGGCATTTTTTCTTCCCTTTTTCGTCTCACAAAGTGTACTGAATTCGCACTTCTTAACCATGGGCGATAGGTGGCGCTGTATACACTTTTCAGTTGGTTGCCATCCGCAA
Organism: Oncorhynchus kisutch; assembly: GCF_002021735.2. Classification (NCBI taxonomy): domain Eukaryota; kingdom Metazoa; phylum Chordata; class Actinopteri; order Salmoniformes; family Salmonidae; genus Oncorhynchus; species Oncorhynchus kisutch. The sequence continues at coordinate 46,715,311 of NC_034176.2, forward strand.
TTACAAATTTAAAGAAGAAGAAGCGAGGAAGAGACCCGCGTATTCGCAAATATCAAAGCTGAAACCAAGCATGCAATTAATTGTTCGTTATGCATGAGACTTTATATTCGCAAATTATCTGTGAAAATGCCTAAATCAATCAAGAAGTCCTGCACTACCCAGACATCTATAAGTAGCTACTTCGGCGGGTTGAGCAGCAGTGCCCCTGACAGAAACGTTCAATCCGGTATTATCGGTAACTCTGTTGAGCTATGCGCTGGGCTGAAACCAGGACCTAAAGGAAAGGTAAGGACACAGACAGTGCGAATGTTATTGTGTAACTGTATACAAATAAAGCATTTAACTCCGACATAGCTCAACCAAAGTGCATGACAGAGTTGTGAGAAAGCAATGGCTTTATCTTTGCATGTAACTATTGTTGTTAGCTAACGTTACTTGTTCGCTCTCACACACATCTATATCAATGGTCTTGTGTTGCACACTATGAATTCAGTTGTATTTTATTTCCCTCTTCTGTGTTCTCTGTATTTGTGCAGCATAAGCATTCTCCGAATAATAATAATGGTGGGTCATTATTGAAACGAGCCAAATTGGCCCATAATGGACAGGAAAAGGAGGACATGAACTGTGAGGTCATATCCTGGCGTGTTGATGGTGAGCACCCCTAGCCAAATGCTGCGTTCAAGACAACTCGGAACCCGGAGACGCTGACATTTCTGACTTGGAAACTCGTTGAGAAAGATGAGCACTGAGTTTCCCCACTTGGAATGTATCAAAATCAACCAATAGGAAGCTTCACGCTTTTTTTTCTTTGCATACGTTTATCAGAGGTTCCGATTTCAGAGTTGTCTTGAAAGCACCATAATACATCAGACTTGATAGCAAGGTCTCAGTCTGAAACAAATGTTTTTATTTTTTAAAATTTTATTTAACCTTTACTTAACTAGGTAGTCCAGTTGAGAACAAGTTCTCATTTACAACTGCGACCTGGCCAAGATAAAGCAAAGCAGTGTGACAAAAACACAGCATTACACATGGAATAAACAAACATGCATTTAATAACACAATAGAAAAATAGTATATTTAGCGCCGCACCCCCGCAGCTATTTGCCCAAGCCTCCCCAGCTTCTCCTTCACTCAAAACCAGATAGCAGATGTTCTGAAAGAGCTGCAGAACCTGGACCTGTACAAATCAGCTGGGCTAGACAATCTGGACCCTCTTTCTAAAGTGCTGTGGGCAGCTGGGAGGAGGTGCTCTTATTCTCCATGGACTTTAGTGTCCCAAAACCTTTAGAGCTACAGGATGCAAATTTCTGTTTGAAAAAGCTAGTCTTTGCTTTCCTGACCGACTGTGTATTGGTTCCTGACTTCCCTGAAAAGTTGCATATCGCGGGGACTATTCGATGCTAGTGCAGTCTGGGTTTATTTACACAGCCACTACTACCAGTTTTCATTTTATCCTTATCCTCTTATCCATTTTTCCTATCAGAAATCAGGGCCCCCTCCTCTCGAGGGGCAGGCAGCCTCTCCTCTTCCACCCTGGAGAGACTGAAGGGCTTCGTCTGCCCTAGTGAGCCCCAAGGCAGAGGCCCTCCTGGGCCCGGGAATGCGGGTGGCGGGTCTGAGGATGCAGATGGTGGGCTTGAGGATGCAGGTGGTAGGCCTGGTGATGTAGGTGATGGGTGTGCTCATGGAGGTAATGGGCCTGGGGATGTAGGAGGTAGGGAGGCTGTGGCCCACAGAGAAATGGCTGGCGATAAAGAGAGACAGAAAAGCGAAGAAGAGGAGTGGCGGAGTCCAGAGCCATCATCCAAAAAACAGGTAGGAGATAATCATCACCTTTCTCTTTGATTTTCTCCTAATTAATTGTATTCTGTAAGTTTGAAACTGTATGTTAAAGTTGCACTATGTAAAAATCGCTCCGGCATTAACTAGTTGCTGAAATTAGAATAGTTTGCTTAATTTCAGTTTGTGACAAAAGAAGCAAGTATAGTGTAAAGAGTCATTGTACCATCTACACTGCTGTGAAGTATGTTCTCCATAACCAAAAATATTGTATTTTCAGCTGTTTGAAGCTGCTGTACAAAACCAAAAGTAAAAGATGCAAAAATTCAACTTAAGAACAGGAAGCATAGCAATAGTACACATATATAACAGATCTAACGCTTCTTACTTGCTTTCAATGAGAATGACACATCTATAACACATTTCTATGTGAATTTGGTCATGTCACCCAAAAAGTTACATATTGCAGCTTTAAATGGAAACTTTATTGTTGTGATCCTTCCTAGGCTCTCAGCCTCATTCAGTTTGCCAAGCCAGGAGAAGGAAGAAGAAGAAGAAGGGGGGGTGTAATGAAGACTCCTCCAGGAGTAGGGGGTGAAGTCTCTGTGACCAGTGCCCCCTGTGGGATCTCTAAGAGTGGGTACACTCCTCTGGAGCAGCAGTACCTGCAGATTAAAGAGCAACATAAAGATGCTCTATTGGCTGTGGAGTGTGGATACAAGTACAGGTTCTTTGGCGAGGACGCAGAGGTGAGAGGCGTGTGTGTAGAGCGGCGAAGAAGCTGAACATCTTCTGTCACCTGGACTATAACTTCCTGATGTGTGTTAATCAATGTGTGTATGTAGATCGCAGATGTTTAGCTCCCTTGCTGTCACTGGTTTGTGTGTGTGTAGAAAGCAGCGAAGCAGCTGAACATCTTCTGTCACCTGGACCATAACTTCATGACGTGTAGCATTCCCACACACCGCTTGTTCGTTCACGTACGACGCCTTGTCTCCCAGGGCTACAAGGTGTGGAACAGGCAGTCAGGCCTGTATTTTAAGTAATGCAATGTGAAATGTTTTAGGCATACAGTTAAATGTCACCATAGCCTTTGTTTATGTGTGATGTTATTGTCTGCCACAGATTAATTATTAATTTAGGAAGAAAAATAATTATTTGTCAGTGATGACAGATGTTAGTGTGTCTGATTTACGTTTGATTGACTGTGATTGGTTCTCTCACCTCAGGTGGGCGTGGTGAAGCAGACAGAGACGTCGGCCATTAAGGCCTCCGGAGCCAATAAGAACACTTTGTTCACCCGCCAACTCAGCGCTCTCTACACAAAGTCTACACTGGTGGGGGAGGGTATCCTTACATATGCTGGTGTGTGTGTTGTGTTATTCACCGTATCCATACAGGTGATGTATGGACCGGGCATAAGAGTAGTCAACTGCTCACAGCTGCAGTAGTTTCCTCCTGTGTGTGATGACTTCAGCCCACTATAGTGTGCTCCTTGACCCTGGGTATCAGACGTCAACCCAGTGCATAGTCTGGTTGATGTGGAGGAGGGGGAGTGTGATGATGTGGTGACAGATCCTCCAGAGAGCTACCTGCTCTGTCTCAGTGAGACCTGGGATAAACCCAGAAAACAACTAACCATTGGGCTGGTGGTGAGTACACACTCAATTGTACGCACATGGGCTCAATGTGGGGTAATTCAGACCCGAGTTATGTGCACGTAAATGGAACTTCATTCCCCATTTTACACACTTTTCTCTCTAAGCGTATTCTTTACACACGTGGAAACCATGAATAAAATCGCGCGAACCTGCCGGTTCCAAGTGGAAAAAGCAGTTACTTCATTTTTTTAAACGATAGAAATAACAGCATACTCCATGCACTGTAATTTTTAAATTGATAAGACCTAGGTAAATGCGTAATCAGTTTGGATAAGGTGATTGTGTATGTGTATAGGCCAAATAACAATTGTTTTAGATCTATTTTACCTTCTCACTGGATATTAATATCAAACCAGTCACGGTAGGAAATGGAAAAGCATATCAACATGTATTCTTTATGCTCGAAGATGGCGCTGGAGAGGATTGCTGCCGTTTCATGGGCTCTTAACCAACCGTGCTATTTTTATTTTTTATTTTTGTGCATAATGTTGCTAATACCGTCTCTTATGACCGAAAATAGCTTCTGGAAATCAGAACAGCGATTACTCACCTTGAACTGGACGAAGTATTTCTCTTTAATGAGTCGGACGAGAGGGATTTACTCCAGACACCCGAACAGGCCCTCATCCCGTCATTTGCAGGAGAAAGAAACAGAAAAGATAACAGGGAAAGAGATTGGAGTGCCTTGTGAGGATCTGCCGAAAAGTGGGTAATCTGCCCTTGCCCTCCGTACTACTGGCCAACGTACAATCGCTCAAAAATAAATTGGGACAAGCTCAAAGCAGGTATATCCTACCAACTGAACATCAATAACTGTCATATCTTATATTTCACCAAGTCATGGCTGAACGACGACATGATTAACATACAGCTGGCAGGTTACACACTGCACCGGCAAGATAGAACAGTTCTTTTGCCCATCTTAATTTTTATTGGTCAGTCTGAGATATGTTTTTTTTTTTTTTTTTTCAACTCTGCCTAGAAGGCCAGCAACCCGGAGTCGCCTCTTCACTGTTGACGTTGAGACTGGTGTTATGCGGGTACTATTTAATGAAGTTGCCAGTTGAGGACTTTTGAGGCGTCTGTTTCTCAAAATAGACACTAATGTACCTGTGCACTACTGAGCAAGTGGACCGGGGCATCCCACTCTTTCTATTCTGATTAGAGCCTGTTTGCGCTGTTCTGTGAAGGGAGTACTACACAGCATTGTACGAGATCTAAAGTTTCTTGGCCATTTCTCACATGGAATAGTCTTAATTTCTCAGAACAAGAATAGACTAACAGGTTTCAGAAGAAAGCACTTTGTTTCTGGCCATTTTGAGCCTTTAATCGAACCCACAAATGCTGATGCTCCAGATACTCAACTAGTTTAAAGAAGGCCAGTTTTATTGCTTCTTTAATCAGAACAACAGTTTTTAGCTGTGCTAACATAATTGCAAAAGGGTTTTCTAATGATCAATTAGCCTTTTGGCTAATTGGATTAGCTAACACAACATGCCATTGGAACACAGGAGTGATGGTTGCTGATAATGGGCCTATGTAGATATTCCATTAAAAATCAGATGTTTCGAGCTACAGTAGTCATTTACAACATGAACAATGTCTACAATGTATTTCTGATCAATTTGGTGTTATTTTATGGGACAAAAAAATTAGCTTTTCTTTCAAAAACAAGGACATTTCTAAGTGACCCTAAACTTTTGAACGGTAGTGTACATTTATTTGTCTTTTTTAAAGCCCTGTCATGTTCGTTTTTGACTATTGCTATCATTGACAGCAATTTTCGGTGCACGATATCTAAGGATGTTTCGAGTTTGTTTGCCTGAGGTAGAGTTTCTAATGATAAGCTGTAGACCACATGATCTACCAAGAGTTTTTCATCTGTATTTTTCATAGCTGTCTACCTACCACCAGCACCACTGATGCTGGCACTAAGACCACACTCGATGAGCTGTACACCGCCAAAAGCAAACAGGAAAATGCTCCATGAGGCGGCACTCCTAGTGGCCGGGGACTCTAATGCAGGGAAACTTAAATCTGTTTTACCTCATTTTTGTCAGCAAGTTAAATGTGCAACCAGATGGGGGAAAAAAAACTCTCGACCACCTTTATGCCACACACAGAGACATGTACAAAGCTATCCCTCTGCATCCATTTGGCAAAGCTGACCATAATTCTATCCTCCTGATTACCTACAAGAAAAAACTCAACCAGGAAGTACCAGTGACTCTCTCTCTCTCAGTAAGGAAGTGGTCACATAAGCACAAGCTACAGGTCTGTTTTGCTAGCACAGACTGGAATATGTTCCGGGATTCCTCCGATGGCGTTGAGTACACCACATCAGTCAATGGCTTCATCAGTAAGTACATTGAGGAAATCATCCCCACAGTGACTGTACGTACATACCCCAACCAGATACCATGGATTACAGGCAACCTCCGCACTGGGTAGAGCTGCCACTTTCAAGGAGCGTGACTCTAACCTGCCCTCCGACGAACCATCAAACAGGCAAAGCGTCAATATAGGATTAAGATCGAATCATACACACCGGCTCCAACGCTTGTTGGATGTGGCAGAGCCGAGAGCTGCCCAGTGGGACAAGCTAAATTACTTCTATGCTCGCTTCGAGGCAAGTAACACTGAAACATGCATGAGAGCACCAGCTGTTCTGGACAACTGTGCTATTCATTGACTACAGCTAAGCGTTCAACAACATAGTCCCTCAAAGCTCATCAATGAGCTAAGGACCCTTGGCCTAAACACCTCCCTCTGCAACTAAATCCTAAACTTTCTGACGGGCCGCCCCCAGGTGGTGAGGGTAGGTAACAACACATCCGCCACGCTGATCTTTAACATGGGGTCCCCTCCTGTACTCCCTGTTCACTCATAATTGCATGGCCAGGCACGACTCCAACACCATCATTAAGTTTGCCTAAGACAACAGTGGTAGGCCTGATCACCGACAACGACGAGACAGCATTTTGGAAGGAGGTCAGAGACCTGGCCTTGTGGTGCCAGGGCAACAACCACTCCCTCAATGTGATCAAGACAAAGGTGATGATTGTGGACTACAGGAGAAGGAGAACTGAGTATGCCCCCATTCTCATCTATGGGGCTGCAGTGGATCAGGTTGAGAGCTTCAAGTTCCTTGGTGTCCACATCACCAACAAATTAACATGGTCCAAGCACACCATGACAGTTGTGAAGAGGGCACGACAAATAATTTTCTCCCTCAGGATACTGGAAAATATTTGGCATGTGTCCTCAGATCCTCAAAAGGTTCTACAGCTGCAACCTGCCTGGTATGGCAAGTGCTCGGCCTCCGACCGCAAGGCACTACAGAGGGTAGTACGTACGGCCCAGTACATCACTGGGGCCAAGCTTCCTGCTATCCAGGACCTCTATACCAGGCGGTGTCAGTTAGGCCATAAAAATCGTCATATGGAGATATATATATAATCTCTTAACCCGTTCTCTCAATGTATTCTAGTTAGTCTGCCGCCAAAATTCAAAATAAAGAGGAACAGTATTTAAAGGGATGGCTTAGGATAAGTGTCCTGAAAACCCTGTTGAATGAAAACACCACAAAAATATGTTTGCCAGCAAGTGGGCAGATTTTCAGCGGTTTAATAAAATGTATTCATTGTGCGCCAGAGAGCCACACTTGCAGAGCGCATTACGCGCCTGCATAAGATACTGTAAGTCTGAATACCAACTACTAAGAAGTACGTAGGAAAGGTGTGCATAGGAAATATATATCTTTCCTAAGTCTGAATCGGGCCAATAGTGACTGGCAAAAATTGCTGTGTGTTTGTATGTGTGTGTTAGGCGGTGCAGCCCAGTACAGGTGACGTGCTGTTGGATTGTTTTGTGGACGGCTCAACGCGTTGTGAGCTGGAGGGGCGAGTCTTAAAGGTCAACCCTGTAGAGATCCTGGTGCCCTCTGACCTCTCAGACTCCTCCCACCGACTGCTGCAGAGCATCGTCACCGCCAGGTAACCTCTAACCCTGACGTCTCATTCTCCTCAGGCTGCTGAAGAGCACTAAAAGCGTTTGTTTTCTACAAAAGCAAAGGTGATGCATCTCCCAAATAGACTGGGACATCAACAACAGCCTAGTTTCTGGTTGGTTTGGAAAATAGACATGAATACATTTGACCTCTTACACAGCCTGATTCTGCTCTGACCTCTGCATATATTAAAGTATTTTCATTTTATAGCATGCAATGAGAGGGAGGGAGATTCAGAATAGTGATGGGGCTGGGATTCAAACCCACGTTGGGGTTGTGCATGTGTACTACAGGTGGTGGTGTTTCCCGCTAGACCAGCCTAGGGCACAACCTCTGCAGTTGTGCCGTCTCTGACTGGGTGGCAGTGCTAGGTGCTGAACACTAGGGGGAAGTAAACGTCTGTCAGAGAGAGAGAGAGAGAGAGAGAGAGAGAGAGGGAGCGCGAGTGAGAGAGATACGGTGCTCACCTATGATCTACCCTTTAACCCAGAGTTAATTTAAAGTCATTGTTCTGGTAAGCATGAGTTTCCACTACATTTTTTACACCAGTCAATTCCTTTTTAAATTCATGAGGGGATGTGGACAAGCAAACATTGTTGTACGTTCTCTAAGTGACTGTGAACACTAAGGCTCTCATCTCCATTTGTCTTAAAACATGGCTCCCCAACCCTGTTCCTGGGTTTCGCTCCAACCCTAATCTAGCACACCTGATTCTGATAGCTGGTTCATAAGCTAATCGGTTTACTTACAACTGGGGTTGGAGTGAAAACGTACCGGGGGTAGCACTCCAGGGACAAGATTGGGCAGCCCTGATGTAAAGATTTACTCCTCACTGCTGATGGTCTCTGGGTGATGTCATTTATGAGTGAGTGGCTGCAGGATGCAGGAATGTGTTCTGCACTCTTAACTTTCCTTCTCTCCCATCCCTTTCTATTCACACTCTTCTGACCAACTTCCCACCTGCTGTCATCTCTATTCTTTCTCTCATTCTGTCCCTTTCTCCCTCATCTTTCAATCATTTTTCATTAATACTCATTTTTTTTCCCTCTTCCATTTTCTTTGTTCTCATTTTCTGACTTCTCTCTTTCTTTCACAGCTTTCTCTCTTATTCCATTCTGCCATGTTTGTGAATCTCTTAACCTGATCTCCTCTGCCCTCTCTTCTGTTGAAGAGGGTGTGGTGTGTGTGTGTGTGTGTGTGTGTGTGTCAAAAAGCAGATGTCACTTTCTCCTGACCTTGTGAATTTCATGTGCATTGTCTGAAAGTTGTTTTTATATGGTTAGCCTGGTGTGTGTTTTATTTTATCTTTATTTAACTATGCAAGTCAGTTAAGAACAAATTCTTATTTACAATGACCGCCTAACCCGGATGATCCTGGGCCAATTGTGCGCCGCCCTATGCGACTCCCAATCACGGCTGGTTGCCTGGAATCGAGCCATGGTCTGTAGTGACGCCTCTAGCACTGAAATGCAGTGCCTTAGACCGCTGCGCCACTCGGGAGCCCTATATTGTGTGGATATCATCTTCTGCATGATGACATGTGTTTTAGCATCTCTGGGTGCTACTAACGTTAACTTGTCTCTGGGGTGGGCTAGCCAGAGAGGCCCCTTAGTAACGGTCTCTGTGTGGTTGTCACATGGCTGTCGAGTGCCCAGTTAATGAGATCCTGGGAGGGTTCCAATGTAGGTGCTGTGTGAAGTCTTTCACTCTGCTAAAATGTAAGACCCTTAACATTTTCACTGTAATATTCACATGCATAGGGTTGCAAAATTCCACCCGTGATTTCTGGAAAACTTTCCCCAATTCCCAGGTTAAAGGAATTTTGCAACCATACAAATGCACACACTGATGTCAGTGTTGGACTTGTGAGGTTTTCCAGAAATCACGGGTGGAATTTGGGGAATTTTGCAACCCTACCCATGTGAATGTTACGGTGAAAATAAGTATTCAACCCCTTTGTTATGGCAAGCCTAAATAAGTTCAGGAGAACATTTTTGCTTAACATGTTACAATTGTAGAATAGTGAGAATTCACTTTGTCTACAGATGACAGAGAATGAGTGTAGGGGTCTATGATCCTACTCTTGATATACCATCTAACTCCATTATCATGTGAACGCTATAAGGCCCGTAATCCTATCCAGTGGGTATGCCAAGGTTGCGAGCCTTGCGTCACCACTCGGAATCAAATCAAATGTATTTATATATCCCTTCTTACATCAGCTGATATATCAAAGTGCTGTACGGAAACCCAGCCTAAAACCCCAAACAACAAGCAATGCAGCTGTAGATGAACGGTGTATGTATTTTGTCCCCCCCACACCAAACGCGATCACGACACGCAGGTTAAAATATCAAAACAAACTCTGAACCAATTATATTAATTTGGGAACAAAAGCATTAAACATTTATGGACATTTAGCTAGCTAGCTAATTTGTCCTGGGATATAAACATTGAGTTGTTATTTTACCTGAAATGCGCAAGGTCCTCTACTCCACCAATTAATCCACACATAAAACTGTCATCCGAATCGTTTCTAGTCATCTCTCCTTTTTCTAGGCTTTTTCTTCTCTTGACTTTATATTGCGACTGGCAACTTTCATAAATTAGGTGCAGTATCGCCACTGACCTCATTCGTCTGACCCCACGTGGGTATAACCAATGAGGAGATGTCTCGTGGGTGACTTCTATTTTAGCCCTTGGCAACGCAGATGCTCGTTGGAGCGCGCAATAATTTAATAATATAGATTTCTAACAAGGAGCTAATATCTTGCAATCAATGGCCGAGCATTAAGTTATTGAGTTAACCTTAGCTCAGAGATGCACATTTGGAGACCAAGTATATATGCTATGTATGTTGTGAATAACATTTACCATTAGACATTTCACCAAATAATAATTCAAGAAATATTACTCAAATGTGAGAGCTACATTTAAAAGTAATCCGATGTATTACAGTTCCGCAATAAGAATACAATTAGCAAATGGTACATAACAGAAATCTTCACGATAAAAATAATACAAAATAGTCCAAGTCTTAACAGCATAGAAAATTCACCACTATGATATACAAACGTAGATCAGTTCACTGATCATGACTCCACGATCAGTGTTTAAACCATGACCAACATCTGCTCTTTAATTACTTGTTCTTTTTACTTTTACTTTTTTTTGTTTGTTATTTGTTTCTTAACTGCATTGTTGGTAAAGGGCTTGTAAGTAAGCATTTCATTGTAAGGTATACACCTGCTGTATTTCAAAATTAGATTTGGATTTAAACCCAGTTTTTATTCTTCCAAGAGCACTAAAATCCCAGTATCTCCCATAGTCTAATTAACATCACTTTGCATGTCCCAAAACATTCAAACAAAAGGCATGACAGCACACGCATTCTTGGATCTACTCATCAAAAACCTTATCTAAATTATATTGGCGCATTCCTGTGTCGCTTGTCTTTGAACTTTCCAACGAACAGTCGGAAATAAAATCCATAGAACTTACAGTACAATGAAACATATCAAAATTCATAGCTCTTCATGAACTCTTGAAACAATCCAAACATGACAATTTAATTCACACTAACATTAATTTAGTTGATTTCACGTTTCGTCAGTACTTACCACTCCTGGTGAGTGACCCCAGGACTTCCGTGAGAACATCGCCATGGCGAAGGTGTGACTCTCTCCTATGAGTTGTAAATATACAGCCATCCGTCTGGATAATGCCATATTGAATCAACACTCCAGGCTGGTGTGTCAACAAGTCGCTAGACGCGTCTTCGTCACTGGCCTTCATCGTTCACATTTGTTCACTCTGTCTTCGACTACATATTAAGTTGCATGGATTCACTGTGAGCAATAAGTGTTTAGCATAATTTTTGAATGACTACCTCATCTCCGTACCCCACACATACAATTATCTGTAAGGTCCCTCAGTCGAGCAGTGAATTTCAAACACAGATTCAACCACAGACCAGGGAGGTTTTCCAATGCCAAAGATGGGTAAAAATAAGAAAAGTAGACCATGAATATCCCTTTGAGCATGGTAATGTTATTTATTACACTTTGGATGGTGTATCAATACACCCAGTCACTACAAAGATACAGGCATCCTTCCTAACTCAGTTGATGGAGAGGAAGGAAACCGATCTGGGATTTCACCATGAGGCCAACGGTGACTTTATAGCAGTTAGAGTTGAATGGCTGCGATAGGAGAAAACGGAGGATGGATCAACAACATTGTAGTTACTCCACAATACTAACCTGAATTACAGTGAGCAGAAGGAAGCCTGTACAGAATACAACAAATCCAAACCTTGCATCCTGTTTGAAGTAGTACTTTAGTGTCTTATTGCAAAAACTTCTTGACCTGAATACAGTGTTCTGTTTGGGGCAAAAAAACTTTCTAAAGCATAGTGATGGCTGCATCATGTTTTGGGTAATGCTTGTCATTGCTAAGGACTAGGATGTTTTTTAGGATAGAAAGAAAAGGAATAGAGCTAAGCACAGGCAAAATCCTAGAGGAAGACCTGGTTGTCTGCTTTCCAACAGACACTGGGAGACATTCACCTTTCAGCAGGACAATAACCTGAAACATAAGGTCAAGTATACACTGGAGTTGTTTACCAAGACGATATTGAATGTTCCTGAGTGGCCTAGTTTCAGTTTTGAAAATCTATTGCAAGACTTGAAAATGGCTGTCAACGATAGTCAGCAATAGTCAACAACAAACTTGACATGTGTTTTTTACACTACCGTTCAAAAGTTTGGGGTCACTTAGAAATGTGCTTGTTTTTTAATGAAAAGTGCATTTTTTGTACATTAAAATAACACCAAATTCATCAGAAATAGTGTAGACATTGTTAATGTTGTAAATGACTATTTCCAGCTTTTTAATAAAAAAAGAAGGCGTAGAGGCCCATTATCAGCAATCATCACTCTTGTGATGGTGGCATGTTGTTAGCTAATCCAAGTCTATTATTTTCAAAAGGCTAACTGATCATTAGAAAACCCATTTTGTAATTATGTTAGCACAGCTGGAAACTGTTGTCCTGATTTAAGGAAGCAATCAAACTGGCCTTCTTTAGACTAGTCGAGTATCTGGAGCATCAGTATTTGTGGGTTTGAATGGCCAGAAACAAAGACTTTCTTCTGAAACTCGTCAGTCTGGCCAAAATTCACCCAACTATGTGTGGGAAGCTTGTGGAAAGCTACTCGAAATGTTTGACCCAAGTTAAACAATTTAAAGGCAATGCTACCAAATACTAATTGAGTGTATATGATCTTCTGACCCACTGGGAATGTGATGAAAGAAATAAAAGCTGAAATAAATCATTCTCTACTATTATTCTGACATTTCACATTCTTAAAATAAAGTGGTGATCCTAACTGGTTCCTATATGGAACCTATATGGAACCTATAAGAACCTATATGGTTCTTCGTTGCAATGGTTCAATTGGTTGTCTGTGTTTGTGGAGTGTGTTGCTGTTAAAGAGAATCCTCCATCTCTCGCTCTCTCTCTCTCTGCCACATGTTTGCTTTGGTTGTCTTGGAAACAGCAAGAGATGACAAAGCCACAGAGTCCTTGAAATCACAGGAGAGAGAGAGAGAGAGACACTTTCATAGGAATAAATACTTGTCAGGCACAAGCAAAATATGGGTACTGCATGATGTTGACAGACATTGAAGTTTCAGTAAAACAAATAACATTTTATTTGAAGGGTTATGTTATATTGCTCAACTTATAGATGCAGTTATAGAGCATTATGACACATTATAATGAAGCAATAAGGTCATTTCGAATGAGCACCAACATGTCAAGTTCATAGGAGCATGTCAAATGAAAGATGAAGGGCTTTACACTAGGGGTTTGAACTAACTTTTAAGTTAGGATCCTTAACAAAATTCCTTAGTGAAGAACATTTATTATTAAAAAAATTATTCCCCCCACAATTAAAATCACATTGCAGTTATCACAAAAAATATCATTTTCATGTTATAGGCTAACTTAACGGTAGCCTATAAAGTCCTGGGGAAAATTGTGTCATTTAAGTAAAACCAGAAAGGGAAAGGCGAGCTGTAGGCTACCTTGGTGAATTTGCGAGGCATGCAAAACAAGACATTGCGAAATACAGATTACTAAGACATTCTTTCTGCCTGCCCCCTCCCTCGCGCTGGCTCGCCTGCCCTTCGCTACTGATGCGAGTGGGTGTTCAGTCTTCAGCCTGTTGTGTGTAGAATATCCTAGCCTATTCATTGATGATGGGCCCTGCTGTACTGAAATTGCGAGACATTGTAAGCCAAGAAATTGCCAGATACAGCATTCTATTGCAAAATGCAGCTTTTGATTATCGATATTTAGGCCTAGTGCACAATTCTAACTCTGTCTGTCTGGTGGCCGACCTGCCTATACTGTTCTCCTCCCCTCTTTCCCAGTCCCTCGCTAGCTCGCTATGAAAGATGCAGGTGTTTGTGTTCTCGGAAGTACCAGTCTCCTCCGTTCCAAAAATACTGAATCTTCCATTGGCTCTGTTTGCGTAGACCGTGTTAGACCCCTTAACTCTTGATACTACCCATCCCGGATCCGGGATCGTGACTACAGGCTCAGCTCATTACCATAACGCGAAAAAATATTCTTAGAAATATTTAACCTCCACACCTATACAAGTCCAATAGCTCAAATGAAAGATAAACACCTTGTTCATCTACCCAGCAAGTCAGATTTCTAAAATGTTTTACAGCGAAAACACACCACACATATTATATTTTGTCCCAGAAAATATAAAATTATAAAAGCAGGATTAAAAAATCATTCACTAACCTTTTGAAAATCTTCATCAGATGACAGTAATAGGACATGTTACACAGTACTTTTTTTTTTTCAATAATATGCTATTTATATCCATAAATCTCTGTTTACAATGATGACATTTTTGAAAAATGCTACTCAAATGTCCGGAGAAATGATGATGGCTCCGACTGATAACGTCAGATAACAAGCAATACACATGACTAAATATACATGTTCTACATATAGTTACAAAGATACACTTCTTCTTAATGCAACCGCTGTGTTACATTTATTTTTAACGTTACAGAATTCGTTCACTAGGCTATAATATGAGGCGGAGCTCAGATATTAGCAGTATGTCTCCTCTACGTTTGGAGAGCACAGAAACCCAAAATTAACCACATAAATATTCCCTTTGATGTTCTTCGATCAGAAGACGTGGAAGGAGTTATACTTACCCAATACATCGTTTGGTTTCAAGTTGTGTGTCTCTGTATTAGCATATGCCAACAGCTTCAGCTGAAATGCACCCAAAATGACTTCTGGTCCCGCACTCTTGCGCATCAAAACTTCAAAATTACATATAGGTCGACTAAACTGGTCAAACTAAGTGCAGAATCGAGCTTTAGGATGTTTTAATCATGTAAAACAAAGATCAGCGCGAACAGACAAACCGACGTCAATTGGTGTTTCATGGAAAGAGACGCGCGCAATAGTGCATGTATTTTCGAGTGACCCGAATGTTTTAGCCCGCCAAAGGACGGGGGCGCGCGAGATTCTCACAAAGAACGCATAATTTGAAAGCAGACATCGCGCTGAACACATAGAAACTGTTCCTGGATCCGTAGCTGGTTGGGAAGGGTGGGGGCGATGACGTCAAAGTTGTCCCAACTTTTCTATTGCCAAGAGGGTGTTTGGAAGAAAGGCTGCCCTGGGAGTTCTGCTTTACATACAGACATAATTTAAACGGTTTTAGAAACTTTAGAGTGTTTTCTATTCAATAATTATTATTATTATATGCATATATTAGCAATTTTGGGAAAAAATATTTTCAGTTTACTATGGGCATGCACTTCCTCCAAAGGGGGCAGTATTCAGCCCTAGGCTTAACCAGTCTATATTAACATAAGTACAACTCAGAGTATGCTTTTTTGTTCTTCTGAAATAGACTACATTCTTCATGTTTCTTTAGACCTGTCCAAAGTAAATAAGGGATTTATTGTGATGGTGTAGGCTATATTAAATTGATTTATTAGACATTTTAAAATGTAGATGTTCCAAAGGTCTGCATCAGTGGCTTGTAGGTGTGTGGAAATCAGGAGATGCTAAATGTGTTTATGCTAATTAACGTTTTATGCAATTACCGTGAGACGGGCAGTTATTTGCTTGACAATCACCGGCTGACACAGCCCTAGGCATTTATTCATTTCTCAAAGTGTCCATCCCAAAAATGTGGAATAAGCAGGCTTTGATTTCTTGTCAAACAAGTGGAAAAGGGGCTCTTAGAAAACATCTACCAGAAAAAGTATTAAAATGTTTTGATGTACAACACTTATAACTAATATCAACACTTACAGTGAATTCAGACATTATGCACATCCCTTGTTTTTTCCCCCCCCTCCACATTTTGTTTTCTTACAGCCAGAATAAAAAAAGTTATAATGTCCATTTTGTTGTCACTGGCCTATACACCCCATAATGTCAAAGAGTAATTGTTTTTTTGAAGTTTTTGCAAATGAATGAAAAATGAAAAGCTTAAATGTCTTGAATCAATACATATTCAACCCCTTTTTATGACAAGTCTAAATTAGGTCAGGTGTAAAAAATGTGCTTAACAAGTGTTTGATAATAATAATAATAGTGTTTGACATGATTTTTGAATGACTACCTAATTTTTGTACTCCACACACACTTATCTGTAAGGTTGAGCAGTGAATTTCAAACACAGATTCAACCACAAAGACCAGGGAGGTTTTCCAATGCCTTGCAAAGAAGGGCCCCTACTGTTCGATGGGTAAAAAAACAGACAATGAATATCCCTTCGAGCATGGTGAAGTTAGTAATTACACTTTGGATGGTGTATCAATACACCCAGTCACTACAAAGATACAGCCGTCCTTCCTAACTCAGTTGCCGGAGAGGAAGGAAACAATTCAGGGATTTCACGTTCAGGCCAATGGTGACTTTAAAACAGAGTTTAATTAATGGCTGTGATAGGAGAAAACTGAGGATGGATCAATAACATTGTAGTTACTTCACAATACTAACCTAATTGACAGAGGGAAAAGAAGGAAGCCTGTACATAATAAAGATATTCCAAAACATGCATCTGATTTGCAGTATTACTTTAGTGCCGTATTGCAAAAAATGTGGCGAAGCAATTAACTTTTTGTCCTGAATAGGTGTTATGTTTAGGGCAAATCCAATACAACACATTACTGAGTACCACCGAAGACCTGGATGTCGATTTAAGGCAGCCCCCCGCACCTCTCCGATTCCCTTTCCCCCTCCATATTTTCAAGCATAGGTGGTGGCTGCATCATGTTATAGGTATGCTTGTAATCATTAAAGACTGTGGAGACACTGGGAGAGTAATTCACCTTTCAGCAGGACAATAACCTAAGACACAAAGCCAAATCTACACTGGAGTTTCTTATCAAGAAGACCGTGATGGTTCCTGAGTGGCCGAGTTACAGTTTTGACTTAATTCTACTTAAATCTATGGCAAGACCTAAAAATGGTTGTCTAGAACTGAACCACAACCACTTTGACAGAGCTGTAAGAATTTAGAGAATAATAATCGTCAAATGTTGCACAATCCAGGTGTGGAAAGCTCTTAGTCTTACCCAGAAAGACTCACAGCTGTAATCGCTGCCAAACGTGCTTCTGCAGAGTATTGACTCTGGTGTGAATAAGTTATGTAAATTAGATATTTCTGTATTTCATTTTCAATAAATGTGTAAACATTTCTAAAAACGTGTTTTCACTTCATTATTTTGGGGTATTGTGTGTAGATGGGTGAGACAAATATATATTTAATCTAAACTCAGCAAAAAAAGAAACGTCCCTTTTTCAGGACCCTGTCTTTCAAAGATAATTCGTAAACATCCAAATAACTTCACAGATCTTCATTGTAAAGGTTTTAAACACTGTTTCCCATGTTTGTTCAATGACCCATAAACAATTAATGAACATGCACCTGTGGAACGGTCGTTAAGACACTAACATGCTACAGACGGTAGGCAATTAAAACTTAGGATATTAAAGAGGCCTTTCTACTGACTCTGAAAAACACCAATAGAAAGATGCCCAGAGTCCCTGCTCATCTGCGTGAATGTGCCTTAGGCATGCTGCAAGGAGGTATGAGGACTGCAGATGTGGCCAGGGCAATAAATTGCAATGTCCGTACTGTGAGACGCCTAAGACAGCGCTACAGGGAGACAGGACGGACAGCTGATCGTCCTCGCAGTGGCAGACCACGTGTAACCTGCACAGGATCGGTACATCCGAACATCACACTTGCGGGACAGGTACAAGATGGCAACAACAACTGCCCGAGTTACACCAGGAACACACAATCCCTCCATCAGTGCTCAGACTGTCCGCAATAGGCTGATGGGCTTGTAGGCCTGTTGTAAAGCAGGTCCTCACCAGACATCATCGGCAACAAAGTCACCGTCGCTGGACCAGACAGGACTGGCAAAAAGTGCTCTTCCCTGACGAGTCGCGGTTTTGTCTCACCAGGGGTGATGGTCGGATTCGCGTTTATCGTCGAAAGAATGAGCATTACACCGAGGCCTGTACTCTGGAGCGGGATCGAGGTGGAGGGTCCGTCATAGTCTGGGGCGGTGTGTCACAGCATCATCGGACTGAGCTTGTTGTCATTGCAGGCTTTCTCAACACTGTGCATTACAGGGAAGACATCCTCCTCCCTCATGTGGTACCCTTCCTGCAGGATCTTCCTGACATGACAATGCCACCAGCCATACTGTTCGTTCTGTGTGTGATTTCCTTCACGACAGGAATGTTAGTGTTCTGCCATGGCCAGAGAAGAGCCCGGATCTCGATCTCATTGAGCACGTCTGGGACCTGTTCGATGGGAGGGTGAGGGCTAGGGCCATTCCCCCCAGAAATGTCCGGGAACTTGCAGGTGCCTTGGTGGAAGAGTGGGGTAACATCTCACAGCAGCAGTATAAGGAGGAGTTGCACTGCAGTACTTAATGCAGCTGTCTCAGTTTTTTAATCTTATGTTCATCCAAATATTTACACATGTTAAGTTTGCTGAAAATAAACAGATATACAGCCTGAATTCCAAAGCAAATCAGCAAGAATAGAAATGTCCTCTCACTGTCAACCGTTTCTTTTTTTGCTGAATTTATTTGGAATTCACGCTGTAACACAACAAAATGTGGAATAAGTCAAGGAGTAAAAATTCTTTCTGAAGGCACTGTATATTTAGTTTCGGTTATTTTTTCGGTAACATGGCTTTCTCTTACCAAAAATCAACATATCTTTAAGATATTTAAAAATGTCTATATTACAGCATTTGGAGGGAGGATTTTGAAAGTTCAAAGAAGTAATATGTAAAGGTAGACCAATCAATTAGTTATAGTGTTTGTACAGATATCAATTTACTTTATTAATTGATTTAAAACTAAAGTCTGTTACCAAATCTGTAACAGAATTTCAGAAAAGTCATTAACGTCAATTCAGCAATTGGCTACAGTGCGGAATCATAATAGTCACAAACCACAGTTAGGTCACCTGCTAATGTTCTCCCTTCCGCTGGAATACTGTTATGTTCAGTTAATAACTTTTCTTTCTGTTGTCTGGTGGTCAACCCCTTGCTCTCTTCTCTTTCTTCTCTCTCTCCAATTAATGTCACCGCTCCCAGCTCTTATTGACACCTACTCATGAGCCCCATCTCTTTCCATTTACTGTAACCAGCATCCTCACCCACTGACTGACACCAGACGTCCATGGATGTTGAAGTCGTTTACATACATTTTTCGGTTGGTCCGATAATTTTTTTTTTTTTTTTACTCAAGGTGTCATGTCATAGCTGACACCCCATTCTTTCTGCAGACATATTTTAATCGTATTTAACAGAATTTTGGGAGAATATGTTCACAAAAAAAAACTGCGAGATTTTATAGACATTCTGCTACCAAACTTTGCATCTGCACAGTTCTTTCAGTAAATGTGATTTTTGTACATGTTCAGTGTATGTTGTTAAATATAGTCCTTGTGCATACCCCACTGGGTAGAACAACAAGAGTGTGCAAAGCTGTCATCAAGGCAAAGGGTGGCTACTATGAATAATATAAAATATATTTGGACTTGTTTAACACTTTTTTGGTTACTACATGATTCCATATGTGTTATTTCATAGTTTTGATGTCTTCACTATTATTCTACAATGTAGAAAATAGTACAAATAAATAACTCTGGCATGAGTAGGTGTGTCTGAACTTTTGACTGGTACTGTATATTTTTTTGATATTTTTCTAAAACATTTTACTTGAGCTTAGATTTTTGTGCCTGAGTTGTTCAGACTAACAGGTTGATTCTTATAGGAGCTGGTGTAATAACCTCCCTCTACCTCCTATTTCCTCCTTCTGTCACTCTTCTCTCCCTGCCTTCTCCCTCTCTCCACTCCCTCTCTATTTGCCTCTCTCTTTCTGCAGTGTGCAGGCTGGTGATGGTGTACGTATAGAGAAGAGGGAAAGTGCCCAGTTTGACTTTGCCTCTGCAATGAACACTGTCACTGAGTTCTACTGTCACACGCAGGACTCAGGTGTGTCTGAGAGAGAGAGGGGTTAGAGAGAGAGAGAGACAGGGTAGAGAGAGAGAGAGAGAGTAGGTAGAGAGAGAGGGGTTAGAGAGAGAGAGAGAGAGACAGGGTAGAGAGAGAGAGGCTTCATGTCATGAATTTACAGGTCTGTGCTTCCATCTGTCCTTTAAGTGAAAAATATGTTCTGTTGGGACAGCGTGTGTGTGTATTTTGGGGACGCTGGCGGATGATCAACGAAACAAGTATTCTCTAACAAAATGAGGCACGAGTTTGTGACTCATTGCTGTATTCGTGTGACCATCCCCAGGTTCTAGACCTCTCTCTGGTATAGCCTCTTTGGAAAGTCCTGTGGTCTGCTGTCTGGGTCCTCTCATCCACTACCTCACAGAGTTTAACCTGCAGAGAGTACTACTGCACCACAGGTACTCACACACATACACACACACCGCCCTTGTGGTTGCCACAGACTGACTCCCTGTGACTCTTGTAATATTGTATGTGGTAAATCTCTGTGTGTGTGTGACTTCAAGTTCGTTCAGGCACCTCTCCTGTGAGTCAGACGGTATGGTCCTCAGTGCTCCCACTCTCAGAAACCTGGAGATACTCACCAACCAGGTACGTGTTAGTGAATGAGTGGTTGCTCCACTAAAAGTTTTGTGATTATGCTGCACGACTTGTGCAGAACATAATTATTACTTAATAAAACTGTTGTTACACTAAGGTTTTTATTCTAAGAGTAATTTAGACTACAGTTAGGGTGTGGAAATGTTTAGGATTATTTTGCTCTTACTGTAGTACTGTAGTCAACTCCCGACCGGTCACGTTGTACAGCGCCTGAGTGGCGCAAAGGTCTAAGACACTGCATCGCAGTGCAAGCTGTGTTGCTACAGATGCTGGTTCAATACTAGTGCCGGTCTTGACTGGGAGACCCATGA
The DNA here is from genome assembly GCF_002021735.2 of Oncorhynchus kisutch. Classification (NCBI taxonomy): domain Eukaryota; kingdom Metazoa; phylum Chordata; class Actinopteri; order Salmoniformes; family Salmonidae; genus Oncorhynchus; species Oncorhynchus kisutch. The sequence goes on from NC_034176.2 coordinate 46,736,285, forward strand.
GATGACTGTAGGATTTGACGTTATTTGAAAACGAAATCATATCCAAAATATTGTTATTTTTTGAAACAAAACGATTATTATTATTAATTTAGAATAATATAAAAGGCCCTTGGATATTCACACACATATATTATTAACCCTGTTATTAGCAGGACAATATATATTGGTCATGGCACCCAAGTGGAGCACAATGGGATTGCCTTGCAGTTCTCTAGCTGTATCCACTGAAGTAGCGGTGGGCGCAAGAGGTTCAAGACACGAGTGCAAGGGGCACGGGAGGGGCCGCAAAGCCGTGCACAGAAGACGGACCTAGCCCATGAGGACGGGGGGGGGGACCCCTAACCTGCCCCACTGGGTAGCACAGAACAACACTTTAAGGGGCATTGCACTAATAATGGCGCTGACTGTTGTCATTCGTGCCAGTCTGCACGTTAAAACTAAAACAATGTAACATATAATGGCGTGCAAAATTCCCCTTAGATATGAAATCGGAGGGCAGATATTATTAAATATTAAAGCATTAGACCTCTCGCTAAAGGCGTCAGTCAAAAGTTCCACTTAAATCAGAACTGGATTTAGCGAAAAATGACATGAAAAGCACACATTTGTAAATCTAAAAGTAATTGGAACGGTAGATACAAATTATTTGTGACATTGCGGTTACAATAAAGAATGTAAACAAGATGTAAACAAGATGCTGTGTTTTTATTTACAGTAGTGATGGACAGCTGGTGGCATTTTCAAAACAGGTTTTCAAATACAGTGGGGCCAAAAAGTATTTAGTCAGCCACCAATTGTGCACATTCTCCCACTTAAAAAGATGAGAGAGGCCTGTAATTTTCATCATAGGTACACTTCAACTAAAATCCAGAAAATCACATTGTAGGATTTTTAATGAATTTATTTGCAAATTATGGTGGGAAATAAGTATTTGGTCAACAACAAAAGTTTATCTCAATACTTTGTTATATGCCCTTTGTTGGCAATGACAGAGGTCAAACGTTTTATGTAAGTCTTCACAAGGTTTTCACACACTGTTGCTGGTATTTTGGCCCATTCCTCCATGCAGATCTCCTCTAGAGCAGTGATGTTTTGGGGCTGTTGCTGGGCAACACGGACTTTCAACTCCCTCCAAAGATTTTCTATGGGGTTGAGATATGGAGACTGGCTAGGCCACTCCAGGACCTTGAAATGCTTCTTACGAAGTCACTCCTTCGTTGCCCGGGCGGTGTGTTTGGGATCATTGTCATGCTGAAAGACCCAGCCACGTTTCATCTTCAATGCCCTTGCTGATGGAAGGAGGTTTTCACTCATAATCTCACGATACATGGCCCCATTCATTCTTTCCTTTACACGGATCAGTCGTCCCAGCCCCAAAGCATGATGTTTCCACTCCCATGCTTCACAGTAGGTATGGTGTTCTTTGGATGCAACTCAGCATTCTTTGTCCTCCAAACACGACGAGTTGAGTTTTTACCAAAAAGTTATATTTTGGTTTCATCTGACCATATGACATTCTCCCAATCTTCTTCTGGATCATCCAAATGCTCTCTAGCAAACTTCAGACGGGCCTGGACATGTACTGGCTTAAGCAGGGGGACACGTCTGGCACTGCAGGATTTGAGTCCCTGGCGGCGTAGTGTGTTACTGATGGTAGCCTTTGTTACTTTGGTCCCAGCTCTCTGCAGGTCATTCACTAGGTCCCCCCGTGTGGTTCTTGTGATCATATTGACCCCACGGGGTGAGATCTTGCCTGGAGCCCCAGATCGAGGGAGATTATCAGTGGTCTTGTATGTCTTCCATTTCCTAATAATTGCTCCCACAGTTGATTTCTTCAAACCAAGCTGCTTACCTATTGCAGATTCAGTCTTCCCAGCCTGGTGCAGGTCTACAATTTTGTTTTTGGTGTCCTTTGACAGCTCTTTGGTCTTGGCCATAGTGGAGTTTGGAGTGTGACTGTTTGAGGTTGTGGACAGGTGTCTTTTAAATCAAATCAAATCAAATTTTATTTGTCACACATACACATGGTTAGCAGATGTTAATGCGAGTGTAGCGAAATGCTTGTGCTTCTAGTTCCGACAATGCAGTAATAACCAACAAGTAATCTAGCTAACAATTCCAAAACTACTACCTTATAGACACAGTGTAAGGGGATAAGAATATGTACATAAAGATATATGAGTGAGTGATGGTACAGAGCGGCATAGGCAAGATACAGTAGATGGTATTGAGTGCCGTATATACATATGAGATGAGTATGTAAACAAAGTGGCATAGTGAAAGTGGCTAGTGATACATGTATTACATAAAGATGCAGTAGATGATATAGAGTACAGTATATACATATACATATGAGATGAATAATGTAGGGTATGTAAACATTATATTAGGTAGCATTGTTTAAGTGGCTAGTGATATATTTTGATATATTTTACATCATTTCCCATCAATTCCCATTATTAAAGTGGCTGGAGTTGATGCACCTGTACTGACCTCGCCTTCTGGATGATAGCGGGGTGATCTTTATGGCCTTCCTGTGACATCGGGTGGTGTAGGTGTCCTGGAGGGCAGGTAGTTTGCCCCCGGTGATGCGTTGTGCAGACCTCACTACCCTCTGGAGAGCCTTACAGTTGTGGGCGGAGCAGTTGCCGTACCAGGCGGTGATACAGCCCGACAGGATGCTCTCGATTGTGCATCTGTAGAAGTTTGTGAGTGCTTTTGGTGACAAGCCGAATTTCTTCAGCCTCCTGAGGTTGAAGAGGCGCTGCTGCGCCTTCTTCACGATGCTGTCTGTGTGGGTGGACCAATTCAGTTTGTCTGTGATGTGTATGCCGAGGAACTTAAAACTTACTACCCTCTCCACTACTGTCCCATCAATGTGGATAGGGGGGTGTTCCGTCTGCTGTTTCCTGAAGTCCACAATCATCTCCTTAGTTTTGTTGACGTTGAGTGTGAGGTTATTTTTCTGACACCACACTCCGAGGGCCTTCACCTCCTCCCTGTAGGCCGTCTCGTCGTTGTTGGTAATCAAGCCTACTACTGTTGTGTCGTCCGCAAACTTGATGATTGAGTTGGAGGCGTGCGTGGCCACGCAGTCGTGGGTGAACAGGGAGTACAGGAGAGGGCTCAGAACGCACCCTTGTGGGGCCCCAGTGTTGAGGATCAGCGGGGTGGAAATGTTGTTGCCTACCTGCACCTCCTGGGGGCGGCCCGTCAGGATGTCCAGTACCCAGTTGCACAGGGCGGGGTCGAGACCCAGGGTCTCGAGCTTGATGACGAGCTTGGAGGGCACTATGGTGTTAAATGCCGAGCTGTAGTCGATGAACAGCATTCTCACATAGGTATTCTTCTTGTCCAGATGGGTTAGGGCAGTATGCAGTGTGGTTGAGATTCTATCGTCTGTGGACCTATTTGGGCGGTAAGCAAATTGGAGTGGGTCTAGGGTGTCAGGTAGGGTGGAGGTGATATGGTCCTTGACTAGTCTCTCAAAGCACTTCATGATGACGGAAGTGAGTGCTACGGGGCGGTAGTCGTTTAGCTCAGTTACCTTAGCTTTCTTGGGAACAGGAACAATGGTGGCCCTCTTGAAGCATGTGGGAACAACAGATAGGGATAGGGATTGATTGAATATGTCCGTAAACACACCAGCCAGCTGGTCTGCGCATGCTCTGAGGGCGCGGCTGGGGATGCCGTCTGGGCCTGCAGCCTTGCGAGGGTTGACACGTTTAAATGTTTTCCTCACGTCGGCTGCAGTGAAGGAGAGTCCGCATGTTTTAGTTGCGGGCCGTGTCAGTGGCACTGTATTGTCCTCAAAGCGGGCAAAAAAGTTATTTAGTCTGCCTGGGAGCAAGACATCCTGGTCCGTGACTGGGCTGGTTTTCTTTTTGTAATCCGTGATTGACTGTAGACCCTGCCACATACCTCTTGTGTCTGAGCCGTTGAATTGAGATTCTACTTTGTCTCTATACTGACGCTGACGACATTGGCGAGAAGAATGCTAGGGAGTGGTGCACGATGTGCCCGTCTCCGGAGTCTGACCAGAAGACCGCTCCGTTTCCCCCTTTTACGAAGTCGGTTTTTTTGGGTCGCCGGCTGGGATCCATTCCGTTGTCCTGGGTGAAAGGCAGTACACAGGATCCGCTTCACGAGAGTCATATTCTTGGTCGTACTGATGGTGAGTTGACGCTGCTCTTATGTTCAAGTAGTTCTTCTCGACTGTATGTAATGAAACCTAAGTTGACCTGGGGTACTAATGTAAGAAATAACACGTAAAAAAAAACTGCATAGTTTCCTAGGAACGCGAAGCGAGGCGGCCATCTCTGTCGGCCCGGAAGTACCTGATAACAAGTTCAAACAGGTGCCATTAATACAGGTAACGAGTGGAGGACAGAGGAGCCTCTTAGAAGTTACAGGTCTGTGAGAGCCAGAAATCTTGCTTGTTTGTAGGTGACCAAATACTTATTTTCCACCATAATTTGGAAATAAATTCATTAAAAATCCTACAATGTGATTTTCTGCATTTTTGTTTTGTTTTTGTCTGTCATAGTTGAAGTGTACCTATGATGAAAATTACAGGCCTCTCTCATCTTTTTAAGTGGGAGAACTTGCACATTTGGTGGCTGACTAAATACTTTTTTGCCCCACTATACTTGTGGCCCGATTAGCAGGACAATAGACTCTTTATAGCCCTGCTACTGTAGGTGTGAACATTCCCCTACTTACAATGTATTTGATGCTTAAGTACTCTAAAGTGTTACATTTGTGAATAGCACTGTCCGTGACCAAAATCCCCAAGTCTACCAGTATTTTTTAAATGTCTCCAGAAGACGTTCCACCTGAAAGCCCTAATCTGCTCACTTAAACGAATAGAGATCCTGGTCATGGTGCTACAGTATGTCGTTACAGCATAATCAAAGTGAGGATAATCGGCGATCTGCTGTTTACGGTCTATTGTAAGATGAAAGTCACACCTTTCCAGTACTCCTCACCCCGTCCCAACTCCACCCTTAACACAGTTACCATTCAAAAACAAGCTATTTATCTACCAAAAAATGACATTGCGACCAAAGAGAACAGACAAAATGGACATTGTTTTCATCAAGCCAGCTTCTTTCTATGGTGCTACTCGTTCCTGGGTTCGTCAGGTCGTCAGTTCACCCTGACATTTCTATTCCTCTTCTGACAACAGAACTTGACCAACTGCTCACCAGGCACAGCAGGGGCCGTCCGGTCCGTTATGCTGTTCTGCTATTCCAAGGATGTGTAACCAAAGAGATACCACGAGTGGGCTCAAACAGAATACCAACTGGGATGGATCCCGAGGAAAATGTGGCTTACCCGTGAACCTCCGGGTGTTCATACTTAAATTACTGTGTCTCAGAAGTTCCTGTCTTTAATAAAGAAATGTTTTAGTTATCCTGACCTGGACACAATGTACAGTATTATAATAGCCCTTCCGATTGGCGCAGCAGTTGAAGACAAGACCCCATGCTTGTCTCAGAGCAGCGCGAAACTGTGCTAAAATAGTGACCACAGCGGGTCATGTCGCCTACAGTAGGCCTACAGTATATTGAAAATATTTTGATATTCAGATTACAAATCGCTCACTTTTATTATTTTAACGAAATAACCTACAAATTATTGTTATATATTATCAAGTTGATGGCACAGTCATATAGCCATGCACCTACATAAAGCTGAGTGACTCACTCATTCAGGCTTTGGATCAAAGTAAACAAGTAGCAACATTCTTTCTGATAGTCTTTAAAAAATAAATGTTTTGGTTATCCTGACCTGGACCCCATGTACAAGATTATAATAGCCTTCCCGGTTGGCGCAGCGGTCTAAGACATTGCATCACAGTGTAAAATGCATTGCTACAGATGCAGGTTCGTGACAAACAGTAATTACATATGGGTCTCCCAGTGGCGGCCAGCACGGGTATCGAACCTTGCACCATGTGCAAAATGCATTGCTTCAGATGTAGGTTCGATACCCGTGCTGGCCGCCACTGGGAGACCCATATGTAATTTTTTTTCAGATTTGTAATCTGAATATCAAAATATTTTCAATATACTGTAGGCCTACTGTAGGCGACATGAGTCTCACTAGTGTTGAGTAATGTGCTGTTAAAAGTGGTGTATGTATTATTTAAAAAGCATATTGAAGTTAGAAACAATAGCATTTGATGCAATAAGCCTACCCGCTGTGGTCACTATTTTAGCACAGTTTTGCGCTGCTCTGAGACAAGCATGGGGTCTTGTCTTGGTAAATCAATGAGAGTTTTATTTTCACTGAATCTCTGTTTGTGTATTGGTTAGGCTAGAATTATACAATTAGGGTGTGGACATGTTATGCTCTTAGTACTGTAGCCTACTCCCGACCGTCACGTTGTACAGCTCCATATTTTCCGTTCCATCCTAACGGAAACCCAGGGGGTTTTAATTTTTCTTGGAATAGAAACACCATAATATTAAGAAAATTAATTAAGCAAAATTTCTTAAAATTAGTCCCATACACTATGTTCTTACAAAAAAGGTTTTAAATGCTCTTGTACAGCCACTATTGAAAGCTATCAAATGCTTCTCAAATATGCCCTCTGGTGGTCAAACTAGCACTAACTAGCTTTAATGGTTACAATGGCTGACACTTAAATAACGTGCCATAGAATTCTGCGGCACCATGCAAGCTGTGCTGCAGTACGCTGCAACTTTTACATGATGAACCACTGTACTTTTCCTGCAGTTTACTTGTATACAACTTACAACTGTATCTTATATAATGTCCTGTTTGGTGCTATTTTGTGGCCTAAATTAAGTTTGGGCAATTGTTATTGTGTAGCATTGGAACGGTACGATATTACTAGGCCAAGTGCAGTACTCTTTTTCACAGAAAGGTTTGTGTGCGTGTGTTACAGACAGATGGAGGTACGAAGGGCAGTTTGTTGTGGGTGTTAGACCACACCCACACCTCATTTGGTAGAAGACTGATGAGGAAGTGGGTAAGCCAGCCCCTCAAAGATGCACAGTAAGTACACACTGAATCCCAAACCAGTCCTTTGTCCCTACTAACTCGCTTGGAGGGCCCTCCGTGGTCATCTGTTGCTGACGAAACTCTGAGGGTGACTTCAAGAGTGATGAGTGGATCAAACAACGGCTCATAATAATGGCTGGAACTGAGTGGCATCAAACATAGAAACCATGTGTTTCTAGAATAGAAACCAGCCATACATACCATGAGCCTGTCCTCCCCAATTAAGGTGCCACCAACCTCCTGTGGGATCAAATTAACCCATCAATTTCAGGACACATTTGGGACTTGAATGATGCAATTTATGTTCCACGTTAAATAATAAAACGAGAATTAAATTAAAATGAACAAATTTCCCCTGTCATTTTACCAGATATAAACCTCCGTAACAGTTAAACATTTCATTTGTGAGGTATTTAATTTTTTACATGTGTCAAGCCTAGAAATCAGACACAAACAAATGTATTTTGCATATAATTAGGCTCACCTCTCCATTATTTTGTATGAAATTGTTAACACCAAACATATTGCGGTGCATGTTGGGATAGCACTTTGCTCTTGAGCTGGCAGCATTGCTGGCTCAGTTGAGGTGGCCCCTAAACCCATGATAATTTTAAATCCCTCAGATTTACATCACTTGTGCATATGGTGGAGGCGTGAGTGAATTCACAAATGGGGGGGCGAGGGGAAAGGAAAGGGACTGGTTTGGGCTTCAGCAATAGATTACGGTGAAGTTGCCATGAGAACCTGATCTTGTGTCAGTTTTGCATTTCCCCCGTTTAATGGTTAATTTAGGGGCGGGGAGGGGAGGGGAAGCTGAACCTAGGAATATGTACCTAGGGGAAACTTTACCCTGGAGCAAGTACACACACGGACCTATGCAATCCTTTCAGATCTGCAGAGTGTCTGAGGGATAGAGAAGGATTTGGGGTTGGGCTGAGACTGTAATCTCTCTTACTCGCTCAGATCTGCTGTTAGGATTATAAATCTTCTATTCTACCATCAGATAGGTTATGAGAGAACCCTGCTTCACGCTTACATGAATAAAACCCAGATTACACACACATGCACATGTCTCTCTGCACTCTGCAGTCACACTCGAATGCCTAATGCACATTGTGTTGCTGGGGAGGAAACTGAAAATAGCACTTGTGCTTCTGTATACAAAATGTCAACCCTGGAGGCACTTGTTCACCCCACAGGTCTATATGTGAGAGACAAGGTGCTGTATGTGAGATCCTGGAGTCTGATTCCGTCACCCTACCCTCCGTTAGAGCCCTGCTCTTCCGACTGCCAGACCTGGAGAGAGGAGTGTGCAGCATCTACCACAAGAAGGTACGCTCGTGCATACACGCACACACGGTCTAGAAGCAGTGGCCTCACTCAAAGATTAAACGAGTGACCACCCTAGCAATGGAAATGCATGTCATCGATGATTGAAGGCTGGCGAGATCAGGTAGAACCATTCTAGCCAATGATAGGGAAGATACACGGGGGAACAACAGGCACAAGTAAGTTGTTTATTTCAATGTTGTCGGAATGCCACGTGCATCCACTTACATCAGTACCTTTGTAAAAGCCTAAACATTACGAAACTTATATTCGATCAAACAAGTCTCACGTAATTCGATATTCTCTCATAAACCTCCATACAAAAAAGGGCTTATCACATCCGGACAGATTGTGAGCGAAGCAAATCCTCTCGCTTCACCTCTTTCTTTCTGCCTCACTGTCATATCTCCCACCCTCCCAGTATGACATTGTCTCCTTTCTTCCACAAGCTTCACTCAAATGTCAGGACAAAGAGCTTTCATCAGTGTGTGCATGTGCTTATTTGATGCTGAACCTTGCTCTTGTCCACAGTATCGTTTTCTCAGCTTGCACTCTTGCCTCAAAATCTGCTGAAAGTTTCATCCTCACAGTGATTGGTTAGAAGTTTTTTCTAATCTATTCCACCCACCCTCCCTACACACACACATACATATTAATTGTCATATTTGGATGAGTTGTGTGATGGTCTGCTTCTCTATTTAATGGAGAGAGGAAATGGAATGGTTATGGTAGCAAGCCTTCGTGTGCTCTCAAGCATAAAAACCACGTCACCTCCCAAAGCCAGAGAACCATTAAAGCTGTGACACTCATTAACCCTCTGACCTGTTTTAATGCCAATATGAATTCAATATTATCTGTAACGCCACATCTCTCCAATAACAGTAATAGACCACTGACATACAGGTCACTGAATCAATAAAACTGTATAATCTATAATGATTAACAATAGTATATTTTTATAACATCGTGCCTGCCTTCAGAAAGTATTTCCGCCCCTTGACTTTTTCCACATTTTAAAATGTATTAGATTTATATTTTTTGTGTGACTAGCCTACTACACACAATACCCCATAATGTCAAAGCTGAATAATACAATTAGTAAAAAATGAGTCAAGTATTCAACCTAAATACGTTCAGGAATAAAAATGTGCTTAACAAGTCACATACGTGTGTGCAATAGTAGTGTTTAACATGATTTTTGAATGACCTCATTGTCTGTACCCCACACACACAATTATCAGTCAAGCAATGAATTTCAAACACACAAACACCAGAGCGGTTTTCCAATGCTTTGCAAAAGAAGGGCACCTATTGGTATGTATAGACTCAGGGGATTTAATACTTATCTAATCAAGATATTATTGGTGTCTTATTTTTCATAAATGTTTTACAAATATTATAATTTTTCTTCCATTTTGACAGAGTATTTCTTGTAGATCGTTGACAAAAAATGACAATTAAATCCATTTGAATCCCACTTTGTAACACAACAGAATGTGGAAAAATTCAAGGGGTGTGAATACTTTCTAAAGGCACTGTATGTCATGTGGACAGATAATGGTGGTTATAGATTTAGATGTTGCTGCTCTTTGTTGAGTTTTATTGAAGAAGTAGATTGGCTTTTAACGTCTGTGTGATTGAACACAGGTTAGTGTGTGACCAACTCAGTGGCCTTGTGGTTAGAGTGGCTGCCCTGATATTGGAAGTTTGGGAATTCAATCCCCAGCCAAATCATAGTACCCGTTTGTGTGTCAGATGTTACCTATGCTGAAGTATTAACAGGTCAGATAAAACCTACCCAATTATGGTCTGCAAATCAAAGGACCGAGGCTGTCGTCTACCAAAAGCATCTTGTCCATCTGTAGAAGTAGCCAGAGTTGAGGCAGAGTTCATCAGTAGCACATGGAATGAAAAGGTGAAATCTGAAATAGAGTTGAAGTTGGAAGTTTACATACACCTTAGCCAAATACATTTAAACTCAGTTTTTTTTGTTATTCCCTTTTTTTTAGGTCAGTTTGGATCACCACTTTATTTTAAGAATGTGAAATGTCAGAATAATAATAGAGTGATTTATTTCAGCTTTTATTTATTTCATCACATTCCCATTGGGTCAGAAGTTTACATACACTCAATTAGTATTTGGTAACATTGCCTTTAAATTGTTTAACATGGTTAAAACGTTTCGGGTAGCCTTCCACAAGCTTCCCACAATAAGTTGGGTGAATTTTGGCCCATTCCTCCTGACAGAGCTGGTGTAACGGAGTCAGGTTTGTAGGCCTTCTTGCTCACACACGCTTTTTCACTTCTGCCCACAAATTTTCTATGGGATTTCCTCAGGGCTTTGTGATGGCCACTCCAATAACTTGACTCTGTTGTCCATAAGCCATTTTGCCACAACTTTGTAAGTATGCTTCGGATCATTGTCCATTTGGAAGACCCATTTGCGATCAAGCTTTAACTTTCTAACTGATGTCTTGAGATGTTGCTTCAATATATCTCATCATTTTCCACCCTCATGATGTCATCTATCTTGTGAAGTGCACCAGTCCCTTCTGCAGCAAAGCACCCCCACAACATGATGCTGCCACCCCGTGCTTCACGGTTGGGATGGTGTTCTTCGGCTTACAAGCCTCCCCCTTTTTCCTCCCAACATAACGATGGTCATTATGGCCAAACAGTTCTATTTTTGTTTGATCAGACCAGAGGACATTTAAAAAAAAAAAAAGATCTTTGTCCCCATGTGCATTTGCAAACCGTAGTCTGTTTTGTTATGGCGGTTTTGGAGCATTGGCTTCTTCCTTACTCAGTGGCCTTTCATGTCAATATAGGACACCTTCTACTGTGTATATAGATACTTTTGTACCTGTTTCATCCAGCATCTTCACAAGGTCCTTTGCTGTGGTTCTGGGATTGATTTACACTTTTTGCACCAAAATACGCGCATCTCTAGGAAACAGAACGTGTCTCCTTCCTGAGCGGTATGACGGCAGCGTGGTCCCATGGTGTTTATACTTGCCTACTATTGTTTGTACAGATGAACGTGGTACCTTCAGGCGTTTGGAAATTGCTCCCAAGGATGAACCAGACTTGTGGAGAACTACATTTGTTTTTCTGAGGTCTTGGCTGATTTCTTTTGATTTCCCCATGATGTCAAGCAAGGAGGCACTGAGTTTGAAGGTAGGCCTTGAAATACATCCACAGGTACACCTCCAATTGACTCAAATTATGTCATTTAGCCTATCAGAAGCTTGTAAAGCCATGACATAATTTTCTGGAATTTTCCAAGCTGTTTAAAGACACAGTCAACTTAGTGTATGTAAACTTCTGACCCACTGGAATTGTGGTACAGTGAAGTGAAATAATCTGTCTATAAACAATATGTCATGCACAAAGTAGGTGTCCTAACCGATTTGCCAAAACTATAGTTTGTTAACTAGAAATTTGGGGATGGTTGAAAAACAAGTTTTAATGACTCCAACCTAAGTGTTTGTAAACTTCCGACTTCAACTGTACAAACCTATACTCTGTCGAACAACAAACCTAATTATGTTCTCCCCAACGATGATTGGTGAGCAGGCTGGAGGTAATTTTTTATTTATTTTTTGTTCTTCAAAACATTTAAAAACAACAACTAATTATAACCCCCCCCATATCTTTTTGTTTTTTTACAGCTTTTTTGCTACATATCCATACACTACCGTTCAAAAGTTTGGGGTCACTTAGATTGTTTTTTTTTGTCCATTAAATAGAACTGGCCTAAATAAAACAATAAAACTGGCCTTCTAGAGACTAGTTGAGTATCTGGAGCATAGCATTTGTGGGTTCTATTACTGGCTCAAAATTGCCAGAAGGCCAGCATCCCGTAGTCGCCTCTTCACTGTTGACGTTGAGACTGGTGTTTTGCGGGTACTATTTAATGACGCTGCCAGTTGAGGACTTGTGGGGCGTTTGTTTCTCAAACTAGACACCCTAATGTACTTTCCCTCTTGCTCAGTTGTACACCGGGGCCTCCCACTCCTCTGGTTAAAGCCAGTTTGCGGCTGTTCAGTGAAGATCTCATACAACATAGGGTTGTATGAGATCTTCAGTTTCTTGGCAATTTCTCGCATGCAATAGACTTCATTTCTCAGAACAAGAATAGACTAACGAGTTTCAGAAGAAACTATAAGCTTGTCAGGTTCTGATTATTTTACGTTGCTGCTTCACCCAAGATTAGCCCCCAATTGCTAATGAATCCGTTCTTTATTCTCCAGGCTCCGCTTTGTCATCAACATGGACAACCTTGCAATGTATGTATATCACATGTATCCATCGTGATTTTCCCTGGACTTTTACTGCTGACCTCATTATGAGCAGAACTTGATAAGGACCATACCATTTTGGCCCTAATGTGTCTGTTACATCATGTCCCCCCTCTGGAGTTATTCCCCACGCCTCTTTTACTTGTCTGTCTGCTTCCCCTACTGCATTAGAGAGTTAAGCATTGTGTCACTCATAAAGTGGACGTCTGCTTTTCTCAAATCCAACGTGCCTGGTTGTGACATGTGACGACCTCAAACGGACTCTGTGGTTTTGTTATGTGTTGCCCATATACTACATAAAACCGTAGGCCAGGTATTTCCACACTGGGGCACACGCAATGCCGTCGTGGGTACGCCAAATAAAAATGTGATTCACAAATTTAAAAAAACAAATTTGTTAAAGAAAACGAACAATTCTTCACATTTTCAAACAGTACATTTATATTTCCCAACGGGGCTATACTTTTTTAAAAGTTTTTTTTCTCACCTGAGTAGCCTCGTTTCACTGCCAAAAATAAAATTAAACCTTCTAGTGTTCAGCGAAATAACAACACAATGTCAAATACAGGTAGCCTAGTCAAATAATGAACATCCGATCACATTAACCGCTGACATGTAGAAACAAAACATGACCATTTGAAAAATAAACCACGGGAGTTTTTTGAGTGAGAATATAGACAACTTTTGAGAAGTAAGACATGTATAAAAGCAACAGATACCATTAAGTGCCATCCCAGGTGGTGTACACATGAAATCGGATGGAATATATGTGAACATGATGGTTAACAACTGTGCAGTAGATGTCTTAGTAGATACAGGTGCTAAAGTCACAGTATTGACCATATCTTATCCAAACATATATGTCCCCAGTACACGGGCAAGAAGATGAGTATACTATGCAATAAAATGCAAATTAATTACTTAAAAATCATACAATGTGATTTTCTGGATTTTTGTTTTAGATTCCGTCTCTCACAGTTGAAGTGTACCTATGATAAAAAATTACAGACCTCTACATGCTTTGTAAGTTGGAAAACCTGCAAAATCGGCAGTGTATCAAATACTTGTTCTCCCCACTGTATATAAACAGCTACACAGACACAAGGTATGCTTTTGGTGTTACCTATGATTTTGGACAAATATGGAAAAACAGAGGATTCAGGACATCACTGGGAGTGAGAGTAAAGGTAATGATCTGTCTGACCGAGCTGCCAAGGCAGCTGCCAAGAGAACACATACCTCTATCACCTAAACTGATTAGGAGATACACCTTGGATACATTGCAACACATTAGAGAGATGCAAAGAAGTGCACCAAAAGATGAAGTGTGGGAATGGATGGCTGCAGGATGCAAACTCAATCAAGAAGGTGTGTGGAAATACAACCTGAGATGTGTAGTGCCAAATGCACACTTACCCTACTTGGTGACACAGATCCACTCTTTGGGACACATTGGTGTGGACAAGATATTTTATCATTTTGTGGGCAAATGGTGGAATCCTGGTGTGCGGAAAGAGGCTGAGGCTGTTGGGGTGAATTGCAACATTTGTAGGGAAAACAACACCAAGTGAAAGTACAGACACAATGAGTGCCTTCCCTTCAGACATCTACACCTTGATTACATAACGCTGGCCAAATCTAAAGGACACAAAGATGTGCTAGTCGTTGTTGATGGTTTCTCTCCCTATTAAGAAAGGAACTGCACAACATACAGCTAAAATTCTGATTAGAGAAATCATTCCCCGATGGGGATCTACCGAACAATAAGATTCTGACCAAGGCACCCATTTCACAGGAAAAGTGTCAGGAGGTAGCTTGTCTTCTGAACTGCCCTTATCATCCTCAATCGAGTGGACAGGTAGAACGCACAAATTGAGTTTTGAGAGACATTCAAAGATGCATCAAGAAGGGATAGCATGGCCGGATGCATTGCCTACGGCAGTGGTTCCCAAACTTTTTATAGTCCCGTACCCCTTCAAACATTCAACCTCCAGCTGCGTACCAGGGTCAGCGCACTCTCAAATATTGTTTTTTGCCATCATTTTAAGCCTGCCACACACACACTATTCGATACATTTATTAAACATAAGAATGAGTGTGAGTTTTTGTCACATCCCGGCTCGTGGAAAGTGACAAAGAGCTCTTATACAACCAGAGCACAAATAATAATATAATAATCAATAATTTTGCTCTTTAGTTAGCCATCTTACATATAAAACCTTGTTTGTTCACCAACAATTGTGAATAACTCACCACAGGTTAATAAGAAGGGTATGCTTGAAAGGATGCACAAAACTCTGCAATGTTGGGTTGTATTGGAGACAGTCTGTCTTAAATCATTTTCCACACACACACAGTCTGTCTGTATTTAGTTGTCATGCTAGTGAGGCCCGAGAATCCACTCTCACATAGGTACGTGGTTGCAAAAGGCATCAGTGTCTTAACAGCGTCATTTGCCAAGGCAAGAAACTCTGATTACATTTTCACAGAGGCTCTCTTGTTCAGATATCGGTAAGTGGACTGAAGGCAGGGCATGAAAGGGATAACGAATCCAATTGTTTGTGTCGCCTGTTTTGGCAAAGTACCTGCGTAATTGAGCACCCGTAATTGAGCAAGCGGTTAGACAACCGAAAATTATGGGCAGTAAAGAAAACTTTAACCTTGTCTCTCAATTTTAAAAAGTGTATCAATACTTTGCGCCTTGATAACCAGCGCACTTCTGTATGTTGTAAAAGTGTTACATGGTCACTGCCCATATCACTGCATAATTTCCCCAGCCAAATCCGCGGTAGCAGGAAGAATTAAGTCCTCCACAATAGTATGGGGCTTGCCTGTCCTAGCCACTCAGTAGCTCACCATATAAGACACTTCTAGCTCCTTCTTATTTACTTTTTTTGTGATAGGGGGCAGCATTTTCACTTTTGGTTGAATAGCGTGCCCAAACTGAACTGCCTCCTACTCAGTCCCAGATGCTAATATATGCATATTATTATGCATTGGATAGAAACCACTCTGAAGTTTCTAAAACAGTTTGAATGATGTCTGTGAGTATAACAGAACTCATATGGCAGACAGAAACCTGAGAAGAAATCCAAACAGAAAGTGAGAAATCGATTTTCAAAACAGTGCCTATTCAAATCCCTGTTAGTTATGGATGTGCTTGCACTTCCTAGGGCTTCCACTAGATATCACTATCTTTAGATACTGGTTTTAGGATTCTACTATAAAGGAGGGGCTCATAAGACCTCTTTTAGTGAGTGGTCTGGCAGAGAGTATGCTCTCGTTCCAATGCTTTTCTTCAGACAATGAAATTCTCCGGTTGGAACCTTATTTATGATTTAAGTTAAAAACATCCTAAAGATTGATTGCATACAATCATTTGACTTGTTTCTATGACCTGTAATGGAACTTTTTGAGTTTTTGTCTGGAGGAAGTGCTCGCTCCTCATGAAGATGGATTACTGGGCTGAACACACTAACAACAAGTGGCTAAATGATGGGCTTTGTGGAACTTTATGGAACAAATCAGTCATTGATTGCCGAACTGGGATTCCTTCTGATGCCTTCTGATGAATATTTATAGTGTTTTTTCGAACTAATGTTGACTCCATAATGGCATATTTTTCCTTTGGCTGAATTTGGTATTGAGCGCCGTTCTCTGGTTATGGTTTTTCCGTAAAGATTTTTTTCAATCTGACTCAGCGGTTGCATAGAAAAATCTTTAATTCTGTGAATAACACTGCATCTTTTATCAATGTTTATTATGCGTATTTCTGCAAAATCACTGGATGTTTTGGAATCAAAACATTACTGCAAGTAACGCACCAATGTAAACTGAGATTTTGGGATATAAATATGCACATTATCGAACAAAACATACATGTATTGTGTAACAGGATGTCCTATGAGTGTCATCTGATGAAGATCATCGAAGGTTACTGATTAATTTGATCTCTTTCTGCTTTTTGTGACTCTTCTCTTTGGTTGGAAATGGCTGAATGCTTTCTGTGACTAGTTGCTGCCGTATATGCTGACGTATCTATATTTCTGCCTTTTATGACTACCAACTTTGGCTGGGAAAATGGCTGTGTATGTTTTTTTGACTCTGCTATCACCTAACATATGTTGTGCTTTCGCTGTAAATCATTTTTTAAATCGGACACCATGGGTAGATTAACAAGATGTTTATCTTTCATTTGCTGTATTGGACCTGTTAATGTGTTAAAGTTACATATTTCCAAAACATATTTTTGAATTTCGCACGCTGCCTTTTCAGCGGAATGTTGTCGTGGGGTTCCGCTAGTGGAATGCCTTTCCTAGACAGGTTAAGAGGGGGTCTATTAGTTTCCCTCCACAGCATCCAGCAAACTCTGCTGCTGAGCCGGATGGAGCTAATAACATTTCTGCATCAGCATTGTGTCGTTGGGGCTGTTGTCCTGTTTCCATTTTCCCCTAGACGGACCCTGCTTCTCCTGGCCATTCCTCATAAGAACACATTTTCTTTTCTGACAGTCTCGTTGCCAGTGACCAGAAATCCCGCAACAATGACATACATCAGGTTTCTCTTCTGCTAAACGAATGATGTTTTTGGTTTCAATCAGAACCTGAACTGATAACAGCTGGTTTATTTTGTTGATTGATGTCTCTGTCCAGTTGTGACAACCTGTCGATGATGTTGCCGTGGTTTTGTCTCTCCGAATAAGTAGTTGTGGAAACAAAAGTTTTTCGCAAATCGTCATGTATGGATTGCATCAGCTGATGGGTGATTGCCCCTTTTTTGGAGGAATTGAGTGCATCTTCATCTTCCATGTTGGGTAACCCACTGTCTAACCACCTCTGTTCTAAACCTTTCTTCAAATTCAACAAACGGTTCTTTTGAACACATTTGGTTATCTCTCCCCAATTGGTGGTTGCATTGGTCAGACCCTAAAGGAAGACATGTATGGCTCTCCATCCATCGACCACATCTTGCTCTTCACCACCCACAGCTCTATAAACATTTTCTTCAAGTACACCATGTTCACGGTTGTTCAAAACAAAGGATAATAACTGTAACCTATCATAAGTATGTAGATTGTAGAGTTTCTTATTACGCTTCAAATGGTTCCGTGTCTTCATACCCACGTCTCGTGGATGTTTCAAAGTTTTTGACCATTCATCCAACTGTTTTGGAGATGCTGATTTATGTTTAATTACTGTCAATGGAGGTTTGTCTTTATTACCTTTTACAGCCTGTGTTCTGGTTGGCCTAAGACATTGTTCGTCACCGCTGTCAGTATCTATTGACTCAAAGCCAGGCAATGCTGACCAGATGCTTGAAACCCGATCATCCTTCCACAATTCAGTGTGAGGGTAGATTGAGAGAACAAAGGGTCCGCATGTTTTTACGACCCTTGCCTGTAATTGTTGAATTTCTTATTTTAAGGTTTTTATCTCTTCACCAAGAGTTCTCAAACTCTCTTTATCTCTCTGCAATGTCCTATCACTGTTATCAATAAATAATTTCTCATCCCTCTTCCTTCTTCCTAATACAGTTAAACTTTCTGGCGCAGGGGTCCCGCTAGCGACCCACCTCGACAACATCTGGTGAAATTGCAGAGCGCCAAATTCAGAATACAGAAAACGTAATATTAAACCTTCACGAGTGTCAACACAATGAATGGTCGTTTTGTTCGATAAATTCCTTCTTTATATCCCAAATAGTCCGTTTAGTAGGCATCATTGAGTTCAGTAATCCACCCGTTCAGAATGCAGACATAGGGGTGCCAAATGTTACCAGTAAAGTTTATCCAAACCAATCAAACGATGTTTCTAATTCAGTATTAGGTTCTCTAATATCTAAATAAACGATCATATTTCATACGGAGCTAACTATTTTCGATAGGAAAAGAAAATAACTTTCTCCCTCGGTCTTGCGCGCAATGAGACTAGTTTTGCCATGGGACTTCCTGAGGATTAACAACTGTTCCTTGTTGGTTTTTCAGAATACAAGCCTGAAACCATGTATAAAGACTAGACATCTAGTGGAAACCATAGGAACTGTAATTTGGGAGGCAGAAGTCTTTGGTTTCAAAAGCTTAAGCTTGGAATTGGCTGGAAGGTCAACAGAAAAAAAATTGGTTTTCGCCTGCCAAATCAGTTCTGTTATACTCACAGACATCATTTTAACTGTTTTAGAAACTTTAGAGTGTTTTATATCCAATACTACCATGCATATGCATATTCTAGCTTCTTGGCCTGAGTAACAGGCAGTTTACTTTGGACACCTCAGTCATCCAAAATTCAGAGTACTGCCCCCTATCTCTAAGAGTTTTAAATGCCGTCTTGTTTTTGTCATCAACTTAGACATTCTCTGTAATTTCCCCCAAGCTTTTTGTATATCAGACATATTCAATCTTTGTCAACAATGACATAATGGCTTTATTTCTTGCCAACACGTGTCTACTTTGAAATGGTTCTTTATATCACTACACAGTGAATATTTAAAAATCATGCTCACATTCCGAAGGAGCTGTTCTGCCCTTCTCCAGAGGGTTTTTCTCACTTAACAATGGCATTACATTAACTTCAAAAGTTGTAAAATATATGTTGATATTTATATTTATACAACCCCTTTTGAGGACTCAAACCTCTTATCTTCTAGAACATACATTGTTTCTGTAGGGCCTGGTTACCATAACACTTGTGTTAACTTCTTGCGACTAGGTGGCGCTATTCAAATTTTTGGATGAAAAACGTTCCCGTTTTAAACAAGATATTTTGTCACGAAAAGATGCTCGACTATGCATATAATTGGAAAGACAACACTGACGTTTCCTAAACTGCAAAGATATTGTCTGTGAGTGCAACAGAACTGATGTTACAGGCAAAACCCAGATAAAAATCCAAATCCTTATATGGCTGTGAATGAGCTACGAATGAGCTTACGTTTTCCACGCATTCTCCAAGGTGTCTACAGCATTGTGACGTCTTTTTAGGCATTCCCATTGAAGAATGGCTGTAAGGGACCATATATAGCATGTGGTCACATGGTGTCTCCCGGAGAAAATCTTGCGCAAAATACTGAGGTAGCCATTTTTCCAATCGCTTCTTATGAGAAACCAACTGCCTCGACGGATATATTATCGAATATATTTGTTAAAAACACCTTGAGGATGGATCCTAAACAACGTTTGCCGTGTTTCTGTCGATATTATGTAGCTAATTTTGAAAAAAGTTTGGCGTTGTAGTAGTATCATTTTTCGGTCGATTTCTCAGCCAAGCATGATGAAGAAACGGGAGCTTTTTCGCCTACAAAAATAATATTTTTGGAAAATATGAACATTTGCTATCTAACTGGGAGTCTCCTGAGTGAAATCATCCGAAGTTCTTCAAAGGTAAATTATTTAATTTGGTTGCTTTTCTTATTTTCGTGAAAATGTTGCCTGCTGTCAGCAGAGCCTAGCATAGCATTATGCCATGATAAACTTACACAAATGCTTGTCTAGCGTTGGCTGTAACGCATATTTTGAAAATCTGAGATGACAGTGTTGTTAACAAAAGGCTAAGCTTGTGTTTGAATATATTTTATTCATTTAATTTGCGATTTTCATGAATAGGAAAAGTTTCTAGTGGTATTTATGTCCGCTGCGTTATGCTAATTCATTTGAGGCTATGATTACGCTCTCGCATAGGGTTTGCTAGTCGCAAAAGGTTAACTTCAAAAGCTTGTTGAAGGCTTACATTACCCACACAGGTACAAATTGCTACTCAACTAGCAACTCACTTCTATGCAACAAGAAGGTTACACAAAAAGGACTCAAACCTTTTAATAAGAGGACTTGAACCCCTATAATAGATATTTAACAAATGTGTAACAGAGCAAACAAACGACTAAACCCTGTAACAGAACAAAGGACTCTAACCTTATACATCACAGATACGTATCACTCAATGCATGGACTAATTTTAACCTGATTTGGTTCTTTTAAATGACATCGGTCTAGACTCACCCAGCAATCAGGAGATTAAGAGCTCAGCCCTCTCTCTTTCTTTTCCCTGCATCAACACACAGTTGAGTTTTTCCCTTGTTGTTGGTCACAACCAATTAATCTATGTCACCGCACCAAGTGTTAGCAGTTGATGTTACTCTTCAATAACACAGACCCCAAAGTAAATCAGGGCGAGAAAAAAAGGTTAATTCAAAGAGGAAAAATCATAGATGTTATGCTGAGGTAGATGTTTACTTGTATTTATTATGGATCTCCATTAGCCGCTGCTAAGGCAGTAGTGTATAGTGTGTATGCTATTGTGTATGCATGTGTCTGTGCCTATGTTTGTGTTGCTTCACAGTCCCCGCTGTTCCATAAGGTGTTTTTTAAATCTATTTTTTTTAAATAAAATTTTACTGCTTGCTTGAGTTACTTGATGTGGAATAGAGTTCCATGTAGTCATGGCTCTATTTAGTACTGTGTGCCTTCCATAGTCTGTTCTGGACTTGGGGACTGTGAAGAGACCTCTTGTGGCATGTCTTGTGAGGTATGCATGGGTGTCCGTGTCTTTTTTTGTGGCACCTGACACATGACTGAACAGTCATCCAGGTGTGACAAAACTAGAGCCTGTAGGACCTGCCTTGTTGATAGTGTTAAGAAGGCAGAGCAGCGCTTTATTATGGACATACTTCTCCCCATTTGAGCTACTATTGTATCAATATGTTTTATGTTTTGACCATGACAAACCAGGGATACACCAAGCAATTTAGTCACCTCAACGTACTCTGACAGGTTACTATATTCATATATAATGTCCATTACTGCAGTGACAGAGATCTCTGGTTTAGACATGTATAGAAGCACCTCATCAGCAAATAATAAAATTTTATGCTCTTCATCACCCAAGTATTTTAAGCCTGTTTCAGTCAATTGGAATGGAGATATTGTTTCTAAGTTGATTTTAGAGGGGATATTCAAACGTAATGCTCATGTTATGACTAGACCTCATTGCCTCAGCCAGTGGTTCTATGACTAACGAGAACAGAGCAGGAGATAAAGGGCAGCCTTGACGACAGCCCCTACCGATATTAAATCTTTCCAATAATTTACCATTTGTGTTAACTGCCGCTGATGGTTAAAAAAAAAATACATTTTGCCAAATTAATAAAATGGTCGCCCAGATTAACTTTGTCTAATACAGCATACAATAATTTACACTCAACTCTATCAAAAAGCCTTTTCGGCATCGAGAGAGACAATGAGTGCAGGGTCTTTAATTCTGCCAAGGTGGTTTATGATATTCAGAGCACATCTCACATTGTCCGTTCCAAATCTGGCTTTGACAAAGCCAGTCTGATCAGGTTTAATGAGGTCTGGAAGTAGGACCTCCGACCTGCGAGCAAGTCTCTTGGCAACTATTTTAACATCATCTCAGAGCAAACTGATAGGTCTAAACTAAGCGCATTTTAATGGGTTTTGTCCTTTTTAGTATCAGGCTAATGGATGCAGTTTTCCAAGACTCTGGTATGATGTCTCTTTCGAACAGAATTTCTTGTAGAACCCTGCCGGGAAGCCATCTAGGCCAGGTGCCTTGCCAGAAGGATTGCCTTAATAGTTTCCCAAACCTTTTCAGGAGTAAAGGGAGCATTTAGTCTATTTCTGTGCTCATCTGATATAGTGGGCAAGGTTACCTTATTCAGATATTTTGTAATTTCGTTGTTCAATCTTGTACATTGTGAAGTATAAAGAGATTTATAGAAGTCGCAAAACTTATTGATAAGCAATGGATCATGAGAAGTGAAGCCATCTGCCGTTCTTATAGACTTAATAAATCTTTCATTTTGTTATTTTTTTAGTTGGTGTGCAAGTAGATGGCTCAGACGGTTACCAAACTCATCATATTTTTGCTTAGTAAAAAAACAACCGTTTTTTTGGATAATGAGAAGAAAAAACAACCGTTTTTTTACGTGTTTTTTATGCTCTAAATTGAGTTTGGCCTTAGCACAAGCTAGTGAATTCCTGTTCGCCTGGGTTGGTTGTTTATTAAAAAGTTCTAAATGCTTTACTTCAAACTCAAAATTTTCCCTATTTTCAATTCTAAGCTTCTTGATTAGGGAGGCTTGGGAAATTATATGACCATTATATGACCCCTTTTGGTTGCTTTAGCAGCATCCCAGATAGTTGCAGCTGAGACAGGAGAGAGTTAGTTGTTGAGCCAGTAATGTGATAATTTATATTTTATCACAGAGTAGAATCCTTCATTGTTAAGCAGAGATGTATTAAGTCTCCAATATCTAATTTTGGGACGATTAATAAGACGTTTGTGTAAGCCTAAACTAAAACAAAAAATACAAATAAAGTTTAGAAAAACCCCACTGCTGAGTCCCCAAATGAAATGGCAGACCCCCAAAACGGTACCTACCCTGTTTTCTGTCACTTTACTAACAGGAAGCTTTCACTGTGTCCTATGTTGAATAAAGGGGAATTAACATAAATCTATGGACATGTGGATGAACAAGGAATAAACTAAATCTTTTAAATTGTCCTAAGCGTTATCGCTATTGCACTCATGCACGTACCCGAACAGATACACCATACAATCACATGTAGCCTAGCCTATATAATTAAAATTTTAAAAATTGCGGGCCTAACGTAAATACACCCCTTTGCCTACATTGAGACCCTTGAGACTAAATGAGCAAATTAACAGGAACGTCATTGGGATTTGGCTTATTCATTCCGGGAACAAAAAGAAAAAGAACCTCATTAGTTCTATAAATGAAAAGCTTAGTTATATTACACCACAACGCTTATTAACGATTACTTTGAATACCATTGCATGGTAGATGGTTCCGACCTGAGGTATTCAGCCATCTGCATGTGGTGCATTATTTTGCTAGGGCAAATAAAAGTTACTCACGTTCATGTCTATACACTGACCATGTGTGCACCCTAATAACACAACTAGCAACCTTCACGGATCTGGGTTCTGTGCCGCTGTAGAGTGGATATTGTCCCGGTAGAAGGTGAGCGCAGACTGGGGATCTTCAAATGTGTGGCTAGCCCCCTGTAAAGTAATCCTCCGTTATCCCGGTGTATCAGGCCAAATCTGACCCCTGCCTTGTGAAGGTGGGCTTTCACATCTTTGTTTGCAGCTCTGCGTTTTGCCAGATCTGCAGAGTAATCTGGGAAGATATGGATCCGCTTGCCATTGTAGTTCAGTTGTCCTCTTTCGCGGGAGGTGCGAAGAATGTTCTCTTTGGTCTGGAAGTAATGTAGGTGGACCAGCATTGCTCTGGGAGGGTGACCGGGCTGTGGTTTTACCGCTAGAGTGCGATGTGCCCTGTCGATGACTGGGGGCCGGTCAAACGTCTTTCCACCGAGGACGTCAAGCAGGAAAGTGGCCATGAACTCGGTAGGATTGCGCCCTTCCGTCCCTTCTGTGATTCCGACCACACGTATGTTCTGTCTCCGGGAACGTGTTTACTGTTCATCTAGACTAACCTTCAACTTCACGTTCTCGGAGGTAAGCTCGTCGTTTTTGGTTTCCAATTCGGTAAGCCAATTATCTATGTCGGTCAATGGCGTTTCCATATCCGTTATTTTTTGGGTTTGTGTCGCGAAAGTTGTTTGTAGTGTTGCCATAGTTGACTGGACTTCTGTCATAATTTCAGCTCATAGACTTGACACAGAGGAGCGAAGTTCGGTCATGAAATCAGAGCGTAGTATACCCATTTCTGCACGGATGGTGACTAGCATGTCAATAGCGTTAGCATCCACTATCTTGTTGCTAGTCTTTGTCGTGTCTTCTTGTTTACCGTTTTCCCAGTTCCGGACATATCCAATAATGTCACCCGTATGTTGTTCGCAACAAAGCATCCTTCACTCATGCTGCCAAACATACCCTTGTAAAACTGACTATCCTACCGATCCTTGACTTCGGCGATGTCATTTATAAAATAGCCTCCAGCTCTACTCAGCAAATTGGATGCAGTTTATCACAGTGCCATCTGTTTTGTCACCAAAGCCCCATATACTACCCACCACTGTGACCTGTATGCTCTCGTTGGCTGGCCCTGGCTTTTCGTCGCCAAACCCACTGGCTCCAGGTCATCTATAAGTCTTTGCTAGGTAAAGCCCCGCCTTATCTCAGCTCACTGGTCACCATAGCAGCACCAGCATCCAAAAATCACTGAAGCTGGAGACTCATATCTCCCTCACTAACTTTAAGCACCAGCTGTTAGTGCAGCTCACAGATCACTGCACATGTACATAGCCCCATCTGTAAATAGCCCATCCAACTACCTCATCACCCATACTGTTATTTATTTTAATTTCATTTGCTCCTTTGCACCCCAGTATCTCTACTTGCACACTCATCTTCTGCACATCTATCACTCCAGTGTTTAATTGCTATATTGTAACTATTTTGCCACTATGGCCTATTTATTGCCTTACCTCCCTTATCCTAGCTCATTTGCACACACTGTATATAGACCTTTTCTATTGTATTATTGACTGCATGTTTGTTTATTCCATGTGTGAATCTTGGTTTTGTTGTTTTTTGTCGCACTGCTTTGCTTTATCTTGGCCCGGTTGCAGTTGTAAATGAGAACTTGTTCTCAACTAGCCTACCTGGTTAAATAAAGATGAAATAAAAAAAATATATAAAATATTAGGCCCAGCCTTTGGAACTTTGGTTTTCCTAGATATGGCTATTATATTGTGATCACTACATCCGATGGATCTGGGTGTTGCTTTCAAGCTAATTTCTGCATCATTAGTAGAGATGTGATCAATACATGTTGATGATCTCATTCCTGTGCTGTTTGTAAATACCCTGGTAGATTGACTGATAACCTGAACCAGGTTGCAGGCACTGGTTACAGTTTGAAGCTTTTTCTTGAGTGGGCAGCTTGATGAAAGCCAGTCAATATTTAAATCACCCATAAAATATACCTCTCTGTTGATATCACATACATTATCAAGGATTTCACACATGTTATCCATATGCTGACTGTTAGCACTTGGTGGTCTATAGCAGCTTCCCACCAGAACGCGCTTTAGGCAAGGCAGATGAACCTGTAGCCATATTACTTCAACAGTATTTAACATTAGATCCTCTCTAGTCTTTACATGAATGTGGTTCTGAATATAAACAGCAACACCTCCACCATTGGCATTTCTGTCTTTTCTATAAATGTTATAGTCTTGTATTGCTACCACTGTATCGTCAAAGGTATTATCTACGTGAGTTTCAGAGTCAGAATATGAATGTCATCTGTTACTAGCAAATTATTGATTTCATGAACCTTGTGTCACCTCTAGTGACACCCCATCCCGTGAACGGGACCGTTGTCATCATCTGACACTAATTAGCATAATGCAACGGACATAAATATTCCTAGAAAATATTCCTATTCATGAAAATAACAAATGAAATATATTGAGACACAGCTTAGCCTTTTGTTAATCACCCTGTCATCTCAGATTCTCAGATTCAAAATATGCTTTACAGCCAAAGCTAGACAAGCATTTGTGTAAGTTAATCGATAGCCTAGCATAGCATTTTGTCCAGCTAGCAGCAGGTAACTTGGTCACGGAAATCAGAAAAGCAATCAAATTAAATCGTTTACCTTTGATGAGCTTCGGATGTTTCCACTCATGAGACTCCCAGGTAGAGAGCAAATGTTCCTTTTTTCCAAAAATATTATTTTTGTAGGCCAAATAGCTCCGTTTGTTCTTCACGTTTGGCTGAGAATTCGCGCGGAAATTGCAGTCACGAAAACGGCGAAAAAATATTCCTAATTATTAGCTCCATAATATCGACAGAAACATGGCAAACGTTGTTTATAATCAAGCCTCAAGGTGTTTTTCAAATGTCTATTCGATAATATATCCAATTCGTTTTTCAGTAGGACCGATTGGAGTAATGGCTACCTCTGTATTTTACGCGAGAGTCACCCTGGGAGCCATCAGGTGACCACTTGCGCAATGTAGCCGCCTACGGGTATTCTTCAACATAAATGTGTAAAACTACGTCACAATGCTGTAGACACCTTTGGGAATACGGAGAAAGAGTAATCATTCACTGCTCAATAGGGACGCATTGGAACGCAGCTCTTTCAAAACATGAGGCACTTCCGGATTGGATTTTTCTCAGGCTTTCGCCTGCAACATCAGTTCTGTTATACTCACAGACAATATTTTTACAGTTTTGGAAACTTTAGAGTGTTTTCTATCCTAAACTGTCAATTATATGCATATTCTATCATCTTGTCCTGACAAACTATCCCGTTTACTACGGGAACGTTTTTTTTCTCCAAAAATGAAAATACTGCCCCCTAGTCACGAAAGGCTAAGCTACATATGCTTGTGATATTTTTTATAATTTTTCTTCAAGGATCCTTACTTGCTTTCATTGTTTTACTGGGAAGCTTAGCAGCAGTAGATGTGCTCATGTTATTTATGTTAGTGCAGGGTGAGCTGCTCATAGTGGACTTACTCCTAGGGCACACCAGCTTAGTGCTAACAGTATACATCTGGTTCATAGGCACATGATTACTGCATGAATGCCTCTACTGATCCAACAGTTATTATAACTGTTGGATCAGTAGAGGCATTCAGGGCAGATAAAGGGACATACAATAGGTTACTTATATTGTGTCTACTGATGCCCCTGGTGTAATGTACAATTGCTGAAGCATTATGACAACTCTGCGTCACAATGGTAGGGATTAGCTGAGCTGGGCTTGAGTCATTGATAAATCATTGTCTCAAAGTAGCCTTATAGTGCTGTGAAAGGATCCAGGATCCCAAATGATTTGGGTGGATCCCATCCTCCTGTTTTGTTTCCAAAGGTATCGAAATTGTCAACAAAAGTTACACCCATTGAGCTGCAACAATCACGTAGCCAGTTGTGAAGAGAAAGAATCCTGCTAAAGCGTACAATGCTGCGATTCAGAGATAGCGGATATGGTACGGATATGATGGGTCTTTTGTTAGTGTTTAGAGAATCAATCAACTCTTTAAAATCCAGTTTCAACTTTTAAGAACTGCCCTTCATAATGTCATTAAAACCCACATGGACTACGATATAATCGATTTCCTGGCATAGTGCATTCGAGAGCAGCTTAGTAATGTTATTTACTCGAGCTTTGTCATAAAACATTGTTTTTGCACCAGGAACGGTCACATTTCTTACCATGGAGCTGCCCGGAATCACTTTTGGCGAGAAGGACGAGGAAATCCTCGGCAGGTAAACAATTTCCGCAATGGAACTCCGAATGATCTGGTTTGTCCTGAAACAGTGCGTAATAGATACAGCTCCTACAGCGCTGGAAATGTTATTTCTCCAGACAAAACTCATCTGGTACCAACTTCGTTAGCTTGATGGCTAGCAGCTTAGCGTCTCTGTCAAGCAGGCTTAAACCGGTCTGTTAAGCAGGATTCCGGGACAAGAAATAGCGGTCCTTGTTCTGTATTCGTATTTAATGAATATCGGTTTTGTTTCAATCAAAAATAACAAACCAAGTGTTTTCCAGCATACACTGTTCAGCTGCGCACTCTGATGACGTGTGACGACATGAAGTGCAACAAGTACGGACACATCTGTCCGAGGTGATTCTCTCCACAGAACAAAGGGACATATTGTACTTTATAACCCAGCCCTAGCCTGTGGTTGACCAATTTACCTTGCAATGAAACTGGACCAATGGCCAAATAACAAGTATCCTATTTCAGGCTCAATGTGAAGACAAATTCCTTCCATGTCTCTGACCCATTGCTCAATATTACCCTATTACAGAAAAAACACTATTTCCATTGATCGTTAGTACTCTATTGACGTTTAGTCCTCTTGACCTTTAGGCTTCTTGACCTTTAGTCCTCTGTATTTATCTTGAAATATTCGTACACTTGTCAGCCCAACAGGACTGTTGTAAAGCCTCCCCTTTACAGACCATGCTGTTCCTTATATAGCTGATACCAAGAATGCTCAGTCATGGCTGGTTCAACCCCTCCCATATAGATTGGGGAGCACCATAAGCCACTTTGGATCATCCTTTGGTCATCTGCCTCTGGTGTGGTCTCCCAGATGCCAGGACAATTAGGAATACTGTGGACTTTTTTCTGTTCCTCCAGGCTATCTCGATCTCATTGACACCCACCACATCTCATCTATGGAATGCCAGCTGTAGGTTTTTAGGCTCTTCTCAGTTCACACAGACATTTAATAGAACAGAAATGTCTTACTGTTTAGTTAAGTATATAATTGTAAAATATCCAACAAATCAGGTAAATATGTAATTTTTCTATCACATATTGTAATCCAAACCCAACCTTAATTTACTCGTTGTGATGCACTGACGTTCCAAACTCTGTTTTAGACGAGGTTAACTTCATTACCAAAATGATCCTATTACACTTTTGTAGTGGATTTTGACACTAGAATAAATTATTCTGACTTATATTGATGCCACATAGGCTGTTTTCAAAGGGAGGGTTACTTCCTTACTTTACAGGTTAGTGTGTGTGTCCTAAGACCTACTTTCCACCTTCCACTTCAATTGAACATCTGCTCATGTCCGCACAGGGTTCCACGTCTGCACACCACCTAGGAAAAGTGTCCTGTGGACACAGATTTCGGAAGCCCGTGCGGACATGTGTGGAGGGTAGCGGACATTGCAGCGGACATTGCATAATTTCATTCGAGCCGACCTAATAGCGCGGAAGCATAAGATGTAAATTAGGCTTAACAGCTGTCATATCAGTATTAGATGAGAGTGAGGAATTTACATCTCATCTCTCTCCCCACACACACATACTCTTGTTTTATTCCATTATCTAATTTATACATTCTTAGTTATGTCAATGATATTACCTCACCACAGGGAAATATATGAAAGATGAATTGAGTTTTAATATCAAACGCACACATTACATTCTAATGACCCATGTGTTTGCATGTGTGTGTTCCAGTGTTCCACCCAGGAGTTCTACCTCATCAGCAGCAGTCTTTCTCGGCTGGGGGTGGAACTACAGGCTCTGCTCCCATCCATCCAATCACAGCTCAGCTCCTCTCTGCTCCGAGGGCTCCTATTGGACACACCTGAACTGCTGGCTCCCGCTCACAACTTTCTCAAAGTCCTCAACGAGAAGGCAGCCAAGTGAGTCACCACAGTGTGCGTGTGCGTGTGCGTGTGTGTGTTAGGCTTGAGTGGTATACCGTATACTGGGGTATTTGGAAATAGCCACGGGATGGTTTTTCAATACCGTTGAAACTATTTCTTAGAAGTTTTTCAATACATCTTAATGTTTGTAGCTACTTTTTTTGTAAATACAGTGCCTTGCGAAAGTATTCGGCCCCCTTGAACTTTGCGACCTTTTGCCACATTTCAGGCTTCAAACATAAAGATATAAAACTGTATTTTTTTGTGAAGAATCAACAACAAGTGGGACACAATCATGAAGTGGAACGACATTTATTGGATATTTGAAACTTTTTTAACAAATCAAAAACTGAAAAATTGGGCGTGCACAATTATTCAGCCCCCTTAAGTTAATACTTTGTAGCGCCACCTTTTGCTGCGATTACAGCTGTAAGTCGCTTGGGGTATGTCTCTATCAGTTTTGCACATCGAGAGACTGACATTTTTTCCCTTGCAAAACAGCTCGAGCTCAGTGAGGTTGGATGGAGAGCATTTGTGAACAGCAGTTTTCAGTTCTTTCCACAGATTCTCGATTGGATTCAGGTCTGGACTTTGACTTGGCCATTCTAACACCTGGATATGTTTATTTTTGAACCATTCCATTGTAGATTTTGCTTTATCTTTTGGATCATTGTCTTGTTGGAAGACAAATCTCCATCCCAGTCTCAGGTCTTTTGCAGACTCTATCAGGTTTTCTTCCAGAATGGTCCTGTATTTGGCTCCATCCATCTTCCCATCAATTTTAACCATCTTCCCTGTCCCTGCTGAAGAAAAGCAGGCCCAAACCATGATGCTGCCACCACCATGTTTGACAGTGGGTATGGTGTGTTCAGGGTGATGAGCTGTGTTGCTTTTACGCCAAACATAACGTTTTGCATTGTTGCCAAAAAGTTCAATTTTGGTTTCATCTGACCAGAGCACCTTCTTCCACATGTTTGGTGTGTCTCCCAGGTGGCTTGTGGCAAACTTTAAACAACACTTTTTATGGATATCTTTAAGAAATGGCTTTCTTCTTGCCACTCTTCCATAAAGGCCAGATTTGTGCAATATACGACTGATTGTTGTCCTATGGACAAGAGTCTCCCACCTCAGCTGTAGATCTCTGCAGTTCATCCAGAGTGATCATGGGCCTCTTGGCTGCATCTCTGATCAGTCTTCTCCTTGAATGAGCTGAAAGTTTAGAGGGATGGCAAGGTCTTGGTAGATTTGCAGTGGTCTGATACTCCTTCCATTTCAATATTATCGCTTGCACAGTGCTCCTTGGGATGTTTAAAGCTTGGGAAATCTTTTTGTATCCAAATCCGGCTTTAAACTTCTTCACAACAGTATCTCGGACCTGCCTGGTGTGTTCCTTGTTCTTCATGATGCTCTCTGCGCTTTTAACGGACCTCTGAGACTATCACAGTGCAGGTGCATTTATACGGAGACTTGATTACACATAGGTGGATTGTATTTATCATCATTAGTCATTTAGGTCAACATTGGATCATTCAGATATCCTCACTGAACTTCTGGAGAGATTTGCTGCACTGAAAGTAAAGGGGCTGAATAATTTTGCACGCCCAATTTTTCAGTTTAAATTTGTTAAAAAAGTTTGAAATATCCAATAAATGTCGTTCCACTTCATGATTGTGTCCCACTTGTTGTTGATTCATCCTCAAAAAAAATACAGTTTTATATCTTTATGTTTGAAGCCTGAAATGTGGCAAAAGGTCGCAAAGTTCAAGGGAGCCGAATACTTTCGCAAGGCACTGTACATGCAGTATGTTAGGAAATAAAGCAGATCGCATTGATCATTTCACCTGCATTACATTTACATTATGAAGCTTACCGTAGTTCCCCAGAATATTTGAGCCAGTTACGTCTTTGTTTGTAAATAGCACAACGAAAGAAAGCGGGAGCAGGTGCGTCCAGCTGTGTATTGACAGGGGTGCCGTTTTATATTGAAAGTGTTCTTTTGTTGCTTTAATAGAGTGATCAGGGGCGTGCAACTTTAGTTTTCCTTCACAGAAAATAAATTAGTACAACACATTTTGTAGAAAATGACAACAGAAGTGCAACGCTATTTGGCTGGCAGCCTCCCAAGTAAATGAGCTCACAATGAAAAGTATTTTTTGCAAAAATGTTACATGGCCAAAATAAGAATTTGTTCTTAATTGACATGCCTAGTTAAATAAAAGTATTCAGACCCCTTCTCTTTTTCCACATGTTACGGTACAGCCTTATTCCAAAATGGATTAAATAAAACATGTTCCGCAACAATCTACACACAATACCCCATAATGACAAAGCAAAACAGATTTTTAGAAATAAAAATAAATAAAATGAAATATCACATTCACGTTGCTATGAGACTCATAGGGTAGCCTAGTGGTTAGAGCGTTGGACTAGTAACCGAAAGGTTGTGAAAGGAGCTGACAAGGTACAAATCTGCCGTTCTGCCCCTGAACAGGCAGTTAACCCACTGTTCCTAGGCCGTCATTGAAAATAAGAATTTGTTCTTAACTGACTTGCCTAGTTAAATAAAGGAAAAAAGAAAAAAGTGCATCCTGTTTCCATCGATCATCCTTGAGATGTTTCTACAACTTAATTGGAGTCCACCTGTGGTACATTATATTGATTCGACATGATTTGGAAAGGCACACACCTGTCTATATAAGGTCCCGCAGTTGACAGTGCATGTCAGAGCAAAAACCAAGCCATGAGGTTGAAGGAATTGTCCGTAGAGCTCAGAGACGGGATTGTGTCGATGCACAAATCTGGGGAAGGGCACCAAAACATTTCTGCAGCATTGAAGGTCCCCAAGAACACAGTGGCCTCCATCATTCTTAAATGGAAGAATGAGAGCTGGCCACCGCACCAAGCTTTGCAATCGGAGGAGAAGGGTCTTGGGTAGGTATCTCCAGAGTTCCTCTGTGGAGATGGAAGAACCTTGTCTGGTTTCTCTGGTCTGATGAAACCTCTTTGGCCTGAATGCAAAGTGTAACTTCTGGAGGAAACCTGACACCATCCTTATGATGAAGCATGGTGGTGGCAGCATCATACTGTGGGGATGTTTCTCAGCGGCAGGGACTGGGAGACTAGTCAGGATCGAGGGAATGATGAATGGAGCAAAGTACAGAGAGATCCTTGATGAAAACCTGCTCCAGAGCGCTCAGGACCTTAGACACACACTCAAGACAATGCAAGAGTGGCTTCGGGAAAAGTCTCTGAATGTCCTTGAGTGGCCCAGACAGAGCCCGGACTTGAACCCGATCGAACATCTCTGGAGAGACCTGAAAATGGCTGTGCAGCAACACTCCACAACCAACCTGACAGAGCTTGAGGATATTGAGGATATGCAGAGAAGAATGGGAGAAAATCCCCAAACACAGGTGTGCCAAGCTTGTATCATCATACCCAAGAAAACTCGAGGCTGTAATCAATGCCAAAGGTTCTTCAACAGAGTACTTTGTAAAGGGTCTGAATACTTATGTAAATGTAACATTTCAGTTTTGTTTTTGTTATAATTTTGCAAATATTTATCAAAACCTGTTTTTGCCTTGTCATTATGGGGTATTGTGTGTAGATTGATGAGGGAAAAAAGCAATTTCAGCAATTTTAGAATAAGACTAACAAAAAGTGCATAAAGTCAAGGGGTCCGAATACTTTACTGAATTCTCTGTACCTCAGCCTTGTCTTGATTTAGCTGGTGGCTGTGAGCCATCCAAGTTTTTATATCACAAATACGGTCTCATTTTTCTGTGGAGCTAAAATCCTCTAGTGACAGAGAAATGTAAAGTGGTATCGCCTGTAGCAGTGAAAAGCATCTAGATTACTTTTCTTCAGAAGGGGTTTCACCATAGCAGTTTTTAGTGCAGTGGGAAAAGTACCTGTGAACAGGGAGTGATTAACAATAGCTTGCACTTTTTCAGATATGCAATTAAAAACTGTTTTGAATAAGGAGGGGATGGGATCGAGAAGGCAGGTAGAAGGCTTAAGTTGATATTTCACTTTCCTTAGCATGTCTGTATCAACCAGGGAAAATAAATTCATAGTGCCTTTTCGTGGTATGCTAGGGCATATGTCATCAAACTTCTCATCAAGATCTTATTATTAATCTTGCATTATTATTATGATGATTTTTAGTGATGAAGTTAGAAAAATGAGCCCATCTGGCATTTCTAAATGCCTTGATATATATCTCTCAGAATATCATAATGGCCCTGCAACTTTGACTTTCTCCACTTCTGCTCTGCCTTTCTGTACTTTCTCTTTAATTTATTAGTTTCCTCACTCATCCAAGGAACTTTCCGTTTGGACGTGGCCTTTTCCAACTTTACTAGAGCTTTGGCATCAATTGTTGCTCTTAATTTGCTATTAAAGTTATCAAAAAAATCATCACAAAAGGAAGGCAGAATATGTGATGGAGCATTGTTCATACATAGGGTTGCACATTTTGGAGAATATTCATAGGTGGAAACTTTCCTTGGGAATTAATGGGAATATATGGGAATTAACGGGAATATATGCACATTAACCTCTTAGAACTACCCATCCAGGATCCGGGAGAATTGTCATCAACTACACTAATTAGCATAGCGCAACGGCCAAATAATCTTACTAGAAAATATTAATATTCATGAAATCACAAGTGAAATATAGCGAAACACAGCTTAGCCTTTGTTAATCACCCTGTCGTCTCAGATTTTGAAATTATGCTTTACAGCCAAAGCAAGACAAGCGTTTGTGTAAGTTTATCGATAGCCTAGCATAGCATTATGTCCAGCTAGCAGCAGGAAGCTTGGTCACGAAAATCAGAAAAGCAATCAAATTAACCGTTTACCTTTGATGATCTTCGGATGTTTTCACTGACGAGACTCCCAGTTAGACAGCAAATGTTCCTTTTGTTCCACAAAGATAATTTTTATACCTAAAATACCTCCTTTTGTTGGTGACGTTATGTTGAGAAATCCACCGGAAATAGCGGTCACGACAACGCCGAAAAGAAATCCAAATGATATCCATAATATCGACAGAAACATGGCAAACGTTTTTTATAATCAATCCTCAAGGTGTTTTTCAAATATCTATTCGATAATATGTCAACCGGGACAATTGAGCTGGCCACTGACGCAATGTAGTCCTTTACGCTCATTCTTCAACATAAAGGCGTGAAACTACGTCTAAAGGCTGTAGACACCTTAGGGAATACGTAGAAAAAGGAATCTAGTTGATATCCCTTTCAATGGCCAATTGGGATGCATAGGAACACAACGGTTTCAAAATATGAGTCACTTCCTGATTGGATTTTTCTTAGGCTTTCGCCTGCAATATCAGTTCTGTTATACTCACAGACAATATTTTTACAGTTTTGGAAACTTTAGTGGTTTCTATCCTAAGCTGAATTTAAATGTTTCTGTCTCCATATAATATGGTAAATAAACTCAGCAAAGAAATGTACGTCCTCTCACTGTCAACTGTTTTGGGAGAGGGGTGGTCACTGCTCCTGCTAACTCCATTCAAGGGTGCGGGCTTCTGTTATGAATTCTATGAATGGTGAGTGGAGGAGTTAAGCGCAGAGAGCAGGTAATTCCGTACGTGGATCTTTTATTCCAAAGACAGCGGAGACACGGACATGCAAAACACAAGGGTGCATGAAACAACCCGTCCAAAATACACAGGACTAAAACTGTCCGGAAAAATAGAGATCACACTAATACACCAACACCAATAAACAGAAAAAAAGGAAAGGGAATCGATGGTAGCTAATAGGCCGGCGATGACGACCACCGAGCTCCGCCCGAACAGGAAGAGGCACCATCTTCGGCGGGATTCGTGACAGCCTGTAGGACTTGCCTTGTTGATAGTGTTGTTAAGAAGGCAGAGCATCGCTTTATTATAGACAGACTTCTCCCCATCTTAGCTACTACTGCATTAATATGTTTTGACCATGACAGTTAACAATCTAGTGTTTCTCCAAGAAGTTTGGTCACCTCAACTTGCTCAATTTCCACATGATTTATTACAAGATTTAGTTGCGGTTTAGGGTTTAGTGAGTGTTTTGTTCCAAATACAATGCTTTTAGTTTTAGAAATATTTAGGACTAACTCATCCCTTGCCACCCACTCTGAAATGAACTGCAGCTCTTTGTTGCGTGTTGCAGTCATTTCAGTTGCTGTAGAAGCTGATGTGTATGACGTTGAGTCATCCGCATACATAGACACTCTGGCTTTACTCAACGTCGGTGGCATGTCGTTAGTAAAAATGTAAAAAAGCAGGGGGCCTAAACAGCTACCCTGGGGAATTCCTGATTCTAACTCGGTTATAATTTAGAGGCTTATTATAGCAGGGGGTGTAAAAGCATAACATATACTTTTTCCAGCAGCAGACTATGATCAATAATGTTAACAATGAGGTAAGGTAAGGAAGTTTATGCAAAGGAGGCTTTATAGACAAAAAGAGCGCACTGCATCGATCCTCGACACTTCAAAGAGGGCCAGCCTACTTTCTAATATAACATGTAATTGATGTGTACTGAACATATCACCCGTAATAAAGCGCAATGCGCTATGATAAACTACATCCAATGGCTTCGATACATTCATATAGACGATATCGCTATAGTTAATAACCGGAATGAATGTTGACTTAATTATTTGTTTTCTGCTATTTAATGAAAGACAGGACCTGTTCCTATAGATGGGGTATATATTAACTAATTCATCAACTTGTTTTTTGAAAGATAGCTTTTCGTCAATCCAGATGCCCAGATATTAATAAGTGGGCTCCATCCAAATCAGACACATTTTTACGTAATTTGGTAAATAACATCAAAGGTTTTCAAAGGTTTTCTGTTGTGAAATAAAGGCAGATTGAAGCTCTGACTGAGCTTGGTCAGCTGTGGGGCAATGGCATACACCACAGTGTCATCTGCATACAGGTGAAAGTAAAAAATGTGTGTGTGTGTAGGTCAGGGGATAAGAGGGAGCTGTTCTGTGACCTATCGGGCTTCCCAGTGCTCCAGGAGAGGAGAGTCGAGATCCAATCGGTTCTGACTGAGATACAAGACCACCGGAGAGAGGTCCGATACACACTCAGGACCCCCACACTGGACTACGTCAGAGTCAGTGGACAAGAGGTAACAGAGAGAGAGAGACTGTGTGTTGTGTGTGACAGAAGCTGCGGGTGGACAGGGGAGTGTGTGTCTGTTTGTGTTAGGCGGAGACTAATATCATTTTAGCCCTATTCCCACTACAAGATATGAAGGAGAGTCTGAGGAGCGGGGTGGCGAAAGATAATTCTACATTACAGCCTTGCCTTTCGTTGTGGCTGGCAATGTGACATACTTGGTCCGCAGCTCAAAATGACAATTTTACTATTAAAAACAAAAAATTGTGTTTTAATTGAGAAACTGGCATTGGTCTGAAGCCAATAAAGATAGGAAATTCACTTGAGTACCACAATGCCTACTCCACCCATGCTCAGCCAAGGTTCTCCAGCACACAACTTTGACTTACTACAGTAGCTATGTTGGTCTATTGTAGACAAAAGCACAGTTGCTTTAACAGCATGTATTCATCAAGTAGCATTAAATTCACACTTTGGATGGCTAGGCTACCTAGGCCTTTTGAATCCAAAATTATTGACAGGAATTAATTAATCAATCATCACAATAGTGATGGCATACTGGATGAGTATCTTTTTAATTACAGCTGCAAAGGCCTACACAATGCAACCCTACATACAGCGAGCTCAACCCTGTTTTTGTCCAATCGCAGTTGTTGTCTGTTTTAAGGGTTTTACTTTTTTCCAGTATTTATTTTTTTATGTCCTGCGCTAAAACTAGGATCCGGAGTTGGTTAGGTTAGCATACTACCAGATCAGGAAAAACTCTGGGCCCCAGGAAAACAATTTCCCCACCACCACTCTGGGACCTGTGGTTCCACCTCTGAAATAACACAATATTACAAATGAAACAACATATCCTATTTGTATGCTCTATATTTTCCATGTTTTTGGTGGTGGGAATGGACTTCCATAGTTTTACGAGGCTCAGTGCAGCCGGCGGCTACTGCGACAATTTCAGAATGTAACAGGCACTTAAGTAAAAAATCTATAAAACAAATCTCAAATATTAGGAAAATGTCTATACATTTCAACTGTTTAAAAAAACATTGCACTGCTATTACCATTTATATTGTAGGAGTGTTAACTCAATGAGACAATTCTGTTTACACTGCCCTGCTTCAAGTGGTTGGGCGAGTGTCATGCGCTACTTCCAGAGATAGTGGTCGAGACGTAGCAAGTACGCAAGTTTGCATTTGAGTAATATGTGTAGCCTATGGTATTTTTTACAAAAAGTTTACTAAGTGTGAAGAGGCCTTTTGTGTAGGTGGCTGAGTCACAGTGGTGATCTAATTTAGACGTGCGTGTATGTTTGCGAGAAAAGCTGCGGGTGAATAGGTGAGTGTATGTGTTTGTGTTAGGCGGGCACTGATGGCCTCATTTTCTGTAGGTGGCTAAGGTCACAGTTGGGATCTGATTTTAGTTGTGTATGTGTGTCTGACTTTTTAACTGCTTAAATGTAACCTAATGTAATTCCCCAAAGTAATTATTTATCATAAGAGGGCCATAAACCAGGGTTTCCCAAACTTAACCCTTAACACTACACAGCTGATTCAAATAATCAAAGCTTGATGATGAGTTGTTTGTTTGAATCAGCTATGTAGTGCTACAGCAAAAACCAAAATGTGCACCCAGAGTAGGCTCCACGACCGAGTTTGGGAAAACCTGCCACAAACAAAAATTAGTAATGCTGCAGGAAAGGTTCAAATCTTACCTTACTGGTAAAAAATAGTTATACATTGCTGAGGTGTAGTCACTTTTGAAGACACAAGTACACAGTACAAATACGAAAATAGGGTTCAGCCAGGAGTTGATGGACAGTCAGAAGAGTGAATGAAATGGTAGGAGGGACATCCTAGCTTCAAATGGTGTCAGAATTCACATCCTGCGTCACACAGGCAGAAGAGACAAAATCCTTTCCGTAAGAATCAAGGCTACCTCTCAATGCAAGCCATTTCAATCTGTGGTGTCCACATATTGATTTATAAGCGCAAATTTCTGTCCTAACCGGTACCAGAACCACGCAGGTCCCCAAAACATCAGACTTTACATCTTTAAGGCTTGTTTGTGTGTTTTAATCAAATTGACGTTGTCTCTGTCTGCAGGCAAGTTATTTATCTCCCCTCCTGTTCTACCTCCTAAACTCTCTCCATCCTTCTCTCTCCCCCTACGTCCCTCTCTTCCTGCTTCCCTCTTTGCCTCCCCCATCCCAGTTCTTGATAGAGGTGAAGAACTCTATGGTGTCTGTGGTTCCGTCCGACTGGGTTAAGATCAGCAGGTGAGAACACAGAGAGGACAGAGACGGGAGTTTTACACATTTTGTCACATTTTATTTATCTGTTCTAATCAGTGTTGTCTCTTCCTGTTATGTCTACCTTTCCCCTCGGTCTCATTTCTCTGGCCACCGTCTTGTAAGATAGAGGTCCCGACAGGAAATTGTGATATTTTTTTAGCTGGGAAATGAAATTAAAGGCCATGATCTATGACTGAGGATGAATCGCTCTCTCTCCCCCTCCCTCCTTCCCCTACTCCCTTCAAGTACTAAGGCAGTGAGTAGGTACCAGTCTCCGTACCTGATAGGAAGATGTAGGAGTCTGTCCCAGCTCAGAGAACAGCTGCTCATCGACAGCCAGAAAGAATGGACCAACTTCCTACAGTATGTATCCTTTATTCATCACTTACAGTACATCAATTTCAGGTTGTTGACATCCATCCAAAGTGGGGAGAGGGTTGATGTGTAAAACAGCAGAAATTCCAATGGGAGGTATAAGACCTAGTTAAAAGGGGCTACATGTAACATTTCCACCGGCAACTAACACCAACTGTCAATTACATATCAGTAGTAGCAAAGTTCTAGAAATCCACAAGAGTAAAACATACTTTTTAGAACACCGCACAATGCAGCTAATTAGCATTTCACTTCTAATTAGCATTTTTACTGGGACTACAAGCCAGTCCAGCTGATAAGGTAAGAAGCAGTAATAAGCCATTTTAGGTGTTTTAAAGTGACCTTAAAAAAAAAACGAATGAAAAAAATCTAAAGACATCTTTCCCGCCAACCCGCCATGTCAGGTCTCCTGGCACCTCCACTCCTATGAGGGACAGCTCCCCAGATACCAGTCAAAGCTCTTCTCTGTCCTGGCACCACAATGGAGGAACAAGCTCCTTCCTAAAATCCAGACAGCAGAGTCCCTGCCCATCTTCCAAAAATGTCTCTTCAAAAGCCTCTTGGTTTAACCCCCAAGCACCCCCTTGCACTAACACTTGCACTTTATTTTCTTACTATCACTGATTGTGCTAATAGCTGTACTTGGAGGAAAGTTTTACTTGCAGCGACTGTGATATGTCTTACCTACCTTAATGTAACAGTATTTCTTCCGTCACTCTCCTCGCCACAATGTGGGATTGAACCAGGGACTCCCTGCACACATCAACAACATTCACCCTCGAAGCACTGTTACCTATCGCTCCACAACAACTACTTCAAGGTCTTGGAGTGAGTGACTAGGGCTGTTGCGGTGACTGTATTACCGCCACACCGGCAGTCATGAGTCATGACCGCAGTAAAATTCCATGTCACGGTAATCTCCTCTTATGCACTCTGGACAAGCTTTGGTAGTACCCAACTTGGTAATGACCATCAGGTCCTAATGGCCTGGTACACGGGGCTCTATTGTCCCTCTAACCATTGGTATCAATGCAAATGCAATCGAAAATCACATTAAACACTTATCATCAAAACAGTATCATGCTTTTAAAACTCACCTCACTGTGCTGATCAATTTGAGTGTAAAAAATGGTTGTTGTGGATGTTTTTTCAAAGTCCCAACAGAACGAAATGGACAGCGCTTTCTAAGGTGATGATTAATTTAAAACACCCATACGCAATATTAGAGTTTATGCATAGGCTTATGAACCTAAGCCCCCCCCGGCACAATATGGGGGATATTGTGCCGTTATACAATACATAGCCTACCACATAGTACCCATGCCAGACAAACAAAACTGATTTAAAACGGTACATAATAGGTCAAGCCCATTAGGGGGGGGCTTGCTTGTCTGCATTTATTTTGACATTAATACGTGTCAAAAATCTGTTTGCCAATTAAGCCGCATATACAAACATGGTCTCTTTGTTTTCTTGAGTAAGGCAGCTCCAAAATGCAGGTGTTTCAGCCTAGCTCAGTTCTTTCTGTGGTGGTGTGGCAAGCCAGCAGAAAATACAGAGCGTTGAGCTGTGATTGGCTCTGTTCTGTCACTCATGGGGACATTACATCACCGCCAAGTCTAAGGGTAGAGCTAGAAACTTGTAGCCCCTTGGATGCTGCCATAGACTTACATTAGAAGTGCCCATCCAAGAAGGCTCAAGGTCATTGGCCACAGATAACATTTCTTCAAATCACATTATATGTACTTTTTTTTAAAGGCAGTAAATGAGGCTGAATGAACTGTTTCGCTGCCAGACAAGGCTCCACTGATAGCCAGATGTAACAGTGGTAAGGTATTGGGACTGCTGTTGGGACAGCATTATGTAGGCCCTAATAGTTTGCGGGCACCGTTTGTCACTGTTATAGTGCACTTAATGTATTGTTTAGTGTTGTGTTGTCTAGTGGCTTTGCTGGCATGCATCCCACTTTTCTATATTTTTTTTGCCCCACCAAGATTTACATGCTAAAATCGCCTCTAGTCTAGCCTATTCTCCAAAATTAAACAAATTTGAATAATAATAATAATAAAGTGTGGGCTGTATTTTTATTCATACTGGATGGACTTAATGCTAGACTCCATCATTTCTATCCAGCAGTCTGGGAGAGAACGCATAGCCCTGGGCAATGCTGTTGGTTCATTGATTGTGCAGGGCAGCGTACAGAGTTAGCCTACAATTATAGTACATTTGTATTTGATTTTGAATAGCCTAGTAATAGGGCAGTTTTTACATTTTCAAAATTAATTTAATTTTAGCCATACAGAATATCTCACCACCGTGCATTTCCATCTCCTACTCTCTCTCCTTTATTCCTTTCTAGAGCGCTCAGAGGGGCTGTCAAAAGTTTAGTGAAATATGTTTTCGTACGAAAACATGTTACTATCGATATTCCCGAACAGATTTCCCTTGGTTTCCCAAATTAAGCACTGAGTAGCAGCAGGAACAGGGTTGGAGCAGCTCATATGAAGCACAACATGCTTCGCTCTAAAACTGAAGTAGCCTACTCGGCATCATTGACGATCCCTCAGACGATCCCGCAGGTGAAGAAGCTGCATGTGGAGGTCCTGGGCTGGCTTGGTTACATGTGGTGCCACACCTGTCAGGTGGACAGATTATTTTGGCAAAGGAGAAACGCTCACTGACGGGGATGTAAACAAATTTGTGCACAAAATTTGAATTAAATAATATTTTGGTGTATGGAACATTTCTGGGATCTTTTATTTCAGCTCATGAAACATGGGGACCCACATTTTACATGTTGTGTTTATCTTTTTGTTCAGTATATCGAAATACATTTTACATATTAGTAAAGACAATATTAAATTGAGCATAGTCTGATGGGTAAAAATATGATCACTTGATGAGTGAACAGATGTGCAGCTTGAGGCAAGGAACAGAGGGCAAGCTTTGTGACTTTCAAATCATTAATAGTCGCATCATGCAGCTGTCGTGGAATTATTCTAATCAAAATGAGACTTTTAGATTTCTTCAAAACAATCAAACTTTATTATTTAATTACTGCAGTAACGGAGCTTGTCATTGACCCACCTGTACAGTAAGTGATTTGTTGAGAGCCCAAACAGCAGAACTAAGCCACAACATTTTATAACAAAGTACCTCCTCCTGGATATTCTTGACAAATCACAGATGAGAGAATTTATACAAAGGTACATTTTGCTCTCATGCAACATACGTCAAGATTTACATGGCGCCAAATATCTGTCTATAGTTAATTTACTTCTTTCTTATACAGAAATACTAATGCAACATAGACACTAGGTCCTTTCCTTAAATAAACTGGAGATTGGGTCTCCCTGGCACCGACAGACAGGCACACAGACACTAATCATGGAAGGGATTGTTGTTTTATCACCAAGCCATCATAAATCTACTGTTAATGTTAAATCTCAGAGGCTTCTCTCTCCACACAGACACATAAGAGTTCTAAGAACTCTATTATGTTGCCTCTAAGAAAAACAGACAGTGTAAGTACTAATATAGGCTTACATTCTAATATAAAAGTAATGTGATTAACATAATGTTGTAATTCTACAACACAGACCATAATTTCTAATACACAAACAAAGGTTTGTGTCTCTCACAACTTAAGTTTCCAAATATCTCTAAATCTAGCATATATGACCTGTTTCAAATGATCACTTTTAAAACTTCATATGAGCACTCGCTCCGGAATGGGAAAAATATCCTTTCTATTTTATTCAACTAAGTTCAATTATATTCTTCTTACTATAAAATCATATCATATAAAATAATGGCATGGGACTTCTAAGCATATCTTGTCTGCTAAATGAACAAGCCTATAGCCTATGACATGGAGCAGAGCCAGAAAACATACAGTAGGCCAACTCATATTCTGTTCTTCTGAAATACATTTTCTCTTTATCATAATGTTTTTTTTTAGACCTGACCAAAATAAATAATGGATTTATTGTGATGGTGTATATTAAATAGGATTTTTTATTAGACTTTTTTAAGTGTGTATAGGTGTTCCAAATAGGTGCACACCGCTAACTAGCTAGCCATTTCACACTGGTCACACTCACCCCCTTTTGACCTTCTCCACAGCAACCAGTGATCCGGGTCAACAGCATCAATCTAACAGTATTGCTTATGTCCCTCTCCTCGCTCCATAAAAGCCTCGACCCTTGCAGAGCAAGGGAAACAACTACTTCAAGGTCTTGGTGCGAGTGAAGTCACCAATTGAAACGATACTAACGGGCACCACTAACTAGCTAGCTATTTCACACCGATTACATTAAGACAACTGCATATCACTTTTGGTAATAACTTTTGGTAGTTTTGTCTGTTCCCCTTCTGTACTCAAACTCTCTCTCTATCTCTCTCTCTCCTGCTCTCAGTCAGTTTGGGGAGTACTACCACACTATGAAGAAGGCTGTTGGTAACTTAGCAACAGTGGACTGCCTGTTCTCATTGGCTGAGGTCGCTAAGCAGAGGAACTACTGCAGGTAATCACTCTGATGACCTTTACCTTAGGTGTGTGTGTGTGTGTGTGTGTGTGTGTGTGTGTGTGTGTGTG
Organism: Oncorhynchus kisutch; assembly: GCF_002021735.2. Lineage (NCBI taxonomy): Eukaryota > Metazoa > Chordata > Actinopteri > Salmoniformes > Salmonidae > Oncorhynchus > Oncorhynchus kisutch. The sequence continues at coordinate 46,780,497 of NC_034176.2, forward strand.
TGTGTGTGTGTGTGTGTGTGACTGTGTGTGTGTGTGTGTGTGTGTGTTACAGTTTTAAACAGCCTGTGAGGAGGAGTGGACTGGGTCCAGAAGGCTTAGCTCTACTGCCAACTGCACCCTAAACCCTCTCTCGCCAACTACACCCCCTACTTCTCACTTCAGAGTATATAACTGTGTTCTCTCCCAGGCCGGTGTTGTGTGAAGGAGACCGTCAGATCGTGATCAGGGACGGCAGACATCCTGTGATAGACCTACTGATGGGAGAGCACACACAATACGTCCCCAACAACACAGAATTACAGGTATACAGACAAACACACACACAAGCTGGTGTAGATTAATCCTTCTCTCTGTGAAATGCAAAAGGCGCCAATAGGAATCGAGCCAAGCTCTCATACTGCCCACCCAATCACTGTACAGATCAGCAATGTAATATCGACCTTTCAATCTCTCTCCATAAATCGTTCTCTCTCTTTCTCTCAAATTTTATTGGTCACATGCTTCTTAAACAACAGGTTAAATGCTTACATTGAAAGTGAAATGTTTACTTATGGGTCCTTTTCCAACAATGTATAGTTGAAGATAAAAAATATAAATAGTGACACGAGGAATGAATAACAATAACAAGTAAAAAATAACATGGTACCAGTACCAAGTCGATGTGCGCGGGTGCAAGGTAATTGAGGTAGTTATATACATATAAGTAGGAGTAAAATGACTAGGCAATAGGATAGGTAATAGACTGTAGCGGCAACGTATGTCGAGCAACAGCCTATGTGTGTGGCGTCGGTATGCATGTGTGTGTTGGGGTGTAAGTATGTGTGAGTGTGTGGGTAGAGTCCAGTGTGTGTGCGTAGTCAGTGCAAGAGAGAGAGTTCAAAAAAGGGTCAATGCAGGTAGCCATTTGATTAACTACTGTATTTAGCAGCCTTGTTTAGCAGTCTCATGGCTTGTGGGTAGAAGCTGTTCAGGGTTCCTGTTGGTTCCAGACTTCGGACAGTGGGACCGCTTGCCGTGCGTTAGCAGAGAGAACAATCATTGGCTTGGGTGGCTGGAGTTTTTAAAAATGATTGGGCCTTACTCTGACACCGCCTGGTATAGAGGTCCTGGATGGCAGGGAGTCGGCCCAAGTGATGTACTGGGAGGTGATGGAGTCACCTCCTCTTCACAACTCGGTGAAGTGGACACCAAGGAATTTGAAGCTCTTGACCTGTTCCACTACAGCCCGATCTATGTAGATGGGGGCGTGCTCGCCCCTCCTTTTCCTGTAGTCAACGAACAGCTCCGTTGTATTGCTGACGTTGAGCAATATTTTGTTGTCCCTAGCACCACAACTGCCAGGTCTCTGACCTCCTCTCTATAGCCTGCCTCATCGTCGTCGGTGATCAGTCCATCCACCGTTGCATCGTCAGCAAACTTGATGACGACGATGAGGCAGATTTTTTATGGAATATCTACATAGGCGTACAGAGGCCCATTATCAGCAACCATCACTCCTGTGTTCCAATGGTACATTGTGTTAGCTAGTCCAAGTTTATAATTTTGGGGAAGTCTCAGCCAGCTCATCAGGAGGCAACCGGTCCGCTCCAGATCCCCGGGATTGTCCCTGCGGTTGGCGTCCTGCGGCTAGAGCCGAACACGCCGGGGAGGGGGAACTTCCACGTATGCTCTCTCTCCGATGCTCTAGGTTGTCATGTTCCCCCGCGCCTTAGCCGGATCGACAGGTTCCCGCACCTTAGCAGAGGTGACCGCTCCGCTCCTGATCCCCGGGATCGTCATCTTGGTCGGCGCCCTGCGGCTGGAGCCATGCGTCGGGGGTACTGTCACGTGTGCTCCCTCTCTGGCCTATAGGTCACCAGGCTGCTCGTTAGGGCGCACACCTGTCACCAGCGTTATGCACATAATGACACTCACCTGGACTCCATCACCTCCTTGATTACCTACCCTTTATATGTCACTCCCGTTGGTTTCTTCCCCAGTCGTCATTGTTCCTGTTTCATGTCGGTGCACTGTTTGTGTTTCTTGTTTTGTTCATTTATTTATTCTATGTATTCACTCCCTGAACTTGCTTCCGTACTCTCAGCGTACATTGTTAGAAGGGCAGCATCCCGGAGTCGCCTCTTCGCTGTTGACGTTGAGACTGTTATTTTGCGGGTACTATTATTGAAGCTGCCAGTTGAGGACTTGTGAGGTATCTGTTTCTCAAACTAGACACTCTAATGTACTTGTCCTTTTGCTCAGTTGTGCACTGGGGCCTCCCACTCCTCTTTCTATTCTGGTTAGGGCCAGTTTGCACTGTTCTGTGAAGGGAGTAGTACACAGCGTTGTACGAGATCTTCAGTTTCTTGGCAATTTCTCACGTGGAATAGACTTCATTTCTCAGAACAAGAATAAGACTGACACGTTTCGGAAGAAAGGTCTTTGTTTATGGCCAGTCATCTGTGGATCTGTTGGGGCGGTATGGGAATTAGAGTGGGTTCAGGGTATCTGGGATGATGGTGTTGATGTCAGTTATGACCAGCCTTTCAAAGCATTTCATTGCTATACTGTAGATGTGAGTGCTACGCAGCGATAGTCATTTAGGCAGGTTATCTTGGCGGATGTTACCTGTGCTGTTACCATTGCTTCTGGTTGGTGAAAGTACAGTATGTACAGTCACTGTGGGGAAGACGTAATCAATGCACTTATTAATGAAGCCGTTGACTGATGTGGGTGAATTCCAGAAAATATTCCGGTCTGTGTCAGCGAAACAGTCCTTTAGTTTAGCATCTGCTCCATCGGACCACTTCCATATTGAGCGCATCACTGGTACTTCTTGCTTGAGTTTTTGCTCATAAGCAGGAAGCAGGAGGATATAGTTATGGTCTCATTTGCCAGAGGAAGGGCCTTGTGTCCATTTCAGTGTGTAGAATAAAGGTGATTTTGAGTTTTGTCATCTCAAGTTGTACAGATGACATGCTGTTTAAAAATGAAGTAAAACAGATTTCAGTTTCCCTCTTATTCTCTTTTATTCTCTCCCTCCAGATTGAGCGAAAGAAGAAATGCATCGATCTCTTTGTGCTCATATGGTCATTACTCTCTATGGACTGTTTATTCATGTTCATATCATGTCCATAAGTCATAACATTCAATGAGAGGGTGGATAGAAAGATCGTAGGACAGGGACCTCACGATACGTTGCATGATACATACACTATTCGCTACATATTGCGATTCGTTATGCATTAAGATTGAATATGTATTGACATTTGATTCTGCAATAGGGTGGAACTGAGGATTGAACCACTATGCTGCTAAGGTTTTAAATCTTTCCAGGCAGAAACAATTTTGCCTGATTAATCTGCTTAGAACTGCTCAAAGTCAGAATATCAATTGATATAGAGTCAGGTCAAAAAATATTGGTACCTTTTTGATAAAGATGAGCAAAAAAAGACTGTATACAGTAATATTAATCAGAAATACTGAGCTATATTTGGTAAATTATATTATTTTATACTAATACAAGTTTGAGGAGGCTCAAACTTGGCCACAAGTGGCTCTTCCAGCAAGACAATAACCCCAAGCACACGTACACATCCACAAAGAAATGGTTAATTAACCACAAGATCAACATTTTGCAATGGCTATCTGTCTCAGGACTTGAACCCTATTGAAGACCTGTGGTTTGAATTGAAGAGGGCTGTCCATAAGTGCAGATGAAGGATATCAAGGATTTGGAAGGTTTCTGTATGGAGGAATGGTCTAAGATCCCTCCCAATGTGTTCCCCAATCTCATAAAACATTTTATTTCCAAAAATAAAAATAGTGCCCCCTAGTTTCAAGAGGTTGAAGTGCATAATTTCAAATCCAACGTGCTGAAGTACAGAGGCAAAACAAAAACAAAAAATGTTACTGTCCCAATTCTTTTGGAGCTCACTGTAGCTGTATTTATGCTGTTGTTCAAATGCCCAGTTTGCTTAAAATATATTCTCAAACAAGATGGTATGTTAGATAACCTATGGCAGCAACAAGTTTGCGAGTCAGTTTGGCTACTCTCTCTCTCTCTCCCTCCGTGCCACACACTGTCAAAGAGCAGCGCACCGGCTCTCTCGCAAGTCATGTGAGCAAGTCTCCATTTAAAACAAAAAACATGTATTTAAACTGTCCAGAGAGAGATTAAAGTAGACGGCACGCGTCAAAGTGATTGTTTGATGACCCTGCGTCATGATGACGTGTGCATGTCTAAATATGGGCCTCCGGCCCGTCCCCCCTGTTCCTGTGGTCACGTGTTAGAGGGTGTGTGTTATTTTATATCTATATGGCATCCTTTGAAGTAGTCATGGTGATTGATGTCTAGGGGCCTGGTTGAACCGGGGGGGGGGTTGAGTGTTTGAACTTTTGGAACGTGTATGTACCCCACCCCCAGTTTTATCGCCCTTATGTTTGTTATCTGATGAAGCAGGAATGTCCTGGGGTATTGGGCTGTGGCATATGCATTATAAATGTCCCGAACAAGGCGTGCGAAACCAGAACAGTAAACACTATTTTTAAACATGGATTTTGCGATCAGTGGCAAAGCTGTGATGACTGTAGCAACTGAAGCAGGACCGCGGCTGAAACATAGAGAAAGGGCAAAGTATACAGCCGCAATATACGATGCTCCAAAAAAGCGGTTTCTAAATGTGTATAGAACCCAGATACCGCCCGCAACTGCGCTGAAAGATGAAGTGCCGATGTCTAACGGACAGCAATGGGGGTATCTGTTTGATTACTTGGCCTGTAGAGTGAAACTCTATACGGTAGCCGAAGGAGAAGAATATACCGACCAGACATTAGGAGTGGCCTATGGGGTTGAAGACTGGACAGTTTTTCGCCAGGTTTTGTGTCCCGAACTGAGACGTATCACCAAGGGTTACAGCTTGTTCACAGGCTACGAGACCCTTTGGGAAGGTACCCCTGACACCTCCGGAAGAGTATTTCACCGGGTGAAAATACAGAGAAAGAATGGACTTCCCTGTGGCTGCGTGGAGTTCTATATCAGCACCGAGGAAATCCGCAACCAAAACATCCGGGATGGCGGTTTGGTCTGTGATTTTAGGCTTCGCATGCTTTAAAAGTTGGCCTTTAATGGAATTGAAAATGTTGGAGTTGTTGGACGCTCTGTTTGTACAGAGCCAACAGCGCCAGTGCATTGTTCAGCTAAAGAAGTGCATAATATATACGAATCTGGAGGATTACGACTCAAAGCAGCCCCATGAAGGTACATCGTCAGAAGGGGAAGCCCCCGAAGAAAACTAGGTAAGCTGCGGCGTTAACCACGCCCAGATACCCCGAGGGCTGGTTCAACAATAAAAGGAGGGTCCTTAAAACCTACAGTTCTTAACCTACGCATTAACCATGGATATTCCTAACGCATACCAGAACTCCGAAACGTCATGGGGGCCCGACACTAAGGACTGTATGCCGCGCAGCCCTACATTCTACTCCCCCCTGGCAAGACCCTCGACACCCCCTACATGTACACAGCCTGAGGACGTGTTTGATGGGGTGGTCAGTACTATTTTTGTGGACACCATCAAGGCCTCTGTAGCCACGCTTTTAGACGTGGTGATTGGAGAATATATACGAGAAAAATGCATCGGTTGTGAGATTAATCACCCCAGCCAGCGCAGGCATCCATGCCTTTACGACCCCCCAAGATTCTACTTCTTCAACAATTTTGAGGCGCTGGTGAAAAGACTTTGGTCCTGCAGGTTTATACCATCGCTGGTCAGAGCCCTGGAGGCTATGGGCCTTGTGCCGTCTATCCCCAGAGTTTATGGGGTAACAGAGGCATTCCTACATGAACTGAAGGAGGCGATCCACATCCACGAGAAACTCAAAGAAATCCGACACACCCTGGTGGACGATAACAAATACCGGGAGGCTGTGGTGGCTGATTTGATGACTTTCTGGCTCAATAAACCCCAAGAGACCGAGTGACATTTTTGTTATTTAGATGTAGAGCAATGGGTAACTATGTGTATACGATGTTAGAGAGAATAAATACATTTTTTCTTTTGAGAGAACTTACAAGTGTTATGCATCAAATTATTGAAAATAAAGTGAACAATGTAGAGCGTGTGTTGAAAATGGAACAAATCATGAATCATGTACGACATGCGGGCGAGTGTCTACAATGGACACAAATGGTAACCCGGCTTGGTGGTGATTCTGAAGAACTAGAAACAACCTTGTCTAACTTTATTTGTTTGAAACACCATTTAATTGTAACATGTATCATATTTGTTGTTTATATACTTTTATAGCGGATGTGTGTGTTGTAAAAATTCAGCGAAACAAACCTGTTAATCTAAACCAAATATACAAGGTTTTGCATGATTCGATCATTGAGAAAGCGGGGACATGTATCCTGCAACGAATTCTGAATTGTCTGTATACGTAATATATAATGTTTTCTTGAAAATAAAAATCCCAAAAATGAAATTTAAATGTTGTCGTTATTTGAAAGTGGCTCATTAACGTTATTGTACCTCAGAGAGGCAAGAAGGATGGCAGAGCAGATGTTGAAAAACATTTATTATAATCCCTCTAACCCAGGGTCTTATGGGGGTAAGGAACGTTTACAGAGAGCTATAGCCGAAGAAACAGGTAGCCGGTTAAGCGATGCTAAAGTGAATGAGTGGCTATCAGAGCAGGATGCGCACACTCTGCATAAGCCCGTAAGAAAACATTTTCCCAGAAATAGAGTTTTTTCTACCCAGCCATTGTCGCAATTTCAGGCTGATCTATGTGACATGCAGGCCCTTGCAGATAAAAATGATGGAAATCGCTACATGCTAACGGTTATAGATATTTTCTCTAAAATAGCTTTTGTCCGGGTCTTAAAAAATAAGAGTGGTGCAGAGATGACCCGGGCCTTTGACTCTATCTTGAAGGAAGGCGGCGCCACCAAGAAAGTGCAGACTGATGGCGGAAAATAATTTTTTAATAAGACTTTTCAGAAACTCATGAAGAAGCACAATATAGTACATTTTTCTACTGGCTCAGCTTTGAAAGCTTCAGTTGTTGAACGCTTTAACAGAACTCTGAAGGAGCGGATGTGGCGCTATTTTACAGCTCACAACACGCATAGATATATCGATATAGTTCAAGATTTAGTAATTGGGTATAACAATAGTTATCATAAGAGTATACGGATGAAACCCTCCGAGGTCTCTTTGGAAAACTCTTTTCAAGTCTTTAAAAATCTGTATGGTTTTCTCCCCCTTCACCGTAAGAAAAAAATACATTTTAAATTCATTGTGGGGGACTTGGTTCGTATATCCAAGTTGAGGGGTGTTTTCGACCAAAAATATGTGCAAGGATACAGTGATGAGCTATTCACGGTTACAGAATGTCTGCCGCGCATACCCCCGGTCTACATATTAAAAGATTATGACGGGGAACTTATAGAGAGATCTTTTTATGAGAAGGAATTACAGAAGGTACAGGTGGGTAAAGACAAAGTGTTTCACGTAGAGGAGATTCTAGATCAAAAGAGAGAAAAGGGTCAAAAATGGGTGCTGGTCCGCTGGAAAAACTGGCCCCAAAAGTTCAACAGTTGGGTATTAGAGCAGGATGTGGTGGAGGCATCGGGGGTTAATTTAAACCCCCAGGCATGATAAAATACATCCTCATTCGTGTGTACACCGGAGTGCATAATGGAACACAGCGGCTTCTACCTGACTCTCCCCAGTAATGCGTCCGCACATATATATCGTAATAATCAGAGTTCGAATTATACAACCAATTTTCCAAAGCTTATAGAGTTATCAGAGGCCTGGGAAGTAGGTCTCAGCGAGATTACATACCCCCATAGCTGGTATAATATCAAAGATAAGGACCGTGATTTTTATTTCAAAAAGTTATCGGAACCTGCGAAACTTATTAAGGTTAAAAAAGGGTTCTATAGAACCGTCGACAGGATCGTCTCCGAGTTGAATGAACGCCTATCGCAGAACAGTATGGAAATATTCCTGATGTACAACCCTATACATAAATGTGTACAAATCTCAGGAGATGCTTCCGGGGGGATAAAGACCGGCGGTAATTTAGCATACATGTTGGGGATGGGTCCCAATAAATGGACGTATGTGAAAGATAAATTATTCCCATTCCCCGCGGATATACATGCAGGATTTTACAACATATTTTTTGTATACCGACATCATATCCTATCAAAGGGTCGGAGACCGCTGTGTGCCACTCCTGAGAACGGTTCATATAGACGGAAAGGATGGGGACATAGTCACTGTCACCTACGACAAGCCACACTACGTACCTGTAAGCAAGAAATATATTGAAAACATTCTTGTTGAGCTTAAAACGGATCAGAACGAAAACATTGAATTTACTTATGGTAAAACGATTGTAAAAATCCACTTTAGACCCACCAAAACCTCTACATATATAATATTAGTATTATATATTTTATATACATAATACATCTAAATTAAAATTATGGAACACCGACATCTCGACCCTAACCGGTATGTCTCATACTATGTTGATCAAGTGGGTAATGGGTTACCCGGCTATTATGGTTCCCCCACCATGTATGGTTCGGGGATAGGAGGTATATTTCGTAACCTCTTTAGGATGGTTTTACCCTTTATGAAGAGAGGCCTCAGCATAGCCAAACCGCATTTAAAATCAGCAGCAAAAAATATAGTAAGTGAGGTTGTAGCCAATGCTATGACCAGAAGGGCGTCACCAGATGTCGAGAGTCAAGAAGGCTCAGGGTTGATGATGTTCTCTCGAAGACCAAAAAAGAGACCTCCGGGTATAAGGCACAGGCTTGCGCCTAAAAAACAGAGGATAACGGTTAAAAGAAAATCAGTTAGTCAAAGACGGGGTAAAGTGAGGAGGTCTGGACCAAAAACGGTAAAAAGAATACTTTGAAGTATTTTCTAAAAGAACAAGCACCATGGCTCTTTTACACCGCATGTCCTCTGAAGCTATAAAGACAGAGCTCAATCTTTTCACGGCCCCCTTAACCCAACATTCAGTAGAGAGGTCCAGTTATGTGGAGATAGCCCCACTCTCTGCCATTACAGACAACGGCCCCATAGAGTTTTTCATACCAGGCCACGGTGACAACTATCTGGACCTCAACAACACCTTGGTGCATTTGCGTCTAAAAGTGACCAAAAGAGATGGTACTGATATTGCAAACGATGCCAAAGTGAGTCTCATTAATTACCCAGTGGCCACCATCTTCTCCCAAGTGGATGTGACTTTGGGGGAACGTCTAATCAGTCAAAGCAGTGCCACATACCCATACCGGGCCATCATGGAATGCTTACTCAACTACTCTGAAGACACTCTCAAGACCCAATTCAGCGCAGGGCTGTTTAGCAAGGATACTGCAGGAGGCTCTATGGAATCGACAGACCCATCCACCGGTGCAAATAAAGGACTGGAGGCACGGGCTCGCTACTGTGCAGAATCTCGAGAGTTTCATCTGCTAGGCCCTATACACTCTGACATTTTCTTTCAAGAACGTTTACTCTTAAATGCAGTTGATTTAAGACTAAAATTAACCAGGGCCAAGGATGAGTTTTGCCTAATGTCTGCAACGGACGGGGACTTTAGCTTAAAAGTGTTGGGGGCCACGCTTTCTATTAAAAAAGTGTCTATCTCCGGCAGTTCGTCTGGGTCACTCACAGGCTTTGATGAAAGGAAATTCCCTTTACCCTCTCCAAAGAATTACCATGAAAACCTTTAGCATACCTGTGGGCAGCAGAATCTGCAATCAAGAAAACCTATTTCTAGGCCCTTTACCGCGATACGTGGTTATAGGTTGGGTTGATCACTCCTCCAATACGGGCAGCTTAAATAAAAACCCATTTAATTTTCAACACTTCAATGCAGAGTATGTAGCTCTGTGTCAGGATGGACGTCAGGTCCCTGCTAAGGCTTTCCCACCGCAATTTAATAACAACATATCTGTGCGAGAATTTTACAATCTATTCCTGGCTACCGGGAGGCATCTAAAAGATCTCTCTTTACCTATTGACAGAAATGATTTTGCAGAGGGTTACACAATGTATGCTTTCAATTTATCCCCTGATGATGACACCTCAGGAAATCTTTTGGTGGTGTCCCAAGGTAACCTCAGGCTGGAAATGCGTTTCCGTACACCTTTAGCCTGTACCGTTAGCATGATTGTTTATGCCTGCTCTGATTCAAACTTGGAGGTGAATAGCCCGAAGACAGGTTTTAGTAGATTATTATTAAGGATCGTTGAGCAAAGACATGAATACCAAAGAGTTGGAAGGGCTCATGAGCCGACTGATTGGAAAACAATTTTGCGGAGTGTTGGCTTGTGATGAATTACCTATGGAGAAATGGATGGTGCGGTCTGCCATGTTTATTGTCAGTACCCATCCTAAACACATGCCGGGTGAATATTGGCTAGCTGTGACATTAGAAGAGGAAGGAGGAAGAAAAATCTCAACTTTTTTTGATTCCTATGGCATTCCATAGGTTTTTCACATTTCCCCAAATCTATTAAAGAATTTCTGACCAAAAACTGCTCAAAGATATACTACAACATCAAACAGGTGCAAGATAACCTTTCTACTACATGCGGTCAACACTGTGTATTCTACCTATGCCAAAGAGCCCGAGTTTCTTTTGAAGATGTTATGTCTCTTTATAAGGATGATTTAAGAAGTAATGATAACGTTGTAGCTTGTTTTGTTAGAAAATATCAAAAGTGTTCAAATGTGTATCCTTTAAGAACGTGTAATCAAGGCGTATGCTCACGCCAAATGTTTCAAGAATGACACAAATGTTAAATTGCTTATTTTTTTAAATAAAATTTATTGAATTTAATCATAGTCATTCAAAAGTCATTCAAAAGTCTAACCACCCAGAGAGATCGGGATTAGGGAAAGGTCCGGAGGCGTTCAGGGGGGTAAATGGGTTATCGTCATTCATTTCATAAGGATGCGAGGGTTTTGGGGCATCTTTAGGGGTGCTGTATCTCGTTGAAGGTTTGTGTTTTAAAGAGTGAATCTGTTGACAAATCTTATAGTTGGGTACACCTGAGAGGGGAATGTTGAGGATGGCCAGGGCCTTAAGAACCTGAAGCCACCCTGGAGGTCTTCTGTCATCAGCAACCTTGTGGGCAGATGTGGTACTTTTAAGCAAGTCAAGCATATGTGAACCCTTGACAACCGAACCCTGACGGATAAACTCTCCTTTGTCGTTCCAAGTAGCTGCCCCATTTGAGTCTTTTATCTTGTTCATAATGTAGCTAACATTTTTCCTGTTACGTGCCGGAACATGGGTTAACAAGTCATGCATAACTTTATCTTCAACAGGCATTTGATCTTCAGACGGTAAGCTCGCAGGTACAGGCATTACAGGGGCTCGTCATCTTTTAAAGGGTCCTGTAGGGAAATAGTTAAATGGCCTGTCTCTCGCTCCCCTTGTTTCACCAAGGACAAATACCTTTGCAAGAGGTTTGTGTATTTTAGGACCTTATCATAGGGGTTCAATCCTTTTTGATTCAAAACATCCTTCATGGCCGTATCCAAATCATTTTCCGCTGTTTGTCTGATATTTTCGGGACCCTGCACTTGTTTTTTAAGTCTATCCAACTCTTGTTGTGGCACCAGATACATTTTATTATTATTGGTTTCTGTACAGCACTTTGAGATATCAGCTGATGTACGAAGGGCTATATAAATAAATTTGATTTGATTTGATCACCCTATGTGTTCAACCACCACGTCGGGCTGCAATAAGGCTGGTGATGAAGGGCACGGCTATACTTAGTAAAGGTAGAATAAAACCGCCAGACTGTTGTATGCTATGTCGTTTCTTTTGAAGACTGGCCCTTTTATTGGCAAAGAGCTTGATCGCGGTCTTTTGTCTCTTTAATTTTTTCAATTGTGTCAGGGTGAGTGGAATGCGTCCTTTGAGAAGATTCAAAGCAATCTCACATAGGGATAATATGAGATCTAAAGAACAGTGACCCAAGATGGCCTTCCGTTCATTAGATGTAGCCCCAACTAGGCTTCTCAAGAGGGGCAAGTTTCTTTTTAAACGCAGAGACAGCAGTTACTTTTTAGGAACGTACGCAGCCGGCCACTCCCACGGGAACAGACCTGTTCGTAGCCTCAGGTGTTCTGGAGTATTTGCTTTTAAATCCACGATTAAATAAGAAAATGGCGCTTTGGTAGCGTCCTCGTAGCTCTCCATAAAGTAGGATTTCCTTCCCGGGTACATCTGCTGAGCTAGAGTGTTAATTTGTAGTTTGTCTCTAGGATTTTTGAACAAAACCATGTAATTGGCGTTCAAACTGATGGTGCGGCTATTTTGATCTTGGTGAAACACATTCTGCACCAAGTAAAGCACGGACAGGTTTCTATGATGAGCATATTGGGTAAACGCTCGGGCAATTTCGGGATGTTCGCTACCTGCAAATAGCATATCGTCCAAAACCAGCAGATTGTTTTTATGAGGAAGTAAAAGTTCATCATCAGACAGGGAATCAGGTATTCCTTCAACAAACTTGATTTTTATTCTCTTCAACAATTCATCATACAGAGGTTGATAACAAGAATAACACCACACAACATTATCAGGCTTTTGAGATAACACATGTTCAGAATTCTCTAAAATACTTTTTACAAAACAAGTTTTACCACTATTCGAAGGCCCTGGTTTAAGGCCGAAAATGGCAGTTGCAACCGGGGGTCAAAACCTTCTACAGCAGTCATTATATCTTAAGCTTTAAGACACCCTGTAGCTTGTAGCATAAGTCAGTAGCCAAAGGGACAATGTGGTCCAGTCAGGCAAAAGCAGTCTCTTGTCATAGACAACCCTGAATATTTTAGTAAGTGGGGCCTTCCTCAGATGGAAGCCCTTTTTTATACCTAACAATCTTTTTGTAGGAGCTCAAAATCTCCAAGTCACTATTCCTGTCATTTAGGAACCCCTCGACCAAGCGTGTGATTGATTCCAAGTTTTACACGCGGGGCATTTTCATAGTTTTGAGTCACGCCTGACACACTGCGGCATGTAGCATAAGTCAGTAGCCATAGGGCAATGTGGTCCCGTCCTGCAAAAGCAGTCTCTTGTCATAGACAACCCTGAATCTTTTAGTAAGTGGGGCCTTCCTCAGATGGAAGCCCTTTTTTATACCTAACAATCTTTTTGTAGGAGCTCAAAATCTCCAAGTCACTATTCCTGTCATTTAGGAACCCCTCGACCAAGCGTGTGATTGATTCCAAGTTTACACGCTGGGCATTTTCATAGTTTTGAGTCACGCCTTTGGCTTTCAACACCACGTGATTCTTTTGAGTCCTAAAAGCATAGCTTTTGGGACCACAGGAGGACCATTCTGTGATATGGTCACCCTCTGCGAGTTCACTCGTTAAGCCACCCAGATAGTTGCTGAGTGGTTTGCTTACATAGACCACAGAGTCTGTGTCGTGGTAAAGAACCCGCCTCTAAAGCTGCTCCATGAGCTTGTACAGTTCAAGTCGGCCATAGGCCGTGGTAAATGCTGCAAGAAACACATTTACATTACCCGGGGGTTGAACCCACTTCTTGTTACGTTGCCATTGCACCAAGGCAATGTCTTGACTCAAGAATGAAAAATGGTAAATTTTGTATTGGTCCGAAAAAAAGAAATTCCAAAAATTATTCCAGGTCTTTAATAATCGACGTTGTTAGCATATTACACCTCTGCGATAATTTGCCCCAAAGCGAATTTAAGTACAATTTCGACACATTTTGTTTGGTTTTGTTGACCTCTATTCTGTCAGGGTCAAGAAGGATGCCTTCTCTGTCGTGATAGTCTTGAATGTACCTGTCTTTGCTCTCTTGATCTGTGACCGATGCAGGATAGCCTGAAGCCATTTGCTTACATCTCAAGAAGGTCTTGAGAAAAGTTCCATACTTCAAAGATTTTGGCCACACGATACCCCATCTCTAAAGCCTTAGAGAATTCAACTGTGACCTACACCCCGGTCAGGGCCCTTTCTTGATCGGAGTGATCACATGGGGTTTGTTGTTTGTTTTCACTGCAGGTGCGACAAAGGGGAAAGAAAAGTTTTCCTTGAGGGCCCCTGTAAGCCAACACTGGTATAAACAAACCCCTAGGAGGGTAGACTGTTGCTTTGATCAGACCAAAATAGTTTTGAGGTAAGTCAAAATCACGATGAATAATTTCCGGATGCCCTATAGGATAGCATGAGGAACTCATTACATGACGATAAAGGGATGTAAAATCTACATAGCCTATTGTCTCGTCGGGTTGCGCTACATACGCAATGTCAAAGCATTGGTACGGCCGCCATACAAGGCCTGTCGGGGTTCCAGGGGTTCTGGGGTGTCATAACTGGAAAGGAAGGCTTGAACATGAGGATCAGACTTTTTGAGGGCGGTCCATTCGTGCTCCCACAAAACAACCACTTTTAGACCGTAAGTAGCCTGCAAAGAATCCCTTTTGTCTTGAAACTCTTGGTACATTTCCCCAAAACTCTTTTGGGTTAGGACACACATGGTCTGGGGCACAAAGCAAGATTTGCAACCATGGAAGAAACAACCGTTGTACTCATACACGGTCTCAACCCCGTCAATCTGGGTGTAGCCATCTACATGGTAAGAGCCAAATGCCTTCTCCCCTCGATTCAAAGCATGTTGAATAAAAATGTATTTATCCTGGGCCATATACTCTAACCATTGAATGGACCCACTAGAGTATGACTTGAATTGGCGTCGGTAGTTGTCAGGCGAGGGGATAGCTATAGAGGCTGTAGGCAGATAGTGTGTACGGTAGGTTTTCATGCATGCCGATGCAATAGTTGTACAACTCCAGGGGTCTATGCCTGCATCTTTGATTACCTCTTCTCTGAATCTGAGGCATCCTTCACGAAGTATAACCACATCATTGTCACAGTATGATTCCATCTCTTTATGGAAATCAAAGGTACCATGTCTTACTGTCTCGTACCACGTCATGAATCTCTCACGCTCTTTGGGAGACATTTGATCACACTCGTACATTTCAGGGCTGGGATATGATCCGACATAATGTAGATTCTCATCAGATGTGAAGAAGTGGGGGGAACCAGCCTATCACAGAGTTTTCAAAACCCAAGGCCTCTGGCATTTGAGCCAAGCGCATGGGTAAGAAGCTTAAACTGTCCTGTTCACACCACCACGTACCTCTAGGGGTACCATCCCCCCCTGCTCAACTGACACAGTGGCGCACAGAACGCAAAAATATTCTTAGAAATATTTAACCTCCACACATTAACAAGTCCAATAGCTCAAATGAAAGATAAACACCTTGTTCATCTAGCCAGCAAGTCAGATTTCTAAAACGTTTTACGGCGAAACACAGCACATATTTATGTCAAACCACCACCAAAAGATAGGCTAATTTACATAGCCATATTTGTAGAACAATAGATGCAATCACAAAAGCAGGATTAAAAGAAACATAATTCACTAACCTTTTGAAAATCTTCATCAGATGACAGGAATAGGACATGTTATACAGTACATTTATGTTTTTTTCAATAATATGCAATTTATATCCATAAATCACTGTTTACATTGAACGTCATGTTCAAAAAATGCTACTAGAATGTCCGGAGAAATTATCTGGCAGAAACTCTGCCAGATAACAGAAATACACATCATAAACGTTGACTAAATATACATGTTCTACATATAGTTAGAAAGATACACTTCTTCTTAATAAAACAGCTGTGTTACATTTATTTTTAACGTTACAGAATTCGTTCACTTGTCAATAATATGAGACGGCGCTCATAGATTAGCAATATGGCTCCGCTATTTCGGAGTCCACAGAAACACATAATAACCACATAAATATTCCCTTACCTTTGCCGTTGTTCGATCAGAAGTCGTAGAAGAAGTCATACTTACCAAAACCAGCGTTTGCCTTT
This sequence comes from Oncorhynchus kisutch, assembly GCF_002021735.2. Taxonomy (NCBI): domain Eukaryota; kingdom Metazoa; phylum Chordata; class Actinopteri; order Salmoniformes; family Salmonidae; genus Oncorhynchus; species Oncorhynchus kisutch. The sequence continues at coordinate 46,796,456 of NC_034176.2, forward strand.
CAAATGTGTGTCTTTGGGTTCTATGGGTTCTATGGGTCTTTGGGTTCCAAAATTCTATGGGTTGCGCATCAAAACTTCAAAATTACATATTATATGTCGACTAAACTGGTCAAACTAAGTTCAGAATCGAGCTAAAACATGTTATAAACATACATAAAAATCCTTAGCCCGAAAGGACAAGCCTATATCGTTTGGTGGATCTTGGAACGAAGAGAGCCAAACACCGAGGCGCGCGCGTATTATTGCGTGACCCGAGGGTTTCTTCCCACCAAAGGGTGAGGGAGCGCGCGATCTTCACAATGAAGTGCCCCATTGAAAGAGGACATCGCGCTGAAGAGATAGGAACTGTTCCCAGATCTGTAGCTGGTTGGGAAGGGTGGGGACGATGACGTCAAAGTTGGGCCAACTTTTCTGCTGACAGAAAGAGTTTGGAAGAATGGCTGCCCTGTGAGTTCTGCTTTACATAGAGACATAATTTGAACGGTTTTAGAAGCTTTAGAGTGTTTTCTATTCAATAATATTTATTATATGCATATATTAGCAATTTTGGACAGATTTTTTGTCAGTTTACTATGGGCACGCATTCCTCCAAAGGGGGCAGTATTCTGCCCTAGCCTTAACAGGTTTTAAACTGTCAATGTGGAGGTTGAAGGCTGGGTCTACAAAACACAAGATTTTACTACCTTGAGCTATGACCCTGGGTGCTACGCCTTGCTGTATCAATGGATTCAGAAGCAGGTAAGAATCGTAGGCTCTAGCATTGTGGGCTATAAACGTGAAGTTTCAGTACTGTGGCTTTCTAAAATGTTTTAGAAAGAGTAGTGCACAATTGGATCCTTCTGCAGACCACTTTTCCCCCTTGAATGTCGTGGTAGATACAAAAATAGGCAAATGAGCCCCCGATTGCTGATTTGTCTCAAAATCATAGAACACATATTTCTCTGAATGTTCATCTTCAGCCAAGGGTTGAATATAACACTCGTGTGGCACTTCTTGAACCACTTCAGCGTCTCTGCTTTTCAAAGGCCCTTTACAGATTGGACAATGTATGTTTCCACACACATGCGGTTTAGGGCTATCTATTTTAAGGTTGTAATTGCAATGACATTTTGGGCATTTCTTGTTAATGGCACAAATGCTTACAGATTTACATGCCTTAGGGTGCCATGTTTAAATTTTGTGTTTATCGTAACAGTAGGTCAAACGACATGTGCGGTGGCAATCCACACAGGGTGTCAAGTTTAAGGGTTGCATTGGGCACTCTGCATCCTGACATACCGAACAGTTATAACGGCACGAGTGTCCCCCCTTTCGGGTGTAGCCGGTATGGCAGAATGGACACACATATGGTGCGCCTAAAAATGCCGTGATGTTGGTAACGGCGTAGTAATGTTCGTTTTGCACATAAAAGTACAGAATCTGAGGGTGCGGTTGGGGGGTGTTTTGGAACTTCAAGAGAGCTGCATTAGCTCTACTGTGGTACAAAACCACAATCTTGATATTCAGAAAGTTTTCAAATTTGACTATGTCCGAGAAAGCCACCCCATCCTGTATACCGAGACCCACACCCGTTTGGATCTCTCTAGCCTTTTGCAATGCCGTCAGATCAGTACATCCAGGGTTAAGTAAATGTGCTAGGCCTATTGCAAAACATAGCTTATTATCGGGATTGTGAACGTTTATGAGGTAGGCCCTTTTATTGCTTATGATTTCTGACTGCATTAGGCTATCAAGCTTCCTTCTCTGCCCACCACCACCCTGGGGTTGACGTATTATTTGCACTACAAGCTCGAGGGTCCTATCGCCATTGGGTAAAATAAGAGATACTGTGTTATGCAGGCTATCTCCACAAATTTCCAACTGTAAGACATCACGTGGTTCGCCATAATCTCTTGCCGTCTCTAACAGATCGTTTAGAGTGTCCATTATCATCATGTAAAATACCGCATAGTCAAGATTCTGATTCACCCGTTGGAAATTGAAAAACTGTCGAATCTCTGTATTGTTGAATTTATTCCGGTACACAACCCGGACACGTCTATCAAGACCTTCTCCCGCCAGGTTTATTAGACAATTTTCCAATTCCCCAAAAACATGTTGTGGCGTTTCAGACTCTACGGACCTGGGCGTTACTGGTTGGTCTATCGCTGTTGGGGTGGCAGGGGCCGAAAATGTCTGACTCTCATTCATCCGATTAATTAAGGTTATGAGGGCTTCGGGAATCTGGGATAACATGTTTTCATCGGGCGTCCCTGACTCGTTCATGCGATTAATCATTTCTAGGAGTTCTGGCGGTATCTGTGCTAATATGCTTTCATCGGACGTCCCTGACTCGTTCATACGTTTAATAACTTCTAGGAGTTCTGGCGGTATCTGTGCTAAGAGGGTTTCAACTGTCTCCCCTTGTTGCTGTAGTTCTGCCATTTGGATAATTAAGGATGTGCATTTTTGGGTCTTTCTGGAATGATTGGTGTTACATGTATGATTTTAGCATCTGTATTTGCGTTTTTTAATGGGTTTGCTGTTTAACATGCGTGGAATTGTTCTATGCCAGAATAACATATCGTCTTGGTACTGTCTCTCAATTAAAACCCCCAGCCGTTTGTATAGCAAAACATTCCTCGATTTCAAAGCCCTGGAAAATAATGTGAAAAACCATTCTTGTTCTACTGCAGGTACTGATGCCATAGAATTGACGGGGTCGATAAGGTTGGCCGCATCACAGAATAGCTGGTCGTCAACATCTGAAATGTCATTAAAAACAGGTCTATCGGTTGCTTCATCGGGAATGTTCGGTGTGCCGGAATCCCCCAGCTCTAGATGTATGTGTCCGTCTGTGCCGTTTTTCGCCGGGCGGAGTCTGAATGAAAATAATACATACAAAATTACGTTATTAAATATAAAAATGTTAGATACATAAAATGTCAAATACATTTCAGGTATAATAATATAAATTAACTATACATAGTTAAAATACCTCAGCTTTTTTGGTGCTGGCTGTTCTGACGAATTGCGGATACGGAGGGCTCTGGGCTTTTTTCATCTAGCATTCCCGATTCTGCAGGGCCTGTCTCCTGGCAGTCTGAAAAAACATTATTTGTCCTTGTTTTAACATATTCTATCATAAGAGGTATAACTCATCCTGGCAGTCTGAAAAAACATTATTTGTCCTTGTTTTAACATTCTATCATAAGAGGTATAACTAATAAAAAGACGTATAACTAATAACATAAACGTATAATGGTCTCATACCGTGTCCTTGGAGCGCCTGCTCGTGAAGCCGCAAGTTCCCGGCCCAGCAGTACTTTTCGGGCGGGTTGGATTCGGACCAATGTACTTGGGCCTCCGTTGTGCATTTGTTGTTGGGGTCTGGAATATGTCGTGAGGGGGTGGAGGTTCCCGGTATTCACGGTGAGTTTGAAAAAACGCTCGTACAGAACGGGAGAATTGCATCCAAGTCACCCGATGTGTCCGATGTCCATAACGAATCCTTTATCATTCTTGGCTGTATGTTGGCTGTAAATACATAAAATAGTTTTTAAAATAGTACACACAATTTTTTTTATATATAAATATTCTTGGGTATGTGTTTAATTATAAGGACTTACAATGAAAAAATGCTGATGGCGACTGACTGCCGGGTTTTTGAGACTGTGAACCCCCCCTCATGTTGTTCCAGATCCGGTAAACCGCGTAAAAGCTGCGTAAATGTTTGGGATCCTAACCAACGTTAGACAATATTACCAGTTATACGATATATATACACTTTTTTAACGTATATTGGCCTTTGGCCTGAAATACACAAATAACTCGGGTTTAATATTACAATAATATTCAAACAAATCTTAAAATATATTTTTCATTTACTCACCTCCAGAAATATCCATTAGGAGAGATTCACTTATTCAGAATATATTTTTTTAATCTGTCCGGGCAGCTAAATATTCTGGCCTGTGGGTTTGCGCTAAAGCGGTGCTAACAGGGTTAAAATAGATGCTACCCGTTCTGGCCCTAACTTGTTAAAGTATGGAATGAGTTTCGGGAGATATCCTGTATGCAACTCCCCCTGTATGTTTGGTTTAGAGAACAAAAGGCTGTGAATTCAAAGAGCCATTCTGTCTACAAACGGTTTGGTGGGTTCCCGGTGCGTTGATTAGATATCAGTGTTTAACCCCGGGCGGTCGGCCGATATCTGGACATGCCGTATGCCTGATAGTGCAAACCTTGGTTTCAAACGATTCTCTACAGATAGAGCGCTGGGACCCCTTGTTGAACCCACATCCTTTGGTTTTCTGTAACGCACACACACACACTCCTGCTGCTCCGTCACACGCCCACTCACGCACGCCCCCCTAATTCTCCGGGTCTTTTTTCCTTCGCGACAGAGCTGGATGATGATGTGAAATACCTTTTCCCATAGTTAATGGTGAGATACAGTTTTTTAAATTCCTTTTATTGAATTCCAAAATATTTCGTACAACCTTTAAGACATGTTTGAATTAAGTAACACATTTGAATAATATTTAAACATGCATCACGCGTGTTTTATGTAAAAACATTGGAGGCCTGCAGTTGTACATTATTACAAACTTTAATAACCCAATAATGTTCATAACATACCATTGTAGGAAAAGACTATAAAATAATACATGTTTTTTCAGATATTACAGTTGTCTGCGCCAGACCCTAGCGTGAGAGAAAAAACCAATGATTTAATTCTAAATATTTAACACCTACATTTTAACACACGTTACAATTCAATTTTTTTTACTTTTTCTTACAGATATAGGGTCCTGTTAGCCCTGACCATTATCCGTTTCCAATTCCCCATCGCAAAGTCTTTTGCCCGCTCCATCGAAGCTCTGGCCGTTTTCACTCCAGGGAAAGATCCGCCTTCGGCCTTGGGGGTCCTGGGTCTGTCTCAACGATAACCTCGGCCATCGCCGTAATTGTTCACGATTTTCGAAAAGACTGTCCAGCTTCTTCATCAGTGTTCGGAAAATATGGTAATCGCGCCATTTAAAACTGAACATTATTTGAAAAAAATGTACATCCTTGCATGCTTTGGATGATACATATGAACTGACCGTTTTCGAAGCATTTGCACTATCAAATTGTTCACATGCTAAAATTGTCACTCGGGAGTCCGGGGTATACGCCATTGAAGCGACTCTTAGGGCCATTAGATCATTTCGTCCACAGACCTGTTCTTCCAACGCATATCCGGGCAGCCTATCCGGGCGCGTCTTATTTTAAGCCATTCTCTCATCCTTAGCGCTGGAGAAAAACTCTCGGGTTCTGCCCGATAAAAGGGTTGGGACACGCTGTCTGTGAATATCTTAACCGTAGATTCCTCAGGGTGGAATATGTAAGACGTATGTCCCTCACTTGTACACAAAAATCCTTTAAAACATTCTGGAGCCTCACGCAAAACATCCTCCAGGCTTTTGTCCTTGGATTCATGACATGAGCTGCAAAGCACCCCTAGAATTGGCCTTGGAGACATATTTTAGATGTTTAATATTCAGGTCTTTATTTAAAAAATCACTTGTTCTTGACATTTATAATGCATATGCCACAGCCCAATACCCCAGGACATTCCTGCTTCATCAGATAACAAACATAAGGGCGATAAAACTGGAGGTGGGGGACATACACGTTCCAAAAGTTCAAACATTCAACTTTTATATTCACCAGATATAAAATAACACACACCCTCTAACAAGTGACCAGTTCAACCAGGCCCCTAGACATCAATCACCATGACTACATCAAAGGATGCCATATAGATATAAAATAACACACACCCTCTAACAAGTGACCACAGGAACAGGGGGACGGGCCGGAGGCCCATATTAAGACATGCACACGTCATCATGACGCAGGGTCATCAATCAATCACTTTGACGCGTGCCGTCTACTTTAATCTCTCTGTCCAGATATCCCCCCAAAATATTGATATTATTAAATTATTTAAATTGCCCTTCCATAGACTGTATGTCATTTAGTTGAGTGCATTTAAATACATATCACGATTCACAAGCATTTGGAATCTATTCAGTTTTGGAAGAAGAAGTATCATGATTGACACATGATTTTAAAGAGAAAGAAAATGAAAATGAAGTATTAGAGTTATTTTCTCAGCTGCTATGTGTCGGAGGTGGTGGCTTTTAGCTTAGGGGTCAATAATAAAAAATAACACCACTTAGTTACTTAGCTATTTACACTTTGTCCCCCCTTCTCTGTTTGTTCAGGGTGACGGGAGGAGGACTCTGATAATAACAGGCCCTAACATGGGGGGTAAGAGCTCCTACATCCGCCAGGTGGCGCTAGTCAGCATCATGGCCCAGGTGGGATCATATGTACCAGCTACAGAGGCAAGACTGGGCATCCTGGATGGCATATACACCAGGTACACACACACACACATATATATATATATATATATATATATATATATATATATATATCAGTAAATGTGATTACTGATTGACACATTGTCAGCCCCTTGTTGCCCATTATCAACACATTAGCAACTTAGTTCTGCAATCAACTGTGAGTGGTTCTGGTGGCATTTTTAGCTCCTCAATGGTTGCCAGGTAATATGAGAGAGAACAGAGACTATTCTCCCTCTCACACACGCGCGCGCGTGCACACACATACACGAGCGTGCGCGTTTCTGTTCGCCGCTTATGCTACCATGTGAGCAGAGAGAGACTAAAGGAGGACTCTCTCACCTTTTCTCTCTGCTGTTTGGCAAAAGCAGAAAGAATAGTGGCCATGACAACATTAGAGGCACAGCGTTGGGATCCATAATAAATGCAGCAGACTTTATTTTTCTCCATCGCTCTTTGTTTTTCTTTGCTTTCTCTTTGTCTTTCTGTCCCTTTCTCTAGTGAAATTAGACTTACGACAATATTGAGTACTGCATGGCCAACATTGCCCCTATCGGAAAGGTACATTAAAATCGTGTTGGATATATGTATATACACATTGCACAATAACACACCTCTACGGATAGTATTGTCCACATAAATTATTACTTTTGTTTTGGTATTGTTAACTTGAGTGCGTGGCAGCCAAACAAACACACATCAGCGTTAGAAGAAGACTTTCCCTAATTCGTACCGTACTAATGAACAATCTACGCAAAATGACAATCTTGCGTACTTGCATCAAGTTATAAATTGCGGGGTGCACACATCTACATATTTTTGTTATGCGTAGAGTATAAATTAGGCTTTATTTATTTATTAGGCGGTGTCTCTGTTTGCTTGTAATTTGAGTGCACAACATTGTCATTTTTAGCCGTGTATATAGCCCTGATGACTGCCCACTGTTTTTTGTGTGTTTGTGCATGGCGTACAGGCGCGTGTGTGTGGTTGTAAAGATGTGATGTTATTTTTATTGTGACAGCCACAATCTCCTGTAATCCTTTTGTGTTCCTCTGCAAGCTGAGTGTGTGTTGGTGTCTACCACAGGTAATGTGTGTGTGTTTCCCGATTTGAACAGTGTGAACGCTATGGTATAGGGAAATACCCCTAATCACCTGCAGATGTTTGTGTGTTTTGCATCTTTAAGCATGTTTCTGTGTGTTAACACACAGAGGGGACAATGACCGTCAGCATACCACGGTAAACGACAGGGTGTGTGTGTGTGTGTTTGTGGGTGTGTGTGTTTGTTGGTTTGGGCATGTGTGTTTGTAGGTGTGCCTGGGCGTGTGTCGATTCCTACGCGTGTGTATGTCTGAGAGATGAGAGCTGAAGGTTGATTCCTGAGGTTGATTCCTACATCCACCTCTGCCAGTCTCATACCTCTCTTTATCTCACACTTTATCTATCAGTTCCTCCATTCGCAAAGACAGTGATATGTGTATATATTTGTATTTATCTATAACACAAAATCCATGTTAAAAAATCCATGTTATTGTTTCTTTGTATTTGTGTCTATGTTTGTGTTGCTTCACAGTCCCTGCTGTTCCATAAGGTGTATTTTTATCTGTTTTTTTATATCAATTTCTACTGCTGGCATGAGTTACTTGACGTGGAATAGAGTTCCATGTAGTCATAGTTCTATGTAGTACTGTGCGCCTCCCATAGTCTGTTCTGGACTTGGGTACTGTGAAGAGACCTCTTGTGGCATGTCTTGTGGGGTATGGATGGGTGTCCGAGTTGTGTGCCAGTAGTTCAAACAGACAGCTCGATGGATTCAACATGTCAATACCTCTCATAAATACAAGTAGTGATGAAGTCAATCTCTCCTCCACTTTGAGCCAGGAGAGATTGACATGCTTATTATTAATATTAGCTCTCTGTGTACGTTCAAGGGCCAGCCGTGCTGCCCTGATCTGAGTCAATTGCAATTTTCAGGTGCGATAAAACTAAGGGCCTGTAGGACCTGCCCTGTTAATAGTGCCGTTAAGAAGGCTGAGCAGCGCTTTATTATAGACAAACTTCGCCCCATCCTAGCTACTATTGTATCAATATGTTTTGACCATGGCAGTTTAGTCTCCTCAATTTCCACATTATTCATTACAAGATTTAGTTGAGGTTTAGGGTTTAGTGAATGATTTGTCCCAAATGCAATGCTTTTAGTTTGTGTAATATTTAGGACTGACGTATACCTTGCCATCCATTCTTAAACTAACTGCAGCTCTTTGTTAAGTGTTGCTGTCATTTCAATCGCTGTGATAGCTGATGTGTATAGTGTTCAGTCATCCGCATACATGGACACACTGGCTTTCTATGATCGATAATGTCAAAAGCTGCACTGAAGTCTAACAAAACTATCATGTTTTAAGGTATGACCCAGGTGCAAACAGTGTTGAAGAAACTGAAGGTTATTCATTAAACAGGGGCAGGCAAATGACAGGTCAAGGCAGGCAGGAGTCAATAATCCAGAGAAGGTGTAAGGCACTGGAACAGCAGGCGGGCTCAGGGTCAGATCAGGCAGATGTTGGTAATCCAGAATAGTGGGGCAAAGGTACAGGATGGCAGGCAGGCTCAGGGCAGGAAGAAAGTAAGGGGGAAAACGCTGATAGGTATGTAAACTGTAAACAGGAGACAAAGGGCTGTGAAACATGGTTTTAATTCTAGACACAGGAAAGGTAGGAAGTATACAGAGGGTACGGGGCAACAGAGGACGGACAGCTGAGGGGTCTTGGAGCGGGGGGACGAACAGCTGAGGGATCTTGGAGCGGGGGGAAAAGGTCTCGGCTTCCGGGAGCCGAGAAAGACAGTACAGACAACTCTGGGTGTTAAGTCTGTGTACACGTTCGGCTGGAGACAGCCTAGCCCTGGCAAGCTGTATCGGCTCGGGAAGAGGTAAATCGGCAGTCTTCGGTAACTCTTGGAGGAATTCGGGTAAGCCCGGATACTCTCAGGGATGTAAACGCCGGGGACATCCGGAGTTTATCAGATACAAGGTCGGATCCTTGAGTGAGCGATTGGGACCACAAGCAGACCTCTTCTCCCTCCTACGTCCCTGTAGCCGACCATCGATCTGAATGGTTAAAGCGATGAGTGAGTCGAGATCCGTCGGTAGTTTCTGGGCTGCAAGCTCGTCCTTTACTTCCTCCGATAATCCGTGCAGGAATGTGTTGACCAGCGCTTCAGGGTTCCAGGCATGCCCCGCTGCTAGCGTGCGGAAATCCTGCCGAGGTTGGTGTAGCTTCCGGGCAGCCTCTCTCCCGGACACCCAAGCCTCAAACTTTTTTCACCTCCGCCACAAATCCCTCCAAACTGAGGCATACGGCTGACTGTTGTTCCCAAATGGCCTTAGCCCAGGCGAGGGCCCTCCCGGACATTAGCGCTATCATAGAGTGGTTCAAGGGGAAGGAGGAAGGCTGCAGCTCCATGACGAGGGAACGCTGAGCGAGAAACGCCTGACAGGTGCCGACTCTCCATTGAAGCGCTCTGGGGGAGGTAAGCAGGGTTCCCGGGAAACCGGGGTGACGGCGCTGCTACCAGCCGGGTTACTGAGGGGCTTGGAGGTTATCGTCGTGATATGGCTGCCTAGTAGACAACCCACGGAATTGCTCCCACAATGTGTCCAATGCTAGGTCGTGACGTTCAGCCACGGCCTGGAACCCTTCCATCAGACCGCAAAGCAACTCCTCGTGCCTACCAATGGTGGCTCCTTGGGAGGAGATGGCGTTGCGGAGATGGTCCAAGTCTGCTGGGTCAGTCATTGCCAGTTCGTAAGTTCAAGTTTTAAGGTATGACCCAGGTGCAGTGTTGAATAAACAAAAGTGTATTCTTTAAACAGGGGCAGGCAAATGACAGGTCAAGGCAGGCAGGGGTCAATAATCCAGATTAGGTGTAATTCACCGGAACAGCAGGCGCGCTCAGGGTCAGGTCAGGCAGAGGTTGGTAATCCAGAGTAGTGGGGCAAAGGTACAGGACGGCAGGCAGGGTCAGGGCAGTCAGAAAGGTCAACACTGGGAAAACTAAAAACAGGAACAAGGAACAGGAACAAGACAGGAGCAAAGGGAAAAACGCTGGTAGGTATGAAGAACAAAACAAACTGGCAACAGACAAACAGAGAACACAAGTATAAATACACAGGGGATAATGGGGAAGTTGGGTGACACCTGGAGGGGGTGGAGACAATCGCAAAGACAGGTGAAACGGATCAGGGCATGACAATACATTTTGCTTCCCTCCAGGACTGAGGGCACACGCTTTCTAGTGAGCTTAAATTGAAGAATCGCAAATAGGAGTGGAAATATCATCCACTATTATCCTCAGAAATGTTCCATCCAAGTTGTCAGACCCCGGTGGCTTGTCATTGCTGATAGACAATAATATTTTTTCACCTTTTACTTTACATAATTCAAAATTACAATGCTTGTCTTTTATAATTTGATCAGATATACTTGGATGTGTAGTGTCAGCGTTTATTGCTGGCATGTCATGCCTAAATTTTCTAATCTTGCCAATTAAAAAAATCATTAAAGTAGTATCAGTGGTATCAATGGATTATCAATATCAGTGGATTTTGTCATGACTGAGCTATGATTCAATGAATGAGTTTGTCTTTTATCCCAACATTTCATTTAAGGTGCGCCAAAGCTTTTTACTATCATTCTTTATCATTTAGCTTTGTTTCATAGTGTGGTTTCTTCTTCTTTTTATTCAGTTTAGTCACATAATTTCTCAATTTGCGTTACGCTTGCCAATCGGTTTTACAGCCAGACCTATTGGCCATCTCTTTTGCCTCATCCCTCTCAACCATACAGTTTTTCAATTCCTCATCAATCCATGTGATTTAAGTTTTTACAATCATTTTTTTAATGGGTGCGTGCTTATTAGTAACTGGGATAAGAAATAAATGTGTCAAGTGTTGCTCGCCATTACACACCATGGACCAACAAATATTCTTCACATCAACAACATAGGAATCACTACAAAACCTCTTATACACTACATTAGGCCCAGCCTTTGGAACTTTGGTTTTCCTAGATATGGCTATTATATTGTGATCACTACATCCGATGGATTTGTATACTGCTTTCAAACCAATTTCTGCAGTATTAGTAAAGATATGATCAATACATGTTGATGATTTCATTCATGCTGTTTGTCACTACCCTGGTAGATTGATTGAGAACCTGAACCAGGTTGCAGGCACTAGTTACAGTTTGAAGCTCTCTCTTGAGTGGGCAGCCTGATGAAAGCCAGTCAATATTTAAATCACCCAGAAAGTATACCTCCGCTGGGCCGTGCTCTCTGGATCAGAGCTTCTCAGGTGAGTTCTGTGGCTCTGGCCTCGCAATCTTCTTCGAGGCCATGATCATTCCGGTGATTTTGATAGGGAGTTCGACGGTGAGGCATGTATCTGTACCTGGGGCAAAGACTTTCTGTTTTCCTGGGGCAAAAGTTTAGGATATCACCAGGTTGCTTCCCGTGGCTGTGAGTCAGTCACTACTTGACAGTCTCTACTTGACACCAACAAACGACCCATAATATTTGGCCCTCTGCCCTCCCTAAATCATGACATTGAACGGTTCAGCAGACTTTTAGCCCTCCGTAACTGGCTACGAGACTATTGCAGCTCTGTGGTTTTAACATTTATTGACAATTCTGATACCTTCTGGAAACAAAGCTCGTATTATAAGGAGGATAGGATCCACCAAAATCATTTGGGTTGCTGGATCCTTTCTCAGCCTTATAAGGCTGCGTTGAGACAATGACTTATCAATGTCCAGCTCATTTAATCCCTACCATTGTGTCGCTGAGATGTCATAAGGCAACTGTCACGTCCTGACCTTAGTTCCTTTTTTATGTCTTTATTTTAGTTGGTCAGGGTGTAAGTTGGGGTGGGCATTCTATGTTGTTTTTTTATGTTTTGTTCTGTTGTTATATTTCTATGTGTTTGGCCTAGTATGGTTCTCAATCAGAGGCAGGTGTCAGTCGTTGTCTCTGATTGGGTGCCATATTTATTTCTATTGTGTTTTGTGGGTGGTTGTATCCTGTGTTAGCGTTTTCACCATACAGGACTGTTTTGGTTGTTTGTTTGTACTTCTGTTATTTTTGTTCAGTGTTCTGTTGATTTATAAAATATATCATTATGGACACTTACTACGCTGCACATTGGTCTGATCCTTGCTACTCCTCCTCTGAAGAAGAGGAATTCCGTTACAGCTACAGCAAATGTACATTATCCTAGGGGCATTGGAAGACACAATGTAAATAACCTAATCTAACATGTAATATGTAATATGTAGCTTAAGAAACAAGGTTCATGAAATCAATAATTTGCTAGTAACAGATGACATTCATATTCTGACAATCTCTGAAACTCACTTAGATAATACCTTTGATGATACATAGGAAGCTATACATGGTTATAACAACTTCTGAAAAGACAGAAATGCCAACGGTGTTGTGGTCTATTCAGAACCACATTCCTTTAACCTGTTGCGACGAGCAATCCCGTATCCGGGATCGTAATTATAGCCTCAAGCTCATTACCATAACTTAACTATTCATGAAAATCGCTAATGAAATTAAATAAATATATTGTCTCTCAAGCTTAGCCTTTTGTTAACAACACTGTCATCTCAGATGTTCAAAATATGTTTTTCAACCATAGCAAAACAAGCATTTGTGTAAGAGTATTGATAGCTAGCATAGCATTAAGCCTAGCATTCAGCAGGCAACATTTTCACAAAAACAAGAAAAGCATTCAAATAAAATAATTTACCTTTGAAGAACTTCGGATGTTTTCAATGAGGAGCCTCTCAGTTAGATAGCAAATGTTCAGTTTTTCCAAAAAGATTATTTGTGTAGGAGAAATCGCTCCGTTTTGTTCATCACGTTTGGCTGAGAAAAACCATCAAAACGCCAAACTTTTTTTCCAAATTAACTCCATAATATCGACAGAAACATGGCAAATGTTGTTTAGAATCAATCCTCAAGGTGTTTTTCACATATCTATTCGATGATAAGTCATTCGTGGCAGTTTTGTTTCTCCTCTGAATCACATGGGAAAATACATGCAGCTGGAGATTATGCACCAATTTCGACGAAGGACACCAGGCGGACACCTGGTAAATGTAGTCTCTTATGGTCAATCTTCCAATGATATGCCTACAAATACGTCACAATGCTGCAGACACCTTGGGGAAACGACAGAAAGTGTAGGCTCGTTCCTGGCGCATTCACAGCCATATAAGGAGACATTGGAACACAGCGCCTCAAAAATCTGGCTCACTTCCTGTTTGAAGTTTCATCTTGGTTTCGCCTGTAGCATTAGTTCTGTGGCACACAGACAATATCTTTGCAGTTTTGGAAACGTCAGAGTGTTTTCTTTCCAAAGCTGTCAATTAAATGCATAGTCGAGCATCTTTTCGTGACAAAATATCTTGTTTAAAATGGGAACGTTTTTTTATCCATAAATTAAAAGAGCGCCCCCTATATCCAAGAAGTTAAAGCTTAGAGACGATCGAATGTTCAATTATATTGAAGTAATATGGCTACAGGTTCATCTGCCTCACCTAAAGCCCATTCTTGTGGGAAGCTGCTATACACCACCAAGTGCTAACATCAGTATCTGGATAATATGTGTGAAATGCTTGATAATGTATGTGATATCAACAGAGAAGTATATTTTCTGGGTGATTTTAAAAATTGACTGGATATCATCAAGCTGCCCACTCAGGAAATAACTTCAAACTGTGACAAGTGCCTGCAACCTGGATCAGGTTGTCAGTCAATCTACCAGGGTAGTTACAAACAGCACAGGAAATAAATCCTCAACATGCATTGATCACATCTTTACTAACTCTGCAGATATTTGCTTTAAAGCAGTATCCAAATCCATAGGATATAGTGAACACAATATAATAGCATATAAATGAAAACCAAAGTTCCAAAGGCTGGGCCTAATATAGTGTACAATAAGTTTAGTTGTGATTCATATATTGGTGATATAAATACTATTTTGTGGTCTGTGGTGTGTAATGAGGAGCAACCAGACACTGCACTCAACGCATTTATGAAACTACTTATTCCAGTTACTAATAAGCATGCACCCATTAAGAAAATTACTGTAAAAACTGTTATATCCCCTTGGATTGATGAGACATTGAAAAATTGTATGGTTGAGAGGGATGAGGCAAAAGGTATGGCAACTAAGTCTGGCAGCCCAACTAATTGGCAAACGTACTGCAAATTAAGAAATCATGTGACTAAACTAAATAAAAAATAAACCACACTATGAAGCAAAAATACATTCTATAAAGAATGATAATAAAAATCTTTGGGGCACCTTAAACGAATTTTTTTTGGGAAAAGCCAACTCGGCTCCTTTTATTTATTGAATCAGATGGCTCATTCATCACAATGCCCACTGATATTGCAAACTCCTTTAATTACTTTTTCATTGCACAATTAAGCAAATGTAGGGATGACATGCCAGCACCAAACGCTGGCACAACACATCCAAGTATATCGGACCAAATTATGAAAGACAGGAATTGTACTTTTGAATTCCGTAAAGTCAGTATGGAAGAGGTGAACAAATTATTATTGCCTATCAACAATGACAAGCCACCGGGGTCTGACAATCTAGATGGAAAATGACTGAGGATAATAGCAGACAATATCGCCACTCCTATTTGCCACATCTTCAATTTAAGCCTACTAGAGAGCGTGTGCCCTCAGGCCTGGGGGGAAGCTAAGGAATAATAAAGCCCCTTTTACTGACTAAAATAGCAGATACATGCTGTTTCACAGTAAACAAATCGACAGAACAGAATTTCAGCATGCTTATAGTGAAGGACACTCAACAAGCACAGCACTTACACAAATGACTGATGATTGACTAAGAGAAATTGATGATAAAATGATTGTGGGGGCTGTCTTGTTAGACTTCATTGCAGCTTTTGACATTATCGATCATAGTCTGCTGCTGGAAAAAGTATGTGTTATGGCTTTACACCCCCTGCTATAATGTAGATAAAGAGTTACTTGTCTAACAGAACACAGAGGGTGTTATTTGATGGAAGCCTCTCAAATATAATCCAGTTAGTATCAGGAATTCCCCAGGGTAGCTGTTTAAGCCCCTTGCTTTTTAAAATGTTTATTAACGACATGCCATTGAGTAAAGCCAGAATGTCTATGTATTTGGATGACTCAACACTATACACGTCAGCTTCTACAGCGACTGGAATGACTGCAACACTCAACAAAGAGCTGCAGTTAGTTTCAGCGTGGGTGGCAAGGAACAAGTTATCCCTAAATATTTCTAAAACTTAAAGCATTGTATTTGGAACAGAACACTCACTAAACTCTAAACTTAAACTAAATCTTGTAATAAATAATGTGGAAATTGAGCAAGTTGAGATGACTAAACTGCTTGGAGTAACCCTAGATTGTGAACTGTCATGGTCAAAACATATTGATGCATTAGTAGCTAAGATGGGGAGAAGTCTGTCTATAATATAGCAATGCTCTGCCTTCTTAACAACACTATCAACAAGGCAGGTCCTACAGGCCCTAGTTTTGTCGCACCTGGACTACTGTTCAGTCATGTGGTCAGGTGCCACAAAAGGGACTTAGGAAAATTGCAATTGGCTCAGAACAGGGCTGCACGGCTGTCCCTTGAATGTACACAGAGAGCTAATATTAATAATATGCATGTCAATCTCTCCTGGCTGAAAGTGGAGAGATTGACTTCATCACAACTTTTATTTATGAGAGGTAGAATGCACCGAGCTTTCTGTCTAAACTACTGGCACAAAGCTAAACTACTGGCATACGGACACGCATGCATACCCCACAAGACATACCACGAGGTCTCTTCACAGTACCCAAGTCCAGAACAGACTATGGGAGGCACACAGTACTACATAGAGCCATGACTACATGGAACTCTATTCCACATCAAGTAACTGACGCAAGCAGTAAAATCTGATTTGAAAAAACAGATTAAAAAAACAAAGGATAAGGATAAGCTTACTCCAGGGACTGTGAAGCAACACAAACATTGGCACAGACGCATGCATACACACACACACACACACACACACACACACCATAACATACGCACTATTACATACACATTTAGTACTGTAGATATGTGTTAGTGGTGGAGTAGGGGCCTGAGGGCACACAGTGTGTTGTGAAATCTGTGAATGTATTGTAATGTTTTTAAAATTGTATAAACTACCTTAATTTTGCTGGACCCCAGGGCTACACTGGGGCGGCAGTGTAGCCTAGTGGTTAGAGCATTGGACTAGTAACCGAAAGGTTGCAAGTTCAAATCCCCGATCTGACAAGGTACAAAACCTGTCGTTCTGCCCTTGAACAGGCAGTTAACCCACTGTTCCTAGGCCGTCATTGAAAATAAGAATTTGTTCTTAACTGACTTGCCTAGTAAAATAAAGGTAAAAAAAAAAAATAGTAGCTGCTGCTTTGGCATGTGGAACGCTCCTCTGAGCGCCAACTTTGGCTAATTTACAGGGTGTGTGTGTGTGTGTGTGTGTGTGTGTGTGTGTGTGTGTGTGTGTGTGTGTGTGTGTGTGTGTGTGTGTGTGTGTGTGTGTGTGTGTGTGTGTGTGTGTGTGTGTGTGTGTGTGTGTGAGAGAAACCTCTGTCCCTCTCTCTCTCTTCGATCTCTGTCAAACCAGGTCAGCAAACTTCAGTTGTTGTGGGTGTAAAGAACAATACAGTTTTCGTAGGGTATAAAAGGCTATCTAAGTACTACAGCCGTAGATCAGAGCTCTGACAGTCTTTAAAGCACAGCAATGCTTGAAGTATGAGGGTCTCTCTGATGCTTTTTCTCTTCACGCTCTTTTTCTCCCCATTTCTCTCCCCCTCTGTTCAAAAGTACTGCCCTGTAGAAGTAGCTGATGTTCCCGCTAGTACCAACACTCACATGTTTCCAGTTTTCTTCTTCTTGTTCTCTCTCCTACACCCCTTTCTCATTCTCTCTTCTCTCTCCTAGACTATAAATTAGAGGCCGACCGATTAATCGGAATTGCCGATTAATTAGGGCCGATTTCAAGTTTTCATAACAATCGTAAATCGGTATTTCTGGACACCGATTTGGGCTTTTTTTTTTTTTTTTTACAACTTTATTTAATCTTTATTTAACTAGGCAAGTCAGTTAAGAACGCATTCTTATTTTCAATGACGACCTAGGAACGGTGGGTTAACTGCCTCGTTCAGGGGCAGAACAACAGATTTTCACCTTGTCAGCTCGGGATCCAATCTTGCAACATTACAGTTAACTAGTCCAACGCTCTAACCCCCTGCCTCTCGTTGCACTCCACAAGGGGACTGCATGTTACGCGAATGCAGTAAGCCAAGGTAAGTTGCTAGCTAGCATTAAACTTATAAAAAACAATCAACCAATCAATCAATCAATCAATCATAATCACTAGTTATAACTACACATGGTTGATGATATTACTAGTTTATCTAGCGTGTCCTGCGTTGCATATAATCTGACTGAGCATACAAGTATCTGACTGAGCGGTGGTAGGCAGCAGCAGGCTCGTAAGCATTCATTCAAACAGCACTTTTGTGCGTTTTGCCAGCAGCTCTTCGACTTCAAGCCTATCAACTCCCGAGATTAGGCTAGTGTAACCGATGTGAAATGGCTAGCTAGTTAGCGGGGTGCGCGCTAATAGCGTTTCAAATGTCACTCACTCTGAGACTTGGACTAGTTGTTCCCCTTGCTCTGCATGGGTAACGCTGCTTCGAGGGTGGCTGTTGTCGTTGTGTTCCTGGTTCGAGCCCAGGGAGGAGCGAGGAGAGGGACGGAAGCTATACTGTTACACTGGCAATACTAAAGTGCCTATAAGAACATCCAATAGTCAAAGGTTAATGAAATATAAATGGTATAGAGGGAAATAGTCCCATAATTCCTATAATAACTGCAACCTAAAACTTCCTACCTGGGAATATTGAAGACTCATGTTAAAAGGAACCACCAGCTTTCATATGTTCTCATGTTCTGAGCAAGGAATTTAAACGTTAGCTTTCTTACATTGCACATATTGCACTTTTACTTTCCTCTCCAACACTTTGTTTTTGCATTATTTAAACCAAATTGAACATGTTTCATTATTTATTTGATGTATTATATTATGTTAAAATAAGTGTTAATTCAGTATTGTTGTAATTGTCATTATTACAAATAAATTGAAAAACTCGGCCGATTATTCGGTATCTATTTTTTGGGTCCTCCAATAATCGGTATCGGCGCTGAAAAATCATAATCGGTCGACCTCTACTATAAATAAGATATGGTGTATGGCCATTTATAATGAAGTGTTTTGGAGAAAGGGAGAAAGATTATGCTTTATCGGGATAATAAACTCATTATGAATATACACTCCTCTGAGATGACAAAGAGAAAAGGTAGATACCTCCATCCTCCTCTGCCAGTCTCATCCCTCTCTTTATCTCACACTTTGTGTGTGTTATAAAGGACAGAGAGAATGCTATTTTAGTTCGGGAGATGAGATGACATAATCTGTTTCCTCCTCAACAGAGTTCACCAGAGTGTTCCCTTGGTTGGAAAGTGTGTATGTGTCTCGTTGTTTGTGCGTTCATGGCTGATGGTATTTGAGTGCTGATGGACGAGTGCATGTGTGTGTGTGTTTCTGATGGTATTTTACCTCTGATGGCCATATTGAATCTGAAGGTTATGGAGCACATTTTCTCTTTTCCTCACTGTTGTTATGGAAACCGCAGAGGAAATGAAATGTAGAAAGCTGTTTGAAAAGGACCTTACATCGACCGTACATTCAAACCAGCCATTACTCTTTGTTCTCTGATGTCTCCTATCTCCTCTTCTCTGTTTTCATGTCATATATTATGTCAAAATGGTTTTCATGTCTTGATTCTGCAGTCTGTATTGTAGCATCTCTCTGACGCAGTGCTTTAGATGCAGCCTGCATGGACTTTGCGCTTCAGAAGATCCACACGTAGTCAATCCCTTAGCAGCAGAAACACGATAGGCGAGTCTATCCAGGATTTTGTGATCAATTAAATAAATCAACAATTTCCCGCATTTTATGCAGATTTGAAAGTGATTTGAAAGTGTTTTTTAGTCCACAAGTAGGCTCATCATGGTCCATTCACCCAGACCCAGCCCTGAATGTTTCATAGCTGGATTGAAGGGCATGGTTGTTGTGTAAAGGGCAAGTCTTCCAATGTTCCACTGGCATCTGTTCTGTTGGAAGTGTGGACAGAGGTGGCATGGAATGGCTTTCGGGTGGTTGGGTGGGTGGGTGGCAGAGCATGGCACGGAGGGTCCTTACAACCCATCTGGCTTCGCTTAGACTGAATTTTTGCTGGCAAACTGCCTCTAGTCTGGAGGCCTAATCAAGAGAATAAATAATGGAGGAAGTGAAACAGAATAAATAAAGGAATGAATGCGTACAGCGAATCAGCAGAAAATCACTCCCTAAAGAGGGGAAACTCCAAGACAGCCATGATGTCCACAGATGCTTATGGTCTTGTGAAACGCAGATAACAGCTCCTTATTTTGTGAGTGAGTGCCAGTCCTTACAGCCACAGAATATTGAAGTATCCAAAATAATAGTTTTATTTAGAAATAAAAGACCACACAGTTTGCTCTGGCATGTTATCTACATGGCATCACTGAGCCAGCTGAATAGCCTCATGGTCTTATACTCGTCTATCCACTGCAAGGCTACGTTATATATTTGACTGATAAAACTTTCCTGGAGTATGACACACATGCACGCAACGTGCGCACCCTAATTGTTTGAGGAGATGCAGAGGTATGCTGGCCACACCCCTCCCCTCTCTCTGGCATGTGCCATAACCATGGTTTTAAAATTATTATTATTTTATTTTATTTAACCTTTATTTATCTAGGCAAGTTATTTAAGAACACATTCTTATTTACAATGACGGCCTACACCGGCCAAACCCGGGCAACGCTGGGCCATTTGTGCTCCACCCTATGGGACTCCCAATCACAGCTGGTTGTGATACAGCCTGGATTCGGGTTCAGTGACACCTCTAGCACTGAGATGCAGTGCCTTAGACCGCTGCGCCACCTGGGAGCCCCAAGTTACATCTGTTGTTACAGACGTTAGCAGTTTATCTGATTGGTCAAATGACAATAAGCATGTTGAGAGGTGCGGAAACCATATTGAAAATGAAATTAATGTTGCTTGTATTGGTAAGAGTCGAGTGTTCCTGCAATGCACTAACTGGCTGTAGTCATACTACTGCGACAATTGGGCTGTATTGTTGACTGTATATTTGGATTGTTTGATTTGTATATTGAATATTGAAATGTATATTGAAATGTTTAGAGGTGAACAATTCATTATTAGTCAATGGTTATCAGTGAGAGTCCAGAGCTGGCTAGGGAGAGACTAATCTAGTTCATGTGAGTTGCGATTTTTCTCTCTCCCTGTCTCCCTGTCTGTCTGGTTTCATTCATCTCTTATTCTGTGATCTGACAGCATTCAATAGAATTCTCATCTGCATCCTAATCTTAGGCTCTGCTCACACACACACACGCATGGACACACAACAGGATTTCCGTTAGCCGCTAATAGCCTGCTTTTGTCTGATTTATTTTTACATTTTATTTTCTAAAAGTCAATAAATTAAATTGCCAATTTGCCGGGAGAATTAGGAAAAAAATTCCAATATGAAATAATGCTTTTTAGCCTATTTAATGATGGAAATATTTTTGACTGGTCATGCTTATAGGTTAATTTGCATAATTTTTTGGAATTAAATTAGTGCGTGTACAAATTAAATTGGCGCGTGTGTATAGTATTTTCATTGCCTATCTTATTACATGCGCACAGCATACAGATACAGAGCCTTTGAGTGGAACATCTGTCAGACAGGGCAAGAGATTGGTGCTTTCAAGACAACTGGAAACTCTGAAATATACGAGGTCAAATCATGATGTCAGTGATCTTCAGGTCGGAAAGTCGGAACTCTAGAAAGCGGCCCAAGTTCCCGAGTTGGAATTCCAAGTTGGATCCCAGTCAGAGATATTTTTTTCCCCTGTTGTCTTGAACGCACTGAAGTCGGAGATTTCCGAGTTCCCAGTTGTTTTGAATGCGGCATTAAACGGCAACGGAAGGCAGGCTTCATCAGTGCGTCACACACCACTTTGCAATGAGCTGGAGGCAGTATGCATTTTCAAAACATACTTAATTGTTTGAAACCTGAATATTTTAATATACGCTGAACAACAATATAAACCGAACATGTAAAGTGTTTGTCCCATGTTTCATGAGCTGAAATAAAAGATCCCAAATGTACCATACACACAAAAAGCTTATTTCTCTCAAATGTTGTGCACAAATTTGTTTACATACCTGTTAGTGACCATTTCTCCTTTGCGACGATAATCCATCCACCTGGCAAGTGTGGCATATCAGGAAGCTGATTAAACAGCGTGATCATAACAGGTGCACATTGTGCTGGGGAAATTAAAAGGCAACTCTAAAATGTACAGTTTTGTCACATAACAAAAGGGCACAGGTGTCTCGAGTTTTGAAGGAGCGTGCAATTGGCATGCTGACTGCAGGAAAGTCCACCAGAACTGTTGCCAGAGAATGTCATGTTCATTTCTCTACTATAAGCCGCCTCCTGGTAAAACAACCGCAGACAGCGTGTAACTACGCCAGCCCCGGACCTCCTTCGGAATCGTCTGAGACCAGCCACCCGGACAGCAGATGAAACTGTGGGTTTGCACAACTGAAGAAATTCTGCACAAACTGTCAGAAACGTCTCAGGGAAGCTCATCGCATGCTCGTTGTCCTCACCAGGGTCATGACCTGACTGTAGTTAGGCGTCGTAACCAACTTCAGTGGGCAAATACTCGCCTTCGATGGCCACTGGCACGCTGGAGAAGTGTGCTCTTCACGGATTAATCCCGGTTTCAACTGTACCGGGGAGATGGCAGACAGCGTGTATGGCATATTGTGGAAGAGCGGTTTGCTGATGTCAACATTGTGAACAGAGTGCCCCATTGTGGGGTTATGGTATGGGCAGGCATAAGCTATGGACACAATTGCATTTAATCAATGTCAATGCACAGAGATACCATGACAAGATCCTGAGGCCCATTGTTATGCCATTCATCCTCCGTCATCACCTCCTTTTTCAGAATGATAATGCATGGTCCCATGTCGCAAGCGTCTGTACACAATTCCTGAATGCTGAAAATGTCCCAGTTCTACCATGGCCTGCATACTCACCAGACATGTCACCCATTGAGCATGTTTGGGATGCTTTGGATCGACGTGTACTACAGCGTGTTCTAGTTCCCGCAACTTCGCACAGCCATTGAAGGAGTGAAGGAGTGAGACAACGTTCCACAATCAACAACCTGATCAACTCTATGCGAAGGAGTGTCTCGTTCCACGAGGCAAATGGTTGTCACACCAGATACTGACTGGTTCTGATTGGTTCTGATCCACGCCCCTACCCTACCCCTTCCAATTTCTAAAGACTGTTGACATCCAGTGGAAGCGATAGGAACTGAAAGAATGTCCCTTAGAAATCTGGATTCCCAATGAAAATACATTGAAAAGAGAGTGACCTCAAAACAAAACAAAATCTGAATGGTTTGTCCTCGGGGTTTCGCCTGCTAAATAAGTTATGTTATACTCACAGACATGATTCAAACAGTTTTAGAAACTTCAGAGTGTTTTCTATCCAAATCCACTAATAATATTAGTATGCATATATATGCATATCTTATCTTCTGGGGATGAGTAGCAGGCAGTTGAATTTGGGCATGCATTTCATCCGGACTTGAAAATATTGACCCCTGTCACCAAGAAGTTAATATGTATAAATGTGATTTATGTCATTCTGAGCACTGTGGATGGATGTCCTAATCAGGTTGCGCTCCTGATGCATTTGGAAATGGTGTCGGGTAAATTAAAATCTTTCCAGTCAATTGTCCAGTAAACACATGTCCCTAACAGAAACCCTGACACACACGCACACACACAGTAATGTACACCTAACCTTGTGGGGACACAATTCAGTCCATTTCAAAATCCTATTTTCCCTAACTCCTACCTAACCTTTACTCTTACCCTAACCTTAACCCAAAAACCTAACCCTAAACCAAACACTATCTCCTAACCCTAAAATGAACCCTAGCTCCTAACCCTGACCCTAACCCTTGACTTAATTCTATCACTAATTCTTACCTTAACCCTAAACCCCCTAGAAATAGCATTTGACCTCGTTGGGACTAACAAAATGTTCCCAGTTGGTAAATTTTTTGTTTGTTTACTATTCTTGTGGGGACTGGAAGTCCCCACAAGAATAGTTAAACACGGCCAAACACACACACACACACACACACACACACACACACACACACACACACACATACACACACACACACACACACACACACAAACACACACAGCCTCTAAAATTACTTGAAATAGTATGTGGACACTCGTTCAAATTTGTGGATTTGTTTGGAGGATGCCAAGAGAACGCTACCTGCCCCAATGCATGGTGCAAACTGTAAAGTTTGGTGCAGGAGGAACAATGGTCTGGGGCTGTTTTTCAGCCCCACTCTAGGCCCCTTAGTTCCAGTGAAGCAAAATCTTAACGCTACAGCATACAATGACATTTTAGACGATTCTGTGCTTCCAACTTTCTGCCAACAGTTTGGGAAAGGCCCTTTCCTGCACAAAAGCGAGGTCCATACAGAAATGGTTTATCGAGATTGGCATTGAAGAACTTGATTGGCCTGCACAGAGTACTTACCTCAACCCCATCTAACACCTTTGGGATGAATTGGAAAGCCGACTACGAACCAGGCCTAATCGCCCAACATCCGTGCCCGACCTCACTCATGCTTATTTGGCTGAATGGACGCAAGTCCCTACAGCAATGTTCCAACATCTAGTGGAATTCCTTCCCAAGAAGAGTGGGGGGCTGTTATAGCAGCAAAGGGGAGACCGACTCCATATTAATGCCCATAATTTTGGAATCAGATGTTCGAAGAGCAGGTGTCCACGTACTTTTGGTCACGTAATGTACCTGTGTGTGTGTGTGTGTCCCTCTCAATCCCTCTCTTTTTTTGTTGAGTTGAGTCGCAGTCCGTAGGAGGGGGTTCAAGGTTGTGCAAGGAGATTGTGTGTTGTTATTAATGGACGGTAGGCTATGGGTGTCACACAGGTCCAACACGTGTAGGTATTAGTACAAATACAAACTGTTCCTTCTTTTCACTGCTTTGTGGAACACACACACAAACACCCTAAAGCTGTGTTCCTCCTCTCTGCCTGTAAAATGTAGAAATAAAATGAGTAGAATGAAGTAGACACATTTCATTCTAAAATTCTTCTCTCCTGTGTGTTATTGGTCTGAAAACATAATTAATGTGTGTGTGTTTTGGTAGAATGGGAGCGTCTGACAGCATCTATAAGGGCCGAAGCACATTCATGGAGGAGCTGACGGAAGCCTCGGAAATTGTCACCCGGGCAACCGAGAGGTCATTGGTCATCCTGGACGAGTTGGGGCGGGGCACCAGCACCCACGACGGGATAGCTATCGCCTATGCTACTCTGGAGTACTTCATCAGAGATGTGAGTGTGTGTGCATGGATGCATCTAAAGTGCATCCCTTCACTTTAGATGCAATTACGACGTAATATTGTGGCACCCTTGCACATTTTTTCTTCTTAAATTAGTAGAAATAGAGTGGGGTGAGTGGGTTAACTGCCTTGTTCAGGGGCAGAACGACAGATTTTTACCTTGTCAGCTTGGGGATTCAATCTTGCAACCTTTCGGTAACTGGCCTAACTCTCTAACCACCTCGCTACCTGTAATTGGATTTTCAACATTGCAGAACCAATTGTTTTTTTTACAGAATTTACTATTTAAATGTTTTAAGTAAAAACAAATGGCATTGGCATAATTATTGGCACCCCTGAGCTAGTACTCGGTTACATAGCCCTTGGCCAAGAACTGCCAACACATGCTTTTTGTAGCCATCAATGAGCTTGCAGCTCCTTTCTGTTGGCAATTTGGCCCGCTCTTCAACTTCAAACTGTTCCAATTCTTCAATGTTTTTGGGTTGCCTTCGACCAACTGCTGTTTTCAGATATCTCCATAGGTTTTTGATGGGATTCAGATCTGGACTCATCACTCGCCATTCCAGAAGAGTCCGCCATATCTTCTTGAACCAACACTGGGTGATTTTTATTTGTGTTTGTTGTTGTCCTGCTGAAAGACCCACGAAGTTCAAAGGAGACCCAGTTTTTGGACAATGGGTTGAACATTGCAATCCAAAACACCTTGATAATCTGTTGGTTTCATGTCTTGCACATGTTCAAGGCCCCCAGTACCAGAGGCAGCAAAGTAACCCCACGGCATTATCAAACCTCCCCAATGTTTGATTGTAAGGAGGGTGTTATTTTCTTCACTATAGTTACTTCACTTGACTGTAAGTGTAAAGGCCAAAACACACCGTGCTGATGAACGGGAAGAAGCAGCGGGTGGCCATCCTATCTTCTTAGATAGAACGTCGGCGGTCATTTTCTGTTCAATCTTGACGAATCTAGATGTTATATCACCACACACATGGTGATTGTGAACACTCTGCAGCGACCCACTGCTTTTAGACTTTCGTCGGCACAGTGTGTTCTGGCCTTCCTGACATATGTCTCCCTGGCTTCACTGGTAACATAGTGCTATACACTTTTCAATACACACACACCTCCCTCCCTCTGTACCCCATAGAGCTGAGTCAACACCTCCAGTGGGGTTTGATGTCAGACGCCATCCAAATCACTAAGTTATGGCCTCCAATAAAGCTTATTGGTGATGTGTGTGGGTGTTTTGTGTGTGTGTGTGTGTGTGTGTGTGTGTGTGTGTGTGTGTGTGTGTGTGTGTGTGTGTGTGTGTGTGTGTGTGTGTGTGTGTGTGTGTGTGTGTGTGTGTGTGAGTGTGAGAGCGCTGTGATAGTTTGTTTTCCATACGTAGAGTAGGCCCTAGAGAGAGACTGGGAGCTGAACAGAGCTAGAAGAGGGAGTATAATTGGGGGAGGTAGAATTGATCTATAATGCTAATATAATGGAGTTGCTTGTTAGTGTTTGTGTGTGTGTGGGTGCGTGTGTGTGGGAGAGGATCTTACATCACCTCTGCTTCAGGAACTGCAATTTTTTATTTGTTTTAAAAGGAGGAGGGGAGAATTGATCCAAATAGGAGGTAGAGAGAAGAAGAAGGCAGATGCATAAAGAGCAGGAGAGGAGACATTACGAGGCAGAGATAGAGGTGTGGAGAGTAGAGAAGTTACCTGATGTCCCTCAGGACTCCTCTGGATATTGCAAATTGTTCCTGGTTTGACTCTTTAAGTGACAGAACAGTGGCTTGTTACCTGATCTGTGTGTGCGCTCGTATGTGGGTGCGTGCGACTCCATGCTACTGGTCTCTCTGCCTTTCAGGTCTCATTTAGTTCCATCTGGACTCCACCGCTCCAGGGGGGATATATATTTATCAGCGCACATTCAGGTCTTGGGGGAATGAGCTTATTGGTGCACATGGGGGATCTTGTTTAGCAGAATCTACAGTGGTGAGGAATTATCCACCATATGTTTACTAGCTAGAAAGCTGATGGAGCTGGAGAGAAATGGGCCCCTGTGTGCAGCTCCATGATAAGGCTGGCTGTAAAAGCTGTGTTGTTGTCGACCTCTGCGCACTCATCCAATCAAGGTTTTACTATGTGGTTGTTGTTTCACCTTCCTCATTTGAATGTGCTTCTTGTCCCTCTGGATTGGAGCGTCTGCTAAATGTCTCAAATATATTCATCTAAATGCAATCAAGCTTAGTTGGTCAATTAGCTTTTATGTTTATTTCTATTTCATCTCATTCATATCACAGAAAACGCTGGGCTCGTTTTAGATTTGGTTAATTAATTAACACTAGCGGCCATGACTGAATTCAAATGTGGGTTAGTTTCTGTGTGTGGTTTGATGTCGGTGTCTCAGGTGTGTTTTTTGCAAGTAGGAATCAGTTAGACAAGTTATTCTGACAATTAGCTCCACTGGTGTGCGACCAAGGCAAAGTTGGTTTGACATTGGATAGCCTATCTCTGCGGGTAGTTAGGGACTGTCAATAAATTACACAATGTAATTGAGACAATATTTTTATGTTCACATAAAAGTTTATTGCTTGCGTACACAGTTTAGCAGATGTTATACCAGGTGCAGCAAGATACTTATGTTACTAGCTCCTAACAATGCAGCAAAATTGTCAAACAAGTACACAAAAAAATCCAAATGTAAAAGAAATCAAGAAATGTTGGAACAAATCCAATTGACAACCCAAAAAGCATTATAACAGTAATGCAATCTATTCGTATATACACCGGATAGATTTACTCAAGATGTACTAAGAATGATACAGTGTGTACAGCAGTAAATATATTAGAGTGAGCTATCTACAGTGGGGCAAAAAAGTATTTAGTCAGCCACCAATTGTGCAAGTTCTCCCACTTAAAAAGATGAGAGATGTAATTTTCATCATAGGTACACTTCAACTATGACAGACCAAATTAGAAAAAAATAATCCAGAAAATCACATTGTAGGATTTTTAATGAATTTATTTGCAAATTATGGTGGAAAATAAGTATTTGGTCAATAACAAAAGTTTATCTCAATACCTTGTTATATACCCTTTGTTGGCAATGACAGAGGTCAAACATTTTCTGTAAGTCTTCACAAGGTTTTCACACACTGTTGCTGGTATTTTGGCCCATTCCTCCATGCAGATCTCCTCTAGAGCAGTGATGTTTTGGGGCTGTTGCTGGGCAACATGGACTTTCAACTCACTCCAAAGAATTTCTATGGGGTTGAGATCTGGAGACTGGCTAGGCCACTCCAGGACCTTGAAATGCTTCTTACGAAGCCACTCCTTCGTTGCCCGGGCGGTGTGTTTGGGATCATTGTCATGCTGAAAGACCCAGCCACGTTTCATCTTCAATGCCCTTGCTGATGGAAGGAGGTTTTCACTCAAAATCTCACGATACTTGGCCCCATTCATTCTTTCCTTTACACGGATCAGTCGTCCTGGTCCCTTTGCAGAAAAACAGCCCCAAAGCATGATGTTTCCACCCCCATGCGTCACAGTAGGTATGGTGTTCTTTGGATGCAACTCAGCATTCTTTGTCCTCCAAACACGACAAGTTGAGTTTTTACCAAAAAGTTATATTTTGTTTTCATCTGACCATATGACATTCTCCCAATCTTCTTCTGGATCATCCAAATGCTCTCTAGCAAACTTCAGACGGGCCTGGACATGTACTGGCTTAAGCAGGGGGACACGTCTGGCACTGCAGGATTTGAGTCCCTGGCGGCATAGTGTGTTACTGATGGTAGGCTTTGTTACTTTGGTCCCAGCTCTCTGCAGGTCATTCACTAGGTCCCCCCGTGTGGTTCTGGGATTTTTGCTCACTGTTCTTGTGATAATTTTGACCCCACAGGGTGAGATCTTGCGTGGCGCCCCAGATCGAGGGAGATTATCAGTGGTCTTGTATGTCTTCCATTTCCTAATAATTGCTCCAGAGGAGCAATTAAAGAAGAAGTTACAGGTTTGTGAGAGCCAGAAATCTTGCTTGTTTGTAGTTGACCAAATACTTATTTTCCACCATATTTCGCAAATAAATTCATTAAAAATCCTACAACGTGATTTTCTGGATTTTTTTTCTCGTTTTGTCTGTCATAGTTGAAGTGTACCTATGATGAAAATTACAGGCCTCTCTCATCTTTTTAAGTAGGAGAACTTGCACAATTGGTGGCTGACTAAATACTTTTTTCCCTCACTATATGTCAAGATACCAGTATATAAATAGATATGTGGTGTGTATAAACAGTGTAACTAAAAGTCAATGAACAGTAGTTGAAATATTAGAATGAGCTATGTTGAGAATACATTATTTAAATATACAGTATAACACCCCATGGTACAGTATATAATAGACACAAACGATAATTTTCTTGCAGGAAAGATGGATAGAAATGTTGCATTCTTCTATAGGGACATGTCGTGTAAAGTTTAAAACAGTGACACTTCAATGACAGCGAAAGATTACATATCAGAAGTGCCTTCCGGTTGAATATCAGAGAATGAAGAACAATCTTTTCTCTGCTATATTTTACAGAAAATCATGAAGGAAAGCTAAATCATTACATAGGGGTAACAGGCTAATATTAAATTTTTGTTGAAGTAGAAACAGAAAATGATGGACAGAATTAGGATTACAGATCATAAGCTGTGTTCAAATACCCATACTAACATACTGTATAATATATACTTAATGAGTATATACTACATACTATATACTATTTGTTCATTTTTAGTATACTGTCAATGAACGGTAAACTTTCAGTTGAGAGTACTAGCGCTTCGCCTGTCTACCGGAAGTTGATGCTGTTGCTACTCAACTTCTTGCTAGCTTGTTAGCATAACAAATGACTAGCTAGACATCTTACGACTTCATTAACAATGTCTATTAAGAACACACAACGACTATACCACGTAGCTATGCTAAGAATCACTTGAATAATGAAGTCAATAGGTTGCGTTCGTAAATTCACTCTGGCTATTCTCTCTGGTTTCAGTGTATTCCCGTCGGAGTGTGCCAGAATACAGAATAACTGAAGAATTTACGAACACTCAACACCCATTGAATAGGTGTCAGTAAACGTCGGCAAAAAAAAACATAATTAAATTGTCACCAACGCTCAGCATAACATGAAAGCAGCCTAATCAGCTCTGCTAGGGCATGTAAAATGGTCAGAGTGAGGTGTTCTCTTATTTGTGTCTGGAAGTAGCTAGCATGCTAGCCAATGTTAGCCAGTTAGCCAGTTAGCTCGGGTGCTTGACTGCCGTTGTGAGGTCAGAACACTCTGATCAACCCTACTCCTCGGCGAGAGCAAGGCATCTAGTGTAGTGTGCGCTCTGAACACTCCATGACCGAACCGCTCTGAATTTACGAACACACCTTTAGTAGCCAACTAACGTTTGGTAGCTAGCTAACATACCAGTACATACTGCTGTAATGATATGCTATGCGGTTCGTAAGGATAGTGTAGCTAGCCAACATAACATGTAACTTATCTCATTTGAAAAGGCATTACTTTATTACATTGCAAAAAAATAAAATGTTTTTGTTAAAGCAAAGAATTTGTATCCACTCTCATCGGATTTTCTTCAAATCTGAAAATGTTGTGACACCACGCCCTTTTTATGAAGAATTGCATTATGGGCCCTAAAAGCACGGAAATAGTGTCCACTGCTGATATTCTTCGTATTTTGGTGAATTTAGTACTACATCCGGAAACTTTTGGCATACTAACTATACCTATGCTATGACCAATAAGCATACTACATACTCAATGTATGTCACAAATAGTGCGGTTAGTATGAGTATTCAAACACAGCTATACTATCTCATTCAAAGTGAAATATGTAGCATGTCCTCATTGGAAATCTACCTGTTATATGTACAAAGCTGTTACGCAAACCTGAAACCTAGCCACTCTCTTGTACCTTAGCAGCAGTTGCTAGATGGCTACACACATTTTTAGCTAGCTAGCTAATGCTATATCCCGATAATATTGATGCTCAATATATTTTGTTCTCAGCCATATCTAAGCCATATTTAAAATGTAATTCAGGTTAGATAGCCTACATTTATTGAAATTGTATCTATTTATTTAGTTAATTGCTAGCTAGCCAGGCTCCCGGGACCCTCAGCATAATTATTTTGTTCAATTATCTCAGCCATATTCACAATTAAATTCAAGGCAGGCATGGACTCAGATTGGCTACAAACATTCATTTTGTCGCATTAAATCGCCCCAAAAATGTGGCAAAGCAATAAACTTTATGTCCTGAATACAAAGCCTTATGTTTGTGGCAAATCCAACACAAAGCATCACTGAGTACCACTCTTCATATTTTCAAGCAGGGTAGTGGCTGCATGTTAAGGTATGCTTGTCATCGGCAAGGACCTGGGAGTTTTTGGGGGGATGAAGAGAAATGGAATAGATCTAAGAACAGGCTAAATCCATTTTTTTTAAAACCTGGGTCAGTGCTTACAAATCAAATCATTTGTCACATGCGCCCGAATACAACAGGTGAACTGCTTACTTTACAAGCCTTTAACCAACAATGCAGTTCAATAAATAAATATTTACTAAATAAACTAAAGTAAAAAAATGAATATATTAATAATAATAATAAAAAATTAACAAAAGAAAATTACATAACAATAACGAGGCTATATACAGGGGGTACCAGTACCGAGTCAATGTGTGGGATACAAGTAAAGTAATTTGTAAAACGACTATGCATAGTTAATAAACAGCGAGTAGCAGCAGTGTAAAAACAAAGGGGGGGATCTCATCATTGTTGGTGATCAGGCCTACTGCTTTTGTGTTATCATCAAACGTAATGATGGTTTTGGAGTCGTCCATAGCCATGCAGTCATGGGTGAACAGGGAGTACAGGATGGGACTAAGCACGCGTTGCTGAGAATCAGCATGGAAGATGTGTTGTTGCCTACCCTTACCACCTGGGGGTGGTCGGTCAAAAACTCCAGGATCCAGTTGCAAGGGGAGGTGTTTAGTCCCAGGTCCTTAGCATAGTGATGAACTTTGTGGGCACTATGAGCTGTAGTCAATAAACAGCATTCTCACATAGGCTTTTGTCCAGGTGGGAAAGGGTAGTGTGGAGAGCGATTGAGATTGCATCATCTGTGGATCTGTTAGGGCGGTATGCGAATTGGAGTGTGTCTAGGGTTTCAGGGATGGTGTTGTGAGCCATGACCAGCCTTTCGAAAGAACTTAATGGCTACTGACGTGAGTGTTACAGGGAGTTAATAATTTAGGCAGGTTACCTTTGCTTTCTTGGGAACAGGGACTATGGTGGTCTATTTGAAACATGTAGGTATTACAGACTCAGTCAGCGAGAGGTTGAAAATGTCAGTGAAGACACTTGCCAGTTTGTCTGCGCATGCTTTGAGTACAAGTCCTGGGTGGTAATCCATCTGGACCCGCAGCTTTGTGAATGTTGACCTGTTTAACTTCTTATGTCCCACCTGGCCAACATCTGGTGAAATTGCAGTGCGTGAAATTCAAACTACAGAATTAAAATATTGAACTTTCATAAAATTACAAGTGTAATACATCAAAAATAAAGCTTAACTTCTTGTTAATCCAGCAGCTGTGTCAGATTTCAAAAAGGCTTTACGGCGAAAGCACACCATGCGATTATCTGAGGACAGCGCCCCGCTTACAAAAGCATGAAAAACAGATTTCAACCAGGCAGGTGCGCCACGAAAGTCAGAAATAGCAATATTATAAATGCCTTGCCTTTGATGATCTTCTTCTGTTGGTATTCCAAAAGGTCCTTTTGTTCGATAATGTTTTTCTTTATATCCATAAAAACTCAGTTTAGCTGGCGCGCTTCAGTCAATAATCCACCCATTCCCTCCATCAAAATACATACAAAATGAATCCCAAACGTTACTAATAAACTTATCCAAACAAGTCAAACAACGTTTATGATCAAACCTTAGTAGGTACCCTAATACGTAAATAAACGATCAAATTTAAGATGGAGAATCGATACTGTCTTTACCGGAGAAAAATACCAAAGAATGTGCTCTCTTCCATGTGCTTGGAAACACTACAGCCAAAATGGGAGCCACCTAGAAAAACTTGAATTTCTGGCTCATTTTTCCAAAAACCAGCATGAAACTCTTCCTAAGGACTGTTGACATCTAGTGGAAGCCCTAGGAACTGCAATCTGGGAGGATTTCGCCTTGGGGGGGTTGGGTGGTTTGTCCTCTGGGTTTCGCCTGCCATATCAGTTCTGTTACACTCACAGACATTATTTTGACAGTTTTAGAAACTTCGAGTGTTTTCTATCCAAATCTACCAATTATATGCATACCCTTGCTTCTGGGCCTGAGTAACAGGCAGTTTACTTTGGGCACGCTTTTCATCCGGACGTGAAAATACTGCCCCCTACCCAAGAGAGGTTAAAGGTCTTGCTCACATCGGCTACGGAGAGAGTAATCAGCTGGTGCTCTCATGCATGCTTCAGTGTTACTTGCCTTGAAGCGAGCATGAAAGGCATTAAGCTCATCTGGTTGGCTCACGTCACTAGTACTTCCTGCTTAATTTTTGCTTGTAAGCAGGTATCAGGATAGAATTATGGTCAGATTTGCCAAACGACGAGGGAGATCTTTGTATGCGTTTCTGTGTGTGGATTAAAGGTGGTCTATAGGTTTTTTCCCTTTAGTTGCAGATGTGAAATGCTGGTAGAAATGAGGTAAAACGTATTTAAATTTGCCTGCATTAAAGTCCCTGGCAACTAGGAGCGCCGCTTGTAGATGAGCATTTTCTTGTTTCTTTATGGCCTTATACAGCTCGTTGAGTGCGGACTTAGTGCCAGCATCGGTTTGTGGTGGTAAATAGACGACTACGAATAATACAGATGAGAACTCTCTTAGTAGATAGTGTGGTCTACAGCTTATCATGAGGTATTCTACCTCGAGACATTCTGCACAAGCAGTTATTGACAAATAGAACCACCCCCCCTCATCTTACAAGACGTAGCTCCTCTGTTCTGCCGATGCACGGAGAAGCCAGCCAGCTCTATATTATCCGTGTCGTCATTCAGCCACGTCTCGGTGAAACATAAGATATTACCGTTTTTTAATGTGCCGTTGGTAGGATAGTCTTAATCGTAGATTGTCCTGTTTATTTTCCAATGATTGCACGTTGGCCAATAATATGGAGGGTAGTGGTGGTTTACCTACTCTTCTGTGAATTCTTACAAGGAACCCCGCCCTTCTCCCCTTTTCCTCAGTCTTTGCGTCCTTTCCTCAGTCCTTTGCGTCAGACTCAAGAAAAAATCTTCGTCCAGTTCAAGGTGAGTAATCTCTGTTCTGATGTCCAGAAGCTCTTTTCGGTCATAAGAGACGGTAGCAGCAACATTACATACAAAATGAGTTACAAACAATGCTAAAAAACGAAAAAATATTAGTTGATTAGGAGCCCATTAATTATGACACTGGGAGAATTCACCTTTCACTTTGTTGAGCATGAGAAAAAACAACAGTGTTGCAGTTCTTGACATATTCAAACCGGTGTGCCTGGCACCTACTTCAAAGTCACTTCTTTTGTCTTGCCCATTCACCCTCTGAACGGCACACATACACAATCTCAATTTGCTCAAGGCTTAAAAATCCTTCTTTAACCTGTTTTTAACCTGATTGAATGGATTTGACAAGTGACATCAATAAGGGATCATAGCTTTCACCTGGAGTCACCTGGTCAGTCTATGTCATGGACAGCCTCCTCCCTAAGTTTGTTTTATTCACTGCTTTAGCACACTCTGCCAACCGGAAGTCCTAGCCGTGTCTGAATCCTGGCTTAGGAAGACCATCAAAAACCCTGAAATTTCCATCCCTAACTATAACATTTTCTGACAAGATAGAACTGCCAAAGGGGGCGGAGTTGCAATCTACTGCAGAAATAGCATGCAGAGTTCTGTCTTACTATCCAGATCTGTGCCCAAACAATTTGAGATTCTACTTTTAAAAATCCACCTTTCCAGAAACAAGTCTCTCACCGTTGCTGCTTGCTATAGACCACCTTCTGCTCCAGCTGTGCCCTGGACACCATATGTGAATTGATTGCCCCTCATCTATCTTCAGAGCTCATGCTGTTAAGCTGGGCATGCTTAACTAACCTCCAGACGAGTTTCAATGCCATACAA
The DNA here is from genome assembly GCF_002021735.2 of Oncorhynchus kisutch. Taxonomy (NCBI): domain Eukaryota; kingdom Metazoa; phylum Chordata; class Actinopteri; order Salmoniformes; family Salmonidae; genus Oncorhynchus; species Oncorhynchus kisutch. The sequence goes on from NC_034176.2 coordinate 46,831,744, forward strand.
CTCTCCTTCCGTGGCCTCCAAGTAAAAATTAAATGCATGCTCTTCAACCGATCACTGCCCACACCTGCCCGCATGTCCAGCATCACTACTCTGGAAGGTTCTGACTTAGAATATGTGGACAACTACAAATACCTAGGTGTCTGGTTAGACTGTAAACTCTCCTTCCAGACTCACATTAAGCATCTCTAATTCAAAATTAAATCTAGAATTGGCTTCCTATTTCGCCACAAAGAATACTTCACTCATGCTGCCAAACATACCCTTGTAAAACTGACTATCCTACCAATCCTTGACTTCGGCGATGTCCTTTACAAAATAGCCTCCAACACTCTTGTAATGGTCCTGTCTGTAGCTGGTGTAGAGAGACAGGCGCAGGACAGCAAATATGAGTAATCAACGGACTTTACTCAAAATATCCAAAATACAAAGCAATATAGCGAGCCCACAATAACAGATCGATGTACAATGAACAATGACTCACAAACAAACATGGGGAACAGAGGGTTAGATAATAAACAAGTAATTGGGTGATTGAAACCAGGTGTGTAAGACAAAAACAAAACAAATGGAAAATGAAAAGTGGATCGGCGGTGGCTAGAAGGCCGGTGACGCCGAACGCCGCCCAAACAAGGAGAGGGACCGACTTCGGCGGAAGTCGTGACAACTCTACTCAGCAAATTGGATGCAGTCTATCACAGTGCCATCAGTTTTGTCACCAAAGCCCCATATACTACCCACCACTGCCCCGTATACTACCCACCACTGCGACCTGTACAGTGCCTTGCGAAAGTATTCGGCCCCCTTGAACTTTGCGACCTTTTGCCACATTTCAGGCTTCAAACATAAAGATATAAAACTGTATTTTTTTGTGAAGAATCAACAACAAGTGGGACACAATCATGAAGTGGAACGACATTTATTGGATATTTCAAACTTTTTTAACAAATCAAAAACTGAAAAATTGGGCATGCAAAATTATTCAGCCCCTTTACTTTCAGTGCAGCAAACTCTCTCCAGAAGTTCAGTGAGGATCTCTGAATGATCCAATGTTGACCTAAATGACTAATGATGATAAATACAATCCACCTGTGTGTAATCAAGTCTCCGTATAAATGCACGTGCACTTGCATATCTTTATGTTTGAAGACTGAAATGTGGCAAAAGGTCGCAAAGTTCAAGGGGGCCGAATACTTTCGCAAGGCACTGTATGCTCTCGTTGGCTGGCTCTCATTGGCTCGCCCTCGCTTCATATTCGTCGCCAAACCCACTGGCTCCAGGTCATCTATAAGTCTTTGCTAGGTAAAGCCCCGCCTTATCACAGCTCACTGGTCACCATAGCATCACCCACCCGTAGCACGTGCTCCTGCAGGTATATCTCACTGGTCACCCCAGTATCTTTTATTCCATGTGTAACTCTGTGTTGTTGTTTTGTGTCGCACTGCTTTGCTTTATCTTGGCCATGTCGCAGTTGTAAATGAGAACTTGTTCCCAACTAGCCTACCTGGTTAAATAAAGGTTAAATAAATAAATAAAATTTAAGTGCAGGGGTTCCTAATGTTTTGTACACTCGGTGTACATGTAGAGTGGGTATAACATCATGTAAACATTATTAAAGTCAGAGACCAGTGGGCAGCAGTCTCTAAGGTGCAGGGTAGAGTACTGGGTGGTAGCCGGCTAGTGACAGTCTCTATGGTTCAGGGCAGGGTACTGGGCTGAAGGTGGATAATGATGACTGTTTAACAGTCTGATGGCCTGGAGATAGAAGCTGTTTATCAGTCTCTCGGTCCCAGCTTTGATGCACCTATATTGTCTCAGCCTTCTAAATGCTAGAGGGGTGAACAGGCTGTGCTTGGATGGCAGAGGTCCTTGATGATCTTCTTGCCCTGCCTGTGACACCGGGTGTTATAGATGTCCTGGTGTCTGTGTGTGTGTGTGTGTTGCTCACCTTTTAGTTTTCTCATTAAATGCTTTCAATATTCCTATATGAATTTCGACAATTTATAATTGGTCTGAGGTTTTTAAGTCATTGAAAGTTATTGGAATTTTAACATATTGTCACATTTACATTGTGTAATTTACTGATGGTCCCTAATTAGCCCCAAAGGGATATCCTATGTCAAACCATATTTACCACAGGTATTACGATTGGGTCACGTGCAGCTGCACTTCGAATTGAAAATTACTTGTGTGCTGCTAGTGTGGGCATGAGGGCATAATTGAAATGAACCCAACATTAATTTCTGTTGTTTTGGACGAGACTGACTTTATGACCAAAATTATCCTATTTACACTTTGTAGTCAGTTTTGACAGATTAAATGTTTGATGCCACATAGGCTGTTTTCTAAATGAGAAGTTTAGGGGCATTTGCTCTTTTAAACGATCCACGTTTGTAAAACAGAAACTGTTCTCTAAGAGAGCTCTGAAGGTTTCATGTTTTACAAAATAAATAGATGAATGTTCTTGTTATGTAAATTGGGGAAATGCAAATGTTTAAGTAGAAGCTAAGCCTTTCTGGAATGTTTTTGGAGGTGGTTTGGCTAGAAAAGCACAGGCTAACGACCTGTTGTGTAATAGCATTGCTTTCTTTGAACAACTTCAAAGAAAGGAGTTTATAAAAAGACAAACATGGCACTGTTTCATGGCTTTTACTTCTCCTTCATTTTGTAAGCAATACTAGGTAGATACAGTAAATACCCCTGATGCATTTCTGTGATTTCCAGTCCATATACACACTATCACCATCACCACCTACCCCTATTCCTTCTCCTCCTTCTTTTCCACACCATCATCATCACCCTCATCACCATCCGACATGAGTCTGCATCAGAACAGGAGTCCTGGTTGTCATAGTAACCAGTCTCGGTCTCCTATGCTCACCTGTGAGGTAGATTGTAGTTATGTATGTGTCTTGTTACCTAACACTCTGATTGGAGCATTGTGAACAGACAGCCTTGAAGTTCAACATTCTCTCTCTCTGGGGATGTGGAGAGGGAGGGAGAAGAGAGAGAGACTCTGGTTGCCATAGCAAAGCTCTCCCAGAGACTCTGAGAAAGAGAGAGCTCAGAGGAGTTCTGTTGGCAGTCACAAAACCAGCACTTGGTCTGGTGAGATACATGGTGTGCAGGCTTTAGTTCCAGCCTAGCACTAATCTCCTTTGGCAGCCTTTTAACATAATAATGTTACATATCTAGCACATGTATTTATTTATTTAAACAAACCTTTATTTAACTAGGCAAGTCAGTTAAGAACAAATTCTTATTTTCAATGACGGCCTAGGAACAGTGGGTTAACTGCCTTGTTCAGGGGCAGAATGAGAGTTTTTTACCTTGTCTGCTCGGCGATTCAATTTTGCAAGCTTTCCGTTACTAGTCCAACGCTCTAACCACTAGGCTACCTGCCGCCCCAGTCGTGTATCCTAAGGTCAACAACAGATTGCCAGGACAACCCCACTTTCCCTTCTGATGACCCTCAGAGGTTAGAGGTCAGGGTTGGTCTAACGGGTTGGTATTGTGGTGTTAATTGTAATTAACCATTTCAAGCCATTTCCAGGGCCAAATTCCAAAACCAGTTCTCACATGATATGGGTGTAACAGTGCAGACTGTGAATGTAAATGGCGTCATTTGAAATATTAATTTGTTCTTAACTTACTTACCTAGTTAAATAAAGGGACAAAATGAATAAAAATAGGCCCGGTTACCCGGACACAGATTGAGCCTAGTTTAGTGCTGAAAAACCTGACAAATGGAGATTCTCAGTTGAAATAGCTTTTTAGTCCAAGACTAGGCATAGCCTGTGTCTGGGTAACCAGCCCATAGTGCTATAATGGCCTTTTACCTTGAACACCAGACAGCAGGTTAACCAAGGTACACAAATTGGCACACACATACACATATTTATAGTGCTGGCTATGATACAGGTAGTAAGTTCCCCAGTACAATGCTCCTCTCCTCTTCAGGTCAGGAAAAGTTGCCACCAGGTGACTACTCATCTCTATTTATCCTCCTCTTTCCTCCCTTCCTCTTGCCTCCCTGCCTCTCCTCTCTCTGTGTCTGAGACCTCTGTGTCTATGTGTCTCAGAATAGGTTTCACAATAAGTGTAAAGCAATAGCATGAAGATAAATTATTACCTGGGTTGATTGAATAGGGTCATATACACTTTTCTTTTTATTTATACAGGTGATCTCAATGAAATTGAAAATATGATTGTTCACTTACTGTTGAATGTTTGACCTCCATCTCTTGCTCTCCCTTGGTCTCTATCACCCTCTCTCCCTTTCTCTCCCCATCCTCTCTCTCCCCATCCATTTTCCTCCCCCTTACCCCTCTCAGGTGAAGTCTCTAACTCTGTTTGTGACCCACTACCCACCTCTGTGTGAGCTGGAGAAGGTGTATCCTCTGCATGTAGGCAACTTCCACATGGCCTTCCTCCTCAATGAACCAGACATCGCCACAGACGGTATGCTGGTGGTGTGTGTGTGTTTATGTGTGTACATGCTTGTGGGTCTTTCTATAAACAAGGGCACCCGTGAGGATTTCCTACACTTGACAACTTGTTACAGCTGTTATAAGTCATTGATAATAATCTGCCCAAAAAAATGTTGTTTAGTCCTTTCTCATGGTTGGTGTCTTGACGGATTTGTCTAGAATCGTGTGACATAAAACATACATTGTCTGTCCTTGCATTTATGGCAAGTTGTCATTATATTGTATATATATATATATATATATATTTTTTTTTTTACCTTTTATTTAACCAGGCAAGTCAGTTAAGAATATATTCTTATTTTCAATGACGGCCTGGGAACAGTGGGTTAACTGCCATAATAAATAAATTAGACATTGAACTTGAACCCTGTAAGAATCCTGGATCTAGCTGTCGGACAGTTGTTTTTGTATAAAGATCTCAGAAATGCAGTGTAACTACGTAACATTTTGTGAGAACGTGAAGACAGTTGTGCCTGGATCCACGTTGGCTCTAATATCCCTAGCGAATTGATGTTGATCATCTTGTTGTCTGCTTGATTTGGGCTCCCAGGTGGCACACTGGTCTAAGACACTGCATCTCAGTGCAAGAGGTATCACTGCAGTATCTGGTTCAAATCCAGGCTACATCACATCCGGCCTTGATTGGGAGTCCCATAGGGTGGCGCTCGATTGGCCCAGAGTCGTCTGGGTTTGCTCGGGATAGGCCGTCATTGTAAATAAGAATTTGTTCTTAACTGACTTGCCTAGTTAAATAAAATAAAAATGTCTCATTATGGGTAAGGTGTCTCATTAGATGTAACAGAAAGTATCAAGGTAATGATTTCATCTATTCATATGTTTTTGTGCCTTGGATTGAACACAGTCTACTGTGCGCAAAAACTATTGTGCAACACCCAAAGAGATTCTTATGAACTGATCTGTATAAGTATAACAAATTACATAGGGCTTATTCACAATATGATCTGGTATTGAAATAACATGACAAATACATTTTGGTTTACATGTTACACCTGCAATTTTAAACAATACAAGATACCTCTTGCACTGTAACCTACTTGAATATGGGGCTCAGAAATGTAAGTACTGGAATGAGCCTACCTTTAAAATCAGACATTTCCTCAATTTGTTGCTTGAAAAGCCCTTGTAATTATTGTTGCCAATTTATAAGTTTTCCTGCTCCCTTATAATTATCTGTGACTTTTTGTGAGAGCCAACTGGGCACAGACTTCAATTCAATGTCTATTCCACCTTGGTTCAATGTAGTTTCATTGAAATTATGTGGAAACAACGTGGATTCAGCCAGTGGGAGATGTGTCCACTTTCGTCATTTTCCCTCTGCTTCAATTGAAGGGTGTTGCTCTACTCTGTTACAGTGCGGTTATTATGTGGACGACAACATCTAATGTTGGCTTCAACTTGGCTTTCCATACAAATCCTTCCATTACAAAAGGAACCAGTTTTTTAAATTTATTTCTCATTATAAAAACATTAATTGTGACATTTAATGTTACCGCTATTCATGAACATAGTGTCACGCCCTGATCTGTTTCACCTGTCCTTGTGCTTGTCTCCACCCCTCTCCAGGGGTCGCCCATCTTCCCTATCATCTCCTGTGTATTTATACATGTTTTCTCTGTCTGTTTGTTGCCAGTTCATCTTGTTCATTCAAACTAACCAGCGTTTTTCCTGTCAGCTCCTATCATTTCCTAGCCTCTCTTTCCTCATCCTCCTGGTTCTTGACTTTGCATGTTCTGACCCTGTACCCGCCCGTCTGACCTCTCTGTCTGACCCTGAGCCTGCCTGCCATCCTGTACCTTTGCTCCACCTCTGGATAACTGAACTCTGCCTGTCCCTGACCCGGAGTCTGCCTGCCGTCCTGTACCTTTGCCTTACCCTGGATCTTTGACCCCCTGCCTGCCTTGACCTGTCTTGCCTGCCCCTGTTGCTACAATAAATATTGTTACTTCGACAGTCTGCATCTGGGTCTTACCTTGATTCCTGATAGTACGAACTGCCCATGACTGACCCAGCAGACTTGCACCAGCTCCGCTACGCCATCTCCTCCCAAGGAGCCACCATTGGTAGGCATAAGGAGTTGCTTCGCGGTATGACAGAGGGGTTCCAGGCCACGGCCGAGCGTCTTAACCTAGCATTGGACATTGTGCGGGAGCAAGTCCGTGGGTTGCCTAATAAGCAGCCAACCACAACGGTAACCTCCCAGCCCTTCTGTAACCCAGCTGGTAGCAACGCCATCACCCCGGTTTCCCGGGAACCCCGCTTACCCCGGAGCGCTATGATGGAGATTCCAGAACCTGCCAGGCCTTTCTCCCAGTGCTCCCTCCTTTTCGAGCTGCAGCCTTCTTCGTTCCCCTCAGACTGCTCAAATATTATTACGCTAATGTCCGGGAGGGCACTTGCCTGGTTCATGGCGGTGTGGGAGCAACAATACGCTATCTGCCTCAGTCTGGAGGTATTTGTGGAGGAGGTGAGAAAGGTGTTTGAGGCTTCGGGGTCCGGGAGAGAGGCTGGATGAGCTGGCAGCCCGAGAACTACCAACAGATCTCGACTCACTCATCGCTTTAACCATCCAGATCGATGGTCGGCTACGGGAACGTAGGAGGGAGAAGAGGTTTGATTGCGGTCCCAATCGCTCACTCAGGGATCCCACCTTGCAGCTAATAAACTCCGGAAGTCCCCGAAAGCATCCGTGCTTACCCGAGACCCTCCAAGAGCCTCCAGAGACTGCAGTTTCACCTTTTCCCGAGCCGAGGCAGCTCGGCAGGGCTAGGCTGCCTCCAGCCGAACGAATACGGAGACTTGAGACCCAGAGTTGTCTGTGTTGCGGTACTGCCGGTCATTTTGTGTCTACTTATCCCTTCAAGAGAGCTAGCTCATTCGTTGGAGTGAGTACACTGGTGGGTCTGAAAGATAATTGTTCTTCTCCCCTTACTCGCCCCACCCTGCTTGTGGGGCGACCAGTCCAATTCTCTCCAGGTACTCATCGACTCAGGGGCAGATGTGAGTCTCATGGACTTTAGTTACCCTAACGTCCAAGCTGGGCATCCCCACTCAACCCTTCTCCATTATAGAAACTGCTGCAAGAACTGTCAGCAAGGAGTAAACCGAATTTTACTGATATTCATTGCATGACTTCGAATTTCCAAACTAAGGCATTTATGACAAAAATAATTATCCTTTACAATTATGGAAATTATTGCATGAGTCAATGAGCACTGTTTCCACCCAGGATGAAACTGGGGAACTTTCGCGTACATGATAACCACTGTACTACAGAAACTGCTCCATTCTTGATACACAATGGAAACTGTTGAGCGTGAAAAAAACACCAGCGTTGCAGTTGTTTACACAAATTGGTGCACCTGGCACTTACTGCCATACCTTGTTCAAAGGCACTTGAACATTTTGTCTTGCTCATTCACCCTCTGAATGGCACACAAACACAATCCATTTCTCAATTGTCTCAAGGCTTAAAAAGTATTCTTTAACCTGTCTCCTCCCCTCATGTACACTGATTGAAGCGGATTTAACAAGTGACATCAATAAGGGATCAAAGCTTTCACCTGGTCAGTCTGTCATGGAATACTCAGCGTATGTACAGTTATGTAAATTGTACAATTGTATAACATTGAGGTCCTTACACATTTCAAATAAGTACTTGAAAAAGTCCCTGAAAGTCCTTGAATTTGACTTGCCAATGTCTGTATGAACCCTGCTTGAAGGATGTGTAGTCCTAGCCATATGTTATAGTATAGGTGGAATTATGGGCCAATTTGCATATATTCACTATTATTCCTCTAACTACACATAGAACTGCATACAACTCCTTTTTATTTTTGTTTCAAAACAATTAAACAATGTCACACATTGGCCCCATTATTTATAGAAATAACCTTGTGTAGAGTTTAACCAAGGCTGTGGGTTTATGAAGGTTTGGTTAGGACGGTTGACTTAAGTCCAGTAAGGCTAACCATAGCGAAGTTGTGTTTATACCTTTGTGTGTGCGTGTGTGTAGAAGTTGAGGTGCAGCCAGAGTTCATCACCTTCCTGTACCAGCTGACTGAGGGGGCGGCTGGGCAGAGCTATGGGCTAAATGTTGCCCGATTGGCTGAGATTCCAGAAGCTGTACTCCACATCGCCGCACGCAAAGCACAGGAGCTAAAGAACATCGTCGACGCCCGGAGGTACACATACAAAGACACCCACTGTCCCAAACAGTGGGAAACACTTTCGGCTGAGCAGTCCAATGACTGAGTATGAGAACACTTCTGCAAAACTTTTTAAATCAATCTTGACTAACGACATGCCACTGGCTTTGTCTATGTATGTAGATAACTCAACACTATACACATCAGCTACTACAGCGACTGAAATGACTGAAACACTTAACAAATTGCTGCAGTTAGTTTCAGAATGGGTGGCAAGGTATAAGGTCCTAAATATTTGAAAAACTAAAAGCATTGTATTTGGGACAAGTCATTCACTGTACCCTTAACCTCAACTAAATCTTGTAATAAATCATGTGAAAATTGAGCAAGTTGAGGTGACTAAACTGCTTGGAGTAACCCTGGATTGTAAACGGTCATGGTCAAAACATATTGATACAACAGTAGCTAAGATGGGGAGAAGTCTGTCCATAATAAAGTGTTGCTCTACCTTCTTAAACTTCTTGTGACTCTCAAACCCGGATCCGGGAGCGTAATCATCGCCTCAAACTAATTAGCATAACGCAGAGGACATAAATCTTCCTATTCATGAAAATCACAAATGAAATATGTTGAGACACAGTTTATCCTTTTGTTAATCACACTGTCATCTCAGATTTTCAAAATATGCTTTTCAGCCAACGCTAGACAAGCATTTGTATAAGTTTATCATGGCATAATGCTATGCTCTGCTAGCGGTAGGCAACATTTTCACGAAAATTTGAAAAGCAATCAAATTAAACCATTTACCTTTGAAGAACTTCGGATGTTTTCACTCAGGAGACTCCCAGTTAGATAGCAAATGTTCCTTTTTTCCAAAAATATTATTTTTGTAGGCGAAATAGCTCCCGTTTGTTCTTCATGTTTGGCTGAGAAATCGACCGGAAAATGCGGTCACTACAAATTAGCTCCATAATATAATATATATAATATAGACAGAAACATGGCAAACGTTGTTTAGAATCAATCCTCAAGGTGTTGTTCAACAAGTAGGTGTCTTACTTTTGGTCATGTAGTGTACATATCGGCAGTACCAAAACCAGTGATCTAATGATTGTCTTTTCGCAGCTAAATCTGCAGTCTGCAGTTAGGATGGTTGTATTCCCCATATACTGAATATGACAATATGACGTTGCAAGAATTTGTATAATAATTTAAATGGAAAAACTCAAAGTTTTGATATCCGGCGTCGTTTTGTGTATCAGGTCATAAACCATGTGCCATGGAATCGGTGTATCGAAAATCTCCCAACTATTTTGCAACCTGTGTGGCGCAGCTGTCCATTTTTTTGTTCCTTAAATCAAACTGGTATACTGTTTTATTCATAATTTATTAAAATCATTTATTCATAGCCAATTTTTGTCTTTAATGCAGGGCCGACAGACATGTTCCTTACCTTCTCCCCTTTCCATTTGCCTCGTCCATTTTTGTAGTAATGCTGCAATCAGTTGTAATCAGTTGTAATTTTGGATAGAGCAGGCATTTCCATATATATTTGTTAACTGCATGTGTGACGTAACTCGACCAGTCTTATTTATGATATAATTTACAAAGATTATTAAAGTGAAATTGCACCCAGCTCATTTTTTTATTTTTTATTTATTTAACTAGGCAAGTCAGTTAAGAACAAATTCTTATTTTCAATGACGTCCTAGGAACAGTGGGTTAACTGCCTTGTTCAGGGGCAGAACGACAGATTTTTACCTTGTCAGCTTGGGGATTCAATCTTGCAACCTTTCGGTTACTAGTCCAACGCTCTAACCACTAGGCTACCTGCCGCCCTTTTCTATGGCTTCTTTTAAAAATAGCTATATTTTGGAGATTATTTAATTTTTAAATAATCGAAAGTGAAAGGTTATAATCTGAATGATGGGAAGAAGTCCATTCTTGAACACGAGGTGAACTATTGTTACCAATCTGCTAGAGAACCAGTTCGGATTTAAGTATAGTTTTTGTATGATTTAAGCCTTTATTAAGTGTTCCAATATGCCGACAGAGATGGCCACCTCGCTTCGCGTTCCTAGGAAACTATGCAGTTTTTTGTTTTTTTACGTTTTATTTCTTACTTTAGGTCATTTCTTACTTTAGGTCATCTTACCCAGGTCATCTTAGGTTTCATTACATACAGTCGAGAAGAACTACTGAATATGAGATCAGCGTCAACTCACCATCAGTACGACCAAGAATATGATTTTCACGAAGCGGATCCTGTGTTCTGCCTTTCAACCAGGACAACGGAGTGGATCCTATCATCACACCATGTCTCGTTAGCCATAAGGCATACGCCCCCGCCCCTCTTCTTACCAGAAAGATGTTTGTTTCTGTCACCCCGAAAAAAAACGACTCCGTAAAAGAGGGAAACGAGGCGGTCTCCTGGTCAGACTTCGGAGACGGGCACATCGTGCACCACTCCCTAGCATTCTTTTCGCCAATGTCCAGTCTCTTGACAACAAGGTTGATGAAATCCGAGCAAGGGTAGCATTCCAGAGGGACATCAGAGACTGTAACATTCTTTGCTTCACGGAAACATGGCTCACTGGAGAGACGCTATCGGAGGCGGTGCAGCCAGCGGGTTTCTCCACGCATCGCGCTGACAGAAACAAACATCTTTCTGGTAAGAAGAGGGGTGGGGGCGTATGCCTTATGGCTAACGAGACATGGTGTGATGAAAGAAACATACAGGAACTCAAATCCTTCTGTTCACCTGATTTAGAATTCCTCACAATCAAATGTCGACCACATTATCTACCAAGAGAATTCTCTTCGATTATAATCACAGCCGTATATATCCCCCCCCCAAGCAGACACATCTATGGCTCTGAACGAACTTTATTTGACTCTTTGCAAACTGGAATCCATTTATCCGGAGGCTGCGCTGCATTCATTGTAGCTGGGGATTTTAATAAGGCTAATCTGAAAACAAGACTCCCTAAATTTTATCAGCATATCGATTGCGCAACCAGGGGTGGAAAAACCTTGGATCATTGTTACTCTAACTTCCGCGACGCATATAAGGCCCTGCCCCGCCCTCCTTTCGGAAAAGCTGACCACGACTCCATTTTGTTGATCCCTGCCTACAGACAGAAACTGAAAAAAAGAAGCTCCCACGCTGAGGTCTGTTCAACGCTGGTCTGACCAAGCTGATTCCACACTCCAAGACTGCTTCCATCACGTGGACTGGGAGATGTTTCGTATTGCGTCAGATAACAACATTGACGAATACGCTGATTCGGTGTGCGAGTTCATTAGAACGTGCGTTGAAGATGTCGTTCCCATAGCAACGATTAAAACATTCCCTAACCAGAAACCGTGGATTGATGGCAGCATTCGCGTGAAACTGGAAGCGCGAACCACTGCTTTTAATCAGGGCAAGGTGACTGGTAACATGACCGAATACAAACAGTGCAGCTATTCCCTCCGCAAGGCTATCAAACAAGCTAAGCGCCAGTACAGAGACAAAGTAGAATCTCAATTCAACGGCTCAGACACAAGAGGTATGTGGCAGGGTCTACAGTCAATCACGGACTACAAGAAGGAAACCAGCCCAGTCACGGACCAGGATGTCTTGCTCCCAGGCAGACTAAATAACTTTTTTGCCCGCTTTGAGGACAATACAGTGCCACTGACACGGCCTGCAACGAAAACATGCGGACTCTCCTTCACTGCAGCCGAGGTGAGTAAGACATTTAAACGTGTTAACCCTCGCAAGGCTGCAGGCCCAGAGGGCATCCCCAGCCGCGCCCTTAGAGCATGCGCAGACCAGCTGGCCGGTGTGCTTACGGACATATTCAATCGATCCCTATACCAGTCTGCTGTTCCCACATGCTTCAAGAGGGCCACCATTGTTCCTGTTCCCAAGAAAGCTAAGGTAACTGAGCTAAACGACTACCGCCCCGTAGCACTCACTTCCGTCATCATGAAGTGCTTTGAGAGACTAGTCAAGGACCATATCACCTCCACCCTACCTGACACCCTAGACCCACTCCAATTTGCTTACCGCCCAAATAGGTCCACAGACGATGCAATCTCAACCCCACTGCACACTGCCCTAACCCATCTGGACAAGAGGAATACCTATGTGAGAATGCTGTTCATCGACTACAGCTCGGCATTCAACACCATAGTACCCTCCAAGCTCGTCATCAAGCTCGAGACCCTGGGTCTCGACCCCGCCCTGTGCAACTGGGTACTGGACTTCCTGACGGGCCGCCCCCAGGTGGTGAGGGTAGGCAACAACATCTCCACCCCGCTGATCCTCAACACTGGGGCCCCACAAGGGTGCGTTCTGAGCCCTCTCCTGTACTCCCTGTTCACCCACGACTGCGTGGCCACGCACGCCTCCAACTCAATCATCAAGTTTGCGGACGACACAACAGTGGTAGGCTTGATTACCAACAACGACGAGACGGCCTACAGGAAGGAGGTGAGGGCCCTCGGAGTGTGGTGTCAGGAAAATAACCTCACACTCAACGTCAACAAAACTAAGGAGATGATTGTGGACTTCAGGAAACAGCAGAGGGAACACCCCCCTATCCACATCAATGGAACAGTAGTGGAGAGGGTAGCAAGTTTTAAGTTCCTCGGCATACACATCACAGACAAACTGAATTGGTCCACTCACACAGACAGCATCGTGAAGAAGGCGCAGCAGCGCCTCTTCAACCTCAGGAGGCTGAAGAAATTCGGCTTGTCACCAAAAGCACTCACAAACTTCTACAGATGCACAATCGAGAGCATCCTGGCGGGCTGCATCACCGCCTGGTACGGCAACTGCTCCGCCCACAACCGTAAGGCTCTCCAGAGGGTAGTGAGGTCTGCACAACGCATCACCGGGGGAAAACTACCTGCCCTCCAGGACACCTACACCACCCGATGTTACAGGAAGGCCATAAAGATCATCAAGGACAACAACCACCCGAGCCACTGCCTGTTCACCCCGCTATCATCCAGAAGGCGAGGTCAGTACAGGTGCATCAAAGCTGGGACCGAGAGACTGAAAAACAGCTTCTATCTCAAGGCCATCAGACTGTTAAACAGCCACCACTAACATTGAGTGGCTGCTGCCAACACACTGACACTAACACTGACTCAACTCCAGCCACTTTAATAATGGGAATTGATGGGAAATGATGTAAAATATATCACTAGCCACTTTAAACAATGCTACCTAATATAATGTTACATACCCTACATTATTCATCTCATATGCATACGTATATACTGTACTCTATATCATCTACTGCATCCTTATGTAATACATGTATCACTAGCCACTTTAACTATGCCACTTTGTTTACATACTCATCTATGTATATACTGTACTCGATACCATCTACTGTATCTTGCCTATGCTGCTCTGTACCATCACTCATTCATATATCTTTATGTACATATTCTTTATCCCCTTACACTGTGTATAAGACAGTAGTTTTGAAATTGTTATAGTTAGAATACTTGTTGGTTATTACTGCATTGTCGGAACTAGAAGCACAAGCATTTCGCTACACTCGCATTAACATCTGCTAACCATGTGTATGTGACAAATAAGATTTGATTTGATTTGATTAGTAATTGATCATTTCTTCCCCTCGAACTCATATTCATTATATAAATACGCCCGTTTAACTTTTATAATTTAAAAAACAAGTCATTAGGTGTAGGCGGGGCCATAAGCAAATAGGTCAACTGGGATATGACTAAATAATTAATCAGGGGGATTTTTCCACAAATAGACAGGTTGTCCTTTCCATAGTAACAAGATTTTATCTAATTTGGCTAACTTTCTATTAAAATGTATTGTAGCGAGATCATTTCTTTCTTTCGGGATATGAATAATGTATGTCCACTTCACCGTCTGACCATTTTATTGGTAAACAACACGATAATGGCAAACTTTTATTTTTAGCAATCCAATATAAAATATGGTGCATTTATCATAATTCGGTTATAATCCAGAGAGGTTAGAAATGTTATATAGATCCTCTGTGAGGCTGTGCAGGGATCCAAATAGCGGATTTAAAAGAAAACATGAATCATCAGCATACATTGACACCTTTGTTTTTAAGCCCTGGATTTCTAGCCCTTTGATATTTTTGTTGGATCTGATTTTAATAGCTAACTTTTCGATGGCCGTAATAAATAGAAATGTCTATCATGGACATCCTTGTTTTACTCTTCTTTACAATTGAATACTTTCTGATAAGTAGACATGATTTACTATTTTACACCTGGCGTTACTATATATAACTTTAACCCATTGTATAAGAGATTCTTCAAAATTCTAATGGTCCAGGCATTTAATTATATGCTCTATGCATTTTGCTAGGATTTTGGCATCACAACACTGTGTAAGGGGTCTCCAGTTTTTTAGGTGGACTGGATCTTTATACTGTATTTACCACCTGGGTCCTATTTCAGTAATAGTGAATTCAGACCTTCTTGCTGAGTATCAGATAGTCTACTGCTTTTATAGGATTGGTTAAAACAGAACTTTGAGTACATTGAAAAAATATTTGATATAACTCAACTGGTGTGCCACCCAGCCCTGAAGTTTTCATGACCTCGAAGGCTTTAATTGCATCTACAAGTTATTCCTCTGTAATTAGGCCTTCACATGAGTCTTTCTGTATAGCTGTTAATTTTACACTATTAAGAGAAAAAAAAGCCTTTACAATTAACTTTAGTTCATGGAGATGGAGGAGACTGAAATTAAAACATGAATCATGGATGACTCTGTCATTTATAGCAAGTTTCAGTAAATTATTTTTGGTCGCATTTCTATGTTGAAGATTTCTTTTTTAAATAGTGTATTTTTCAGTTTTTCGGCTTATTTTTATAATATATTACACTTGATCTTTCTTCAATAAGTTCCTCCATTTCTTTTTGTTTTTCCTCTAACTTATTCTGTGCCTCTATGGCACAGTTTTTATTACCATCTATCTATTTGATGGTCCGACCCCATTCTGTCACCAATCAACACTCTTTAAACATTTGCTGGCAACGAAAATTACATAAGGAATTAGTCAAGACGACTTGCTTGATTGAGCCTCCTCCATGTATATCTCACTAGGTCAGGATATTTAAGCCTCCATATACCCGCTAGTTCCAATATATCCATAATATTCGTAATTTCCTTAAGCGCTACCGTTCAAAAGTTTGGGGTCACTTAGAAATGTCCTTGTTTTTTAAAGAAAGCTCATTTTTTATCCATTAAAATAACATCAAATTGAAATACAGTGTAGACATTGTTAATGTTGTAAATGACTATTCTTTCAAGGACATTTCTAAGTGACCCCAAACTTTTGAACGGTAGTGTATATATTATTGAAGAAGCGTGGATCATCGTTATTTGAACCATGTAGATCAATGAGCCAGATCTGTGTATGGGTCCAGTAGCATATTTAAAAGGATCCACCTTCCTTGCTGATCTGTTTGAACAGTTTGCATATTCGGATCAAAATTATTGTTCATTAATATCATCACCCCTTTTGAGTTTCTTTGCCCATGGGAGAAATATATTTCGCCCCCAGTCATTTTTCCATACAACTTCTTCTAAAGGTGTAGAATGAGTTTCCTGTAAACAATATATATTATATTCCTTCTTAGGGGAAGGAAGCCAGGTAAAGACTGATCGTCTTTTATTATTATCTGCTAAACCATTACAATTATAACCAGCTATACTTATTTCACCACTTGCCATAATGAGATACAAGTTTAGATTATACATACCATAATATGTTTGTAAACTTACCATTAAGAAATACCATGGTAACTGAGTGTTCATATAGCTGTAGCATGATATTTTCACTGTTAAGCATAATGTGGGTGGGACAGTGAGGGTGCCGGAGGGTAGGGCTAATGTTATGTACATAATGTTGCTGCTACCGTCTCGTATGACCGAAAAGAGCTTCTGAACATCAGAACTTGGATTATTCACCTCAAATTGGACGAGGAATTCTTCGGACAACAGCATTTTGAACGCATTCACCTCTGTTTTACTGCATCTAGTTATTTAAAAATGTATATATAAAAAAACATTGCATATCTTAATATCATTTGCATAATAATATCAGCACTTCTACGAAGGATTGTCACCTGTAACAAGGGCTGGCAGTATGAATTCTACATTTTGTCAACAGATGTGGGATGCATAGACACACTCAACCCACCCCATCCAAACAAACACCTCTGCCCCTCTCCCCTTCCATCCATAGATCGACCTTTTGCACACACAAACACAAGCTAACATTTTCAACAGTTGTTCCATCCCGGGCCCCAACTCAAGGGAAGACTTGATGTGTGAATGTGTAAAACAGTTTGGCTATTTACAAATTGAGCAGGAATGGGAAGATTTAATTAACCAATCTAGTCCTAGCTTATAGAGCTCTCCCCCCCCCCAACACCCACACACGCTGGTCCACCGTTATGACCAATCTTCTCAAGAACCTCTGTGCAGTTAGACCATTTTGATTATTCTGTGCCACCATGGCCACAATAAAATGCCCTCTCTCTGATTGTCCGAGTGTGACTCCCTCCCCATGGGTTACTGCAGCCAGTGTAGCCAGCAATGCCAGTACCTGCGGGTACTCCACTCTCATTAGCAGCTTTGAGAAAATCCTAGTATATTATGCTCACCCGTTCGGGGGCTTAGACTTTTGGGCCTACGCTACCAGGCAGGCTCAGACTCTTGATGGGGTGGTGCTGCATCAGTGAGTCTCTGACTGCGTTCAACTTTCTGTCATGGCTGCATAGCCTACTTGCAGTAGGAAACCATGTGTTTGGTGTATTTGATACCATTCCACAAATTCCGCTCCCGCCTTCACCACGAGCCCATACTCCCCAATGAAGGTACCACCAACATCCTGTGCTGCATACTGTGCCTTTTTTATGTCCTCTTGTTTATAGTGTTTTTATTTCTACCTTGTTGATTACTGCCTACTTTTTGGCTTGGGGTACTTTGTGTACCAGTTCCTTGTAATTGGGGATTTATTATTTCATGAATTATCCTATCTTTTATCTATTTATAAATACTATACATAAAAAATATAATACCAATTATTTTACAACATTCCCTAACTTGAATAGTATAGTGTATTTATAGTTAAAGTATTAATTGTTGTATTTTATTATTTCTGTGAAAAATATATATAAAATAATTAACTCCAGAGCACCAAATTTTCGCGCTTTGATATTGTCTGTATATCAAATAAGGCATTCTCTTATCTTGTTCTCTATTTTAAGTTCAATAACATTGACAGTTTAGTTTCAGCTTTTTCGTTTATTTTTCTCATTTGAAAGGCTCGCCTTCCATCTTTTTACGGACATGACCAAGCACGCCTAATTTATCATTTATAGATTTTAGCAGTTTGGTTTCCACGCTTAGCGTACAAGGTGGTGAAAAAGGTCATCCGTGTCAGTCAAAGAGTCTCTTCCTTTTCCTTTAGAGTTTGGTTTTCTATTGTTTCTGTGTTTACTCTCTGCTATGTTTTGGTGTTGACTGTGTTGGTTGTCTTTGTCTATACAATTCTCTAGCCTTACAAGCTGTTTTGAGTTATCCAGTGTGGATGTTGTTGCACACGAGTGAGCAGATCAGCATAGAAGTACTATTATTTAGTCAGTTTTAGGGACATTAATTTATATGCTTTTTCACGAGGCATTCTGAACCGCCATGCTACCTTCTTATTGAGTCATTGTTAGTTTTACACTTAAGACATGCCGTTGTGCTGTAGAATTTGTGAATGTTGTCTCTTGATTTAAAAAAAATAATACTCAGCAATCTACACACAATACTCCATAATGACAAAGCGAAAACAGGTTTTTAGAAAAAAATAAAAAAAGTATTACAAATTTAAAAAACATACCTTATGTACCTTCAAGGGCTTTTCTACATTGTAGACATCAAAACTCTGAAATAACACATGCAATTATGTAGTAACCAAAAAAGTGTTAAACTAACTAGAAAATCATATAATATAAAATAATGGAATGGGACTTCTACGCATATCTTGTCAGCTATATGAACACACCTACAGACTATGGCATTGCCCATTGCCAGATAACATACAGTAGTCCAACTCATATTCTGTTCTTCTGAAATACATTTTGTAATTAACGCATTTGTATCTTTATCTTTTTTAAATTAAACTGATTTGGTGAGGGCTGCAAGATGTTTACCAGGTTTATTTGCCATTAAGTACTAGGCTTTATTTGAGATGAACCTGTATTTGTTGGCTCACTTCAAAATTGTATTTTTTTCTTTACCAAATAAAGATTTTGTGCTTTTTCTAAAATAGTGATTTATTTTTCTTTAATTTTAATTTCTAACTCAGATTTAACTATTGCGGAATATGAAATTATCATTCCCCTAATTAGATCAAGTTATTTTGCAGGGTGTGCGTGTGTCAGGCAACCCGCAGGCCAGGGCGTACAGAGCTAGTTTAGTCAGTCTCCCATAGGAATTACCTGTTAGCATAGGCACATACACACACACACCATGTAATCCCTTCCATATGAAATGTGTGTCTCGTGCCAGACAGTCAGAGCCCGTGGGGTGCAGTAGAGTACTGGCTTGCCACTCATTCCTCTACCATCAAGGCTCAGTTCACCCCTGGGGACCGGTGTCTTATTTCTCAAAGATTCAGATTGGTTTTTGCATGTTCCACCATCCTGACATCAGCCCATTCCTTTAAAGGATCTAGTAACATTTCCACCTGCAACTTTCGCCAAATGTCAATTGCATACCAGTAGTAGCAAAGGAATATATATCCATGAGTGTAAAACATACTTTTCAGAACGTAGCATTTTATATGTGACTATCTGGTCCGGCTGCACTCTGATTCTACCATATTGCGGACACTTATCAGTCCTTTCAGATCTACATGAATGGCGGGGGGGCTTGATATTGGGCAAAATTTCAGAACACACTGAATGGATTTACTTCAAGACTGAAACATTTGTACTAGAATAATTCCATATAATTCTCTGTTGGCCTCCAATTATATTGGATCGAATTAAAACCACTTTTCTATTGTGTTCCCCCTACCTCTAACCCACTTCTTTCACTCTCTCGTTCTCTCTCTCTCTCTCTTTCTTTCCCTGTGATCTCTCTCGTTCTCTCTCTCTCTTTCCCTCTCTGATCTCTCTCTTTCCCTCTCTGATCTCTCTCTCTCTCTCTTTCCCTCTGATCTCTCTCTCTCTCTCTTTCCCTCTCTGATCTCTCTCTCTCTCTTTCCCTCTCTGATCTCTCTCTCTCTCTTTGCCTCTCTGATCTCTCTCGTTCTCTCTCTCTCTCTCTGATCTCTCTCTGTCTCTCTAGAAAGAGCAAGAGGTTATTTGCTGAACTGTGGAGCATCGACGACAGAAAGGCTCTTTTGGACTGGGTGCAGCTAAACTCCTGATCACACACACTCAGAAATCCCTGGCCATTGTGACTCTAAGCCTGGTTTGTCCTCTTGTGTTCTCCATAAAGTCTCTCTAGCCCTGACTCAGGAAGGACTAAAGCCCTGAGGGAACAGGAGGAACAGCATTAATCTCTGTATCTATAGAAAATGGACACACACACCATTAAATGCCAAAGCACATGCAAGTGCGCGGCGGATTAGCGGGGCCAGTGATGCGAGACCTATCTCTAAACCCAGTAATTTTTTTAATTGAACCTTTATTAAACTAGGCAAGTCAGTTAAGAACACATTCTTATTTGCAATGACGGCCTACACAGGCCAAACCCGGGTGACGCTGAGCCAATTGTGCGCCGCCCTATGGGACTCCCAATCACGGCCGGTTATGACACAGCCTGGATTTGAACCAGAGTGTCTGTAGTTTTTCTTTGGTACCAGGTAGTTTAATTGTATTAAAGTAAGTAAATACCTAAAGCTACCCAGTTACCATTGTTGGTCAATACCAGCTGAAACAGCAAGTTTATCTATGGTTAGGGAAACTCATAGCGTTAATGGCATGGCTGCACGCTTGCTGTGAATCCAGTATGAGACCGCGCAGAGAAGCAGGGGATAGCGTTATTTTGACAAGCATAGGCGAGAGACGTGTTTTGATAATGCAACCTATGGTTTACAGAATGAAGTCAGGAATTTGCATTTGAGACAGGATTTTGGATTTTGGTTTCAGTGTGATTGGGACTGGATAGGAAAATAGCCTAGGCTCTAGGACAGGAGAAGATAGTTTTCCCTCATGCCTCTCTGAATTGTTCAGACTTCATGTCTGTGATAGAGAGGCCTATGTAGTGAATTTTGCATAGGCCTAGCAAATTTGAGACTGTCTGAAGAGACACAATGACAGCCCAAAGAGGCACATGTTATTTTCTAGGTTACTGTAGGGGTTTCCTGTAGGGTTTATTAACTGCATTCAAGTCCCGTGTGCAGTTCAGCAGTGTGCTTTGAATTCATGGCGACTTTGTGTGAAGTAAATGCGCTAGGCTAAAGGCAACCTGTTTGGATAATGTGCTATTTTATTTTATGCTAATCTGATGCTGCGTATGTTGTGTATTTTGTGGAAATGCATTAGTGCCAACATTGGGTAATATTTTTGTAATTTCCCAGGTCTTGTCATTTACATTTTTTGGTTGAAATGTGAATAGCGTCCCCGGGACAGTCCCAGGCTCCTGGTTACCCATGTTAATCCCTAATTCAGATTTAGTCTGGCTACCAGTCTGTTTAGCTATCATTCCACTCCTTGCCACTCCTGTCATTTGGCAAGTGACAGGAGTGGAATGTTATCTAAAATGACTGTTACCTAGCCTAATTCAGGCTGTGTGGGTAGAAGGAATTCAGGCTTGTACAATTCAATAAAAAAACAACTTTATTCAGACTGTTGAATCTTTGTGTTCATTTCTCTAGTGTGAAACTCACTCTCTAATGAAATACTTATCTTCCATTTTTAATGTCTGATTTAGTTTCAGTGATACCATTTGGGTAACGCTTTACTTGACACCTAGTGTCATAACAGCAGACATAATATGGTCATAACACTGTTATGACCCATATTTACGCCTGTTGTGACATTGTGTTATTTTATGGCTGGTTATGACACCTAAATTAGTTTCAAAACCCACATTTTATTTCAAGTCATGTTTTTTCATAATATTTTAAATAACAAGAAGCATTATGACCATCGTGTTACTTTACTTAGACTAAGAAAATAAACTTTATGAAACTGTCAAAAAGCGTTATGACCATCATAACCATATAAACCAGAAAGGCCTATCAAATCAAATTTTATTTGTCACATGCACCGAATACAACCTTACAGTGAAATACTTACTTACAAGCCCTTAACCAACAATGTAGTTTTAAGAAAATACCTTTAAAAAAATTAAGAAATAAAAGTAACAAATAATTCAAGTGCAGCAGTAAAATAACAAAAGGCGGCTATATACAGGGGGTACCGCTACAGAGTCAATGTGTGGGTCACTGGTGTCAAGGTAATATGTACATGTAGATATAGTTATTAAAGTAACCATGTATAGATATTAACTGAGAGTAGCAGCAGCATAGAGGAGGGCAGGGGGGGGCAATCCAAATAGTCTGGGTAACCATTTAATTAGATGTTCAGTAGTCTTATTACTTGGGGGTAGAAGCTGTTTAGAAGCCTCTTGGACCTAGACTTGGCACTCAGGTATTGCTTCCCGTGCGGTAGCAGAGTGGCTGGAGTCTTTGACAATTTTTAGGGCCTTCCTCTGACACCGCCTGGTATAGAGGTCCTGGATGGCAGGAAGCTTGGCCCCGGTGATGTACTGGGCCGTACGGACCTTGCTGTCTGAAGCCAAGCAGTTGCCATACCAGGCAGTGATGCAACCCGTCAGGATGCTCTCGATGGTGCAGCTGTAAAACCTTTGGCATGGGCTCTGAGGACCCATGCCAAATATTTTCAGTCTCCTGAGGGGGAATAGGTTTTGTTGTGCCCTCTAAACGACTGTCTTGGTATGCTTGGACCATGTTAGTTTGTTGGTAAATTTGAAGCTCTCAACCTGCTCTACTACAGCCCCGTAGATGAGAATGGGGGCGTGCTCGGTTCTCCTTTTCCTGTAGTCCACAATCAACTCCTTTGTCTTGATCACATTGAGGGAGGGGTTGGTGTCCTTGCACCAAACGGTCAGGTCTCTGACCTCCCTATCGTCTCATTGTTGTCGGAGATCAGGCCTACCACTGTTGTGTCATCTGCAAACTTAATGATGGTGTTGGAGTCGTGCCTGGCCTTGCAGTCATGAGTGAACAGGGAGTACAGGAGGGGACTGTGAACGCACCCCTGAGGGGCCCCCATGTGGGGGATGTGTTGTTACCATCTGGGGGCGTCCCGTCAGGAAGTCCAGGATCCAGTTGCAGAGGGAGGTGTTTAGTCCCAGGGTCCTAATGATGAGCTTTGAGGGCACTATGGTGTTGAATGCTGAGCTGTAGTCAGTGAATAGCATTCTCATGTAGGTGTTCCTTTTGTCCAGTTGTGAAAGGGCAATGTGGAGTGCAATAGAGATTGCATAATCTGTGGATCTGTTGGGGCGGTATGCACATTGGAGTGGGTTTCTGGGATAATGGTGTTGATGTGAGCCATGACCAGCCTTTCAAAGCACCTCATGGCTACAGACGTGAGTGCTATGGGTTGGTAGTCATTTAGGCAGGTTACCTTAGTGTTCTTGGGCACAGGGACTATGGTGGTCTGCTTGAAACATGTGTATATTACAGACTCGGACCGGGAGAGGTTGAAAATGTCAGTGAAGACACTTGCCAGTTGGTCAGCGCATGATCGGAGTACACGTCCTGGTAATCTGTCTGGCCCCGCATCCTTGTGAATGTTGACCTGTTTAAAGGTCTTACTCAAATCGACTGCGGAGAGCGTGATCACACAGTCGTCCGGAACAGCTGATGCTCTCATGCATATTTCAGTGTTACTTGCCTCGAAGCGAGCATAGAAGTAATTTAGCTCATCTTTTAGGCTTGTGTCACTGAGCAGCTCTCGGCTGTGCTTCCCTTTGTAGTCTGTAATAGTTTGCAAGCCCTGCCACATCTGACGAGCGTCGGAGCCGGTGTAATACGATTCAATCTTAGTCCTGTATTGATGCTTTGCCTGTTTGATGGTTCGTCGGATGGCATAGCGGGATTTCTTATAATCTTCCGGGTTAGAGTCCCGCTCCTTGAAAGCGGCAGCTCTACCCTTTAGCTCAGTGCGAATGTTGCCTGTAATCCATGGTTTCTGGTTGGGGTATGTACGTACAGTCACTGTGGGGATGATGTCATCGATGCACTTATTGATGAAGCCAGTGACTGATGTTGTGACTTCCAATGCCATCGGAAATCTGTGCTAGCAAAACAGTCCTGTAGTTTAGCATCTACTTCATCTGACCACTTTTTTATTGACCGAGTCACTGGTCCTTCCTGCTTTAATTTTAGCTTGTAAGCAGGAATCAGGAGGATAGAATTATGGTCAGATTTGCCAAATGGAGGCCGAGGGACAGCTGTGTACACGTCTCTGTGTGTGTGGAGTAAAGGCGGTCTAGAGTTTTTTTCCACCTCTGGTTGCACATTTAACATGCTGATAGAAGTTCAGTAAAACAGATTTAAGTTTCCCTGCATTAACGTCCCCCGGCCACTAGGAGCGGTGCCTCTGGAAGAACATTTTCCTGTTTGCTTATGGCGGTGTACAGCTCATTGAGTGCGGTCTCAGTGCCAGCATTGGTCTGTGGTGTTATGTAGACAGCTACGAAAAATACAGATAAACTGTCTAGGTAGATAGTGTGGTCTACAGCTTTTCATAAAGATACTCTACCTAAGGCGAGCAAAATCTCGAGGCTTCCTTAGATATCGTTTACCAGCTGTTGTTTACAAATATACATAGGCCACCACCCCGTCTTACCAAAGTCTGTTCTCATATCCTGCCTTTAGAGTGTATATGTTGTTAATGTCGTCGTTCAGCCACGACTCAGTGAAACATACTTTTTGTCCTGTTGGTAGAATATACGTGCTCTTAGTTCGTCCCAATTATTTTCCAGCTATTGAAAGTTGGCTAACAGTACGGATGGCAAAGGCAGATTAGCCACTCGTCGCCTGATCCTCACAAGGCTCCCTGATCTCCTTCCGTGAAATCTCAGTTTCTTTCTCCTGTGAATGACGGGGATGAGGGCCTGTTCGAGTGTTTGGAGTATATCCTTCCCGTCTGACTCATTATAGAGAAATTCTTCGTACAGTTCAAGTTGAGTAATCGCTGAGACGGTAGCAGCAACATTATGTACAAAATAAGTTACAAACAAAATAGTACGGTTGGTTAAGGGACAATAAAACCGCAGCCATCTCTCATCAAAAAGCGGTTGTCTTGTCCCGTTTGTGAATCTGCTCCTGCGTTCATCCCAGTCACCAGAAACCGAGAATTGGGTTAGGTGCATGTCTGACATCAATGTGTGCACAATTACAATGATAATTTAATATGGGTAATTTCATTGTTTTTTATATAACATAAACATAAGTTAAACATAAGTTATGACCTACTACATGAGTGTAAAAACCCACAAAACCTACCACGGGAGTTATTTTATGGCTGGTTATGACTCATTAATTGTGCACACATAAAAAGTCATTAAATAATGCAATATATGTGACAACAGGTCTAAATATGTTATGACGCCTGGCATCAAGTAAAGTGTTACCAAAGTTGACAGCAAATATGAAATGCAGCATGTGTGGTAGGTGTGGTAGGACTATGATATCATGCGATTGACAATTTTTTACTGAACTAGAGAATTCATGTAAGCCATGCAACGTTAGGCCTAGGAGAGAGAGGTGATGAGTCATCAGTCAAAAAGCGGTTGTCTCACACACTCCGCCTTTCATTCCATCAACTCGACCGCCTAAACTGCGGTGCACCAGTGCCCAACAAGCTGAGAGCATCAACATTACATACACACTCTAGCCGACTACATTCCAAAAAATGCTGGGTTGTTTGGATGACCCAACTGTTGGTTTGCAGGTATTGGGTAACTTGCGTTGTTTTCTTTAAACGGAGGAAGGTTGGGTTGTTGATGCTGGGTTATTGAGATATGACCCAGTGGGTCAGATCAGAAGACTGGAGGTGTGGTTTAGTAGGGGCGTGGCTTTCAGAAAATAATTTTTGGACACCTGTAAGAGTAAATGTCATGCCGGTTCATCTGTTCTGTTGTATTATCACGTTAAGGTTCAACACTGATACTTTTGTAGCTTTACACAAGTGTATGTGTCCCTTAAGAGCATATGCATATCCCAATGTTGGGATAGTTTCCACTTTTTTTGCAATATGTAAAAAATTATAATTTTATAGTACAATATGTAATGTGTAAAAACTATTCAAGGAAAATGTATGTGTACAAACTTAACCATGATGAACATGAAATTACATTTACTCTCACGGTTGGCCAAAATAACTATCTGAAAGCCACGCCCCTAATATGCCAAGCCTCCTGAAAATAGCCTGTAGATGGGTTGGTTGTTTAGCCACAAAACCGACGAGTGCGCAACTATGGGGCAAAACAGAAGGGGTTGGCTTAGATTGTTGATAACATGTAAACTATATTAAGCCTCAAATGTTTATTAAAAATATAAACATATTTTCACAATGAGCACTTGTCTCTCAAATACATAGTACAGTTGTTTGTTAGCTAGCTAGTTAGCGAATTTATATTAGCATAGACGTGATATTAGTCAAAACACACACACAAAAAACATGGTATCAAGAACAAGATAAAAAATGTAGCTGCAAGCAGCAATGCCAGGGTTCAAGCTGTGGGTTCACTTTGCCACCATTAGGACAAATTGGAAACATTTCCCTATTTATGCTTTCTGTACTCTTTACCATGCTTGCCAAATATCAATATTCAAAATCAAACAGATGATTTTACTGTATTTTGGATTTTTTTTATAATGGTGATTAATTTCAAACGTATTCTTCTCCAGAATCGCTGGACCGATAGGCACTAAATTTGGTACGGTATGTAGCATCTATGGACGCACGTCTTTCAACGCAACATTTTCCAATAGTCTAGCAAAAACAACATGACCGCTATAAGCCAATGAGCCATCATTCAAGTTTTTTCCTCTCCAACAGCACCACCATGTGGCCAAATGTGGCTCTACAGGTTAGATTTGTCACTCATCTCCCTGAGCGTGTGTGCCATTACTCTGAGTCAAACCGATCAAGTGATATAAGATGTGCCTTTATAGCGCCACCATGTGGTCGATCTGCATGTGCTTGCATATGTTGTCTTGACAGCGTTTGGAACACACATTTTTTTCCAATACTAATATCTGAGTCTGATTTATATGCATTTATGTGCCAGGTCATGCCCATCTGAATATTTATTGTTGGTTTAGGTACTAGTCTGGAAAATGTTGCATTGAGTAACATTGGTCCATAGATGCTACATATCAAGTTTCGTGCAGATCGGTCATTCGATGCCAGAGGAGTAGCTCTTTTTCTCTTTTTTTTTTATTTCTTACTAAATTCAGAATGGTGGAAAATCTATATTGGAAGACACTATGGGTTCTTGAGGCAAATCAAATTTTATTTGTCACATACACATGGATAGCAGATGTTAATGCGAGTGTAACGAAAGGCTTGTGCGTCTAGTTCCAACAGTGCAGTAATATCTAACAAATAATCAAACAATTCCCCAACAACTACCTAATACACACAAATCTAAAGGGATGAATGAGAATATGTAAGTATATGGATGAGCGATGACCGAGCGGCATAGGAAAAGTGCAATAAATGGTATAAAATACAGTATATACATGTGATATGAGTAATGTAAGACATGTAAACATTAAGTGGCATTTTTTAGAGTGCATAGTATAAAGTGTCTAGTGATCCATTTATTAAAGTGGCCAGTGATTGGGGTCTCAATGTAAGGCAGCAGCCTCTCTGAGTTAGTGATTGCTGTAGCAGTCTGATGGCCCTGAGATAGAAGCTGTTTTTCAGTCTCTCGGTCCCAGCTTTGATGCAACTGTACTGACCTTGCCTTCTGGATGGTAGTGGTGTGAACAGGTAGTGGCTCGGGTGATTGAATTCCTTGATGATCTTTTTGGCCTTCCTATGACATCGGGTGCTATAAGGTGTCATGGAGGGCAGGCAGTTTGCCCTCGGTGATGCGTTGTGCAGACCACACCACCCTCTGGAGAGCCTTGGCCGTTTCTGTACCAGGCTGTGATACAGCCCGACAGGATGCTCTTGATTGTGCATCTATAAAAGTTTGTCAGGGTTTTGGGTGAGAAACCAAATTTCTTCAGCCTCCTGAGATTGAAGTGGCACTGCTGTTCTTTCTTCACCACATTGTCTGTGTGAGTGGACCATTTCAGTTTGTGTGTGATGTGTACACCGAGGAACTTAAAACTTTCCACCTTCTCCACAAATATGTTTTGTGTGAAGAGAGGGACCTATGTACCAATCTTTTGGATGCTAGCTAACATGGGGTGAGAGGCGTGACCATTGCATGTTAACCTCTCTGCGCACCGAACACGGTAGAGGGATGAAATTCGACAACATATGGTGATCGCTACATAAATAGTCATATTAAACATTCATGAAAATACAAGTGTCTCACATGTTTCGAAAGCCGAGAATCTTGCTAATCCAACTGCGTTGTCAGATTTAAAAAAGGATTTACTGCGAAAGAATACGATGCGATTATCTGAGGATAGAGCCCCATAAAAAACAACTATTTCAACCATCACAGGCGTAACAAAATCACAAACTGCAATAAAATAAATAGTTTACCTTTGACGATCTTCCTCTGTTTGCAATCCCGATGCTCACTGTTACACAATGAATGGTCTTTTGTTTGATAAAATCAATTTTTGACACGAAACATTTTGTGAACCGCTTGTGTCGTGAATTCCGTCTCATTCCATTTTCGACGACACATTCGAGGTAAATACACACACAAAACGTGACTTTTCCAGTCATGTTTGGTTTCATTGCAATCAACTGGTTTGTTTGTAACACAACCAAACCAATGGGTCATTTCGTATTGACTGAAAGAAACCGATTTGAAGACAAGTAATGACATCATTGTGCACCAATGATATGACCCCTGTTTCGTTGATAGACTATTTTAACCCAATGACCACTGATCGTCTTGAAATCTAGCTGGGTAGATAGCCAATGAGCTGAGGTAAACTGCAATATGTAATGTTTATGTGTTGGAAGACCAACCCATGTAGTAAACTCCGGAGTAAAGAGGTTAATTCGCCATTGACAATTCATACCGGAAGGAGCCACGCATGTTGCACACAGCATTCTTTTGGTAAAGAGCATATTCAGCTGTATCAATCAGTATGGCAACTAAGGAATATTTTTTGAACGGAGAGAACATAGTTTTGGACTGGTAAGTTATTTTCATGCTAATGCCGTTGTTTGAAATTAATAATATAAAATGTTGTTTGTGAAATGAAATAGCCTATTTGAGGCTGTTGAGGGGAGGGCAGGCCCACAACAATGGCCAAAGTGAAATGGAGACAGTAGATACAGCTGGTCTGTTGTAATATAATAAAGACAGTAGATCTAGCTGGTCTGTCATAATACACTGCTAAAAAAATAAATAAAGGGAACACTAAAATAACACATCCTAGATCTGAATGAATGAAATATTTTTATTAAATATATTTCATTCATTCATTCAATGTGCTGACAACAAAATCACACAAAAATTATCAATGGAAATCAAATGTATCAACCCATGGAGGTCTGGATTTGGAGTCACACTCAAAATTAAAGTGGAAAACCCCACTACAGGCTGATCCAACTTTGATGTAATGTCCTTAAAACAAGTCAAAATGAGGCTCAGTAGTGTGTGTGGCCTCCATGTGCCTGTATGGCCTCCCTACAACGCCTGGACATGCTCCTGATGAGGCTCCTGGACAGTCTGTGGTGCAACGTTGGTGGATGGAGCGAGACATGATGTCCCAGATGTGCTCAATTGGATTCAGGTCTGGGGAACGGGCGGGCCAGTCCATAGCATCAATGCCTTCCTCTTGCATGAACTGCTGACACACTCCAGCCAGATGAGGTCTAGCATTGTCTTGCATTAGGAGGAACTCAGGGCCAACCGCACCAGCATATGGTCTCACAAGGGGTCTGAGGATCTCATCTCGGTACCTAATGGCAGTCAGGCTACCTCTGGCGAGCACATGGAGGACTGTGCGGCCCCCCAAAGAAATGCCACCCCACACCATGACTGACCCACCGCCAAACCGGTGGGAGACATGGTTAAGAAAGAGTGTTCTGAACACTGATGTTAACCTTACTTGTTATAACCTTTTTAGACGAGACAGATTCCAAAGGTGGTGGAGTGGCAATCTTTACCAAGGACCACCTTCAGTGCTCGGTTGTCTCCACGAAGTCTGTCCCCAAACAATTTGACTTTCTGGTTTTCAGCATTAAGCTTTCAAATAGTTATTTGTTGACTGTTGCTGGGTGTTACCGTCCACCATCAGCATTGGCCTGTAACCTGGCCCAAAGCTTTCTCCTGGCCCAAGCTCATTTAATAACTACCATTGTGTCGCTGAGTTGTCATAATGTTTCAGCAAATGTACATTATCCCAAGGGCATTGAAAGACACAATGTAAGTAACCTAATGTCCCTCTTTACTGCCCTGAATGCCACTGCTGATCCTACAGCTATTGTATGCAGTGATCATATGCTTATGAACCAGAGTAATACTGTTAGCACTGAGGCGGTGTGCCCTAGCAGGAAGTCCAATGTGGCAGCTCACCCTGCACTAACATAAATAACCCGAGTATGTCTACCTTTGCTAAGCTTCTTAGTAAAGCAAGAAAAACAATCAAGCATCCCAGAAAAGTGTTAAAATAGCTCATGTTAACATATGCAGCTTAAGAAAAGGGTTAATGAAATCAATAATTTGCTAGTAACAGATGACATTCATATTCTGACAATCTCTGAAAATCACTTCAATAATACCTTTGATGATACAGTGGTAGCAATACATGGTTATAAGATTTACAGAAAATACAGAAATGCCAAAGGTGGAGTTGTGGCTGTTTATATTCACAACCACATTCCTGTAAAGCTTATAGACTATCTCATGTTAAATACTGTTGAAGTAATATGGATACAGGTTCATCTGCCTCACCTAAAGCCCATTTTTGTAGGAAGCTGCTACAGTATAAACCACCAAGTGTTTAAAGTCAGTATCTGGATAACATGTGGAATGCTTGATAACGTATGTGATAATGATATATGTCGATAATGTATGTGATAATAATATGTCATGGAAATTGCAAGATTATGTTATGCATTAATTATGCATTATTATAATGCTTGTATTGCATTATAATGTTGTTTATTCGACAGAATAGAGTGTTCTGTTAACTATTGTGTGTGTTCTACTGAGGATGGGCCTCTATGAGATAACACTGACAGAGGAGATTTACGATGTCTTTGGGTGATAAAACCTAAAGAGCATTCCAGAGAACATGAGGAAATGGTTCTGTGCTATGAAGTACCAGGAACGAGATTAGAACCTCGTTTTAGGGACCAAACTGAACGATAATTTATAGCGAATACTATTTGGCTACAGGATACTCCTTTCCATTTATAAAGTATTCCTTTGTGAATTGTTCCTAATATCTGTGGTTTGTTATGTCAACTAGGGGTGTGTATCTTTGCTATAAAAGATCTCAGTAGCCATTGAGTTGTCACTTTAAATGGTTCATTAGAAAGGGTGCATCATTGAAAGTCATTGCTATTGCAAAGCTCTTATTATTAAAGATGTAGTTTAAGTATAACTCTGACTCGTGTGTGAAGTTTGACTCTCTCCTCATTTGGTAATACAGAAATTAACCACCACAGATATCAATAGAGAGGTATATTTTATGGGTTATTTAAATATTCCCTGGCTTTCATCAGCCTGCCCACTCAAGAGAAAGCTTCAAACTCTAACTAGGGCCTGCAACCTAGTTCAGGTTATCAATCAACCTACCAGGGTAGTGACAAACAGCATGAATGAAATCATCAACATGTATTGATCACATCTTTACTAATGCTGCAGAAATGTGTTTTAAAGCAGTATCCAAATCCATCTACAATATAGTAGCCAGACATTTCTAATATAGTATATAAGAGGTCATACAATAGGCTTTTTTTTACCCCCTTTTTCTCCCCAACTTTGTGGTATCCAATTGTTTTTAGTACCTACTAGCTTGTCTCATCGCTACAACTCCCATACGGGCTCGGGAGAGACGAAGGTTGAAAGTAATGCATCCTCCGATACACTTAACACAGCGTGCATCCAACCTGGAAGCCAGCCGCACCAATGTGTCGGAGGAAACACCGTGCACCTGGCAACCTTGGTTAGCGCGCACTGCGCCCGGCCCGCCACAGGTGAGACAAGGACATCCCTACCGGCCAAGCCCTCACTAACCCGGACAATCCTAGGCCAATTGTGCATCGCCCCACGGACCCCCCAGTCGCGGCCGGTTACGACAGAGCCTGGGCGCGAACCCAGAGTCTCTGATGGCACAGCTGGCGCTGCAGTACAGCGCCCTTAACCACTGCGCCACCCGGGAGGACCCTACAATAGGTTTTTTAATGCCTCATCTCATCTGTCACAAAAAAAACGAAAGCGCACCATGGCGCAGTTCTGTAAGGCTAAGAAACTAAACAGAAAACAAGATCCCACAAACTCAGGTGGAAAACAGGCTGCCTAAGTATGATTGGGAACCACACTCGGCCAAAAACAAAGAAATAGAAAACATAGAATTTCCCACCCGAGTCACACCCTGACCTAACCAAACATAGAGAATAATAAGGATCTCTAAGGTCAGACCTTAGTTTCTTAGCCTTACAGAACTGCGCCATGGTGCGCTTTCGTTTTTTTTGTCTTGTTATTTTGTTTTGGTGTCATCAATAAAAAGACGATGTATATGCCTACCACGCTGCGCCATGGTCCACTCTTCATTCTCCAAACGAGAGCCGTTACAGAAGATCCCTCCAAAAACAGACCAAGCAGCGTGGCCAGGAGGACTGGACATGGGAGGACATCTTAGACGGTAAAGGATCCTGGACGTGGGAGGAGATCCAGGCCGGAATGGATCGCCTTCCATGGGAGCAGACGGAGGCAGCAAGGGAGGAACAACGTCGACACCGGGGTTAGCGACCTCGAAGCAACACACGGGGAGATTGGCAGAGTCAGGGCTTAGACCTGAGCCAACTCCCCTTGATTACTGTGGGGAGCATGTGACTGGTCAGGCACCGGGTTATGCGGTCATGTGCACTGTGTCTCCAGCTTTGCTGCTGAACCCCTAACCAGAAAAAACACAATAAGGTTTCACCATCTTCGCTGCTGAACCCTTAATAATAATAAATAGCTGCAAGCAGCAATGCCAGGGTTCAAGCTGTAGACCACTTTGCTACCATTAGAACAAATTGGGCACATTGCCCTAGGAGGAGCTACTTCTGCTCTCCTTACTAAATGTTGTCTTCTCCAGGACGGTTAAACCGATCGGCACCAAATTTGTTATATAGCATCTATGGATGCATATCTTTAAACGC
This sequence comes from Oncorhynchus kisutch, assembly GCF_002021735.2. Lineage (NCBI taxonomy): Eukaryota > Metazoa > Chordata > Actinopteri > Salmoniformes > Salmonidae > Oncorhynchus > Oncorhynchus kisutch. Next base: position 46,864,988 of record NC_034176.2, read on the forward strand.
AATATTTTCCATGACTCTTGCTCAAATGGAGATCCATAATAATAATAAAAAACAATATGGCCGCAATAAGTCAACCTTTCCTGTCCAACAGAGCCACCATGCGGCCAAACGGAATCATATTTTACAGTTTAGCTAGACTCATATCCCTTAGCATTTGTGCCCAATTCCATCCCTTTGAGTAAAAATATCAAGAGATATAAACATGTGCCCGTTATAGTGCCGCCATGTCATTGATCTAAATGCTTAGATATGCTGAGTCTTGACAGTGTTTGGAACATGTGTACTAAAAATAGATTACATTAAAAAGTGCTGGGTCAACACCACATGAACATGAATAAAAACCAAATGAACCCATTTTTAGGTAAACCCAACATAGCTGCGTCAAAATAACACAGCATGGGTAGTGTCCAATATTTAGCCAGCGCTGGGCTACCAAATAACACAAATTAGATGTTTTTTAACCAAGCATTTTTCTGTAGAGAGAGAGAGAAAGAGAGAGAGAGAGAGAGAGAGAGAGGAGAGAGAGAGAGAGAGAGAGAGAGAGAGAGAGAGAGAGAGAGAGAGAGAGGCGGTGTCAAAGCCAATTGTTGCTGATCTAGGCGGTGATTCGACCACACTGTTTGTCCTCTCCAAGGCTTTCCCCCTCTGCTTTGCGAACAATAACCTTTCCATTTTCTGCATCTCATAACCTACTCTTTCCTCCATCTGGGATTTGGTCTACCTTTCTTTTCAACGTTTGGCAGATGTGGACATGGATCGTATCTGGGTTTATTAAGAAGTCGTTGACGGGGTCTCTCTCGAATATGAGTTTCCCCGCAAGAGCTCTCACTTTGGCGGGGCAACTTTCCCGTGCACCTCGGCGCTCAGCCTGGTGATGCTTAGCCTGGTGACCACTTTCCCTCTTCATTCACTGAAAGGGGAAGTTTAAACACACACCGGCGGATTTGGTCTCGCATTCAATAGCCTACACACGGTTTTATAAAAAACAAAAAGGAGTAAATTAAAATGCAGAAGAGTGTCAGGTTTAATGAGGGACACGCTCTGTTCCTCTCAGTCGTTGCGCGTAAGGAGGGTACCAAGCGCGGTTATTTGAGCAAGAAGACCACGGAGAACAGCAGGTGGCACGAGAAGTTCTTTGCGCTGTACCAAAACGTGTTTTTTTACTTTGAAAACGAGCAGAGTGTACGCCCTGCCGGGATTTACCTCTTGGAGGGCTGCACCTGTGAGAGTGTGCCTGTTCCGAAGGTCTCCACTGCGGGAAAGGAGACCCTCGACAAACAGGTGAGAGAGAGACTTACGCAATCTGTGTATCTGTCTGTGGCTGCCAAACTTTCCCGCTGCAGCCTAAACTCTGATACCGGTAATATGTTTTCAGAACAGCTGCCCAGAGCATTCAGTCAACGAGAAAGGGAGAGGTAAAGCAGACGATCAGAACAAGATAGGGTGGTGAAGTGGACGTTGAAAGGATCAGAGTGATGATGGCACTTAATTGGCTTCATGCAGTATTCAAAATGTCAATCCTCTTTCCTATTTCCTACACCTCTTTCCTACACTATTCCTATAGTGTGAACAGTTCTCTTCCCACCCCTCTCATGTAGGCCTACACCCTGTGATTTGGCAGCAAAATGTTATTTTCACTGATATGAAAATGACAGTTGCTGTCCACATTCAAATGTTCCTGTGTGTGAGTCATTTGAATGACATTTTCTGCATGTAGGGAAACCTGTTGAATGCGATCATATCATTGATTCATTTCAGGCTCTATCAAACATAAACAAATAATCTTATGGAATAGAGACAGTTGCTGTTGGAACTATATTTCAGTCACAAGCCATGGGTGCAGTATGTTATGAGATTTTGGCACTTATTATTGCCTTTATATCGATTCTGTTCCTGTTCTATGAGCCTTTGTGGTGACACACACATATTAAAGAGACAATTGAAAAAAGGAGAGAGAGAGGGATAGATGATAAAGGCTAGTGTTTAAAGCCTTGTGTAGGCCTGTGTCTCCCACAGAAAGCTTTTAAAGCCTTGTGTTAGGCTCAGTTAAAGTCTCTATCTGTTTGTTTGTGTATGTGCATGTAGGGCAAAGTCATAAATGTCTATCTCTTTGCCCCTGGCTATAACCAGACATGATAACTCCTCCCTTTTGGCTCTGCACTGGTCCTAATTGGTTCTCCCCAGGCAAGAGCTGGACAACTATGGCTAAACTGAAGAGGAGAGAGTAGGATAGGAGAAAGGGAGGAGGAGAGAAGAGATGGAAAGAGGAGAGGATACGACAGAGGGGGGAGGAGGAGAGAAGAAATGGAAAGAGGAGAGATATAAAATGTATTAGTCACATACACAGCAAGTACAAATGTTGCATCGAAACTCTTTTGCGCTAGCTCCCTCAACAATGCAATACCTGAATCAATAATAACAATGAAAAGAGTCAAGTAAAAAATAACAAGTAGTAGAAGTAATAGAAGAGGTAGTATGCATAGTAATAATGGACTGTATTTACAAGTATGAAGTGGGTAGTGGAATCAATAGTACAGTTGAAGTCGGAAGTTCACATACCCTTAGGTTGGAGTCATTAAAACTTGTTTTTCAAAACTAACAAACTATAGTTTTGGAAAGTCGGTTAGGACATCTACTTTGTGTATGACAAGTCATTTTTCCAATGATTGTTTACAGACAGATTATTTCACTTATTCCAGTTCACAATTGCAGTGGGCCAGAAGTTTACATACACTAAGTTGACTGTGCCTTTAAACAGCTTGGAATATTCCAGAAAATGACATCATGTTTTTAGAAGCTTCTGATAGGCTAATTGACATCATTTGAGTCAATTGGAGGTGTACCTGTGGATGTATTTCAAGGCCTACCTTCAAACCCAGTGCCTCTTTGCTTGACATCATATGGAAATCAAAAGATATCAGCCAAAAAATTGTAGACCTCCATAAGTCTGGTTCATCCTTGGGAGCAATTTCCAAATGCCTGAAGGTACCAAAAGTGCAAATCAATTTCAGAACAACAGCAAAGGACCTTGTGAAGATGCTGGAGGAAACTGGTACAAAGGTATCTATATCCACATTAAAACAAGTCCTATATCGACATAACCTGAAAGGCCGCTCAACAAGGAAGAAGCCACTGCACCAAAACTGCCTTAAAAAAAACAGACTACGGTTTGCAAATGCACATGAGATCATACTTTTTGGAGAAATGTCCTCTGGTCTGATGAAACAAAAATAGAACTGTTGGGCCATAATGACCATCGTTATGTTTGGAAGGAAAAGGGGGAGGCTTGCAAGCCAAAGAACTCCATCCCAACCGTGAAGCACGGGGTGGCAGCATCATGTTGTGGGGGTGCTTTGCTGCAGGAGGGACTGGTGCACTTCTAATCATGAGGAGGAAAATTATGTCATTATATTGAAGCAACATCTAAAGACATCAGTCAGGAAGTTCAAGCTTGGTCGCAAATGGGTCTTCCAAATGGACAATGACCCCAAGCATACTTCCAAAGTTGTGGCAAAATGGACAACAACAAAGTCAAGGTATTGGAGTGGCCATCACAAAGCCCTGACCTCAATCCTATAGAAATGTTGTTTGCAGAACTGTAAAGTTTGTGCGAGCAAGGAGGCCTACAAACCTGACTCCGTTACACCAGCTCTGTCAGGAGGAATGGGCCAAAATTTAACCAACTTATTGTGGGAAGCTTGTGGAAGGCTACCTGAAACGTTTAAACAATTTAAAGGCAATGCTACCAAATACTAATTGAGTGTATGTAAAGTTCTGACCCACTGGGAATGTAATGAAAGAAAAAATAGCTGAAATAAATCATTATCTCAACTATTATTCTGACATTTCACATTCTTAAAATAAAGTTTTGATCCTAACTGACCTAAGACAGGGAATATTTACTAGGATAAAAAAAACGGAGTTTAAATGTATTTGGCTAAGGTGTATGTAAACTTCCGACTTCAACTGTATATATTAGAACAGCAGCGTTGACTGTGTGTGTGTGTGTAGGTGTGGATGTGTGGGTAGTCGGTGGAAATACTTTCTAAGGTGCATATATTCTCTCCGGTGCAAATGGTCTCTAAGGTGCAGGTCTGTGCAGGGGGACATCTAGGTTTAGGTTTTCAGCAGTCTGATGACCTGATGGTACTTCTTCTCTGAGCCTGTTGGTTCGAGACCTGATACTCCGATACCGCTTGCCAGATGGTAAGAGAGTGAACAGTCCGTTGCTCGGGTGACGGGAGTACTTGTTGATCTTTTGGGCCTTCCTCAAACACCGCCTGGTGTAGATGTCCTGGAGGGCAGGGAGCTCCCCCCCAGTGATTTATGACACATGACACATTTCTTCAGGCGCCTGGGATTGATTGGTGGTGGTGTGATTGGACTATGTCAGGTACTCTGTGATGTGCACGCCGAGGAACTTTACGCTTTTTACCCTCTCCACTGTAGCCCTGTCAATGACAATAGGGGCATGCTCCTCCCCCTGTTTCCTGTAGTCCATGATCAGCTCCTTGGTTTTTCTGACGTTGAGTGAGAGGCTGTTTCCCTGGCACCACTACGACAGGGCTTTGACCTCCTCCTTGTAGGCTGTTTTGTCGCTGTTGCCGATCAGGCCCACCATCGTTGTGTCATCTGCAAACTTCATGATGGTGTTGGAGTCATGTTTGGCCATGCAGTCGGAATGGAGAATAACAATGGTCCAATGTATTTTTCCCCCGAGTGAGCCAAGAGATGTGTTGATGGAATTTCGGGAGATCTTCCCTTAGATTTATTTTGTTAAAGTCCCTGGCTACAACGAATGCGGCCTCAGGATATGCTGTTTCAAATTTGTTGAAAGTCCTGTGTAATTCTTTGAAAATGTACACAGCCGTGATTCAAACACCTGTGAATTTTCTGGGGAGATAATGTGGTCAGCATTTCATCGTGAGGTATTCCAGGTTAGGGGGACAGAAAGTCTTAAAAGTTTTTACATTCAGACAATCACACCATGAGTTGTTGATCATGAAACATACTCCTCCGCCTTTGTTCTTCCCTCAAAGTATTTTTTTTCCTGTCTGGCCGATGTACAGAAAACCCTGCAGGCTGTATAGCCGTATCAAGTACCTCCCACGTTAGCCAAGTCTCAGTAAAACAGATTACAGTTTACAATCTCTCTGGTAGGAAATCCGATAGACTACTTTAGCAGGTAATATACAGTGGCTTGCGAAAGTATTCACCCCCTGTAACGATTGTCTTCCTCTTCTGATGAGGAATAAGATGGATCGGACTAATGCGCAGCGTGGTAAGTGTTCATGTTATATTTATTAGAACAGAAACACTAAACAAAATAACAAAGAGAGTGAAACGAAAACGAAACACTCCTGTAAGGTGCAGCAGAAAACAACTACCCACAAATCATAGTGGGAAAACAGGCTGCCTAAGTATGGTTCTCAATCAGAGACAATGATTGACAGCTGCCTCTGATTGGGAACCATACCAGGCCAAAACCAGAAATACAAAACATAGAACAAAAACATACAATGCCCACCCCAATTCACGCCCTGACCAAACTAAAATAGAGACATAAAAAAGGAACTAAGGACGTGACACCCCCATGGCATTTTTCCTATTTTGTTGCCTTATAACCTGGAATTAAAATTGATTTACACAACATGCCTACCACTTTGAAGATGCTAAATATGTTTTATTGTGAAACAAACAAGAAATAAGACAAACAGAACTTGAGCGTGTATAACTATTCACCCCCCCCCCCCCCCCCCCCCCCCCCCAAATGCAATACTTTGTAGAGCCATCTTTTGCAGCTATTACAGCTGCAAGTCTCTTGGGTAAGTCTTTATAAGCTTGGCACATCTAGCCACTGGGATTTTTGCCCATTCTTCAAGGCAAAACTACTCCAGCTCCTTCAAGTTGGGTTCTGCTGGTGTACAGCAATATTTAAGTCATACCACAGATTCTCAACTGGATTGAGGTCATAGCTTTGACTAGGCCATTCCAAGACATTTAAATGTTTCCCCTTAAACCACCCGAGTGTTCCTTTAGCAGTATGCTTAGGGTCATTGTCCTGCTGGAAGGTGAACCTCAGTCGCAGTTTCAAATCTCTGGAAGACTGAAGCAGGTTTCCCTCAAGGATTTCCCTGTATTTAGCACCCTACATCATTCCTTCAATTCTGACCAGTTTCCCAGTCCCTGCCAATGAAAAACATCCCCACAGCATGAGGCTGTCACTACCATGCTTCACTGTTGGGATGTTGTTCTCGGGGTGACAAGAGGTGTTGGGTTGGTGCCAGACATAGTTTTCCTTGCCAAAAAGCTTAGTTTTATACTAATCTGACCAGAGTACCTTCTTCTATATGTTTGGGGAGTCTTCCACATGCCTTTTGGTGAACACCAAACGTGTTTTCTTATTTTTTTCTTTATTAAGCAATGGCTTTTTCCTGGCCACTCTTCCGTAAAGCCCAGATCTGTGGAGTGTACGGATTAAAGTGGTCATATGGACAGATACTCCAATCTCTGCTGTGGAGCAGTGCAACTCCTTCAGGGTTGTCTTTGGTCTCTTTGTTACCTCTCTGATTAATGCCCTCCTTGCCTGGTCTGTGAGTTTTGGTGGGTGGCCCTCTCTTGACAGGTTTGTTGTAGTGCCATATTCTTTCCATTTTTTAATAATGGATTTAATGGTGCTCTGTGGGATGTTCAAAGTATCTGATATTTTTTTATAACCCAACCCTGATCTGTACTTCTCCACAACTTTGTCCCTGACCTATTTGGAGAGCTCCTTGGTCTTCATGATGCCGCTTGCTTAGTGGTGTTGCAGCCTCTGGGGCCTTTCAGAACAGGTGTATATATACTGAGATCATGTGACAGATCATGTGACACTTAGATTGCACACAGGTGGGCTTACTGGTTACACCAGATCTTAAGTAGGGGCTTCATAGCAAAGGAGGAGAATACATATGCACGCACCACTTTGCGTATTTTTTTATTTTTTTATTTATTTTTAAACAAGTATTTTTTTTACCTTCACCAATTTTGAATATTTTGAGAATGTCCATTACATGAAATCCCCCCCAAAATCTATTTAAATTAAAGGTTGTAATGCAACAAAATAGGAAAAACGCCAAGGGGGATGAATTTGTTATTTATTTATTTTTTATTTCACTTTTATTTGATCAGGTAGGCAAGTTGAGAACAAGTTCTCATTTACAATTGCGACCTGGCCAAGGTAAAGCAAAGCAGTTCGACACATACAACAACACAGAGTTACACATGGAGTAAAACAAACATACAGTCAATAATACAGTAGAAAAATAAGTATATATACAATGTGAGCAAATGAGGTGAGATAAGGGAGGTAAAGGCAAAAAAAGGCCATGGTGGCGAAGTAAATACAATATAGCAAGTAAAACACTGGAATGGTAGATTTGCAGTGCAAGAATGTGCAAAGTAGAGATAGAAATAATGGGGTGCAAAGGAGCAAAATAAATAAATACAGTAGGGGGAGAGGTAGTTGTTTGGGTTAAATTATAGATGGGCTATGTACAGGTGCAGTAATACTTTTGCAAGGCATTGTACTAGCATTGTACTATTGTATCAGCATATCGATTGCGCAACCAGGGCTGGAAAAACCTTGGATATTCTAACTTCCGCGATGCATATAAGGCCCTGCCCCGCTCTCCTTTCGGAAAAGCTGACCACGACTCCATTTTGTTGATCCCTGCCTACAGACAGAAACTAAAACAAGAAGCTCCCGCGCTGAGGTCTGTTCAACGCTGGTCCGACCAATCTGATTCCACACTCCAAGACTGCTTCCATCACGTGGACTGGGATATGTTTCGTATTGCATCAAACAACAACATTGACGAATACGCTGATTCGGTGAGCGAGTTCATTAGAACGTGCGTTGAAGATGTCGTTCCCATAGCAACGATTAAAACATTCCCAAACCAGAAACCGTGGATTGATGGCAGCATTCGCGTGAAACTGAAAGCGCGAACCACTGCTTTTAATCAGGGCAAGGTGACCGGAAACATGACCGAATACAAACAGTGTAGCTATTCCTCCGCAAGGCAATCAAACAAGCTAAGCGTCAGTATAGAGACAAAGTAGAATCTCAATTCAACGGCTCAGACACAAGAGGTATGTGGCAGGGTCTACAGTCAATCACGGATTACAAAAAGGAAACCAGCCCCGTCACGGACCAGGATGTCTTGCTCCCAGGCAGACTAAATAACTTTTTTGCCCGCTTTGAGGACAATACAGTGCCACTGACACGGCCCGCAACCAAAACATGCGGACTCTCCTTCACTGCAGCCGACGTGAGGAAAACATTTAAACGTGTCAACCCTCGCAAGGCTGCAGGCCCAGACGGCATCCCCAGCCGCGCCCTCAGAGCATGCGCAGACCAGCTGGCTGGTGTGTTTACGGACATATTCAATCAATCCCTATCCCAGTCTGTTGTTCCCACATGCTTCAAGAGGGCCACCATTGTTCCTGTTCCCAAGAAAGCTAAGGTAACTGAGCTAAATGACTACAGCCCCGTAGCACTCACTTCCGGCATTTAACACCATAGTGCCCCCCAAGCTCGTCATCAAGCTCGAGACCCTGGGTCTCGACCCCGCCCTGTGCAACTGGGTACTGGACTTCCTGACGGGCCGCCCCCAGGTGGTGAGGGTAGGCAACAACATCTCCACCCCGCTGATCCTCAACACTGGGGCCCCACAAGGGTGCGTTCTGAGCCCTCTCCTGTACTCCCTGTTCACCCACGACTGCGTGGCCACGCACACCTCCAACTCAATCATCAAGTTTGCGGACGACACAACAGTGGTAGGCTTGATTACCAACAACGACGAGACGGCCTACAGGGAGGAGGTGAGGGCCCTCGGAGTGTGGTGTCAGGAAAATAACCTCACACTCAACGTCAACAAAACTAAGGAGATGATTGTGGACTTCAGGAAACAGCAGAGGGAACACCCCCCTATCCACATAGATGGAACAGTAGTGGAGAGGGTAGTAAGTTTTAAGTTCCTCGGCGTACACATCACAGACAAACTGAATTGGTCCACTCACACAGACAGCATCGTGAAGAAGGCGCAGCAGTGCCTCTTCAACCTCAGGAGGCTGAAGAAATTCGGCTTGTCACCAAAAGCACTCACAAACTTCTACAGATGCACAATCGAGAGCATCCTGTCGGGCTGTATCACAGCCTGGTACGGCAACTGCTCCGCCCACAACCGTAAGGCTCTCCAGAGGGTAGTGAGGTCTGCACAACGCATCACCGGGGGCAAACTACCTGCCCTCCATGACACCTACACCACCCGATGTCACAGGAAGGCCATAAAGATCATCAAGGACAACAACCACCCGAGCCACTGCCTGTTCACCCCGCTATCATCCAGAAGGCGAGGTCAGTACAGGTGCATCAAAGCTGGGACCGAGAGACTGAAAAACAGCTTCTATCTCAAGGTCATCAGACTGTTAAACAGCCACCACTAACATTGAGTGGCTGCTGCCAACACACTGACTCAACTCCAGCCACTTTAATAATGGGAATTGATGGGAAATGATGTAAAATATATTACTAGCCACTTTAAACAATGCTACCTAATATAATGTTTACATACCCTACATTATTCATCTCATATGTATACGTATATACTGTACTCTATATCATCTACTGTATCTTGCCTATGCCGCTCTGTACCATCACTCATTCATATATCTTTATGTACATATTCTTTATCCCCTTACACTTGTGTCTATAAGGTAGTAGTTTTGGAATTGTTAGCTAGATTACTTGTTGGTTATTACTGCATTGTCGGAACTAGAAGCACAAGCATTTCGCTACACTCGCATTAACATCTGCTAACCATGTGTATGTGACAAATAACATTTGATTTGATTTGATTTAGCAAGTAATGTACATTATCAATAGTACAAAACCAGTTAAGAATAGGGAAGTGTCAAGACGGCAGACTGAACACAGCTATGTAGACCACCTCAAGATAATAATGTAATATTCAATATCGGTAAGTTAGACTAAATATTAGCACTACACAATCTGGTGGGTAATTATCTTCAATCTGGATAACAACACAAAACAAATCATAAGACTAGAGAAATGTATCGACAAATATTATGCAAACAAAAACACCCAAACATGACGGAGAGTAAGACAGGGGAACATATTTCAAAACGAAAACATGACTCTTCTACAGACAGACGATTTAATATTTTCATCCCCGGGAATGGTAAAGGTCGAAACCGATCTGTTAAAATCAATAAATGACAAACTATATTAGATATTTTTTAACTAGTCAGTAAGGATATAAAGGGGTTTAAGGCAAGCCTCGAGATGAGTGACAAAAAAGCTGTGACATTGGAGAAAGACACAAACAAGCTAAAAGGGACAGTCAATAAGATTGAAACCTAAGTTAATGAATTTAAAAAGGAGAACATCGTTCTGAGAGAAGCCTTCCCTGACATACAGACTAGATCCATGAGAGAGAATCTAGACTTACAGGTATCCAAGAGAAAGAAGGAGAAGTTCCTGAATCTGTAGTTAGAGAGTTCCTCCTTACTATCGACAAAATCCAACTCGAACGTTTACACCGCTTCGGACAGATAGGGCAGAGGTATGAATGCCCAATCGTTGCCAAATTTGCTTTCTTTAAAGATAAAATAATGGTTAATAGCCTGGGTAAGCAGTAACCCATGGGGAGTGGGTCACACTCGCACATTCAGAGAGTATGCATATTATTGTGGCCCTGGTGGCACAAAATCAAAGGTCTGACTGCACGGAGATGCTTGGGAATATGGTCAGTACGGGGGACCATGTTGTGGGTGTTTTAGGGGAAGGGGGTATATCTGACCTCCATCATCTAGGACGTGACAATGGTTTATCAAATCTCCCCATTTCTGCCCTTTTTTTGGCACAGTTTTATTAGGCCTTCTCATACAGCTGCAACTGTATTTGCATTCGTAAATCAAGACCTTTCTTTAGTTGGCTCTTGGATGGTGCAACTGTTGAGAATCTGAGTCTACGGTTGTTGTGGGGGAAAGGGGTTGTATTTTTATATATTATGGATCCCCATTAGCTGCCAAAGCAGCAGCTACTCTTCCTGGGGTCCAGCAAAATTAAGGCAGTTGATGCAGTTTTAGAAATATTACAATACAATCACAGATTTCACAACACACTGTGTGCCCTCAGGCCCCTACTCCACCAATACCACATAAAGTGGGGAGAACAAGTATTTGATACACTGCCGATTTTGCAGGTTTTCCTACTTACTTACAAAGCATGAGGTCTGTAGTTTTTATCATAGGTACACTTCAACTGTGAGAGACAGAATCTAAAATCCAGAAAATCTCATTGTATGATTTTTAAGTAATTAATTTTCATTTTATTGCATGACATAATTATTTGATACATCAGAAAAGCAGAACCTAATATTTGGTACAGAAACCTTTGTTTGCAATTACAGAGATCATACGTTTCCTGTAGTTCTTGAACAGGTTTGCACACACTGCAGCAGGGATTTTGGCCCACTCCTCCATACAGACCTTCTCCAGATCCTTCAGGTTTCAGGGCTGTCGCTGGGCAATACAGACTTTCAGCTCCCTCCAAAGATTTTCTATTGGGTTCAGGTCTGGAGACTGGCTAGGCCACTCCAGGACCTTGAGATGCTTCTTACGTAGCCACTCCTTAGTTGCCCTGGCTGTGTGTTTCGAGTTGTTGTCATGCTGGAGACCCAGCCACGACCCATCTTCAATGCTCTTACTGAGGGAAGGAGGTTGTTGGCCAAGATCTCGCGATACATGGCCCCATCCATCCTCTCCTCAATACGGTGCAGTCGTCTTGTCCCCTTTGCAGAAAAGCATCCCCAAAGAATGATGTTTCCACCTCAATGCTTCACGGTTGGGATGGTGTTCTTGGGGTTGTACTCATCCTTCTTCTTCCTCCAAACACGGCGAGTGGAGTTTAGACCAAAAAGCTCTATTTTTGTCTCATCAGACCACATGACCTTCTCCCATTCCTCCTCTGGATCATCCAGATGGTCATTGGCAAACTTCAGACGGGCCTGGACATGTGCTGGCTTTGAGCCAGGGGGACCTTGCGTGCACTGCAGGATTTTAATCCATGATGGCGCAGTGTGTTATTAATGGTTTTCTTTGAGACTGTGGTCCCAGCTCTCTTCAGGTCATTGACCAGGTCCTGCCGTGTAGTTCTGAGCTGATCTCTCACCTTCCTCATGATCATTGATGCCCCACGAGGTGAGATCTTGCAATGCATATTAAAAATCATACAATGTGAATTTCTGGATTTTTGTTTTAGATTCCGTCGCTCACAGTTGAAGTGTACCTATGATAAAAATTACAGACCTCTACATGCTTTGTAAGTAGAAAAACCTGCAAAATCGGCAGTGTATCAAATACTTGTTCTCCCCACTGTATGTGTATATGTATGAATGTTTATGTATACATACAGTTGAAGTCAGAAGGTAACATACACCTTAGCCAAATACATTTAAACTCAGTTGTTCACAATTCCTGACATTTAATCTTACAAAAAATTCCCTGTATTAGGTCAGTTAGGATCATAACTTTATTTTAAGAATGTGAAATGTCAGAATTATAGTAGAGAGAATAATTTATTTCAGATCTTTTTTATTTTATCACATTCCCAGAGGGTCAGAAGTTTACATACACTCAATTAGTATATGGTAGCATTGCCTTTAAAATGCTTAACTTGGGTCAAATGTTTCGGATAGCCTTCCACAATAAGTTGGGTGAATTTTGGCCCATTCCTCCTGACAGAGCTGGTGTAACGGAGTCAGGTTTGTAGGCCTCCTTGCTCGCACATGCTTTTTCAGTTCTGCCCACACATTTTCTACAGGATTGAGGTCAGGGCTTTGTTATGGCCACTCCAAAACCTTGATTTTGTTGTCCTTAAGCCATTTTGTCACAACTTTGTAAGTATGCTCCATTTGGAAGACCCATTTGCAACCAAGCTTTAACTTCCTGAATGATGTCTTGAGATGTTGCTTCAATATATCCACATAATTTTCCTACCTCATGATGCCATCTATTTTGTGAAGTGCACCAGTCCCTCCTGCAGCAAAGCACCCCCACAACATGATGCTGCCACCCCCGTGCTTCACGGTTGGGATGGTGTTCTTCGGCTTGCAAGCCTCCCCCTTTTTCCTCCAAACATAACGATGGTCATTAGTTAGACGTAGTCTGGCTTTTTAATGTTGGTTTTGGAGCAGTGGCTTCTTCCTTGCTGAGCGGCCTGTCAGATTATGTCGATATAGGACTCGTTTTACTGTGTATATAGATACTTTTGTACCTGTTTCTTCCAGCATCTTCACAAGGTCCTTTGCTGTTGTTCCGGGATTGATTTGCACATTTCGTACCAAAGTACATTCATCTCTAGGAGACAGAATTCGTCTCCTTCCTGAATGTTATAACGTTTGCGTGGTCCCATGGTGTTTATACTTGCGTACTTTTGCTTGTACAGATGAACGTGGTACCTTCAGGCGTTTGCATCTCAGTAGTCAAACGCTTTTATCCTTCATATGCACGGTTACCTGACCAGGGCCCGGTTTCCCGATAGCGATGGAATTTAGTCTCACAAGTTTTTTAACAGTGCATCTTTCCTACAACAGTCGAATATGTAACATGCATTTCCTAAAACACCTTGCAGAGAGAACGGTCTCTAAGTGCATCATTGGAACATGTGTTGATACTGATAGGATCCAAAGAAAGGGAGCGCAGCTCTCGGATCAGCTTTCTCTATTCAAATCTTACCTTAAAATGATTATTTCACAATATTGACAACGGATTAGACGGATCAGCACCTGTAGAAATATTACTATCTAAATTAATTAAAACACTGATATGATTTAATTCACCCTTTTTTTGGATCCTACTATTAGGCTACACATGTTAGGCTACAAACCATGAAATATATTAAGACAAATTACAAGTCGCACCTTGATCCATCAGTGGGGAGGGCGTGTGTGTTCTGTAGGGAGGAGGGAGGAGGAGACAGTGTTTTTTCTTGTTCCAGGCTGGTAGGGTTGTTTTCTGTCCTGGGTGGGTGGTGTACATGCTTAGGGTTGTTTTCTGTCCTGGGTGGGTGGTGTGCAGGCTGGTAGGGTTGTTTTCTGTCCTGGGTGGGTGGTGTACAGGCTTAGGGTTGTTTTCTGTCCTGGGTAGGTGGTGTACAGGCTGGTAGGGTTGTTTTCTGTCCTGGGTGGGTGGTGTACAGGCTGGTAGGGTTGTTTTCTGTCCTGGGTGTGTGGTGTACAGGCTGGTAGGGTTGTTTTCTCTTCTGGGTGGGTGGTGTACAGGCTTAGGGTTGTTTTCTGTCCTGGGTGGGTGGTGTACAGGCTGGTAGGGTTGTTTTCTGTCCTGAGTGGGTGGTGTACAGGCTTAGGGTTGTTTTCTGTCCTGGGTGGGTGGTGTACAGGCTGGTAGGGTTGTTATCTGTCCTGGGTGGGTGGTGTACAGGCTTAGGGTTGTGTTCCGTCCTGGGTGGGTGGTGTACAGGCTGGTAGGGTTGTTTTCTGTCCTGGGTGTGTGGTGTACAGGCTGGTAGGGTTGTTTTCTGTCCTGGGTGTGTGGTGTACAGGCTGGTAGGGTTGTTTTCTCTCCTGGATGGGTGGTGTACAGGCTTAGGGTTGTTTTTTGTCCTGGGTGGGTGGTATACAGGCTGGTAGGGTTGTTTTCTGTCCTGGGTGGGTGGTGTACAGGCTTAGGGTTGTTTTCTGTCCTGGGTGTGTGGTGTACAGGCTTAGGGTTGTTTTCTGTCCTGGGTGGGTGGTGTACAGGCTGGTAGGGTTGTTATCTGTCCTGGGTGGGTGGTGTACAGGCTTAGGGTTGTTTTCTGTCCTGGGTGGGTGATGTACAGGCTGGTAGGGTTGTTATCTGTCCTGGGTGGATGGTGTACAGGCTTAGGGTTGTTTTCTGTCCTGGGTGGGTGGTAGACAGGCTGGTAGGGTTGTTTTCTGTCCTGGGTGGGTGGTGTACAGGCTTAGGGTTGTTTTCTGTCCTGGGTGGGTGGTGGACAGGCTGGTAGGGTTGTTTTCTGTCCTGGGTGTGTGGTGTACAGGCTTAGGGTTGTTTTCTGTCCTGGGTGGGTGGTGTACAGGCTGGTAGGGTTGTTATCTGTCCTGGGTGGGTGGTGTACAGGCTTAGGGTTGTTTTCTGTCCTGGGTGGGTGATGTACAGGCTGGTAGGGTTGTTATCTGTCCTGGGTGGATGGTGTACAGGCTTAGGGTTGTTTTCTGTCCTGGGTGGGTGGTGGACAGGCTGGTAGGGTTGTTTTCTGTCCTGGGTGGGTGGTGGACAGGCTGGTAGGGTTGTTTTCTGTCCTGGGTGGGTGGTGTACAGGCTTAGGATTGTTTTCTGTCCTGGGTGGGTGGTGTACAGGCTGGTAGGGTTGTTTTTTGTCCTGGGTGGGTGGTGTACAGGCTTAGGGTTGTTTTCTGTCCTGGGTGGGTGGTGTACAGGCTGGGAGGGTTGTTGTCTGTCCTGGTTGGATGGTGTACAGGCTGGTAGGGTTGTTTTCTGTCCTGGGTGGGTGGTGTACAGGCTGATAGGGTTGTTTTCTGTCCTGGGTGGGTTGTGTACAGGCTTAGGGTTGGGGATGACTCTGGACCTATACATTGGAGGGACTAGGTGTAGCGTAGCCAACAGGCGAACAGACTGCCTAGTAAACTACCTGTTGGAGCAGACAAAAATGGCAATGTGGAAGACTAGGAAACCTAAGATACAGGGAGCGGGGTGTGGTCTCGCCTGACATTGGAGCATGTACAGTGCATTCGGAAAGTATTCAGACCCCTTGACTATTTCTACATTTTGTTACGTTACATTCTTATTCTAAAATTGACATTTTTCTCATCAATCTATGCATAATGAATGGAGTCCACCTGTGGTAAATTCAAGTGATTAGACATGATTTGAAAAGGCACACACCTGTCTATATAACGGCCCACAGTTGACAGTGCATGTCAGAGCAAAAACCAAGCCATGAGGTCGACAAAATTGTCCATAGAGCTCCAAGACAGGATTGTGTCGAGGCACAGATCTGGGGAAGGTACCAAAACATTTCTGCAGCATTGAAGGTCCCCAAGAACACAGTGGCCTCCATCATTCTTAAATGGAAGGAGTTTGAAACCACCAAGACTCTTCCTAGAGTTGGCCGCCCAGCCAAACTGAGCAATCGGGGGAGAAGGGCATTGGTCAGGGAGTTGATGGTCACTCTGACAGAGCTCCAGAGTTCCTCTGTGGAAATGGGAGAAACTTCCCGAAGGACAACCATCTCTGCAGCACTCCACCAATAAGACCTTTATGGTAGAGTAGCGAGATGGAAGCCACTCCTCGGTAAAAGGCACATGACAGCCCACTTGGAGTTTGCCAAAATGCACCTAAAGGACTCTCAGGTCTCTGGTCTGATGAAACCAAGATTGAACTCTTTGTTCTGAATGCCAAGTGTCACTTTTGGAGGAAACCTGGCACCATCACTACGGGGAAGCATGATGGTGGCAGCATCATGCTGTAGGAATGAGGGAAAGATGAATTGAGCAAAATAAAGAGATCAGGACTGGGGCAAAGGTTCACCTTCCAACAGTTAAACGACCCTAAGCACACAGCCAAGACAACGCAGGAGTGGCTTCGGGACAAGTCTCTGAATGTCCTTGAGTGTCCCAGCCAGAGCCTGGACTTGAACCCGATCAAACATCTCTGGAGAGACCTGAAAATAGCTGTGCAGCGACGCTCCCCATCCAACCTGACAGAGCTTGAGAGGATCTGCAGAGAAGAATGGGAGAAACTCCCCAAATACAGGTGTGCCAAAGGTGCTTCAACAAAGCACTGAGTAAAGGGTGTGAATACTTATGTAAATATGATATTTCTGTTTTTTATTTTTTAATAAATTAGCAAACATTTCTATAAACCTATTTTTTATTTGTCATTATGGGGTATTGTCTGTAGATTGTGGAGGGGGAAAACGATTTAATCCATTTTGAATAAAGCTGTAAGGTAACAAATTCTGGAAAAAGTCAAGGGGTCTGAATACTTTCTGAACGTGGGGGGGCTGGTGATCCGTCTAGGTGAGTTTTGTAGGGGTGTGGCGTGTGAGGGTGGCTTGTTTCAAATTTTCTAGCTCTGTTAAAATGAAATAAAGTTTGTGCTTTTAAATGGTGTAACTATTTGGCCAATAAAGGTGTTTTGCAAATAAAAAGAGTCCCTCTCTTGCCCTCTCTGTCTCTCTCTCTCTCTCTGTGCAGCTGTGGTCCATTAATTGGGGTTATTTATACTCCTTTGTTTCTCTATGTACCCATGTTGCCATGTGTTACCATACACACACAGTACACATGGATTCATTATCTGTGCAAAGGTCTGGATGGAGGGAGGGATTGAGGAAGGGAGGGAGGGAGAGATTTGACGCCTCCTCTCTATTAAGTCTGTGCAGCAAATTGCAGTATTCTAAATCACACCCCCTCACAGAGCCATACCACACACGCATACACTCCATAAAGATGTAGACATGTGATGTGTGAAGAGCACTTGCTCTGGTCTCAATGGTGCTGTATCTACAGAGATGAATCAGCTGGTCTGATGCTGTTTGTGTGTCTCCGTGTGTCTGTATACACAAGGCCTGCAGATTCATTTAATATTGATGACCAGGCAACTACACACACACTATTATCAGTCTCTAACATGATTCCTTTGAGGAGATAGAAAGAGTCCAGATGTCTAAACATTATTATTGAATGTTCCCACAATATAACATGCGTACATAGTACAGGGTCTTCTCCCTACAGGCTCTTCTATTAATTGTTTTTGGCGCATTGGTCTCTGTGGGTAATCCACATAATTCATAATCAGAGATTTTGATTTTTTTTGCATTCCAAATGGTTCCCTTATTCCCTATTTAGTGCACCACTTTTGACCAGAGCCTTATATAAGGAATATGGTACCATCTGGGATGCACCACAGCATATTTTTGCATTATCTCCCAACGGAGTGTGGGTTCTAATTTGGGTGACACAGCAGAACATTTGAAAATGACTTTGAATTAAGAAATGGTGTATATGTGTGTGTATGTACTGTATTCTGTGGCTCAGAGCAAAGGGGTGATTTACTCACCCTGTCTTTACTGTTAAAATGAGACAGGATTCTACAGTATTTTTACAGTAGGAGTGTTAACTAATTTGCTGGACTATGTATTTGTGTTTGTGCGTGCATGTGTGTGTTCTCTATGATTTGCAGCTTAATTCATTCTCTATGTTAATCCCCTGCAGTTGTAACAGCTCTGCTCAGCACACTGCCTGCTAGCTGTAACCCTAAACAACCATCATAAACTGCTCTTCTGAGTTTGGGGGACAACATTTTGGCTACTGACTGTTGCTTCTTTTTTTCTTGGCACAGGACTGACTCTAGCCTTTTTGGGGTGCCAAGATTTCTGCCCTGTCTTGGTACCCTGTTTGGCCAGTGTGTCAGTAGGGGTTGTAGATTGGTGGAGTTCGTTACCATGAAATAACGTAAGAAGCAGACTACAAGTGGCTGTCCCAAATGGCACCCTATATAGTGCACTAAATAGGGAACTAAATAAACTGCCAAATGACGGCGACATTTTTGGGATGTCTTTTTTTGGTCCTGTCTGGACAGGATGTCTTTTTTTGGTCCTGTCTGGACAGGGCGTCTTTTTTTGTTCTCTTTCTTTGGTGCAGTCCGGATCAAATCTAAACCAAACATATATATGTGTTTCACAAGTTTGGACACCACAGTACAGTACAATAGAGTACAGCAAATAAAAGTAGAGTATTGTACAATACAGTAGAGCACAGTAGCATATAGTAAAGTAAATTATAGTGTACTGTATTGTACCCTACTTTACACTAATCTAGTAAACTAAACTATAATGTACTCTACTGAATTAAACTCTACTGTACTCGACTGCAGCGTTTGACATTATCAATCATAGTCTGCTGTTGAAAATGTGTTCTGGCTTTATATCCTCTGCCATATCGTGGATCGAGTGTTACCTGTCTAACAGAACACAGAGGGTGTTCTTTATTGGAAGCCTCTCCAACGTAAACCAGGTAGAGTTTGACATACATCAAGGTAGCTAACTGTCTTGACCTACCACTAGCATTGAGTGTGTGTGTTTAAGCATTAAGCCTGTGTGTTTATGTATGCTGGTGTCTCAACATTATATACCACAGCTAGTGAAATCACTGTTACACTTAACACTAAAACTACCAAGACAGCCGTTTTAAATGTAATTTCAATAACTTCATTTCAAGAAGATCCTTGAACCCACCTGTCCCTGACTTTTCCTAAATATGTTTATTTTACACTCTAAGTACTTTCTGAAGAAATATCCTATAAGACAAAAACTTTCTGAGCATTTCATCCTCAAAGTGCCATGACGGTGACCGTATGCATAAATAAATAGTAAAATAGTAGAATAGCCAGGCCTCGGGGGGTACCAATAGCAACCAGTCTAATAAATCCATTTAACTACAAAAGCATGGCCTCATTGGACCCCCCCCCCCCCCCCCCCCCAATTCATGCCCCTCCCTTCATGCTAATATCATTTGGTTGTGTTTATGAAGGTGTTAGGTAATGTACGAAATGTAAGTATTTGAGAGAAATTAACATTGTCATTAGTCTGTTACATAGGCTATATGTGAAAATGAAGGGGAAAAAAACACTAAAGACATATAATTTCAAGTAAAATAAATGTTATTAATGGAGTGCCACTATGAAACAAAAAGCAAGTGCGTTGAAACAGAGTAAAACACGTAGTCAATGAAGAAAATATCAGCAGCCTAAACCTCCAGCACATCAACACAAATGCAATAATGGCATTATAATGAATATTAGTGTCGATATGATAGCAGTCAAAAATAGTATCATTTTGTCCGTTTTTGGACAAATGATTTGTGGCCTTGCTCGTGCTTACGGTACGGTGTGCTGTATTTTATACCATCTATATTGCCTATGCCCATCGGTCATTGCTCAGCCATATATGTATATATTCTTATTCCATCCCTTGACTTAGATTTGTGTGTATTAGGTAGTTGTTGTGGAATTGTTAGATTACTTGTTAGATATTGCTGCACTGTCGGGAATTAGACGCACAAGCATTTCGCTACACTCGCAATGACATCTGCTAACCATGTGTATATGACCAATCAAATTTGATTTGATTTGTGTGTGTCTTTACACAACAGTTGGGTCTCATTTAGCTGTTATCCCTTGTCCTAACAGTCATCACAAATCTTCATCACTTTCACTTGATGGCAACACTTCCCACAAACAAGTACCGTGCAGCTGAAACCAGTGTTGTGGGTTCTGTTCCTAGTGCATCTGCCCACCTTGCAGCTTCTATTCTCTGGGAACTGTGTGCAATTTTGCTTGCGCAATGGCTCCCGTGGAATCTTTGCTGCTGCCTTGGCCCTCATATGTCTGTCACGTAGCCTGTGTGCAAGACTCCTGCTGGTGTTGTTCATGCACTGCTTCCTCCTTTCACCTAGTAGAGCCGTGCCATCTGATCCGAAACATTATCCGACACTCGCTCACCTGCTGCCCGATATGGATCCTTTCCCAGGTATGGAAAGCCGTTCAGTGTAAATCAGAATAATAATCAGAGATGTCGTGATCCATTTCTGCCCCGCCATCTGAGTCGTTTTGAGTCAGATCTTGTTGTAACGCTAATGCAGCACGTGTATCCATTCGCCATTGTAAATTATGCACGCTCTCACTGTCTAGCCTACTCCAAGTAGGCCTAGAGTAGACTAATAAGACTGCTTGGATTTGGTGGACTGATATAGGGCAATGGTTCCAAAACTGTGGGGGGTTGGCAGGGGGGGCATGGGTCTTTTTTATTTTTATTTAAGGAACTCAGTCCGGCGTTCAACTTACTCTTGAAAGTTGTAATAGTAGAATGCACAAGGTGCCATTTCAAAATTGGGTAGTGCATCATAAGTTTTTCTCTTGTCATGTCAGTCATTGCATACCTCAAGCTATTTATAACTTTTGAAATGTCCAGCTCAACTAGCCCATGTCAGCTAATGTTTTTTAGCCCATAGATTTTGTAGTATTGTTCAAGTCACTCACATTTCACTTGAATACACATTAAACATGGCAAAATGTATAGAATTGCATGAAAATAAGCTTCAACCTGTAAAATGTTCTCTCCGCCAACAAGAGGGTTGTGAACAGTTTGTGTCATGAAATGTGCTTGTACCCATAGAAATATACATGTTGCGCTAAATAGACATGATGGAAGGTTTGGGAACCCCTGATATAGGGTACACCGTTTTGAGATTATAATTAGAATAGATTAATCGAATATAATGTCCCGTCCTGTTCTTCATTCACAATTGGTGATTACATAATTATGTATCGTTTGCTTCCCCTCACTCATCAACTCACCCATTCTCCCATTTTCTTCCCCATCATACTATACTTGATTTATTTAATCTGTTATATGTGTAAAATTCGTTTCGGTATAGTTTAGGTTCAGTTTTGAGGTGATTATTGGGGTGATTATCAACTGGGCATGTCACATTCAACTATCAGAGAATGAGTGGAGCAGGCAGGGGGAAAACCACACAAAAATGACATGCACTCCTAAAATTGGTTCTAACTCCCGTTCTGTATGTGCTATTAAGATTCTAACAATGACAGTGTGTCATATAAACTTATTTAGGAAAAGTCGAGGACGAAAGGGACATGACTTTAAAAATGGCAGAGTAAATCAAGTCAAATCACATTTTATTGGTCGCATACATATATTTACAAGATGTTATTGCAGGTGTAGCGAAATGCTTGTAACTGTTACATTTGTTTTGAGTCATTATGTTGCTTTTTGTCTTTCTAGTGTTAATCTAGACAATCACAAATAAATTGCTTTATTTAGTTTAGGAAGGTTGTAAAAACATGATAGAAGGCAATTTATTTCAAAAGAACAGAATAGCATGTTTTAAGTTGAATTTATCTGCTTAATAGCCAAGGCTGGCAATTAAATCTGGATTCCTACAAATCAGCTGGGCTAGACAATCTGGACCCTTTCTTCCTAAAATTATCCTCAGCCATTGTTGCAACCCCTATGACTAGTCTGTTCAACCTAGTCTGAGATTGTTAAGTGGTCATCCCCCTCTTCAAAGGGGGAGACACTCTAGACCCTGTTAAACTGTTATACAAGTATATCCATACTGCCCTGCCTTTCTAAAGTCTTCGAAAGCCAAGTGAACAAACAGATCACCGACCATTTCAAATCCCACCGTTCCTTCTCCGCTATGCAATCTGGTTTTCGAGCTGGTCACAGGTGCACCTCAGCCACGCTCAAGGTCCTAAACGATATCATAACCGCCATCGATAAAAGAAAGTACTGTGCAGCCGTCTTCATCGACCTGGCCAAGGCTTTCGACTCTGTCAATCACCGCATTCTTATTTGTCAGACTCAACAGCCTTGGTTTCTCAAATGACTGCCTCGTCTGGTTCACAAACTACTTCTCAGATAGAGTTCAGTGAGTCAAATCGGAGGGGCTGTTGTCCGGACCTCTGGCAGTCTCTATGGGGGTGCCAGAGGGTTCAATTCTCGAGCCAACTCTTTTCTCTGTATATACAGTTGAAATCTGAAGTTTACATAAACCTTAGCCAATTACATTTAATCTCAGTTTCTCAATTCCTGACATTTTAAATCTAGTAAAAATGTCTTAGGTCAGTTAGGATCACCACTTTATTTTAAGAATGTCAAATGTCAGAATAATAGTAGAGAATTATTTATTTCAGCTTTGATTTCTTTCATCACATTCCCAGTGGGTCAGAAGTTTACATACACTCAATTAGTATTTGTTAGCATTGCCTTTAAATTGTTTAACCTGGGTCGAACATTTTAGGTAGCATTCCACAAACTTCCCACAATAAGTTGGGTGACTTTTGGCCCATTCCTCCTGACAGAGCTGGTGTAACTGAGTCAGGTTTATAGGCCTTCTTGTTCGCACACGCTTTTACAGTTCTGCCCACAAATGTTCTATAGGATTGAGGTCAGGACTTTGTGACGGCCACTCCAATACCTTGACTTTGTTGTCCTTAATAAGCCATTTTGCCAAAACTTTGGAAGTATCTTGGGGTCATTGTCCATTTGGAAGACCCATTTGCGATCAAGCTTTAACGTGATGATGTCTGATGTCTCAAGACTGATGTCTTGAGATGTTGCTTCAATATATCCACATAATTTTTCTCCCTCATGATGCCATCTATTTTGTGAAGTGCACCAGTCCAACCTGCAGCAAAGCACCCCCGCAACATGATGCTGCCACCCCCATGCTTCACGGTTGGTATGGCGTTCTTCGGCTTGCAAGCCTCCCCCTTTTTCCTCCAAACATAACAGTTCTATTTTTGTTTCATCAGACCAGAGGACATTTTTCCAAAAAGTACGATCCTTGTCCCCCATGTGCAGTAGGAAACCGTAGTCTGCTTTTTTAAGGCGGTTTTGGAGCAGTGGCTTCCTCCTTGCTGAGCGGCTTTTCCGCTTATGTCGATGCAGGACTCGTTTTACTGTGTTTATAGATATTTTTGTACCTGTTTCCTCCAGCATCTTCACAAGGTCCTTTGCTGTTGTTCTGGGATTGATTTGTACTTTTCAAACCAAAGTACGTTCATCTCTAGGAAACAGAACTCATCTCTTTCCTGAGCGGTATGACGTCTGCATGGTCCCATGGTGTTTATACTTGCGTATTATTGTTTATACAGATGAACGTGGTACCTGCAGCTGTTTGGAAATTTCTCCCAAGGACGATCAAGACTTGTGGAGTTCTACAATTTATTTTCTGAGGCCTTAGCTGATTTCTTTTGATTTTCCCATGATGTCAAGCAAAGAGGCACTGAGTTTGAAGGTAGGCCTTGATATACATCCACAGGTACACCTCTAATTGTCTCAAAGGATGTCAATTAGCCTATCAGAAGCTTCTAAAGCCATGACATAATTTTCTGGAATTTTCCAAGCTGTTTTAAAGGCACAGTCAACTTAGTGTATGTAAACTTCTGACCCACTGGAATTGTGATACAGTGAATTATAAGTGAAATAATTGTCAGAAAAAAAAAAAGTAGATGTCCTAACCGACTTGCCAAAACTATAGTTTGTTAACAAGAAATGTGTGGAGTGGTTGAAAAACGAGTTTTAATGACTCCAACCTATGTGTATGTAAACTTCTGGCTTCAACTGTATCAATGATGTCGCTCTTGCTGCGGGTGATTCTTTGATCCACCTCTACGCAGACAACACCATTCTGTATACATCTGGCCCTTGTTTGGACACTATGATAGCAAACCTCCAAATGATCTTCCATGCCATACAACACTCCTTCCGTGGCCTCCAACTGCTCTTAAATGCTAGTAAAACGAAATGCATGCTCTTCAACCGATCGCTGCCCGCCCGACTAGCATCACTACTCTGGACGGTTCCGACTTAGAATATGTGGACAACCATAAATACCTAGGTGTCTGGTTAGACTGTAAACTCTCCTTCCAGACTCACATTAAGCATCTCCAATCCAAAGTTAAATCTAGAATTGGCTTCCTATTTCGCAACAAAGCCTCCGAACTCTCCCTCGTAAAACTGACTATCCTACCGATCCTTGACTTCGGCGATGTCATTTACAAATTAGCCTCCGACACTCTACTCAGCAAATTGGATGCAGTCTATCACAGTGCCATCCGTTTTGTCACCAAAGCCCCATATACTACCCACCACTGCGACCTGTATGCTCTCATTAGCTGGTCCTTGCTACATATTTGCCGCTAACCCCACTGGCTCCAGGTCATCTATAAGTCTTTGCTAGGTATATCTCCACCTTATCTCAGTTCACTGGGCACCATAGCAACAACCACCGTAGCACGTGCTCCAGCAGGTATTTCACTGGTCATCCCCAAAGCCAACACCTCTTTGGCCGCCTTTCCTTCCAGTTCTCTGCTGCCAATGACTGGAACAAATTGCAAAAATCACAGAATTTGTAGACTTATCTCCCTCACTAACTTTAAGCGTCAGCTGTCAGAGCAGCTTACCGATCGCTGCAGCTGTACACAGCCCATCTGTAAATAACCCATCCAACCAACTACCTACCTCATCCCCGTATTTGTTTTTGTTTTTCTGCTCTTTTCCACACCAGTATTTCTACTTGCACATCCTCATCTGCACATATCACTCTAGTGTAAATTGCTAAATTGTAATTACTTCGCAACTATTGGCCTATGTATTGCCTTTACCTCCTTACTTTATTTGCACGCACTGTATACAGATTTTTCTTTTGTGTTATTGACTGTATGTTTGTTTATCCCATGTGTAACTCTGTGTTGCTGTTTTTGTCGCACTGCTTTGCTGTATTGCTGTAAATGAGAACCTGTTCTCAACTGGCCTACCTGGTTAAATAAAAAAAGGCTATGGCTGTGCCATGCCAATGAAATCAACTTGTTTGTTTAGCAGACATCACAGGTCCTGCCTGTAAGAATATAATGGAATATCCCAAGTGGATTTGGCTGATTCTCACCAGTAGCCTACTAACATGAGGAATGCATGGTGCCATGGTTATTCTAGGAAAAAGTTACTGTATATTTTGAAACAAAGACCATCTGCACGATCTGTATTGTTGTTTGGCAAAAATAGCTAATTCGAAATCTTGGAATCGGCTCTTTCTGATAGTGTATAGTAATCAAAATGTCTGGACTGCATGGGCCTCTCTTGGATGATATGGTAAGCTCCTTGCTTCTTTGTCAATGCATGCTGTTGATGCACACTGCGCTGTAAGGTTCTGTATTTATTTTATTAGTCAACCTTGTGATCTGTTTCATTGTGTTCTTGAACGTAGCCCTGTATTTCATTTTTGGCTATTGATTTCACCTGTGTTAGTTACTCACCTGGTCTCATCAGCTCCTTATTTAGTTCAGTTCGTTCTGTTTGTGCCTAGGTGAGGTATTGTTTGTTGACTCTATTAAGCCTTCCCTGAGCTCGTTTGTGAAAACCAGTTAGCCTTCAGTCCTAGTTTTGATTCACCTGCCTGTTTGCCTACATGTGTATGACCATTGCCTGCCTGTGACCACGACTCCTGCCTTCCGCGAAGGCGAAATAAACACCTGCCGCGCTCTGCACGTGAATCTACACCTTTTTCACCCTGAGTATTCATTACATGTGCAGGTCATCAGTCTCTTCATTCTCAATTTGACAATTGATAATAATCAGACTATTGTCAATTTAATCTCATCTTTAGGCCACATCTATTGTTATATGTGTGAAATTAGTTTCAATATAGTGTCGGTGTAGTTACACAGTGAGAAAATACAATCATCTTATTTTTGTATTTACAGTCTATGCGCTTCTGGATCAAATAATAATTTTTTGACTGATTACAATTTGGATTTGGTGTCCTGAGGTCTCTTAAGACCTATTTTAACACAATAAATGCATTAATTTAGCAATATATTACTTATTATGTAATATTTATACAATTTGAAATATCAATGGTCAGAATGGCCATTCTAATAGTTATGGAATTCCGGCACTCTGAGTGTTAACAAAGAGCTGCAGTCAATTTTATAATGGGTGGCAAGTAATAAACTAGTCCTGAATATATGAAAATCCAAAAGCCTTATATTTGGGAGAAATTCGCCAAACCCTAAACCGCATCGAAATCTTATAGGGGCCGATCCGGACATAGGAATTTATGCCTTTCCTACGCACTTCTCAGTATTTGTTGTGCAGACTTGTCTTATTCAGTCACTTATTGTGCTCTGAATAAATTTCATTCAACTGCTGAAAACCCTCCCACTTCTTGGCCTACAGATTTTCTCGTTAAGTTTTCATGCAATGGGGTTTTCACTACATTTATCTTAAGTGATCCCTTTAAATACGGTACACCTGAAAAATGTGAACTTTTCAAGAGAGTCAATAGAATACATTGAGACGTAACAGGTTCAGAATATAGGAATCAATCAAATAAAGCAATCTGTGCATACTCGTCTCTGTTTCTGCACCAACTGGTAGATTTAAAAATACTCTTGTAGATTATTTAGGCACATTTTATAGTTAGGAAAGTACATATTAATCATTTTTTTTAAACTGTTTGGAGAGCCTTTTTACGCATGAAATACTTTATATTGATGAATAAAAAATACAGTGGTTTGATTCATTCTGAAAGTTGTCATCCATGAACTATTGGAAGGTGGAAAACAGATGTACAATAGGGGTTGAACAATAATCCTATAAATCTACCCTAATTCTCACTAATCATGGAACTGTAGTCATCAGCAACCATGTGCCAGGCTCCAGATTTAACCTGCTACGTGTGGTCTGAGTTCCAAAATTATTCAAATATGCTACACGTCCTAAATTAATGCACAACATTAGTCTATTATGATCCACTAATGATAGAAACCCTCAGGAACAATTTACAAGGAAGTAACAGAGGAAAGAAAGATAAACGGAATGGAATGATACATTTATTTTTGCATGTACTGATGGTGGCTCCCAATAGTAGCTAATATTAAGAACAAATTCTTATTTACAATGAAGGCCTACACCAACCAAACCCGGACGACACTGGGCCAATTGTGCGCCGCCCTATGGGACTCCCAATCACAGCCGGTTGTGATACAGCCTGGATTATAAAGGGCATACATCTACTCGGCAGGCTCAGCCCTACAGAAGGTTATAGTTTGGGTCTCCAAATTTCATCCATGCAAATTATGACGGCACGCAATTATTATTCTGTAAAACGGCACAGCTACTTATGTCCTATTTCACTGTGGAAATGAAGCCGCAATACATGTCATGTTGATATGATTTTCAGTTTGCTTCCATAAGGCTGGTTTCACATTTGTCTCCATAACGAAAAATAATCCTAAACAATTGCTATGTTTCCTTGTGGTAAAGTTGGTGCAATTATTAGGGAGTTAAGTGAAGGTCAGAATATGGTGTATCTGTAATCACACCGCTTCCACTTCCTTAATTCCAGCTACAACTTCAAATGAAGAGTGGGTGAAAATAATGTTATTTTTAAGCTTACATCCAAGGTCAGAATACACAGAGAGAAAAGTGCCTAAAAGGGGAATTACGTTCCTTTTACGCGTGCTTAACTCGGGTCAGAATCTGGGCCTTCATGAATAATGTGGCAATTGAACAAGTTTAGTAGACTAAACTGCTTGTTGTAACCCTAGATTGTAAATTGACATGGTGACGCACAAAAAAAGAACATAAACAAATTACAGTTGAGGCAAAACAGAGGAGCACATCTGTCCCTTAAATGTACACTGGGGGCTAATATCATAACATGAATGTCAATCTCTCCTGGGTCAAAGTAGAGGAGAGATTGACTAAATCATTTGTCTTTGTGAGAGGTATTGACGTGTTGAAAGCTGTCAAACAGCTAGCCCACGGCTCAGACACCCATACATACCCCACATGACATGCTACCAGGGGTCTCTTCACAGTCCCCAAGTCCTGAACAGACTCACAGTACTAATAGAGCCATGACTACATCAAGTTTCTCAAGCGAGCAGTAAAATCAGATTTAAAAACAGATAAAACCACACCTCACGGCACAACGCAGACTGTGAAGAGACGGACACATGGCCACAAACACACACACACACTTTTTTATATTAGAGCAATAATGTCGAGTATGATGTATTGTTTTATTTATGATTTAGGCTGGACCCCAGGAAGAGAAGCATCCTAATAAATATTAAATACTAAATCTCTAACGAGTATGCTGAGAGTCTGGAAGCAAGTACTGGGAGTGAGTGTTTTAATAAATAAACAAAACAATAAACACGAAACACAAACATCACCAAGATGAAACAGAGTCTGAAACAATAACGCCTGGGGAAGGAACCGAAGGGAGTGACATATATATACATATAGGGAAGGTAATCAGGGAAGTGATGGAGTCTAGGTGAGTCTGATGACGTGCAGGTGCGTGTAATGATGGTGACAGGTATGCTCCATAATGAGGAGGAATAGGCTTTGGGGGTGACCAGTAAAATATACCTGCTGGAGCGGGTGCTACGGGTAGGTGCTGCTATGGTGACCAGTCAGCTGAGATAATGTGGGGCTCTACTTAGCAAAGACTTATAGATGACCTGGAGCCAGTGAGTTTGACGACGAATATGAAGCGAGGGCCAGCCAACGAGAGCAGGTCGCAGTGGTGGGTAGTATATGGGGCTTTAGTGACAAAACAGATGGCACTGTGATAGACTGCATCCAATTTGCTGAATAGAGTGTTGAAGGCTATTTTATAAATGACATTGCCGAAGTCAAGGATCAGTAGGATAGTCAGTTTTACGAGGGTATGTTTGGCAGCATGAGTGAAGGATGCTTTGTTGCAAAATAGGAAGCTAATTCTACATTTAATTTTGGATTGGAGATGCTTAATGTGAGTCTGGAAGGAGTTTTACAGTCTAGCCAGACACCTAGGTATTTGTAATTGTCCACATATTCTAAGTCAGAACCGTCCAGAGTAGTGATGCTGGACGGGCGGGCAGGTGCGGGCAGCGATCGTTTGAAGAGCATGCATTTAGTTTTACTATTTAGTTGTATGGCATTGAAGCTCATCTGGAGGTTAGTTTACACAATGTCCAAAGAAGGGCCAGCTGTATACAGAATGGTTTCGTCTGCATAGAGGTGGATCAGAGAATCACCAGCAGCAAGAGCGACATCATTGATGTATAGATTAAAGAGTCGGCCCGAGAATTTGACCCTGTGGCACCCCCATAGAGACTGCCAGAGGTCTGGACAACAGGCTCTATGATTCGACACACTGAATTCTGTCTGAGAAGTAGTTGGTGAACCAGGCGAGGCAGTCATTTGAGAAACCAAGACTGTTGAGTCTGTCGATAAGAATGTTGTGATTGACAGAGTCGAAAGCCTTGGCCAGGTAGATGGACACTGTG
The DNA here is from genome assembly GCF_002021735.2 of Oncorhynchus kisutch. Lineage (NCBI taxonomy): Eukaryota > Metazoa > Chordata > Actinopteri > Salmoniformes > Salmonidae > Oncorhynchus > Oncorhynchus kisutch. The sequence continues at coordinate 46,894,949 of NC_034176.2, forward strand.
CTATCTAACCTCCAAACAAGCTTCAATGCCATACAACACTCCTTCCGTGGCCTCCAACTGCTCTTAAACGCTAGTAAAACCAAATGCATGCTTTTCAACCGGTCGCTGCCTGCACCTGCATGCCCGACTAGCATCACCACCCTGGATGGTTCCGACCTAGAATATGTGGACGTCTATAAGTACCTAGGTGTCTGGCTAGACTGCAAACTCTCCTTCCAGACTCATATCAAACATCTCCAATCGAAAATCAAATCAAGAGTCGGCTTTCTATTCCGCAACAAAGCCTCCTTCACTCAAGCCGCCAAGCTTACCCTAGTAAAACTGACTATCCTACCGATCCTCGACTTCGGCGATGTCATCTACAAAATGGCTTCCAACACTCTACTCAGCAAACTGGATGCAGTCTATCACAGTGCCATCCGTTTTGTCACTAAAGCACCTTATACTACCCACCACTGCGACTTGTATGCTCTAGTCGGCTGGCCCTCGCTACATATTCGTCGCCAGACCCACTGGCTCCAGGTCATCTACAAGTCTATGCTAGGTAAAGCTCCGCCTTATCTCAGCTCACTGGTCACGATGGCAACACCCATCCGTAGCACGCGCTCCAGCAGGTGTATCTCACTGATCATCCCTAAAGCCAACACCTCATTTGGCCGCCTTTCGTTCCAGTACTCTGCTGCCTGTGACTGGAACGAATTGCAAAAATCGCTGAAGTTGGAGACTTTTATCTCCCTCACCAACTTCAAACATCAGCTATCTGAGCAGCTAACCGATCGCTGCAGCTGTACATAGTCTATTGGTAAATAGCCCACCCTTTTCACCTACCTCATCCCCGTACTGTTTTTATTTATTTACTTTTCTGCTCTTCTGCACACCAATATCTCTACCTGTACATGACCATCTGATCTTTTATCACTCCAGTGTTAATCTGCAAAATTGTAATTATTTGCCTACCTCCTCATGCCTTTTGCACACATTGTATATAGACCCCCCTTCGTTTTCTACTGTGTTATTGACTTGTTAATTGTTTACTCCATGTGTAACTCTTTGTTGTATGCTCACACTGCTATGCTTTATCTTGGCCAGGTCGCAGTTGCAAATGAGAACTTGTTCTCAACTAGCCTACCTGGTTAAATAAAGGTGAAATAAAAAAAATAAAATAAAAATACGGCTGCACAGTACTTTCTTTTATCGATGGCGGTTATGATATCGTTTAGGACCTGGCTGAGGTGCACCCATGACCAGCTCGGAAACCAGATTGCATAGTGGAGAAGGTACTGTGGGATTTTGAAATGGTTGGTGATCTTTTTTTTCACTTGGCTTTCGAAGACCTTAGAAAGCTAAGTGAAAACAAACCATTTCTGTATGGACCTCCCTTTTTGCACTGGCATATTGTCATGCTGAAACAGGAACGGGCCTTCCCCAAACTGTTGCAACAAAATTGGAAGCACAGAATCGTCTAGAGTATTCATTGAATGCTGTAGCTCTAATATTTTGCTTTACTGGAACTAAGGGGCCTAGCCCTAACCATGAAAGACAGCCCCATACCATTATTCCACTCTTCCACCAAACTTTACAGTTGGCACTATGCATTGGGGCAGGTAGCGTTCTTCTGGCATCCGCCAAAATGCAGATTGGTCCGTCTTAATACCAGCTGGTGAAGCGTGATTCATCACTCCAGAGAATGCGTTTCCACTGCTCCATTGATGTGAGCTTTACACCACTCCAGCTGTAGTGTATATTATCCTTTTACCAGCTACAAGTACTGATGTACTGACTGAGTAGTGGTGGTACAGTAGATTTGGGGAAGAAAAACAATTGACAGATTGGCTGGGCTCTCTAACCCTGTTCCTGGAGAGCTAGCGTCCTGTAGGTTTTCACAATTTAGCACACCCGATTCTATAAATTAGCTGGTTGATAAGCTGAATAAGGTTATTTATAACTGGGGTTGGAGCGAAAACCTACTGAAGGGTAGCTCTCCAGGAACAGGGTTGGAGAGGCCTGGATTAGAGTAATTTAGCATACTGTATGAGATGGGGAGTGGAATGAACTTGCCCCTAAATGCTGATCTTCGGTCAGTTTTGCATTTTGCCCACTAATGGTTAAGGTTAGGATTGGGGGAGGGGATGTCGATACTATATCTTTATATAGGGGAAATTTCACCCTGGCATGCATGATAAGTGCATAAATATAATGCTCCTAGAATGCCCTGTTTGCCTGGTAAAGAGGAGTGTTGAATGGAAAAAAATGAACACACCCCTTTACCCTAGTTATCTCCAGAACATTTCTCCCCACCAATGACTTTTATTGTTTTATTAACTCTGCTCTGGCTCTGATAGTGGCCAATAATATTTTTAACAGCTCATGCTGATTTCATAAAAAATAGAAAATGTACTGCATACTGTTTTTGATCCATGTTTTAGATGATGCTCTTGCCTGTGGAAAATGTACACTCACATAACACACGCTCGCATGCACGTGCAAGCATGCGCGTACACACAGACACAGCTGGTTGTTATTAGCATTATGTTTTATCTAGCTGGCTAAGTACATCTCACCCGAGTTTGAAGATTTTTGTCACTCTTGTTCGTTTCTGGCAACGCACACACACACACACACACACACACACACACACACACACACACACACACACACACACACACACACACACACACACACACACACACACACACACACACACACACACACACACACACACACACACACACACACACACAGATGGTGCTCTTCTCTATTATGGTTCTCTGTAATGGTAATTCTCCCTGCAGGTACTCTGGCATAAAACAATAACTCAGCCATCAGTGGGAGGGAGGAAGGGCTGGTGTTGTGTGTATTCATTTTACTTCTTGGTCGAGCCCACATACAGTGAGGGGAAAAAAGTATTTCATCCCCTGTTGATTTTGTACGTTTGCCCACTGACAAAGAAATTATCAGTTTATAATTTTAATGGTAGATTTATTTGAACAGTGAGAGACAGATAACAACAAAAAAATCCAGAAAAATGCTTGTCAAAAATGTTTTAATTGATTTGCATTTTAATGAGGGAAATAAGTATTTGACCCCCTCTCAATCAGAAAGATTTCTGAGCTCCCAGGTGTCTTTTATACAGGTAACGAGCAGAGATTAGGAGCACACTCTTAAAAGGACTGCTCCTAATCTCAGCTAGTTAACTGTATAAAAGACACCTGTCCACAGAAGACATCAATCAATCAGATTCCAAACTCTCCACCATGGCCAAGACCAAAGAGCTCTCCAAGGATGTCAGGAACAAGATTGTAGACCTACACAAGGCTAGAATGGGCTACAAGACTATCGCCAAGCAGCTTGGTGAGAAGGTGACAACAGGTGGTGCGATTATTCGCAAATGGAAGAAACACAAAAGAACTGTCACTCTCCCTCGGCCTGGGGATCTCACCTCGTGGAGTTGCAATGATCATGAGAACGGTGAGGAATCAGCCCAGAACTACACGGGAGGATCTTGTCAATGATCTCAAGGCAGCTGGGACCATAGTCACCAAGAAAACAATTGGTAACACACTACGCCGTGAAGGACTGAAATCTTGCAGCACCCGCAAGGTCCCCCTGCTCAAGAAAGCACATATACATGCCCGTCTGAAGTTTGCCAATGAACATCTGAATGATTCAGAGGACAACTGGGTGAAAGGATTGTGGTCAGATGAGACCAAAATGGAGCTCTTTGGCCTCAACTCAACTCGCCATGTTTGGAGGAGTAGGAAGGCTGCCGATGACCACAAGAACACCATCCCCACCGTCAAACATGGAGGTGGAAACATTATGCTTTGGCGGTGTTTTTCTGCTAAGGGGACAGGACAACTTCACCGCATCAAAGGGACGATGGACGGGGCCATGTACCGTCAAATCTTGGATGAGAACCACCTTCCCGCAGCCAGGGCATTGAAAATGGGTCGTGGATGGGTATTCCAGCATGACAATGACCCAAAACTGATTCACATCCCATTTAAATACATTAAGAAATCCAGAGATTAAACTGTTGATTTACTCTGTAAATGTACTGACCTCGCCTTCTGAATGGATGGTAGCAGGGTGAACAGGCAGTGGCTTGGGTGGTTGTTGTCCTTGATGATCTTTTTGGCCATCCTGTGACAATCGGGTGCTGTAGGTGTCCTGGAGGGCAAGTAGTTTGTCCCCTGTGATTCGTTGTGCAGACTGCACCACCCTCTGGAGAGCCTTGCGGTTGTGGGTGGTGCAGGCGGTGATGCAGTCCGACAGGATGCTTTCAATTGTGCATCTGTAAAAGTTTGTGACAAGTCAAATTTCTTCAGCCTCCTGAGGTTGAAGAGGCACTGTTGCGCCTTCTTCACCACACTGTCTGTGTGGGCGGATCATTTCAGTTTGTCCATGATGTGTACACCGAGGATCTTAAAACTTTTCACCTTCCCCACTGCTTTCCCATCGATGTGGACGGGACAGCAGTTTCCTGAAGTCCACAATCATCTTTGTTTTGTTGACGTTGAGTGAGGGGTTGTTTTGCTGACACCACACTCTGAGTGCCCTCAACTCCTCCCTGTAGGCTGTCTTGTCGTTGTTGGTAATCAAGCCTACTACTGTTGTGTCGTCTGCAAACTTGATGATGAGTTGGAGGCGTGCATGGCCACGTAGTCATGGGTGAACAGGGAGTACAGGAGGGGGCTGAGCACGCACCCGTGTGGGGCCCCAGTCTTGAGGATCAGTGAAGTGAAGATATTGTTTCCTACCTTCACCACCTGGGGGCAACCCGTCAGGAAGTCCAGGACCCAATTGCACAGGGCGTGGTTGATACACAGGGCCTCTGGCTATATGATGAGCTTGGAGTGTACAATTGGTGTTAAATGCTGAACTATAGTCAATGAAGAGCATTCTTACATAGGTATTCCTCTTGTCCAGATGGGATAGGGCAGTGTGCAGTGTTATGGTGATTGCATCGTCTGTGGACCTATTGGGGAGGTAAGCAAATTGAAGTGGGTTAAGGGTGACAGGTAAGGTGAAGGTGATATGATCCTTGACTAGCCTCTCAAAGCACTTCAAAATGACAGAGGTGAGTGCTACGGGGCGATAGTCATTTAGTTCAGTTACTGTACCTTTTCCTTCTTCGGTACAGGAACAATGGTGGACATTTTGAAGCATGTGGGGACAGCACACTGGGATAGGGAGAGATTGAATATGTCCATGAACACACCAGCCATCTGAGGATGCGGCTAGGGATGCTGTCTGGGCCGACAGCCTTGTGAAGGTTAACATGTTTAAATGTCTTACTCACGTCGGCCACGGAGAAGGAGAGCCCACAGTCCTTGGTAGCACTGTATTATCCTCAAAGCTGGCAAGGAAGGTGTTTAGTTTGTCTGGAAGCAAGACTTCGGTGTCCGTGACGTGGCTGTAGTCACGTCTGAGGCTACCCTTTTGTGTGTAGGCCTATGTGTCCTACCAGGTGTAGATGGGACGGACTGTGTCCCCCCAGGTCTCGTCTTCTCCAATGTCTAAACCAGACTCTACTGAACCACCAGGCCAGGCCCAGGGATGGACTAGGACCAGAAAATGGCCCAGGAATTTCTAACACACTGTCCCATTTTTGTCCTTGAGGATCCTATTATTAACCAAATTATGATGAATTTCCCTCTTATTTGGGTATTTCTGGAATTAAATCATATTCCATATATCTATGAACACCTCAGATTAGAGCTCCAACTTGTTCCCTCTTAGAAAATAACCTTTTATCACCCTGACGTCATTGTCATATCACCTTTGATAATGACTAACCTGTGTGCGCGTAACCTATCGTGCTGTATCTCTCTCTTCTCTCTTTCTCACGCTGGGTGACTATAATGATTGGCTTGAAATTAGTTTTAGAACAAAGAGGCATTCCATTCTTCATTGTGTGTCTGCCTAAATCTGTGTGCGCTTGTCTATTTTTTTATTTGTGTGTGTCTCATTCTGTGAGGGTGTAACGCTCTCCATTGTTTGTCTGTCTCCACCTCTCATTGTGTGGCATCTCTGTTCCCCAGATCTGTGTAATTGTTTCAAGTGCTGAGGAACATGGTCTTTAGAGAGACACCGAACACAATATGAACAGACCCTTCTAGACTGTAATAAAGAAAGAGAGTAGAGAGGCTCAACACAGACCTCTCAATTAACGATTAAACCCCCCTTTTACTCTGTTTTCCTTACTGCTGTTTCTCTTTTCCTGGACTGCTGTTTCTCTTTGCTTAATTGAGCTGTTCTTTCCATAATATGGACTTGGTCTTTTGACAAATAGGGCTATTTTATGTATACCACCCCTACCTTGTCACAACACAACTGATTGGCTCAAATGCATTAAGAAGGAAAGAAATTCCACAAATGAACTTTTAAGAAGACACACCTTAATTAGTTAATTGAAATGCATTCCTGGTGACTACCTCATGAAGTTGGTTGAGAGAATGCCAAGAGTGTGCAAAGCTGTCATCAAGGCAAAGGGTGGCTATTTGAAATATGTTTTGATTTGTTTGACACTATTTTGGTTACTACATGATTCCATATGTGTTATTTCACAGTTTTGATGTCAAATCAAATCAAATTGTATTAGTCACATGCGCAGAATACAAGTGAATTACAGTGAAATGCTTACTTTACAAGCCCCTAACCAACAATGCAGTTTAAAAAATATGAATAAGAATAAGAAATAAAAGTAACAAGTAGTTAAAGAGCAGCAGTAAAATAACAATAGCGAGACTATATACAGGGGGTACCGGTACAGAGTCAATGTGTGGGGGCACCCACTCAGTCTGTCTTTCCAGGCCTCCTGGTAGTTTGACAGGAGATGGTAGTTTGACATCAAATTGTGAGCATTTCTTTTGGGAAAAAATATTATGAAAATATCACTCCAAAAGCTATTTTACATGGGAATCAGAATGACTCTTTGGGATCTTAAAAGCTTTTATAAGACAAATAATTATCATCCTGTGCAAAAACACTGATTTAGACCAGCCCACTAGCCTAAAGATGGAAAACTGCCCGTGGCGTTTCTGTACTGAGGACAGAGAAGAGATGGCTAATGTGCGTTTATGCCCAAACTCCCTTTATGTTATGCAACATAGCATAACACATTGGAATACTACATTCTTACTTTCTGTTACATACCGTTACTCTGCTGGAAGAAGGCATATTGAAACACATTGTATGCACAATTTACATTGTAATCTGTATGAGTTCTGTAAGTATGTTTTTGAAGTGTATCCATGGTGCAACTTATATCACGTGAGACACCAACTTTAATATATATATTTTTTATGGGCCGTGCTTTGTGTGGGTGTCCTCTCCCCTCCTCATCACTTCTCTGATATAAAAGTACTCAAAGTAAAAGATAAATAGAGGGATGGATAGTCAAGAGGTAAACGAACAGAAATATATAACACTGTGAAACAGCACATGCAGGCGCTGAATATCTTGTTGCCATGGAAATTGTTTTGTTAGGCGATGTGACACAGTTAGGAAATGTGCACAGCACTCCGTTAAAATATGATATGCTGTATGATACACACACACTTGATAGGATAGCTCTGTCTTACTCGATACCCATCTGTCTCTCTGTATCTCTCTCACTTGCACTTTCTCTATAACTCTTTCCATTTCTTTCTCTGTATTTCTTTCTTTTTCTTTCTCTCTTGTGTCTCTTCCTTTCTTGCTCTCATTATTTATCTTCTTTCTCTTCCTCTTTTTCTTTCTCTCTTGTGTCTCTTCCTTTCTTGCTCTCATTATTTATCTTCTTTCTCTTCCTCTTTTTCTTTCTCTTTCTCTTTATCTGTCCTCTCCCTATAAGCGAGGCAGATAGCACAGATCATCGTTGATGGAGAACACTATACAGGCTTTATGTAAAGGCTTTATATGAAGGTGACATGAAAACAGAGCATGGAAAGATGTTCTCTTGATTCTGTTCGGTTTCATCCCCCCTGTTCCACTAACGTAGGGGAATATATAGAGAGAGAGACAGAGAGAAGGGTGAGCGTTAAGAATTTTGAAGAGGAGAAAATTGGAGAAGATGAGAGAGAGGAGAGCGGCACAAGAGAAGAAAGAGGACAGCTGGAGTGGGTGGAAAGGTGGAGTGCAAAGAGAGGAGGAGGAGAGTGAGGGAAAGGTGGAGGTGTGTGAGATGAAGTGGGAGTAGAGAAGGAGAATGTGGGAGCCAATCTTCTCTATGCTGAGAGAGGGAAGAGGAGGATGAGAAGAAGAGAGAGTCAGTTGTGTCTTCTCTTCTGTTCTCTTCGCCGACTTTGAAAAGCAGCTCCTCTGCTAAACCACAGCCCCAGGACATGACAATTTGAATAAAAGTCTCTAACGCTTCACCCAATACCTGGTGTGTGTGTGTGTGTGTGTGTGTGTGTGTGTGTGTGTGTGTGTGTGTGTGTGTGTGTGTGTGTGTGTGTGTGTGTGTGTGTGTGTGTGTGTGTGTGTGTGTGTGTGTGTGTGTGTGTGTGTGTGTGTGTGTGTGTGTGTGTGTGTCAGCGCATGTAAGTCCACTGTGTGTGGGATAGTAGGAAGGCAGTGGTCTGGCGGAAAACAGTGACACCTCTCTTGGAGGTCTGAAGAATCTTGTATTGCAAAAACAGTTTGAATGGTCCACTGGGACAAGATTTTTATTGGATGTTACACTTCAAGAACCCTCCCCCACACGCCCGTAGAAGGGGTGCTTTGTGTTATAATTTATGTGTCACTGTTTTCCGTCCTGGTATGTGTTGCCTATGCTAGTTATCAAGTGTGGCCGACAGTCTGCAATTTTATATTTATTGAAATTGAAAGTAGATTTAAGCTGGGAAAATCAAACATCACAACATGTTCTTAACCGCTCTGGTGACAAACACACTTTTTTCCTTGTCTCCATTCGTCCACATGGCTGTACTTTACTGCCACCAAACATATCATGAAGATTGGACATTGTTTTTGTAACAACCCAAAAAACAGAGGCAGTGGGAGAACCTATTCATGTAAATAAATAAATGTTTTAAATACAGCTAGGAGGCTAACTCAACTGAGCTGCTAAACTTTAGACACTGTTTAGCTAAGTGACTGTGTATTTGTATGTATTAGGTAGCAGCTACTCTTCTTGGGTTCCAAATACATTAAGGCACGTTGCATCCCAAAAAACTAAAGATAAAACAGTACATCATATAACATTATTACACCACTACATATCTACAATACAAAATGTATAATTCCACCATACAACAATATTACAATGTACGTGTGTGTAGATTACGTGTGCTAGCTAGTGTTTGTGTATTTGGATTTGGATTTATTATGGATCCCGATTAGTTCCTGCCAAGGCAGCAGCTACTCTAACTGGGGTCCAGCTAAATTAAGGCAGTTTATACCATTTTAAAAACATTACAATACATTCACAGATTATTAGTTTTTTTAAATCTAATTTTACTGCTGGCGTCAGTTACTTGATGTGGAATAGAGTTCCATGTAGTCATGGCTCTATGTAGTACCGTAGTCTGTTCTGAACTTGGGGATTGTAAAGAGACCTCTGGCGGCATGTCTTATGGGGTGTGCATGGGTGTCCTAGGTGCATGGGTATCCTAGGTGCATGGGTATCCTAGGTGCATGGGTGTCTGAGGTGCATGGGTGCATTCAGCTTGTCAACACTTCTTACAAAAACACGTAGAGATGAAATCAGTTTCACCTCCACTTTGAGCCACGAGAGATTGACGTGCATAATGTTAGCTCTCTGTGTACATTGAATTGACATTTTCCTAAGTCCCTCTTTGTGGCACCTGACCACACGACTGAACAGCAGTCCAGGTGCGGCCAAACAGGACTGCCTTGTTGATAGTGTTGTTAAGAAGACAGAGCAGTGCTTTATTATGGACCGAGTTCTCCCTACCTTAGCTACTGTTCTATTAACATATTTTGACCATGACAGTTTACAATCCAGGGTTACTCCAAACAGTTTAGTGATCACAACTTCCACATTATCCATTACAAGATTTAGTTGAGGTTTATGGTTTAGTGAATGATTTGTCCCAAATACAATGCTTTTAGTTTTTGAACTTATTCCTTGCCACCCATTCTGAAACTAACTGCAGCTCTTCGTTAATTGTTTCAGTCATTTCAGGTGCTGTAGTAGTTGATGTGTATAGTGTTGAGTCATCTGCATACATAAAGCCAGTGGCATTTTGGTGTTAGAAATTGAAAAAATGAAGGGGCCTATACAGCTGCCCCGGGGAATTTGTGATTCTGCCTGGAGAGGCTTGCATTAATGTACACCCTCTGTGTTCTGTAACACTGAAACATGCATGAGAGCATCAGCTGTTCCGGACAGCTGTGTGATCATGCTCTACACAGCCAATGTGAGTAAGACCTTTAAACAGGTGAATATTCACAAGGCCGCAGGGCCAGACGGATTACCAGGACGTGTACTCCGAGCATGCTCTGACCAATTGGCAAGTGTCTTCACTGACATTTTCAACCTCTCCCTGTCTGAGTCTGTAATACCAACATGTTTCAAATAGACCACCATAGTCCCTGTGCTCAAGAACACTAAGGCACCCTGCCTAAATGACTACCGACCCGTAGCACTCACGTCTGTAGCCATGAAGTGCTTTGAAAGGCTGGTCACGGCTAACATCAACACCCTTATCCCAGAAACCGTAGACCCACTCCAATTTGCATACTGCCCTAACAGATCCACAGATGATGCAATCTCTATTGCATTCCACACTGCCCTTTCACACCTGGACTAAAGGAACACCTATGTGAGAATGCTATTCATTGACTACAGCTCAGTGTTCAACACCACCCTGCCCTCAAAGCTCATCATTAAGCTAAGGACCCTTGGACTGAACACCTCCCTCTGCAACTGGATCCTGTACTTCCTGACGGGCCGCCACCAGGTGGTAAGGGTCGGTAACAACACATCCGCCATGCTGATCCTCAACACGGTGTCCCCTCAGGGGTGTGTGCTCAGTCCCCTCCTGTATTCCCTGTTCACTCATGACTGCACGGCCAGGCATGACTCCAAAACCATCATTAAGTTTGCCAATGACACAACAGTGGTAGGCTTGATCACCGACAACGACAAGACAGCTTATAGGGAGGAGGTCAGAGACCTGGCCGTGTGGTGCCAGCACAACCAATTTCCTTGGTGTCCAAATCACCAACAAACTAACATGGTACAAGTACACCAAGACAGTTGTGACGAGGGCACGACAAAACCTATTCCCTGAAAAGATTTGTCATGGTTCCTCAGATCCTCAAAACGTTCTACAGATGCACCATCGAGAGCATCACTGCCTAGTATGGCAACTGCTCGGCCACCGACCGTACGCACTTCCCTCCGACCGCAAGGCACTACAGAGGGTAGTGCATACGGCCCAGTACATCACTGGGGCGAAGCTTCCTGCCATCCAGGACCTCTGTACCAGGCAGTGTCAGAGGAATGCCCTAAAAATTGTCAAACATTCCAGCCACCCTAGTCATAGACTGTTCTTTCTGCTACCGAATGACAAGTGGTACCGGAGCTCCAAATCTAGATCGTCTACCCCCAAGCCATAAGACTCCTGAACATCTAATCAAATTGCTACCCAGACTATGTGCATATTTTACATTGCTGTTACACTCTGTTATTATCTTTGCATAGTCACTTTAATAACTCTACCTACATGTACATGTACATGTTACCTCAATTACCTTGACTAACTGGTGCCCACGCACATTGACTCTGTACCTGTACCCCCTGTGTAAGCCCCGCTATTGTTATCTTACTGCTGCTCTTCAATTATTTGTTACTTTTTTTTCTTATTCTTATTTTATTTTTTAATATTTTTTTTAACTGCATTGTTGGTTAGGGCTTGGAATAATGCAGTTAATAACATTTAATAACATTTTACACAATGAAGACAAACTGACATTAATGTTCTTGGTTAAGCATTTCACTGTATGGCCTACACCTGTTGTATTCAGCGCATCAAATCAAATCAAATCAAATTGTATTTGTCACATACACATGGTTAGCAGATGTTAATGCGAGTGTAGCGAAATGCTTGTGCTTCTAGTTCCGACAATGCAGTAATAACGAACAAGTAATCTAACTAACAATTCCAAAAAAACGACTGTCTTATTTATACACAGTGTAAGGGGATAAGGAATATGTACATAAGGATATATGAATGAGTGATGGTACAAAGCAGCATAGGCAAGATACAGTAGATGATATCGAGTACAGTATAACATATGAGATGAGTATGTAAACAAAGTGGCATAGTTAAAGTGGCTAGTGATACATGTATTACATAAGGATGCAGTCGATGATATAGAGTACAGTATATACATATGCATATGAGATGAATAATGTAGGGTAAGTAACATTATATAAGGTAGCATTGTTTAAAGTGGCTAGTGATATATTTACATCATTTCCCATCAATTCCCATTATTAAAGTGGCTGGAGTTGAGTCAGTGTCATTGACAGTGTGTTGGCAGCAGCCACTCAATGTTAGTGGTGGCTGTTTAACAGTCTGATGGCCTTGAGATAGAAGCTGTTTTTCAGTCTCTCGGTCCCAGCTTTGATGCACCTGTACTGACCTCGCCTTCTGGATGACAGCGGGGTGAACAGGCAGTGGCTCGGGTGGTTGATGTCCTTGATGATCTTTATGGCCTTCCTGTAGCATCGGGTGGTGTAGGTGTCCTGGAGGGCAGGTAGTTTGCCCCCGGTGATGCGTTGTGCAGACCTCACTACCCTCTGGATAGCCTTACGGTTGAGGGCGGTGCAGTTGCCATACCAGGCGGTGATACACCCCGCCAGGATGCTCTCGATTGTGCATCTGTAGAAGTTTGTGAGTGCTTTTGGTGACAAGCCGAATTTCTTCAGCCTCCTGAGGTTGAAGAGGCGCTGCTGCGCCTTCTTCACGATGCTGTCTGTGTGAGTGGACCAATTCAGTTTGTCTGTGATGTGTATGCCAAGGAACTTAAAACTTGCTACCCTCTCCACTACTGTTCCATCGATGTGGATAGGGGGGTGTTCCCTCTGCTGTTTCCTGAAGTCCACAATCATCTCCTTAGTTTTGTTGACGTTGAGTGTGAGGTTATTTTCCTGACACCACACTCCGAGGGCCCTCACCTCCTCCCTGTAGGCCGTCTCGTCGTTGTTGGTAATCAAGCCTACCACTGTTGTGTCGTCTGCAAACTTGATGATTGAGTTGGAGGCGTGCGTGGCCACGCAGTCGTGGGTAAACAGGGAGTACAGGAGAGGGCTCAGAACGCACCCTTGTGGGGCCCCAGTGTTGAGGATCAGAGGGGTGGAGATGTTGTTGCCTACCCTCACCACCTGGGGGCGGCCCGTCAGGAAGTCCAGTACCCAGTTGCACAGGGCGGGGTCGAGACCCAGGGTCTCGAGCTTGATGACGAGCTTGGAGGGTACTATGGTGTTGAATGCCGAGCTGTAGTCGATGAACAGCATTCTCACATAGGTATTCCTCTTGTCCAGATGGGTTAGGGCAGTGTGCAGTGTGGTTGAGATTGCATCGTCTGTGGACCTATTTGGGCGGTAAGCAAATTGGAGTGGGTCTAGGGTGTCAGGTAGGGTGGAGGTGATATGGTCCTTGACTAGTCTCTCAAAGCACTTCATGATGACGGATGTGAGTGCTACGGGGCGGTAGTCGTTTAGCTCAGTTACCTTAGCTTTCTTGGGAACAGGAACAATGGTGGCCCTCTTGAAGCATGTGGGAACAGCAGACTGGTATAGGGATTGATTGAATATGTCCGTAAACACACCGGCCAGCTGGTCTGCGCATGCTCTGAGGGCGCGGCTGGGGATGCCGTCTGGGCCTGCAGCCTTGCGAGGGTTAACACGTTTAAATGTCTTACTCACCTCGGCTGCAGTGAAGGAGAGACCGCATGTTTTCGTTGCAGGCCGTGTCAGTGGCACAGTATTGTCCTCAAAGCGGGCAAAAAAGTTATTTAGTCTGCCTGGGAGCAAGACATCCTGGTCCGTGACTGGGCTGGATTTCTTCCTGTAGTCCGTGATTGACTGTAGACCCTGCCACATGCCTCTTGTGTCTGAGCCGTTGAATTGAGATTCTACTTTGTCTCTGTACTGGCGCTTAGCTTGTTTGATAGCCTTGCGGAGGGAATAGCTGCACTGTTTGTATTCGGTCATGTTACCAGACACCTTGCCCTGATTAAAAGCAGTGGTTCGCGCTTTCAGTTTCACACGAATGCTGCCATCAATCCACGGTTTCTGGTTAGGGAATGTTTTAATCGTTGCTATGGGAACGACATCTTCAACGCACGTTCTAATGAACTCGCACACCGAATCAGCGTATTCGTCAATGTTGTTATCTGACGCAATACGAAACATCTCCCAGTCCACGTGATGGAAGCAGTCTTGGAGTGTGGAGTCAGCTTGGTCAGACCAGCGTTGAACAGACCTCAGCGTGGGAGCTTCTTTTTTCAGTTTCTGTCTGTAGGCAGGGATCAACAAAATGGAGTCGTGGTCAGCTTTTCCGAAAGGGGGGCGGGGCAGGGCCTTATATGCGTCGCGGAAGTTAGAGTAACAATGATCCAAGGTCTTTCCACCCCTGGTTGTGCAATCGATATGCTGATAAAATTTAGGGAGTCTTGTTTTCAGATTAGCCTTGTTAAAATCCCCAGCTACAATGAATGCAGCCTCCGGATAAATTGTTTCCAGTTTGCAGAGAGTTAAATAAAGTTCGTTCAGAGCCATCGATGTGTCTGCTTGGGGGGGGATATATACGGCTGTGATTATAATCGAAGAGAATTCTCTTGGCAGATAATGCGGTCTACATTTGATTGTGAGGAATTCTAAATCAGGTGAACAGAAGGATTTGAGTTCCTGTATGTTTCTTTCATCACACCATGTCACGTTGGCCATAAGGCATACGCCCCCACCCCTCTTCTTACCAGAAAGATGTTTGTTTCTGTCGGCGCGATGCGTGGAGAAACCCGTTGGCTGCACCACTTCGGATAGCATCTCTCCGGTGAGCCACGTTTCTGTGAAGCAAAGAACATTACAGTCTCTGATGTCCCTCTGGAATGCTACCCTTGCTCGGATTTCATCAACCTTGTTGTCAAGAGACTGGACATTGGCAAGAAGAATGCTAGGGAGTGGTGCACGGTGTGCCCGTCTCCGGAGTCTGACCAGAAGACCGCCTCGTTTCCCTCTCTTTCGGAGTCGTTTTTTTGGGTCGCTGCATAGGATCCGCTCCGTTGTACTGTTTGTAAGGCAGAACACAGGATCCGCGTCGCGAAAAACATATTCTTGGTCGTACTGATGGTGAGTTGACGCTGATCTTATATTCAGTAGTTCTTCTTGACTGTATGTAATGAAACCTAAGATGACCTGGGGTACTAATGTAAGAAATAACACGTAAAAAAAACAAAAAACTGCATAGTTTCCTAGGAACGCGAAGCGAGGCGGCCATCTCTGTCGGCGCCGGAAGTAGTGACATAACATTTGATTTGATTAATTTTAGCTAATAAAGGGGGCTTTACTATTCTTGGGTAGCCTGATGGCACGCACTTTCTAGTAGGCTTAGATTGAAGCAATAGGAGTGGCAATATCATCTGCTATTTGTATTTATTATGGATCCATTTTGCTATCATTCTTTATATCATTTATCTTTGTTTCATAGTATAGTTTCTTCTTTTTATTCAGTTTAAATGTCATCACCTAGCTAACTTCCTATTAGCTAGCTATCTGAATGTAACCCTTCTAAATTAAAAACAGTCTCCAAATGCATTTTCAGATAACAGTCATGGAAGAGGGTGAAATTGCAGCTCCAGCTGTCTGTAAAGGGAAGGTGTAGGCTACTGGATAGGGCAGGTAACTTTGTGGGAGGACATTATGAAAGGATTCTCCAGTTCCAGTCCCTAGAGGGGGAACTTTGAGGACAGAGATATAATCCACAAAATATTTATTCAGTGCAGTCTAATTTGAGATATAAAAAGCTGTGATAGCCTGTTTGGCCTATATGCCATGCCATGGGTTATTAACAAGTCCTGATCATAGAGAGCCCTTATTTTCTATGGTAGAGTAGATCAGGGCATGACTGGGGGTTAGTCTAGTTTATTATTTCTATGTGGGGTTCTAGTTTTATTTTTCTATGTTGATGATTTTGTATGATTCCCAATTAGAGGCAGCTGGTTATCATTGTCTCTAATTGGCGATCATATTTAGGTAGCCTTTTTTCCACCTGTGTTTTGTGGGATATTGTTTTGTGTTTTGTGCATGTGCACCACTTTGTCACGTTTCGTTCTTGCTTTATTGTTTTTGTGCGTTTCACTAAATAAAGATGTAGAACCCAGATCACACTGCACGTTGGTCCGAGTATGCTTCTAACGACAATCGTGACAGTTATATGTGTAGGCTTACCTATGTTAGCCAATGTTGCACGCAAAAATAAAATACAGTTCATCTGAAATGATGCTTTGGTAATAATAGCTTACTTCTACTACTAAATTATGTATTGTGGTTTAGACTAAGATATCTAATCTTTACATACAAGTTAGCTTATTTTTTACATTTTGAAGTGATGAAGTTGATTCTTTGAAGTGAAGTTTTTAAAGTTTTAAAAATTGTTTGAACTATTCAAAATTAACTAGTGTCAATGTTGATTAAGCACATATCACAATCCTGCAATAAAGAGGGGAATGGGTTCTGTCTTTAATGTCTCTGTGTTGTATTCTCAAATGAACATTTCCTTTTTGTCTAGTTGTAAGATCTGTTTAATTTTAATGTCACTCTCTCTCAGTATATCAGCTCTTATCATATGGTATAGGCCTACAGTATGATGGCATTACTGGCCTTATGGGCATCTGTCATCTGAAGCAGAGAATAGCTATACTCACACATTGTTTACATGTTGAGCTATATGTTCTCAATTTAAAATGATACCAGTAGACAATGTACACAGTGGGAGAACAAGTATTTGATACACTGCCGATTTTGCAGGTTTTCCTACTTACAAAGCATGTAGAGGTCTGTCATTTTTATCATCGGTACACTTCAGCTCTGAGGGATGGAATCTAATGGAACCCAAGCATTTCGCTACACTCGCATTAACATCTGCTAACCATGTGTGTGTGACAAATACATTTGGATTTGATTTGATTTGATAAAACAAAAATCCAGAAAATCACATTGTATCATTTTTAAGTAAATAATTTGCATTTTATTGCATGACATAAGTATTTGATACATCAGAAAAGAATAACTTAATATTCTGTACAGTAACCTTTGTTTGCAATTACAGAGATCCTACGTTTCCTGTAGTTCTTGACCAGGTTTGTACACGCTGCAGCAGGGATTTTGGCCCACTCCTCCATACAGATCTTATCCAGATCCTTCAGGTTTCGGGGCTGTCGCTGGGCAATACGGACTTTCAGTTCCCTCCAAAGATTTTCTATTGGGTTCAGGTCTGGAGACTGGCTAGGCCACCCCAGGACCTCGAGATGCTTCTTACGGAGCCACTCCTTAGTTGCCCTGGCTGTGTGTTTCGAGTTGTTGTCATGCTGGAAGACCCAGCCACGACCCATCTTCAATGCTCTTACTGAGGGAAGGAGGTTGTTGGCCAAGATCTCGCGATACATGGCCCCATCCATCCTCCCCTCAATACAGTGCAGTCGTCCTGTCCCCTTTGCAGAAAAGCATCCCCAAAGAATGATGTTTCCACCTCCATGCTTCACGGTTGGGATGGTGTTCTTGGGGTTGTACTCATCCTTCTTCTTCCTCCAAACACGGCGAGTGGAGTTTAGACCAAAAAGCTCTATTTTTGTCTCATCAGACCACATGACCTTCTCCCATTCCTCCTCTGGATCATCCAGATGGTCATTGGCAAACTTCAAACAGGCCTGGACATGCGCTGGCTTTGAGCAGGGGGACCTTGCGTGTGCTGCAGGATTTTAATCCATGACGGCATAGTGTGTTACTAATGGTTTTCTTTGAGACTGTGGTCCCAGCTCTCTTCAGGTCATTGACCAGGTCCTGCCGTGTAGTTCTGGGTGGATCCCTCACCTTCCACATGATAATTGATGAGGTAAGATCTTGCATGGAGCCCCAGACCGAGGGTGATTGACCGTCTTGAACTTCTTCCATTCTAATAATTGCTCCAAAAGTTGTTGCCTTCTCACCAAGCTGCTTGCCTATCGTCCTGTAGCCCATCTCAGCCTTGTGCAGGTCTACAATTTTATCCCTGATGGCCTTACACAGCTCTCTGGTCTTGGCCACTGTGGAGAGGTTGGAGTCTGTTTGATTGAGTGTGTGGACAGGTGTCTTTTATACAGGTAACAAGTTCAAACAGGTGCAGTTAATACAGGTAATGAGTGGAGAACAGGAGGGCTTCTTAAAGAAAAACGAACAGGTCTGTGAGAGCCGGAATTCTTACTGATTTTAGGGTTCGCGTCCAGGTTAAGAAGGCAGGGAAATTCAGGAAGGATAATGGGAGGGAGAGGGAAGTGGGAGTGAGAGAAAGTGTGAAAGAAAAGAGCAGGCTGGCTGATATTGATGATCATAGGCTACGTAAGTGTAATATATTGTTTTCTCAGCCAGCAGACTCTCTTCATGGATAGGGCACTGGTCAAAAATAGTGCACTATAAAGGGAATAGGGTGCTGTTTGGGATGCAGGCTCCATGTCACCATGTCCTTTGGCTCTGTTCATGCCTGTTCCTGTTACAGCCTGTTTGTGTCAGGAGGACACACTTGCATACACACACAATCTTTCTGGGTGTTTGTGTACAGACAAACCATATGCGTGAGTGTGCGCAAGTGTGTGTATATTTGACGTGTGAGGCCAAAGCTGATGGTTACTCTTTTGACCCCTGGATCTACTGTTGCTGAGCCCAAGCCTGTCTGGTGTGTGTGTGTGTGTGTGTGTGTGTGTGTGTGTGTGTGTGTGTGTGTGTGTGTGTGTGTGTGTGTGTGTGTGTGTGTGTGTGTGTGTGTGTGTGTGTGTGTGTGTGTGTGTGTGTGTGTGTGTGTGTGTGTGTGTGGGTGTGTGTGTGTGTGTGGGTGGGTGCTTGTGCCAGCGCGTCCGTGCATATGTATGTCATTGACTTGTTTCCTCTCCTTCTATATGTTTAGCCTATTCAGGAATGTTGAGGTGTGTTGGCACCTACAGTACCCCTCTCTCTTTCCCACTCTTTCTCACTCACTCTCTCTCTTCTTGCAGCACTACTTCCTGATCGTGTTTGGCCATGATGGACAGAAGCCTCTGGAGCTACGGACTGAGGAGGAGAATGAATGTGATGAATGGGTGGAGGCCATCCAACAGGCCAGGTACTGTGTGTGTTCGAGAGAGAGACAGAGACCCTCCTGAGAGAAGGGGAAGGGACGGTTGTGTGTTGCTGTGTCTGCATAACAACCAAGCCAGAGCCCAGTGGGTATACCTGTACATAGCCATGGGACTTGCCTGTTCTACATCTCTTATTCTTAATAATTATTCTTATCCCCCCCCCCCTGCTTATCTCTCCGAACCCAGGTGCCTTCTCTCCCACTCAACCTTTTTCTTACTCCTCCCTCTCATCCTCTCTCTATCAGGCCTCCTTCCACTGTTGTCTCATTTCTCTCCCTCTCTTCTCTCTTCTCTCTCCCTCATTGCCACTGTGTATAGAGCCACAAAAATATTGTTTATTATACCTTTCCAGTCCTGTCAGATAGTGGTTTGGGGGCAGGGTCTATTCGGGATTGAATATTTCTGTCCTCCGGGGTCCCTCGGTGACATCATCCCTGTGTGTCTGTCTCCTCAGCTACTCTGACATCATCATCGAGCGTGAGGTCTTGATGCAAAAGTACATCCACCTGGTCCAGATTGTGGAGACAGAGAAGGTGGCAGCCAACCAACTACGTACTCAATTGGAGGATCAGGATACAGAGATAGAGAGGCTCAAAGGAGAGGTGCTTGCAAGCACACTGGCACTCAAAACACACTACCTCTGTCTGTTCCTCTTTCTCTGTCTCTATCTCTTCTCTCTTTCTGTATTGTTTTGTATATGTATCTTTCCTTCTCTGCCCTCTCTTCATCTTTAGCTCTGTCCTCTTTCTTCTCCAAATCCATCTCTCTTTCTCTCCATCTTTCATTATTCATCTTTCTCTCCTCCCCCTCTGTCATTGTCGAGCTGTCTCTCTCAGCCTTGATTTTAGACCACCGCCTCTCATCTCCTTGGTGACGGCATATGAATTCGCTTTATTGACATTTCTGCTCTGACAAGTTGCAAACACATACACACTGTGATCAGTCTCCAGCCAGCGCCAGTCAATGAGTGATGCAAAGAGGAACATACACGTTTGTGTAGAGTTAACTTCTCGCTAAGCTGAGGGAAAGGTCCTTAGCGGTTCATTTGGGGGTGATAAATGCAGCGTTAATAATGCAGCACACACACACACTGTGACAATGTGTTGGCTAGTGATAATTAGATGAACAGTCCTAATTGTTCCTGGAGTAAACAGTCAGTGAGACCTGGATGGATGAGATCGATGTCAGACAGTTGGTAGAAGGAAATTAAAACTACAGTGTGCGTGTGTGTGTGCGCGCGTGTCTGAGTCCAACATTGTGCAGTGATTTGATTTGAGAAACTGGATGTTGAGTACCCACTGAGCGTTTTACTGAGTTTACTGTTTGGTAATCATGAATCTACAGGGTCCAACCTAACTCAAGTTTTAAATTAGGTCGACCGATTATGATTTTTCAACGCCGATACCGATACCTATTATTGGAGGACCAAAAAAAAGCCGATACCGATTAATCGGATGATTTTTGTATAGATATTTGTAATAATGACAATTACAACAATACTGAATGAACACTTTTATTTTAACTTAATATAATACATCAATAAAATCTATTTAGTCTCAAATAAATAATTTGGTTAAAATAATGGAAAATCAAAGTGTTGAAGAAGAAAGTAAAAGTGCAATATGTGCCTTGTAAAAAATATAATTTTTAAGTTCCTTGCTCAGAACATGAGAACATATGAAAGCTGGTGGTTCCTTTTAACATGAGTCTTCAATATTCCCAGGTAAGGATTTTTAGGTTGTGGTTATTATAGGAATTGTAGGACTATTTCTCTCTATACCCTTTGTATTTCCTTTGACTATTGGATGTTCTTATAGGCACTATAGTATTGCCAGCCTAATCTCGGGAATTGATAGGTTTGAAGTCATAAACAGCGCAATGCTTGAAGCACAGCGATGAGCTGCTGGCAAATGCAGGAAAGTGCTCTTAGAATGAATGCTTACGAGCCTGCTGCTGCTTACCACCGCTCAGTCAGACTGCTCTATCAAATATCAAATCATAGACTTATAATAACACACAGAAATACGAACCATGGGTCATTAATATGGTCAAATCCGGAAACCACCATTTCGAAAACAAAACGTTTATTCTTTCAGTGAAATACGTAACCGTAACCTATCTAACGGGTGGCATCCCTAAGTCTAAATATTGCTGTTACATAGCACAACCTTCAATGATATGTCATAATTATGTACAATTCTGGAAAATTAATTACGGTCTTTGTTAGGCAGAAATGGTCTTTACACAGTTTGCAATGAGTCAGGCAGCACAAACTGCTGCATATACCCTGACTCTGCTTGCACAGAACGCAAGAGAAGTGACACATTTTCCAGAGGTAAAATAAATTCATGTTAGCAGGCAATATTAACTAAATATGCAGGATTAAAATACAGTGCCTTGCGAAAGTATTCGGCCCCCTTGAACTTTGCGACCTTTTGCCACATTTCAGGCTTCAAACATAAAGATATAAAACTGTATTTTTTTGTGAAGAATCAACAACAAGTGGGACACAATCATGAAGTGGAACGACAAAAACTGAAAAATTGGGCGTGCAAAATTATTCAGCCCCCTTAAGTTAATACTTTGCAGCGCCACCTTTTGCTGCGATTACAGCTGTAAGTCGCTTGGGGTATGTCTCTATCAGTTTTGCACATCGAGAGACTGAATTTTTTTCCCATTCCTCCTTGCAAAACAGCTCGAGCTCAGTGAGGTTGGATGGAGAGCATTTGTGAACAGCAGTTTTCAGTTCTTTCCACAGATTCTCGATTGGATTCAGGTCTGGACTTTGACTTGGCCATTCTAACACCTGGATATGTTTATTTTTGAACCATTCCATTGTAGATTTTGCTTTATGTTTTGGATCATTGTCTTGTTGGAAGACAAATCTCCATCCCAGTCTCAGGTCTTTTGCAGACTCCATCAGGTTTTCTTCCAGAATGGTCCTGTATTTGGCTCCATCCATCTTCCCATCAATTTTAACCATCTTCCCTGTCCCTGCTGAAGAAAAGCAGGCCCAAACCATGATGCTGCCACCACCATGTTTGACAGTGGGGATAGGGTGTTCAGGGTGATGAGCTGTGTTGCTTTTACGCCAAACATAACGTTTTGCATTGTTGCCAAAAAGTTCAATTTTGGTTTCATCTGACCAGAGCACCTTCTTCCACATGTTTGGTGTGTCTCCCAGGTGGCTTGTGGCAAACTTTAAACAACACTTTTTATGGATATCTTTAAGAAATGGCTTTCTTCTTGCCACTCTTCCATAAAGGCCAGATTTGTGCAATATACGACTGATTGTTGTCCTATGGACAGAGTCTCCCACCTCAACTATAGATCTCTGCAGTTCATCCAGAGTGATCATGGGCCTCTTGGCTGCATCTCTGATCAGTCTTATCCTTGTATGAGCTGAAGGTTTAGAGGGACGGCCAGGTCTTGGTAGATTTGCAGTGGTCTGATACTCCTTCCATTTCAATATTATCGCTTGCACAGTGCTCCTTGGGATGTTTAAAGCTTGGGAAATCTTTTTGTATCCAAATCCGGCTTTAAACTTCTTCACACCTGCCTGGTGTGTTCCTTGTTCTTCATGATGCTCTCTGCGCTTTTAACGGACCTCTGAGACTATCATTTGCAGTGGTCTGATACTCCTTCCATTTCAATATTATCGCTTGCACAGTGCTCCTTGGGATGTTTAAAGCTTGGGAAATCTTTTTGTATCCAAATCCGGCTTTAAACTTCTTCACACCTGCCTGGTGTGTTCCTTGTTCTTCATGATGCTCTCTGCGCTTTTAACGGACCTCTGAGACTATCACAGTGCAGGTGCATTTATACGGAGACTTGATTACACACAGGTGGATTGTATTTATCATCATTAGTCATTTAGGTCAACATTGGATCATTCAGAGATCCTCACTGAACTTCTGGAGAGAGTTTGCTGCACTGAAAGTAAAGGGGCTGAATAATTTTGCACGCCCAATTTTTCAGTTTTTGATTTGTTAAAAAAGTTTGAAATATCCAATAAATGTCGTTCCACTTCATGATTGTGTCCCACTTGTTGTTGATTCTTCACAAAAAAATACAGTTTTATATCTTTATGTTTGAAGCCTGAAATGTGGCAAAAGGTTGCAAAGTTCAAGGGGCCGAATACTTTCGCAAGGCACTGTATATACTTGTGTATTGATTTTAAGAAAGGCATTGATGTTGATGGTTTGGTAGACATTGGTGCAACGACAGTGCTTTTTTCGCGAATGCGCATGTTAAATCATCACCTGTTTGACGAAGTAGGCTGTGATTCGATGATAAATTAACAGGCACCGCACCGATTATATGCAACGCAGGACAAGCTAGATAAACTAGTAATATCATCAACCATGTGTAGTTAACTAGGGATTATGTTAAGATTGATTGTTTTTTATAAGATAAGGTCAGCTAGCAACTTAACTTGGCTCCTTGTTGCACTCACGTGACAGGTAGTCAGCTTGCCACGCAGTCTCCTCATGGAGTGCATTGTAATCGGCCGTAATCGGTGTCGAAAAATGCAGACTACCGATTATGAAAACTTGAAATCGGCCCTAATTAATCGGCCATTCCGGTTAATCTGTCGACCTCTAGTTTTAATATTCACAGCTGTTACAAATGCTTATAGCTTTCCTTATAACACTGCCTCTATGTACAATACATGTACTGACTTTGATAGAAGGCAACATTCAAACAGCATTGGCTGGTTACAAAGCTCACAGGACAGGTCCACGAGAGGAACACCTAATCATGACCTCTGCTAAGCATGGTATTGCATGTCTATGTTTACATGCTTCATGTCATGCTTGTGAACAGCTAAAAGACAGTTACAAAGCCGAATCCATGCTTTTTGAGACTGGTCCAACTTTCTTTGGCTGACTGCATGGTTTTTATGTTGCATATTAATGCTGATTGACTGATTTCTATCAGCCATGTGTCACGCCCTGACCATAGAGAGCCTTTGTTTTTCTATGGTATAGTAGGTCAGGGCGTGACTGGGGTGTTTTCTAGTTATTATTTTCTATGTAAGGTTCTAGTTTAGTTTTTCTATGTGGGTGTTTGGTATGATTCCCAATTAGAGGCAGCTGGCTATCGTTGTCTCTAATTGGGGATCATATTTAAGTAGCATTTTTTTCCACCTGTGTTTTATGGGATAATGTTTTGAGTGTATGCTACACCTCTTTGTTACGGTTCGTTGTTTGTTTGTTTCTTTTGTTGTTTTGTGAGTTTCTAATAAATAATATGTGGAAACCATATCGCGCTGCAGCTTGGTCCGATAATTATTCTGACGACCGTGACACCATGTTAGGTTAGCATGTAAAGAAAAAGCAGAGCCTCACGTCTGGAACACATCGACCACTGATATTATGGAGCTGTGCAACCTATCAACCCTGTCCTTCAGCCACACTTTCAACCAATGGCAATCAGACATGTATGCACAATGTTTAAACAAATGTACAATTTTTATGATGCCATTTTAAGTGCTTTTATATACCTGCCCAGGGACTACAATTGAAAAATAGCTAGCTGGAAAATCTGCCACATTTACAGAAATGCTAATTGATGTGCATTGTCCCTGTCAAATAAATGTAATAAATGAAACATTTAATGAAATGATTTCCCCCAGTCACAGTGAGGTAGAGTGTGTAGTATAGAGGCTTTGTGAGAGTCCTGTGGGATACTGCTGCTGTATCGCTGAGCTAAACCATGATTTGCTTAGGCAGTCACAGGCAGACAGCCCACTGTGTGTGTGTGTGTGTGTGTGTGTGTGTGTGTGTGTGTGTGTGTGTGTGTGTGTGTGTGTGTGTGTGTGTGGCAGGAGATTGTCCGTGAAGAGGAAATCTGATGCTTATCTAACGTGGAAACGCCCACAGCCTGACACACACTTTGCACACACCACACACCTGAAATAGCGCCACATTCCAGAGAATTGTATATCGATGGATTGCCATTTAATGTGACTATTATAGCCATAATCAGAGCTATTTACACTATTTCAAGTTCAAGATTTATTACACTCAAGTTTTTATATACTAAAGCAAACAATACAAACTGAAATCCATGAGCATACAAAATGTGAATACAATACACACAAAAGTAAAGAACATAATGTACAATTAAACAAAATCAGGAAGCCAGAATGGTTAAGGATACTGAAGCAATGTCAGGAAGTCGGCATGGGAGCTGAAGCAGCTTCTTTTGGTTGCATCGAGTGGTGGGAGGCAGAATCACGGTCACAGGGATGTTGGGGAATAGTTGGTCAGAAGACAGTTCCGTAGCAATTCAGGTGCGCACCTTGCCGTCGACGACGTCCTCACAGCCATCCACATCCATCCCGTAGCATAGCCACTTGAATTTGTAGGTAGAATGACCACTAGCTACTCCTTCACTGCCAACAAGTAGCATCCGCTTGGGTGAATCCCCCTGCAGCCGCTAGTGCCTGAAAGCTCACCACTCATCAGTAGATTAGAGTAGAATAGTACAGGCCTCCTATTATTAGCGCACCTCTGCCATCTCCTGACATTAAATTTGGACTTCTCCTCAACCACAAGCCCCAGCATTTCAAATCAAAACACTATATGCTGTGTTTACACAGTCATCCTATGAGCCTAATTCAGATTTTTTGCTCATATCCAATCTTTTTGTCTGACTGTCCACGCTCAGTTTTACATGCAACCCATATCATATTTGTTCATTCACACTGATGTAGCCTCTGAAATAGCATGCAGACATCCTATCACTGTTCCTTTACATTTTGTGGTGGTTGTTGTGGTAACGGCAGGTTACATGCAACAACAAAAAAGATTGCATAATGGAGAATCGGAATTGTATCAGAATTGAGAACCATGTACATATATGGTATGAATCAAAACTCAAAAGATCAGATTCCAGTTGTTTTCTTTGCTGTTTAAACATTGGGAAAACATTCAGATATGTTTCAATATGCCAATTAATAGTCTCAGTATAAGACTCTGCTAATGATCACTGGTGTATGAGCCCTTCTCCTGTAGCGGTTCTATCCTACTATTGCTATTTTAACTGAATCCCAAATGGCACCCTAGGCTCTATATAGTGCACTATAGGCCAGCCAGATTGCTCAAAACTGACTTCGAAATTGGACGCCTGTCCATGTCCTGAGGACGTCGGGAAATGTCTTCAAAACCCGCACCTAGGGGCTTGGGTTTTGCTAAATGGTGGTGGATTGGTATAATCCCATGATGCCAGATCCGAAGGGTGTGTGTTCAGTCCCAGCAGTAGACACAATTACCTTAACCATTTGTAATGAATGCCTAAACTTAATGTTTTAACCCTATCAAAAAGAGGGAGGAGGGGGGAGCCCTGGTGAGATTAGGGAGAGATTAGGGCTCTTATCTATCTGGCAGTCCGATGGACAAATCTGGGTTTGGCTGATGCCAGGAAAACGCTACCTGCTAAAAAATGCATAGTGCCAACTGTAAAGTTTTGTAGAGGAAGAATAATGGTCTAGGGCTGTTTTTCATGGTTCGGGCTAGGCCCCTTAGTTCCAGTGAAGGGAAATCTTAATGCTAAAGCATACAATGACATTTTTTACAATTCTGTGCTTCCAACTTTGTGGCAAACGTGTGGGGAAGGCCCTTTCCTGTTTCAGCATGACAATGCTCCTGTGCACAAATCGACCTCAGTAATGCTTTTATTTGTTTAGCAATTTGCCAACATCAAGTGGAAAGCCTTCCCAGATGCGTGGAGGCTGTTATAGCGGCAAACTCCATATTAGTGCCCATCATTTTAGAATGATATATTCGATGAGCAGTTCTCCACATGCTTTTGGTCATGTAGTGTATATTCCACATCAGGACAAGGAAAACAACATGCTGGCACTTCACAAACTATACAAGGCTATAAAGAAGCTGGAGACCATGCACCTGGAGGCTGCGTTCCGTGTTGTTAGTGATTATGGTTCTACTTCATTAAGACACATAATGGCCAACTTCCAGCAACACGTCTCTTTCACCACTAGGGGAGATAAAGTCCTAGCCCACAATTACTCTACCCACAAGCAAACATTCCATACTCTCCCACATACCCCCTTCGGCAAATTAGATCATGACTCTATACTCCTGCTTCCTGTATTACAAGCAGAAGCTCAAACAGGAAGTATCCGTGAGGCGCTCCGTTGAGAAATGGTCCTCCGAATCAGAGGCTATGCTACAAGACTTGCAGGCGCTGACTGGAATATGTTCCGGGACTCCGCCGATATCATCGACAAGCTAACAACCTCAGTCACCGGCTTCATTAGGAAATACTTTGACGATGTCTCCATAGCCCTGGATTAACACGGAGGTTGGTGCTAAGCTAAAGGACAGGGCTACCACACACAGGGCTATCGCAGCTAACCCTGAGGCTACGGTTGAGGACACAAACTAGTACGAGTAGTCCCATTACGACCTCTGCAGATCCATCAAACACGCAAAAGGACAATTATAGGAATAAGGTGGAATCCTATTACATAGGCTCCGCCCCACACCACATGTGGCAAGGGCTACAGTCCATATTCACGGTCATTTCCAACCTTTCCTTGTCCCAGTTTGTTTATCCCCACAAGCTGACCACCATCATTCCTTTTCCCAAGAACTCTATCTCTAATGGGGCTATCTGCCCCATTGACTACAGCCATGTAGCACTCATATCTGTAATCATGAAGTGCTTTGAACGGCTGGTTATGGCAATATCAACACCATCATCCCAGACACCCTAGATCCACTTCGATTTGCATACCGCCCAACAGATCCATAGATGACGCAATCTTAATTGCACTCCACACTGCCCTCACCCACCTAGATAAGAGGAATACCCATGAGAATGCTGTTCACAGCTCAGTATTCAACAACATGGTCACCTCCAACCTTGGGACTCTGGAACTGAACACCTCCTTCTGCATCTGCATGCTGGACTTTGAGACAGGCCAACCTCAGTTGGTAAGGATCACCTCCGCCACGTTGACCCTCAACACGGAGGGCCCTACAGTGGTGTATCCCCTCCTTAATCCCCTCCTGTACTCCCTGTTCCCCCACGACTGTGTGGCCCTCAACATTACTGATCTCCAAAATGGCGCCGGAAGGAATGGCAGCAGTTTTACGATCGCCCAACCAATTGTGTTATTATGTGGGGTTTTTTCGCGATATTTGTAAATTATTTTGTACATAATGTTTCTGCAACCATATCTTACGGCAGAAAAGAGCTTCTGGATATCAGGACAGCGATCACTCACCTCGGATTAGACAAAAGATTTTTTCAACAACAAGCAGGACTCACACAATATTCTCCAAACACCCGGCAGGGCCGACATCCCAGTTATTCGCAAGAAGAAGCAACACAGGTACAGAGGACAAAGAGCCGGATGCCTCTTCAAGACCTGCAGAAGGCGAGTAGGGATGCTGCCGTTAATGTCAATACTACTCGCCAACATGCAATCATTGGACAATAAATTAGACGAGGTACGATCACGAATATCCGACCAACAGGACATCCAAAACTGTAATATCCTATGTTTCACGGAATAGTGGCTGAATGACGACATGGATATTCAGCTAGCGGGGTAGCTAGCTAGTATAATGTGATAAATTGCAGGCCACACTACTTGCCTAGAGAGTTCTCAGCTATACTTTTCGTGGCTGTTTATTTACCAACACAGACAAATGCTGGCACTAAGACCCCACTCAGTCAGCTCAGAGTGGCCGGAGACTTTAATGCAGGGAAACTTAAATCAGTTCTAACAAATCTCTATCAACATGTTAAATGTGCAACCAGAGGGGGAAAAATCTAGATCACCTGTAATCCACACACAGAGACGCGTAGAAAGCTCTCCCTCGCCCTCCATTTGGTAATCTGACCACAACTCTATCCTCCTGATTCCAGCTTACAAGCAAAAATTAAAGCAGGAAGCACCAGTGACTCAGTCTATAAAAAAGTGGTCAGATGAAGCAGATGCTAAACTACAGGACTGTTTTGCTATCACAGACTGGAACCTGCTCCGGGATTCTTCCAATGACATTGAGAAATACACCACATCAGTCACTGGCTTTATCAATAAGTGCATTGAGGATGTCTTCCCCACAGTGACTGTACGTACATACCCCAACCAGAAGCCATGGATTACAGGCAACATTTGCACTGAGCTAAAGGGTAGAGCTGCCGCTTTCAAGGTGCGGGACTCTAACCCGGAAGCTTACAAGAAATCCCGCATGTCCTGCGACAAACCATCAAACAGGCAAAGCGTCAATACAGGGCTAAGATTGAATCATACTACACCGGCTCCGACGCTCGTCGGATGTGGCAGGACTTGCAAACTATTACAGACTACAAAGGGAAGCACAGCCGAGAGCTGCCCAGTGACACGAGCCTACCAGATGAGCTAAATCACTTCTATGCTCGCTTCGAGGCAAGCAACACTGAGGCATGCATGAGAGCATCAGCTGTTCCGGACGACTGTGTGATCACGTTCTCCATAGCCAACATGAGTAAGACCTTTAAACAGGTCAACATTCACAAGGCTGCGGGGCCAGACGGATTACCAGGACGTGTACTCCGGGAATCTTCTGACCAACTGGCAGGTGTCTTCACAGACATTTTCAACATGTCCCTGATTGAGTCTGTAATACCAACATGTTTCAAGCAAACCACCATAGTCCCTGTGCCCAAGAACACAAAGGTAACCTGCCTAAATGACTACAGACCAGTAGCACTCATATTCGTAGCCATGAAGTGCTTTGAAAGGCTGGTAATGGATCACATCAACACCATTATCCCAGAAACCCTAGACCCACTCCGATTTGCATACCACACAAACAGATCCACAGATGATGCAATCTCTATTGCACTCCACACTGCCCTTTCCCACCTGGACAAAAGGAACACGTATGTGAGAATGCTATTCATTGACACCGGCTCAGCGTTCAACACTATAGTACCCTCAAAGCTCATCACTAAGCTAAGGAACCTGCGACTAAACACCTCTCTCTGCAACTGGTTTCTGGACTTCCTGACGGGCCGCGCCCAGGTGGTGAGGGTAGGTAGCAACACATCTGCCACGCTGATCCTCAACACTGGAGCTCCCCAGGGGTGCGTGCTCAGTCCCCTCCTGTACTCTCTGTTCACCCACGGCTGCATGGACAGGCATGACTCCAACGCCATCATTAAGTTGCCTGATCACCGACAATGATGAGACAGCCTATAGGGAGGAGGTCAGAGACCTGGCCGGGTGGTGCCAGAATAACAACCTATCCCTCAACGTAACCAAAACAAAGGAGATAATTGTGGACTACAAGAAAAGGAGCACAGAGCACGCCCCCATTCTCATCGATGGGCTGTAGTGGAGCAGGTTGAGAGCTTCAAGTTCCTTGGTATCCATATCAACAACAAACTAGAATGGTCCAAACACACCAAGACAGTCGTGAAGAGGACACGACAAAGCCTATTCCCCCTCAGGAGGTTGAAATATTTAGCACAGGCCCTCAAATCCTCAAAAGGTTCTACACCTGCACCATTGAGAGCATCTTGACTGGCTACATCACTGATTGGTATGGCAACTGCACAGCCCTTGATAGCATGACTCTACATAGGCGGTGTGTAACAAAGGCCTGGAAAATTGTTAGACTCCAGCCACCCAAGACTATTCTTTCTGCTTCTGCACAGCAAGCGGTACCGGAGCAACAAGTTTGACACCAACAGGCTCATGAACAGCTTCTATCCCCAAGCCATAAGACTGCTACATAGCTAACAAAATGGCTTCATGGACTATGTGCATTGACCCTTCTATTTCATTTGAATTATCGCACTGACTTTATGCACACACACACACTCACATTGACACTCCAACACACACGTAATTTGCTCACAAGACATTACACACACACACATTCATACTGACTCACACTAACATACAATCATCATATACGCTGCTGCTGCTACTCTGTTTATTATATATCCTGATGCCTAGTCACATTATGCCCATACATAGCTAAGCCCTACCACTCCAGTATCCCTGAACATTGTAAATATGGTATTGGCATTGATCCTGGAACTGACCCTTTATATAGTTGACATACTTTCTTGTGTACATCTTATTTTCTATTTCTCGTGTGTTTTGTTCTGCTTGACTTTTTTGTCATTTTTATATTTTTAAAGTACTACTGATTTTGAATACTGCATTGTGGGGAAAAGGCAAGCAAGAAAGAAAATTAAAACTCAAAAATGAACTCGCCCACTGGAACGTCTTCCCCAGACAAGGCGTGTGGTTTGTGCTTGCCCTTGCTCGGGAAATAGCTACCCTAGTGAAAATGGGCTTTCATAAAGTTGTTCAACAATCTTGGGCAGATTGCCAAGATTTGGATTACCTCCGACTAGCTTATATTTAGGCTGTCAACCGTCAAAACCTGAGACTGGTGTGTTGTTGGTAAGTTGCTAAGTTTTGTTTATAGCTAGCTACATGCCATTATTTGACAGGCTGTTCCACTATGATACTGTGATATAACTAGCTAAATACATAGCCTCTCCCTAACCTGTAATGTG
The DNA here is from genome assembly GCF_002021735.2 of Oncorhynchus kisutch. Classification (NCBI taxonomy): domain Eukaryota; kingdom Metazoa; phylum Chordata; class Actinopteri; order Salmoniformes; family Salmonidae; genus Oncorhynchus; species Oncorhynchus kisutch. Next base: position 46,926,833 of record NC_034176.2, read on the forward strand.
AAAGGAAGATTTGCATAGCTAACGTTGCACCTGAAGGTTTCATCCCTGCTAGCTAACGTTACTTGCAAACCTGACTGCATGTTGCCAGATTGCTTTCAATAATGTTTCAACTCAAACTGGCTAGCTACTGTAAGATCCCTGCTAAATAATCAACCATATTAGCTAGCTAGCATTTGAGGGCTTCAGCTAACCCCCCAAAAAGATGCCAATAAGCAACAACAATATTTCATATTTTCTAGGGCATAAATAATGATGACAAATAAGGAAGCAGTGGCCAGACACCAGTCACGTTTCAGAGTAATGGAGGACACAGGTTATCACCATTGATAATGTAATCAGTCCTGTGTCTTGTATGTTGTAAGGAGGTGCCCCCCCATCCATGGTGCCACAATGGACAACTCCTGGGCCAGGGTGAGTAATGCCAACCAGTCAGTGACATGCTGGTGTAACCGGTGCTGTACTGCACCGCTGTAACTCTGCGTTGTGTGTGGTTGATTGAGACTATAGACTTGGACTTTGGAGATCAGATAGTTTTAATCAAGCAGAATTCACTCTCTGAATCCTGCATCTGCATCCAAAAGAAAATACAACTTTTGTAGAGCACATATGTTCTGAGAATCATCGCCTCTTTCTACAACAGATGCACAATAGAAGGGACTGGGATCATTCGAGGAGCTAGCCACCGTTCACACATACAATAGCCTACTAATACCTTAGCTAGCTATTAACCATATGTTGAATTCAGAATGTTGATATCATCCTACAAAGTACAATTACATCTTAGCAATACCATCCACTTATGAGTAACCTCTAAATAACCTCTAAATATATAACATTGTTCATGACCAAAACACTGTGTGTATGACTTTGTGCTTAAAATAATCAAACTTTTCTGAAGACGACAGAAAAAGCGTGCCTACCTCTTCATAGTGCATCAAAATGATTTGAGCACGAGCACGCAGGGCAAAACGTAAGTACACACTCCCCAACTCCCAGGATGCAGGCATGCACAATAACAAATCAACATGACATATTAATATATGAACCTGGTGAAATTCACACAGTACTTTAACAACTGTTCCACTGGCATTGAATTAGCTGTGAATCCTCATCTCTGATTGGCTATGTTCAACTGTGTATTTACTGTTGTTTTCCATGACTGTATGGTGAGTCTTTCTCTCTCTCTCTCCCTCCCTCTGTCTCTGTGATAGGAGCTGGGTCGTATCCGTATGTCAGGCTCCTTCATGACCGGTATCTGTGACAAGAGGGGCCTGGAGCTGATCTACTGACACTGGCAAACACCTCAAAAGGGACAAAAGGTGATTACTAATAAGATAGTACATCACAAGTGTTTAGTCATATTTAAATCACCTTTATTTGCCAAACACATTTGCATGTACAGGAATTTGACTCTGTGAAATAGTGCTGCCACAATAAAGATCATTTACAGACAGATAAACTACTTTGTTTTTCTACAGATGGAGGACAAGTGATAAGCTTTGGTCATGGAGTCCTCTGACTGAAAGACAGTTTTATACTGATGTCTGAATTGGGAAATACCTTGTACTCCGCATTAAAATTATACAAGACACATCTATTACTTTTTATTGTCTTTTTGTTATTATTGATTTGAATGGTACTATCGATGGGGGGGGGGGGGGGGGTATGGGACACCATACAGGAAGGTATGATGACTGACATGTTTGGCAAGGTAGGTCCAGGGCCACCAGACACAATGTTGATAGGTACAGTATCTGTATCGGTTGTGAATGACAAAAGATGAAAGGCAAGTATAATATTTGCACATTGTTATATTAGCAGAACACTGCTTCAACAGGATTGTGTAGGAGGTTTATTATACAGTATATACATGGAACTGTATAGTCAGTATGAGAAGAGTGCCATCCTCCTGCATCTCACATTTGCCTGTAGTTATTGAACTCTGCCTGCTGGACCCATGAGGCAAAATCTGTCATATCCACTCCACCCCTTCTGCCACCTGACTGCACATGTCCATAACCTGTAATGCATTACATAGAGGAAAGGGACTGGAGACTTGAAGACAGCTTCTTAACCATAGAACTGTGCATATCAGTGTGTAAGACAGCCAAATCCTTCAATTTCTGCAAATAGACCATAGAAATGCCATTCTACTTCTGGTTAGACAGCTGACGTTGTACTCTACACATAATTGATTTTTGATTGTTAGGTAACGTATGGGCATACTGTCAATATTTATAAGCAAATCAATATATTTACAGCAGAAAATCTTTTAAAAATGTTTAATTATTGATGGATGTACACTCAAGCTGGCCGATGTTCGTGCAATGTTCATATGTAGCCTACACCTGTAAGGATATTAGTTCTAGGATTTGTCTCCCGAGAAAGATCTAACGGCGGATTTAACGAGGCAAAACCAGCCAATTACAGAATATTGTGTTGTAGGACAGCTGAGCTGACTAAAGACCGGAATGTGATGAAACGTTGAAACTAAGTTGCAAGCTACTTTCGTAGCAAGGTGATGTAGAACGAGTGTCTTATGAAACACATTCCAAACACCAGCTCTTGCTATCTTGTAATAACTGATGAATAACTTAAATCAGCTAGATAGGATAGCCAGCTGCAGCTATCACCAAGCTCTGCTAGCTAGCTGCTGTCTGCTTGGCTAAACACAACACTGAATTAGCTGACCATCTGGGGATTGCGAGCCAGTCAGACCGGGAGAAGTCCTCAATTTCAAAAACGTTGTTCTCTCCATAGCAAAACTCTCTTTGCTTACATCACTGTACTCACTACTTGAATGGAAAATACATAACCAATGAACACCCACATCAAACCACACCCAAGACAACTATTATTTGCCTTCAGTCATGGCCGCTAGCATTTCTTAATAAGCATTGATGAAAAAAGGAGCCTAATCAGGATGTGCAGTCTTCATTTGTGTTTACTGTGTTTTCATTCTCTCTCAGATCGTTGCCCTGAACAAAACCAATGAGAGAATGTGGCCTTACCATGTAAACCAAGAGGATGAAGACCCAGACATAAAAAAGATTAAGAAGGTATGTGCATGCATGCCCGTGTGTGTGTGTAATCTGCGTACGTGGGGGTGTGCCTAAGTGTGTGTGTGTGTGTATATGTATTCCACGCATTGTTAGATTCCTGGACTGTTTATACAAGCAATCAGACATCCCATCCACCATAACCCTCCTCATTACCACTGACTTCTTCAAGACTTTGGCAAAATCGACCACCCAAAATCGACCACCCTTTCGGCCACCCCTGTCTTATCTAACCGGGTGTCAAACTTCAAATCAAATGTTATTAGTCACATGCGCCGAATACAACCTTACAGTGAAATGCTTACGTACAGCCCCTAACCGACAGTGCAGTTTCCAAAAATTGCAGATAAGAATAAGATAAGAATAAGTAATTAAAAAAGAACAATTTATACAGGAGGGTGCCAGTACAGAGTCAATGTGTGGGGGCACCGGTTAGTTGAGGTGGTAGTGTAACGACCCTGGGTTATTATCGCGGAAATCGACCCTGCCATTCGAGCATGCTTTTGCGGCACAGTCGATAGCGCACCGGACCTCGGGCTCGAAGGTCGAGGGTTCGAGACCTGCTCTCTGCTGTTTCTTTACATTGGTCTCAGTAGTAAAAACGTTGATAAAAGTTAACCAGCTAGCAGGCTGACTTGTGTGGCTAGCTACCGTAGGTGAGAACGGGGTTGAAAATGCTTCGAGGGAATCCGAAAGGTGGAGGTAGGGAACGATTATGGCCAAGGAGGTGCGTGTGCATTGACGTCGGGGGATCTGGCTTCGCCAGGGCCAGAGATCGCCAGGGCTTCGGAGCCCAGAGGCCGCTTGAGGGAGGACGTTAGAGTGATGGCGGCTGAAGCGGGCATGAGTGCCTCGTCGACTGTGCTTCGTGCGGATTCTGGTGGGCGGACCGAAGGGGTGACGTCGACGCGGTGGGACGAGGAATCTGGGGCTCAGGATGTAAACAAACATGGCGGCGCCCAGTTCCCAGCTGCGTCCGTATCAGTTAAGACCCCGAAGTATTCCGGTAATTCAGATTGGGAAGCTTTTCATGCTCAGTTTGAACTGTTAGCTCATTTTAGGTGGTGGTCGGATGAAGAAAGGACACTGTAGTTTGATATTGATTAGCCCCGAGGACAGACATGATTATGGTGCTTTAGTGGGAGCACTGAGGAAGCCCAGAGCTGGAAAAGCCTGCGTGGGTGGCTGAAATGACAGAACTCATTTGTGCTGTTTCGCTACAGGCGACACAAAACACGCACCTTGGTTCCAGGGTCTGCTGGGGTTGTAGCCAGCCAGGCCATCTACGCCGGGATTGCCCCATGTCCCCCAGAGCTCAGGGAAACAACTCGGGGTCCGCATAGACTGGGTAGTGCAGACCCCTGGCTTTATTTCCCAACCACCATCATCTTCAGGAGGAACCCACCGGCACAGACAGGGAATTAAGGCTCCACCTCCCCCAGAAGCATACGAGGACAAGCGGCTGAAGCCTGTTGTTGTGGTGGGCCGGACCTGTGCTGGGGACTTTTGTCATGTCCCTGTCACTGTGGAGGGGGTGCCCTGCTCTGCCCTGGTGGACACTGGGTCCACAGTAACTCTGGTGAGGCCGGATATTGTGCAAGGTTGGACTCAGTGTGAGCCCACAACTGTGCAGCTCCGCACAGTCACAGGTGAGCTGGCACCCATGAAAGGGAATAATGACTCTGACAGTAGGGGGCAGGACTGTGCGTCATCCTGTGTGGGTGGCGGATGTGCAGGACCCTTGTTTCCTGGGGTTGGACTTTCTTAGGTGCACAGGCTGCCAGTTAGACCTAAATGGGGGCACACTGAGCTTCCAGGGAGGGCCGGCAGTCACCATGCCCCCCCCCCTCACATCTGTGTGTTACATTCCCCCAGCTACCTCCACGACACATCTCTCCGTGAGTCCGGGCCGTGTTCCCCCAGCCCAGCTACCCCAGATGGGAGAGGAGAGGACACTGTCTGCAGTGAGGGAGATATGGGGGAGGAACTGTGTTGGTCTTGACCCTGAGCAGCAGGAACGGTTGTGGCAGTTGCTGTTTGAATTCAAAGACAGCTTTGCGCTGAGTGAGGAAGAGGTGGGTCAGACTCATCTGGTGCAGCATGAGATCGACACAGGTGATGCTCGACCCATCAAGATGCGTCCCCGCCATATCCCGCTGGCACGCCACAGGAGGCGGCAGACAAGGCTGTGTTAGAGATGCAGCGGGCAAACTTCATTGAGCCCTCAGACAGCCCCTGGGTGGCGCCAGTCGTCATGGTTCCTAAGAAGGGGGGCAAGCTGAGGTTCTGTGCGGACTACAGGAGGCTGATTGAGGTAACCAGGAAGGACTCATACCCCATACCACGTATCGATGAGTCGCTAGGGGGTCCGCCTTGTTCTCCTCACTAGACCTCCGCAGTGGCTACTGGCAGGTGCCCCTCTCCCCAGAGGCCAGAGCCAAAACTGCGTTCTCCACTAACAGAGGACACTGGAAGTTCAAGGTCCTGTGCTTCGGCCTGTGCAACGCTCCAGCTAGAGAGAGCTGTGTGCAGAGGAGGGTGTCTGTGCCACAGTGTGTCGGGCGTGCGGGCCTGTCTGCTGTGAGCTGCAGACTGTCGACGTGGCTGAATGGGGCAGCAGCAGGGATGGGACACAGACCTAGAGCCAGTGCTACAGTGGGGTTGTGGTCAAAGTTTGAGAGACTGCGACTGGCTGATGGTGTGCTACAGCGGGCATGGAAGGAGGCAGCTACGGGAGAGGAGAGATGGCAGGTGGTGGTCCCAAAAGCACTGCGGGAGGCTGTGCTCCAGAGTACTCATGGGGGGGTGGGGACTGGACACTTTGGGATCAGAAAAACACTCCGTCGCCACCGTCAGGGCTTTTACTGGGGGCAGCACAAGAGGGATGTGGAGGACTTTTGCCGCCGCTGTGACCACTGAACAGCGAGAAAGGCCCCCCCAGGCCGCTCTTATGCTCAGCTCCAACAGTTCCCAGTGGGGGCTCCCATGGAGAGGGTTGGAGTGGATGTAGTTTGGCCGTTCTCCACCACAGACAGTGGAAACCACTGGGTGCTCACGGCCATGGACTATTTCACAAAATGGCCTGAGGCCTATGCTCTGCCTGGCCAGGAGGCAGAGATCATTGTTGACGCCCTGACAGTGGGGTTGTTCAGCAGGTTTGGAGCTGCAGAGTCCATCCACATCGACCAAGGCAGAAACTTTGAGTCCCGTGTGTTCGCCACCATGTGTGAGAGAATGGGTATGCACAAGACCCGCACTACTCCTCTCCATCCTCAAAGTGATGGCCTTGTGGAGCGCGCACCTGCCTATGGTCCTCATGGCATGCCACTCCGTTGTCCAAGACTCCACCTCCTGCACGCCTGCCCTCCTCATTCTGGGGAGAGAGATTCGCACCCCTGCGGAGATGGCATTTGGTCAGCCCCTGGATAGCCCTCATGTTACCTCCGGAGGGGGAGTATGCCCGGAGACTCTAGGACCGCCTGGAGACAGCCCACACCTTCGCCAGAGAGCAGCTGGTGAATGCAGGTGTGAGGCAGAAAAGGAACTACGACGTGCACTTTGTGGCTGGGGAGCTGGCCTGGGTCTACAGCCCCTTAAGGAAAAAAGGCAGATGCCCCAAGTTGGACAGTCACTGGGTGGGACCCTGCAGCATCCTGGAGGAGGGTAGGGGTTCCTCCCAGGGGGAGAAAGGTGGCACTGCACCGGGACAGGTTATCCCCATACAGGGGGCCTCTTCTCCCCAAACCCAAGGGACCCCCACAATTCCCTTATCTGGCAATGACATTCTCCAGGCACCCACCTCCAGGTGCCGCAGACAAGGCTCCAGACAGTCCACCTGTCTCCCTCCCTGTGTCACCGCGTGGTTCACCGGAGCCACGGACCTTATTCCCCATTCCCGCTTCCTTGTCCCCCATATCTCTTCCTTCATCCCCTGGGTCCCAGAGGGGCAGCCCCCTGCCACGGATGGAGCCCCCTGTTTCACATCTGGACACTCTGCGACCATCACGGCCACGCAGGCAAGGGAGACCTCCGGGTTGCTTCAGAGACTTTGTTTGTTCCCTAGGGGACGAGGGACTTTGTGGTGGGTGGGCTGTGTAGCGACCCGCACAGACAGCTGTGTGTAATGTGTTAGGCTGTTAGTGGGTTGTGTTTAGCCTTTGTTCTCTCTCTTATGTCTGGCCTTCACAAGAGAAGGTCACAGTTGGCTTGTGGGTTATCTTTCATTTATTTGATGTGGGCTACGGCCAAACAGTAGCCTGTGTAAAGTTGGGTTAGTAAACTGCCTCTTGGACCTAGACTTGGCGCTCCAGTACCACTTGCCGTGTGGTAGCAGATAGAACAGTCTATGACTAGGGTGGCGGGAGTCTTTGACAATTTTTAGGGCCTTCATCTGACACTGCCTGGTGTAGAAGTCCTGGATGGCAGGAAGTTTCACCCCAGTGATGTACTGGGCCGTTCGCACTACCCTTTGTAGTGCCTTGAAGTCGGAGGCTGAGCCCGTTGCCATAACAGGCAGTGATGCAACCTGTCAGGATGCTCTCTATGGTGCTGCCATAGAACCCTTTGAGGATCTGAGGACCCATGCCAAATCTTTTCAGTCTCCTGAGAAGGAATAGGTTTTGTCGCGCCCGCTTCGCGACTGTCATGGTGTGCTTGGACCATGTTAGTTTGTTGGTGATGTGGACACCAAGGAACCTGAAGCTCTCAACCCATCGATGAGAATGGGGGTGTGCTCAGGCCTCTTTTTCCTGTAGTCCACAATCATCTCCTTAGTCTTGATCACGTTGAGGGATAGGTTGTTGTCCTAGCACCACATGGCCAGGTCTCTGACCTCCTCCCTGTAGGCTATCTTGTTATTGTCGGTGATCAGGCCTACCACTGTTGTCATCAGCAAATTTAATGATGGTGTTGGAGTCGTGCCTGTCCGTGCAGTCATGAGTGAACAGGGAGTACAGGAGGGGGCTGAGCACGCACCCCTGAGGGGACCCCGTGTTGAGGATCAGCGTGGCGGATTCGTTGTTACCTACCCTTACCAGCTGGGGGTGGCCTGTCAGGAAGTCCAGGTTCCAGTTGCAGAGGTAGGTGTTTAGTCCCAGGATCCTTAGCTTAGTGATGAGCTTTGAGGGCACTATGGTGTTGAACGCTGAGCTGTAGTCTATGAAGAGCATTTTCACATAGGTGTTCATTTTGTCCAGGTGGGAAAGGGCAGTGTGGAGTGCAATAGAGACTGCATCATCTGTGAATCTGTTGGGGCAGTATGCAAATTGGAGTGGGTCTAGGGTTTCTGGAAGGATGGTGTTGATGTGAGCCATGACCAGCCTTTCGAAGCACTTCATGGCTACAGACGTGAGTGCTATGGGTGGTCCGCTTGAAACATGTTGGTATTTCAGACTTGGACAGGGAGAGGTTGAAAATGTCAGGGAAGACATTGCTAGTTGGTCAGCGCATGCTCGCAGTACACCTCCTGGTAATCCATCTGGCCCTGCACCCTTGTGAATTTTGACCCGTCTAAAGGTCTTAATCACATCGGCTGTGGAGAGCGTGATCACACAGTCACCCGGTACAGTTGGTGCTCTCATGCATGTTTCAGTGTTATTTACCTCGAAGCGAGCACAGTAGTTTAGTTCGTCCGGTAGGCCCGTGTCACTGGGCAGCTCTCGGCTGTGCTTGCCTTTGTAGTCTGTAATTGTTTGCAGGCCCTGCCGCATCCATCGAATGTCAGAGCCGGTGTAGTAGGATCCAGTCTTAATCCTGTATTGACACGTTGCTCGTTTGATGGTTCGTCTGAGATAATAGTGGGATTTCTTATGAGCTTCCGGGTTAGAGTCCCGCTTGCTTGAAAGCGGCAGCTCTAGCCTTTAGCTCAGTGTGGATGCTGCCTGTAATCCATGGTTTCTGGTTGGGGTATGTATGTACGGTCACTGTGGGGACGACGTCATTCGATGCACTTATTGATGAAGCCAATGACAGATGTGTACTCCTCATTGCCATTGGAGGAATCCCGGAACGTATTCCAGTCTGTGCTAGCAAACAGTCCTGTAGCTTAGCATCTGCTTCATTTGACCACTTTTTTATTGATCTAGTCACGGGTGCTTCCTGCTTTCATTATTGCTTGTAAGCCGGAATCAGGAGGATAGAATTATGGTCAGATTTGGAAAATGGAGGGCGAGGGAGAGCTTTGTATACATCGCTGTGTGTGGAGTATAGGTGGTCCGGAGTTCTTTTCCCTCTGGTTGCACATTTAACATGTTGACAGAAGTTAGGTAAAACTGATTTAAGTTTCCCTGCGTTAAAGTCCCCCGCTACTAGGAGCTGCGCCTCTGGGTGAGCATTTTCTTGTTTGCTTTTGGTGGAATACAGCTCATTCAATTCTATCTTAGTGCCAGCCTCTGACTGTGGTTGTATGTAAACGGTGACAAAGAATATATTTGAAAACTCTCTTGGTAGGTAATGTGGTCTGCAGTTTATCATGAGGAACTCAACCTCAGGTGAGCAGTAGCTCGAGACTTCCTTAGATATCATGCACCAGCTGCTGTTTACAAAAATGCAAAGACCGCCGCCCCTTGTGTTACCAGACGCCGCTGTTCTATCCTGTCGGTAGATCATATAACCAGCCATATTGTCGTCGTTCAGCCACGACTCCATGAAGCATAATGTTACAGTTTTTAATGTCTCGTTGGTAGTTTAATCATCCCAATAATTTGTTCATTTTATTGTCCAAAGATGACATGTTTGCGAGCAGAATTGAGGGGAGTGGGGGTTTGTTCTATCGCCTCCTACTCCTCAGAAGGCAGCCCGCTCTCCGGCCTCTCTCGTAAAACTGACCATCCTACCGATCCTCGACTTTGGCATAAAAATAGCCTCCAAAACTCTACTCAGCAAATTGGATGCAGTCTATCACAGTGCCATCTGTTTTATCACCAAAGCCCCATATACCACCTACCACTGTGACCTGTATGCTCTCGTTGGCTGGCCCTCGCTTCATATTTGTCGCCAAACCCACTGGCTCCAGGTCATCTACAAGTCTCTGCTAGGTAATTTCCCGCCTTATCTCAGCTCACTGGTCACCATAACAGCACCCACCCGTAGCATGTGCTCCAGCAGGTATATCTCACTGGTCACCCCCAAAACCAATTCTTCCATTTGCCTCCTCTCCTTCCAGTTCTCTGCTGCCAATGACTGGAGCGAACTGCAAAAATCTCTGAAGCTGGAGACTCTTACCTCCCTCACTAGCTTTAAACACCTGCTGTCAGAGCAGCTCACAGATCACTGCACCTGTACATAGCTCATCTGTAAATAGCCCATCCAATCTACCTCATCTCATACAGTATTTATTTTTTTAGCTTGCTCCTTTGCACCCCAGTATCTCTACTTGCACATTAATCTTCTGCACATTTTACCCTTCCAGTGTTTAATTGCTATATTGTAATTCCTTCGCCACCATGGCCTATTTATTGCCTTACCTCTCTCATCCTACCTCATTTGCACATGCTGTATATAGATTGTCCTACTGTATTATTGATTGTATGTTTGTTTATTCCATGTGTAACTCTGTTGTTGTATGTGTCGAACTGATTTGGTTTATCTTGGCCAGGTCGCAGTTGCAAACGAGAACTTCTCTACCTGGTTAAATAAAGGTGAAATAAAAATAAAATAAATAAATAAATGTAGACATTTGTTACGGTAAAGGTCTTTATTTTTTTGATTATCTATTTAATACATTTCGGTTCTTGAAAATTTGCTCTGTTCTTTGTCCATGTTCTGTCACTAAGTGTATGATATAGGACAGAGAAAAGCAGAACTCCAACATAATTTGGGTGCTTTTAAGGAGTACATTAGGGGAATGATAATCTCATACTTTGAAAAAGTTCAATCTGCGTTAGAAATTAAAATATAAATTATTTACTATTTTAGAAAGGCCCATAAAAAACTTTAAGGTAAAGAAGAAAATACATTTCTGAATTTAAGCAGGAATCTGATCTTTTGAAGAGAGCCAACAACTAACTACAGGTTCAACTCAAATAAAGCATACTATTTTACCAAATAAACCTGGTAAACACCTTGCAGCCCTTACAAAACGCTATTCAACAACGCTATTCAAAACAATTTTCAAATCTCTCAAAGTTTCTATATTTATTTTCCGTAATACTCCACCAAAGACATTCTTTCTTTTAAATATAATTCTCGGTCATAACAGGCTTTATATGGGCAAATACAACTCATAGAATAAAAAGTAAAGTTTTACATCTCCCTAAATTGGTGGTTTTAACCTTCCAGACCTGGAATTGTAAAAACTCGCCACCAAAGGCTTTTACTTGCGACATATTGTTAAATGCACTAAAGAGGAACAATGGGTACATATGAAAGATGCGCATACAGATCCCCAAAATCTTTTCACGTGTCTATTTCCAAACACTAAAGCGAAGAACATTAACAACTTCATAGTTTAGGACAGTATAACAATATGGAAGAAAATGAAATGGACTGCAAGAACCAATATCACTCCCTAAAAACACACCCCTATGCAGCAATTCCTGGATAGCTTTTCAGAATTCACCGATAAATAGGCCCATATGGAAAACTAAAGGCATACATGGTAATAGGAAATACAATTATTTCCATGACATAATTAAAAAGCCATTTTGGGCAGACCAATGTAGACATTTTCAAATACATGCAACTTTAAAAGTTTAATATCAGGATATTCATATGATAGGTAATATATAGAAAATCTTGCAACCTATCCAACTGACAATTTCTTAGAAAAAAACTATTGGAACCAAGACTTAAAAATAACTGATATTGGCACAAGATGAAGGGAGTGTTGCAACATAACTAATGAAATTACAGTTAACAAAAATGTATGCTTAATCCAGTATAAACAAAAATATAGAATTTATTATACAAGAGACAACATTCACAAATTCTTACATGTCTTAAGTATAAAATGAACTATGAATCTATAATTCATGCCTTCTGGGTGTGCTATAAAGTCCAAAAGTTATGGGCAGAGTTAGAAAGTTGGCTGTCAATTATTACAATGTAAATGTACTTTTTAATCCGTCTATCTGCATATTTGAAGACATGAAATATGAGGGTGCGGTTAGAAACCGTACTTTTCTCGTCAATCATTAAAAAAAAAATGTTTACCTAAAAACTGTAAATCAAATTATCCTCCATCGTTGAGACAGTGGAAGAATCAAATGCATTATTATTTAAATATTGAAAAGGTGTGGGCAACAGAGAAAAACAGAATACCGCAATTTGAGGTTATATGGCATAGTCTTACAAGCACTGGAGATGGATGCGGTGGGAACATGTGGGTCTGGGCAGGAGTGATGTCATTGATGTTTGTGTGCTTCGTTGATGTTTGTGTGATTCAAAACCATCTTTTGTCTGTATACGTTTATATTGTTAGAAACATTTTTTAAATTTTACCCCCCCAAAAAAATATTCTAACCTGTGTGTGTCTGTCTCCCTGTACAGGTGCAAAGCTTTATGCGTGGCTGGCTGTGCCGTAGGAAGTGGAAGCTGATAGTTCAGGACTACATCTGTTCTCCCCATGCTGAGAGCATGAGGAAGAGGAACCAGATCGTCTTTAACATGGTGGAGGCCGAGACAGAGTATGTACCTAAAACCACTCACACAGAGACTGATTGATTGATTGAGTGTCTGATGTGTTAATTGATTAATTGAATGAATGATTGATTAATTGAATGATTGACTGTTGTTATTTATTCGAATCCAGCACCAGCACACCTGATTTCACGCATAGTGTGATTAGACCACAAGTCGCGTATTCAGGTGTTTTATTGCTGGGCTGGAGCAAGGTCTGCATCCTACACTCTTAGAAAAAAAGGGTTCCAAAAGTGTTCTGCGGCTGTCCCCATAGGAGTTCCCTTTTTGGTTCAAAGTAGAACCCTATTTGGTTCCAGGTAGAACTCCTCTGTGTAAAGGGTTCTACCTGCACCCGAAAGGGGTTGTTCAAATGGCTTATCCTATGGGTATAGCCGAATAACCCTTTTTGGTTCTAGATAGCACCTTTTTATTCTAAGATTGTTAGTCTGATCCTTGTTGATCTAACCCTAGGTATGTCCACCAGCTGTCTATCCTGGTTAACTGTTTCCTGAGACCTCTCCGCATGGCCGCCAGCTCCAAGAAACCTCCAATCAGTCACGATGATGTCAGCAGTGTGTTCCTCAACAGGTACAACACATGCATGCACACACACACACACTCCCACACACACACACACACACACAGAAACATGTTTGATATTCTGTTTTTTATTCATTTTATATCCAGTGAGACCATCATGTTTCTACATGAGATATTCCACCAAGGTCTCAAAGCCCGGATAGCGAACTGGCCTACACTGGTATTGGGTAAGTTGGCATTACACACACTGCAAAATGCATGCACACACACATAGACGCACACATGCACTCGCGCCCACGCGCACACACACACACACACACACAACAGTTGCATAGACCATGCAAACCACACCCACACATTATCGTTATCGTTTTTATTATCGTTTTTATGTTCTATTAGTTGCAAGGTTTATATTTAAAATCAGTTTAGTTGCAGTTAGTTTTCAGATCCACTTTACTAGTTTTTAAGTTTTATAAAAACGTTTCTAAGAACACACTGGAAGGGAGTCAGCCCGGTGGAGGAGTGTGGCAATGAATTCTGGGCGTATTCAGCCTAAGGAAGGAATCAGGCCCCAGCCCCCTGCCGGTCCTGGCAGTGGCACCTCAGGAACCTCACCAGCTCCTGGTTCATCCTCTCCACCTGCCTGTTAGACTGAGGCCGGTACCTGGAAGTGAGGCTGACTGTGACCCTTAGCTTCTCAATGAAAGCCTTCCATACACTTGATGTGAATTTGGGGCCACGGTCAGGCCACAGTGCCGGAAGACCTGCTGGAACAGTGCCTCAGCGACCTGGAGAGCGGTAGGAGACGAGAAAGGCATGATGAAACTACATGATTTAGAGAATCTGTCCACTATCACCAATATGGAGGTAAAACCATTAGAAGAGGGGAGATCAGTGACAAAGGCAATGGACAGATAAGACCCGGGAATCTGAGGCACGGGAAGGAGTTTCCCTGCTGGAGTGTTCCGGGGGGATTTGGATTGGGCACATATGGAGCAGGAGTTGACATAACGAATGACGTCCTGCGCCAAGGTGGACTTTCCAGGACTTTCCAGCACTGGACTGAATGGTGTGGGTGATACCTGGATGTCTAGCAACGGCAGCTGTGTGTGCCCAGGTCAATAGCCAATCCCTTATCCCCATGGGAACGTGGGTGCGCTCAGGACGACAGGTGGCAGTTGTGGGTTCCCTCTCCAGGGTCTGGCAAATGTCAACATCTATGCACTCAAGACAGGAACCTCTCCCAAATCGTAGACAGGGCATCGGCTTTGATGTTTTTTTTAACCTGGGCTACATGTCAGCGTGAAATCGAATCTGGTGAAGAAAAGGGCCCACCTGGCTTGGCGTGGGTTCAGTATGTACTCCAGGTTCCGATGGTCATTGAGGATGAGAAATGGGGCCTGGGCGCCCTACAGACAGTGTCTCTCCTCCTCTAATGCCAACTTCACCTCCAGGAGCTTCCGATCTCCAACATAATAGTTTCCTTTCTGCTGGAGACATCTTTTTTGAGTAATATGCATATGGATTAGAGGTTGACCGATTATGATTTTTCAACGCCGATACCGATTATTGGAGGACCAAAAAAGCCGATACCGATTAATCGGCCGGTTTATAAAAAAAAAGAATTGTATTTGTAATAATGACAATTACAACAATACTGAATGAACACTTATTTTAACTTAATTTCATACATCAATAAAATCAATTTAGCCTCAAGTAAATAATGAAACATGTTCAATTTGGTTTAAATGATGCAAAAACAAAGCGTTGGAGAAGAAAGTAAAAGTGCAGTATGTGCTATGTAAGAAAGCTAGCGTTTCAGTTCCTTGCTCAGAACATGAGAACATATGAAAGCTGGTGGTTTCTTTTAACATGAGTCTTCAATATTCCCAGGTAAGAAGTTTTAGGTTGTACTTATTATAGGAATTATAGGACTATTTCCCTCTATACCATTTGTATTTCATTAACCTGTTATGGCTGCGATCCCCGTACAAGGACCAACATCAGGGGAAATATCAGAGTGACAACTAAAAATACAACTTCGTAGAATCTTGGTAATCAAACTACGTTTTTCAATTTAAAATAGCTATTACAGAGAACAAATCCCATGCTTTTGTTTGAGAAGAGCAATCAACAACAGAAACATTTTCCGCCATGACAGTTTTTACACATTCACATCTGAAGGTAAAATTATGACTTTTTCACTTTCACTTTAGACTTTGACTTCGCTTTTCCTGATTTATTCGCCATGATATCTTCAATGAAATCGTTGAAAATACAACTTTCTCAAATACTGCTGCGCATAACAAGCGTCACAGCAAGTCCTCTGATAGTCAAGGCGAGATTGGAGTTCCTTGCGCGTGCATTTACAAACAAAGAATGGTGGTCCAACCCAAAACCATTACATACTGGCATTTACCTCAGCTCATTGGCTATCTACCCAGCTAGATTTCAAGAAGATCACTTGTCATTGGGCAGTTTTTTCATTTATTTCACCTTTATTTAACCAGGTAGGCTAGTTGAGAACAAGTTCTCATTTACAACTGCGACCGGGCCAAGATTAAAGCATAGCAGTGTGAACAGACAACAACACAGAGTTACACATGGAATAAACAATAAACAAGTCAATAACACAGTAGAAAGAAAAAAAGAGTCTATAGACATTGTGTGCAAAAGGCGAATAAGGTAGGCGAATAATTATAATTTTGCAGATTAACACTGGGTTGATAAATGATCAGATGGTCATTTACAGGTAGAGATACTGGTGTGCAAAAGATCATAAAAGTAAATAAATATAAACAGTATGGGGATGAGGTAGGTAAATTGGGTGGGCTATTTACCAATCGACTATGTACAGCTGCAGCGATCGGTCAATCAATGAAGCTTCGCTAAAATTATTGGTGCGCAAGGTAGTAATTGCTCGTTGTCTTCAAATCAGTTCACTTCGGTCAATACTCCCCGCAAAAAAACTATGACTTTTGGCTGTGTTGCAAACATCCAGAGGAATGCACTGAAACCAACCATGACTAGATAAACGATTGTTTACGGTGTGTAATTACGTCGAATGCTCCGTAAAAAATTGATAGAGATGGAATTCACGGCACAAACGGTTTACAAAATGTTTCGATTTACGCTATAAAAATGTATTTTATCAAAGAAAACGGCACTTCATTTGATCACTGGGACCCTCAGGAAGAGAAATAAGAGCAAGATATCAGAATGTAAGTCATAATTTTACCTTCAGATGTGAATGTGTAAAAACTGTCATGGCGGAAACTGTTTCTGTTGTTGATCGCTCTTCTCAAACAAAAGCATGGTATTTGTTCTCTGTAATAGCTATTTTAAATTGGAAAACATAGTTTGATTACCAAGATTCTAATCTTTTGAAGGGTGTAAGACACTTGCATTTTCAAATCAAATCAAATCAAATGTATTTATATAGCCCTTCGTACATCAGCTGATATCTCAAAGTGCTGTACAGAAACCCAGCCTAAAACCCCAAACAGCAAGCAATGCAGGTGTAGAAGCACGGTGGCTAGGAAAAACTCCCTAGAAAGGCCAAAACCTAGGAAGAAACCTAGAGAGGAACCAGGCTATGTGGGGTGGCCAGTCCTCTTCTGGCTGTGCCGGGTGGAGATTATAACAGAACATGGCCAAGATGTTCAAATGTTCATAAATGACAAGCATGGTCGAATAATAATAAGGCAGAACAGTTGAAACTGGAGCAGCAGCATGGCCAGGTGGACTGGGGACAGCAAGGAGTCATCATGTCAGGTAGTCCTGGGGCATGGTCCTAGGGCTCAGGTCCTCCGAGAGAGAGAAAGAAAGAGAGAAGGAGAGAATTAGAGAATGCACACTTAGATTCACACAGGACACCGAATAGGACAGGAGAAGTACTCCAGATATAACAAACTGACCCTAGCCCCCCGACACATAAACTACTGCAGCATAAATACTGGAGGCTGAGACAGGAGGGGTCAGGAGACACTGTGGCCCCATCCGAGGACACCCGCGGACAGGGCCAAACAGGAAGGATATAACCCCACCCACTTTGCCAAAGCACAGCCCCCACACCACTAGAGGGATATCTTCAACCACCAACTTACCATCCTGAGACAAGGCTGAGTATAGCCCACAAAGATCTCCGCCACGGCACAACCCAAGGGGGGGGGGGCGCCAACCTAGACAGGATGACCATAACAGTGAATCAACCCACTCAGGTGACGCACCCCTTCCAGGGACGGCATGAGAGAGACCCAGTAAGCCAGTGACTCTAACCCCTGTAATAGGGTTAGAAGCAGAGAATCCCAGTGGAAAGAGGGGAACCGGCCAGGCAGAGACAGCAAGGGCGGTTCGTTGCTCCAGAGCCTTTCAGTTCACCTTCCCACTCCTGGGCCAGACTACACTCAATCATATGACCCACTGAAGAGATGAGTCTTCAGTAAAGACTTAAAGGTTGAGACCGAGTTTGCGTCTCTGACGCAGACCGTTCCATAAAAATGGAGCTCTATAGGAGAAAGCCCTGCCTCCAGCTGTTTGCTTAGAAATTCTAGGGACAATTAGGAGGCCTGCGTCTTGTGACCGTAGCATACGTGTAGGTATGTACGGCAGGACCAAATCAGAGAGATAGGTAGGAGCAAGCCCATGTAATGCTTTGTAGGTTAGCAGTAAAACCTTGAAATCAGCCCTTGCTTTGACAGGAAGCCAGTGTAGAGAGGCTAGCACTGGAGTAATATGATCAAATGTTTTGGTTCTAGTCAGGATTCTAGCAGCCGTATTTAGCACTAACTGAAGTTTATTTAGTGCTTTATCCGGGTTGCCGGAAAGTAGAGCATTGCAGTAGTCTAACCTAGAAGTGACAAAAGCATGGATTAATTTTTCTGCATCATTTTTGGACAGAAAGTTTCTGATTTTTGCAATGTTACGTAGATGGAAAAAAGCTGTCCTTGAAATGGTCTTGATATGTTCTTCAAAAGAGAGATCAGGGTCCAGAGTAACGCCAAGGTCCTTCACAGTTTTATTTGAGACGACTGTACAACCATTAAGATTAATTGTCAGATTCAACAGAAGATCTCTTTGTTTCTTGGGACCTAGAACAAGCATCTCTGTTTTGTCCGAGTTTAATAGTAGAACGTTTGCAGCCATCCACTTCCTTATGTCTGAAACACATGCTTCTAGCGAGGGCAATTTTGGGGCTTCACCATGTTTCATTGAAATGTACAGCTGTGTGTCATCCGCATAGCAGTGAAAGTTAACATTATGTTTTCGAATAACATCCCCAAGAGGTAAAATATATAGTGAAAACAATAGTGGTCCTAAAACGGAACCTTGAGGAACACCGAAATTTACAGTTCATTTGTCAGAGGACAAACCATTCACAGAGACAAACTGATATCTTTCCGACAGATAAGATCTAAACCAGGCCAGAACTTGTCCGTGTAGACCAATTTGGGTTTCCAATCTCTCCAAAAGAATGTGGTGATCGATGGTATCAAAAGCAGCACTAAGGTCTAGGAGCACGAGGACAGATGCAGAGCCTCGGTCCGATGCCATTAAAATGTCATTCACCACCTTCACAAGTGCCGTCTCAGTGCTATGATGGGGTCTAAAACCAGACTGAAGCATTTCGTATACATTGTTTGTCTTCAGGAAGGCAGTGAGTTGCTGCGCAACAGCCTTCTCTAAAATTTTTGAGAGGAATGGAAGATTCGATATAGGCCGCTAGTTTTTTATATTTTCTGGGTCAAGGTTTGGCTTTTTCAAGAGAGGCTTTATTACTGCCACTTTTAGTGAGTTTGGTACACATCCGGTGGATAGAGAGCCGTTTATTATGTTCAACATAGGAGGCCCAAGCACAGGAAGCAGCTCTTTCAGTAGTTTAGCTGGAATAGGGTCCAGTATGCAGCTTGAAGGTTTAGAGGCCATGATTGTTTTCATCATTGTGTCAAGAGATATAGTACTAAAACACTTGAGCGTCTCTCTTGATCCTAGGTCCTGGCAGAGTTGTGCAGACTCAGGACAACTGAGGTTTGGAGGAATACGCCGATTGAAAGAGGAGTCCGTAATTTGCATTCTAATAATCATAATCTTTTCCTCAAAGAAGTTCATGAATTTATCACTGCTAAAGTGAAAGTCATCCTCTCTTGGGGAATGCTGCTTTTTAGTTAGCTTTGCGACAGTATCAAAAAGGAATTTCGGATTGTTCTTATTTTCCTCAATTAAGTTAGAAAAATAGGATGATCGAGCAGCAGTAAGGGCTCTCCGGTACTGCATGGTACTGTCTTTCCAAGCTAGTCGGAAGACTTCCAGTCTGGTGTGGCGCCATTTCCGTTCCAATTTTCTGGAAGCTTGCTTCAGAGCTCGGGTATTTTCTGTGTACCAGGGAGCTAGTTTCTTATGAGAAATGTTTTTAGTTTTTAGGGGTGCAACTGTATCTAGGGTATTGCGCAAGGTTAAATTGAGTTCCTCAGTTAGGTGGTTAACTGATTTTTGTCCTCTGGCGTCCTTGGGTAGACAGAGGGAATCTGGAAGGACATCAAGGAATCTTTGTGTTGTCTGTGAATTTATTGCACGACTTTTGATGTTCCTTGGTTGGGGTCTGAGCAGATTATTTGTTGCAATTGCAAACGTAATAAAATGGTGGTCCGATAGTCCAGGATTATGAGGAAAAACATTAAGATCCACAACATTTATTCCATGGGACAAAACTAGGTCCAGCGTATGACTGTGACAGTGAGTGGGTCCAGAGACATGTTGGACAAAACCCACTGAGTCGATGATGGCTCCGAAAGCCTTTTGGAGTGGGTCTGTGGACTTTTCCATGTGAATATTAAAGTCACCAAAGATTAGAATATTATCTGCTATGACTACAAGGTCTGATAGGAATTCAGGGAACTCAGTGAGAAACGCTGTATATGGCCCAGGAGGCCTGTAAACAGTAGCTATAAAAAGTGATTGCGTAGGCTGCATAGATTTCATGACTAGAAGCTCAAAAGATGAAAACGTCATTTTTTTTTTTGTAAATTGAAATTTGCTATCGTAAATGTTAGCAACACCTCCGCCTTTGCGGGATGCACGGGGGATATGGTCACTAGTGTAGCCAGCAGGTGAGGCCTCATTTAAAACAGTAAATTCATCAGGCTTAAGCCATGTTTCAGTCAGGCCAATCACATCAAGATTATGATCAGTGATTAGTTCATTGACTATAATTGCCTTTGAAGTAAGGGATCTAACATTAAGTAGCCCTATTTTGAGATGTGAGGTATCATGATCTCTTTCAGTAATGACAGGAATGGAGGTGGCCTTTATCCTAGTGAGATTGCTAAGGCAAACACCGCCATGTTTAGTTTTTGGGCATGTTACGACGTTGTATTTTTAGTTGTCACTCTGAAATTTCCCCTGATGTTGATCCCTGTACAGGGATCGCAGCCATAAGAGGTTCTGACTTGCCTAGTTAAATAAAGGTATAAAAAAAAAAACGGCAAATCGGCGGCCCAAAAATACAGATTTCCGATTGTTATGAAAACTTGAAATCGGCCCGAATTAATCGGCCATTCCGATTACTCGGTCGACCTCTAATATGGATTACCTTAACGTTGGGACAGGACAGCCCCCACACCTACTTCTGAAGTGTCCACTTCCACCACGAAGGGCAGCGTAGGATCTGGATGTTTAAGCAACGGGGCAAGCCTTCACCTTGAGGTGAGGTGATCAAGCTAAAGTTCTTAATGAATTGGCGGTAAAAGTTGGCAAATCCCAAAAACCATTGTAACCCTTTCATTGTTGGTGGGACTGGCCATGACCTGACAGCATCCACCTTCCTCTCATTCATCATGACTCCTTGCGGGCCAATATGGTAACCCAGAAAGGAGACCTCCTCCTGATGGAATTGGCACTTCTCTGCCTTAACGTACAGGTGGTTGGCCAGGAGGCATTCCAGGACTACTCGGACGTAAGCAATGTGCTTCTCCAAGGTAGTCGAGTAGACCAGGATGTCGTCGATATAGATGACCACCTGGCGTCCGAGCATGTCCCGGAACACCTCGTTGACGAATGCCTGGAACACTGACCGAGCATTAGCTAATCCAAAAGGCACCACCAAGTACTCGTAGTGACCGGACATCGTTCTGAAGGCCATCTTTCATTCATCCCCCTCCCGGATGCGGATCAAATTGTAGGTACTCCGCAGATCCAACTTGGTGACAAAACGGGCCCTGCGGAGCTGTTCAATCGTGGCCGGCACCAAGGGCAGAGGGTAGCGGTACTTTGTGGTGATGGAATTCAAATTTCTGTAATCGATGCATGGGCGCAATCCTCCGTCCTTCTTGGCCACGAAGAAGAAGCCTGCTGACGCAGGGGAGGTGGATGTGCAAATGAAACCCTGCTGGAGGGCCTCCTGGATGTACTCCTCCATAGCCTTGGTTTCGGCTACTGACAGAAGATAGATGCAGAGCCTGTAAGCAGGTCGATGGCACAGTCCCAGGAGCGATGAGGAGGGAGACAGGTGGCGCGGGTCTTGAAAAAAACATCCCGAAGATCTTGGTATACCTCCAGGATGTTGGGCTGAAGGGCAACTGCAGGGCTCTCAAGCAATGTGGAACCACAGGGAAAAGGTAAGCAGGTGCCCAGTCGGTGATTATGAGTGGGTATGAGGTGGGTATGAGGTAATGTTAAGGGAGGAAGCGAGGGCCTGGTCGATAAAATTCCCCACAGCACCGGAGTCCACTAGAGCTCTAGAAACAAAACATGAACGGACAGCCAACCAGTGAAATCGTACTAGGGTTGATCTGTGGTTGTCTCTCTGCTCCTGTGGACCCCCGTTTAGAACGAATCGGACGCCGCCTCTTTTCTCTGTATATATCAATGATGTCGCTCTTTCTGCGGGTTATTCCTTGATCCAGCTCTACGCAGACAACACCGTTCTGTATACATCTGGCCCTTCTTTGGACACTGTGTTAACAAACCTCTAAAACGAGCTTCAATGCCATACAACACTCCTTCCGTGGCCTCCAACTGCTCTTAAATGCTAGTAAAACTAAATGCATGCTCTTCAACCGATCCCCGCCTGCCCGACCAGCATCAATACTCAGACTTAGAATATGTAGACAACTACAAATAAATAGGTGTCTGGCTAGACTGTAAACTTTCCTTCCAGACTCATATTAAGCATCTCCAATCCAAAATGTAATGTAGAATCGGCTTCCTATTTCGCAACAAAGCCTCCTTCACTCACTCTGCCAAACATACCTTCGTAAAACTGACTATCCTACCGTTCCTCGACTTTGGCGATGTCATTTACAAAATAGCCTCCAACACTCTACTCAGCAAACTGGATGCAGCCTATCACAGTGCCATCCGTTTTGTCACCAAAGCCCCATATACCACCCACCACTGCGACCTGTATGCTCTCGTTGGCTGGCCCTCGCTTCATATTCGTCGCCAGACCCACTGGCTCCAGGTCATCTATAAGTCTCTGCTAGGTAAAGCACCGCCTTATCTCAGCTCACTGGTCACCATAACAACACCCACTTGTAGCATGCGCTCCAGCAGGTATATCTCACTGGTCATCCCGAAAGCCAACACCCACTTTGGCCGCCTTTCCTTCCAGTTCTCTGTTGCCAATGACTGGAACGAATTGCAATAATCACTGAAGTTGGAGACTTATATCTCCCTCACTAACTTCAAGCATCCGCTATCTGAGCAGCTTACTGATCGCTGCAGCTGTACATAGCCCATCTGTAAATAGCCCACCCAACTACCTACCTCATCCCCATAAAGTTTTTTTATCTTTTTTATCTTTTGCACACCAGTATTCTACTTGCACATCTTCATCTGCACATCTATCACTTCAGTGTTAATTTGCGAAATTGTAATTACTTCACTACTATGGCTGTACTTTTGTTTATCCTGTGTGTAACTCTGTGTTGTTTTTTGTCACACTGCTTTGCTTTATCTTGGCCAGGTCGTAGTTGTAAATGAGAACTTGTTCTCAACTAGCCTACATGGTTAAATAAAGGTGAAATAAAAAATGAAAATAAAAAGTAGATGTCTGATGTCACCACTACGAGCCAAGTCTCCCCTGTGCCCTCATGTCCTGAACATGGTGAACCAGTTACCAACACCTACGCTGAACGTTGTGCAACAGGTAACTCATATGTTTACCTAAGTAGTTAGATGGTTTGTCATCAATGTTATAGATATTAGATTTAATGACAAACCATCTAACTACTTAGGTGTTGGTAACTGGTTCGCCATGTTCAGGACATGAGGGCACAGGTGGGATGATTTGGTGCGTAGTGGTGACGTCAGACCGTCTACTTAAGTAGGAAATAGAAAAAGAGCCTATCTATCATGTTCATTGATTGGGTTAAGACGAACCGTCACTCCAAAACTAGCGGACCAATGGAGACTCATTGTCAAAATACACATTTGGACACACCTACTCATGACAGTGTTTTTATTAATTTTTTACTATTTTCTGCATTGTAGAATAATAGTGAAGATGTACAAAACTATGAAAGGACACATATTAAATATGTAGTAACCAAAAAAGTATTAAACAAATCAAAATATATTCTATATTTGAGATTCTTCAAAGTAGCCACTCTTTGCCTTGATGACAGCTTTGCACACTCCTGTCATTCTCTCAACTAACTTCATGAGGTAGTCACCTGGAATGCATTTCAATTTAAAGGTGTGCCTAGTTAAAAGTTAATTTGTGGAATTTCTTTCAGTCAACCTACCAGGATATTTACAAACAGCACAGGAATGAAATCATCAACATGTATTGATCACACCTTTATTATGCTGCATACTTTTGCTTTAAAGCAGTATCCAAATCCACAGGATGTAGTGATCACAATATATCAGCCATGTCTAGGAAAACCAAAGTTCCAAAGGCAGGGCCTAATATAGTGTATAAGCGGTCATAGAATATGTTTTGTAGTGAGTCATATGTTTGTATTTGTATTTATTATAGATCCCCATTATACTCTTCCTGGGGTCCGTCAAAATTAAGGCAGTTATACAATTTGACAAACATTACAATACATTCATTACAGAATTCACAACACACTAAGTGTGTGCCCTCAGGCCCATACTCCCCTACCACATATTTACAACGCAAAATCCATGTGCACGTGTGTGTATAGTGCGTATGTTATCGTGTGTGTGTATATGCATTTGTCTGTGCCTATGTTTGTGTTGCTTCACAAACATAGTAGAACCTGATTTTTAAATCTGATTCTACTGCTTGCATCAGTTACCTGATGTGGAACATCAGTTACCTGATGTAGAATAGAGTTCCATGTAGTCATGGCTCTATGTAGGACTGTGCGCCTCCCATAGTCTGTTCTGGACATGGGTACTATGAAGAGACCTCTGGTGGCATGTCTTGTGGGGTATGCATGGGTGTCCGATCTGTGTGTTAGTATTTTAAAAAGACAGCTCGATACACCTCTTACAAAAACAAATAATGATGAAGCCAATCTCTTTTCCACTTTGAGCTGTGAGAGATTGACATGCATGTCATTAATGTTAGCTCTCCGTACACTTTTAAAGGCCAGTTATGCCGCCCTGTTCTGAGCCAACTGCAATTTTCCTAAGTCCCTCTTTGTGGCACCTGATCACAGGACCTGCCTTGTTGATAGTGTTGTTGAGAAGGCAGAGCAGCGCTTTATCATGGACAGACTTCTCCCCATTTTAGCTACTGTTGTATCAATATGTTTTGACCATGACAGTTTACAAGATACAATATTTAGTTGAGGTTTAGGGTTTAGTGAATAGTTTGTCCCAAATACAATGCTTTGAAGTTTGGAAATGTTTAGGACTAACTTATTCCTTTCCGAAACTAACTGCAGCTCTTTGTTAAGTGTTTCAGTCATTTCTGTCGCTGTAGTAGCTGAAGTGTATAGTGTTGAGTCATCTGCATACATAGACACACTGGCCTTACTCAAAGCCAGTGGCATTAGTAAAGATTGAAAAAGCAAGGGGCCTAAACAGCTACCCTGGGGATGAGGCTAGGTTTAGCATTGAGCTGGGAGTGGACATGAACTTAGGGTTAAGGCCTCAACTCTAGACAATTCATGAATCTGCCCCTCCCCCCACCACATGGCAGAAAGGTAGGTTGACCTAGAGTTAGTGTGCTTTTGAGTTTAGCAAAACGCATGCATGGGATCGTTCAACAGACCCTCCCGATGAATGCAAGCCTACATTTGACCATGTGAATTTAACTATTCCTACAGAGAACCAGGCTTTTTTTCCATAGAAAAGCAAAACCTACAGCCCTCACGTAACTACGTATGACGCCCCCTTTGACTGCTATTGAGCTAGCTAACCTTCCTTGCAAACAACTAATCATGACCTTATAGGGATGCCTTGTGTTGAGGTTCAGTTTCCTCTGGAAACAGAAAGTGTGTTACATTTCAAGTCAATCGACCCAAAAGCATTTTTGACCTCTTGCAGTTCTAGAAACTAAAGAGAGCCCTGTTATGAATCTTTATTTTTTGTAATATGTTTATTATTTTCCAATAGAAAAAATACAGAGACACAAACATTGACATTCATTGTACTGTTGAATGAGATGGCAAATTTAGAGGACAAAACAAAATTTAACTCACACAGAATTATAAAATAAAAAATAAAAAATCCTATTAGGTGGTACATGTTATAAGAAGACAGCTTATAGTCATTACACGCAGTGTAGTTAAACCAAAAGTACATATTGAGTGAAGTACAGTGAAGGGGGAATAAAAAAAAACACATTTCAAAGGTAGGTACAGTCTCTTATTTCCAAAATTGCAATATGAGCCTTTTGGCTAATAGAGTACAAAGAGAGACAGCTTTCCCTTCCTGGTTATTCCCATCAACTGTATCAAACAGAGCGATCAATGGGTCTGGGACTATAACTCTATCAATGGCTTTCAATAAGGGGCGGCAGGGTAGTGGTTAGAGCGTTGGGCTAGTAACCGGAAGGTTGCAAGTTCAAATCCCCGAGCTGACAAGGTACAAATCTGTCGTTCTGCCCCTGAACAGGCAGTTAACCCACAGGCTGTCATTGAAAATAAGAATTTGTTCTTAACTGACTTGCCTAGTTAAATAAAGGTAAAATAAATTAATAAAAGTAATCAACAATGAGAGCCCAGTAAACATGTAACTTAGGATATGTCCAAAATAAGTTGGTCAAAGTCCCTTCCTCCTCCTTGAACGTCTCACACAGTGGTGAGGTGTCTGGGAATATTTTATGCAGTTTCACTTTTGAGTAATGTAACCTGTGTATCACCTTAAACTGAACAAGGTTGTGTCTGGCATTCACTGAACTGTGATTTATATTCCTGAGAGCTCCTACTCCATCCTCATCTGAGATTTATGAACCAAGTTCCTGCTTCCAAGGCATTTTAGTAGTGTATGCGGATACCTCTTTGTGGTCATAGTCTATCATAGTCTAGTGACCAACCCTTTTGAATGAGGTTTGACAAGGATAAGGCTATCTAATGTAGGATTATTTGGCTTAATGCCATACTGTGGAATATGTGTCCTTAAGAAACTGTGTTGCTGGCATGTTAAACTTACCCTGTAACTGTTGAAATGAAGCTAAATGACCATCCATGTACAAGTTATTGATTGTTGTGAGCCCCGTCTCCCTCCACTGTGAAAACACCAAATCATCCAATACAGGGTGGAAAGCAGTGGGTATGTTAAGAAAATACCTAATCTGTTTCCACTCGGGTTCCCGAGTGGCGCAGTGGTCTAGCACTACATCTCAGTGAGTCCTCTTCATAACAAAGCTCTTAGTTTCTAGAACTGCAAGACCAAAAATTGTTTGTGTAGATTGACTTCAGATTTCATAGGCCGGGTCCCCCGGTCACAAATATGTACAATTTGGTCATATTAAACCATTTTAGTTCTGCGAAACCGCCTCTATGACCCCCAATTAAGTCACTTCCTGTAATTAGACAGACAGACAGACACTACAGACCCTGTGATTGGGAGTTCGATTCCAGGCTGTATCACAACCGGCTGTGATTGGGAGTCCCATAGGGCGGCGCACAATTGCCCCAACGTCGTCCGGGTTAGGGTTAGGGTTTGGCCGGGGTAGGCCATCATTGTAAGTAAGAATTTGTTCTTAACTGACTTGCCTAGTTAAATAAATGTTAAATATGAATTTGTTTCAATATTGAGCAGAGCTCAACAAAACACATATATTCCATAGCACACTCTCTAGTGTGCCTGTTATGAATTCTGAAGAGGATATTGGTATAAAATGTTTGTCTGTCTGCCCAACTTCCTGCATGTGGACCTTCCTGCGGAGGGTCTGCTGTCCGGACCTCTGGCAGTCTCTATGGGGGTGCCACAGGGTTAAATTCTTGGACCGACTCTCTTCTCTGTATATATCAATGATGTCGCTCTTGCTGCTGGTGAGTCTCTGATCCACCTCTACGCAGACGACACCATTCTGTATACTTCTGGCCCTTCTTTGGACACTGTGTTAACAACCCTCCAGGCAAGCTTCAATGCCATACAACTCTCCTTCCTAGGCCTCCAATTGCTCTTAAATACAAGTAAAACTAAATGCATGCTCTTCAACCGATCGCTGCCTGTACCTGCCCGCCTGTCCAACATCACTACTCTGGACGGCTCTGACTTAGAATACGTGGACAACTACAAATACCTAGGTGTCTGGTTAGACTGTAAACTCTCCTTCCAGACCCACATCAAGCATCTCCAATCCAAAGTTAAATCTAGAATTGGCTTCCTATTTCGCAACAAAGCATCCTTCACTCATGCTGCCAAACATACCCTTGTAAAACTGACCATCCTACCAATCCTCGACTTCGACGCTGTCATTTACAAAATAGCCTCCAATACCCTACTCAACAAATTGGATGCAGTCTATCACAGTGCAATCCGTTTTGTCACCGCCCCATATACTACCCACCATTGCGACCTGTACACTCTCGTTGGCTGGCCCTCGCTTCATACTCGTCGTCAAACCCACTGGCTCCATGTCATCTACAAGACCCTGCTAGGTAAAGTCCCCCCTTATCTCAGCTCGCTGGTCACCATAGCATCACCCACCTGTAGCACGCGCCCCAGCAGGTATATTTCTTTGGCCGCCTCTCCTTCCAGTTCTCTGCTGCCAATGACTGGAATGAACTACAAAAATCTCTGAAACTGGAAACACTTATCTCCCTCACTAGCTTTAAGCACCAACTGTCAGAGCAGCTCACAGATTACTGCACCTGTACATAGCCCACCTATAATTTAGCCCAAACAACTACCTCTTTCCCAACTGTATTTATTTTATTTATTTTGCTCCTTTGTACCCCATTATTTTGTATTTCTACTTTGCACATTCTTACACTGCAAATCTACCATTCCAGTGTTTTACTTGCTATATTGTATTTAATTTTCCACCATGGCCTTTTTTGCCTTTACCTCCTCCCTTATCTCACCTCATTTGCTCACATCGTATATAGACTTGTTTATACTGTATTATTGACTGTATGTTTGTTTTACTCCTTGTGTAACTCTGTGTCGTTGTATGTGTCGAACTGCTTTGCTTTATCTTGGCCAGGTCACAATTGTAAATGAAAACTTGTTCTCAACTTGCCTACCTGGTTAAATAAAGGTGTCTGTCTGTCTGCCTGTCTGTGTCTGCCTGTCTGTGTCTGCCTGTCTGTCTGTCTAATTGCAGGAAGTGACTTAATTGGGGGTCATAGGGCCGGTTTCACAGGACTACACAAACTATTTTTGGTCTTGCAGTTCTAGAAACTAAGAGCTTTGTTATGAAGAGGATATTGATCAAAACACACACACTCACAGACAATGCAAGACAAACACCCCAGTCTTGCACTGACATCAAGGTCAGTTCCTCAGCACTGAATTGGCCTTGATGTCTTACTGCTGCCTATCTCAGGCACACAGACACACACACACTCATCTTATTGAAACAACGTCTCATCACTTTCTCTCTCGCACACACACACATACAATGGCTTGACATCCCATAATTTCTCCTCCTAAAAACCTCAACAGCCTACCGATAAGCATTTCCTAGGAGACCAGCCTGTAAGGAATGGGTTGTGTAAGAGGAAAATGCGTCGAGACATGGCCAGGGACAGGCCAAACTGAACAGGCTCTAATTGCTAATCTAATCTAATTTTAGTTTAGTTCATTTATTGTTCTCTCTACCTGGCCCCTATTTGTTATATATTTGAGTTCTATGTCTTGTATTCTCCATTGAAAGAGCTTTTTAGTTCAGGACTAGGCTTAATCTGTGTCTGGGAAACCAGCCTGTCGTGTACTGTAGAATATATTTATACATTTGTGTGTGTGTGTGTGTGTGTCTAGCGGACCTGTTTGACATCCTGCTGCCTATGCTGAACATCTACCAGGAGTTTGTGAGGAACCACCAGTACAGCCTGCAAGTGCTGGCCAACTGCAAGCAGAACCGAGACTTCGATAAGCTGTTGAAGCAGTATGAGGCTAATGCTGCCTGTGAGGGCAGGATGCTGGAGACCTTCCTCACATACCCCATGTTCCAGGTAACACACACCACACACACATGCACGCGCATCAGTAGCGGTTCCAAGCCACCCCCCCAAAAAAAAGCCCCATTCTGCACTAACAAATTTTATTCAGACATTTGGAACACAAATAAATAATCATAACATTTAAAACAATATAAATACAAAGACTCAAATATCAAAAAGTAGTAACAAAGACAAATAGAAACAAATGTATGGATTTGGCACTCGAGCATCAATACATTACCCATCACCCAACACTGTCAACCAAGAGTCAAGACTAAACCAATTCACATTGGTGTGCAGACTGGTTTTGGATTATTCTTCACAATTTCGCACAAACCAGAAAAGAAATGCAACAATTTATCTGTGAAACTATATATATTCATATTATGAATGAATTGTGGTTTCCTTCGTAGCATTTTCAAGTGTGACAAATTTTACTAATTGCATTAGTACTGTACAAAGTTAGAGGTGCGCTATTTGATAGATTCCCCCGCTCCCCCTCCCTCGGGCTTCCAGTGGAGAGACCTGAGGTGAACCTACCCCCCTGCCTCCCTATCTCATACTTCTGAGTGGGAGACCTTCCCAGGCAGTAATTCTGCCTAGCTCACAAACTAGAATCAGGGCGCCCACTCCGACAAGGTTAATTGACCTACAGCAGTGACATAGTGACATCATTGACATAATGTGCAAATGAGCGATAGAAAATCGATCGCGCAAATGTGACCATTCTGATTTGTTCAACGCACACACACACACACACATGCACTCCCACCACCACAAACCATATGTTCTGTAACGTATACGCTGGGAGTCGGAAAGCAAGTGCAGGTGGTGAGTTTAATATTAAACGGAACATCGAGCAATATAACAAACACGAGTAGCTTATAGACATGAAACACAAACAATACTGACTGGGGTTGCCAGATATAGGGGAGGTAATAAGTGAGGTAATGGAGTCCAGGTGTGTCTGATGTGCAGGTGCGCGTAATGATTGATACCAGGTGTGCGTAATGCTGGATCCCAGGACCGGTGGTTAGTATACCGGCGACATCGGACCCCTGAGGGGAGTAGCGGTAACGCACACTTATTCACACGTGCCTGCACACACGCAATGCATGCACACACTCACTCCAACACACAAATACATCCTCACATACCACATGTTCTAGGGACCATACACACTCACCTAGCAAATACCTACTTGTAGAACCCTATCCGTGGCCTTGCTCCATAAACATTCAAACCATAAAGTCTCAATTAAATACCTCACCCTTCTCCCAATTACCCTCTATCTCTCTCTTCCTCATTTTGTTTTTCTCAGATTCCTCGGTACATCATCACTCTGCATGAGCTGCTGGCGCACACTCCGCACGAACACGTAGAGCGCAAGAGCCTGGAGTTTGCCAAGTCCAAACTAGAGGAGCTGTCAAGGTGTGTGTTTGTGTGTGTGTGTTTATTTGTGGGTGTATCAATGAGTAAAAATACCTCAACACATTCAGGTATGAATTATCACCTCTTAGACATTTCATGTAGTATATCATGTTTGTGTGTTTCGTCAGGGTGATGCATGATGAGGTGAGTGATACAGAGAACATCCGTAAGAACCTGGCCATCGAGAGGATGATTGTAGAGGGATGTGATATACTACTGGACACCAGTCAGACCTTCGTCAGACAGGGTGAGCGTGCACACATACACAGGTATATGCCCACACACATCAGAATTCACTTACACATTCATGACACAAACCATTGTTTTATGTAACAGTATTTCTCATATGCATCTCAGTGACCTTGTGGTTAGACTGTCCTCCCCGTGATTGGAAGGTTGGGGGTTCAATCCCTGGTCGAGTCATACCAAAGAGTCTAAAAATGGGACTTGATACCTCTCTGCTTGGCATTAAGGAGATTGATTGGGGGTAAGGCCCTGCGATAAACTAGCGTCCTGTCCAGGGTCTGTTTTTGTACATCAAGCTGCCTCACGCTACAGAAACAGGAGATGGGCAGTTCTGGCTTGGACAAGGCTTTTTACATTTTTTCTCACACTCACCTCTCCCCACTCTTCCTGTCTCTCAACACCACCTCTTACTCCCTCCTCCCTCTCTCCCCCATTGCCCTCCCCCGCCAGGTTCTCTGATTCAGCTGCCGTCGGTGGAGAGGGGGAAGCTCAGTAAGGTGCGTCTGGGCTCTCTGTCTCTGAAGAAGGAAGGAGAGAGACAGTGCTTCCTGTTTACAAAACACTTTCTGATCTGCACACGCAGCTCAGGAGGCAAGCTGCACCTGCTCAAGGTGAGCCACACACACGCATATTACTGGCTATAATTCTCCACCCTTTTCCAGAAGTGTGCAGTTACATACTCCCGGGGTTGGATTTAAAATCGTATTGGTAGAATGAGTTTCCACCATTGTTAAATCCATGAGAGAATTTGTGTAATTGTACACTTTGGGAGAAAGGTGGAGAATTGGGACCTAGTCATATTTTAAGCACAAAAAAAAACACAAACAGTCAATGACCTCGGACCTCTCTCTGCAGCAAGGTGGAGTCCTATCTCTGATAGAATGTACCCTCATAGAAGAAACAGAGACCAGCGACGACGACTGTGAGTAGTGTGTGTTAACCAACCCCAGTCCTTTAGATCTATGCAGTGACTCAGACAGGCTCATTAAGTCTCTGTCTCCATACAGGTTAATTAGTGTCAAAAGATGTGTCCACAGATAGAAGTGTCCACAGATAAAGCTCTGGCTGACCCTCACATCCCTTCAAATACCAGCTAACAGCATTCCCTTTAAATGACACTCATGCTGATCCTATGACATCTCTCATTCATTAACCTTACAGAGGGGTCTTTTCACTCACAGACTTCCAGGGACGGAACTTTGAGTGACACACACACACACACACACACACACACACACACACACACACACACACACACACACACACACTGCAGGGTTAAATGAAGTGGACCAGCTTATATCTTATTCATGTATTAATCTTTGTCTCGTGTCATACCAAAATACACTGTCACCCTAGGTGACCCAATCTTCTCATTTTCTTTCTCACTCTCCCTTCCCTTGTTTTTAGCGAAGTCCAGTGGTGGTCAGGTATTCGGTCAGTTGGACTTTAAGCTGATCATCGAGCCGTCTGACTCACCCTCCTTCACTGTAGTCTTGTTGGCTCCCTCACGACAGGAGAAAGCTGCCTGGACCAGCGACATCAGCCAGGTAACTAACTCTCTCACTTTCTCTTTCTCTTTCTCGCTTTCTCTTCTTGGAATAATAACCGAACAACAAAAAGTTCACAAACAGCACTGTGTGTTTCCCTCTGGGTATCCCATGAGGCTTTGCAGGGAGTAAACAGAGTGGTTGGTTCCCCAGGGGTCAAACCCTGGTTTGTGCTTGGCTCATCCCCTTTAACCCAGTGTTCCCCCTACATGCACGCACGCATGCATGCACACACACACACACACACTGCACCTCCTCTGAGGCTTGGCTTGATTCTAAACAAAGATTAGGTCAAAGGAAAAGCTTTAAGAACAACATATCTTTCCTTAGGGTTTTGATACATTTCTTGTAAACCATAATTACATATGACATCTTAGGATGTTGCTAATATATCAGATTGAGGTTTAGATTGATCTTTCACTCCACTTATCTGCACTAACTCTCCCTCTCCTCCCTTTTCCTCTATCTCTCGCCCTCTCTCTCTAGTGTATCGATAATATCCGCTGTAATGGTTTGATGACTAGTGTATTCGAGGAGAACTCCAAAGTCACCGTGCCTCACATGATCAAGTAAGAGCGCCCACATACAGTTGAAGTCAGAAATTTACATACACCTTAGCCAAATATATTTGAAATGTTTTTCACAATTCCTGACATTTAATCCTAGTAAAAATTCCCTGTCTTAGGTCAGTTAGGATCACCACTTTATTTTAAGAATGTGAAATGTAAGAATAATAATAGAGAATTATTTATTTCAGCTTTTCTTTCTTTCATCACATTCCCAGTGGGTCAGAAGTTTACATACACACAAGTAGTATTTGGTAGCAGTGCCTTTAAATTGTCTAACTTGGGTCAAATGTTTCGTGTAGCCTTCCACAAGCTTTCCACAATAAGTTGGGTGAATTTTGGCCCATTACTCCTGACAGAGCTGGTGTAAATGAGTCAGGTTTGTAGGCCTCCTTGCTCGCACACACCTTTTCAGTTCTGCCCACAAATGTTCTATAGGATTGAGGTCAGGACTTTGTGATGGCCACTCCAATACCTTGACTTTGTTGTCCTTAAGCCATTTTGCCACAACTTTGGAAGTATGCTTGGGGTCATTGTCCATTTGGAAGACCCATTTGCGACCAAGCTTTATCTTCCTGACTGATCTCTTGAGATGTTGCTTCAGTATATCCACATAATTTTCCTCCTTCATGACGCCATCTATTTTGTGAAGTGCACCAGTCCCTCCTGCAGCAAAGCACCCCCACAACATGATGCTGCCACCCCTGTGCTTCACAGTTGGGATGGTGTTCTTTGGCTTGCAAGCCTCCCCCTTTTTCCTCCAAACATAACGATGGTCATTATGGCCAAACAGTTCTATTTTTGTTTCATCAGACCAGAGGACATTTCTCCAAAAAGTATGATCTTTGTCCCATGTGTAGTTGCAAACCGTAGTCTGGCTTTTATATGGTGGTTTTGGAGCAGTGGCTTCTTCCTTGCTGAGCGGCCTTTCAGGTTATGTCGATATAGGACTCGTTTTACTGTGGATATAGATATGTTTGTACCTGTTTCCTCCAGCATCTTCACAAGGTCCTTTGCTGTTGTTCTGGGATTGATTTGCACTTTTCGCACCAAAGTACGTTCATCTCTAGGAGACAGAGCACGTCTCCTTCCTGAGCGGTATGACATCTGCGTGGTCCCATGGTGTTTATACTTGCGTACTATTGTTTGTACAGATGAACGTGGTACCTTCAGGTGTTTGGAAATTGCTCCCAAGGATGAACCAGACTTGTGGAGGTCCACAATTTTTTTCTGAGATCTTGGCTGATTTCTTTTGTTTTTCCCATGATGTCAAGCAAAGAGGCATTGGGTTTGAAGGTAGGTCTTGAAATACATCCACAGGTACACATCCAATTGACTCAAATGATGTCAATTAGCCTATCAGAAGCTTCTAAAGCCATGACATAATTTTCTGGAATTTTCCAAGCTGTTTAAAGACACAGTCAACTTAGTGTATGTAAAACTTCTGACCCACTGGAATTGTGATAGAGTGAAATAATCTGTCTGTAATCAATTGTTGGAAAAATGACTTTTCATGCACAAAGTAAGATGTCCTAACCGACTTGCCAAAACTCTAGTTTGTTAACAAGAAATGTGTGGAGTGGTTGAAAAACGAGTTTTAATGACTCCAACCTAAGTGTTTGCAAACTTCCGACTTAAACTGTATACTTTAACACATGTCTGTGTCTGTCACACCTGCTTTTGCTCCAGTGTGTATGGCTTAGTTCTAACCCAGAGCTAACATACCTGAATATACCACTCAAAGTATTTATGAATAGTTTATCAGGTTTGTTACTTCTTGGCTGAAACAGGAGCCTGCACTTCCTCCAGGCCCAGGTGTGAGGAACACTGCCGTATTTAACACAGCTATTGTAAAAGCCACTGCTTTTTTGACTGAACCTCCTTAGTTGGTGGTGGTGTTAATTTTTTTATGCAGATTTCTTGGCTATTTTCTTTGGACTTTTGTCCACAAATGTACCAACATTTATGATAAGTGGATTCCTTTCAGGTCACGCGCCTCTAACAAAGAGTACACTTCCCTTCAGCCTCATTCTGAACAGTGTTACTTCTTCATTTCTCAAAGGAAAAACCTCAACCAATTTCTAAAGACTTTTGACATCCAGTGGAAGCAATATGAACTGCAATCTGAATTCCCAATGAAAGCCCTATTGAAGAGTGACCGCAAAAATAAAATCTGAATGGTTTGTCCTCGGTGTTTCGACCTGCCAAATAAGTTCTGTTATAGTCACATACATGATTCAAACAGTTTTAGAAACTTCAGAGTGTTTTCTATCCAAATATACTAATAATATGCATATCTTATCTTCTGCGCATGAGTAGCAAGGCAGTTTAATTTGATCACGCTTTTCATCCAAAATTCCGAATGCTGCCCCCTATCCTAGAGAAGTTTTAAGGCAGTTATACAATTTTTAAAACATTACAATACATTCAGTACAGAATTCACAACACACTAAGTGTGTGACCTCAGGCCCATACTCCACAACGACATATCTACAATGAAAAATCCACGTGTGTGTGTGTATGCATGTGTCTGTCTGTCTGTGTGTTACTTCACAGTCCCCGCTGTTCCATAAAGTCTATTTTTATCTGCTTTTTTAATCTGATTCTACTGCTTGCATCAGTAACCTGATGTGGAATAGAGTTTCATTTAGTCATGGCTCTATGTAGTACTTTGCACCTCCCATGGTCTGTTCTGGACTTGGGGACTGTGTAGAGAACTCTGGTGACATGTCTTGTGGGGTATGCATAGTTGTCCAAGCTGTGTGCTAGTATTTTAAACAGACAGCTCAGTACCTTCAGTTTATCAATCTCTTACCAAATCAAGTAATGAGGAAGTCAATCTCTCTTCCACTTTGAGCCATGAGAGATTGACATGCATGTCATTAATGTTAGCTCTCGGTGTACTTTTAAGGGCCAGTCATGCCGCCCTGTTCTGAGCCAACTGCAATTTCCCATTATCCCCCTTTGTGGCACCTGATCACACGACTCAAAGCCAGTGGCATCTCATTAGTAAAGATTGAAAAAAGCAAGGTGCCTAAACAGCTACCCTGGGGAATTCCTGCTTCTACCTGCATAATATTTGAGAGGCTTCCATTAAAAAACACCCTCTGTGTTCTGTTAGACAAGTAGCTCTTTATCCACATTATAGCAGGGGGTGTAAAGCCATAACACATACGTTTTTCTAAAAAGACTATGATCTATAATATTAAAAGCTTCACTGAAGTCTAACAAGACAGCCCCCAGAATAAATTTCTCTCAGTCAATCAGTCATTTGTGTGTTCCGTGCTTTTTGAGTGTCCTCACAAATATGCGTGCTGAAAGTCTGTTGTCAATTTGTTTACTGTGAAATAACTTGTATCTGGTCAAACACACATTTTTTTCAGAAGTTTACTAAGTGTTTGTAACATTGTGATATGTGCAAACAAATATTTGTGCTATGAAACTAAATAAATCCTGCACTCTGACCCACAAAACTCCTTTGATCGATTGATTTATAGTGTTAGACAAAGCAAGGAAAGTGAATTTGAAAACGTGATGTAGTTTTATTGGCATTTGCAGCGGTTGTCGGTAAGTAATTAATCTGCTAGATTCTGACATGACTTACTGCAACTTTAAGTGTTTATCCATACTTAAAACTTCTGTGTGAGTAAATCCTAGCAATCCTATGATTAGATCACCAGTGATTGTGTGTGTGTGTGTGTGTGTGTGTCCGTCCATCAGATCTGATATGCGCCTCCATAAAGATGATGTTGACATTTGCTTCAGCAAGACACTCAACTCCTGCAAGGTCCCACAGATTCGCTACGCCAGCGTGGAGCGGCTGCTGGAAAGGCTGACGGACTTGCGCTTCCTCTCCATCGACTTCCTCAACACCTTCCTCCACACCTACCGTATCTTCACTACTGCTGCCGTGGTCATGGATAAACTGGCTGACATCTACAAGAAACCTTTCACCTCTATACCTGTCAGGTAATACACGAGAGAGAACATGCATGACATGCACACATTCACAGAAAAGCGCACACACATACATTTTCATGTTACAGAGGGTTGAGTTTTCTCTAAACCTCTCACCTCATTATATCTCCTGTTATTCTCTCTATCCAGTTTTATTGGTGTTTTGTGTGTGTGTTGTGAGAGAGAGAGAGAGAGAGAGAGAGAGAGAGAGTGAGTGAGTTTTGTGACCTTTGAACCTGGCTGTTTCAGCCCCAGAATGGAGGGTGAGTGGTGTAGGACCACTTGTGGCCCAGGGGCTAATTGAACGAAACACAACAATTTTACTGCTAGCAAAACAGATGCTTGAAAAATGTTTCATTTTGCCAAAACATTTGCCAAGACAGTGTTTTGTGTGTATGCATTTTCCTGCCCAGACCTAATGATCCTCTCAACTGGAAAGTCTGTGCCTCTTTTCCTATCTTTTTCCTGTGTCCAGCGCAGGTGTGTGTAGGCCAACTCCTGGATGACCTCATTACCAGAGAACATAGACCAGAAACAACAGCAGAGACCCACACACCTACAGTATATGACAGGGTGTATTTGCTCCTAGACATTGATCTCGTCAGTTTGGCATTTTCCCCACTAATTGTTAAGGTTAGAATTGGGGGAGGGTAAGACGATCCTAGATCTGTACCTAAGGCACATGAGGTTGGTGGCACCTTAATTAGGGAGGACAGGCTCGTGGTAATGGCTGGAGCGGAATCAGTGGAATGGTATCAAACACATGGTTTTCATTTGTTTGATTCCATTCCATTTGCTTCGTTCCAGCCCTTATTATGAGCCGTCCTCCCCTCAGCAGCCTCCACTGACCTAGGGGAGTCTTCACCCTGGAGCATAATGAATTCACACATAGGTTCAACATGAAACGGCTTTAATGTCCTGTGATCATTGTCAGTTATATATAAATAAACGTATATGTTGTCCTGACCTTCACTCCTCCATCCTCCACCTTTCCCATCACCTTCATCCCCCCTCACCCATCCCCTCTTCTCACTCCATCCCCTCCTCTCTCATCCTCACCCCATCACCCCTTGCCCATCCCCTTCTCTCACCCCTCCATCCGTTATATCCCTTTCCTCTCCATCCCCCCTCCACAGGGTACAGTACCACTCATTTGACCGCCTGTCCATCACGTCCATCTGTCCTGACTACAGCCTGAAGATCAGGAAGATAGCCCTGGATCAGTCCAAGTAACACAATCTGCCTCTCTCTCTCCCTCCCCCTCTGCTTTATCCCTTGCTCTTTCTCTTTCTGTCCCTGGACTTGTCCAAGTACCTCTCTCTTGTGTTCTCTCCTCCTCTCCCCTCTCTCTCGCTCTTTCTCATCTTTCCTTACTTTTGTATCTTTTCACTGCACCTTTTCTTTTAGAGGAGACTTCAAGGCTATTTTGCTCTTTACTCCGCTCCCTTTCCCTGTCCTTTGCTCAATGTCTCTGTCCTTAGTTTTCTTTCTCCCTCCCTCTAGCATCTTCCGTCTGCATATTCTCCCTTCTGACTACTGTGGAAGACCACTGGGCTCTTTCCCTCTCTGTCTGT
This sequence comes from Oncorhynchus kisutch, assembly GCF_002021735.2. Lineage (NCBI taxonomy): Eukaryota > Metazoa > Chordata > Actinopteri > Salmoniformes > Salmonidae > Oncorhynchus > Oncorhynchus kisutch. The sequence continues at coordinate 46,965,903 of NC_034176.2, forward strand.
GTGTCACTTAGTGCTGAGCGATTAACAGAAATGTCGGTTAATTTTTGGTTTTTAAAACAACTTATTGACTGACATTGGTTGAATTATTTTAATCCCATTTAATTGTTTTTCTCTCTCTGAGCTGAATGCGCACACTGTAGTTTCTCTACAGATAAATCAGATCATGCACGAACTGTGCGATGTACTGATGTGGGGAGTTGTAGTTTCCAACAGGCCAATGTTCTACATAGTTTAGTGATGAAAATGTGATAATTAACTACAAATAACCATAGTCCATAATAATGTTTATTCTTACGCCTGCTACATAAGAGACAGAAGAATGTGCGATCAAGAGGGGATACATAGAGAGCAGTTGCTTCTTGAGGTATTGGTATTCAGCAGTCATATTGGTATGCCTTATTTACTTTAAAGAACTACTGAAATAATGGTTTTGTCAGACAGCATAGATAGCAGCTCTATAGGGATGAGATGATGACTTGGGGTGAAATTAAAGTCATCAAATAAAACAAATGTAATATACACAACAACTGAAATATTTTATTGAAGTAATGTGAATAACTGATGGTTAATGATAAGCAGTCATGAGCAGTCAGTATCATCATGGGACTTTTAATTATTGTTTTATTCTGTTTGGTTACAGCATTCAACCCACATAATGCATAGTGCATTTAATGTTTCGAAAATCTTGATTATTGTTTATAATCGACCCGAATCCGAACCAACCTCAAAAAGCTCTAATCGCTCAGCACCACTCTCACTCCTTTCTTCAACTTCTTTGCATGGTCTTTCATGTAACCTATTTTCCACTCAGGCTGAGTTATAGATATTTCTGTAGTGCTGATGGTTCTGTTCACAGTTTTCTGGCATGATGATGATAGCATCTCCTGTCTCAAAACACTCAAATTCATGACTCAATGCAAATTTGACAGATTTTTTTTCCCTCTCTCGCTCTCTCTCGCTCTCTCTCAGGTCTTTGGAATTGTTCTTTGCCACCAACCAGAACAACCGAAGTGGTGATCACATCAATGACAAGTCCCCCCGTCTCTGCCGCAAGTTCTCCGGTCCTCTCTCCATCTCCTCCCGCACCTCCTCTCCTGTCCGCACACGCAAACTCTCTCTGCATTCCCCCATCAGTGCCAGGGTGGGGGGGCTGGACCTTACTAATATTAACTCTATCCCCTCCTCCTTCTCTCAGTCTGCTGTCAGTAGTCCATCCTCAGCCCAAACCCCTACATTCCACACCCCCTCCCCCCAGACCCCCACTACCACTTCCCCCCCTCCCACCTCCTCCTCGCCCCCTCCAGGTGGCAACAACACCCCCCAAGACCAGGCCCCCCTCCCCCCCTGTCTACCTCTGTCCTACCCCGAACAGAGTCCCTCCCCCACTACAGAAGGGCAGGAGCTGCCTCGTGTTGACGCCTTCTGTGGAAAAATGAGACGCAGCATCCGCAGAGGTAAGGCCTATCTAAACACACACATGCAGCACAGATGCGCACACACACACTACCTGGATTCCCTTACTGAGCTGCCTTCTGAGCATCACAGGCATTTAGGCAGTTTATTTCTGAGTTTTAACAGCAGCTCTGATTCTAATGTTCTTTGACAAGGCCTTTAGAGAGAAGAGAGGCAGGCTGCTAGGGTGTTTATCGCTGCACAGGATACACAGTCATTAGAATTGGGGTGTGAGTAGAAAGCATTCAGAGGAAGTGTTCTCACTTTACATTCTTTACTGTGTGTGTATGGGAGAAAGCGAGAGAGAGTGAGTGTTTTATGACCTTTCCCCCTGGCTGTTTCATGCCCAGAACTGGGCTTCTTTTTTTGCGAGGCCTTGGAAACCTCCCTGGTCTTTGTGGTGGAATCTGTGTTTGAAGTTCACTGCTCGACTGAGGGACCTTACAATTATCTGTATGTGTGGGGTGCAGAGATGAGGGAGTCATTCACAAATCACGTTAAACACTATTATTGTACAAAGAGTGACTCCATGCAACATATTATGTAACGAAGGGGTTGAATGTCTCAAGACATTTCTGGTTTTCATTTTGATTTGTAAAAAAATGTAGAAAAATAATTCCACTTTGACATCGTGGAGTATTATATCTAGCCCAATGACCCCAAAAATCTTTATTTAGTCAGTTTAAAATGTAGGCTATAATACAACAAAATGTGGAAAAAGTCAAGGTGTGTGAATTATTTCTGAAGGCACTGTGAGAAGAGGAAAACCGCCTTGTGTATTATACTATTTTAACTCTCAACAGTGAATTGACACCCTGACTGAGTTCTTAAAATAAATACATGTATTTACTCCATGTGTTTGGACAGTGAAGCTAATTTGGCTCTATACTCCAGCATTTTAGATTTAAGATTTAAGATTCAGTTACTATTGGGCAAAACATAACCCCAAAACAAACTGCAAAAGCATCCGAGTTTGTAGAAATACTACACTTTTGACTACTTTGATACACTTTTTGTGAATTTGTCTAAATAATTCTGACTTCTTCACATCGGTGAACTAGATACATAAAATGGCTTTCCAGGTCTCATTTGAAAAACATTAGTTTTTATCTCAACGAGACTAACCTGGTTAAATAAATACAATTTCTAAACGGTAAAACAGAAGCAGTGGGGTACGAAAGGTTGCTGGATCGAATCTCGGAGCTGAAAAGGTTCTGTCGTTCAGCCCCCGAACAAGGCAGTTAACCCACTGTTCCCCGGTAGGCTGTCATTGTAAATAAGAATTTGTTCATGACTGACTTGCCTAGTTAAATAAAGGTTAAATAATAATCCCAACTCATACTACTACCAATACAAACAGATGTAGTATGAATCTGCAGGTAGCTAAAGCTAACAAACTACGTTCAATGTTAGCTATAACATTAGGCTATAACTAGCAATGCAAATGGTTTTCTGATTAGAATAATATTACTACACAGATCATACATGTAATGTAAGCCAGCAAGCTAATGCTAGCTAACAGTATGCCTTACCTTGCAATAAAATGAACTCTCTGACTAAATTCGAAACATATATCTGAAAATGTAACTAGACTCTTATACCCGTAACATATTATATTCTTATTTGCGAATAATACAAATGACTCCAAAATGACAACATACAATTTCTGCAAATTAATCCAACAAGTTTGTGGTCACAAATTTGATGCAGTAATTGCATGCTAGGAATATGGGACCAAATATTGAACATTTCACTACTTTATTTATAAGAATCTTTAGGGTGTGAATTTAAAAAAAGTATAATACTTTTTAAACAATCTCTTTCTCTAAGCAATTGTATTAATATAAAATATAATTTCACACATTTTTAACAATGAAGTAAGGTACGGCGGAAGTTTGCAAGAGAGCTTTATAAACAAAAAGAGAGCAATTTATTGTCAATTTATTGAGCAATTTATTTACTGTACAAGACTTCAGAGAGGGCCATCCTACTTTCTGATACAGAATGCAGTGATGTGTACTGAACATTTTGCCTGTAATAAAGCATAATGCGTTGTGATAAACTGCATCCAATTTAGTGTAGTGGCAGGTGCATTCATATACACTGAGTGTACAAAACATGACATAGACCAACCAAGTGAATCCAGGTGAAAGCTATGATCCCAAGGCAGAGGTCTTTGGTGAATGGAGCTGAAATGGATTTTGGGAATCCCATCCTGCTGACCAACAGTTTCGCCCACCTGCTTCCGGAGATTCCTGCTCCCTCATCCTCTACCCTGTCTCCAGCCCAGGGCGTCTCTACCACATATACTACAGCCGGCTCTGGTCCATCGGGCCACACCACACTTCGGTCCTCAAGGGGTCTTTTAAACCACTATAGGCGAAAGAACATCCGTACCTCCCCAGCTTTCACCTGCTTTCAACATCAGCAGCACTATGGTGAGAAAAATATTGGTTCCCAGTTCTACCCAGGAGCACAAGTACAGGACATCACAAGGCTGCTTCCGACCATTCTGCGACAGCTGCTTGGGAGGTGACGCTGTCATTGTCCATGTGGGGTCAAATGACATCAGGAGGGCTAGGAACTTTTGAAAATTGATTTTAAAGAACTGATTCTAGCATTGAAAGATTCCAAAAAGCGGCCAATCATTTCTGGTCCGGTACCGTTGTTGGGCAGTAGGTGTGAAAGATTCAGCAGGCTACTGGCATTACACATCTGGCTAAAAGATTGCTGTAGCTCTGTTGGAATCCATTTTATAGATAACTTTGACACCTTCTGGAAACAGAAGATACTCTACAGGAATGACTGACCATGCACTATCAGCTCCAATGTAAATAACTTGAGCTGATAAGCTCCCAAGTTAAGCATTAAAAACAATCAAGCAACCCAGAAAAGTGCTAAAAATAGCCCATATTAACATATGTAGCCTAAGAAACAAGATTCATGAAGTCAATAACTTTCTTGCAACAGGTGACATTCATATTCTGACTATCTCTGAAACTCACTTAGATAATTCCTGTAATGATACAGTGGTAGCAATATATGGCTATGACATCTACCCAAAAAGACAGAAATGCCAGTGCTGCGGTCTATATTCAGAACCACATTCCTGTAAAGCTTAGAGACGATCTAATGTTAAATACTGTTGAAGTAATATGGCTGCAGGTTCATCTGCCTCACATAAAGCCCATTCCTGTGGGAAGCTGCTATAGGCCACCAACCACTAACATCAGTTCTGTGGCACTCACAGACAATATCTTTGCAGTTTTGGAAACGTCAGAGTGGTTTCTTTCCAAAGCTGTCAATTATATGCATAGTCGAGCATCTTTCCGTGACAAAATATCTGGTTTAAAACGGGAACGTTTTTCATCCAAAAATTAAAAGAGCGCCCCCTATATCGAAGAAGTTAAACCTTTGGGACACAGCTCGGACACGCATGAATACCCCACAAGACATACCACCAGAGGTCTCGTCACAGTCCCCAAGTCCAGAACAGACTACGGGAGGCGCACAGTACTGCATAGTGCCATGACTACATGGAACTCTACTTCACATCAGTTAACTGATGCAAGCAGTTGAATCAGATATAAAAACAGGTTAAAATACACCTTATGGAACAGCGAGGACTGTGAAGACACACACACCGGTACAGACATACGCATGCATTGTAAAATTGTTGAATGGTGGTATTATACATATTTTATTGTACATTTTGTATTGTAGATGTGTAGTGGTTTAATAGTGTTATATGATGTACTGTTTTATCTTTTGTTTTATATGCAATGTAAGTGCTTTAATGTGTTTGGACCCCAAGAAGAGCAGCTAATGGGGATCCCTAATAAATACAAATCCCTTATTGATATCACCTATTAAATCCTTAAATCAACTTCAATCAGTGTAGATGAAGGGGATGAGACAGGTTAAAGAAGGATTTTTAAGCCTTGACACAATTGAGACATGGATTGTGTATGTGTGCCATTCAGAGGATGAATGGGCAAGACAAAACATTGAATTGCCTTTGAATGGGGTATGGTAGTAGGTGCCAGGCACATATATTTGAGTGTGTCATGAACTGCAACACTACTGGGGTTTTCATGCTCAATGGTTTCCGGTGTGTATCAAGAATGGTCCACCACCCAAAGGACATCCAGGCAACTTGGCACAATTGTGGGAAGTATTGGAGTCAACATGGGCCTGCATCCCTGTGGAACGCTGTCGACAACTTGTAGTACATGCCCCGATGAATTGAGGCTGTTCTGAGGGAAAAAGGCGGTGCAACTAAATATTATGAAGGTGCTCCTAATGTTCTGTACACTCAGTGTAGATAGTCTAGAACCGGCAGGAATGTTGACTGAATGATCTGCTTTTTGCTATTTAGCGAAGAGGCATGACCTATTTCTAAAGAAGACCATTTTTATTCTCAACTTCTTAACTAACTTATCAATATGCTTTTTAAGAGATAGCTATTCTTCAATCCAGATGCCCAGAGGGGACACGATCAATGTGGGCACCATCCATTTCAAATTATTATTTTTTTAAATAACATATACTTGTTTTGACCTGTATTACGTACCAATTTCAGTTTAACAAAGGCTTTCTGCAAACAGTTGTGTATGCTATTGCCCCCACGGTTGGCCAGGATCTTTTGGAGCTCCAGTCTGCCTTCAGTTCCTTGCAGAAAGCCTTTGTTGAAGTGAAATTGATACTTTATGCAGGGATGTTATTTTCCAATTCAGGTAAAAATGTATCTGATGATTTATGCATATAGCCATTGGGTGGTGCCCCCATTAATCATGTCCCTGCTTATAAATATCTGGGCATCTGGATGCACTGCGGACAAGTCACCGGGAGAGACTCATTGAGGCCTGGTGACAGACAGAGTCTACATCACACGGTGTTGGCTCCCTCTGATGGACGTGCCAGGTCTCGTTGGGTCCTCTGGCCAAGACTAATTAAGGCTGATTGAGACTGGTGAGTAATCAAGGGGACAATTGCTCATCAGCCATATGGGGCCCATAAAGCTGCCAGGAGGGCAGCCACGGGAGGTTTGGAGGTGGTGAGAGGTTGCTACTGGATAGACATCCTCACGGCCTGCTAGAAGCGAGGAGCTTTGTGTTTTATCCCAGAGGGATAAACATTCCCCGGAGCCCAGAAGGCTGTATTCCGGAAGAGGTCTCCTGGATGAGACCGATCTGTGTAAATGTCTAGATCAAACAGTGTGGCCAAAAAATCTCCACGGATGGTTATCGGCATGGTCATATGCTCTTCAAGAGCACATTCACATTTTAGTACACAATTATCGATTTTATTACACAGTATGCCTACACATTAATAGTATATATTTAAAAAATCTAAGAAAATGCACTGAAACCAAAATACCTTTAGTTTTAGTGATCCTCTCAGCTCCGGCTCATTTTCAAGTCCCTCTGGAGGTTAGAGTCCTACAACATATCTAAACATGTATATCTAACCATGTTTTTTTTCATCTCTACATGTAGAGTCGGAGGTTTACGTACACCTTAGTCAAATACATTTGAACTTTTCCACAAGTTTTTCGCAATTTCTGACATTTAATCCTAGTAAAAATTCCCAGTCTTAGGTCAGTTAGGATCACCACTTTATTGTAAGAATGTGAAATCTCAGAATAATAGTAGAGAGAATTATTTACGTCAGCTTTTATTTCTTTCATCACATTCCCAGTGGGTCAGAAGTTTACATACACTCAATTAGTATTTGGTAGCATTGCCTTTAAATTGTTTAACTTGGGTTAAAAGTTTCAGGTAGCCTTCTACAAGCTTTCCACAATAAGTTGGGTGAATTTTGGCCCATTCCTCTTGACAGAGCTGGTGTAACTGAGTCAGGATGGTAGGCCTACCTTGCTCGTACACGTTCTTTCAGTTCTGCCCACCATTTTTCTATAGGACTGAGGTCAGAGCTTTGTGATGGCCACTCCAATACCTTGACTTTGTTGTCCTTAAGCCATTTTGCCACAACTTCCTGACTTATGTCTTAAGATGTTGCTTCAATATATCCACATAATTTTCCTCCCTCATGACGCCATCTATTTTGTGAAGTGCACCAGTCCCTCCTGCAGCAAAGCACCCCCACAACATGATGTTGCCACCCCGTGCTTCACGGTTAGGATGGTGTTCCACAGTTGCAAATGAGAACTTCTTCTCAACTGGCCTACCTGGTTAACTTCTTGGTGACTGGTGATTGAGTAGCTTGGATGAATAAGGTGCCCAGAGTAAACTGCCTGCTACTCAGCCATAAAAGCCCGAATATGCATATAATTAGTATATTTGGATAGAAAACACTCTGAAACTGTTTGAATGATGTCTGTGAGTATAACAGAACTCATATGGCAGGCGAAAACCTGAGAAGAATCCAACCAGGAAGTGGGAAATCTGAGGTTTGTAGTTCCTCAACTCATTGCCATTCCAACATGGGGTCATTTTGCACTTCCTACGGCTTCCACTAGATGTCAACAGTCTTTAGAATGTTGTTTCAGGCTTCTACTGTGAAGGGGGGCTGAATGAGAGGGTATTGAGCCAGGTGTCTGGCAGAGTGCCATGGGCTTGTGACGTGCGTTCATGTGAAAGTTACCTCGCGTTCCGTTGCTTTTCAACAGACAAAGGAATTCTCCGGTTGGAACATTATTGAAGATTTATGATAAAAACATCTTAAAGATTGGTTCTATACTTCGTTTGACATGTTTCTACGGACTGTAACGGAACTTTTTGGACTTTTCGTCCGACCTTTCCGCTGTACTTGCACGCGAGTCGTGAGTTTGGATTTATTTACCAAATGCGCTAACCAAAGGAGGTGTTCGTTCGCACATGAACTTTATCGAACAAATCAAACATTTTTTGTGGAACTGGGATTCCTGGGAGTGCATTCTGATGAAGATCATCAAAGGTAAGTGAATATTTATAATGCTATTTCTGACTAATGTTGACTCCACAACATGGCGGATATCTTTTTGGCTTGTTTGGGCTCTGAGCGCCGTACTCAGATTATTGCATGGTATGCTTTTTCCGTAAAGTTTTTTTGAAATCTGACACAGCGGTTGCATTAAGGAGAAGTTTATCTAAAGTTCCATGTATAATAGTTGTATCTCTTATCAATGTTTATTTTGAGTATTTCTTTAAATTGATGTGGCTCTCTACAAAATCACTGCACTACTGCTGAACATAACACGCCAATGTAAAATGAGATTTTTGGTTATAAATATGCACTTTATCGAACAAAACAAACATGTATTGTGTAACATGAAGTCCTATGAGTGTCATCGGATGAAGATCATCAAAGGTTAGTGAATAATTTTATCTCTATTTGTGCTTTTTGTGACTCCTCTATTTTAGCAGGAAAAATGGCTGTGTTTTTCTGTGACTTGGTGGTGACCTAACATAATCGTTTGGTGTGCTTTCGCTGTAAATCCTTTTTGAAATCAGACACTGTGGCTGGATTAACAAGAATTTTATCTTTAAAATTGTGTAAAATACTTGTATGCTTGAGGAATATTAATTATGAGATTTTTGTTGTTTTGAATTTGGCGACATACACTTTCACTGGCTGTTGGCGGGGTGGGACGCTACCGCGTCCGCAATTATTGACACCCTTGATAAAGATCAGTGATAATGACTGTATAAAATAAATAATTCAAATACTGATCTATATTGTATGCTCCAAAAAAAGTATAGTATTTTTATATAATTGCTCAGAGAAAGAGGTTTTTCTTTTTTAGAATTTGACCCCTTTTTCTCCCCAATTTCGTGGTATCCAATTGTTTTTAGTAGCTACTATCTTTTCTCATCGCTACAACTCCTGTAACGGGCTCGGGAGAGACGAAGGTTGAACGTCATGCGTCTTCCGATACACAACCCAACCAAGCCGCACTGCTTCTTAACACGGCGCCAGCCGCACCAATGTGTCGGAGGAAACATCGTTCACCTGGCAACCTTGGTTAGCGCGCACTGCGCCCGGCCCGCCACAGTAGTTGCTGGTGCACAATGAGACAAGGATATCCCTACCGGCCAAACCCTCCCTAACCCGGATGACGCTAGGCCAATTGTGCGTCGCCCCACGGACCTCCCGGTCGCGTCCGGTTACGACAGAGCCTGGACACAAACTCAGAGTCTCTGGTGGCACAGCTGGCGCTGCAGTACAGCGCCCTTAAACCACTGCGCCACCCGGGAGGCAGAAAGAGGTTTTGATTAACAAGTGATTGAGAATGTTACAGAGAGTCAAAGATTATACCTCATACTAATCTCCCTTGTTATTGGTAATGGTTAGAGAGCATGTCTTGGGGGTATGATCTTTGACCCTCTAACTTTTTAATTATTCATAATTCACAATTTATTCAGGATTATCCATAATCGTGGTAGCATGTAGAATTGTTTTGAAACATATTCTATATTTCACATAGGTGAAACCAATAAGAAAGAATCAGGATAACGATATAAACAAGGTAAGGGTGCCCTCCAGTGGTAACCAGTGGTAACCTATGGAAACACACTCAAAATAAAACAGAAACTGTGACAAGAATGGGCTTTAAGTGAGGCAGATGAACCTGTAGCCATATTACTTCAACAGTATTTAACAGAAGATCGTCTGTAAGCTTTAAAGGAATGTGGTTCTGAATATAAACAGCCACAACTCCACCTTTGGCATTTCTGTATTTTCTGTAGATCTTATAACCATGTATTTCTACCACTGTATCATCAAATGAATTATCTAAGTGAGTTAGAGATTGTCAGAATATGAATGTCACCTGTTACTAGCAAATTATTGATTTCATGAACCTTGTTTCTTAAGCTACATATGTTAATGTGGGCTATTTTTTTTACACTTTTCTGAGGTCTTTGAATGTTGTTCTTGCATTACTGGGAAGCTTAGCAGAGGTAGACATGCTTGGGTTATTTATGTTAGTGCAGGGTGAGCTGCACACAGTGGACTTACTGCTTGTGCACACCACCTCAGTCCTAACAGTATTTATCTGGTTAATAGGCATTACCACATGATTACCACATACAATAGCTGTAGGATCAGCAGAGGCAGGATAGTGAGATTGACATACAATAGGTTACTTACATTGTGTCTTTCAATGCCCCTGGTATAATGTACATTTGCTGAAGCATTATGACAACTCAGCGACACAATGGTAGGGATTAAATGAGCTGGGCTTGAGTCATTGACAAATCATTGTCTCAACACAGCCTTATAATGCTGTGAAAGGATCCAAGAACATACATTTTTGAATTGTTAATAAATGTTAAAACCACAGAGCTGCAATAGTCTTGTAGACAGTTACGGAGAGCTAAAAGTCTGCTGAACCATTCAATGTCATGATTTATGGCAGAGGGCCAGATATTATGTGGCATTCGTTGGTGTCAGGTAGAGACCCAATCAGTTCTTTAAAATCCATCTTCAGCTGTTCTGAGCTGCCCTTCATAATGTTATTCGACCCCAAGTGAACCATGACAGTATCAGCCCCCGTTGACTGACACACAGCCTCAGGAAGCAACGTGGTGATATCCTGAACGTTTGCCCTGGGAAGACACAAAGTCTTTGCCCCTGGTACAAATATATACCTCACCATCGAACTCCCTATCACAATAGCCAGAATGATCCTGCCTCTGCTGTGTCTCGAAGCTGATTGTGAGGCCAGAGCCACAGAACTCACCTGAGTAGAGGGCTGCTGAGACGTAGGCTGCGTGCAGGCTACAACAGCCAAACGGACAGAGCTCTGATCCAGAGACCACGGCCCAGCGGAGGGGGGCTGGGTGGTCAAGGCTGTGCCCTGGAGATTGATTGACTAGGACAGGGAGAGGTAGCTGGAGGGACATCCACAGCCATGGAGGGAACACCCAAGTCCCCGGCAGAAGACAGCTGGAACAGGGGCTCAAAGCGATTTGAAAGTTTTATGTCCGGACACGGGGAAGAAGGCAGGTGTGCCGAGAACGATTCTTCTCCTTCTTTCTGGTTCCGACGCATCCATTTACGCTCACCTGGAGTCAAACGACGAGCAGCCATTTTCTGGTTCTAGCTAGTAGAGGGGTGCAGTGGTGGAAATGTATCGTAGTCCAGGAAGGTCCCATTATGATCCTCTTGGATGTTTTGACAGGAAGCATTTGAAGATGCCGATAGTCTAATGGAATCCTTATTCAGTTCAAGCCGTTTGGTCAAATTTAAAATTGATTCATGAAGATGAATGATCTTTTCTTAATAAGCTGCATCAAGTTCAATACATTTTTTGTATTTTTCATAGTCTAAAATGACCACAGCACCCCCCTTGTCTGCAGGTTTGATTAACAAAGTCTTTCATTTGTTCATTGAGTGCCTGTTTCTTCTGTCCTGGTGAGGTTTTCTGAATATGGTTTGTTTTTCTCGTATATACAGGCACAACTTCTTGTATGACTAACCTACAATAGCTATTAACTGAGGAGTTGTTAACCATTGGACATAATTTACTTTTGGGAATAAAATGAGTAATAGTTATTTGTTGGGTCTCTAGGTTAGAAGCAGTATTTTGGGAAAACACATCTAAGTTCAATATTGCGAATTAATCTTTCGTATCAAATGGTTTGTCTGTACAGAGGCCCTTAGATAAGACTGAGACTTGAGCGTCATTGAGTTCTTTTCTGGAGAGGTTAATTACCACGTCCTGCTGTAGCTCCTAGTACCCTCGATACGTAAAGCTTACACGGTGATACTAGCGATAGCAGCATTGCAGGATTCCCTTTTCTCTCATGTTCTTATTTATAATCAAATTGACTCCAAAATGACACAATACATTAATTACCATACATTTCTATTGGGCAAAAAAATATAAAATAAGGAAGTAATCTGAAACACAACCAAAACTTACTGCAAATGCATCCAACAAGATTTTAGAGTCACAAGCTTGATGTCGTCAATGCGTGCCAGGAATATGGGATCAAATACAAAACATTTGACTACTTTATTTATACAAATCTTTAGACGTGTCAATCATTTTCACACTCCTAAGCATATTGCTTATTGGCTGGGCGGACACTGCGCACACACGCATGCCACACACACACACACACAGTGCAGGATATTCATCTAAAGTGGCTCTGTATCCTCTGAGTTTATGAAGACAGTTACAGGGAAGACTTCTTGATTCGGTGTCAAAATGCTGTTGAGGGCCCCCCTACATTTTCCCCGTGTACCCCGAGTATTTATCTTTGTGAGAGAGTGTGTGTGTGTGAGTGAAGGATTCACTTTTCTGTTTTTTAAGGTATTTTCTGATTTGATTTAACTGATAGAGATAGAGGATGACAGTGAGGAACGATAGAGATTGTGACAAAGGGCCTTATGCCAGATTTGAACCTATACACGTCTACCTACTGTAGACGTGTGTGCTGGAGGCTGCAGCATTACCGCTAGACCAGCCAAGCATGCTGACTCACTGTTTACATGACGCCGTTGTTGTTGCCATTGTGTGATTGACAATAGTGTGTCATTTTCTGCTTAGCTGTCTTGGAGTCTGTCTCAATGGACAAGTTCATCCCTGAGTCGCCTCAGAACAGCGAATCAGGAGAAGTCTCTCCCTGCCGCTCCCCCTCCACCCCACGACACTTCCGCTACAGGCAACCTGGAGGTAAATGTGTGAGCGTATGTTTGTGTGTCAGACCTGACACAACTACGGTTTAAACTGTGCTTCGTGGAAAGTAACTATTTATTTGGGGGGGATAAATAGTTAACTATTTGAATACAGATCTCAGAAAGTGATTACTTTTCGAAAACTATTGGATTTGCTGCCTTCAACTAATGGCAGGGCTGTATCTGGAACTGTATGTTGAAGATAGAAATATAATAAATAGCAAACACAATCTCCTATACTATTCCAATCTATATGACAGTCATATTTGATCTACACAATACTTTTTTGAACATTCTATATTTAACCTTTATTTAACTAGGCAAATCAGTTAGGAACAAATTATTATTTACAATAATGGCCTAGGAACAGTGGGTTAACTGCCTTGTTCAGGGGCAGAACGACAGATTTTTACCTTGTCAGCTTGGGGATTTTATCCACCAAACTTTGGTTACAGGCCCAACACTCTAACCACTAGGCTACCTGCCGCCCAATTCTCCTGGATGTCCATTTGTGTACATAATAAATTCAAACCGATTTATATTTTGTACAGATGAGTATCAAATCGATTTGTCTTTGTCACATGCGCCGAATACAACAGTATTCAATACAATTGTAGAGAGTGAAATGCTTAATGTTATTTTACTGCTGCTCTTTAACCATTTGTTTTTTTATTTAAGTGTTTTACTTATCTATTTCTTAACACGTATTTTTCTTAGAACTGCATTGTTGGTTAAGGGCTTTACAAGAGCAGCAGTAAAATAACATTAGCGGGGCTATATACAGGGGGTACCGGTACAGAGTCAATGTGTGGGGGACACAGGTTAGTCGAGGTAATTGAGATAATATGTAGGTAGAGCTAAAGTGACTATGCATAGATAATAACCAGAGAATAACAGCAACGTAAAGGGAGGGGATAGCCATTTGATTAACTTTTCAGAAGTCTTATGGCTTAGGGGTAGAAGCTGATAAGAAGCCTTTAGGACCTAGACTTGGCTCTCCGGTACCGGTGTGTTTGGACCATGATAGTTTGTTGGTGATGTGGACACCAAGGAACTTGAAGCTCTCAACCTGCTCCACTACAGCCCTGTTGATGAGAATGGGGGCGTGCTCGGCCCTCTTTTCCTGTAGTCCACAATCATCTCCTTTCTCTTGATCGCATTGAGGGAGAGCTTAGTGTCCTGGCACCACACGGCTAGGTCTCTGACCTCCTCCCTATAGGCTGTCTCATCGTTGTCGGTGATCAGGCCTACCACTGCTTTGTCATCGGCAAACTTAATGATGGTGTTGGAGTCGTGCCTGGCCATGTAGTTATAGGTGAAGAGGGAGTACAGGAGGGGACTGAGCACGCAACCCTGAGGGGCCCCTGTGTTGAGGATCAGCGTGGCAGATGTGTTGACCTACTCTTACCACCTGGGGGCGGCCCATCAGGAAGTCCAGGATCAAGTTGTAGAGGGAGGTGTTTAGTCCCAGGGTCCTTAGCTTAGTGATGAGCTTTGAGGGCACTATCGTGTTGAATGCTGAACTATAGTCAATGAATAGCATTCTCAGGTAGGTGTTCCTTTTGTCCAGGTGGGATAGAGCAGTGTTATGGCGATTGCTTCATCTGTGGACCTATTGGGGCTGTAAGCAAATTGAAGTGGGTCTACAGTTTTGAGAATTACACAAATATTAATTCCCACAAAGTTTGCTGCTTCAGTGTCTTTAGATATTTTGTCAGATGTTACTATGGAATACTGAAGTATAATTACAAGCATTTCATAAGTGTCAAAGGCTTTTATTGACAATTACATGAAGTTGATGCAAAGAGTCAATATTTCCAGTGTGGACCCTTCTTTTTCAAGACCTCTGCAATCTGCCCTGGCATGCTGTCAATTAACTTCTGGGCCACAACTGATGGCAACCCATTCTTGCATAATCAATGATTGGAGTTTGTTGTTTGTGGGATGGGATTAAGGTCTGTGGAGTTTCCTGGCCATGGACCCAAAATATCGATGCTTTGTTCCCCGAGCCACTTAGTTATCCTCCAAAAGGTGCTCCACCATGCTGGGAAAGGCATTTTTGTCACCAAACTGTTCCTGGAGGGTTGGGAGAAGTTGCTCTCTGAGGATGTGTTGGTACCATTCTTTAATCAGGCTGTGTTCTTAGGCAAAATTGTGAGTGAGCCCACTCCCTTGGCTAGGAAGCAACCCCACACATGAATGGTCTCAGGATTCTTTACTGTTGGCATTTTTATTTTTATTTATTTCACCTTTATTTAACCAGGTACGCAAGTTGAGAACAAGTTCTCATTTACAATTGCGACCTGGCCAAGATGAAGCAAAGCAGTTCGACACATACAACGACACAGATTTACACATGGAGTAAAACAAACATACAGTCAATAATACAGTATAAACAAGTCTATATACGATGTGAGCAAATGAGGTGAGATATAAGGAAGGTAAAGGCAAAAAAAGGCCATGGTGGCAAAGTAAATACAATATAGCAAGTAAAACACCGGAATGGTAGATTTGCAATGGAAGAATGTGCAAAGTAGAAAGATGGTAGCGCTCACCTTGTCTTCTCCGGACAAGCTTTTTTCCGGATGCCCCAAACAATCGGAAAGGGGATTCATCAGAGACAATGACTTTACCCCAGCCCTCAGCAGTCCAATCCTTGTACCTTTTGCAGAATATCAGTCTGTCAATTATGTTTTTCCTGAAGAGAAGTTGCTTCTTTGCTGCCCTTCTTGACACCAGGCCATCCTTCAAAAGTCTTCGCCTCACTGTGCGTGCAGATGCTCTCACACCTGCCTGCTGCCATTCCTGAGCAAGCTCTGTACTGGTGGTGCCCCAATCTCCCAGCTGAATTAACTTTAGGAGACAGTCCTGGCACTTGCTTGACGTCCTTGGGCGCCCTGAAGCCTTCTTCACAACAATTGAACTGCTCTCCTTGAAGTTCTTGATGATCCGAT
The DNA here is from genome assembly GCF_002021735.2 of Oncorhynchus kisutch. Lineage (NCBI taxonomy): Eukaryota > Metazoa > Chordata > Actinopteri > Salmoniformes > Salmonidae > Oncorhynchus > Oncorhynchus kisutch. The sequence continues at coordinate 46,981,937 of NC_034176.2, forward strand.
AAATGGTTGATTTGCAATATCCTTGCCTTTGAAGCTCTTTTTGTGCAAAGCAATGATGACGGCACGTGTTTCCTTGCAGGCAACCATGATTGACAGAGGAAGAACAATGATTCCAAGCACCACCCTCCTTTTGAAGCTTCCAGTCTGTTATTCGAACTCAATCAGCATGATAGTGATCTCCAGCCTTGTCCTCGTCAACACTCACACCTGTGTTAACGAGAGAATCACTGACATGTCAGCTGGTCCTTTTGTGGCAGGGCTGAAATTCAGTGGAAATTATTTTGGGGGATTCAGTTCATTTGCATGGCAAAGAGGGACTTTGCAATTATTTGCAATTCATCTGATCACTCTTCATAACTGTCACGGTCGTCCTCCTCTTCATTCGAAGAGGAGAGGCGAGAAGGATCGGAACACTGAAACACTGTACAAAAACAGTAAACAAAGTAACAACCGTGAAGCTAATGCGAGCTGCTCTGAAACAAGCCATCAACATAGACAATCACCCACAAACAAACAGTGCAACCCAGGCTACCTAAGTATGATTCTCAATCAGAGACAACTAATGACACCTGCCTCTGATTGAGAACCATACTAGGCCGAAACATAGAAATACCCAAATCATAGAAAAACAAACATAGACTGCCCACCCAACTCACGCCCTGACCATACTAAATAAATAGAAAACAAAGGAAATAAAGGTCAGAACGTGACAATAACATTCTGGAGTATATGCAAATTGCCGTCATACAAACTGAGGCAGCAGACTTTGTGAAAATTGATATTTGTGTCATTCTCAAAACTTTTGCCCACAACTGTAGGGTGACAGGTAAGGTGGAGGTGATATGATCCTTTGATATGATCCTTGACTAGCCTCTCAAAGCACTTCATGATTACAGAAGTGAGTGCTACGAGGCGATAGTCATTTAGTTCAGTCACCTTTGCCTTCTTGGGTACAGGAACAATGGTGGCTATCTTGAAGCATAGGAAGAGATTGAATATGTCCGTAAATACACCAGCCAGCTGGTCTGCGCATGTTCTGAGGATGCGGCTAGGGATGCCGTCTGGGCCTGCAGCCTTGCGAGGGTTAACACGTTTAAATGTCTTACTCATGACAGCCATGGAGAAGGAGAGCCCACAGTCCTTGGTAGTGGCCATGTCGGTGGCACTGTATTATCCTCAAAGCGGGCAAAGAAGGTGTTTATTTTGTCTGGAAGCAGAACGCCAGTGTCCGTGACGTGACTGGTTTTCTTTTTGTAGTCCGTGATTGTCTGTATACCATGCCACATATGTCTCATGTCTGAGCTGTTGAATTGAGTCTCCACTTTGTCTCTATACTGACATTTCGCTTGTTTGATTGCCTTGTGGAGAGAAGAAGTACACTGTATCTATTCAGCCATATTCCCAGTCACGTAACTTTTGCGCGAATGCTGCCATCTATCCACGGTTTCTGGTTAAGGTTAGGTTTTAATAGTCACAGTGGGTACAATATCTCCCATGCACTTCCGTATAAACTCACTCACCGAATCAGCGTGTACATCAATATTATTCTCTGAGGCTACCCAGAACATATACCAGTCTGTGTGATCAAAACAATCTTGAAGAGTGGAATCCGATTGGTCAGACCAGCATTGAATAGTTCTTAGCACGGGTACATCCTGTTTGAGTTTCTGCCTATAGGAAGGGAGGAGCAAAATGGAATCGTGGTCAGATTTGCCCCAAGGCAGGGTGGGGGGAGGGCCTTATATGCATCACAGAAGTTAGAGTAGCAGTGATCCATAATTTTGCCAGCGCGACTACCTCAGTCAATATGCTGGTAGAATTTAGGTAGCCTTGTTCTCAAATTTGCTTTGTTAAAATCCCCAGCAACTATAAATGCAGCCTCAGGATATATGGTTTCCAGTTTTCATAAAGTCCAGTGAAGTTCCTTGAGGGCCGTCGTGGTATCAGCTTGAGGGGGGATATACACGGCTGTGACAATAATCGAGGAGAATTCTCTTGGTCGGCATTTGATTGTGAGGAATTATAGGTCAGGTGAACGAAAGGACTTGAGTTCCTGTATGTTGCTACATTTACACCATGAGTCGTTAATCATGAAACATACACCATTCGCCCTTCTTCTTCACGGAGAGAAGTTTATTCCTGTCGGTGCGGCGTACAAAGAATCCAGGAGGCTGTATCGATTCCGACAGCATATCCCGAGATAAATATGTTTCCGTGAAACAGAGTATGTTACAATCCCTGATGTCTTCCCTCTTCGGGAAAGTCGTATTCCTGGTCGTAGTGTTGGTAGGTTGACACCGCTCTCATATATAATAGTTTTTCCCGGCTGTATGTAATAACCCTGAAGATTTTCTGGGATAACAATGTAAGAAATAATACATTTAAAAACAAAATACTGCAAAGTTTCCTAAGGACTAGATGCAAGGCAGCCCTCTCTGTCGGCGCCATTTTCTACTTCCTGAGCGCTCTTGAGCAGGTTTTCATCGAGATTATCTTTGTACTTTGCTCCGTTTATCTTTCCCTTGATCCTGACTAGTCTTCCAGTCCCTGTCGCTGAAAACCATCTGCGCAGCATGATGTTGCCACCACCATGTTTCACCGTAGAGATGGTATTGGCCAGGTGATGAGAAGTGCCTGTTTTTTTCCAGACGTGACGCTTGGCATTAAGGCCAGAGAGTTCAATCTTGGTTTCATCAGACCAGAGAATCTTGTTTCTCATGGTCTAAGAGTCATTTGGGTGCCTTTTGGCAAACTCCAAGCGCGCTGTCATGTGCCTTTTACTGAGGAGTGGCTTCCGTCTGGCCACTCTACCATAAAGGCCTGATTGTTGGAGTGTTGCAGAGATGGTTGTCCTTCTGGAAGGTTCTCCCATCTCCACAGAGGAACTCTAGAACTCTGTCAGAGTGACCGTCGGGTTCTTGGTCATCTGCCTGACCAATGCCCTTCTCCCCCGAATTCTCAGATAATTCCTTCGACCACATGGCTCGGTTTTTGCTCTGATAAGCACTGTCAACTGTGAGACCTTATGTAGACAGGCGTGTGCCTTTCCAAGCCAAGTCCAATTAATTTAATTTACCACAGGTGGACTCCAATCAAGTTGTCGAAACATCTCAAGGATGATCAATAGAAACAGGATGGACCTGAGCTCTGAATATTTTCCGATTGCACTGTAGATAATTATATTTCTGGGGTACAGAGATGAGGTAGTCATTCAAAAAAAGTCCATGCAACTTATTACGTAACTTGTTAAGCATATTTTTCTCCTGAACTTATTTAGGCTTGCCATATCAAAGGGGTGGAATATTATTGACAAGACATTTAAGCTTTTGTTTTGTATTAATACAAATATATATATATAAAACCATAGTTCCACTTTGACATTATGGTGACGGAAAATCTAAATTTCATCCATTTTAAATTCAGTTTGTAACATAACAAAATCTAGAATACGGCACTGTATTTGTTCATCATTTTGAAGCTGCAAAAGTGGTCTATTCTAACGTTGAGGTGATTCCATGTCCCTCATGTATTTAATTCTAGGCTATATTAAAATTAATACCTGAGAGCCTTCCAAACCATGTGCTAATGATCATATATTTAGACTAATTTAGTTTTTTCTTCATCAAATATTTGGCAGCCATCAAATATTTATTATTTTTGGTTTTCATATAGTACCATACAGTACCATTCAACAGTTTGGACACACCTACTCATTCAAGGATTTTTCTTTATTATGACGATGTTCTACACTGTAGAATAATAGTGAAGACATAAACTATGGAATAACCAATATGGAATCATGTAGTAAAAAACAGGGTTAAACAAATCAAAATATGTTTTGTATTTGAGATTCTTCAAAGTAGCCACCCTTTGCCTTGACAGCTTTTCACATTCTCTCAACCAGTAGTCATGAAGTGCTTTGAAAGGCTGGACAAGACATGCCGCCAGAGGTCTCTTCACAGTCCCCAAGTCCAGAACAGAGAGGTGCACAGTCCTACATATTACCATGACTACATGGAACTCTTTTCCACATCAAAGTAACCAGCAGTAAAATTTGATTTGAAAAACATATAAAAATACACCTTATGGAACAGTGGGGACTGTGAAACAACACAAACATAGACAAATGCATACAAACACACAATGTCATGCGCACTATAGACACATGTACACATGGATTTTCTGTTATAGATAAGTGGTAGTAGAGTAGAGGCCTGAGGGACCACACTTAATATGTTGTGAAATCTGTTATGATTGTATTATAATGTTTTTCAAATGTATGACTGCCTTAATTTTGCTGGACCCCAGGATCCAGAATAAATACTACATTCAAAATCTCCTCATTCCCATTCCCTCTGTCATTAAAAATCCTACAATGTGATTTTCTGTATTTTTTTTCTAATTTTGTCTGTCATAGTTGAAGTGTACGATGAAAATTACAGGCCTCTCTCATCTTTTTAAGTGGGAGAACTTGCACACGTGGCTGACTAAATACTTTTTTGCCCCACTATATATTCAAAAAAGTATTCCTACCCAAGGACACTTCAACAGGTGACTATCCCAGGAAAATAAAGAAAAGGAGAAGTCTGTGTCTGCATTGATCTGAATTTATTTTCAGGACAAAAGCACATTTTTCTTTATTTCCCTGGATAGTCAAATGTTGAAGTGTTTTTAGGTAAGGCATATGTTTTTGCATTAACAAATCTTAGAGTTAATTACCTGATTCCCTTTTTTGTTCAAGGTGGGCTGAAGTGTGTTTGGGTTAGCTTTCATTCCAGTGGTACATATCCTCAGTGGAGTGAATGTTTAGTGAGGCCAGATTCACATAGGATTATTTCCCTGTGACTCACACTTCATTTAAACAAGCCCAAGTCACTGGTCGGAGCTTCAGAGCCAGAGGAGCTCTGTGTGTGTGTGTGTGTGTGCACGTGTGTGTGTGCGCGTGTGTGTGTGTGTGTGTGTTGGTCAGACTGGTAACAGTTTTTCTTGGATTTAGCTTAATGCTGTTTGGATGACATTAAAGCAGCCCATATGTAGGGCAGCTGAGACAAGGTGACAGTATTGGACTGAATATTGTAGATTGTCTCAGACGGTGAAAGAAATGTTGGGACTGTGAACATTCTGTTAGCACAAGGTGGAAATGCTGTGTGTGCTTGTGAATGGATAACTTTTCTCTTTCTCTCTCTCTCTCTGTCTCTCTATTTCACTTTCTCTCTCTAGTTCAATCAGGGGAGAACTCTCGTTGTTCTGTTTCTCCTGCCTCAGCCTTTGCTATTGCTACAGCTGCAGCAGGACATGGCTCTCCCCCAGGTACACACACACACACACACACACACACACACACACACACACACACACACACACACACACACACACACACACACACACACACACACACACACACACACACACACACACACACACACACACACACACACACACACACACACACACACACACACACACACACACACACTCAAGCAAGCACACACACTAATTGTTCTCCTCTCTCCACCAGTGTTTAATAACTCAGAGAGGACATGTGATAAGGAGTTTATCATCAGAAGAGCTGCTACTAACAGAGTCCTCAACGTACTTCGACACTGGGTCTCAAAACACTCCCAGGTCTGTACACACTGTGTATGTACAGTACCTGTGTTAAGTATTCAGATTCCCTGACTTTTTCCAAATTTTGTTAGGTTACAGCCTTATTAAAAAAATCTACACACAATATCCCATAATGACAAAGTAAAAACTGGTTTCATAAATGTTTGCACCCAAAAAATATATGTCACATTACATTTACATAAGTATTCAGACCCCTTACTCAGTACTTTGTTGAAGCACCTTTGGCAGCGATTACAGCCTCGATACTTCTTAGGTATGACACTACAGTACCTTGCAAAAGTATTCACCCCCTTGGCATTTTTCCTATTATGTTTCATTGCAACCTGTAATTTAAATGGATTTTTATTTGGATTTCATGTAGTGGACATACACAAAATAGTCCAAATTGGTGAAGTGAAATGTAGAAAATAACTTGTTTCAAAAATTCAAAAAAATCAAAAACGGAGAAGTGGTGTGTACATATGTATTCACCCCCTTTGCTATGAAGCCCCTAAAAAAGATATGGTGCAACCAATTATCTTCAGAAGTCACATAATTTGTTAAATAAAGTCCACCCGTGTGCACTCTAAGTGTCACATGACCTGTCACATGATCTCAGTATAGGAACACCTGTTCTGAAAGGAGTCTGCAACACCACTAAGCAAGGGGCACCACCAAGCAAGCGGCACTATGAAGACCAAGGAGCTCTCCAAACAGGTCAGGGTCAAAGTTGTGGAGAAGTACAGATCAGGGTTGTGTTATAAAAAGTATCTGAAACTTTGAACATCCCACAGAGCACCATTAAATCCATTATAAGAAATGGAAAGAATAGGGCACCACAATAAACCTGCCAAGTGAGGGCCACCCACCAAATCGCACAGACCATGCAAAGAGGTCATTAAATCAGAGAGGAAACAAAGGGACCAAAGATAACCCTGAAAGGAGCTGCAAAGCTCCACAGCGGAGATTGGAGTATCTGTCCATAGGACCACTTTAAGCTGTACACTCCACAGAGCTGGGCTTTATGGAAGAGTAGCCAGAAAAAAAGCCATTACTTAAAGAAAAAAATAAGCGAACACGTTTGGTGTTCGCCAAAAGGCATGTTGGAGACTCGCCAAACATATGGAAGAAGGTACTCAGGTCAGATGAGACTAAAATTTAGCCTTTTGGCCATCAAGGAAAATGCTATGTCTGGCGCAAACCCAACACCTCTCATCACCCCGAGAATACCATCCCCACAGTGAAGCATGGTGGTGGCAGCATCATGCTGTGGGGATATGTTTCATCAGCAGGGACTGGGAAACTGGTCAGAATTTAAGGAATGATGGATGACGCTAAATACAGGGAAATTCTTGAGGGAAACCAGTCTTCCAGATATTTGAGACTGGGACGGAGGTTCACCTTCCATCAGGACAATGACCCTGGGGGGGGGGGGGGGCATGCTCAATTTTCTGTCTTATTTCTTGTTTGTTTCACAATAAAAAATATTTTGCATCTTCAAAGTGGCATGTTATGTAAATCAAATGATACCAACCCCTCCAAAATCCATTTTAATTCCAGGTTGTAAGGCAACAACATTGGAAAAATGCCAAGGAAGGGGGGTGTATACTTTTGCAAGCCACTGTACAAGCTTGGCACACCTGTATTTGGGCAGTTTCTCCCATTCCTTTCTGCAGATCCTCTCAAGCTCTGTCAGGTTGGATGGGGAGCATCACTGCACAGCTATTTTCAGGCCTCTCCAGAGATGTTTGATCAGGTTCAAGTCCAGATCCTGTCTGGGCCACTAAAGGACATTCAGAGACTTGTCCCGAAGCCACTCCTGTATTGTTTTGGCAGTGTGCTTAGGGTTGTTGTCCTGCTTTGCCCCAGTCTGAGGTCCTGAGCGCTCTGGAACAGGTTTTCATCAAGGATCTGTCTGTACTTTGCTCCGTTCATTTTTCCCTCAATCCTGACTAGTCTCTCAGACCCTGCCGATGGAAAACGTCCCCACAGCACGATGCTGCTACCACCATGCTTCACCGTAGGAATAGTGCCAGGTTTCCTCCAGGCGTGACGCTTGGCATTCAGGCCAAAGAGTTCCATCTTGTTTCTCATGGTCTCAAACTCCAAACACGCTATCGTGTGCCTTTTACTGAGGAGTGGCTTCCGTCTGGCCACTCTACCATGAAGGCCTAATTTTTGGAGTGTTGCAAGAGATGGTTGTCCTTCTGGAAGGTTGTCCCATCTCCACAGAGGAACTCTAGAGCTCTGTCAGAGTGACCATCTGGTTCTTGGTCACCTCCCTGACCAATGCCCTTCTCCCCTGAATTCTCAGACAATTCCTTCGACCTCATGGTTCGGTTTTTGTTCTGATATGCACTGTCAACCGTGGGACCTTATATAGACAGGCGTGTGCCTTTCCTGAGTCAAGTCCAATTAATGTAATTTACCACAGATGGACTCCAATCAAGTTGTCGAAACATCTCAAGGATGATCAATGGAAACAGGATGCACCTGAGCTAAATTATCATAGCAAAGGGTCTGAATACTTATGTAAATAAGGTATGTGTTTTTTATTTGTAATACATTTGTAAACGTTTCTAAAAATCTGTTTTTGCATTATGGGGTATTGTGTGTAGATTGAGGGGAAAAAAGTGTGTAGATTGAGGAGAAAAAAGTAAAGGGGTCTGAATACTTCCCGAATGCGCTGTATCCTCCAAACAACGGCTTCTCGGGCAATATCTCTTAAATGTGTGTGTGTGTGTGTGTGTGTGTGTGTGTGTGTGTGTGTGTGTGTGTGTTGTTTAGGACTTTGAGATGAACAGTGAGTTGAAGATGGGAGTGATCTGTCTACTAGAGGAGATACTCAGAGATCCAGACCTATTGCCACAGGAGAGAAAAGCTACTGCTAATATACTAAGGTACACACAAACATGCAGGCATGGACAAACACACGCACTCAAATATGAACACATGTACACACACACATACACACAAGCAGCTACTGGCCACATACACTATATATACAAAAGTATGTGGACACCCCTTCAAATTAGTGGATTTGGCTATTTCAGCCACACCCATTGCTGACAGGTATATAAAATCGAGCACACGGCCAAGCAATCTCCATAGACAAACACTGGCAGTAGAATGGCCTTACTGAAGAGCTCAGTGACTTTCAACGTGGCACTGCCATAGAATGGCACCTTTCCAACAAGTCAGTTCATCAAATGTCTGCCCTGCTAGAGCTGCCCCGGTTAACTGTAAGTGCTGTTATTGTGAAGTGGAAATGTCTAGGAGCAACAACAGCTCAGCCACGAAGTGGTAGACCACACAAGCTATCAGAACAGGACCGTCAAGTCCTAAAGTGCGTAGCGCGTAACAATATTCTGTCCTCAGTTGCAACACTACCGAGTTCCAAACTGCCTCTGGAAGCAACATCAGCACAGTAACTGTTCGTCGGGAGCATTATGAAATGGGTTTCCATGGCCGAGCAGCCGCACACAAGCATAAGATCACCATGCGCAATGCCAAGCGTTGGCTGGAGTGGTGTAAAGCTTGCCGCCATTGGACTCTGGACCAGTGGAAACGCATTCTCTGGAGTGATGAATCACGCTTCACCATCTGGCAGTTAGACGGACAAATCTGGGTTTGGGGGATGGCAGGAGAACGCTTACCTGCCCCAATGCATAACTGCAAGTTTGGTGGAGGAGGAATAATGGTCTGAGGCTGAGTTTCACGGTTTGGGCTAGGCCCCTTAGCCCGAACACTACAGCATACAATGACATTCTAGACGATTCTGTGCTTTTAACTTTGTGGCAACAGTTTGGGGAAGTCCCCGCAGCAATGTTCCAACATCTAGTGGAGTACCTTCCCAGAAGAGTGGAGGCTGTTGTATCAGCATATGGGGACCAACTCGCTGTTAATAGGACTGGGATCGGATGCCTGTCGTTGGTTTCATTACTATCTAAAGGATAGAAGTCGGAGCCATTGGAGTTGGTAAAAGGCGTCCCACAAGGTTCTATACTTGGTCCATTGCTGTTCACTCTCTACAAAAACAATATCGTTGATGAGATAAGTGTTAATCTATATGCTGATGACACATGTACTCTATCGCTTCAACGGCTGTATTGACCAATCAGGTTAAATGTTTCTGCAGTACCCTTTCTCTGGATGAGCAGGAAGCAGATGCCCAGCTGAGGATAGAAGACATCCTTCAGATGGTGAGAAAACTCCACTATCCAGCAACCCCTCTCATTTACTCACAAACCTCTCTAGGTAAGACATGGGGTGTATTCATTAGTGCACACCGTAGTAAAACAGAACACATTTTGCAACGAAAACAAGCCTTTCATGTTAGTCCCTAACCGTATTGTCCCATTTGATTCTGATTGGTTCCTAGTGATCATTGTAGTTAGGACATTCCTCCTTTCTCATTCACCTTAGCCCTGGTGAACTCTGCCCCCTTTGTACGGAACTGATACCTCTTCTGAATTTGCCAGAGAAGCAGTCCCCTGCTACACTTCATCTTGGTAAGAGTGTCTACACTCCCCAGATAATCAACCCCTGATAAGTCCCCTCTAAACCCTTAGCACCATCCAGTAGAGAGATTCCAGTCAGAGTTCTGTCCTACCTCATCCTACACCTCTCTCCATCAATCACGTCACCCACCTTCCTCTTATTTATTTTACCTTTATTTAATGAGGCAAATCAGTTAACTTGACGGTTAACAATGACGGCCTTCCCCCTGTCCAAACCCTAACCCGGACGACCTTATAATGTACAGTAAACGGAGACCTGTGATTGGCTTAGTTAGCTATATTTTAGAAGTTTTAGTCTTTGATCAGATAGGTTAACTAAATAAATAAGTGAATTGTTTGCCTCACAGTTAGCCAAGATTCCTACAATTGTTTACAGTTAGTTAGCAATTGCTTCTACACTATTTTGCTCGGTACAATAGCGCTGACGTGTCAATAATAACCTGTCGCAAAAATGACTGTCTCCAGTTGTGTTTAAATATTACCACTGTGACACTGGATATTTTTGCTCCCCTCTCCCTCCATTGGATGGGAAACTGCCCTCATGTCTGTCTGCAAACTGATCCGTTCACTTACACATTAAGGGTGGGTTGCACCAAAATGGATGAACTCTTAAACTGGGTTAAATAATGTTGGTGCACAAAACTTTAAACCTAGTTTTAAATGAATACCATACTGAAAAAAAATATAAACGCAACGTTCAACAATTTCAACGATTTTGCTGAGTTACAGTTCATATAAGTAAATCAGTCAACTGAAATAAATAAATTAGGCCCTAATCTATGGATTTTACATGACTGGGCAGGGGCGCAGCCATGGGTGGGTCTGGGAGGGCAATAGGTCCACCCACTGGGGAGCCAGGCTGACCCACTGGGGAGCCAGGCCCAGTCATTCAGAATTAGTTTCCCCCCCCTCCTCTGACGATCCCACAGGTGAAGAAGCCGGAAGTGGATGTCCTGGGCTGGCATGGTTACATGTGGCCTACGGTTGTGAAGCCGGTTGGACGTACTGCCAAATTCTCTAAAACGATGTTGGCAGCTTATGGTAGAGAAATAAACACTACATTCTCTGGCAACAGCTCTGCAGTCAACATGCCAATTGCACGCTCACTCAAAACGTGAGACATCTGTGGCATTGTGTTGTGTGACAAAAACGTATATTGTTCCCAGCACAAGGTGCACCTGTGTAATGATCATGCTGTTTAATCAGCTTCTTGATATGCCACACCTCTCAGGTGGATGGATTATCTTGAGAAAGAATAAAATGCTCGCTAACAGGGATGTAACTATTTGTGCACAACATTTTTGGGATCTTTTATTTCAACTCATAAAACAAGGGACCAGCACTTTCATGTTGTGTTTATATTCAGTGTTCAGTGTAGTTAAATTGAATCCGTCTTCTAAATGTTATTTAAGCTTTAAACCAATATGAAATGTAATCTATTTGCTCCATTGTTTTAAAATCAAATTTAAAAGTAGTCTCTTGACGCCCTCTGTTGGCATTTTCTAAGCAACATATATTGAAAATGGCCTTTATTAACTATAAGTCCTACAAACATATGTTTAGTACTGTTAGAAAGGTAAAAACCATGGGATTCAGGAACACCATGACAATTACAGAACAAGTGCATCAGCAGGGGAAAAAAAGTATAAATAAATATTTGTAAAAATGTTTTTTTTGGGGGGGTGGGGGTTGGGTTCCCGAATAGTCCCCATGTAGGGGAATAAGAGATTTGAAAGTCTAGGTTTGAAATAAAATGTCACTAAATATCATTTCAAAAGGATACAAAAAAACAACACAGACATGTTTGTAAAACTCAACTAGCCAGTTTACTAATTTGACATAAAAGTGCAATTCATTTCACCATTGGCCCTAAGTGAACACCCACTTTGATAGCTAGCAAGCTAGCAATGATTAGTGCTGATTTGTTTCCATAGAAATAGAATAAGAACACATTTATATGGTGAAGCCATTATGACACGTGTCACTAATCATAGAGGGCTTACAGTTGTGTCACAAATCACCTAACAACCGCACCAGTCACCATGTTGGAAGACCAAAATCAATCTGTTGGAAGTTCTCCAATCGTCCACATGGCTGGCTGCATTTTGCTACCACTGGAATCTTCGGGAAGATTGCAAATTATTTCGTTTTTCTAAGGAGCCAGAAAACAGAGGCCCCTTTTCAAGTAAGTAAATATATTTTTAAATGATCAAAATCAATGTATTATTAGCTAGCTAGCTTGCTACAGAACGTTAGTGTGCAGGCTAACTCAAATGAGCTGCTAATGTAATGTTAACTAACTTTACATACTGTATAGCTGGCTAAGTGGATAACATTTCACCAGTTTGCTAACTTGATATTAGCTAGTCAGCTAGCTATCTTGATGTATTTATCATTGTAAGTCTAAATGAATTTGTAGCTAGGTAGCTAGCTAACAGCCATGGAAGAGGGTGAATGGATAGGCTGTTTCTTTTGTGATGCTTTCTGTCCTCTGATACAGAGAGATGTAAAGCAGATGAAGAGATCCCAATGAATGCCCCAAGAGAATAAGGGTACATCCTTGTATACCATGGATTGTATATGTACCTATGTTAGCACATTTTGTGAACAAAAATACAGTTTAAGTCACACAAAATGTAAACTCAGCAAAAAAGAAATGTCCTCTCACTGTCAACTGCGTTTATTTTCAGCAAACGTGTAAATATTTGTATGAACATAACAAGATTCAACAACTGAGACATAAACTGAACAAGTTCCACAGACATGTGACTAACAGAAATTGAATAATGTGTCCCTGAACAAAGGGGGGTCAAAATCAAAAGTTACCGTCAGTATCTTGTGTGGCCACCAGCTGCATTAAGTACTGCAGTGCATCTCCTCCTCATGGAATGCACCAGATTTGCCAGTTCTTGATGTGAGATGTTACCCCACTCTTCCACCAAGGCACCTGCAAGTTCCCAGACATTTCTGGGGGGAATGGCCCTAGCCCTCACCCTCCGATCCAACAGGTCCCATTGTCTTCAAAGCGAGCAAAGAAGTTGTTTAATTGGTCTGGGAGCAAGACGTCGGTGTCCACAACGGGGCTGGTTTTCTTTTTGTAATCCGTGATTTACTGTAGACCCTGCCACATACGTCTTGTGTATGAGCCGTTGAATTGCTCTACTTTGTCTCCAAACTGGCGCTTAGCTTGTTTAATTGCCTTGCGGAGGGAATAGCTACACTTGCTTGTATTCGATCATGTTTCCCTTTTTTGTTTTGCGCGGATGCTGCCATAATGTCAGGATGAGCCTGCAGGTAGGGTACCACATGAGGGAGGAGGATGTCTTCCCTGTAACGTACAGCGTTGAGATTGCCTGCAATGACAACAAGCTCAGTCCAATGATGCTGTGACACAACGCCCCAGACCAAGACGGACCCTCCAACTCCAAATTGATCCCACTCCAGAGTATAGGCCTCGGTGTAACGCCCATTCCATTCGACGATAAACACGAATCCGACCATCACCCCTGGTGAGACAAAACCGTGACTCGTCAATGGAGAGCTCTTTTTGCCAGACCTGTCTGGTCCAGCGAAGGTGGGTTTGTGCCCATAGGCGATGTTGTTGCCGGTGATGTCTGGTGAGGACCTGCCTTACAACAGGCCTACAAGCCCTCAGTCCAGCCTCTCTCAGCCTATTGCAGACAGTCAGCACTGATGGAGGGATTGTGCGTTCCTGGTGTTGTTGTTTCCATCCTGTACCTGTCCCACAGGTGTGATGTTCGGATGTACCGATCCTGTGTAGGTGTTGTTACACGTGGTCTGCCACTGCGAGGACAATCAGCTGTCCGTCCTGTCTCCCTGTAGCGCTGTCTTACTGTCTCACAGTACGGACATTGCAATTTATTGCCCTGGCCACATCTGCAGTCCTCATGCCTCTTTGCTGCATGCCTAAGGCATGTTCACGCAGATGAGCAGGAACCCTGAGAGTCAGTAGAGAGGCCTCTTTAGTGTCCTAAGTTTTCATAACTGTGACCTTAATTGCCTACCTTCTGTAAGCTGTTAGTGTCTTAACGACCGTTCCACAGGTGCATGTTCATTAATTGTTTATGGTTAATTGAACAAGCATGGGAAACAGTGTTTAAACCCTTTACAATGAAGATCTGTGAAGTTATTTGGATTTTTACTCATTATCTTTGAACAACAGACTCCTGAAAAAAATATGTTTCTTTTTTTGCTGAGTTTATAAACCTATTAGAAATGGAACAGGCCAACCCTGCTGGGTGTGCATGCTTCTGTTCCAGCCCAGCACTAACACACCTGATTCAATGTATCAAACCTAATTAGTTATCTTCTTATGGGTATGTGGAACGCTACCATCCCACCTGGCCAACATCCGGTGAAATTGCAGAGCGCCAAATTTAAAAATAGAAATACTCATAATAAAATTCATAAAACATACAAGTGTTATACATCGGCTTAAATATGAACTTCTTGTTAATTCAACCGCGGTGTCAGATTTCAAAAAGGCTTCATGGCGAAACCATAACATGTGATTATCTGACGACAGCGCCCAGCACACAAAATATTACAAACAGTTACCAGCCAAGTATTGGAGTTACAAAAGTCAGAAATAGCGATAAAATTAATCACTTACTTTTGATGATCTTCATATGGTTGCACTCACAAGACTCCCAGTTTCACAATAAATGTTTGTTTTGTTTGATAAAGTCCCTCTTTATATCCAAAAACCTCTGTTTTTTTTGGGCGCGTTTTGTTCAGTAATCCAATGGCTCAATGGCAGTCACAACAGGCAGATGAAAAATCCAAATAGTATCAGTAAAGTTCATAGAAACATGTCAAACAATGTTTATAATCAATCCTCAGGTTGTTTTTAGTCATAATAATCAATAATATTTCAACCGGACAATAGCTTCGTCAATATAAAAGAAAAACAAGAAAGATGTGCTCTCGGTCGTGTGCAGCAAACAGGTCTGGGGACTTCTCAGGGTCCACTCATTCAGTGGTCTTACTCCCTCATTTTTCAGAATACAGGCCTGAAACAATTTCTAAAGACTGTTGACATCTAGTGGAAGCCATAGGAAGTGCAATTTTAGTCCTAAGTCATGGGATACTGTATAGGCATTCAATATAAAACTACAAACATAAACAAATCCCACTCCCTGGATGGATTTTTCTCAGGTTTTCGTCTGCCATATCAGTTCTGTTATACAGACATTATTTTAACTGTTTTGGAAACTTTAGAGTGTTTTCTATCCAAATGATATGCATATCCTAGGTTCTGGGCCTGAGTAGCAGGCAGTTTACTTTGGGCACGCTTTTCATCCGGAGGTGAAAATAGTGCCCCCTGAGGTTAATAATCAAGTGTGCTATTGCTGAGCTGGAACAGATGTCTGCACCCCCCGTAGTCAGGGATCAGTGGAGTGGATTGTTCTCAGCTTGTGGCTGTCTTGAACCCTACTGTTTGTTGTTATCAATCTTCCCTGCGACCTGCCCTGTCTGGATCTGCGAGGAGTAACAGCGTAATCTATGTTGTTACCATGACAAAGACCAAAGCCAGTGGGAGTACCGTTGAGGACAGTGGTGTCGAGCAAAAAGCGAACAAAAATAGTTTTACAAACAGTTGTTACAACGACACGAAATAGCTTCAAGTGTTTTGTCCAAAAACTGGTGGAGTCAGCTAATACAATAATGGACGATCTGACCAGAGTGGTCCAGGACCTGAAGAACAGTTTGCAGTTCTCCCAGGGTCAGCTTGATGAGTTTAAACAGGAGAATGTCAAGATGACAGCAATCTGTAAGTTATTGAGAGAGGACCTCAGTTCTGTATGTGAATCCATGATAACAGTGAGAAATCGGATTATCTCAAAGGACAATCAAGGTGGAACAACATGGTTGTGGACAGAATTGCAGAATCTCCACATGAGACCTGGATGGTGGGAAATTATCTCGGAAAAACTCAAGATGGACCACAGGAAGATTGAGGTGGAGCACGCCCATAGGACTGGAAAACCCACCACCAACCCAGGTGACAGGCCCAGGCCGACAGTGGTCAGATGGTCAAGATAGTGGTCAAGTTCCTGAGGTTCAGGAAAGAGCCAAGAACTCGAGAGGAATGGATATATTCCTCAACGAGGACTATTTGAAGCTATCCTGAATCAGCGGAATGAATGCACACTTGATCACGCGTAAACACTCTCACCTCTTCCCTTCGCTTGTGAACTTCAATGCACAACGCATCAGCGTGACCAGGCAAAAAAAACTTTCCAAGCCAAACCCCTACACACAGCCTACATCAGTGTCACCATATTAGCTAAAGTACTGTCATAGTCAGCATAGCTAATTAGAACTAACGCGTTAGTAAACCCTCTACAATCATGCAGTAACATTACAGTGTGCAGTTACACATTACAGTAAGCAGTTACACCGGCGGGCCCTGGTGGCAATAAATTTGTAAAACCGAAAGCTTACCTTGACTTGGAAGAGTTCCAGTGTTGTGTTGGATAGTCAAATCAAATCAAATTTTATTGGTCACATACACATATTTAGCAGATGTTATTGCGGGTGTAGCGAAATGCTTGTGTTCCTAGCTCCAACAGCTCAGTAATATCCAACAATTCACAACAATACACACAAATCTAAAGTTAAAGAATGGAATTAGAAATATATTAGTATTAGGACGAGGAATGTCGGAGTGGCATTGACTAAAATACAGTAGAATAGAATATATATATACATACGAGATGAGTAAAGCAGTATGTAAACATTATTAAAGCGACAAGTTTTCCATTATTAAAATGATAATGATTCCATGTCTATGCAGCAGCCTCTAAGGTGCAGGGTTGAGTAATCTGGTGGGAGCCGGCTATCAATGGCTATTTTATAGTCTGATGGCCTTGAGATAGAAGTTGTTTTTCAGTCTCTCGGTCCCAACTTTGATGCACCTATACTGACCGCCCCTTCTGGATGGTAGCGGGGTGAACAGGTCGTGGCTCGGTTGGTTGATGTCCTAGTTGACATTTTGGGCCTTCCTGTGATATCGGGTGCTGTAGGTGTCCTGGAGGGCAGGCAGTGTGCCCCCGGTGATGCGTTGGGCAGACCGCATCACACTCTGGAGAGTCCTGCAGTTGCGGGCAGTGCAGTCGCCGTAGCAGGTGTTGATACAGCCCGACAGGATGCGCTCAATTCTGCATCTGTAAAAGTTTGTAAGGGTCTTAGGGGCCAAGCCGAATTTCTTCAGCCCCCTGAGGTTGAAGAGATGCCGTTGCGCCTTCTTCACCACAATGTCTGTATGGATGGACCATTTCACATCGCTGGTGATGTGTACGCCATGGAACTTGAAGCTTTTCTACTTCTCCACTGCGGTCCCATCGATGTGGATAGGGGCGTGCTCTCTCTGCAGACTAGGATAGGGAGAGATTGAATATGTCCTTAAACACTCCAGTCAGCTGGTCGGCGCATCCTCTGAGGACGCAGCTAGGGATGCCATCTGGGCCGGCAGCCTTGTGAGGGTTAACATGCTTTAAATGCATTACCCATGTCGGCCACTGAGAACGAAAGCCCGCAGTCCATGGGAGTTGGCCGCATCGGTGGCACTGTGTTATCCTCAAAGTGGGCCAAGAAGGTGTTTAGCTTGTCCGGGACCATGTTGTCGGGGTCAGCGGTGTGGCAGGTTTTCCCATTGTAATCCGTGATTGTCTGTAGACAATCATCTCGTGTCTGAGCTGTTGAATTGCGACTGCACTTTTTCTCTGTACTGACGTTTTGCCTGTTTGATTGCCTTACGGATGGAATAACTACACTGTTTGTATTCAACCATATTCCCAGTCACCTTGCCATGGTTACATGCGGTGGTTCGCTCTTTCAGTTTTGCACGAATGCTGCCATCTATCCACAGTTTCTGATTTCGGTAGGTTTTAATAGTCCCAGTGGGAACAACATCCACTATAACTTTCCTGATGAACACAATCACTTTCTCAGTGTCTGAGGCTACCCGGAACATTTCTCAGTCAGCGTGATTAAAACAATCTTGAAGCATGGATTCCGATTGGTCAGACCAGCGTTGAATAGACCTTAGCAGGGTACTTCCTGTTTGAGTTCCTGCGTATAGGAAGGGATAAGCAAAATGGAGTCATGCATCCTGGAAGTTGGAGTAGCAGTGGTCGAGTGTTTTATTAGCGTGAGTACTACAGTCAATGTGTTGATAGAACTTTGGTAGCGTTTTCCTCAAATTTGCTTTGTTAAAATCCCCAGCTGCAATAAATGCCGCCTCAGGATATGTGGTTTCCAGTTTGCACAAAGTCCAGTGTAGTTCCTTGAGGGCCATTGTGGTATCGGCTTGAGGGGAAATATACACAGCTGTGACTATAACCGAAGAGAATTCTCTTGAGAGGTAATACGGTCGGCATTTGATTGTGAGGTTTTCTAGGTCGGGTGAACGTTATCACAACATTATCACAATCACACCATGAGTAGTAAATCATGAAGCATGATTTACCCCGCCTTTCTTCTTCCAGGAGAGTTCTTTATTCCTGCCTGCGCAATGTACTGAGAACTCAGCTGGCTGTACGGGGACAATATATCTGGAGAGAGCCACGATTCCGTGAAACAGAGTATGTTACAGTCCCTGATGTCTCTCTGGAAGGAGATCCTTGCTCTGGGCTCATCTACTTTATTGTCCAGAGACTGAATATTGCAGAGTAAATGTACTTGGATGTGGTGGATGGTGTGCACACCTCCTGAGTCGGACTAGAAGTCTGCTCCGAATACCTCTTCTCTGCCGGCGGCGTCTTGGAGCAGCGTCTGGGAAAAGTTCAATTGCCCTGGGGGGTACAAACAAAGGATCCAATTCGGGAAAGTCATATTCCTGGTCGTAACGCTGGTGAGTTACTGCCGCTCTAATATTCAAAAGTTCTTTCCGGCTGTATGTAATAACATAACAATCTTGCTAGACTAATAATGTAATAAATAACATACAAAAAAATAAAAAAAATACTGCAAGCTTTTTGCTTCTGTCAGCGCCATCAAAGCCATCTAGCTAACATATCATCCGTCTGTTTGAGCAGGGTATTTTAGTAAGGGAAACTGAAAGTGAAAAAAAATACACTCTATTTCTGTCTTGCTTCTCCTTCATTTTGGTAGAAATGTATTTGTTTAAAATTGTTAAACTATTGTCTTTCTCTTTCTTTGAGTCAACTACTCACCACATTTTATGCATGGCAGTACTATCTAGCTTTAGCTTATGCTTTCAGTACTAGATATAAGGGCACAAGGCGAGACCCAGATGCAGACACAGGAGGCAGATGGCTAGAGTCTTTGTAGTTTATTTATAATCCAAATGAGTAGGCAGGAGAATGGTCGTGGACAGGCAAAAGGTCAAAACCAGATTCTGAGTCCAAGAAGTAAAGAGTGGCAGACAGGCTCGATGTCAGGGCAGGCAGAAGGGTCAGGCAGGCGGGTACGGAGTCCAGAAAAAACAGGCAAGGGTCAAAACCGGGCAGACTATAAAAAGAGAATAGAAAAAAGGAGCATGGGAAAACATGGTGGTTGACTTGAAAACATACAAGAAGAACTGGCACAGAGAGACAGGAAACACCGGGATAAATACACTGTGGAAAATAAGTGACACCTGGAGGAGGAGACAATCACAAGAACAGGTGAAACAGATCAGGGCGTGACTAGATTTATTATCTGATCCTTTGATTGGGTGGAAAACATGTCAGTTCATGCTGCAAGAGCTCTGATAGGTTGAATGATGTCCTCTCGAAGTTTTTATAATTACTGTGTAAGTCTATGGAAGGGGGTGAGAGAACCATGAGCCTCCTAGGTTTTGCATTGAAGTCAATGTACCCAGAGGAGAACGGAAGCCAGCGATTCTCTGGCTACACCATGGTGCCCCCCTACAGAGTGCTGTTGAGGCTACTGTAGACCTTTGCAAAATAGTGTATTTTAATCAATTATTTGGTGACGTATTTTATATTATTTTATATTTTGTATAGTTTTATCTAAAAATAATAACTTTTTTAATGTTTTACCATTTTTATTTGTATGAAATTCACTGAGGAGGATGGTTCTCCCCTTCCTCCTCTGAGGAGCGTCCACTGACTGACGTGTATGTGTAACCGATAGATGCATACACACATGTCTTTTGTCTGTAATGTATTTTTTTATATATGTTGGACCCCAGTAAGACTAGCTGTCATCATTGACATCTGCTAATGGGGATCTTAATAAATCAAATCATAACCTATGGTGTTTACTTTTTTTGTTAACCTGAAATTATGTTTTAGTAATAATAGCCTACTTGTTCCTAAAATGTATTGACATATGAGTTACTTATACACTTTGAAATGATGTGATATAGTGTTGATTCGTTGAAGTTAAGTGTTTAAACTTATATTAAGTTTATATTGTTTAAGTTTAAGTTTATATTGTTAACATAACTATTATTCAAGATGAACTAGTGTTGCTGTTGATAAATCACAGATCACAATCCTGCAATAAAGAGGGGAAGCGAATCTGTCTCTTATTTGTCTGTTTCTCTGTTTTCTCAAATGAACATTACTTTTTTGTTCAGTCATAAGCCCTCCAGTTATTTGATTGTCACAATTTTTGGGATATCAGCCTTGTAAACCCATTTTGCAGCTGATAATGGCATGCAACACCAATGCATCCATAGACCTACAACAGTGGTTCCCAACTCCAGTCCTTGAGTACCCCCTTGAGCACACATTTTTGTTGTAGCCCCGGACAAACATACCTGATTCAAATCATCAAGTTGACAAGTTGAATCAGGTGTGTTTGTCCAGTGCTACAATAAACTGGGTAAATTAGGGGGACTCTAGGACCGGAGTTGGGAACAACTGGCCTACAGTATGATGGCCTTATGGGTATTTGCAATGCAGCCCTTTAAATTGTGCATCTGGAGCAGAGAATAACTTAACTCACATATTGTTCAGTTACAGTACCAATCAAAAGTTTGGACACACCTACTCATTCAAGACTTTTTCTTTATTTTTTACTGTTTTCTACATTGTAGAATAATAGTAAAGACAGCACTATGAAATAACACATATCGAATCACGTAGATACCAAAAAAGCGTTAAACAAATCAAAATGTATTTTAGATTCTTCAAAGTAGGCACCCTTTGCCTTGATGACAACTTTGCACCCTCTTGGTATTCTCTCAACCAGCTTAATGAGGAATGCTATTCCAACAGTCTTGAAGGAGTTCCCACATATGCTGAGCACTTGTTGGCTGCTTTTCCTTCACTCTGCGGTCCAACTCCAAAAAAAACCTTGAATGACTAGATGTGTCCATACTTTTGATTGGTACTGTTTGTTGTTGAATGCTGTTGAATGCCGAAAGCTGAACTCAAATCAAGAGAGGCCTCGATTTATTGTTTTTGTAAAGCTGACAGTGTTTTTATATATTTTCATTTTATGTTGGCTCTGTTGGGCTTAGTTGCTGCTGTCTGTCAGACAGGCTCGATCCCTCCAGATTCCGCAGAGGGGGAGAGACACGTTAGCCCAGCTAGCCTAGCTGGCTCGGCGGTCTCAAATGGAGATCGCTATTGAACGTTTCCAGCGCTGCAGGAGCTGTGTTAACTTTGCTTTGTTCCGGGACAATGTGGACTGCGCTGACTTTCAAAAGCAAAACTACACAAGCTACTGGGGAATCCACACCCAACTACTTTTTATTTTTCATCCACCCCAGTAGCTGGACGCCGCTCTGGTCTGGTGGAAGTGTCTCCGCCGTGTTGGCTCTCCACAGCCAACTGGCCGGTGCTCAGCAGGTTCCATAACTGAATGGGTCTCCTCCTTCCCTGGAGAACAGAGCTGTTATCGACCCAATCAATCAGCCATGGCGATACGTTCCTCGCCGTGGAAGTCGAGGAAAGCGTCCTCTGGCAATGGTGGTCTCCTTGGAGATGTTGAGCTCGGACTTGACACAGACTAGAAACAGCTTTGTGTTTCTGGTATGTGATTTCAAAGGTTCCAGAGGTTCCAGCACCTTCTTCTTTGGGGGCTTCCCATTCAAGATCGGATCCCGAGGTACCTGCATCTTCGCCTTCTGTTCTGTCTCCCTCTCCGGTGGCTTCTACTTCGGGTTCAGATCCACCCTCATCAGACCATGAGGCTTCCTGAGCGACTGGCCCATTTAACATCACCAGCTGTCATCATAAGCAGCTCTATGATGAGAAACGTCTTGATTCCCAAGGCAAAAACCATGTGCTACCAAGGAGTAAGAGTACAGGACATCACAAGGCTGCTTATGACTGTTCTACAACAGATGCCGGGAGCTGACACTGTCATAGTCCATGTGGGATCAAATGACATCAGGAGGGCTAGCTCAGAACATCTGAAAATGGATTTTAAAGAATTGATTTTAGCATTAAAACCACCTATAATTGCAGGTCCAGTACCATTGTTGGGCCGCGGGTGTGAAAGATTCAGCAGGCTACTGGCATTACACATCTGGCGAAAATATTACTGTAGCTCTGCTGGAGTTTTATAGATAACTTTGACACCTTCTGGAAACAGAAGATACTCTACAGGAATGGCGAAGTACATCCAAGTCATCATGGGTCAGACACAATGTACAGTGGGGCAAAAAAGTATTTAGTCAGCCACCAATTGTGCAAGTTCTCCCACTTAAAAAGATGAGAGAGGCCTGTAATTTTCATCATAGGTACACTTCAACTATGACAGACAAAATGTGGAAAAAAAATCCAGAATATCACATTGCAGGATTTTTAATGAATTTATTTGCAAATTATGGTGGAAAGCCAAAGCTTTTGCGTAGTTGACTACTACATCATGGCTCTGCAGTGTCATCAGCCAAGCCGCTATTCTGCTGTTGTGTACAGCACGCTCATGGATTTGTTGTCTTTTCAGAGAAGTCACAGGCTGGTGACTTGTTTCTATGATCACCGTTTGTCCGCCGACAGAACTGGTGAAGTGTTTGACCGCCCAGACTGTCGACACCAGCGCTTTTTCACAGTCTGAGTACTTGAGTTCAGCAGGGTTGAGTGTTTTGCTCGCGTCAGCAACCACAGGTTTGTCTTGGCCGTATTTCTGGTACAACCCAGCACTAAGGCATTGCTTGGAGAAACCAACTTCCAAAAATAATGTCTTGTCTTTGTTGGGGTATACCAGACAGGGTGCCTCGCAAAGCAGGTTTTTCAAAGAGGTCACAGATTTGTCGTGAGTGCCATCCCAAATGATGGCACTTCTTTCTGAAGAAGATGGGTCAAAGGCGTTGACAAGTCAGCATAGTTTTCGATTAATTGACGGGCGTAATTACATACTCCCAAGAAACTGCGCACCTCATGAAGGTTTGTAGGTATTTTGATGTTGTGGACTGCTTGGATTCTGTTAGTAGACTGTGGCAGGATGCCCTCAGCACCCACCAGAAGTCCAATGTAGTTTACCTTGGTCCTGCACCATTGTCCTTTCATATTTGCCAACTTCGCCCCAGCTGCCCCGAGTTGGGTGAGAACGTGGTCGATCTAGTTGACACAATGTACATTTCTCCCTTCTCATGAGAACGTCGTCCCCATGGAGGCTGCATCTGGCAATGTCTTGTGCAGGAAGATGTTGAACTCTGAAGGGGAGTTTGCATACCCGAACGGGCAACAATTGAACGTGAAGAGCTTGTTCGAGAAAGAGAAAGCCAACTTGTGTTGGTCACGACGGTCAACTGTCATGGCCAACTAGACAATGAAACCAGCTTGTTGAGTTGTCTATAGTCAATGGTAAGACGACAGTTACCCGTTGCTTTCAAAACGGGCCACACGAGAGCGCTGTACTTACTGTTACATTCCCTGATTATCTGTTTAGCTAATAGGGAGTTGAAAGTCTCTTGTACCGCTGCGTTTCCCGCAATCGGAATTGTGTATCGTCACACAAACGTAGGAGCTGCTCCGGGTGGCGTAGGAATACGCACCACATGAATACCCATAACACCTCAATCTAGTGAGTCTGTTGACCTGTGTTTGTTAAACAATTCCCGCAACTGATGTTGTTCAGTGTGATTGACAAGTGCGTCAGCTTCCGACAGTAGCTGTAGTACCTGTGCATGGAAACCAGCAAATGGTTCGGCGATATCGTACAGGTCTTCATCAGGTGGTGACGGCATGTCTACGGTGGGGGAATCATCTGCAGTAGGAGATCCGTTATCGTCCTCCGTGACAATGTGGTATATGAACAGCTGGTTGTCAGAATCTACATCCATCCTGAACGTCGATGTGACATCAAGTGGCAATATGGGAGTTATTGCGAATGCTTTTGACGGACAAATAAAAAGCATTCCACCCTCGCAACATAGGTCTAGGGAGGACGGAAGAGGCCCAATCACCGGGACAACAAGTTCAAAATCATGGATGGAGTAATCAATCAATGTTCCTAGCTGAGTGTACTGAGGAATGGAAATATCTGCTTGCGTTAGATTCTGTACCAGGAGATAAGTGGAACCAGCATTTAGTTCCAACAGCGGGTTACCATTGACAGTTCGCCCCAAGTTAAATAGTCACGGAGAGGGTTGGAAGAATGCAGTGGTGCCCTCCATCTGGTAGCCGGGCGCCAGGTTCAGTCTTACAGAGGCCTCTGTGGTTCTTGCCGAAATCACCATGGCGGACTCAGTTATCACCTTACAAGCTTC
This sequence comes from Oncorhynchus kisutch, assembly GCF_002021735.2. Lineage (NCBI taxonomy): Eukaryota > Metazoa > Chordata > Actinopteri > Salmoniformes > Salmonidae > Oncorhynchus > Oncorhynchus kisutch. Next base: position 47,006,723 of record NC_034176.2, read on the forward strand.
AGGAATACTCTGCCCAGATTCCATTCGCACCAGGTCGAAAGACAAGGCGTGTTGGGCTGGCTGCCCCAAAGACCAAAGAACTTGGTGTATGGTATCGAGTTTAACACCCAATCTTACCAAAATGTCTGCACCTCAGCTAGGCCTACACTTAAGGTCAGAACTGGACCCGCAGCTAGAATGTAACTACGTGTTTTAAGTTTTTATTATGGTTTAAACAGAAGGCGCCGTGAATTTTGGGACTGCTCTGAAATATGTGATAGTTGGTTTCTAACCGTGTTGGACAATGTGAGTTTGGTGCCAGTATGTATCAGTATGTATATGACATCAGTCAGAAGAATATCTTATTGATTGATGGACGCTGACTTGATGGCTGACTTTTGTCTGTTTGCAATACATTTAAACAGTGATGAACCATCACCAAATTGACATGCTGAAATGAACACCAACGAGTGATGGAGAGGAACCACTATCACTGCCCGGCCATCCCGAGTTCAACGGGCCAGTCAATTGGGCATTTCTGCAGTACATTAGAGCATGTCAAATTCTTGATGGTAAATACCCATTGTAAGACACTGCAAATGGATAGCCATGCACCTGTTAATCTGAATGGGTTACCAGGAGCACATTTTTTTAATGTTTTTTTTTATGCCTTTAGTGGGTGGAAGGGGTCCATGGCCGAGTAGAGAGCATCCCCCAACCGTGCCCATCCAATAGGGGGCACCCATGGTCATTTTTGTAATATTGTAGGGCTTCCTTCATGCCACTTTTCATGATGGTGCTAGCAGCCACCTGAGTGAGTGCTTGCTTGCTACCAACCGGAACATTACGATAGCCAAGACCAACAACACAAACAAACAGACTATACAGCTACAGGTAGTGAGTGAAGTTACAAATGGACTATACTAAACAAGTTAAATGTCTTACCTGTGAATAAATATGTTCCACTCACATAGCTACTTGTAGCCTACTTGGTGCCAACGCCCACGTTACTGACCCAGTATTGTCATTGTCCCCACATTTCTCACTCTTCTGCACCGAATAGACTGAAGCCACAGGGGTCTTCTCACAGGCTCTATTTCCCTATGTGGGAGCATTGCGAACCAAAGGTCGTGATTTTCTTTACCTGGTTACATGTACATTGAACAACACAGCAGCTTTTAAGGCATGTTTTGTTATTTCTGTAAAAAGGAAAATCAACGTTAAAGTTGGTTCTTTTACAATGGGGGTCAATGGTAAAGAATTTTTGTTTTCCCCAATTTGTGGGCGTGGTCAAGGGTAATTCCATTTTATGATGTGAATATCAACTCGGTGTATAGTTTAGTGACTTAACCTTAATCCAGTCGTAAATATAATATAATTATGAACCTAGATTTACAGCGTCTAGATTAGGTCTAATGTAAGAGTAATTTAAACCATGTTGGTGCAACCCACCCTAATAGTGTAGGTTACAGAGCAGATCTAAGGTTGTGCTAATGGTTAAGATTTTAGGAAAGGTAACTGATGTTGGATATGTACCACAGGCGGCAGGTGGCACCTTAATTAGGGAGGGTGGGCTCATAGTAATGGCTGGAACTGTCACACCCTGACCATAGAGAGCCATTGTTTCTCTATGGTATTGTAGGTCACGGTGTTACTGGGGTGTGTTCTAGTTTATTATTTCTATGTGGGGTTCTAGGTTTATTTTCTATGTTGGTGATTTGTATGATTCCCAATTAGAGGCAGCTGGTAATCGTTGTCTCTAATTGTGGATCATATTTAAGTAGTGTTTGTTCCCAGCTGTGGGATATTGTATTTTTGAACTTTGAGTTGGTGTATGTAGCACCTCTGTAGTCACGGTTCGTTGTTTGTTTCTTGTTTTGTTGTTTTTGTTAAGTTTCACTATTAATAAATGATGTGGAACTCAACATTCGTTGCGCCTTGGTCCATGTCTCTACAAACAGCCATGACCAGGAACGGATTAAATGGAATCAAACACATGATTTCCATGTGTTTGATACCATTCCATTCACTCCATTCCATAATTTTTCTTTTTTATGAGCTGTCCTCCCCTCACCAGCCTCCTGTGATCTATAGATTAGTTGACCTATCCCACTAAGCAGAACTCAGACATGCTGATATAAATAGGCCTGCCAGTCTGTGAGACTTAGGCACCATCTGCTGTTTTTCTTTTTTATAACATCAACATTACAGTTCCTAAAGTAGGGTATGGTCACACTGAGACGCATGATCAATGATGAAATCATATATGACCTAGTCATTGTGCGTTTTTGTTGTTCAAAAGTTAAAATAATCTCGACTTCTTTTGGAGTTGCATATGTTCAAAGGTGGACATATTGTACATGGTTTGTCGTAAAATCACGGCCAATGTCTTTCATCCGGCAAGAGATGACTCCCATTGAAAAAGCATTGGCTACATCCAGAATTTTCTGACACAAAATCTTAATGGGCCACCCATAAGATAGTCAGAGACGGAGAGAAAGAGGTTGAGTGTAAGAGGGTTAGAGAAATGAAGGGAGAGAGAAAGATTAAGGAAAGGGGAGAAAAGAGATAGAAAAATGGTGTGTGTGGTGTGTGATAGAGATTGAGTTCCAGATAGAGGTATATATTTCTCCTAATATATTTGTCCACTGTGAGTATCTTACATCACCGAAAGCTGTTTATGTTTTTCTCTCTCTAATTTCCCTTCTATATCTCCCTTCTTTATTCTTCTTTCTCGTGACTCACACCATGTTTTTTGAGGGGGGGGAGGGGGGTTAATTACCTTGTGTGTTAATTGTGAATTTTTTATTTATTTATTTATTTAACTTTTATTTAACCAGGTAGGCAAGTTGAGAACAAGTTCTCATTTACAATTGCGACCTGGCCAAGATAAAGCAAAGCATTAAAGCAAAGCAACAAAAAAAAAAAAACAGTATGGAAAGAGGTAGTTGTTTGGGCTAAATTATAGGTGGGCTATGTACAGGTGCAGTAATCTGTGAGCTGCTCTGACAGTTGGTGCTTAAAGCTAGTGAGGGAGATAAGTGTTTCCAGTTTCAGAGATTTTTGTAGTTTGTTCCAGTCATTGGCAGCAGAGAACTGGAAGGAGAGGCGGCCAAATTGGTTTTGGGGGTGACCAGAGAGAAAATCAGCTCAAACCAGCCACCAGAGGCCACGGCAACTAATTGTCTCAAATAAATTACTGAGCCTTTTATTTCTCCTTTCTGTGAACACATATGTACAGCTTTTCACCAAACCCTTGTCAGTCAGAGCTGGTAGGCTGGCCGTTTTGTTGTTGTTGTTGAATCACATTGTTCTGCAGCTGAATGGTTGTTGCTCTTGTGTTTGTATGCAGTGGGGCAAAAAAATATTTTGTCAGCCACCAATTGTGCAAGTTCTCCTACTTAAAAAGATGAGAGAGGCCTGTCATTGACAATCATAGGTACACTTCAACTATGACAGACAAAATGAGAAAAGAAATACAGAAAATCACATTGTAGGATTTTTTATGAATTTATTTGCAAATTATGGCAGAAAATAAGTACCTGGTCACCTACAAACAAGCAAGATTTCTGGCTCTCACAGACCTGTAAATTCTTTAAGAGGCTCCTCTGTCCTCCACTTGTTACCTGTAATGGCACCTGTTTGAACTTTTTATCAGTATAAAAGACACCTGTCCACAACCTCAAACAGGCACACTCCAAACTCCACTATGGCCAAGACCAAAGAGCTGTCAAAGGACACCAGAAACAAAATTATAGACCTGCACCAGGCTGGGAAGACTGAATCTGCAATAGGTAAGCAGCTTGGTTTGAAGAAATCAACTGTGGGAGCAATTATTAGGAAATGGAAGACATACAAGACCACTGATAATCTCCCTCGATCTGGGGCTCCACGCAAGATCTCACGCCGTGGGGTCAAAATGAACACAAGAACGGTGAGCAAAAATCCCAGAACCACACGGGGGGACCTAGTGAATGACCTGCAGAGAGCTGGGACCAAAGTAACAAAGCCTACCATCAGTAACACACTACGCCGCCAGGGACTCAAATCCTGCAGTGTCAGACGTATCCCCCTGCTTAAGCCAGTACATGTCCAGGCTCGTCTGAAGTTTGCTAGAGAGCATTTTGGATGATCCAGAAAAAGATTGGGAGAATGTCATATGGTCAGATGAAACCAAAATTTAACTTTTTGGTAAAAACTCAACTCGTCGTTTTTGGAGGACAAAGAATGCTGAGTTGCATCCAAAGAACCATACCTTCTGTGGTGGAAACATCATGCTTTGGGGCTGTTTTCTGCAAAGGGACCAGGACGACTGATCAGTGTAAAGGAAAGAATGAATGGGGCCATGTATCGTGAGATTTTGAGTGAAAACCTCCTTCCATCAGCAAGGGCATTGAAGATGAAACGTGGCTGGGTCTTTCAGCATGACAATTTTCCCAAACACACCGCCCGGGCAACGAAGGAGTGGCTTCGTAAGAAGCATTTCAAGGTCCTGGAGTGGCCTAGCCAGTCTCCAGATCTCAACCCCATAGAAAATCTTTGGAGGGAGTTGAAAGTCCATGTTGCCAAGCAACAGCCCCAAAACATCACTGCTCTAGAGGAGATCTGCATGGAGGAATGTGCCAAAATACCAGCAAGAGTGTGTGAAAACCTTGTGAAGACTTACAGAAAACGTTTGACCTCTGTCATTGCCAACAAAGGGTATATAACAAAGTACTGAGAGAAACTTTTGTTATTGACCAAATACTTATTTTCCACCATAATTTGCAAATAAATTCATTAAAAATCCTACAATGTGATTTTCTGGATTTTTTTTCTCATTTTGTCTGTCATAGTTGACGTGTACCTATGATGAAAATTACAGGCCACTCTCATCTTTTTAAGTGGGAGAACTTGCAGAATTGGTGGCTGACTAAATACTTTTTGGCCCCACTGTATGTGTATGTGTACAGCGCGTGGATGCTTGTGTGTGTGTGTATGTATGTCTCATGCTGGTGTGTGTATGTTCTCTTCCAGGTGGAGTGTCCTAGGTCAGAGTGTTTTGAGTCTCTGTCTGCCATGGAGCTGGCTGAACAGATCACACTACTGGACCACATCGTCTTCAGGAGTATCCCCTATGAGTGAGTCTGTCACCTCATATCCTAAAGTGATGATATAATTTCTTGTGATGATCTCATATCAGTATGTGTTGTCTCTCTGTCAGGGAGTTCCTGGGGCAGGGCTGGATGAAGGTGGATAAGTCTGAGAGGACTCCCTACATCATGAAGACCAGCCAGCACTTCAATGATGTGAGTTTGTGTGTGTGTGTGTCTTTACTTTATTTGGAGGCCTCCCACTGGGCAAAAACTGGGTGAATCAACTTGGTTTCCACATCATTTCAACCCCAAAAATCAATGTCATGACGTTGAATCAACTTGGAAAACTGATTGGACTTGCAAAAAGTCATCAATGTAAGGGCAGTATTTCCCCCCCCCCAAACTTTTAACCTAAATCCAATGACATGGTGACATTTTTTGTTGATTTCTCGTTGAATTCAGGTTAGTTGACAACTGAACCAAATGTAAATCAAAACTAGACGTTGAACTGACGTCTGTGCCCAGTGGGCTATACTTAAAGTGAGTGTGTCTCCTCTTTTCCTCTCTGCTTTCCACCCCCTGTCTCTTTCTCTCCCTCTCTCTCTCTCTCTCTGTCTTTTCCCCTCTCACCATCCTCTAGATGAGCAACCTGGTGGCGTCTCAAATCATGACCCATACAGACGTGGGCTCCAGGGCCAACTCTATTGAAAAATGGGTGGCTGTGGCCGACATCTGCCGCTGCCTCAACAACTACAATGGAGTCTTAGAGATCACCTCAGCTCTGAACCGCAGCGCCATCTACAGGTTGAAGAAGACATGGGCCAAAGTCTGCAAACAGGTGGGAAATTGTTCTAATTCTTTACCCTTCTCCAGAGGTCTGCACTCAATCACTCTCCCTTGCCCTTAGATCTACTGAGCTAACTGTCATTGCGTATTATTGTTAATGTGATGACATGCTATTTATCGAATGATTAACTATGTTTAGAATTATGTGATTAAATTAATCAGGTAACCATTAACTCGGTAACCTGGGGCACCACGGGAAAAGTTTGTTTAAAGAGGTAACGTTTCAGTCTCATTCTGAACGTCGGATAATTCGTAAATCTGCACAAACTCGGGTCTTTCCGTACCACACAAATTGAGTTGATTATTTATTTACTAACAAGTTAAATGGTAACATAGGATACACATACACATACACACACACACACACACACACACACACACAGTCTAGGCTATTGATTAGAACCTAATACAATGGCAACAGGTCCCTAGCGGTCCAACACAATATGACACGTGTTACACAAGATGGAGATTTAAAGAAAGAGAGAGAGGGAGAAAGAGAGAAAGTGCATGAGAGAAAAGCACACTTAGATACATTTGTAAACTATGCTTAGGTTAGCTCTAACACCTTGCCCCGAACTGTCACTCTTATGGGTCAGAATGTATTTACATGTTGAAGGTCTCCGTTGGGTATCTCTTCGTGGACCGAGTTCTGCTTAGTGGGATAGGTTTGGCGGACGCCCTTTTCTTTCGATGGCCGAGTCTCCTTCGTTACTGAGTGTATCTCTGATTGTCCACACAATGTTATTTCTCTTGGTTGTCTGTTGCCTTGCACTTGGTCTGTGAGAGTAGTCTTCTTAGGAGGCTAATCAGCTGTGTCAACGCTCCCAGCTTGGGTAGGAGGGCCGTGTAGACAACCAATGATTTGAAGAGAATAACCGGTTGGTCTTTCTTGAATTCACCTTCTCAGATACAGTACAGAATCACTACTCCACCATGAACTTGATTTTTTTTGTCTTCAATCTTGTGTTGTGTTTCAGAGTCACGACTAGTCGTAAAACCTCGGCTGCAGCGCGTGGTAAACTTAGTCTGCATGTAAAATTCTTAACTCACATGTTTTATACCCTCGGGTCTAAGGGGCATTTCGGTCTTTATGACATGCTCTCTGGGTTTCCAGGTATTAGAACAAACCTTGCCTTGTAACGAGCTATGCCCCAGGAAACCCAGAGAACATGTCATGAAGACAGAAACTAAAATCTCGTTTAGACAATTAAAATCACAGTTCATCGTTACAAAAACATTCTCTTTGATCTGGATATTTTCTACAAAATGCACAGTATGCAAACATTATGAAAACTGTTCAAGTTACAATGTTTTCATTATGTATTTACATGTTGAAGGTCTCCGTTGGGTATCTCTTCGTGGACCGAGTTCTGCTTAGTGGGATAGGTTTGGCGGACGCCCTTTTCTTTCGATGGCCGAGTCTCCTTCGTTACTGAGTGTATCTCTGATTGTCCACACAATGTTATTTCTCTTGGTTGTCTGTTGCCTTGCACTTGGTCTGTGAGAGTAGTCTTCTTAGGAGGCTAATCAGCTGTGTCAACGCTCCCAGCTTGGGTAGGAGGGCCGTGTAGACAACCAATGATTTGAAGACAATAACCGGTTGGTCTTTCTTGAATTCACCTTCTCAGATACAGTACAGAATCACTACTCCACCATGAACTTGATTTTTTTTGTCTTCAATCTTGTGTTGTGTTTCAGAGTCACGACTAGTCGTAAAACCTCAGAACTGTAACATGCAATAAATGGACTTCGGGACATTATATTTCATCAGCCAAAATGGTGGTAACAATGATAGATGGAATATGAAAATGAATTCATTTTCATATTCCATCTATCATTGTTACCACCATTTTGGCTGATGAAATATAATGTCCCGAAGTCCATTTATTGCATGTTACAGTTCTGAGGTAGATTCTCCATAAGGCACACACATTCCAGTATGTCACATTAGAGACAAGGAAGGAGTTGGGCTGCTGCCTTATAATTTACGATGGGTGTGTGGTTATAACCCCCCCCCCCCCCCCCCCCCCCATCAATCCCTCTATACAGTTGAAGTCAGAAGTTTACATACACTTAGGTTAGAGTCATTAAAACTCATTTTTCAACCACTCCATGTAACGGTATTCGTCGTCTGAAGAAGAGGAATCATCGGACCAAAGCCCAGCGTGGTAAGTGTTCATGCTTTCTTTATTAAAACGGAACACTATAACAAAATAACAAAGGGAATACCGAAACAGTCCTGAAAGGTGCAAAACACTAAACAGAAATTAACTACCCACAAAAACCCTGTGGGAAAAAGCTACCTGTGGTTCCCAATCAGAGACAACGATAGACAGCTGTCCCTGATTGAGAACCATACCCGTCCAAAACAAAGAAATACAAAAACATTAAAAAAGGAACATAGAATGCTCACCCAAATCACACCCTGACCAAACCAAAATAGAGACATAAAAAGCTCTAAGGTCAGTTAACAAATTTCTTGTTAACAAACGCTAGTTTTGGCAAGTTGGTTAGGACATTTCCAAAAACTGTTCAGAGAGATTATTTCACTTATAACTCACTGTATCACAGTTCCAGTGGGTCAGAAGTTTACATACACTAAGTTGACTGTGCCTTTAAACAGCTTGGAAAATTCCAGAAAATTATGTCATGGGTTTAGAAGCTTCTGATAGGCAAATTGACATCATTTGAGTCAATTGGAGGTGTACCTGTGGACGTATTTCAAGCTCTACCTTCAAACTCAGTGCCTCTTTGCTTGACAACATGGGAAAATTAAAAGAAATCAGTCAAAAATTGTAGACCTCCACAAGTCCGGTTCATCATTTGGGGGCAATTTCCAAACACCCGAAGGTACCACATTCATCTGAACAAACAATTGTATGCAAGTATAAACACCATGGGACCACGCAGCCGTCATACCGCTCAGGATGAAGATGTGTTCTGTCTCCTAGAGATGCACGTACTTTGCTGCGAAAAGTGCAAATCAACCCGGAACAACAGCAAAGGACCTTGTGAAGATGCTGGAGGAAACGGGTACAAACGTATCTATATCCACAGTAAAATGAGTCCTATATCGACATAACCTGAAAGGCTGCTCAGCAAGGAAGAAGCCACTGCTCCAAAACCGCCATATAAAAGCCAGACTACAGTTTGCAACTGCACATGGGGACAAAGATCATACTTTTTGGAGAAATGTCCTCTGGTCTGATGAAACAAAAATAGAACTGTTTGGTCATAATGACCATCGTTATGTTTGGAGGAAAAAGGGGGGGGCTTGCAAGCCAAAGAACATTATCCCAACCGTGAAGCACAGGAGTGCAGCATCATGTTTTGGGGGTGATTTGCTCTAGGAGGGACTGGTGCTCTTCACAAAATTGATGGCATCATGAGAGGGGAAATTATGTGCATATATGGAAGCAACATCTCAAGACAGTCAAGTCAGGAAGTTAAAGCTTGGTTGCAAATGGGTCTTCCAAATGGACAATGACCCCAAGCATACATCCAAAGTTGTGGCAAAATTGCTTAAGGACAACAAAGCCAAGGTATTGGAGTGGCCATCACAAAGCCCTGACCTCAATCCTATCGAAAATTCGACAGAAATCCTATCGACAGAACTGAAAAAGCATGTGCGAGCAAGGAGGCCTGCAAACCTGACTCAGTTACACCAGCTCTGTCGGGAAGTTTGTGAAGGCTACCTGTAACGTTTGACCTAAGTAAAACAATTTAAAGGCAATGCTACCAAATACTAATTGAGTGTATGTAAACTTCTGACCCACTGGGAATGTGATGAAAGAAATAAAAGCTGAAGTAAATCATTCGCTCTACTATTATTCTGACATTTCACATTCTTAAAATAAAGTGGCGATCCTAACTGACCTAAGATGTAAAAAAAAAAATACTATAATTAAATGTCAGGAATTGTGAAAATCTGAGTTTAAATGCATTTGGCTAAAGTGTATGTGAACTTCCGACTTCAACTGTACCTCTCCCTCTCTGCGGGAGGGAGGAATATCTCTGTAGAACCGCAATCCTTTGTAACCTGATCCTCACGGGCCAGTCTTGACACTAACATATTGCATTTTTTTAAATGGTCATAAAATTGATCATTTAGCCATTTGATTTTAAATTATATAAACAAATATTTTACAATTATTTGGTAAAACATTGAATTTTACTGCTATTGCCCATATAAATGCGTTGAATAATACATTTGTACATGACTAAACAGACAGTCAAAAAATAAATCATATGGAATAAGGTTTTGAAGTGTCTGTCCTATATCTGAGCGATATAAGAAAACGTTGTGCCATTTTTGCATCCCTGTACGGGGTTAACATCAGACGACTCCCCTGAAGCCTGTGTACGTTGTCGAACAACTGTGGTTGTGAAAGTCTCGCCTTTGGATGTTGCTGAGTTATTAAATTGTAGTGCAAACGGTTCGGATTTTACAGACAAGTTTGTGACGATTTTCATATCCAGATCCTCTCATGTGTAGAAAACACAGCTTTCACAAGCCCCATGTTATGGAATAGGTGCAAGCTTTATATCGGCAGAAAGAAGGGATTGGGCTGCAGCCACTACAATAAGGTCAGTCTCTAGCATAAGCACATGGGGATGCTATCCAATATTCAAAATGGTATCACTGTGTGATGCAAGTCAATCAACTTTATGCATTGGATTGGTGCAAGCATGGCTGGAGGGAGTTCCCACCAACACTGCATTATTTTTTTAATCCATGAAGGGAAGTGTACGAGTGCACACTTCAGGAGAAAGGTAGAGCATTTTAATACATTTTTTGCTAATTAAGCTTTGTTGAAGATCTGTTCTCAGATCTAATAGCGGTACACGGGGAAAGCTCCCCAGTATCCACTGGGAAGACTGGGTGGAGCTAAACATTTAGGGGTTAGTGAAAGGGGTAGAGGTGAGGGGTTGATTTTAGACCCTTATGAAAGTAGTTTGAGAATGAAACGTTGCTAAATAAGATCCATTCAATTGTTGAAAGCATCAAGAATACAAGTGTGCAAGAGTTTTATTTTTTTGTATTTGTTGATTTCAGACCAGACACGTTAAAACATGGTTGTGTTTGGTTTTGACAGACTAAAGCCCTGATGGACAAGCTGCAGAAGACTGTGTCGTCTGAAGGGAGATTCAAAAACCTGAGGGAAACCCTGAAAAAGTGAGACACAAATCTTATTGATGAAAACTTTATTTTCAGTGAGGGAGGTGTGACCCAGAATATTTTGTCCCTAACTCTCTTCTTGTCTCCCTCCTACTTTTCTCTTCCCCAGTTGTAACCCTCCCAGTGTGCCCTACCTGGGTATGTACCTGACTGACCTAGCCTTTATCGAGGAAGGAACACCTAACTTCACTGAGGAGGGCTTGGTCAACTTCTCCAAGATGAGGATGGTAAACACACACACACACATGCACTCTGTATTTTCTCTCTGCATTGTTGGGAAGGGCCAGTAAGTAAGAATTTCACTGTTAGTATACCCCGGTTGTTTACGATGTATGTGACAAATAACATTTTATTTTATTTGACACACATTGTATTCCAATGTGAAACCACTTTCATCCCATAGAATACAGCATGACCATGTTCAGTGAAGCTGCAGCACTGCTGTTTCCATTGATCTGCCATAGATTTAATTGAGTTCTGAGATATGTGATGAAGAGCTGTGATGAAAATGCTGTGTGTCCTAGATCTCCCACATCATCCGAGAGATCCGCCAGTTCCAGCAGACACCCTACAGGATAGAACACCAGCCTAAGGTACGCCTACTTACTAGACACGTTTTATATTGCCAATGGCTATTTTCCTAGTCTATTTTGCTTGTCTTCAGTGTGTACCCCTTCCCTCTCTCCAGGTGACTCAGTACCTGTTGGACAAGACTCTGATCATGGATGAGGACACTCTCTATGACCTCTCTCTTAAGATAGAGCCCCGCCTACCGGCCTGAGGGACAGTCACTGCGAGCAACGGGACCCTGGCAACCCTGTCCCTCTATGTGGGCAACACGCCTGCTTACCTGGGATAATGAATGAGAGAGTGGATTATTGAAGAGACAGAGAGAAAAAGTGAGCGAGAGAGAGAGAATTGAGAGGGAACGTAGGGAGAAAATCCTTGTTGTTTTTAGACGATGATGGGGTGATCTTTTGAATGTGTTTTCTGCGAGGAAGGGTAAACAGGAAGTGAGGTGTCATTGTGTGACCTCATCATCCCTCTCCCAGGGCGTGACATCATTGATGTGAAACATGGTTCTTCTGCCAGCAGATCAAATCAGAGTTGGTGGAGATTGATCAATCTTTGGGAAAATCTCAAATGGCACCCTGTTCCCCATGTAGGACTGCACTAATTTAGGGAATAGGTTGCCATTGAGACACTTTTTTGTCTTTGAACATTTTTAAAAGGTAGACGTAAGGAGATGAAATGTAGCATGTATAGCTCTAAGAGTCTGGACTTGTGTATGTTACTCTGTGCTGCTTTACTGTGCCATGTCCTTGAGCTGAAGCACCCATGCTTTCACACCAAATGGTGATCACTTGACTTTGCATGATCCTAACTGGGGTTTTAGTGTTTATTTGGCCTTGGTCCTGACCCCTGCATGTTAACATGCTTCACTCTCTTTGGTCTCTGAAGACTACACAACCACTATGCATCCCCATCCACCAATCATAAATCACTTTATTAGGAGGGTCGGACGGAATCTATGAGGGTAGAGTTTCAAACACACCTGCCGGAATTAACTCATACATTACTACTACTACACATACTAAATGTAACGATAGTGGTAAATAGAAAATCCTTTTAAGATTCAGTCTGACTGTGGTAATGAGTGCTTCAAAATGAATTTCGATTTAGAAACTGGGCGGCAGGTACTGTAGCCAACTGGGTGGCAGGTAGCCTAGCGGTTAGTGCTTTGTGCCAGTAACTGAAAGGTCGCTTGTTAGAATACCTTAGCCAACAATCTGTTGATGTTCCCTTGAGCAAGACACTTAACCCTAATTTGCTCCAGGTGCGCCGTACTACTATGGCTGACCTTGTAAAACAACACATTTCACTGCACCGAACAGGTGTATGTGACAATAAAGTAAATAAATTAAAAAAGCTTCATTTGTTATAGTTTACCATTTATGTGCATCGTGTTGTTGAAATTGCTCTTCATAAATACTGAAATATTAATCTACAAACTGGTGACCGGTATCTGAAAGAATAATCTGGTACTCCACATTCAGGCAAATGTTTTGATGTCTAATATCTTGTAAGCTAGAATTACGTAGAACTACATATAATTGAATAGGATCTCTTTGGGATCAAGAATATACAATTGAGATTCAGCCATATAAAACTATTGTACTGCCATGGAGTGAGGGTGGTTAAAGAGAAGTGACTTTATGTCCCTCTAGTGGCCCCAACATTCCCATGCTTTATCTGACAACAACACTTGTAGCACGTTCAGCAGGGCCTGTTCACAGCTTTACAATAACCACTCCTTATGCAGTTTGATGAGCATGTGGTCCTGTTGCAGTTTGCTCCTAATTGAAAAATGAAAACCCAGCAAACAAATGTTGGTTCCCAGAACGATGTGGGAAAGTCATTTTTCAAATAACCAAAGGAACACTATGGGGACATTATGAGCTAGCTGGGAATCCTTTGTTGTCCTCACAAATTTAATTTAGTCTTCAGCTTCATTGGCTTTACATGGTCACTTGAGTGTTCTAGTCTAGTCTGTATGAGTCTGACAGTAGCTGTCTGCATGAAGCGATAGAGGTTGCTTTAGAGGTTACATACAGTTAATATAGCTCTTGAGTTCCGATCATGGAATTCCGAACTCATCAGTACATCTTTACTTGGATTAAAACATATATATTTTACATTTTAGTCATTTAGCAGATGCTCTCATCCAGAGCAACTTACATTAGTGCATTCATCCCATACATCTTTTTTCTCAATATATTTAACTTAGATGTACATACATTTACATCTTTGTTAAAATGCATGTAATGCCTTAACATTTATTCCAGAGATGCATGTACATGCATTTGCATCTTTGTTAAAGTGCATGTAATGCCTGACAATTCCAGAAATGCATGACTATGACATCTAGTCAACAGGGTGGCCAAAGTTGTTCCTAATTCGGCATATGACATAGTTTGTCCCTTCAGACGATTCTTAAATTACTCAATGGAGAATTTGCCACCAAACCAAAACTTTGGCACTAGCTAGGTTTCAATCCAATTGGCAACAGATTTCCATGTGAATATTATAAAATCGACGTAAAGAAAATATGTGCATTTTCCCACCAGCGGTGTGTTTCCACCAAACAGACTTGTGGCGTATAAAAATCAGTGAATGATGACGTAGTGCACACAAAATGTACTTTTTCGCTTAAGTTTACATGTACCGAATAAAAATCTACAGTTCAACGTGTTTCCATTGCATTTTCAACTCTACCAATAGTTTCCTCACAAAAGTTGTGTGCCTACTTTGGTCTTGGCACATGCACTCTAGCCAACAGTTCGTAGATACAGTGCGGGTAGGCTAGTCTACATGATGAGATTATTATGGATAAGAGCGAGAATATTTGTATTTGTCAAACGGCAGTCAAGCATCGATCATCATGTCACCTGAAGACCCTCAATATTTATTGGAAAGGAACATCAAGATTACTGTCACCACCCTGTGAAGATCATCATAAATGATTTCATCTGTAGCCTTATAAACTGCATGCTTTCCCGAGTCGTAGTGGGAGGACCACACACCATACTATTGCGTGACTCCAAGTTTACTTCAATTTGATTGTTATTATATATCAATATTTGCGCATAAAGGCAGTTCCACTGCCATGTCACACATAAATAATTTTACAGACACAAAAATATCCCACCAACGAACACATTTTCTGTCAGCATTTATAAAACTGAACCGAAACTTCCTGTTTCCATCACCGCTGTCTTGATTTTTTTTATATACGGTATGACTATACTCGTATAAAAACTGTGGATGCGAATGTGGTTAGTGATGTCATTTAAATTATGGTTAAAAAAACAACATTTGATTTCACCCCAAAAAATTCTGTCATAAAGGGCACATGTTCAACTTCATAAAAAAAAAGACTATATAGTCGTGCCTCTCTTCAGCTTGAAAAGAAATCACTACCTGACCGATAATGTAACATTTTTGTTGTAATTTTTGTGGTAATTTAAATGCATTTTTGTGCTTTTAATATGTGTCAAGTACAATAAAAATACATTCTGACAAAATATATTGTAGCCTATTTGAGGATCTGGAGGAATGTGTTTTTATTTAACCAGGTAAGTTGACTGAGAACACATTCTCATTTACAGCAACAACCTGGGGAATAGTTACAGGGTAGAGGGGGGGGGGGTGAATTATCCAATTGTAAACTGGGGATGATTAGGTGACTGTGATGGTATGAGGGTCAGACTGGGAATTTAGCCAGGACATTGGGATTAACACTACTCTTACGATAAGTGCCATGGGTTCTTTAGTGACCACAGCGAGTCAGGACACCCATTTAAAGTCCTATCCAAAAGATGGCACGCTACACAGGGCAACGTCCCCAATCACTGCCCTGGGGGGGCATTGAGTTATTTCTTTAGACCAACCCTGCTTAGCTTCAGAAGCAAACCAGCAGTGGTATGCAGAGTGGTATGCCACTGGAGGCGTGGCCTTGGGTTAGAGCTCTTTGGGCTACCAATGAGAGAAAGTGTCATACCAGCTCATGTGTGATCTTGTACTCTGTCAATAAAGGTTGAGCTTGTTCTGCAGTCTTAATGAAACTGACATACAGTGCCTTCAGAAAGTATTCATGCCCCTTTAATTATTCAACATTTGTGTTAGTCTGAATTCAAACTGGATTAAAAATATACATTTCTCCCCATCCATAATAACAAAGTGAAAGCATGTTTTAGAAATGTTAGCAAATTTATTGAAATATCTCATTTACGTAAGTATTCCCACCCCCTGAGTCAATACTTTGCAGAAATACCATTGGCAGCGATTACAGCTGTCTTTCTGGTTAAGTCTATAAGAGCTTTCCACACCTGGATTGTGTCAAATTTGCTTATTATTCTTTTCAAAATTCTTCAAGCTCTGTCAAATTGGTTGTTGATAGTTGCTAGAAAGCCATTTTCAAGTCTTTCCATAGATTTTCAAGTAGATTTAAGTCAATACTTGTAACTGTTCTTGGTAAATAACTCAATTTCAGATTTGGCCTTGTGATTAGGTTATTGTTCTGCTGAAAGGGGAATTCATCTCACAGTGTCTGGTGGAGAGCAGACTGAACCAGGTTTTCCTCTAGGATTTTGCCTGTGCTTAGCTCCATTCCGTTCCGTTTTTCCGAACTCTCCAGTTCTTAACGATTACCCATAACATGATGCTGCTGCCAATATACTTGAAAATATGGAGAGTGGTGTGTGGTATTGGTTTTGTATTCAAAACAAAAAGGGAATTGCTTTGTCACATTTATTGCAATATTACTTTAGTGCCTTGTTGCAAACAGGATGGATGTCTTGTAATATTTGTATTCTTTACAGGCTTCCTTCTTTTCACTCTGTCAATTTTACCTTTATTTAACTAGGCAAGTGTCGTGGAAATTTCCTCTATTTACCAAATCATGAGCGCAAACCACACACACACGTCAGAATTAGTTATAAAAGTCCATCTTTAATTATATGAGCTCTATCACAATCCTGTGACTCTCAGATAAATTCAGTGTCTCCCCCTGAATTCTCTGAGAGCCCCCTTACAATGCAACTGAGTTCATTTTAATAGCAAAGACACACATAGTCAGACAGCATAGACATAATTCATCGTTCAGCTTTGTCTCCTTTCCCAAACCCCAGAACCATAAACCAATCCTCCAAATCAACAGGCATATATCAAATTGTCATTTAGATACAACCAACTCAAAATACAACCTCCTGGACAAACTCACGGAGAGGAGGGTGAGGCTATAGGTTAAGATAGAAACAACATAAGAGGGAGCATAGAATGATTCCAGACACTGCAACCCTTCTTTCCCCACTAGAAAAAGTAGGGAGTAAAAGATATGTTTACACATGATGACACTTTGACCTCTCCCCTCTCAGGGGCCCATGCAACTTAGTTTTGACATAGAACAGATAACTGCAACCTCACCACAGAATTACACAAAAATACCATTCTGATGAGAAGTAACTTACACACATTTGATGAGTATTAAACATCTTACAAATGTTACCAACAAATTCTGATCCTTCCACGACACAAGTCACTTAAGAACAAATTCTCATTTTCAATCACAGCCTAGAAACAGTGGGATAACTGCCTGTTCAGGGGCAGAATGACAGATTTGTACCTTGTCAGCTCAGGGGTTTGAACTTGAAACCTTCTGGTTACTAGTCCAAAGCTCTAACCACTAGGCTACCCTGACGCCCAAATTTGATTAGTACTGTGGAGTAACTACAATGTTGTTTATCCATTCTCAGTTTTCTCCGAACAGATCCATTAAATGCTAAGCACAATTTGATTAGTACTGTGGAGTAACTACAATGTTGTTGATCCATTCTCAGTTTTCTCCGATCAGACCCATTAAATGCTGTAACTGTTTTAAGTCACCACTGGTCTCATGGTGAAATCCCTAAGCAATTTCCTTATTTTCTGGCAACTGAGTTAGGAAAGGTGACTGTATGTTTGTAGTGAGTCACTGGGTGTATTGATACATCATCCATAGTGTAATGAATAACTTCACCATGCTCAAAGGGGTATTCTACGTCTGCTTTTTAAAAATCTACCAATAGTTGCCCTTCTTTGTGAGGCATTGGAAAATTTCCCTGGTCTTTGTGGCTGAATCTGTGTTAGAAATGCTCTACTCGACTGAGGGACCTTGCAGATAATTGTACGTGTGGGGTACAGAGATGAGGTAGTCAATCCAAAAATCATGTTAAACACTATTATTGCACACAGAGTGAGTCCTTGTGACTTACAGTGAGGCAAAAAATTATTTAGTCAGCCACCAATTGTGCAAGTTCTCCCAGTTAAAAAGATGAGAGAGGCCTGTGATTTTCATCATAGGTACACTTCAACTATGATAGACAAAATGAGGGGGGAAAAATCCAGAAAATCACATTGTAGGATTTTTTATGAATTTATTTGCAAATTATGGTGGAAAATAAGTATTTGGTCACCTACAAACAAGCAAGATTTCTGGCTCTCACAGACCTGTAACTTCTTCTTTAAGAGGCTCCTCTGTCCTCCACTCGTTACCTGTATTAATGGCACCTGTTTGAACTTGTTATCAGTATAAAAGACACCTGTCCACACCCTCAAACAGGCACACTCCAAACTCCACTATGGCCAAGACCAAAGAGCTGTCAAAGGACACCAGAAACAAAATTGTAGACCTGCACCAGGCTGGGAAGACTGAATCTGCAATAGGTAAGCAGCTTGGCTTGAAGAAATCAACTGCGGGAGTAATTATTAGGAAATGGAAGACATACCACTGATAATCTCCCTCGATCTGGGGCTCCACGCAAGATCTCACCCCGTGGGGTCAAAATAATCACAAGAACGGTGAGCAAAAATCCCAGAACCACACGGGGGGACCTAGTGAATGACCTGCAGAGAGCTGGGACCAAAGTAACAAAGCCTACCATCAGTAACACACTCCGCCGCTAGGGACTCAAATCCTGCAGTGCCAGACGTGTCCCCCTGCTTAAGCCAGTACATGTCTGAAGTTTGCTAGAGAGCATTTGGATGATCCAGAAGAAGATTGGGAGAATGTCATATGAAACCCAAATATAACTTTTTGGTAAAAACTCAACTTGTCATGTTTGGAGGACAAAGAACACCATACCTACTGTGAAGCATGGGGGTGGAAACATCATGCTCTGGGGCTGTTTTTCTGCAAAGGGACCAGGACGACTGATCCGTGTAAAGGAAAGAATTAATGGGGCCATGTATCGTGAGATTTTGAGTGAAAACCTCCTTCCATCAGCAAGGTATATGAAACGTGACAATGATCTTTCAGCATGACAATGATCCCAAACACACCGCCCGAGCAACGAAGGAGTGGCTTCGTAAGAAGCATTTCAAGGTCCTGGAGTGGCCTAGCCAGTCTCCAGATCTCAACCCCATAGAAAATGAAGCCTCTAGTGTGATGTGTGATGTGGGGCCGGATGGCAGCTATTTGAGTCAGTGGTCTGGCAAAATGCTAGTTCCTGGTCAGGCGCATTTCTCATGATTTCGCCATGCATTCCATTACTCTGTAGACAAAATCGAATGCTCCGGTTGGAACGTTATTGGATATATATGATAATAACATCCTGAAGATTGATTCTCTACTTAGTTTGACCAGTTTATTCGACCTGGAATATAACTTTTTGAAGTTTTCGTCCGAGTTCGCCTGGACCGGCGCCAGCTTTTGGACATGAGAACTAAATGTGCTAGCAAAAGTAACTAAATTGGACACTAGTAATGGACATTATCGAACAAAACAACGATTTATTGTGGAACTATGATTCCTGGCACTGCATTCTGATGAAAGATCATCAAAGGTAAGGGAATATTTATGATGTAATTTCGTATTTCTGTTGACTCCAACATGGCGGAGAAATGTTGTGTATTTCTGAGCAGATTTCTCAGGATTTCTCAGATTATTGCATGGTATGCTTTTTTCGTAAAGTAAAAAAAAAATCGGACAGCGGTTGCATTAAGAACAAGTGTATCTTCAATTATATGTAAAACATGTATCTTTCATCAAAGTTTATGTTGAGTATTTCTGTTATACGACTTGGCTCTCTGTAATTACTCTGGATATTTTGGAGGCATTTCTGAACATGGCGCCAATGTAAACCGAGATTTGTGGATATAAATATGCATATTATCGAACAAAACATAAATGTATTGTGTAACATGATGTCCTATGAGTGTCATCTGATGAAGATTATGAAAGGTTAGTGATGAATTTTATCTCTATTTCTGCTTTTGTGACTCTATCTTTGGCTGTGTGTTTTTTTGGATTTGGTGGTGATCTAACATAAATATATGTTGTGTTTTTGCTGTAAAACATTTTAAAAATCGGAGACGAAGGGTAGATTAACAAGATGTTTATCTTTCATTTGCTGTATTGGACTTGTTAATGTGTGAAAGTTAAATATTTCAAAAAAATATTTTAGAATTTCCCGCGCTGCCTTTTCAGCGGAATGTTGGGGGGGATTCCGCTAGCCGAACCTGTGTCCTAGACAGGTTAAACTATATTATAGGAACACTGTGGACAAATTTCAGCAAGTTTCAACTATGAAATATAGACAAATAAACAGTTTTCCATAAACAAGGTCAAAATCATGTTTGATGCACTTTTTGAGTAATTTTTTTGCAGTACTGTTTAATCTAGATGATAGGAACAACATTTTTCAGCAAGTTGCAACCATGAAATACAGAAATAAACAAGTTCTAAATCATGTTTCTGTATTTCATGGTTGCAACTTGCTGAAAATTGTCCACAGTGTTCCTATCATCTAGTTTAAGGAAGCCATAGAAAAAGGAATCTCGTTGATATCCCATTCACTGCTCAATAGGGAAGCATAGGAAGGGACTCTTATTTAGAAACCGCTGCTTTCCTGATTGGATTTTTCTCATTCTTTTGCCTGCATTATCA